>NC_092380.1:15412643-16612643 GCF_030028105.1 Mobula birostris | reverse complement strand
TCCAGCAGATATAATGAGCTACAAGTCTATCCAGTCCCTCATAAGACAATCTGCTTATTCCAGGTTATAGACTAGAGGACTGTCTCTGCTCTGCTTCTAAGGCAAAGAAGTTGGATGGGGAATCCTGCTTTAGTAAACCGTCCAAATATCATGAAAAAGCACCTGGGGAGATGGGAGCGCAATATCAGATGTTTCTGCTTTCCTTCTCCTGCTTCTTACATCCACATGATCGGGCAAAGGTTATCACTGAGGAAATGCACACATCGGTCCAACTAATAAAATTACCAAGGATAATGAGGGATGATCTTCCACAAAGTAATGGGATGAGCTGGAGCTGAGAATGTCAGAGCTGCAGTGTCCGTGAGCAAGTGCAAAAACTATAAAGGCAATATTAAACCCACATATTATTGATTATCAAGTAGATCCTGTGCTCTCTCATGTGAATCCTTTGAAGGCTCTGGTCAATTGCTGTGGCATTAACTTCAGACTCCAAATAACCTCTAGAGCAAAGACCTCCCAATTCTGAAAATTCTGTGGCACTCGGCATCAGATCCCATTTCTGAAGAGCTGGGGAACATGAAACTGGGCAAGCAAAACTATCCCAATTTCATATGGTACATCTGTTTTATAGAATTACACAAATTTCTAATTGAAGTATGGTTAATTGTTCTTGGTTACTGCTATCTTCAGTGCTTTCTCCTGAGAATAACATTTAAAACTGGACAAGTGTGAACCATTAGGCCATTTGCCCATTAAGTCCACTTCTTCATTTGATCATTGTTGATTTATTTTGCCTTTCAACCCCATTGTCCTGCCTTCTCCTCATAACCTTTGACACCCTTACTAATCAAGAACCTATCAACACCCACTTTAAATATATCCAGTGATTTGGCCTCCACAGACATCTGTGGCAACGAATTCTATAGATTCACTACTTTCTGACTAAAGAAATCCCTGCTCATCTCTTCTGAAGGGATATCCTTCAATTCTTGAGTTGTCCCTCTGGTCCTAGTCTCTTCTACTATTGCAAACATCCTCTCCACGTCCACTCTATTTAGGCCTTTCAATGTTTGATAGGTTTCAATGAGAATTCCGCACCCCCCCCATATTTTTCTAAACTCCAGCAATTACAGGCCCAGAGTACACTCCTCATACTTTAACCCTTTCATTCCCAAGGATTATTCTTGTAAACCTCCTCTGTACCCTCTCCAATACCAGCACATCCTTTGTTAGCTATGGGGTCAAAAACTGCACATAATATCCCAGCTGCAATCTGACCAATATCAGCATTACATCCTTGATTTCATATTCTAGTCCTCTTGAAATGAATGCAAAGATTGCATTTGCCTTCCTTACTACTGAGTTAACCTGCAATTTAACCTTTAGGGAACCCTGCATTAGGACTCCCCACTTCCTTTGCGCCTCGATTTCTGAATTTGCTTTCTGTCTGTGCCTTTAATCCTTCTACCAAGTGCATGACCATACTCTTCCCTACACGGTATTGCATCTGTCACTTCTTTGCCCATTGTTCTAATCTGTCCAAGTCCTCTTGCAAACTCCCTGCTTCCTCAACACTGCCTGCCTCTTCATCTATATTTGTATCATCTGCAAACTAGGCTAGATTTAGGAATGAATCACACATTCTTAGAAATGTATCACATAAATCAAGAGCTTCTTTAAAATCTTTCAATCCTTAAAGGGCTAGAAGCCATTGAAAGCTACTGAATGTACTTCCATCATCTCTTTCATAAAGTCAGGACATCGGCTATATATTCAATTATGTAGTTTCTAAAATGCAGACAATATTTTTGTATAGCTAGCATGGCAGCCAAACCAATCATTGAGTTCACGAATGGTCCTCTTTATATTTAAACTTTGTGGGTTCAGTCAATAGAACTAACGGCTTACAGAAGTGATAATCCAGTTTCCCAAACAAATAAACAATGGCTCCTGAAATTACTTAGCTTCTGTATAGTCATTTCACCTTTATAGTAAAGGCCACACCAGAAGGAGGGAGGGTACAGGAAACAGACTATTGAAAGACATGCTCTGTGACGCGGTAATTGTCAGAGGTCCATCACTGTTTAGATTACTTGACTTTGCTTAAGGAAGGTCAATAAAGTGACAAAAACCAGCACATCTTACCGTGACTGCATCCAACCTTTAGGCCAGATAGGTTTCACCTCAGTTTCCATAAAAGCTTTCAGATAATCCTCTGGTGACTGTGATTTGTTTTGCTCCAGTTCATAACATCCCAGCTTTATCTTCACCAGATTACACAGCAAATCCCTGATGAAGTAATGGTAAAGAGATTGCTGTTAAAATCTGGGTAGTTTTGGCCAATCACCTTGCACTGTTTGTTCTCTCTTTTCCCTTAACTTCTCATAGCATGCTCCACCAGCTAGATGTTCATCTTCTCATGAGAAATCAAGTTTGGTCAAATAAACCCAAGCTATCCAATGTTTCCTCAGAACTACACCTTTCCACTGCTAGGTTCTTGATTAGCCAGGGCATCAATGGGTATGGGGAGAAGGCAGGGAGTGGGGATGACTGGAAGAATTGGATCAGCCAATAAATGAATGGCAAAGCAGACTCGAAGGGGTGAATAGCCTACTTCTGCTCCTATATCTTATGGTCTTATGAACCAAAGCTCAAGTGTAGATCTAACCAGTGTTTTTACATAGCTCCAACATGATAGCTCAGCTCTTACATTCAATGCCTCAGCCACAACGGCAAGTATACCAGATGCATTTGTCACCTCCCTAACATCCTGTGTTGCCACCTTCAGTGAGATATGAACCTGTACTCTAGGGTCCATCTGTACTTCAATACTCCTAAGATCCCTGCCATTTACTGTATGCGCAGCACCAGAATAACTTCCCAAAGAGCATCACCTCTCACTCGCCTGGTTTGAATTCCATTTGCCATTGCTCCACCCAACTTTCCAGCTGACCTTTGTCTTGCTGCATCCTTAGATAACCTTCTTCACTGTTGATGACCTTGCCAATTTTTCTGTCATCTTCATACTTACTAATCATACCAACAATATTCTCATCTAAGTCACTTATGTATACTATAAACAATGGAAGTCCCAACACTGATCTCTTCAGTACACCACTTGTTATACATTATCAGTCAAAAACATCATCTTATCCACCACTACCCTCCACTTCCTATCACCAAGCCAATTTTGGATTCTGTTTGCCAACACACCTCAGATGCCTTGTACCTCACCTTCTAGACCAGACTAGCAAAACAGGCCTTATCAAAAGCTTTACTGAAGTCCATGTAAACCACATCCTGTCTTCATCAAATTTCTTAATTATCTCCTTAAAAAACTCACTCAACTTAGGATGACATGATCTCCCGGCAGGAAGCCAAGCTGACTTCTCCCTTCAGTCCCTGCCCTTTCAGGCGAAAATAAATCCTGCTTCTCAGAATCTTCTTCAATAACTTTCCTACCAGCGAAGCAAGGAGCATTAGCATGTGGCTTTCAGGCTCATCCCTACTACCCTGTTTGAACAAGGGGACAGCAACATTCCCCACTCTTCCAGTACTTCACCGACGAAGATACAAAGATCCTCCATCAGAGCCCCTTACTTCTCATAGACTTTTTAAAATTCGTTATTCAGGTGGGGGGCGTCACTGGCAAGGACAGCATTTATTGCCCATGAGAAAGTGGTATAGTTATCAACCTCCATGAACTGTTCAAGGTGTGATGCTTTGTGGTAAAGGCTCACCAACAATAGGAATTGCCAGATTTGGACCTAGTGACAATGGAGGCACAGTGAATGCATTTCCAGATCGGGATGGTGTGCAACTTTAAGGGGAACCTCTAGGTGGTAGTGTTTCCTTGTTCTACTTCCTTTGGTAGTAAGATCACATGGTTGAGAGGTGCGGTCAGATTAACCCCAGTGAGGAACTACAGTGCATTTTGCAGATGGTACACACTATACAAACAGCGCACCAATGGGGATCAAGAAAATTAACTCTCTTTGATTTCAGGAGAAGGAAACCAAAGTAAGTACAATCACGAACAAAGTTCAGCAGTGCCTCCACTATCTTAGGAGTTGCCAAAGACTCAATGTGACATCTAAAATTTTGACAAACTTCTATAGATGTGTGGTGGATAGTATATTGACTGGCCGCACCACAACCTGGTATGGAAGTACCAACGCCCTTGAATGGAAAATCCTTTAAAAAAAGTGTGGATACGGCCCAGTTCGTCGTGGGTAAAGCCCTCCCCACAACAGAGCACATCTACATAAAACACTGTTGCAGGAAGGCAGCATCAGGGACCTCCATCGCGCAGAACACGTTCTCTTCTCGCTGCTGCCATCAGGAAGGTGCTACAGGAGCATAAGGACTCACCCCACCAGGTTCAGGAATAGTTATTTCCACCTAACCATCAGGATCTTGGACCAAAGGGGATAATTTCACTCAACTTCACTAAATCATTGAAATGTTCCCACAACCTACAGACTCACTTTCATTGACTCTTCATCTCATGTTCTCGATATTTACTGTTTAATTAATTAATTATCATTTCTTTATTTTTGTAGTTGCACAGTTTGTGTCTTTTGCACACTGATGAACGCCTAAGTTGGTGTGCTCTTTCATTGATTCTATTGTGGTTGTTATTCTATTATGGATTTATTGAGTATGCACACAAGAAAATTAATCTCAGGTTTGTATATGGTGACATATATGATAATAAATTTACTTTGAACTATAGTGAAGATATTAAATGGTCAAGGCAGAGGAAGACAGTGCCAATCAAGTAGATGTTTTGCCCTGTAAGGTAATGAGCTTCTTCAGTATTATTGCAGCTGTAGAGAAAACGTCATCAAACTCCAGACTTGTGCCTCATAAACAGTGGAAAGGTTTTTGGGTGTCAGAAGGCAAATGACTCACCATAGGATACCCAGCCCCAGACCTGCTCCTCAGCCACAATGTGGCTCAAACATTTGAGTTTCTGGTGAATGGCATCCCCTAGGGTATTGATGCTAGGAGGCTTGATAACATTATTCAGCATCAAGTACAACTGGTTAGCTTCTCTTTTGTTGGAGATGGCTATTGCCTACACTTTTGTGGCACAAAGTTACCTGTCACCTATCAGTCCAAGTCTGGACATTGTCACATGTCGCAATGTACTGTCTCGTTTGCTGGGGAGATGCAAGTGGAATGGAACACTGTGCAGTGAACATCTCCATCTATGACTTTACAAGGACAGAAAAAAAAATGAGCACTCGGTTCATTTTCAAGGTAGCATGGAGTGACCAGCTGATGCTAGGATCATTTGAAGGGATGATTCAGGAGTGAGATTCAAATACTCTGAGAATTCTGTATTTCCTAGGGGGCTGTGCATACTTAACGATCAGTCGGGTCCAAAGATGAAATGGATTGATTATCTACCATAAGTGGAAATGGGAATCAGTGAAAATTGTTGTAAAGGTTCATGCAAGTTCCACTGAAAGGAAGAACAGATTGGATGGGATGTTTTGGACTGTCAATCTAGATTTGTGTTGGCTTTGGAAGAGGGCTTGAGCACAAAAGAAAATTGGTTCAGAAGCAAAGAAACTTAGTGTCAAAGTACAAAATCTACTAACAACATTCTTGACACTCAAATTGTACAGAAGTGCCAAAGCTAGACATTGTGGCCCCTCCGATGATAAGAACTGACTGTATGCTGGACAGAGTAAACCAGGTCTAAAGAAAGACCTCCATATGCCACCATAAAATGGAATTACATCACAGCGAAAGGTTCGAGATAATTATGTTAATATATTCAGTAGTGACATATATATTGAATCATACATCTTGTGGAGTATGATTACAGGTCTTCTTAAAGATACTTTTCTATACTTTGCGTGAAAAGAGACTCCTGGATGGCAAATTGCCTCCCAGGTACCAGGGTCAGAGGTGTCTCAGATCTGGTCCACAGCATTCTTAAGGAGGATGATGTGCAGCCAGAAGTCATGGTATGCACTGATACTAATGACATAGGGTAGGGTAAGGGGATGAGGTCCTGAAGAGCGAATATAGAGAGCTAGGTAGTTAGCTAAAAAGCAGTAACTCAAGGATAGTAAACTCTGGATTGCAGCCTGTGCCAGAAAGGTAATAGGGAAATCCTGGGAATTATAGATTAGTGAGTCAGGATTCATAGACAAGATTTAAGAGCATTTGGAGAAGCATAGTCTGCATGGCTTTGTGAAGGGCAGGTCGTGCCTCACAAGCCTGACTGAATTCTTCGAGGAAGTGACAAAACAAATAGATGAAGGCAGAACAGTAGATGTGGTATATATGGATTTAATTAAGGCATTCAACAAAGTTCTCTGTGGTAGGCTCATTCATAAAGCCAGGATGCATGGGATCCAGGGAAATTTGGCTGAGTGGATTCAGAATTGGCTTGCCCACAGAAGGCAAAAGGTGGTACTAGATGTCGAGAGTATTCTGCCTGGAGGTCAGTGACCAGTGGTGTTCCACAGGAATCTGTTCTGGGATCCCTGCTCTTTGTGATTTTTATTAATGATGGATGGGGTGGGTTAGTAAGTTTGCAGATGACAGGAAGTTTGGCAGTGTTGTGGACAGTACAGAAGAGTGTTGTAGTTTATAACAGGATATTGATAGGATGCACAGCCGGGCTAAGAAATGGCAGATGCAGTCCAGAATAATGTGAGGTGATACACTTTGGAAGGTCAAACCTGAAGGCAGAGCATAGGGTTCTAGCAGCGTGGAGGACCTTGGGATCCACATCCATAGATCCCGAAAAGTTGCCGCGTAAGTTGATAGGGTAGTTAAGAAGGTGTCTGGTGTGTTGGCCTTCATTAGTCAGGGGATTAAGTTCAAGAGCCACCAAGTAATGCTGTAGCTTTATAAAACTCTGGTTAAACCACACTTGGAGTATTGTGTTCGATTCTGGTCAAGTTATAGGATGTGGAAGCTTTAGGGGATGCAGAGGAGATTTACCAGATTTGTCTGATCCCTCTGAGGAAAGGTTGAGTGAGTCCTTTGGAATGAAGGAGGATGAGAGGTGACTTTAGATAGAGGTGTATAAGGTGATAAGACGTATTGATAAGAGTGAGTAGCCAGTGCCTTTTCCCCAGGGCAGAAATAGCTAATATGAGAGGTCATGATTTTAAGGTGATTGGAGGGAAGTATGGGAGGGGGGGAACCAGAGGTAGTGTGCTTTCTCACTGGACATCGTTTCTAGAATTGTATTTCCAGTTCATCCAGTAGGTGCTTGAGTTGCTAAGACAGAAAGGACTTCTACTAGATAGAACCTCAATAAAAGGAAGCATTTTACGCTCCAGATATTTTCTTTCACTGGCTGTGGCTGCAGCTTTTTGACAAGAAACACACAGTGCCTGAGTTATGCAACGTGTCAGTTTTTCTCTAGTTTATTCAGATGAATTCATTGCATCAACTGGAACAAAAATAGGAACTGATGCAAATATACTTAACTTCTGTTAAGCTCTATGAGGAAAGAACGGTTGTGTGTGTGCATGTGGGGGGGGGGTGACTGGTTGCATTAGGAACGTGTGTACTAGGCACGTAAACATTTAAGTATGAAGAGCAGCAAGGGCGAACATTTCCACAGAGACAATGATGAAGCAAGGGGGAGAGGATGGACATTTTGGGTTGGATCTGGAGTAATGGGAGGCTTAAGTTCAGGAAGAAGATGAAATTGTAGAGAGATGAAGTAGAATAGAAAATGACAAACAGAATAACATGAAAGACAAATATTGAAAAGGATTAAAAAATTGGCAGGCATTTTGGAAAATGTACAGCAGAAAATTAACAGTGAGATTTAAAACAAAAGAACTATCATGTATAGGAAATGGAGGGTTCACACTCAGAACACTATCTGGTACTGTAGGAACCTCAGGAGGGCACTCCACTCCTTCAGCTTGCTTCAATCAGATTGTGCCTGATCTGTGCTTCATATACACATTGTTGGACTTGATACCTTTAACCCAGAAAATATTTCTATTCTGTCTTAAAAATTCCAATGCCCCAACACCTTTTTGAGAAGGCTGCAGATATTCCTGCAGAACTACCTAATCGGCTAAGCTACATTTCAACATGCCACTCCTAGCACTCTATTCACCAAGGGAAAAGGTTCCTCAGTATCTAGGCAATCAAGGTGTCAAAAGATTAAAGATGAAGATAAAAAAGAATATTTCACAGTTAAAATAAAAAGTACAGTAGAAAATGTCATAAATGCTACAAAAAAAGTTTATTGACAAAGATAGAATTATTACATAATCTATAAAAGAGGAAACAGATCTCAGGATAAAATAGAAAATTTGAAATTAAATACAAAGCTTTTATCAATAAGACTGCCCATTATCATTAGTCAAGAATTGATAAAAATCTAACTGATTCTTTGCTATTTTGCATGGTTAAGCTTGAGTGCCTCTCGTCACAAGCTTGGTTCGGTTATTATTACCCTTGAAAGCCACTCAGTTGTACCAATCCACAGCAAATGATAACAGCCTCATCAGCATCTCTTCACAGCAACTAAGGATGGAGATTAAATGCCAGAGGCACGCACACATTCTTGAGAAGTATGTGAACTAGAAATTGCATGTACAATAAGCCTAAAACATCAGAGCAAATAACTTAAGCTGTTGAAATCAAAATTGGTTTTGAGTGGAGTAAAAAACGTAATTTGAACCTGCCGGTTAAAACAAAACTGAACTTTCTGTATATGTCATTTGTGTATTGCTGAGTGTTCGAGTTAACAGTTTACTGGGTGAAATCCAGCGTGCTATATTAACTATTTTCAGTTAACCGGTGAAGTAGCAGGGCATTTAGCCCATATACAGTACTGTACAAAAGTCTGAGGTACATATATATATAGCTAGGAAGCCTAAGACTTTTGTACAGTAATGTAGTAATTTAATGTATTACTCTGAACTGCTGCCAAACAAAAAAAAAATTCATGACACACAAGTGATGATAAACTTGATTCTGATATGGGTCTCTAGAGTGGGAAGGGGGGCAGGGAGAGGGGAGTCATGGTTGGGAAGAAGGGAAGGGAGAGGGGAAGGAGCGGGAAGCACTAGAGAGACATTCTGTAATGATCAATAAACCAATTGTTTGGAATCAAATGAGCTTGCCTGGTGTCTCAGGGCTCCCACCAGATTTACAAACTCACTCTGTGCTCCACATTGACCAATCCAGCATTGTGCAAGCGTTGTAGGCACCCTAGCTATATATATGTGCCTAAGACTTTTGCACAGTGCTGTATATGAAAATCCACAACCAAAGTCACAGCGAGTCCTTCTGGCAAGTGGATATGCAAGTTCAGACTTATTTATTCTAATCTTTTCTAAAATATAATAGTTTTCTTAATATTTATATTTGAATGAAATCTTGTGAAGTAGTGTTGGTTGCAGAATAGTTTAACTACATGTTGAGAGACTTTATTGTCATTGGTGGGAAGCTATAAAAAGAATAAATTTATATCCAATTTTAATTATGTGGAAAAAAGAATTTATAACAGTAGAAATTTAATTAAAATTAAACTAGGCATGACAACCTGCCTCAGAGTACTGAAATGTTACGTTTATCCAGTTATGTTATATGGCTCAGAATGTTGGACAATATCTAGTAAAATGACGAAATGAATTGTAGCAACAGAGATGTGGTTTTTGAGGAGGATGCAAAGAATATCATGGATGAAACGAATATCTAACGAGGATGTCATGAACAGAGCAAACACAAAAAGAGAAATAATGTATGAAATCATGAAAAGGCAATGTAACTTTACTGGACATGTGATTAGGAAAGAGGAGTTAGAATGCACGGTAATTATGGGAAGGGTTGAAGGGAAGAAAGCAAGAGGAAGACAAAGGCAAATGATGATGAAGACAGCAGCCAGAGAACTGGAAATGAATACCAATGAATTGATCCACTTGACCCAAAACAGGAGTGTGTGGGCCATGGCAGTCAAAGCTCAAACTGGGCACGGCACCTGATGATGATGATGATGATGAGAAATTTAAATGTGAAAAAGCACTATCAGGAGTAATTTATTGCTAAGAAATAGAAGAACACAGACGAAACACTGGTAAAAAGGATTAGAATGAATGGGTGTTTAATGGGCTTCAGAGATGGGGTGGGCCCGTATCTGTGCTGTACGACTGTGAGGAAACAAAACTATAGAGTAAAGAAATGTTCTTAGATAGTATATTTTTAAAACAATGTTGATGAGGCCAACCTTAAAAGAATCATCTGACTAATATAATGTCAATTCTGTTTTTTTGCCACTTCTGTTATCAGCTGTAAATCAGGACACGAAGTATTCTGCCATGTACTTTGGCTTTGTGTCATTTCTGAGAATGCAGAAGGATAGATTTGAATCAAGTTATCTTCCAACACAGAGTGTAGACCATAGGATGAAATGTCTTATGTATATGTTTCAAATTTAGCATAGAAAAGTATATTTTATGGAGAAAATAACAGAACAACTTAATATCTTAAAAAAAAACTGCAGTTTACTGAAGCACGTGTACTGACTGTTCAGTAACCTTGGTCATAGGAGGAACTGATACAAGCTATGAGTCACATCACTAATCTAGTTCAATCCTTTTCTTTTTATTTAACTACCTTTAAATCCACTTTTGGGGAAATGAGAAGTTAGTGCAGCAGTACAGCATCAAGGCCAAACTCTGGTCTGTCAGCCTCTCCAACAATTGAGAGTCAATAATAAAATTCATTCACCTGAAGGGCATCTCAAAAACAGAATTTGGTGCAGGTATTAAAAACTAACCAAGGAATAGAGATAAAATGAGAGAAAGCAGCTACAACAAAGGAGATACAATAGAACAGACAACACTTCAGATTCACCTCAAGACATAATAAAGTGTTTTTAAAAACACAAACATGAGGATGCTGGAAATTCAAGCAACGCAGATCAAAGTTGCTGGTGAATGCAGCAGGCCAGGCAGCATTTCTAGGAAGAGGTACAGTCGACGTTTCGGGCCGATACCCTTCGTCAGGACTAACTGAAAGAAGAGCTAGTAAGAGATTTGAAAGTGGGGGGGGGGGGAGAGATCCAAAATGATAGGAGAAGACAGGAGCGGGAGGGATGGAGCCAAGAGCTGGACAGTTGATTGGCCAAAGGGATATGAGAGGATCATGGGATAGGAGGCCCAGGGAGAAAGAAAAGGGGGGGAACCCAGAGGATGGGCAAGGGGTATAGTGAGGGGGACAGAGGGAGAAAAAAGAGAGAGAGAAAAAGAATGTGTGTATATAAATAAATAACAGATGGGGTACGAGGGGGAAGTGGGGCATTAGCAGAAGTTTGAGAAGTCAACATTCATGCCATCAGGTTGGAGGCTACCCAGACGAAATATAAGATGTTGTTCCTCCAACCTGAGTGTGGCTTCATCTTTACAGTAGAGGAGGCCGTGGATAGACATGTCAGAATGGGAATGGGATGTGGAATTAAAATGTGTGGCCACTGGGAGATCCTGCTTTCTCTGGCGGACAGAGCGTAAGTGTTCAGCAAAACGATCTCCCAGTCTGCATCGGGTCTCGCCAATACATAGAAGACCACATTGGGAGCACGGGACGCAGTATATCACCCCAGCCGACTCACAGGTGAAGTGTCGCCTCACCTGGAAGGACTGACTGGGGCTCTGAATGGTGGTAAGAGAGGAAGTGTAAGGGCATGGGTAGCACTTGTTCCACTTGCAAGGATAAGTGCCAGGAGGGAGATCGGTGGGGAGGGATGGGGGGGAACGAATGGACAAGGGAGTCGCGTAGGGAGCGATCCCTGCTGAAAGCATGGGGGGGAGGGAAAGATGTGCTTGGTGGTGGGATTCTGTTGGAGGTGGCAGAAGTTACGGAGAATAATAAGACTATAAGACAAAGGAGCAGAAGTAGGCCATTCGGCCCATCGAGTCTGCTCCGCCATTTTATCATGAGCTGATCCATTTTTTCCTATTTAGTCCCACTGCCCCGCCTTCTCACCATAACCTTTGATGCCCTGGCTACTCAGATACCTATCAATCTCTGCCTTAAATACACCCAATGACTTGGCCTCCACTGCTGCCTGTGGCAACAAATTCCATAGATTCACCACCCTCTGACTAAAAAAATTTCTTCGCATTTCTGTTCTGAAAGGGCGCCCTTCAATCCTGAAGTCATGCCCTCTCGTACTAGACTCCCCCCTCATGGGAAACAACTTTGCCACATCCACTCTGTCCATGCCTTTTAACATTCCAAATGTTTCTATGAGGTCTCCCCTCATTCTTCTAAACTCCAAGGAATACAGTCCAAGAGCGGACAAACGTTCCTCATATGTTAACCCTCTCATTCCTGGAATCATTCTAGTGAATCTTCTCTGTACCCTCTCCAACATCAGCACATCCTTTCTTAAATAAGGAGACCAAAACTGCCCACAGTACTCCAAGTGAGGTCTCACCAGCGCCTTATAGAGCCTCAACATCACATCCCTGCTCCTATATTCTATTCCTCTAGAAATGAATGCCAACATTGCATTCGCCTTCTTCACTACTGACTCAACCTGGAGGTTAACTTTAAGGGAATCCTGTACGAGGGCTCCCAAGTCCCGTTGCATCTCAGAACTTTGAATTCTTTCCCCCATTTAAATAATAGTCTGCCCGTTTATTTTTTCTGCCAAAGTGCATAACCATACACTTTCCAACATTGTACTTCATTTGCCACTTTTCTGCCCATTCTTCCAATCTATCCAAGTCTCTCTGCAGACTCTCTGTTTCCTCAGCACTACCGGCCCCTCCACCTATCTTCGTATCGTCAGCAAACTTAGCCACAAAGCCATCTATTCCATAATTCAAATCGTTGATGTACAATGTAAAAAGAAGCGGCCCCAACACTGATCCCTGTGGAACACCACTGGTAACCGGCAACCAACCAGAATAGGATCCCTTTATTCCCACTCTCTGTTTCCTGCCAATCAGCCAACGCTCTATCCACGTATGTAACTTTCCCGTAATTCCATGGGCTCTTATCTTGTTAAGTATCCTCATGTGTGGCACCTTGTCAAAGGCCTTCTAAAAATCCAAATATACAACATCCACTGCATCTCCCTTGTCTAGCCTACTGGTAATTTCCTCAAAAAATTGTAATAGGTTTGTCAGGCAGGATTTTCCTTTAAGGAATCCATGCTGAGTTCTGCCTATCTTGTCATATGCCTCCAGGTACTCTGTAACCTCATCCTTGACAATCGACTCCAACAACTTCCCAACCACCGACATCAAGCTAACAGGTCTATAATTTCCTTTTTGCTTCCTTGCCCCCTTCTTAAATAGCGGAGTGACATTTGCAATCTTCCAGTCTTCTGGAACCATGCCAGAATCTATTGACTTTTGAAAGATCATCGCTAATGCCTCCCCAATCTCCACAGCTACTTCCTTCAGAAAACGAGGGTGCATTCCATCTGGTCCAGGAGATTTATCGACCTTTAGCCTATTCGGTTTCCTGAGTACTTTCTCTGTCGTAATTCTGACTGCGCACACTTCTCTTCCCTGCCACTCTTGAGTGTCCGGTATCCTGCTGTCTTCCTCAGTGAAGACTGATGCAAAATACTTGTTCAGTTCCTCTGCCTTCTCCTCATCTCCCATTACAATTTCTCCAGTATCATTTTCTATCGGTCCTATATCTACTCTCACCTGTCTTTTACTCTTTATATACTTGAAAAAACTTTTAGTGACCTCTTTGATATTATTTGCTAGTTTCCTTTCATAGTTAATCTTTTCTCTCTTAATGACCTTCTTGGTTTCCTTTTGTAAGGTTTTAAAAACTTCCCAATCCTCTGTCTTCCCACTAATTTTTGCTTCCTTGTATGCCCTCTCCTTTGCTTTAACTTTGGCTTTGACTTCTCGTCAACCACGGTTGCATCCTTTTTCCACTCGAAAATTTCTTCTTTTTTGGAATATACCTGTCTTGCACATTCCTCATTTCTCGCATAAACTCCAGCCACTGCTGCTCTGCCGTCTTTCCCGCCAGTGTCTCTTTCCAGTCAACTTTGGCCAGTTCCTCTCTCATGCCACTGTAATTTCCTTTACTCCACTGAAACACTGACACATCAGATTTCGGCTTCTCTTTTTCTAATTTCACAGCGAACTCAATCATGTTATGATCACCGCCTCCTAAGGGTTCCTTCACCTCAATCTCTCCAATCACCTCCGGTTCATTACACAATACCCAATCCAGTACAGCTGATCCCCTAGTGGGCTCAACAACAAGCTGTTCTAAAAAGCCATCTCGCAGACATTCTACAAATTCTCTCTCTTGAGATCCAGTGCCGACCTGATTTTTCCAATCTACTCGTATGTTAAAATTCCCCACAATTATCATAACACTGCCCTTCTGACAAGCCTTTTCTATTTCCAGTTGTAATTTGTAGTCCACATCCCTGCAGCTGTTTGGAGGCCTATAAATAACTGCCATCAGGGTCCTTTTACCCCTGCTATTCCATAGCTCAACCCATAAAGATTCTGAACCTTCCGATCCTATATCACCTCTTTCTAATGATTTAATATCATTTCTTACCAATAAAGCCACGCCTCCCCCTCTGCCTACCTTCCTATCCTGCCAATACACCGTGTATCCTTGGACGTCCAGCTCCCAGAGACCTCCTCCTTTGTCCTATCTATGTCATTGGTACCAATATGTTGGACCCGGAGGCTGGTGGGGTGGTAGGTGAGGACAAGGGGAATCCTATTCCTAGTGGGGTGGTGGGAGGATGGAGTGAGAGCAGATGTGCGTGAAATGGGGGAGATGCGTTTGAGAGCAGAGTTGATGGTGGAGGAAGGGAAGCCCCTTCCTTTAAAAAAGGAGGACATCTCCCTCGTCCTGGAATGAAAAGCCTCATCCTGAGAGCAGATGCGGTGGAGACGGAGGAATTGTGAGAGGGGGATGGCATTTTTGCAAGAAACAGGGTGAGAAGAGGAATAGTCCAGATAGCTGTGAGAGTCAGTAGGCTTATAGTAGACACCAGTAGATAAGCTGTCTCCAGAGATACAGACAGAAAGATCTAGAAAGGGGAGGAAGGTGTCGGAAATGGACCAGGTAAACTTGAGGGCAGGATGAAAGTTGGAGGCAAAGTTAATGAAGTCAACAAGCTCAGCATGCGTGCAGGAAGCAGCACCAATGCAGTCAGTGTTTTGTTGAATTGGCAAAAATTGGAATAAGGAGACCAGGCTAGAAGAGGCAAAGGGACTGAGAGAATGGAATTTGAAAAAAATGGAAGCATCTAATCTCAGGTATCTTGCATTCTCAAATATGGCCATTCCAGGAAGGACCGAATTATTGTTTATTTAAGGAAGATTAAGTAAATTATTTTGGAAATGATCTTTGAATTTAGATTAAGAAAAGCTAAATATTCTTTTATGGTGATGTAAGCTGATGGATAAATATTGGCCATGACTGCTTCCTCAAGATTAAAGTCTCACTTGAATGATGAAAGTGCTACCTGCATTTTTTGCCACTCAAAAGGGTGAAGGTACTGGGATTTGTTGAAGTTTAATTACTGAGACAGATATTTGTTTGTTAGGTGGTTTATGGGACAATGATGGGCAAACAAAGTTGATACAAAATATCCAACTCTATTTTTATGCTCCCAGGTAAGATAGAGAGATCGGAAATAAAACAATAATTACATTGGAAATCAAAGTCCTCAGAGTAGTAGCAAACCTTCTACACATAAATACAGCACTATTTGTTTTGAAAGGTATCATTGTTTGTTTAGTCTGACTTTCAGTCTTTGAATAACTATACAATTATTAACATTGCTTTTGGTTCCTCAATGCACTGTGATAATCATAATTATCAACACCAAAAATGTAAAAGCACCCCTCAGCTCATAGAACTCTTACCTGACATAATCATTCCAAAGAAACTTTTTCCGTGGTCCTGTTACCCTTCGGCCTGGCTTATCGTCATCCTCCTCTTCAGATCCATTTTTATCTCGATCCTCTTCAGATGCTATCCTGAGGAAAAAAACAAGTGTATCACAGAAAGCTGGGAACTATTCCCCACTGAACTTGCATTTACAGAGAGCTGTTCATTTGCAGTATTCACACAGGTATAGGCACCAACCCTAAGCAATAACAAAAGTCTAAGAGTGGGAAAGGATGAAATGTACAGTCAGTACATGAAAGACAAAAAACCTACAGAAGCTGGAAGTGAGAAATACAGTGCTGTACAAAATTCTTAGGCATATGTGTATAGCTAGGGAGCCTAAGATTTTTGCACAGTACTGTAGTAATTTTATGTATTGCACTGTACATCTGCCACAAAAAAAAACATATTTCATAACACATGTGAGTGATGACCATCGTGATTCTGATACGGGTCTCTATTGTGGACTGAGAGTGGGAAGGAGGCAGGGAGAGGGGAACTATGGTTGGAAAAAGGGGAAAGGAAAGGGGAGGGAGCAACAAGAGAGACATTCTGTAATGATCAATAAACCAACTGTTTGGAATCAAATGACCTTGCCTGGTGTCTCAGGGCTGGGTATGTCTGCACCCGTGCCAACCCCCTGACCCTGGCACTCCTTCTCTACCATCTGTCTCACACCCCTCCCGCGGTGCTCCGCCACCATCACCATTCCCAACAGTCCTTTCTCCTGCCCGATTTGCAAACTCACTCTCTGCTCCATGTTGACAAATAGAAGTACGTTGCAAAAGCCTTAGGCACGTTAGCTATACATAAGTGTCTAAGACTTCTGCATAGCACTGTAAAAAACAGAAAAATGTTGTAAGCATTCATACGTCAGTCAGTGTATGTGTAAAGAAAATCAGTTATTGTTTCAGGTTATTGCTATTTTCCTTTCCACAGGTGCTGCCTGACCTGCTGAGTCTTTCCAACACTTACTCTTTTCAGAGGGCATGATGCAACCTGACCAAAAAAAAAGTTGCCAAATGAGAAACAAATGCATATTGCCTCCATGTACTTCAGCTCAACACTACAGAATAAACTGGGACAATTTGCCAGTTGCACTCAAACAATTTGCAATAAATTAGAAGCAAAGGGATTTAGGGCTGTAGAAACACGAATTGCTAAAAGCTACTGCTTCTATATCAATGGGCCTAAGGAACAATGACTTGCTGCTTCATTTTGACGCAACCTTGTTTAGACCTCGCTGAGAAGCACTTAGCCAGGACAGAAAACGCAGAAGCAGTTAATGTTTCAGGGCTGAGAGAAGTAAAGACAAAGACAAAAAAAACTTTCTCTTTTGTTCTTGCCTACATTTCTTCCTTTCTCTGCATCTGAAAGTCAATTTCATCTCCTTAATTCCTTCAGTGACAAGTTTCTGCAGATTTAGCAGGCAATGTAAAACTTCGACAGACTCCTAAAGATGCACAGTGAAGAGTATCCCGACAGATTGCATTATGGTATGGAAGCACTAACGTCCAAGAGTGGAAAAAACTATAAAAAGTGGTGGATATAGCCCAGTCCACTACAGGAAAAGCCCTTCACACCATTGAGTATATCTATAAGGACTCATCTCATGTTCTCTATATTTATTGCTTATTTATTTAAATTATTGTTTCTTCTTTTTTGCATTTGCAGTTTGTTGTCTCCTGCACTCCGGTTGAACAGCCTAGTTGGGCGGTTGTTCAATGATTCTGTTATAGTTACTATTCTATAGATTTGTTGAGTTTGCACGCAAGAAAATGAATTTCAGGGTTGTCTATGGTGACATATATGTACTTTGATAATAAATCTACTTTGAACTTTAAGGAGCAGTGCTGCAGGAAAGCAGCATCCATCATTAAGGACCCGCACCACCCAGGCTATGCTCGCTTCTCACTGCTACCATCGGGAAGGAGGTACAGGAGCCTTAGTTCCCACACCACCAGGTTCAGGGAGTTATTACCATTCAACCATCAAGCTCCTGAACCAGCATGGTTAACTTCACTCACCTCATCACTGAACTCACGTCCTTGGTGTTATTTATTTATGAATTGTATTTGCCTGATTTGTCTTCTTTTGCGCACTGGTTGTTTCTCAGTCTTTGTGTGTAGTTTTTCATTAATTCTATTGTATTTCTTTGTTCAACTGTGAATGCCCCCAAGAAAATGAATCTCAGTGTAGTACATGGTGACAATAAAGTTACTTTGAACTTTGAAGTGGTCGCACATAATGCATTCCTCACCTATGAAGCCTCTCCAACATTAGGGGTGCAAATGCTAAGTGATTTCCTCAGTCCAGAAATCAGAATTAATGGTGATGACCTGTTGCATTGGCAGTCAAGGTCAGCTAATCTTTCATGGTTCTTCAAATTCCACAATGTTACCTGACTCCATCCCTGCCTCAACCCATGTGCTGCTGAAATCACTGCCTACCCTGTGTTCTCCTGCTTGATTGCCCATCCTTCATAAACCTAGAATCAGGTTCCATCATCATCATCATCTTCTTTTTCTTAAGACAATCGCTGAGGACTGAGGATGAACTGCTTCCAATTCAGTTCTGTTGTGGCTGAGGAGATCTACGTGAGATTTATAGCCTGCCATCAGTGCCTGACACAGGCAGATGGGGCTCCTTTCCACATTATTACTGGGTTTCTACATGTTCCTAATGGAGAGACCTGAGACTCTTAGTGCCACCTGGGACACTCCATTCTGAGCAGGCATGGGTCAGTTGGTGGGGATGTTTCCTTCCCTCCAAACCCCCAAGAAGATCCTCAGCATTTTTCTTTCAATCTCCCAATAATCGTTTGATGTGAAACTCAGTGTCAATTGCTTGCTTCAGGGACCTTAGTGCTGGAAATATAAATTCTATGGTTTGCCCACCAGAGACAACTGGGTGCAATTAGAGCCTCACTGGAAAAGGACACTGATGTTGATTCATTTTTCCTGTAAGTCGTCTTAGTCACTGAAAAACAGAGGGTGGTGGGGATTACTGCTGACTGAGTAACCATTGCTTTCTGAGTGGTTTGATATTTTGAACATCTCAAGCTACACACAAGAGGGCGGTGATCATCATCACTCTATGTTGTAAGAGTCCTGTTCACATTTCACCCCATTAACTTACCCAGCTCCCTGCCCAGCAACAATTTCACGCACATAACTTCCTCCAGTTCCACAAAACCCTCAAAATGTTACAGTCCAGTACTTGAAGTTTTGTG
Organism: Mobula birostris; assembly: GCF_030028105.1. NCBI lineage: Eukaryota > Metazoa > Chordata > Chondrichthyes > Myliobatiformes > Myliobatidae > Mobula > Mobula birostris. Next base: position 16,593,511 of record NC_092380.1, on the reverse strand, counting down.
CAGCACTTGGGAGAAAACACTTGGAGAAAGGTGTAAGGATACACATACTTGGCAGACCGGGCTTTTGTGTGTGCTTGCAGTTCTTCCTGGTATTTTATCAACTGTGCCGGCATCGCATTTGCCACTGCTTCCTTCAGTTTCTGTGTAGGATCACGTAACCGCTCATCCTGCAAAGGCAACAGAGATGTTGATAAAGGAATACAATTCGCACTTCTGTCATGCATTTACAACTCGGCACACCCCACAGCACAGTCAATGAAGTTATTTTGAAGTACAGTCTTTGTCATATTATAGGAAACATTGCTGCCAATATGCATGCAGCAAACATACACAAACAGCATGCCGATCACATTCTACTTTAGAATATTTGCTGGAGTTAATTATTATCTAGACAGTAAGGGAAATCCTGCTTTTCAAACAGCGGCACCAGATCCCAGAAAGCAGAAAGGATCTCGATTTAACACCTTGTTTGAAAGTTAACTTCCATGACAATACCACAAATACTTGGCCTGTCCCCTAAAACCCTCACTTAATTTTTAAGGATGTACCGTAGAAAGCATTCTTCTAGGGTGCATCACAACCTGGTATGGAAGTTGTCCTGTCCAAGACTGGAACAAGCTGCAGAAGATCGTGAACACGGCACAGCACATCACACAAACCAATTTTCCGTCCTTGGAATCACTTTACACCACACGCTGTCAGAGCAGTGCTGCCAGGATAATCAAGGACACGACCCACCCAGCCAACACACTTTTCATCCCTCTTCCCTCCGGGAGAAGGCTCAGGAGCTTGAAGACTTGTATGGCCAGATTTAGGAACAGCTTCTTTCCAACTGTGATAAAGACTGCTGAATGGATCCTGATCCGGATCTGGGCCATACCCTCCAAATATCTGGACTTGCCTCTCGGTTCTTTTGCACTGCTTTACTTTCCCTTTTCTATTTTCTGTTTATGATTTATAATTTAAATTTTTACTATTTACTATTGATTTGTACTCCAGGGAGCACGAAGCACAGAATCAAATATCGCTGTGACGATTGTACACTCTAGTATCAATTGTTTGGCAACAATAAAGTATAAAGTACTTCACTGGACTGTCAGCCTCAAACCACTGGAGTCAGGATCAAATCCCTAATTTCCACAGACTGGGAAGGAAGCAAATTTACTCAGCATAGTTTAACCTCTGTTGGCAGTGCACATAACGGAGAAGAAATCATGTAAGATTCGAAGGAGGTCATCACCATTTTAAAATGCCACATTCTTCACGAATATAAATGTTGATTTTATTTACAATTAAAGAACAAAAATTATGGAGTTAACTACTGTAAACAACTTGAATCATTTAGAGCAACACACATCAAAGTTGCTGGTGAACGCAGCAGGCCAGAACTAGCTTCCTTCAGTTAGTCCTGACAAAGGGTCTCGGCCCGAAACGTCGACTGTACCTCTTCCTAGAGATGCTACCTGGCCTGCTGCGTTCACCAGCAACTTTGTTGTGTGTTGTTTGAATTTCCAGCATCTGCAGAATTCGTGTTTATGAATCATTTAGAGGTTCTCTCCGACACAGTTAAAGCAGTTGGGAGGGGCAGACCTGGCAGTATATCATGAGCATAGTGACAAGTTTACACAGGCAATTTCTACTATAAGCATTAACACAGGAATTTTTAATGGAAAAGTTTGCAACTGCAACATTGACCGAAAATAAGGCAACATCGATAGGAGCGCACATTTATTATTTTAGGTAATCTATTACTACTGAAAGAACAATAGAGATGGTTCCAGATGATGAAATCTTGAACAAAAAAAAACCTGCTGGAGGAACTCAGCAGGTCAAGCTGACGCTGATGCAGGAATTTGTCTCAAAATGTTGACAATTCCTTTCCCCCTCCACAGTATGCTGTGTTCCTCTAGCAGATTGCTTGCTGCCCAAAGCACCTTCACAATAGGAACTAGAACGGTATGGTTTGTTCAGCCCTGAGTAAAACAAACAGTCTAGAACCTAGACTCTAGATCCTCTGTTTGGGAATTTCACGAGCTCTGATTGCTGCTTCCAGTCTGATCCACAGCCTAGGAATTGGGCAGGATGCTTAAAGTTTGTGCTAATGAACTTCAGGGAAACACTTCTGTTCAAGATTTATGATTGTTTAATGTCAGTGTAAAGGAGAACAAAATAATTGTTATTCTAGCTCCAAAGCAGCACAATAAGATAACACAATTATAAAAAAACACAATAAACATAAACACATAAGATAGCTTATGTAAACCAATTTCCCCCGGGATCAATAAAGTATGACTATGACTATGTACATAGATCGATTGCATGTCCATAAAGTGGTGCCATGCACAGGAGTGTCTGTACATAAGGTGACTGACAGGAAATGATAAAGGAGTGGTGGTGGGGTGTGTGAAGGGGAGGCTTGTTGCTCGAGGTATTGGTCAGCCTTACTGCTTGAGGCAAGTAACTACTTTTGAGTCTGGTGGTCCTGGTGTGGATGCTGTGCAGCCTCCTTCCTGAAGGGAGTGGGACAAACAGCCCATGAGCAGGGTGGGTGGGATCCTTCATGTTGTTACTGGCTGTCTTCCAGCACCTTTCTGATGGTGGGTAGGCTGGTGCCAGTGATGCACTGGGCAGTTTTGAACATCTGTTTAGAGCCTTCCTGTCCACCACAGCGCAGCTTCCATACCAGGCAGTGACGCCGCTTGTTAGGATGCTCTCTACTGGGCATCTGTAGAATGAAATGAGTATGGATATGCACAATTCTGCTCTCTTCCAGCCTTCTCAGAAAGTAGAGGTGTCAGTGAGCTTTTCTAACTGTGCAGAATGTGTTCTGATGTCATGAGAGGTTGTGCAAGGTGTGAGTTCTTTTGAAGTCGATAGCCATCTCCTTTGTCTTGTTGACAATGAAGAAGAGTTACTTGCCAGGCCTCAAGCTCTTCCACTTTCTCTCTACACCATCTCATCGGTGCTGGTGACGAGCCCCACCAATGTCATGTTATCGGCGAACTTGACAATGTGATTATCCGGGTGCTTAGTTGTGAGGTCATGTGTGACCAGAGTGTACAACAATAGGCTCAGCACACAGCTCTGGGGGGGGGGGGGGCACCCGTGTTGAGGATGACGGGGAGCAAGGAGTCATTGCGCATCCTGACTACCTGGGTTTCTGGTCGGCATTCGTACTTTTTGATTTTGCAATGGGTAATATATAGTGACGTTGTTGGAATTCTCATGTGACCTGCAGGGCTTCAGAGTCAGCTACTAATTGATAGATAAAGACAGATAATTGATTAACCTTTTCAGGAAAGACCATCCAATATAGGCCAAAAGCTGCGATGCACAACTAGTGACCCATGAAGATCATCCTGCCCAACCCCAAACCACATTTTATCGACTTTCACACAAGCCAAGAGGTGGCTTCAGAAATCAGTCAGTTAACGCGCACAGGTTAAGCTTTCTCACTTCCGTGGTATCTGAAGTTCTTCAAACAAAAATGGATAAGGAACAATCAAACCTGTTTGTATTTGAATCTAGGTTTCCGCCTGTAAGCTCCCTTTCCTCAAGCAGATCTGTCATTATTGGTTATGGAAGCAGCAGTTTAGTGTTTGCTTAATGTTCTTGAAAGCTCTCTAAGCTCATGCTTAATGTTCTTGAAAATTAATAGACTGATTTTGAAAGAAAATGAGAAATAAAGTTCCCTTTTAATTATATATATTTTGCTTCCTTTCCCTCTCCAGCAGCAACCTAATCCATGAATTCAGCTCCCAAAATCAAGACCTCGTGCTCCTCTGATAGCCAAAAGAGCCGCACCCATAGGCTTTCTGTGAAAAAAACTTAACTTTGTGAATGCCGCCGACAATCAGTAACAATCAACAATTACAACAAATCAGGGGATTAATAATTAAATTTTAAAATTAAAGCCTTAGAAAGATCAGACACTTAAAATACTGCAAAATACAAAAAAAATTTAAATACATTTAAATTAAACAGTTTTAACTCAATGAGTTCAAATATGTAAATTACAAATATGTAAATAGGACCTTTCTCTCCTCATTGAAATTAATAATTACTTGATGTGCACCCAAGCCAATCACTGTGCTCCCATATCCAACATTATTGCAGCCAAGACCCATGCAAAACAGGAGAGGCAAGGCAAGAGTGACTTCAATACAGCACTTGAAAGAAGGAGCCCTGTTAAAACAGGTCAATGGGAATGGAAACTGGTCAAGAGGTCTCCACTCACATAAAGGAAAATGGTTATGTGGTTTACGGAGAGACATTTACCTAAGCCCCAAGACAGCAGCAGGAGTTCCTCAGGGCACGGCCCAAGACTCAACCACCTTAACTGTTTTATCAACGACCTTCTCTTCTTAAAAGTTGAGTGGTGTCGTAGCAACAACCTTGCACTCAGTGTCAGTAAAACCAAACAGCTGATTGTGGACTTCAGAAAGGGTAAGACGAGGGAACAAACACCAGTCCTCATAGAGGGATCAGAAGTGGGGAGAGTGAGCAATTTCAAGTTCCTGGGTGTCGAGATCTCTGAGGATCTAACCTGGTTGCAACATATTGATGCAGCTATAAAGAAGGCGAGACAGCGGCTATATTTCATTAGGAGTTTGAGGAGATTTGGTTTGCCATCTAAAACACTTGAAAGCTTATTCAAATGTACCAGGGAGAGTATTCTGACTGGCTGCATCACTGTCTGCTATGGGGAGGGGGGAACTACTGCACAAGATCGAAGTAAGCTGCAGAGAGTTGTAAAATTAGTCAGCTCCATCATGGGCACTGGCCTCTGTAGTTTCTAAGACATCTTCAAGGAGCGATGCCTCAGGAATGTGGTGTCCATCATTAAGGACTCCCACCATCCAGGACATGCCCTCTTCTCATTGTTACCATCAGGAAGGAGTGACAGAAGTCTGAAGGCACACACTCAGTGATTCAGGAATATCTTCTTCCCCTTTGCCATCCAATTTCTGAATGGACATTGAACCCATGAACACTACCTCACTACTTTTATTTTCTATTTTTGCACTAATTATTTTAACTATATATGCGCAACATTCAGGCATGGAATGGTATGGCAAGTATCATAAGCCCTGCAGGCTTGCCTCAAGAAATTCCCACTACGAACAAGCAAGCACTTAACAAACCACCTTCACCATTCAACAACAGTACCATTGCCGTCTTCCACCGTCAATGTACTGGACTAGAAACAAGCCACTTAAACCAGATCAGACACTGTACCCTCCAGAGAGTGACTCAAGGCTAGACTCAACAAAGGCTTACCAGCATCTACTTGCAGAGTGAGTGTTCCATCACACCACAAGTGGGATGGAATACTTCATACTTTCCTGTTTAGTGCAATTCCAAGAATACACCAGAACAATTCAGGACGATACAGCCCACTTTGACTGGCAAGCCGTCCATTACCCTGAACATTCAGTCCTGAACAAACAGCAGTGTGGTTGGTGCTGGGATCAGTTACAAAATGCATTACAGGTTCTTGCCAACATCTCCCCTGACAACATCAATCACTTTAAAGTGTGAAAATGTCAAGACTTGCAACATAAATATTATTCCAACTTGGAAATATCTTGCCATTCCTTCAGGGTGGCAGAAACAATTAGGACGGGCAACTAATTCACTCTGGAATGACTCCATTATCTCAGAAATTAAAACAAGAAACAAAACCTTCAACCTTTCACTCACTTTCTAAGTACACAAAGAGTACTTAGGATGCTATAGCAGCACTGCGATTGGTGATGTGCTACGTGGTCACAGAGCAGCTCAGTATGGAAGATCAATCTGTTAAGCTTGGAATCCTTTACTATCTCCCGCTCATCATACTGAATTATCCTGATCAGTCTGGGAGTTATCAGGATTAAATTATCTGATAAAATATAAAGAAACAATTCAATCTGCTGTGTTTGTTCTGCCTCTTTGATGAAAAATTTTCTATAATCTTTTCCTCATAACTGGGCCCTTTCAAGTAGGAGGCAGGCAAACCGCAGAGAACCTCATGCCAAAAATCATTTCACCATGTTGGAAAATGGAAAATGCATCTCTAATTATGGCAATATGGTGGCTCAACTGCACAAGAGCAAAGGAGGTGACCAAAGACGATACGGTAGAGATGCAAGTCAAATGGACAGGCACTGTTGATATGAATCCAACGGCACTTCCCCTCCCTGAGATCAGAATGAAGAACGTCATAAAATGGTGCTGGGCCTTCTTAAAGGGTAGGGTAATATGTCAGGCATTAAGCTCACATTAGTAGTGACACAGGTAAAAGGAGATACAAAGTCTTGCAACATGAATTCAAAGAGCTAAGTAGCAGATTTAAAGAGCAGGAGTTGAAGGCTGCAACTTCTGGATTATTTCCAACACCATGCGCTAGGAATTGGAGGTCAGGTTTGATGAAAGAAATGGTGCAAAGGGAGGGCTTTTGGATTACTGGGATCTTTCCTGGGAAGGCAAGGCCTGGAAATGAACCAGAACAGGTCAACCCTCTTGTGGAGATCTTTGCTCATGTTATTGGGATGGCTTATAGGAACACAAGCTAAATTCCATCTTTTTTAATGAAAGGAGTCTGATGAGTACAGATAAACTGAAGGAATGGATTAGCAAATGGGAATATAATATTGTTGCTATCGCAGAGATATGGTTGAAAGAAGAGCCAGCAACTCAACTTTCCACAGTATAGTACCTTCAGGCATAACGAAAGGGGTTGTAACGGAGATGGGGGCATTGCAGTATTAATTCGGGAGTCAGGAAGGATAGTCTACAAATCTCTTTAAATATAGTTATATGGGTAGAGCCTATTGTTGCATATGTACAACAGGCATTTAAACAGTGAGAAACAAAGAAGCAGATTATGTGACAAATGACAGAGCAATGCAAGAATAATTACATTAATAAGGAATTTCACCTTCCCTGGTTTTAAATGGAATTTTTAAAGGGTCCAGGAGAGCTTTTAAAACCAGTTTCTTAGGATAGTTGTTGGAAACAAAGGGTGGTACTGGATCCAATCTTGAGAGATGAAGCCAGAGAAATGATTGGAGCGTCAATGGGAAAATACGTTGGAGTTAGTCATAACTTTTAAATTTCAAAATAGTAATGGAAAAGGATAAGGGTAGTCCCAGAAGTGAAAATGCTGAATTGCAGGAAGGTCAATTTCAATATCATAATGCACAGCTGGGAAAATTAGACTGTGGGGAGCTTTTTACAGATGTTTAGCAAGCAGGAGTCATTCAAAAGTGAAATAACGAGAGCTTGGGGCCAATTCGATCCCATAAGGAGAAGTTCAAGGAACCCTCGGTGTCAAGGTAGAGTGGTCCGGAGAAAAATAAAGTCTACAGCTAATATAGAAAGTTGAACCCAGGGCAAGCCCAATATATATAAGTTGCAGGGGAATACTTAAAATAGGAAGGCAAAGATTGGGTAAAAATGGGTACGAGTGGTTAAAATTAAGGAGAACACCAAATTATTTTATAACTATCTTTAAGGCAAGCGGATTACAAGGGAATGAGTAGGGCCCAGTAGGGACTAAAGGAGCAATCAAGTGTAGAATACAGGAGGTCTAAAATTAATAATTATCGTATGCATTCATTAAGAGTAACATCATAGTTGGAGAATTTAAGGAGGGAAATGCTGGAATTCCAGAACAAGTTATCATGAAAATACCAAGATTGGTGGAGATGTGGATAGTCCAGAAGGCCAGCAAAGAATACAACATGATAGAGATCAGTTGCAGATATGGGCAGATGGCGTTTAACCAAGATAAATGTGAGGTGTTGCACCTTGGTAGGGAAAATGCAAGGAGACAGAACACTGTTAAAGGCAAGATCCTCAGCAATGCTGCTGAGCAGTGAGATCTTGGGATCCGAGTTCATAGCTCCTTAAAAGTGGCTACACAGGTTGACTAGGTGGTTAAGAAGTCTTACGGAATGCTTGCTTTTACTAGTCGAGGTATTGAATTCAAAAGTCAGGAGTATATGTTGCAACTTTATAAAACTCTGGTTAGGCCACATCTGGAATACTGCATACAGTTCTGGTCACCCCAATATAGGAAGGATGTTGAAGCCTTGAAGAGGGTGCAGAAGAGGTTTACCAGGATGCTGCCTGGTTGAGAGGACATGTGCTGTCACGAGAGGCTGGAAAAACTTGAGCTGTTTTCTCTAGAGCACCGGAGGCTGAGGGGAGATCTGATAGAATTTATAAAATTATGAGAGGCATAGACAGAGTGGACAGAGAGTGTCTGTTTCCCAGGGCTGAAATGTCTAATATCAGATGGCATGCATTGATGGTGAGAGGATGTAGGTTCAAACGGAATGTGAGAGGCAAATACATTATAGGCTTTTAAGAGACGTTTGGATGTGCACATAGGTGTAAGGAAGGTGGAAGGATATGGACATGGAGTAGGTAGGAGGGATTAGTGTTTGGGTGGTTTTGATTTACTTTTTAGCTGGTTCAGTACAACATTGTGGGCCGAATGGCCTGCTCCTGTGCTTACTGTTCTACGTTCTATGTAAAAAGGAGTATTGGATATCATTAGGAGTTTAAAGATGGATGAGTCCCAGGACTTGATGAGATGTATCCCAGGATTCTACGGAAGGTAGATTGCCAGGTCTCTCACTGACACTTTTTAATCTTTGCTGACCATGGAAGTCAGGCATCTGGAAGCCAGCCAACAAATGTGGCACCTTCATAAAAAAGGGTAACAAAGATAACCCAGGTAGTTATCAACCACTGAGTCCAACATGAGTGGTAAGAAAGTTACTGGGAACAAAAAAAATCTAAGAGACAGATTTAATTCTGATTTAGAAAAGCAGGGATTATACAAAGATAATCAGTATAGTTTTGTTGTAGAGAACATTTTGACTCACTAATTTGACTGTGTTCTTTAAAGAGATAACAAAGTATATTGATTAAAGGTCTTAGTAAATCCTTTGACAAGCTCACGTGTAGGAGATTAGTCTAAAGCAGGGGATCCCAACCTTTTTTATGCCATGGACCAATACCATTGAGCAAGGGGTCCGTGGATCCCAGGATGGGAACCCTTGGTCTAAAGCATTAGAGCCCATGGCACCCAAGGCAAGTCAGCAAACTGGACACAAAATTGGCTTGGTACAGGAGGCACAGGGAGGTAATAAAAGGTCATTCTTGTGACGATGCCTGTGACCACAGGGGTTGACGCTGGGGCCCTTACTATTTGATATGTATGTTAAACAATTTCAAAGTTGATGTAAGAGTAAACCCACATATAACACAAAAGTGTTGACCCTGACAAAGGTGGTCAGATTCAGATTTATGTATCTATCACATGTACATCAAAAGATACAGTGAAATGCATCGTGTATGTAACAACCAACACACCCAAGGACACATACATACCCCTCTAACCCTAGGATAGGCCTCCAGTGTACTCATGGACTCACACACTGAGCCTTCAACTTCCGCAGCAGACCTGCATAGATTTGCAGACCTGGGGTTCTGCCATAGGTTACATGACGATAATGATCAGTTGATAAAATGGGCAGAACAATGATAGATGGAATAAGTGTGATGTACTTAGAAGGATGAATAAAGTTAGGACATACACATGAATGGCTGGTTCGAGTACAGGGGTTCCCAGCCTGGGGTCCACAGACCCCTCGCTGAATGGTATTGGTTCACGGCATAAAAAAGGTTGGGAACCCCTGCTCCAGGGATACTGAGGGAGAGAAGGGTTGATTTACAACGATTCCTGAGGAATGTAGCACAGTTAGATAAGATGGTGAAGGCGGCACTGGGAATGGTTGTCTTCAATAGCCGGACATAGAATATAGAAAGGGAGGCCATAACAACTATATTAAGCAGTGGTACAGCTACAGGTGGAGTACTGTGTGCAGTTCTAGTGCCACACAGCAGATTGGAGATTATAATGGAAACAATGCGAAGAAAGTTTACCAGAATATTGCCTGAGTCGGAATGAATCAGTCATGAGGAGGGACTACAGAGGTTTTTTTTTTCCTTGGAATGAAGGAAACTGCCAAGAGACTCAGCTGAACCACAGAAAACTACAAGGGGCATTACAGAGAGGGTAGAAAGTGAGAAACTCTTTCCCTTAACATAGATGTCCAAAGCTAGATGGTGTAATAAGGTTAAAATGGGTTTAAAGAGTATTTGAGGAAGAATATTTTCACCAGGGCGGAAACACTGACTAAAAGAATAATGGAGACAGAGACTCTCATAACGCTTAAGTGTCTTGATGAGCATTTGAATTGCCAAGGCAAAGGCTCTGAGCTGGAAATTAGGGTTTAGTATTGACGGTTGGCAGGGACATGGTAAACAAATGGTCTTTTCTGTGCTGCATGACTATGACTTATGTACTCAATCATCCTTTGAAAAGCAATGACATCCATTCCACAAATCTTCTGTCTATAGACTTTTCTCTTAAGTTCCCCTCCAGTTCTTTCGCTAACTGTTTTGAACAGGGACAGCATCCTTTGAACTCAAAAGCTCTTTAAACTTTTTATTGGGGAGGAATGTACACAAGACAAAATAGCTTGTCCTACCAAACAACAATCAAAATGGTTTGCTTGTCTTTGAGCTTTATATACCTGCTCATTGAGGTGTAGCTTCTTCAGACGTTTCATCAACTGGTCCTTACTGCAGGGCAAGAAAGAAGCCAGATAGCTGTACACTCCTGAACGCTGAGTCGGATTCAGATCCTGCACTTGTAACTCAATACTGCACAGACAGACACATACAGCATGGTTAGCATCAAGGATAAACCTTACATCCAGCACCCTCCCCACTCCCAGACATACAGTTGCAACTAAAAGTTTGTTAACTCTTTGCAATTACCTGGTTTTCTGCATTAATTACTTATAATTGCGGTCTGATCTGTATCCAAGTCATAATAGGCAAACACAATCTGCCTGAACAAGTAACACACAAAATGCTGGAGGAACTCAGCAGGCCAGGATGGAAAAGAGCACAGTTGAGGTTTCGAGATGAGACCCTCCAGCAGGACTCAGCAGGTCTCGGCCCAAAACGTCAACTGTGCTCTTTTTAGCATCTGATTTCCAGAATCTGTAGATTTTCTCTTGTTAGTGATGGAACACCTTGACACCAAGTTGTCCAAAGTGTTCAAAAAATGCTAAACAAGTTAAAACTGGGGGATTGCTCAAGTACTACGTAACGACTTTCCCCTTCTCTGCACATACTAAACATGATAATTCGAGTACTTGCATATGCCTGAACTGCTGGGATTCTGAAACAAAGCTACTGAATGTTTAACAAGTTTGTTTTAAGCAAGAGAACCAGGTACAGTTGCAAGAAAAAGTTTCTGAACCCTTTGCAATTATCTAGTTTTCTGCATTAATTACTTATAAAATGTGGTCTGATCTTCATCTGAATCATAATAATAGATAGACACAATCTGCCTAAACTAATAACACACAAACAACTGTACTTTTCATGTCTTTATTGAATACATTGTTTAATCATTCACAGTCCAGGCTAGAAAAAGTATGTGAACCCTTGTATTTAATAACTGGTAGAACTTCCTTTAGCAGCAATAACCTCCAACAAACATTTCATGTAGCTGCTGATCAGACTTGCACAATGGCGAGGAGGAATTTTAGAAGACCATTCCTCCATACAAAACTGCTTCAGTTCATTAATATTTCTGGGATACCTTGCTTGAACAGCCCTCTTCAGATCATGCCACAGCCTCTCAATTGGGTTAAAGTCTGGACTCTGAATTGGCCATTCCAAACCACAATTTTTTTTCTTCTTAAATCATTCTGCTGTTGATTTACTCTTGTGTTTCCGATCATCATTCATCCTAACATAATGGTGTGCATTTCTGCCAAAAACTTCAACTTTTGTGTCATCTGTCTACAGAACATTGTCCCAGAAGCATTGTGGAACATCCAGGTGGTCTTTTGCAAACTTGAGATGTGCAGCAATGTGTTTTTTTAGAGAGCAGTGTTTGCCTCTGTGCTGTAGTTGCATGAACACCATTCTTCAGTGTTGTTCTTACAGTTGACACATGAACAGAGACTTCAGCAAGTTCTAGAGATTTCCGCAGGTCTTTTGTTGTAACCCTTGAATTCTTTTTCACTTCTTTCAGCATTGCACGTTGTGCTCTTTGTGTGATCTTAGCAGGACGCCCACTCCTAGGGGGAGCAGCAACTGTACTGAATTTCCTCCTTTTGTAGACAATTTCTCTTATTGAGGACTGATGAACACGAAGGTCTTTAGAAATGCTTTTGTAGCCTTCTTCAGCTTTATGCATCTCTACAATTCTTCTTCTAAAACCCTCTGAAAGTTGTTTTAATCGAGGCATGGTGCACATAAACAGATCTTTCTTGAGAAGAGCAGGCTCTGTCAGTAACCTGACTTTGTGTTGCCTTTTTTATAGGGCAGGGCAGCTCTACAACCCACACATCCAGTCTCATCTCATTGATTGGAACACCTGACTTCAAATAGCTTTTGTAGAAGACATTACCCCAGAGATTCACATACTTTTCATACTCCATATTGATGAGAAGTAGTACAATTGTTTGTGTGTTCACAAACGAGAAAATCTGCAGATGCTGGAAATCCAAGCAAAACACACAAAATGCTGAAGGAACTCAACAGGCCAGGCAGCATCTATGGAAAAGAGTAAACATTCAACATTTTGAGCCCAGACCTGGCATGAGTCCTGATGAAGGGTCTCAGCCCAAAACGTCAACTGTTTACTCTTTTCCATAGATGCTGCCTGGCCTGCTTAGTTTCTCCAGCATTTTGTGTGTGTTGCTCAAGTCGTTCCATTAAGTCTTGCCAAACATTCTTTTTATATAGGTATTTGCTACTGTCATAAGAATCATTCTTTAAAATTCTATTAATTTTATTCTGAAGACTGTAAAACAGAGGTCTTGCTGGTGATATTATAAGTTTGAAGGAAGTAGACTTACTCCAGCAGGATGGTATTAATGTCTGGGGTGAAAAATTTCTTCTTTCCTTCCCCTTCAGAAACTTTGCCAGCCTAAAAGATACAGATCCTGGCTTAGGCACACTGACAAAGTCACAGTATTAAAGACACAGGCTGTCCAACAATAATTCCTGGCTGTAAAGCATCCAATTCAGGCCTGGAATTTCTAGAAGTTATTGCAGAACTCATATAAAATTGATATAATGTCATATAACCTGAGGTCCAAAATTCAAGATTGTTTAATGTAATTTCTGTACACAAGTGTAAAGGAGAATTAAATAATTGTTACTCCGGATCCGATGCAGCACAAACAAACACAATAAATATAAATACATAAGATAGCTTATATACTTAGATTGATTGTATGTCCATAAATTGATGATAGGCTAGGAGTGCCTGTACAAGATTTTCACTACACATATACATATCCAGTTTTCTACCCAGAAAAGTAGTTCACTGAAAAGTATAAAAAAACAATAAGCATCAAATACTTGATAAAGGTTTTCTGGGATTGTCTGGATAGTCCAAGGAGCTAAGCAACAGAGTAATGGTGCAGGAACCATCTTTTTTCTGTAGCTATGAACTAAAATCCTAGTTTACAGGTTGTTCCAAATCTTACATTGTGTTTACCGCACAAGATTGTGCCTTGCAGTCACAAGTGTTCAAACGAAGTCAAGATACTTGAAGAAAACAGATAAAAAGATTAAGAAAAATATTAAAAGGCAAGAAGGAATTACCAGGAGAACACAATTAGAGGTCAAGGATGATCTCCCAAGCATTCTGGTACATACAATTTGGTCTAACTGTCCTCTCCAATCAGATCCCATCTTCTTCAGGCCTGTGTCACCTCCACCTATCACCCCCCACCTTCCTACATCACTCTCACTGTCCCCTATCCTCACCTAACTATGACCAGCCCCCCATCATCTGCCAACTCTTGCTTCCCCCCAACTTTTTATTATATCTCCCCTCTTTCTTCCAGACCTGATGAAGGGCCTCAATGTGAAACGTTGACCATCCATTTCCTTCTACAGATGCTACCTGACCCGCTGAGTTCTTCCATCTTTTTGTGTAGTGCACTAGATTTCCAGAATCTGTATTCTCGAGTCTACATATAACTAACTTGTTGGCACTTGTTGTCTGCCTCTTGATAATGCAAAAGGACCACCTGTACTTGGCTCAAGATGAACCAAAGTGATTTTCAAGGCAGATTCATGCTATCTCCAAGGAAAAATCTTTAAAATGAACAAGCTCCTCTGAAGGCTTAGCATGCAAAGGCCACCAATAGTGTGTAGTCACCCCTAACAGATGTTCCTCACTATTGAATCTGAAGAGAAATCACCAAGGGTTTTTTTTATGACATACAACTGAATAATAATCACACTAATCAGTCTGTAATAGGAAAGAACAAGAAAAGATCAACTCAGTCAGATACTATCCAAATATCCCTGTCTGAAATGGGCAGATAGGATTAAGTTCAACTATAATAAATTTCATGGCCAAACAATTCAGGAAATAGGACTGGCAAAGTTCAGGATGGTTTAATCAACATTTATTTTCTAATTTAGACATTGTGATTAAATTTTACTCACTTTCTCCCCACTCAAGTAATCTCACCTTAATCATGCCCTTTTATTGTGCTGCAGCTACTTCTTTGCAGATGCTGTCTGACATCATTGCCACAGGGGGTTAAAACTCCAAAAAAAAAAAGCAATAATTTCAATTTTATCGCAGCATTACTTACAGACACTTCACTGATCGAATTCATAGAACGCAGGGTCTTAAGATCGTGAATGCGTTTTTCAAGTTGGGCGGATATTCCTGATGGCAACTGGGGCACCTGCTTTTGGCTCTGGGTGGGCAGGTTGCAGCTCGAGGACACAGCAGTGTTGCTGCTTTCCTCAGGTTCAGAGGCCGGGCTTCCACTGGGTGTTTCTGCCAGCAGCTTATCTATGTCCAAATCCCCAAGCAACTCCATGGCATTGGCAGCTTCCTGAAGTAAGTCGTTCTCATTGGAATTTCCTAGAATCGAAAAGACTTGATCGGAGGCAGCTAGGTTATACTCGGAAATGCTAGGATTCTTCGTGGACTGATCGGTCAGCTGAAAGGCAGGCGGTTGCCTCACGTTGGTCTCCTGCTTCTTCATGGCTTCTTTCTCCTTTTGGAACTTTTTGAGCATTGCAGCCAGTGAAAGTGTGTCATTATGATTCCTCCGCTTCTTTTTCTGGTGCTTGACTGCATTAAGGGCCACCACTCTGAAGGATAATCGAAAACAGCGGTGTCAAAGTTACAATAGTGCATAATACTCCATATTCAAATAATGTTCAATTTCTACCACAGGAACATGAGAATTTGAATTCAATTTTTTTAAAAACTGAAAATAAAAGGCTAATATCAATCACAGCCCCTGCAGTTTGCTTCATCATCCATTGCTATAGTCAATTGTTTTGTTATTCCTCTCCATGCCTTGTGCTGCATCGGGCAGCAACCTTGCTGTTTCTTTGGCATCTTTGTCTCTCTTTTTTTTAAATGAAGGCAAGTTGCTAGCTCGACATTCAACCCAGCACAGATGGAAAGTGTGCGAAGACCCAGCCGGACTTGAACCCAGAACCACTTGCCTGGAAGTCCGGTGCTGATGCCACTATGTCACCAGCCAGCAGCCACAGATGACAATGAACACCAATTTCAGTTTCTCATCTCATGCCCAGAGCTGACACAACACATTTACTGTTGGAGGGCTGGAAACTTGAATGGGAGGGTGGAAGCATAGAAGGATCTCAACTTGTGAATTTTCAATTTTCTGAGCAAAGTAAAGGTCCCAGATGGGTAAAGACTGCAACACACCATCCATCCACTTTAACTTCAATAACTATCTCATTTTCATAAATGTTCTTAAATTTGCTTCACTAATGGGTTTTTTGAGTAACTCTTGTTCCAATCTATTTTTGGGTCTCAATTTCTCATGAAGTGCAGTAATAACTTTGTGGTAACTTTCGTCACCCTCCAAGAGAACCACAACCTTGTCATGGTTTGGAGGCTTGTGTGCTTCAGTGATCCAGAGAAATACATTGGCTGGAGCCAGGGCTTTATGCTTTGGCTCATGGTAGGGTCACCCTTGTCAAATAGGTCAAAGGGTAGAGGCCAGACTAAGAGTGGTCCACCTGCCTTCCAGGTTTGGTGGGGGGGGGGGGGGTTCATCTCAGGGCTAACAACCCTGACTGGTCAAACAAAATGGTTACAGAAACAGCAATCTGAGTCTGAAGGTATTCCTGCGTCTTCACCTGGGACTTGCATGACTGACAGTAGTGAAAAACTCAGAGTAGGCTAATGACACGATGCAGGAAACCCTGAACAGCGCCAGAGGTGAAGGACATTCATTGCTGCCCTAAACGCCAGCGGCATAACAGACAGTAAGTAAGTAAGCAACTTTCATTGGCAACATATTATACTTGACGCAGTCTCAGCAATTCAACATTGCCGACTCACCCAGACTCCTTGGGGACTTTCAGCTTCCTTGGCTTCTTCTCTTTCATCCCCCCTTCATCCTTCCTTCTTTGTTTTTTCACCACCCTGTCTTCACCATCTCTTAATTTTTGTTTCTTAAAAAAAACACACACACAACAATTTTTCTGCTTATTATGAAGTATTTCAGAGTATGAGAGTTTGAGAACAAGCAAGCACATCCTTTCCAGGTGCTGTGCAGAACATGAAGGTGGGAGGTTCATCAACATGTCATTCAAAGACTTCTACAAAAAAAGAAAAATTGTATCAACATCTCAGGACTTTAACTGGAAATATAACCTATGGAATAGCAAGCTTAACAACGAAGTGCAGATTAAAGATTTACACTTGGACGAATGAAAGGAAAGTTTGTTGCTACTTGGAGGCATTAGAATTTGGAATGTTTTACAAATAAACAGCTACTTGGGTTGTGATTAGACCACTTCAAAGGGAATGATAAAGTATCTGAAAGATATAAAATGGTTGGGTTAAAGTAAGAAAATAGGACTGGAACAAACAGTTGCAGCTAGTGTTCATACTAGATGGAAAATAATTCAAACTGCTGACTGTTTATTCTTTTCCATAGATGCTGCCTAGCCTGCTGAATTCCTCCAGCAGGGTTGCTGTAGATTTCCAGCATCTGTACATTTTCTCATGTTTCTGATCATAGTACTTGTGCCCAGCAGCTAAATCAAGTGAACATTATTGTAGGCCAGGCGTACAACAAATGTGCAATGGACCACATTATAGGCCCGTGCTCCACGCCTGCAAACCTGCCCTTAAAGGACAAGGACACTGTAAACATCAACATGCAGCAACTAATCTGACTGCAACAAAGGGTCATTGAAAAGAGAGAAAGCTCACCCTCACTAACGTGCTGAGTATTTGGGGGGTGGGTGGTAGGGTAGAGGTAGATGGTAGCAAAATAAAAAAAAATTCAGAACTAAAATGAGAAGTATCACAGAACTAAAATCGAACCATTACTTACTTTAGGTGATTTCAATCTTTTCTTCCCCGCCACATCTTCATCTTCAGTGTCCGATGTCTGGCGGAATTGCAGTGTTCCCGTATTTATGTAAAATCCTCCATATTTCGTTGTCAGTGAGGCTGGAACCAATTCATCATACTGAAAAATAAATTCAGGTCTCAGCTGGAGTTTCTGATGGCTCCAGCGCTGTGAGCTGGAATTTTCAGTCTCAGTTAAGTAGGCAAGTGTACTCTGCTGAAATGACTGCAGCTGCCCAGCCTACATTACTGTCGGCTTGGCAACACCAGTGCTTATTCTGAACTCGCCTCTTGGTACTTGACTGCACAAGCTGGTGGTTACATGTGCAGTTCAGAAACTGACAAATTGCTCCGTTGTATCACGGGTGGTGAAGGCAGCGGCTGTTTAAATCAAAATATTCTTTTGGCCTCTTGACTTGTGACTTGTTGACGTAGGAGAGGATATGGAAATGTTTTGGAGTCTGGGGGGGTGTGGTTAAGAAGGTAACTCATTCATTGCACTTGCTCTTGTAAACTCAGTATTTATGTAGATTTATTGTTATTTCTCAATGGTGTCAACCCTCCCCAATGTTGACAATGGGGGCATTTAGCAAAGAAAATGCTGTTGAATATAAAGTAAGGGTGGTAAGATCACCTCCTGGTGGTTTTGGTCACTGGATAGCATGAATATAAGTTACCACATCTCTGTAGACTTAGACCTCTACTGCATGCTGAATACCTTTGCCTAGGCATACAAGGCCCTGGGTCTTGTCTTGAATACAAGATCCACCCAGCCATTTATCCAGCTCTCCACAATAGTTGATGATATCGGCCTTGAAAATGTAGACCACTTTCCCTACCTTAGCAGCATTCTCTGCTTAAAAGCAGCCATTGACCCACAGCTCAATCACCATGCCTCCTCATGATATTATTGCTGAAGTTATCGTCAAAAAGGAAACATTCTCCATTCAAACATCCGTTTTGACTGTGGCAAATGAAGTTTTGAGCTGAATGATCTTGGTAGGATCAAGACTTCCTTTCAGTGAATTAAGTCCTGTTTGTTACCGCTGGTGACTGCGCACCCATCACTTCATTAATAAACGAAAGTAACCATCTTGACAACTTCAGGCTTTTTCCTGTGCCAGTTTGTTTTTTACTGAACTGGAGACACAACCTACAACACTATATGTCAAGATGCAGTTAATCCAGAGCCTTTCCTATGTCCAGTTCAATCAATCCTTCCTTACTCTCACATGAAAGAAACCCGGGGTTTACCCTCGGTCAATGGTAGGTGACCTTGGCATAAAAAAGATTGGGAACCCCTGAAGTAAACAGAACTCTCCAATGTAGCAAACTGTCAGTAGTTCAGTCAGAACCACATTTATTGCAGGTGATACTCAAGTTAAAGTTCAAAGTTCAAAGTAAATTTATTATCAAAGTACATATATGTCACCATATACAGCGCTAGGTTTGTTTTCTTGCAGTAAGTCCAAGAGACATAATAGAATCAGTGAAAGACCGCACCCAACACGGTAGGCAAACAACCAATGAAAGACAACAAGCTACAAATACAAAAGACAGAAAAAATATTAATAATAAATAAATAAGCCTTAAGTATCAAGAACCTGAGATGAAGAGTCCTTGAAAGTGAGTCTATAGGTTGTTGTGGATGATAGTCATTGAGCAGGTTACAAAGTTCTTCTTGTGCACCTGTATGACTGAGGCCTGCTTGAAGCAGGTGGGTAACTCAGACTGCCAAAAGAAGAGGTTAAAGATATGGCTGAGCTCTCCAGCCCGCTGATCAGCACCGGGTCTTCAGTACCCAGCCAGGTACCTCTACTGGGCTGGATACATTCCCTGGGTTCACCTTCCCGAAGGATGCTCTCGCGTCGACCATAAAGACTGAAATCACAGGGTCACTGGCATCTGTGGGAATTCATGAAGGTTCCCCCATGTCAAAGTGAGCATAGAAGGCATTGAGCTCATCTGGAAGCAAAGGCCTGTTGTCACCTATGTTGCTTGATTTCAGTTTGTAAGAGGTGATAGCATTCAAGCCCTGACACAGCTGTCGAACGCCCTTTATTGTTTCAAATTTAGTCCGGAAAAACACCCAATTTATGGACACCCATACATATGAACCCAAAATATTATTAAAATCTAAAGGCTAACAAAGTACAAATGCTCATTTGTATGAACAGCAAAACGCTCTCTCTACACTTTTAGTAATTGTTCTTTCTTTATCAGTCTGGTATGTTTTTGATGCCGTTGGTTACAATACTGTGGAGATGAGGTTACTACATTGTAATTTTTGTGCATTTTCCAACTTGTGGATAAAATTGACTTTTGGAAGTCTACAAGAATGGAGCCCGTTCATTACTCAAAGTCAGCCTGTTCAATTTGCTCTGCTACTGATCAGTCTTGTGAGGACCCACACAAATATGAACTAAATAAACAGGTACTCCGTTATTGCCATGGATTCATACTCACTGCTTCAGAGTTGTCAATAAATGGATCAGTGTCATCATAGCCGTATCCCATGTCAATTAAATCCTGCATGCGGTCTTTCCGTCGCTTGTGGTTCTTCTGACCCTGGAATTCAGGTTAGTTGATTAATTTGCTTGACATCAATTAAGGAGTTAAAAGAGAAAACATGCAAGATTACAGTAAGTCAGTCAATATCCTTCTGCTTTTTTTGTCTCCCAGTGCAGGGTAGGTGGTTAAACTCTGGTCAGTGGGGTAGACGTTTAGGTATTTCCCTAGGCAGTGATTTGTCATCATCTGAGTGTCTTTTCATTTATTTCCCCTTTGTCTGGGTTTATTCAGACAAAATTGCAGAGGTACCTCCTGTAGGAATGGTGAACCCATAGAATCCTTTTCGACGGCAAGCTATATTTTGCACAGAGGTGGTGACTTCACTTGCCCCATCGTTGAAATGTTCCCACAACCTGGGACTCACTTTCAAGGACTCATGTTCTTGATAATTAGTACTTACTCATCACTATTCTCATTTTGAATTTGCACAGTTTGTTGAGTTTTGCACACTGGTTGAATGCCCGAGTGGGTGCGGTTTTTCATTGACCCTATTATGGTTATTATTCTGTTATAAATTTATTGAGTATGCTGGCAAGAAAATGAAAGACATATATGTAGTTTGACAATAAACATACTTTGAACTTTGACGGAATCAGATGCAATCACTAAGTTGAAGAGACATTTAATCGGGCACTTCAATAGACAAAGCACTGAAGCAGGGGGTCCCAACCTTTCTTATGCCATGGACCACTACCATGAACCAAGGGGGTCCGTGGACCCCAGGTCGGGAACAAGAATGAGGACTCCATGCAGGTAAGTGAGATTATATGAATGGTCAAAAAGGTCAGCATAGACATGGCAAGCTGAAGGGCCTGTCTCTGTGTTATCATCCATACACTTGGTGGCCAAGAATTTCCCAAATCAACGCTTGACACCAGTTCTATTTCAGAACATACCCAGAAGCTGTCCGTGAGGATTCATTTTTACAAGTCAGTAACAGAGTGAGAAAAGGCCAATGAAACTATCAAGGTACCGAGATAGCATTTTGTTTGGCAAGAAACACACCTTCAGAAGGGTTACGTTTTGCTGCATCCTGTCCAGTAGTTCTACATTTTTTCAAATATGGTGTTCTACAGGCTTCAAGGAAAACCACACTGTTCCACAAATATACAGCTCACTTATTCCATGTCAAGCTGAGGCCTTGTTTTAAATGAAGGCAAAAGTCGACAACTATCCATCAACAAGCAACAGACTATCTTGTCACAGGGACATGCTCTCTGTACCTCAGCTACCATGTTTCCTGCATCACAATAGAGCTGCATTTCAAAGTACTTCATGAATTGCAAAGTGCTTTGAGAATATCCTGGGGATGCTAAATATGGATGTTTATTTGCATAAGGGGAGAAGTGTTGTTTCTCCTCAGAGTTAGCTGTTATACCACCTGCACAGAATCTCCACCTCACACCCTTTTGTGTGTACACTTACATATTTCTCCTCAAGTTTCTTTGCTATTGCTTCCACTTCTTTCCTTTCTTTCTCTTCATCATTAAAAGGATCATCAGGATTGGAAGAATTTCTCTGTTGAAACCAAAAAAAAAGAGATTTGTTTGAGACGCAAGACAGATGAAACAACTGAAAGGGAAGTGTTATCCTGTGGCCTCACTTGTATACCTGCACTGGCTGGCCATCGGGAACCAAACTAAAGGACCACAGGAGATCCAGGGGTGGCACAGAGCCGTAGCCAGTAGAGCCGCTGCCTCACAGCTCCAGCAAACCAGGTTCAATCTTGACCCTTTGTGCTGTCTGTGTGGAGTTTGTACGCACCCCTTGTGGCATCTGAGTTGCTTTAAAAAGTGCTGTTTGGCAAGTTAATTGATCGGATCCAGAGTAGCAATTATTACGTTCCCCCTTTACACTCGTGTTCTGAAAATGACATTAAACAGTCTTGAATCTTTACCCACTGTAAACTGCCACCAGGATCTGGCAGTAATTTATGAAAATCTGTAAAGATTAAGATGGGTTAGGGTAGGATTAGTGCAAAAGTGGATGGTTGGCTGAAAGGTTTGTTTCTGTGCTTTGTCTCTCCAAAGCTATGCTGATTTATCATTTCTAATATGGCGAACAATTGCAACAATTAGGCCAAGTAAGCATAAGGCAGGAAAGGAGAAGAATTCAACCATTATTTCCTGAATTTATTAGATTAGATTCAACTTTATTGTCATTGTGCCGACTACAGATACAAAGCCAATGAAATGCAGTTAGCATCTGACCAGAAATGCAAAGAATAGTGTTATTTACAAAATAACTGCGAATAAAAAAAGTGCTACAGCACACAAATATAAAAGTACTGAGACAGTACAATATGGGTGCAATACTGTTTAGCGCTGTGATGTGAGGTTCAGCAGGGTCAGCGCCTCAGGAAAGAAGCTCTTCCTGTGCCTGCTGGTGTGGGAGTGGAGGCTCCTGTAGCACCTACTGGATGGGAGGAGAGTAAAAAGCCCATGCTTAGGGTGAGATGCATCCCTGATGCTTTTCGCCCTGCCCAGGCAGCGATAATGGTAGGTGTTCTCAATGGTGGGCAACTGGGTGCCGATAATCCGCTGGGATTATAAGCACCTGGTTCTCCTCAATCATCCTGGGACAGGGCACAATTGACTCCAAAATACATAAGTTATTGGTCCATCTCAAAGGACCAGATGGTCTCTTCCTATTGTTCTGGTGGGAATATTTCTATTTGGCACCAACCATGCAACACACAGTGCCATTCTTACACTGGACTAAGTGATTAGAATATCTTGAATTCTCAACAACAGAAATCCATTCCAATCAAAGGAATGAACAGTCGACATTTTGGGCCAAGAGCCTTTATCAGGAGGGTCTTCTTTAATTACGTCCCCATGAAGTGCCTCAACTCGAAACATCAACTGTTTACCCTTTCCACAGATGCTGCCTGAACTGCTGAGTTCCTCCAGCATTTTGTGCATGTACTGCTGTCTGATCTGCTGAGTATTTCCAGTACTTTGAGTTGTATTAATGATTAATATAACCTCCATAAAGATGCAAAAGCACATGTGATGACCAAGTTAGTGCAATGAAATAGTTACAATGAGGTAAGACTACATTTGGTTTTCACACACCTATGAATGACTCCAAGCCCATGACAGACTGAGTGCAATGATTTCAAAGGTAGCCCTGCAAATCAGTTGCCAAGAGACTGCAAAAGCTGGAATCTGGAACAAAAAAATAAATAAACTGCTGAAAGAACTCAGTGGGTCAAGCAGCATCTGTGGAGGCAAAAGGTACGTATCAACATTTCCCATCAACACCATGCAACAGTCCTGCTGATTTCTTTCAGCAATTTATTTTTTGATCCATTTGCCAAGAGAACTGGGTCCGGACCATAAAATGCAGCCTTGCCAATGTCAGGCATGTTTCAAGATTAAACTAAGTAATTACAAAACCAGCTAATGCCCACGTTTCAGTAGAACTCAAGGAAAAGCAAAAAAAAACAAGCAAGATCAAAGTTTCTGGGATTCATACTTCCAACCTGTTGATGCCTGTATTAGGGTTTAACTTGAGTAAAAGATTTGGGGCCTCTAGTGAATTTGGAAGCTCTAACTGAAGACAGTCATGCTATATTTATGCCATGATTAGAAAAAAGTACAGTATCATGGAATCCACAAAAAACATCAAAATAAAAGAAAGCCACTTGATGTCTCATGTTGTGACGCTACCCAGCCTAAACCTACCTTCTAAAGTAGGGGTTCCCAACCTTTTTTATGCCTTGGACCAATAGCATTAAGCAAGAGATCTGTGGACCCCAGGTTTAGAAACCTTGTTCTAAGCAAGGTCCACAGACTTGCTGATCAGTACTCTTCAAGTACTCATCCAACTACTTTTAAAATTAACAAAGTTATGGCCCATTTATACCAACTCCCAATATCAATTAGCAAAATATTACGAAATGTAAAATCTGAAGTAAAACATAAAATGCTACAAAAAGTCAACATAGCATGTATTGTCCATCAAGAGATGTTGTCTGATCTCAAATGAGAGAAAATCTGCCGATGCTGGAAATCCAAAACAACACACACAAAACGCTGAAGGAACTCAGCAGGCCAGTCAGCATCTACGGAAAGGAATGAATAGTCAACATTTCGGGCCAAGAGCCTTCATCAGGAGGGTTTCCTTTAATTACGTCCCCATGAAGTGCCTCAACTCGAAACATCAACTGTTTACCCTTTCCACAGATGCTGCCTGACCTGCTGAGTTCCTCCAGCATTTTGTGCATGTATTGCTGTCTGATCTGCTGAGTATTTTCAGTACTTTGTGTTGTATTAATGATTAATATAACCTCCATAAAGATGCAATGAAACAGTACTAAACGGGCCAGCTGGTGGCGCAGTGACATCGGCGCCAGACCCGGGAGCGGAGGTTCCTGGGTTCGAAACCAGTCGGGTCCGCTCCTGAGTATGCTTTCCATCTGTGTCGGGTTGAATGTCGAGATCGCAACTTGACCTCATAAAATAAAGGGAAAATACTGCGAAAATGTCTGTGTGAGGAGTGGCGCGCCACACAGCCTCTCTCTCTCGCTCCGCGCCTTGTAAAAAGCCATGAAAAAGACATCATCACGGACACACGCACGTAGGCACACGCCAAAAAAGAAGAAACAGTACCAAACTAATTGGAAGGCCAGTCAGTATGCAACTTGTGAATGCAATAAATGGCAAGGAAATATAAAAAGGAAATTGAGAAAGTTAACTTTTATTCATAGAGCAACTGCCAGAACAACAGGAAGACCCAATTAAAAGGAAAACACAAAGATGACTTGACATCAGTGTCCACAGTCAAGAAGTCTTTGATCAAAGTGTTTGTGTGTGTCACTGAAAATGCTGGCAAAACACAGCATGTAAGGCAGCATTGTAGAAAGAGAAACAGGGAACCTTTCAAGTCGGGGACTCTCCATCACAATAGCTGCGCTTTTCCAATCATTTTCTGTTCTACTTCAAACCTTCAGCATCAGCTGATTTTAAAAAATTTTTTGAGTAAGTTCTGAAGCTGCTAAACCCTTCATTGTTTAAGAAGTAAATAAAAATATCAATAGTTGATATCCAGGTCCACAAAAAGTGCTTGGGCAAGACAACTGGCAAAAGCCTTGCATCTACATGAACCAACAGCATCGGAATTGGCGTCCATCACAAGAACCAGTAATCAAACTGCAAAGTAGAAAAAAAAGTGTAATATTTGGGTACGAGAGAGGAAGAACAAGCTGACATTTAAGACGTACAGTAGACTGACTGTATATCAGATGCTTCCGAGTGCATCAGGTACTTATTAACAAAGGGGAAATTTTCACAAGAATCAAAATGTCACAGCGCAAGAGTACCACAATATCAAAACTTTTAACCCTTAGTAAAATAACAGTATCTGCAGAGATACAGGAATGTTTTTCTCTCCTGATGACAAAAAAATTAAATCCGATGTATCCCCTGATGTGTTTAATTAACGAGGATGATTCCAACTTTCTGTTCAACCTCTACTAACTGAATTTCATCACAGGCTTCTATACAAGAAAATATCCTGTACCATCAGTCAAATTAGGAAAAACAATAAGAGGCTATTCAGCCCTTTGCCATCTACTGAGATCTAGCTGATCTCTACCACAACTTCCTTTATCCAAATCATAGCATTGAAGTTTGGGCTGACACATCAGTATAGTGCTAAGTGCTTTGCTTTTTTGGATGAAACATTAAACTAAAAGCACTTCACTCTCTCAGACAGACATAAAAAAATCCTTTGCACTCATTTGAGAATATCCCTTGAATTCCTGCCAATATTTATTCCTGAAATAGCTCTTCTAAGCAGGCCATTCTAACATTGCTGCTTGTGGGAAATTACAATGGATAAATTGACTGCCACAGCACAGATCCAACAACAGGGTAACTTCTATCCTGGTTTACAAGTGCTCGAGGGCACCCTGAAAAGGATGTGAAAGGCATTATACAAGTGCAATGTTTTAATGGCCAGTTATCAGGACCTAGGTCCCGGCAAAACCACATCAATAATTCAAGTTTCTCAGTCAATAGCCCATGAAGACCCTTGATGTTATTTCAGAAGGATCATTACTACAGCTGCCAACCAAGACAAGCAGCAATGAGTCGGTTCAACAGGACAACAATGCCAGCAGCAGTAGGATTCTCTGGCAATTTCTCAGCGAGGGAAGCCATTATTCCAAGCAGCAACAAATAAACAATTCCTAAACTATCACTGCGTCTAATGCAGGTCCCAAGTTTCAAGTTTTGGTTATAGTGATTAGCAGAACAGGTCGACACTCAATAAAAGTATTCAAATGCATAGCAGACAGCAAGTCTTTGGAGAAGATGAGGAGATAGTCGGGATAGAGGGAGGTACGAGTCAGTGATAATGACTTGGGGAATGTGGATGAATCAGTGGAATAGTTGAGAGGAGTCCTCCTTCTCCCATGAAATGGAAAAGGCCCCATGCATTTGGTGGACTTGAAGAGCTTTACTGGGCTGGTGGACAGTACAGAAGTTCTTGCTAGCAAAAGAGATCAAAGGTCATTGTGGAAGTGGCTGATTCTCTGGGCCAGCAGAGGATCTGAGGAAATGAGAAAAGGACACAAAGAATGTACGCGACAGTCAAGGGGTTGTTATTACGGTGAGAGAGGGTGATGGGTCAGAGAGGTGGTAATGGAGTAGGGTTAAAGGAGGAGGAGGAGAGGGAATTGGGGCAAACGGAATGGAGCAAGGGAGAAGACAACACACCACAGTCGATGGTGGGTCAAGTCAGTAAAAGAGACGGACTGAATGACGGGGTTAACAGAGGTGATGTAACTGGGCAGTTTCAGTGGGGGAGGAAGGGTTTACGCCAACGCCAGCATGGACAGTATGGTGTTAGTCACAACCCCATACATTCCATCAGTCAATGGGGTTCAAATCCCGGCACAGATAATGAGGATCGTGAGGAGATGAAGTGATTAATTGGGGGGAGGGGGGGAAGTTACCCATTATGGCCCATTGGTCAATGGGAAACACAACTTGGCAGGATCAATAGAGGAGGAATAGAGTAGATCAATAGGTATTACAACTCAAAAAGGGGTCAGTGAATGATGGCAGAATCAAAGAGGGGGCTACTTTTCCAGTGGAATCAAAAGGGGGAAGTGATGGGTAGCCCGACCCGAAGTGAATGACGGCAGGATCAATGGGATGCCCACCAGAGCAGGATCGTGGACATAGGATAGGGAGGGAGATCTCGGTCGGGTTGATGGGGCAACTCTGCCGGGCCAGGTTGGGGTGACAGTGGAGGCCTCAGCGATGAATCAATGACAGCGGGATCAGCGAGGCAGCAGCTGTGCCCGCAGACCAGGGGAAAGCCCAGCGCTGCTCGGACCTGACCTCCGGACACCGGGTAACGGGGCGCTGACGGGCTGCACTTCAGCGGATCCTACCTTGGCTTCCCGCAGCAGCTCGTTGTAGTTGTACTCCGTGTGGCTGCGATCGCTCGGCTCGCTCAGCTTCAGGCCGAAGCGCACGTTGCCCTGGTCGCCCCGCTCCTCTCGCCGCTTCTTCTTGGGGGCAGTGGGAGGCGCGGGCACGGCTTCGGGCGCGCTCACGGTGTTGAAGGCCACCCTCCGGGGTTCTGACATGTCTGCGCGGGGCGAGCGAGGCGGGCGGGCCTGCCGCGCCGCGCCGGGGCCGGGGCCGAGGCCAGGGCCGGCGCCAGGCCGCTGAGTGGCTGCGGGCGCGATCAAACCCCCCCTCCCCTCACCGAGCCCACACCAGCGCCGCCATCATGCGCGTCGCGACGTCACGGAAAGGCGTACGCTTTGCACGTTACGTCATGGTCATACGCGCTTGCGTCAACTTAAACTAACCGTGCGTCACTGCAACTCTAGTGATGTCATAACTGTTCTCTCTTTGATTGGAGTTCTGTATATGACAATACAGAAATACATGTACAGAACAAAATAAATGTAATGTTGAAATTGTACAAGGCATTGGTGAGGCCAAATTTGGAGTATTGTGTACAGTTTTGGTCACCGAATTATAGGAAAGATGTCAACAAAATAGAGAGAGTACGGAGAAGATTTACTAGAATGTTACCTGGGTTTCATCACCTAAGTTACAGAGAAAGGTTGAACAAGTTGGGTCTTTATTCTTTGGAACGTAGAAGGTTGAGGGGGGACTTGATAGAGGTGTTTAAAATTATGAGGCGGATAAATAGAGTTGACGTGGATAGGCTTTTTCCATTGACAGTGGGGGAGATTCAAACAAGAGGACATGAGTTGAGAGTTAAAGGGCAAAAGTTTAGGGGTAACATGAGGGGGAACTTCTTTACTCAGAGAGTGGTAGCTGTGTGGAACGAGCTTCCAGCACAAGTGGTTGAGGCAAGTTCGATGTTGTCGTTTAAAGTTAAATTGGACAGCTATGTGGACAGGAAAGGAATGGAGGGTTATGCGCTGAGTGCAGGTCGGTGGGGCTAAGTGAGAGTAAGAGTTCGGCATGAACTAGAAGGGCCAAGATGGCCTGTTTCTGTGCTGTAATTGTTATATGGTTATACGGTTAAAGTCTATTATAGTGCAAAGAGGTCAAAATTACATTGATGTATTTTGGCATTGCTTTTCTCCACAGGTGTATACAATCTGTTTTGCCTACATTGAGAACCCCTACTCCTACTTTCACAGCTCAGAGCCACCTTTTCGAAAGAGTTAACACCCAGTCTTGCAAATATAAGCTCCAGGTTCTTATCTAAATCTCTGTGCATCTTTTGCAGTGCTTCCTCAACATTTTTCTTAATATGCCATTTAGAACGTTACACAATACTCCGAGTATAACTGAACCAAGGTTTTGTTTGGTTTATCATTGTTTTATCATTACCTCTCTATTTTCAACCCTGGTCCAACAGTGTGGTTTGCTTGTAAGTCCTTGATAACCTGTAGGTTACACCTTGCAATTTAGATGTAAAACCAGAAAATAATGGAAATGCCCAGAAAGCCAAGTGGGAGCTGAATAAAGAGAAACCAAAATCAATGTTTTAGGTTCCGGTCCCTTCATTCATGATTTGGACGATAATGAAAAGAGACTGCAAATGAGGAAAGTTCTAACCCAGGGCTTTGACCTGAAGCATTAACTCTCTTTTTCCACAGATGTCACCTGTGCCTCCAGATTCTCCATTTCCATTATTTTATGTTGGTCCTCCCAGATCTTCATATTCCTGATCCCCATTTGGATATTCCTTTGTCAGGGAGTCATAGAGCATACAGCACAGATACAGGCCCCTTATCCCTCCAAATCCATCCTGACTTTTTTGCCCACATTAAGACCATGTCCTTCTACACCTTGTCTATTTAGCTGACCATCTAACTGCTTCGTAAACATTGCTGTTGTTGGCCAAATCAGAGATGGTGACAAATTGGCGGATAGGAGAAGGGCAGAAAACCTGGTTGAATGGTGCCAAAACAACAACCTCTCACTCAACGTCAGCAAAAGCAAAGAGATGAAGGAAGAAGCTGAAGGTCCATGAGCCAGACCTCATTATGTGATTGGAGGGGACAAGTGTCGGTAAATTTATCATATTGGAGGATCTATACTGGGTCATAAGTGCCATCACAAAGAAGACACAATAGTGCCTCTACTTTTTTTTTGAAGTTTTCAAAGATTCAGCAAGTCACCAAAAACTTGGACTAAATCCTATAGATGCACAGTGGAGAGTATCTTTGCCGATTTCATCGTGGCTTGATATGGAAACACCAATGCCTGGGAACAGAAAAGTCTACAGAATGTGGTGGATACAGCCCTGTGTATCATAGGCAAAGCTCTGCCCAACAGAGAGCATATTTAGAAGGAGTATTGCATACAGTTTTGGTCTCCAAATTTGAGGAAGGACATTCTAGCTATTGAGGGAGTGCAGTGTAGGTTCATGAAGTTAATTCCGGGATGGCGGGACTGTCATATGTTGAAAGGTTGGAGCGACTGGGATTGTATACTCTGGAATTTAGAAGGATGAGAGGGGATCTGATTGAAACATATAAGATTATTAAGGGATTGGACATGCTAGAGTCAGGAAACATGTTCCCAATGTTGGGGGAGTCCAGAACCAGAGACTACAGTTTAAGAATAAGGGGTAGACCATTTAGAACGGAGTTGAGGAAAAACTTTTTCACACAGAGGGTTGTGGTTCTGTGGAATGCTCTGCCTCAGAAGGCAGTGGAGGCCAATTCTCTGGATTCTTTCAAGAAAGAGTTAGATAGAGCTCTTAGAGATAGCGGAGTGAAGGGAGGTGGGGAGAAGGCAGGAAAAGGGTGCTGATTGTGGATGATCAGCCATGATCACAGTGAATGGTGGTGCTGGCTCGAAGGGCTGAATGGCCTACTCCTGCACCTATTATCTATTGTCTATTGAGTGCTGCCAGAAAAAAATCAGCATCTATTACCAAGGACCATCCAGGCAATGCTCTGTTCTCATTTCTACCATGGGGCAGAAGGGACAGGCACCTTAGGTCCCACCAGGTCAGGAACAGTTATTACCGTACAATCATCAGGCTTCTGAACTCATGTGAATAACTTCACTCACCTCAACTCTGAACTGATTCCACAACCAACGGACTCACTTTCAAGGACTCGACAACTCATGTTCTCCATATTATTTATTTATTTTTATTTTTATCTTTTATTTTAAAGGAAGAATGTGTCTTCCTTTGCACATTGGTTATTTGCCATCTTTGCTTCTGTATAATTTTCCATAAATTCTATTGTGTTTCTTTATTTTCCTGCAAATGCCTGTAAGAAAATGACTCTCAAGGTGGTATACAGTGACCTATATGCACTTCGATAGTAAATTTACATTGACTTTTGACTTTGATTTTCCACTACTTTCTCTGGGGTCGTTGATATCATACACTCAGTGCCCACTTTATTAGGAACTGTCATGTGTGAAGCCAAGCAGAGCTGCAGAACGGATGATGTTAATGAGAGACAACGGAGAGCCATTCAAAATGCTAATAAGAGAGAAGAGAGAGATAACAAGAGAGAGACACATAATTCAGATGTTGGCGTCTGCCACAGACAATTTGCTTTGAACCTGAACTGTTCATTAACAATCCTGCTGAGACAATAGGAAGTGTGAAGTTTGATGGACAGGTGATACTCCATCAGGGGGATAAAACTAACGGGTTTGCTAAGGCACGACACACGCCACGAGACCCTGGAAAGAGCAGTGTGCCCCACAGGTTGGTGGGAGTTTGGAGGACCGATTTGCGGGAATTGGTCAGAGGCTCACAGGGTGTAAAGGTACAACTGGTGGGGACCTGTTGTGTGTCTGCCCTTGCCTGGGTACCCGGTTCACCACGGAAGAACGGTCGCATCCAGAACAGAGAGGTCACAGTCGGTGACCACAGCGGGATCAGAAGGCATCGAAAGGTTTGCCTGAAACCAGCTGTATCTCTCACTCTCTCTCTCTCCCCCCAACGGTACAACAACAGCGATTACTTCGAACTACACTAGACTGAACTGAACTCTGCTTCACCTTAAGACTGATCATTTTACCCCTAGACTGCAATAGAACTTGGTTGATTCCTATTACCCTATTTCTGTGTATATGTGTATACTATCATTGCTAACCTGTTACATTTATATCCTTGCAGTTAGTGTACTGTATTACTTATTTTTGTTAATAAACCTTTATTAGTTTCTAGTAATCACGGACTCCAATCAGTGGTCCATTTCTGCTAGTTTGACAACCCAGTTACGGGGTACATAACAGTACACCTGCTCATTACTGCAAACACCTGTCATCCGAACATGTGACAGCAACTCAATGCATAAAAGCATGCCGACACGGTCAAAAGGTTCAGTTGTTGTTCAGATGAAATATCGGAATGGGGAAGAAATCTGACTTAAGTAATTTTGACTGCAGAATGATTGTTGGTGCCAGACAGAGTGATTTGAGTATCTCAGATACTGCTGAGCTCCTGGGATTTTCATGCCCAACCATCTCCAGAGCAGGGGTTCCCAACCTTTTTTGTATGCCATGGATCCCAACCATTAACTGAGGACCCCAGGTTAGGAACCTCTGCTCTACAGCGTTTACAGAGAAATGTGTGAGAAACAAAGAAAAACATCCAGTCAGTGCCTTGTTAATGAGAGAGATCAAAGGAGAATGGCCAGACTGGTTCAAGCTGACAGGAAGATGACAGTAACTCAAATAACCACACGTTACAACAGTGGAGTGCAGAAGAGCATCTCTGAACGCACAACAGGTCGAACCTTGAGGTGGATGGGCTACAGCAGCAGAAGTCAGCGAATATAGGCTCAAACAACAGGAATTCTGCAGATGCTGGAAATTCAAGCAAAACACATCAAAGTTGCTGGTGAACGCAGCAGGCCAGGCAGCATCTATAGGAAGGGGTACAGTCGACGTTTCGGGCCGAGACCCTTCGTCAGGACTAACTGAAGGAAGAGTTAGTAAGAGATTTGAGTGGGAGGGGGAGGGGGAGATCCAAAATGATAGGAGAAGACAGGAGGGGGAGGGATGAAGCCAAGAGCTGGACAGGTGATAGGCAAAAGGGATATGAGAGGATCATGGGACAGGAGGTCCGGGAAGAAAGACAAGGGGGGGGGAGCCCAGAGGATGGGCAAGGGGTATAGTCAAAGGGACAAAGGGAGAAAAAGGAGAGAGAGAGAAAGAATGTGTGTATAAAAATAAATAACGGATGGGGTACGAGAGGGAGGTAGGGCATTAGCAGAAGTTAGAGAAGTCGATGTTCATGCCATCAGGTTGGAGGCTACCCAGACGGAATATAAGGTGTTGTTCCTCCAACCTGAGTGTGGCTTCACCCTTACAGTAGAGGAGGCCGTGGATAGACATGTCAGAATGGGAATGTGATGTGGAATTAAAATGTGTAGCCACTGGGAGATCCTGCTTTCTCTGGCGGACAGAGCTCAATAGCCACTTTACTAAGTACAGGAGGTACCTAATAAAATGGTCACTGAGTTTATGTAACATTACTTGTTTGCTAAAATGTAGTCGGTCACACTTTTCCATGCAGGATTGTTTATCATTCAAGGCCTTGGTAAGACCACACCTGGAGTATTGTGTGCCGTTTTGATCCCCTAATCTGAGGAAAGACATTCTTGCCATAGAGGGAGTACAAAGAAGGTTCACCAGATTGATTCCTGGGATGGCAGGACTTTCATATGAAGAAAGACTGGATCGACTAGGCTTATACTCGCTGGAATTTAGAAGATTGATGGGGGATCTTATTGAAACGTATAAAATTCTAAAGAGATTGGACAGGCTAGATGCAGGAAGATCATTCCCAATGTTGGGGAAGTTCAGAACGAGGGGTCACAGTTTGAGGATAAAGGGGAAGCCTTTTAGGACCAAGATGAGGAAAAACTTCTTCACACAGAGAGTGGTGAATCTGTGGAATTCTCTGCCACAGGAAACAGTTGAGGCCAGTTCATTGACTATATTTAAGGGGGAGTTAGATATGGCCCTCATGACTAAAGGGATCAGGGGGTATGGAGGGAAGGCAGGTACAGGGTTCTGAGTTGGATGATCAGCCATGATCATACTGAATGGCGGTGCAGGCACGAAGGGCCGAATGGCCTACTCCTGCACCTATTTTCTATGTTTCTATGTTTCTATTAAGAGATTGTGGATGTCACTAATGAGCCACTATTGAGAATTAGAATTTATTTAAGTCTTACATCCATCCCACAATGTGAGGAAGTAAAAAATCTTTGCGTTATGACTCCATTGCAACATAAGACATGTGAATTTAAAAGTCTAACGGCTTGTAGAAAGAAGCTGTTGGTCCTGGCGTTAATGCTGCGGTACCATATGCCAGACGGGAGCACTGAAACAGTTTATGGTCGGGGTGACTGGTGATCCTGATGATCTTCCAGGCCTTCTTTATGCGCCTGCTGCTGTAAATCTCCTCAATGGAGGTAAGTTCATGTCCACAGATGCGCTGGGCTGTCCGTGCCACTCTCTGCGGTGCCCAGTGCGCAAGGTTGGCGCAGTTCCCGTGCCAGGTGGTGTTAATGCCAGTCAGGATGCTCTCAATTGTTGCCTGTCCCCAATAAGCTACATACATGCAAGTAGGTTGATGTGATGGTGGGGGGCGGGGGTCACCTGAATATATTGCTACAATGAGGTGCTCTGCTATCCATTTTAGAAAGCAATTAAGAGCAGAGGGCCTTGGCTCTCTAGCATGCCAAACCAGGAAAGAGCAGCAGATTTCTTGCCCTAAAGGATGTAAGTGAACCAGGCACACATCACCCAGTATTTCCATGGTCACCCTTAATTTCCACCCTTAATTAAAAACAAATGTTAATTCCTCAGTGGAATTCAAATTCGTGTCTCCAGATCATTTTCCCAGGCCTTTGAACTGTTGGTCCCGTAATTTAACCTGCTACGCCGCTGTTCTATTTGTTATGCTAATTACATGCTTATTTTGCAAGTTTATTAATACCCTTTTGTTGTCACCTTCATTTTTGAATATTCCCCAATTTTGTGTTACTTGCAAATTTAGCAGATGAATTCTGATTACAAAGACTGAAACATTAGTATAAATTATGAACGGCAGTGGCTCGCATGCTGATCACACGTGACCCCACCTCCAACCTGACCACATATTCCGCCTCTATACACCCAGTTCCAGTTGACTCTGCATTCTTTCAAACATCAAACTGTTAAGTGGCATCTCTGTGGAATTCTGTTGTAACTGCTACCTGACACACTTTACTAACTTTTCCTTCAGTTAGTCCTGACGAAGGGTCTTGGCCTGAAACGTCGACTGTACCTCTTCCTAGAGATGCTGCCTGGCCTGCTGCATTCACCAGCAATGTTGATGTGTATTGCTTGAATTTCCAGCATCTGCAGAATTCCTGTTGTTACACTTTACATTTGCTGATTCTCCCCGTGACCATTGTGGGTTGGTAGGTTAGTTGCCCACAGCGCATTTCCAAAGTGTAAAGGTGAGTGGTAGAATCTGGAAGGAGATAATGGGAATCTGGAATAAAATGGGATTTGTGTAAGGTTCTTGCACGGTCGATATTGTCCAGTGGGCCAAAGGGCTTGATTCTGTGTTCTATATCTTGATACCATTCATTCATTCATTATGAGCCGTGGGCGATCAGGGTCTTGCCATTATCATGGTCGTTCTTGGCAATTTTTCCCTACAAAAGTAGTTTGCCATTGCCTTCTTCTGGGCAGTGCCTTTACAAGACGGGTGAGCACCCCATTGCCAACGCTCTT
Source organism: Mobula birostris (assembly GCF_030028105.1). Lineage (NCBI taxonomy): Eukaryota > Metazoa > Chordata > Chondrichthyes > Myliobatiformes > Myliobatidae > Mobula > Mobula birostris. The sequence continues at coordinate 16,558,252 of NC_092380.1, read as the reverse complement.
CAGAGATTGCCAGTGGTCGCGTAACCAGGACTTGCGATAGGCACCGGCTGCTCATACGACCACCCACCACCCACTCCTCGTTGCTACCATGGGGAGGAGGTGCAGGAGCCTGAAGATACGGAAGGAACAACTTCTTCCCCTCTGTTGTCAGATTTCTCAACCCTTGAACTCCACTTTGTAACTCCCTTCTTTTTGTGCTACATATTTATTTAGTAACCTGTAGTTACTTTATGTCTTTGCGCTGTGCTACTGCCACAAAGCATGAGATTTCACGCCGTTTAAGACACTAATAATAAGCCTAACTCCGATTCTTTATCGGTTGTGCTTCATTCACCGCTGCGACCAAGTGATGAATTGATTCTGGCATCTTCGCCCTTCCTTTCCATTCCCGAGGAAGGGTTTGGGCCGAGTGTTTATTCACTTCCTTGCTTTCGTAGTAGCTTTTCACTCTCCAGTCCTGCCGGAGGGTATGAACTTCCCCTTGCTGAAAATCTTTACATAGAAAGGAGTCTTGTACATACCGTTGAAGCTATATTTCTGAATTCCCCTTGCACATCTCAATGGCTTAATTGATTTCAGCGTGATTAAAATCTCCCTTGATTATTATTTCATGCTAGTTTTTACAATTTTCCCGATTCCTTCACATATTTCTTAACTTCTCTCTCAATTTTAGGTGCGCCATAGTCTAGTCTGATCGATTCCTTTATTACCTTTTATTTTCCACTTGGATTCTATTCGTGTGCTACACATGACTACATCACTTTTCTCCTGTCAGAGTGTATTTTCTAATAACCACAGCTGTTTTAACTCTCCTTTTATCCACTCAATCTTTGCAGAGTGTTGTTCAGTATGTCTGGCAGTGGTTAATTTACAGCCTGACATTTTGGTGCTCCTGCCTCAATTATTCCTGTTATAGTTCTACCTTCCAGTTTTATTATGGACTTTGCACATTAGTGTATAGAATAAAAACCGCAATAAAATGAAGAAAGATTCGGTTCTTTACAATGCCTTTCGTGACCTCAGGTCAGCTCAGCGTATTTTACAGCCAATTAAACACTTTTTGAAGTGTTGACTCTGTGGTACTGAAAGTCACACACCCTGACACACAGTCTCACAAAAAGTAGTGTCAGAACAAGCAAATTATTTACTAAAGTATTGATAGCCACAGCATAAAACTTGACTAGGACACTTCCATATGTTTCTTAATAATAGTGTAAAATGCTCTTTTCCGTCTGTCTGAGAGATGTAAACCCTGGATTAAAGTCTGACGTTATGAATAATCGAACATCTACAGGGGCAGCCCAGGTCACTTGTTCGAGTCTCTGGAAGGGGATTTAGAGACATGAGTTCTCCCACTTAACCGCAGTTTGTGGTTCATGATATTAAATGATTAACGTAATAATGGAACCAGGGCAGAAAGGGCCAGGTGTGTGCTATCAGGATGGCTTCACACTCAGCCACGTTTGCAATAAATATTCTGTTTGCCATTTTAATTGCCTGCTGGCCTGCATGCTAATTCTTTTCTGTTTTAAGTCCAACAATAGCCACATCCTTGAATCGTTTGTCGTTAATGTGCCGTGTCATGTAACATGGCTGATCATGATCTTTCCATGACCACGGCTGTTCTTGACAATTTTTTCCACAGAAGTGGTTTGCCATTGCCCTCTTCTATGCAGTGTCTTCACAAGACCGGTTGTAGTTACTGTCTGTTATGCCACTGGATTTAGGGCAGCAACGAAGGTCCTCATCTCTGTCTGTCCTTGGCTAACACATAGACGTAGGATTCTTCATTGCTGTTTCCGTAACGATTTTTTTTTGACCAATCAGGGTTGTTAGCCCTGAGTTGAACTCTTAAAACCTGAAAGGACAGGTTGACCACTCTTAGTATGGCCTCTACCCTTTGACCTGTTTGGCATGGGTGACCTTACCGAGAGTCGAAGCACAATTCCAGCCAACACAGCTCTCTGGATCACGGAGAGACCTGTTTTGTAAAGGCGCTGCCCAGAAGAAGGCTGGGGTCACACGCAAGCCTCCAAACCCTACGACAAGGTTGTAGTCCTCCTGGAGGTTACAAGGTGGGTGACCCCAGCCATTACCAATACTCTTCAGAGATTGTCTGCCTGGTGTGAGTGGTCGCATAACCAGGACTTGTGATATGCACTGGCTGCTCGTACAACCGTCCACCACCTGTTCCCATGGCTTCACGTGACCCCAATCAGGGGGGTTAAGCAGGTGTTACACCTTGCCCAAGGGTGACCTGCAGGCTAGTGGAGGGAATGAGCACCTTGTACCTCTGTTGGGAGAGACATATCTCCATCCTGCCACCCAACATCTTTGAATAGCTCTGCTTTTATAGAATATCTGCTGCATTATTCTTCCTGTGAAAGAATAACCCCACATTTTAGAGTCCTTGGCTCATCCTACACAAAATGGCAGTCATGGTGTTCGTCATATTCATACCGACTTCTTGGCCCACCAACACTAATCCCATCCGCCCATGTTAGGATCGTATTCTTCAATGCCTTGTCTATTTAACAACCTCCCTAAAACGATCCTTAAATGTAGCAATTGCAATGGGTTCCCCTACGTTCTGTGGCAGCACCTTCCAGATATCAAATATTCTCTGTGAGGAAAAGCTTACCCCTCCAATCCCCCTTTCAGATTCCTTCCTCCCACCAAAAATCTGTGCCCCTTACACTGGGAAATATAGCAACACACACACATAAAATGCTAGAGCATCTCAGCAGGGCCGGCAGCATCGACGGAGAAAAAAACACAATCGACATTTCGGGCTGAAACCCTTCGGCAGGACTGGTGAAAAAAAAGCTGAAGAGTAGATTTTTCACTGGAGATAAAAAGCTGAGGAGTAGCTTTTTCTCTCCAGTCCTGCCAAAGGGTTTTGGCCCGAAATGTCAACTGTATTTTTTTCCACAGATTACTGCCTGGCCTGCTGAGTTCCTCCAGCATTTTGTGTGTGCTGCTCGGATTTCCAGCATCTGCAGATTTTCTCTTGTTTGTGACTGGGGAATATCTCTTGGCCAACTATACCTCTGATAAACTTATAAACTACAATCAGTTCACTGCTCACCCTCCTTTGCTCCAGGAAAAACAAGCCCAGAGTATCCAATCTCGCCCCACAGCTAAAGTCCTTCAATCCAGCAACATAGAACATAAGATCATAAGACATAGGAGCAGAATTAGGTCACCTGGCACATTGGGTCGGCTCCTCCCATCATGGCTGATTTATTATCCCTCTCAACCCCTTACTGCTGCCTTCTCCCCATAACCTTTGACACCCTTACTAATCAAGAACTTATCAATCTCTGATTTTAATATACCCAATGGTTTGGCCTCCACAGCCCTCTGTGGCAATGAATTCCACAGATTCACACCCTCTGGCTAAAGAAATTCCTTCTCAACTCTGTTCCAAGGCTGAGCCCTCTTTTGTCCTACACTCCCCTATTATAGGAAACATCCTCTCCACGTCCACTCTATTGAGGTCTTTCAATATTTAATAGGTTTTAATGAAATCTACAGGGTGAATTCTATCATATTATGATCACTGCCTCCGAAGGCCTCCTTTACCTTAAGCTTCCTAACAATACCCAGTCCAGAACTACCTTTGCCCTATGGCTCAACCACAAGCTGCTCTAAAATGCCATCTTGCAGGCAGCCTACAAGAATGCAGCATCAATATTATTTTCCCAATCTACCTACATACTGAATCATAACTAAAATAACATTTCTCTCTTTCACCACTGTTCCCTCTAAGCCGTGCAGGTGCATGACCATGCAGTAACTCAAATGCTCCCGTGCACATACCCTTGGTAGCTGCCCAGCTGGAACTGGATGCAGCTAGAAAAGGTTTACGAAATGTGAAAGATTTTCTTTGCCGTCCTATATTTTGTAATACCCTTCAATTAATAAGTAAAATTAAAAGCATGTTATTTTTCAGTTTTCATTCTAAATATTCACAGTATGTGGTTTTCATGCCATGTAAAAATTTTCTGCTCACAGCAATGGTTGGTCTGCGCAGCTGTAAAAGAAAATTAGAGGGAACTTTGCTTTTCACTTGCCTTTTCTATCTCTTGTTACAATTTGTACCTCGTATCCTGGCTACTGTTTGGAAACCTGTACTGTATATAACTCCCATCAGGGTCTTCTTACCCTTGCAGTTTCTTAACTCTACCCACAAAGATTCTGCATCTTCTGATCCTACGTCACCTCAATCTAAAGATTTGATTTCCATAAGACATAGGAGTAGAATTAGGCCATTTGGCCCATCGAGTCTGCTCTACCATTCCATCATGGCTGATTTATTAACAACCACTATGATCTTTGATGCCCTTACTAACCCAGAATTTACCAACCTTCACTTTAAATATACCCAATCGCTTGGACTCCACGGATGATAATGATAATGAATTCCACAGATTCACCATCCTCTGGCTCAAGAAATTCCTCTTCCTCTTTGTTCTAAAGAGATATCCTTGCTTTCAGAAGCTGTGCCCTCTGGTCTGAGTTTCCCACGATAGGAAACATCCTTTCCATGTCCACTCTATCTAGGCCTTTCAATATTCGACAGGTTTCAATGAGATTCCCCCACTCCCCATTCTTCTAAACTCGAATATAGGCCCAAAGGCATCAAAAGCTCCTTATATACTAATCCTTTCATTCCTGGAATCATTTTCATGAATCTCCTCTGGACTCTCTCCAATGCCAGCACATCTTTTCTTAGACATTACTTCAAGTGCAGTCTGAGCAATGCCTTATAAAGCCTTATTAAAATGCCTTGTAAGTCCTGAGGAAGGGTCTTGGCCCAAAACGTTGACAACTTACTCTTTCCCATAGATGCTGCCTGATCTGCTGAGTTCCTCCAGCATTTTCTGTGTGTTGCTTTGGATTTCCAGCATCTGCAGATTTTTCCATCCTTATGAAGCCTTACATCCTTGCTTTTATATTCTAGTCCTCTCAAAATGAATGCCAACGTTGCATTTTCCTTCCCTACCACCAACTCAACCTGCAAGTCAACCTTTAGGGAATCCTGTACAAGGACTCCCAAATCTCTTTGCACCTCTGATTTCTGAATTTGCTCTCTGTTTAGAAAATTATCTACGCCTTTATTTCTTCTACAAAAGTGCATGACCACGTGTATTGGAGGAGTCATGACTGTCACGTGACAGCACTGCCCACTAAGCCACGCCACCTGCCGATCAAGGTTTGACCCCCTCTTCACCCATCAATGCACACCTAACCACTGGCCCCTTTAATTAGCCTTGTACTTGGCCTTGGGCAATTGGCCTTAGTAATCAGCTTAACTCTGCTGGCCCCCTTGTGAATTACCTGGACTGGACAATTCAGCTCTCCTGCACTAAAAGGGGGCCACGTGTGCTGGATTCTCTCTCTTTGCCATCTCTGAGGGACCACCCTGCTTCACTCCAGGCCGAGACCTGTGGAACGGCGCTGGAGAAACTGTTGGTGAGCTGTGCATTGAATAGGGTTGGGAGCATTGATTATTGTCCCTAATAGCATAGAGCCGTGTCTGCACAGAGTCAAGGGGTGGTGGGTATTGTATTGACTTTTCCCTTGGTTGTGTGTGTGTGTGTGTGTGTGTGTGTGTGTGTGTGTGTGCGTGCGCACGCGCGCATGTACTTTGTTCCCATGTGATTTTCTCACGTTCGTTATTAATTGTCCGCGTGTGTTTTATTGCTGATCTGACTTTTCCCACGACTGCTGTAAATTGTGCGTGTGTGCATGTTGCTTCTGTTGCCATTTTCCAACGTTTGCCTTCTGTAAGTAAAATCCTTTATTACCAAGACTGTGTGTCCAGGGTCCTTGCCTTTGAGACCTACCGAATCTGTTTCCTCACTTACAACACCACACACTTCCCTATATTGTATTCCACGTGCACTTCTTTTCCCGTTCTCCCAATCTGACCAAGTTCCTCTTCAGTTCAAAGCCCGAAGGTTGAGGTCCAAAATTGGCGAGTCTGGAGGTCAAGTTCCAAAGATTGAAGCTCTTGGGTTGGGGTGTCTGGAAATTGGAGGCCTGATGTCTGCGAGTCCAGGCCAGAGATTGGAGAGCGGAGCCCCTTTGTCTGAGAATCTGGGGTCTATTCTGGGCTTGGAGGCCTCTCTGTTTGGGTGGGAGGGTGGCAAAGGAGGCTTGTTTTGCTGTTGTTGATCGGTTTTATTGTTGCTGTTGCTTAAGTTGCTCTGTAAATATTGTGGGCATGCTACATTGGTGCCTGAATGCGTGGCCATACTTGCGGGTTGCCCCCAGCACATCCTTAGTGGTTAACGCAAATGATGCATTTCACTATGTTTTGATGTACATGTGATAAGTAAGCAAACATGAGGGGAAACCTGACCAAGTCGCTTAAAATGTTAGATGGATTTAGTAAGGTAAATTCAAATTATTTCCCTGGGTGGACGAGCCCAGAATAAGGAGATCCAGTCTAAATATTTGAGCTTCACCATTTCTGAGGGAAATCAGGAGCTTTTTTCCACACGTTGGTGGTCGACATCTGGGATGAGTATCCCACATGAGATGAATTGGAGATAGGTAGATTGAGTTGGATATGGTACCCATGGATGTGGTGGGTAAGTGGATGAAAAAGATGAGTAGATTGTGTTGGATATGGTACCCATGGATGTGGTGGGCAGATGGATCTGAGGTGCTGAGTAGTAGCAGCTCAGAGCTCTGAATGTCTGATCCCCGTTCCTAGGCTTGAGATGATGGGTACGGTTCAGTGAAACATAAAACATAGTAACCTTTTTTGTTGTTTATTTGATCATAAACACAGTACAATGAAAAGATTGAAATGGTTTCCCTGTCACTTTAGAAATTGTGATTCAGAAACTTGTATTTACCTTTGCTGATAAATTCCATATCAGCTTAAGAGCTAACTCTAGATGCTTTATCTGGGAGGTATTTTGTTTTTTTTTAAATTTTAACTTTTCAATATTTAATTATAATTTATTCCTCTTTTAAAAATTTTTAATTGCAAGACCGTTTATTTACCTCTTACGGCAACTTATTGTGTCCTGGCCCATGAGGCCCTGGCTATCAATTGTACTGCACATTGACTTTGAACTGAAGAAATCTGTAATTCTGACAATCCCACTAGCTCCAGAACAGCCTCTGAAGATGAACTGTCGCAGTGTCAACCTCATCATAGACAGATAGATAGATATAGATATTTTGTTGATCTAAAGGAAGTTACAATGTCACAGTAGCATTACAAGTGCACCGATATAAAAATATTTGAAGAGAAGTAAGAAGCAATAAAAATAAGTTACCACAAACAGCCTAACAGGAGGGAGTCATCACCTCCCCGGCTATAGGTTGACTCATTATAGAACCTAATGGCCGAGGGTAAGAACGACCTCACATCGCGCTCTTTGGAGCAGCGTAGTTGTCTTAGTCCAGTACTAAAAGTGCTCCTCTGTTCCGCCAAGGGGGCATACAGAGGGTGGGAAACATTGTCCAGAATTGCCAGGATTTTTTATAGGGTCCTTTGTTCTACCACAGCCTCCAGTGTGTCCAGTTTGACGCCTATAACAGAGCCAGCCTTTCTAATCAGTTTATTGAGCTTGTTAGCATCACCCGTATTGATGCCATTGCCCCAGCACACCGCCACATAGAAGATTGTACTGGCGACAACATGTTTTCAGGAGTGGGATTGGAAGTTACTGAGAGAAGGTGTCCCATATTGAGGCTAGGTGTAGGCCTCATCGAAGTGTGATTAATATTTTGCTGTGAATGAGCAAAACTGAGTGAACCATCTGTGGGATAAATGTTCTGTGTGGAATCCAAAATCTAACAGTTCACTTGTAGACTGTGTTGACAGAGAGCCTGGGACCATGACACAATCTGTAAAAGGGTCACAATCTTAAGCAACCATTACAGTTCATGGGCAGTATTACTGAACGTATAACTTCTGTCAAGCATGTCCGGAGTGAATCTGTTGGGAAGGATTAATTTGGCAGTGGAATAGGACACACAGATGTATAATTGGGGAGTGGGACAGACAGAGGAAAACCACGTTGTTCCAGTGAGCAGAACAGATAGTGACATGATGGGAGGGATTAAAAGGCTAAATTGCACCTGCTTTAATGCAACAAGTGTAAGTCGTAAAGCAGGTGAACTTAAAATGTTGATCAGCGCCTGGAAACACACAATTGTTGCCATCACAGGAACATGGTTGAAAGAAAGGCAGGGATGGCAACTCAGCACTCCCAAGGTCTTGAAGCTCCAGGTGTGACATTGCCTATAAGTTGTACAGTACAGAAGCAGGGCCTTGGGCCCATCATATTCATGCTGCCCACTGTACCTACCTACAGCAAACCCATTACCCATGTTAAGCCCAAAGGCTCTTTTTGTCTTAATGATTCAAATACTTGTCTGATGCTTCTTAAATATTGAGAGAGTATCTGGCTTTTCAGGCAGTGTATTCTATACTCCAATCTTCTTGTGTGAAAGAAAAACCCATCAGCTGCCCTCTGAATCTCTTACCTCATGATCTCCCCCCAACTTTTTATTCGGCCATCATCCCCCTCCCTTTTCAATCCTAATAAAGGGTCTCAGCCCAGGATACCGACTGTCTTTTCCATAGGTGCTGCCTGAGCTGCTGAGGTCCTCCAACATTTTGTGTGTGTTGTCTCGTGACTACGTCCTCTTCTCTTTGACAGTGGTTGGGGAATGGTGAAGGGAGGAATATAAAAGAAGAAATGTCATTACAATATTGATTAAGGACAATATGGAGTCCATTGCTGTCGTAAAGGAGGTGAGTACCTTAAGTTTTGCATATCAGGTCACATCGGTTGAGTTGAGAAGCGAAACAAAATGGGGCAAGCATTTTTCTTGATTTATACTGCAGGCTTCTTAACAGTACTGTTTGAGCTGGTAGTGGAGGCAGGCACTCTGGCCTCAGTTTCTAATGGTTAACATGGTCTGAACAGCCTGTTTTTTTTTGCTGTGTGACTAATGGTTCAAAGAAATAACAAAGCATTTCCAAGCTTCGTTGGACTCCTTACATTCAGAACACAGAGTTATGTTCAGTAATTCTGTTTGCTTAGGAGTGAGGAAAACAGATGAATGAATTTTGTTTAAACACAAGAGTCATATAAAAGTACAGCACAGAAACAGCCCTTTGGCCCATCTAATCCGTGTCAAACCATTTAAACTGCCTACTCCCATCGACCTGCTCGAGACCGCAGCCCTCCCTACCCCACAGTACCTATCCTAACTTCTCTTTGAGCTCGCACGCACCGCACTTGTGCTGGAAGCCTGTTCCACACTCTCATGACCCTCTGAGTGAAAGATTCAGCAGAGGCTGGAAATCCAGTGTAACACATACAAAATGCTGGAGGAACTCAGCAGGTCAGGCAACATCAATGGGAATGAGTAAACTGTCGATGTTCTGGGCGGAGACTCTTCACCAGGACTGGAAAGGAAGGGAGCAGATGCCAGAATAAGGCGAGGGGAGGGGAAGAAGTACGAAGTAGAAGGTGATAGGTGAAGCCAGGTGAGTGGGGGAGGGAAATGAAGTAAGAAACTGGGAAGAGAGCTGGTCTTTTCCACCTATCACCTCCAGCATGAATTTTGTAGATCTTCTTGCTTTTCACCTGTTTTTCCCTAAGCATGTAATTTATTCAGCAAATGAGAGTAATCAATAAGACCTTTTGGTCCAAGCAACTTGTACAATTCGGAATACAATGTCCACAGCTCCCCACCCCCACCTTCAGTGCAAAAGTAAATAATTATACCCAAACAGGAGAGTCAGGGTTGTGAATAGGAGAGGGGGAGAGGGGGAGAGGGGGAGAGGGGGAGAGGGGGAGAGGGGGAGGGGGGGAGAGGGGGAGGGGGGGAGAGGGGGAGGGGGGGAGAGGGGGAGGGGGGGAGGGGGGAGAGGGGGAGGGGGGAGGGGGGGAGAGGGGGAGAGGGGGAGAGGGGGAGGGGGGGAGAGGGGGAGGGGGGGGAGAGGGGGAGGGGGGGGAGGGGGAGGGGGAGAGGGGGAGGGGAGGGGGAGGGGGAGAGGGAGAAAGAGAAAAAAAAGACATGTAGATTATTGCAGAAACGTACCACAATCCAACTGCTGGTGTAGTTACTCAACTATTCAGAAATAAATACGGAGTGAAAAGAATGTGTCAGAAATTAATGCTTTATTTACATAAAATAAGTTACAAATTTTTGTTCTAAAAGATATTACACAAGAGGTATGTAAATACACAAAAAAGAACTGTAACATAACCATAGTGTCTTTAAGAAGAAAATACTATTTGATAAATCTTATTTTAAACAGATTATCTTGACAGTATTCTCCCTGAGATCTGGACAAGCATGGTCACTTGGGCACAGGACACAGCCTGGTGCCTCACACAAGTAATACATGCATGCCTTGATGGTGTCTGCAGGGTATTCCACACATCACACTTTGCAGGACAGGGCACCAGGGAAGGCAAGTAGAAACACACTTCCATATTTAGTTACACCACACTATACATTATTTTCCAGCTCTGAGCATCCTCTTGTTTCCAAAATCCACAATAGATGTTTGTCCCAAACTGAAAATGATTGAGTACCCCATGTGGGTTGCCTGCTGCCGTTCAGACTTGTTCCTGCTGATTCATGGGCTTGCCCCCCCCAGTGTGAATTTAGTAGGTGGGGGAGGTGCCGAAAGCTGTAACTGGTCTCCCTAGACACACACCATCAGTGCTGGTGCAAACACTGTGCTGCCACGTTTCGTTTCAATGATAATCTTACTCATCCCGGAACACACACAGCTCCATCACAATGAAACCAGTGATCAGAAGACAGTGGCTCCGGATTAAATTTTCCTGTTCAAGCTTTAGTGGGAGGACAGGACAGGGGAGGGAGTGGCGCTGGCGACAACAATGTAATGAAGAATATTAATGTAATTTATGAACTCTCCTTTACTTGAGAACCATGCAGCCCACATGCGCTGACCTGTAACCTTTCCCTTTGCATATTAATGGCTGTGGAACATAATATTGGTGCCTGTACGATTGAATGATACAGATACTGAGACAATTGATCCATTCTTTACCTTCCGAACGAGGATGAGTAAAAGCTGGAATTAAAAACCATATTGAAAGCATGGTTTTAAATTTAAATTACTTCTAGTCAGTTTAAAAGAAGCAAGTGCTTTCTCACGGAGGGCCACATGGTAACAATGCACTTTGTATGAACTCTTTGTTGGGGCTCATGGCTAGTGAGAAAATCAGAACGGAACCATTTAAAGCAACAGTTCCACAAAGAGTTTCAGCCTAATTAATTCCGTGTCCTTCCCCTCACCACACTTAGATGGCCACTCGGTTGTCTTTGGCCCACTTCTTTAAGGTACGGATTATGTACTCCACTTGAGGATTCCCGGTATTTCGGAGGAGATGGAGAACTTCCCGAAGGGTCTCCCTAGGAAGGAAGAACAATCAGTTGATCAGTTGTTTTCATTATTGAAACACGTTACTTTTATTTCGTCACTGAACCCCCGGGCTACTGGGAACCTAGTGCTATTTGCAGCAGTTGCTTGCAGTTGGTGGCACTCTGTCTGAAATTTGTTGGTCCAAGTTCCATTCCTGAGATCTGAGCACTGAATCTGAGACTGACACTCAGAGTGGTGCACTACTGTCAGGAGGGCCATCTGTAGGATGAGATTTTAAATCATCTTCTTTCAAAAAAAATCCATAACATGATTTCAGATCACAAGAATTATCCTCCAATCACTGAGGCTACGTCCACACTACGCCGGATAATTTTGAAAACAAAGCTTTTTCTCTTTGTTTTGACCCTCCGTCCACACTGAAACGGCGTTTTCATCCCCCGAAAACAGAGATTTTCGAAAACACTCTCCAGAGTGTGTAAATTTGAAAACAATTGTTTCGCGTTGTAGTGTAGATGGGGTAAACGGAGAGATTTAAAAATGCTGTCATGACAACACCACAACAACAATGCTTTTTCTGCTTCTGCTTGGTACTGCCGGACGGCTGTTATAACTCACAGTCGGTGTGAGCTTTTTTGACTAGATCCCCTAAATTAATTTGATTGAGTCTATCTTTAAAAATATTAATGTCACAAATACTGCGCAGGTCTGGTGGCAGAAGATTCCACTCTCTTGTTGATCTTGGGTAGAGGATGGCTTCATGCGTGTGTTGTTTACTTTATTGTCTACGTTAATAGTTTGTTTGGAATTAAACATCTCTACTGCTTTGCTGACCTTGTAGTTGTTTGTAACTCGCAACTGTCTGTCCAAACGAAGAAGTCCGGTCTGATTTTTCCAGCGGAGGTTTTCTTTGTATTCCTCGAAGACATTGTTGAAAACTTTCTTTCTCTGTTGTTGTTGGTACTCTAGTTTTATTCTATGGAAATAGCACAACGCCGCCACGGAAATGTAAATATTATACTGTTTCCTCTTCGCTTGATTTCTGTAGATGTGTCTGCGCATGCCCAGTAGGAGGAGATTCGCCCAAATATCTGTTTTAATGTGGACAGAGATAATTTGAAAATCGCGTAGTGTGGATGCCTGTCGTTTTTACTCGAAACCGGCGTTTTCAAAATTATCTAGTCTAGTGTGGATGTAGCCTAAAATATTAACATTGTGGCGTGGGAGTTAGCTACACACAAACATAATTCCAACATCATTCATTGGCTGTCCTGAAAAGGGTGTGAATTGTGCTGCTTAAACAATTCTATTTTGTGGGTCTCATCTGATACCTCAATCAAGAGGCCATTGTTGTCATGCAAGGTAAATTAGCAAACTTGCCAGCTGAGCCTCATCTGGCTTCTATACAAGCACTGTCCATAAGGATTTAACACTTTAGGATAATCAGCTTAGTTGGCTGCCCCTCTAGCATGGGCTGCTGAAACCAACCAAGTTCCCTACTGTGGTTTTGAATGAAATCAGCAAAGTCACCATAGAACGCAGCTAATTCAACACATCATGCCCGCGTCAGGTCTTTGAAGGGGGCTACTGAATCCATTCCACACTCCCTGTTAATTCTATGTAGTCCTACAGGCTTTTCCTTTCAAGTAAGAGGTACGAAACTTTGCAAGTTATTTTATCTCTGCTTCCACCCACACCCCAATACATTCCACATCATCACCCTTAAGTGCATTAAGAAAATCCAACCCCCCAACCTCGTTTTTAATTCTTCTGTTTGATATTATAATTTTGTTTCATCTGGTCACTCAACTTCCTGTCTGTTGTACTTGTGTCTACATACACAAAGCCCCCTCCCAATAATGTTTCAAAACCCTATAAAAGCAAAAAAAAGGTCAAGAGAGGATTTAACCAGTTCCTCAAGCCTCGCCAAGTAACTGAAATCTGTCATCTTTGGAGGGTGACCCTGATATTACCCTGGTCAAAATGGACCTGCCACTCACTGCTTCCATTCATTGAATTGCTAGTAAAGTAACAATAGATCCAATGTTACTTTGCCCTTGCTGTCTTTTGTTGGTGCTCCCTCTGCAAGATGTCACAACTGGAGGTGAAAGTTCCCAAACCCCTGCTGGCTGCTGAGAAGCTGCAAGAAAGCAGCTGTCGTGCCTTAGTCATAAAACCCCTGACTCTGTTCCTTCACTTGAGAAAGTGGAAGGCATGGAATGGCGGCTTGACCTTTGTGGCAACGCACAGGGACTGTAGCTGAAGCAGATCATCCACACCAGGGGAGAAAAATCACTAGCATCAGCCCACATCAAGCAGTCTATTCAAACCGTCAGAACAGTGTAATGTAAACCCAGAGAGTTACTGCCGATGGTTGGTGATACTGATATTCAGTGGGATGGGCTGTAAATTAATCTCAGAATCAGAAATCAGGTTTAATATCACCGGCATGTGTCGTGAAATTTGTTGTTATGCAGCAGCAGTACAATGAAATACATAATAAGAACTAGATTACAGTAAATTACAGTACACACACACTCAGACCCCACTCAACACTGAGGATGTGTTCCTCAGAGGTGGAGTGCTATGTAAATCAGTGTTGTGCAGGGTCATTGTAACATTACGTAAATGAACATACGTGCCTGATTTTTTTTAATGATATTTGTATGATATTTTACGTATACCCAGTAGTTCTTGGAGTAACAAGTGCACTAATCAGTACATCAGAGGAGCAGCAACACGTCGCAGCAGCAGCAGAGGGAAGCGGATGGTGGTTCCATCACCAAGCTGCGGGTCCTCCTCCAGCTTTGGCTTCTTAAGATTTGACGGCCTTTTCTTAAGTTTCCTCTCATGAAGCAGTTGTCGGTAGCAGGAAATCATGTTGCGAACACCTCTCTTTGCCTTATTGCCTCACTCCCAGTCAGGGTCATTATCGATGAACCGGTTCATGATTTGTGTGATCGTGGTGATGCTAGTGCTGAGGGATTTTGTGGCGAGACTTCTTGCTGATGTTTCTTCCTCTCCGTCCGTGTCCTCAGATTCACCCAAGCGGCGTTGCTCTGCCAAGTCTCGAAGCTCTTCGTTATTAAGGCTCTCAGCATGAGAATCCAGTAACTCTTCAACATCGCCATCATTAACATCCTCGTGCCGTATCACTTTCAGTTTCACATCCACGCTAATACTTTCCCTGGACACCTTCGATGTACTACCCTCAATTTTCTGTCTGTTGTACTTGTGTCTTCTTACACAAAGCCCCCTCCCAATAATGTTCAAAGCCAAGATTGGACTCATAAGCCACTTGAGAGCCCATAAGTAGATCAACAGAACAAAGACCATTATCCTCGACCTCGAGGGATAGCCACGACTAACTACCCTCACTGGAAGTTGCAGGTCATTTTCCAGACATTATGGGTGAACAAATGGAATAAATTGCTGAGGGAGCAAGAACATTTACGCACGCGGGGAGGCAGAGCGTGAGCTAATAGGTGATTGGCTGTGAGGGGCTCAGAAAAGCGCTCTCATTGGCTGATTTAATGTTTACTGTAAGGGTGGCCACTCTTGAGAAGTTTTAAATGTTGCTCAGAATGAATTTCTGTCACTTAAAAAAATTTCACTAAAGAAATGAATAACCAAGTTGTAACGAATTAGTGAGGTAGCATTTATGGGTTCATTGTCCATTCAGAAATCTGATGGCAGAGAGGAAGAAGCTATTCCTGAATTGTTGAGTGTGTGCCTTCAGGCTCCTGTACCTCCTTCCTGACGGTAGCAATGGGAAGAGGGCATGTCCTGGGTGACAGGGTCTAATGATGGACGCCACCTTCTTGAGGCATCGCTCCTTGAAGGTGTCCTAGATGCTGGGGAGGACAGTGCCCATGATGGAGCTGACTGAGTTTACAATGTTGTACAGCTTATTTCGATCCTGTGCAGTGGACCCCCATACCAGATGGTGATCCAACCAGTCAGAACATCCTCCACGGTACATCTGTAGAAATTTGCGAGTGTCTTTCATGACATACCAAATCCCCTCAAACTCCTAATGAAATATAGCTGCTGTCATGCCTCTTTGTAACTGCAATATGTTGGGGCCCAGGATAGATCCTCAGAGATGTTGACAACCAGGAACTTGAAATTGCTCACCCTTTCCACTTCTGATCCCTTGATGAGGACTGGCATGTGTTCCCTTGTCACACTCTTTCGGAAGGCCACAATCAATTTTTTGGTCTTACTGATGCTGATGTGATACCATTCAACTAACTGATATACCTCGCTCCTGTATGCCTCCTTGTCACCATTTGAATTTCTGCCAACAGTAGTTGTGTCTTTGGCAAATTTATAGATGGCATTTGAGCTACCTAGCCACACAGTAGAGGGTGTAGAGAGAGCAGAGCAGTGGGCTAATCACACATCTCTGAGGTGCGCCAGTGCTGATCATCAGCGAGGTGGAGGTATCATTTCTGATCCGTACAGACCATGGTCTTCTGGTCAGGAAGTCGAGGATCCAGTTGTAGAACAGAGGTACAGAGGCCCAGGTTTTGGAGCTTCTTGATTAGGACAATAAGAATGATTGTGTTAAACGCCAAGCTGTAGTCAATAAACAGCAGCTGACGTAGGTGTTAGTCCCACCCGAATCTGCTTAAACAATGTCAGGAGAGGAGATTCTGTTGGACTCTCCCTCCTGAAGGATCGCTGTGTGAATAAAGATCTATATTTCCTACTTCCATGTGACTCAGTTTTAGTTCTGTTAACCTGCATGGATTTCATTTTAAACCAACACAGCCACCACACCCTTATCTGCCTACCTTCTCTGGAACAGTGAATGAGGAAATACCTGAATGTATTAACTCTTGAGAGATCCGCAAAGGGCAAACAAAAAGTGTCTATTTCTCTCACCTGCAGAACCACTACGAGGGAGTAAGTTCATTGGTAGATTAGAGAGAAATAGAGGAAAAAAAACATTTCACTCAACAAGTAGTGGAGTTTGAGCTCAGTGGCTGAGTTCATGATTTAAGATACAGACCCTGACTACATTTAAAAGTGCCTGTGCACTTTAAAAGTACAGGAAGAGCTATAACCTTCCAACTTTGGACCAGGAACTAGGAAATGAATTAAACGAAGTCCATGTTTGGTCGACACAGATCTTGATCTGCGAGCAGCCTCCTTCTGTCATAAGTTTCTCTAACTCTGTGTATCCAGGTTTAGGAACAGTTATTATCCCTCAACTATCATGTTCTTGTACCAAAGGGGACAACTTCACTCAACTTCACTTGCCCTGTCACTGAACTGTTCCTGCAACCAATGGACTCGCTTTCAAGGACTCTGCATCTCATGTTCAAAATATTTATTGCTCATTAATTTATTATTATTATTTCTTTCTTTTTGTCTTCTGCAGAGTTTGCTGTCTTCTACACTCTGGTTGAATGCCCAAGTTGGGTGGTCCTTCATTGATTCTGTTATGGTTATTATTCTACAGATTTATTGGGTATGCTGGCAAGAAAATGAATCTCGGCGTTGTATATGGTGACATATGTACTTTGATAATAAATTTACTTTGAGCTTTGAATCTCTGATAAAACATGTGAACTAATGTTTCAATCCTAGCTTCTAACACAGGGGTCCCCAACCTTTTTTGCACCGCGGACTGGTTTAATATTGACAATATTCTTGCAGACCGGCCGACCCGGGGGGGGGGGGGGTGTTCAAGTAGGGTTAAACTCACCTCAACATGTCTTTTACAGTTAGGGTTGCCAACTTTCTCACTCCCAAATAAGGAACAAAAGTAGCAGCCAAATACAGGACAGCGTTTACCCCGAGGAAGACTACCATGATCATGAAGCCTTGCGTGGGCACCTGCATGTGCATGCGTGACGTGCTGATTTTTTCCCCCACAAACCGGTTTTCACTTAATTTTCCCAACTACACTGTACATACATTATTTTTACTTTATATAGGCTGCCTATTTATCATATCATTCCTGCTTTTACTATATGTTAGTATTATTTTCGATTTTATGTGTTATTTGGAATGATTTGGTAGGTTATTTTTTTGGGTCTGGGAACGCTCAAAAATTTTTCCCATATAAATGAATGGTAATTGCTTCTTTGTTTTACGCCACTTCGGCACGAAAGGTTTCATAGGAACGCTCTACCTTAGCGGGGGAAATACGGGACAAGGGCGGTCCGGTATGGGACAAACCAATTTAGCCCAATATACAGGATGTCCCGGCAAATACGGGACAGTTGGAAACCCTATGTTCAAGTTCAACAGTGCGTGACAGGGAATGAGGAAAGGTGCAGCTGACTCATATCGTTTCCTCGCGGCCCGGTAGCATATGCTTTATGGCCCGGTATTGGTCTGCAGGCCGGTGGTTGGACACCGCTGTTCTAACAGATGAACATTAAGTTTGATTTCAATATTTAATGTAAGCTATTAATATTGGTACATACTTTGGTTCACGGCCGGCAAGAATCATTTGGAAGATACCAACACAAGCTCCACGCTTCCCTTCCCAATATTCCGGGTTTGGATCCAGGCGCTCAAGAACATCAAAAGCTTTAGCAGCATAGTAGAACTGTCCCATCTGAAAACAGATATAATAACTGAGATCTCGAGATTCACCATTTATAATTCATTACTTTGAAGTTCCATTGTATACATTAAAAGATATTTTTTATGAAATAGTAAGGGAAAAAGCAATGGAATTGCCATCATAGAAATTGGTTATTTGGTTGAACTGCTTTGTGCCAATGTTTTCCCACTCCGGTGAAGTCAGATTTTGCGTAACCTTCTGATCAAAACTTCATACTAACATGATCATCTATCTCTAGCTATCAAATATTGCTATGATAATTGTATGTTCTAGTATCAATTGTTTGGTAACAATAAAGTATAATACTGCCCAATTCCACTCCTGTTTTAACTCTTCTTCTGACTTTGTGATTTTGCTGTCTTAAAATTGACTATTCTAATATAATCTCTAGTCTTGTTTCCTACACTCCACATTTTTGGGATGTGGGAAGAAACTGGAGCAGCTGGGGAAAAACCTTGAGAGTTGTTGGTGACACACCATCCTGGAATGTGGGAGTGCTCATCAGGTTACAGACTTGTTCCTTGTGGATGGTGGAATGAGATTCAGGTGTCCAGGGAGTGAGTGAGTGAGTGAGTCACTCAATACTTCTTAAAAAAATATTATTTTGAAAATCAACTTTATTCACTAAATTTTATATGAATACAAAAACCAATATATGCCTTCTACAGTTTTACTGTTGTTCAGCTTGTCCATTCAGTTCCATACGCTGGGGGCATTTCCATATTCTGTGCTTCCCCAGGAAGCCTTTGTATTAGCTACTCCACAGCGCCCCTCAGCATGTTCGCCTGTTGAATGGAGGAGTCAGCAGGGCATTCCTTTCCGGATGTCTCACTGTACCGTAGGACCAACAAGTTTTGGGCAGATCAAAGAGCGCCTTTTACCGAGTTGATGATCTTATAGCAGCATTTGGTACTTGTCTCAGTGTGTCCCGGGGAACCGCTCATAGATCAAGAAGCCCTCTATGACTCAGTTGCTTGGGATGAAATGCAACCTTTGCATCCTTCACCAGACCTCCTTTACAAATACACAGACACACAGAGTCTGCAAAGAGATGGGTGACCATCTCATTCTCATCACAGTCACCCCAAGGGCAGTGGGCATTGGGAGTGACATTCCGACCGCACAGGAAGGGTGTGACAGGGAGGGTCAGTTAGGTGAGGTTTTGTTGGTGAGTTCTGATGATGGGACATTGTGCCAGATGATTTGGATAGTCTGCTCAGGAAATGACCCATTGCGTCTTTGTCTCGCATTGCCTGCATTATATTCTGTGCTGACCACTGCCTGATCGAACGTGTTCTCCTGAAAGGACTTTTCTGTGAAGGATAGGTGGTGCAGCAACGTCCAACTAACTGGATGACAATGGGGCTGGGTCCATCCTCTGCAATATGGGGGACAGGTAGAGCCTCAGTAGGCTACAATAACTGATGCCTGTGTACTTGGGTTCCAAACACAACCTGATGCAGCCACACAAAAAGTGCTATGTAATTCTTGAGAAAAGGTATTGTGACTCACTTTCTAGCACACACGAACCAGCTCACGAAACAGCGCGCGCAGGCAGAGAGGCTGGCCCCAGAAAGGGCGCCGGCCATCTTCACCAGCAGGGGGAAAATCCCGCGCGCGAAAAGGGTCTGGGAATATGCTTTCCCCACAGCAGTCCCGCCCAGGGAGGGTGGGAACGGGAAGGCTTTAAAGCAGGCCGCGAAGTTTGAATAAACCTCTTTCATCACAACTCTAACTCACCGACTACGGGTGGTTATTTTAGCATTGTGTGCAGCACACCGCTACAATTGGTGACCCCGACGGCCCAAACGATATTTGGACCAGAGATGCTGACGCCGCATCTGTTCACACAGTTTCGTTAAAACTGCCAAGCTTTTGGCCGCTGCGACCCCATCTGTGGTTCGAACAAGCAGAAGCTTAATTCCACATTCGGCAGATAACCTCGGAGTCCACTCGTTACTACTACGTGCTGAGCTCACTCGACCAGGAGACTGCTGCACAAGTTGAGGAGTTTATACAGTCGCCCCCGGAGGACGGCAAATACACAGCATTCAAAGCCCTGCTCATAAGGACTTTCGGACTCTCACGGCGCGAACGAGCATGCCGCTTAATGCACCTGGATGGTTTGGGAGACAGGCCGCCGTCGGCATTAATGAACGAGATGCTGGCCCTGGCTGAAGGACACAAACCCCGCCTCATGTTTGAGCAGGCGTTCCTAGAGCAACTGCCCGAGGACATATGCCTACTGCTGTCCGACGCAGATTTCAGCAACCCCCGGGAGGTGGCGGCCCGAGTAGATGCGCTGTGGAATGCCAGGAAAGAGAGAGGGGCGTCCGTCGGACAGATCACCAAGCCGCGTGCCCAACGACAGACCAGACCAGGCCTGGCAGCAGAGCCTACAAAACCTGGGGACGGGAGTGAGGAGCCCAACGAACAATGGTGCTTCTACCACCAGCGGTGGGGCACAGAGGCCCGCCACTGCAGACCACCCTGCAAATTCCCAGGAAACGCCAGGGCCAGCCGCCGCTGATGGCTACGGCGGCTGGCCATCAGGACAGCCTCCTGTATGTCTGGGACAAGCAGTCGGGACGCCGCTTTTTGGTCAACACCAAGCGGAGATCAGCGTCTTACCTCCAACGAGTTACGACACCCACAACAGAGAACTGGGACCCACCCTGAGGGCCGCAAATGGCAGCACAATATGAACCTACAGCACCTGCACGGTGCGGCTACAGTTCAGCTCCAGTCGGTTCACGTGGGACTTTACACTGGCCGCTGTGGCCCAACCACTCCTGGGGGTGGATTTTCTGCGAGCCCACAGCCTGCTGGTCGACCTGCAAGGGAAGCGATTAGTCCACGCCAAGACTTTACAAACATTCTCCCTGGGTGAAGCAAAGTTGCCAGCCCCACACTTGGACTCCATCACGCTGTCTGACGACGAATTCACCAGGGTCCTGGCGGATTTCCCATCAGTACTGATACCGCAGTTCACGGCAGCCATGCCCAGACACGGAGTACAGCACCACATCCCGACCCAGGGACCACCCTCCACGCCCCTGCTCGAAGGCTTCCCCCAGACAAGCTCCGACTGGCGAAGGAGGAGTTCAAGAAGATAGAGGAATTGGGGATCAGACGACAGTCCAACAGCCCATGGGCCTCACCCCTGCACATGGTGCCCAAGGCAACGGGGGGCTGGAGACTATGCGGTGACTACCTCAGACTGAACGAGGCTACAACGCCAGACCGCTACCCTGTGCCACACAGTCAAGACTTTGCAGTAAACCTACACGGCGCAAGGATCTTTTCCAAGGTAGACCTCGTCCGGGGATACCATCAAATCCCGGTACATCCAGACGACATCCCCAAAACAGCACTCATCACCCTGTTCGGCCTTTTCGAATTCCTTTGAATGCCGTTCAGCCTAAAGAATGCCGCACAGACGTTCCAGCGGCTAATGGACGCGGTGGGACGCGACCTGGACTTTGCATTCATCTATTTGGATGACATCCTCATAGCCAGCAGTAGTCGTCAGGAGCATCTGTCCCACCTCTGCCAG
Organism: Mobula birostris; assembly: GCF_030028105.1. Classification (NCBI taxonomy): domain Eukaryota; kingdom Metazoa; phylum Chordata; class Chondrichthyes; order Myliobatiformes; family Myliobatidae; genus Mobula; species Mobula birostris. Next base: position 16,536,706 of record NC_092380.1, on the reverse strand, counting down.
CGCTACTCCCGCCTGAGCGAATTTGGCCTCAATCAAGCCAGCCAAATGCCAGTTTGGACTCGATACCATTGACTTCCTGGGCCACAGGATTACTAAAGACAGGGCAACCCCGCTGCCCGCCAAGGTAGACGCGGTCCGCCACTTCCCCCGACCCAACACAATCAAAGGCCTGCAGGAATTCGTGGGTATGGTGAATTTCTACCACCGTTTCCTCCCCTCAGCAGCCGGAACCATGCGACCCCTGTTCACTCTGATGTTGGGTAAGGGCAAGGACATTACCTGGGACGAAGAGGCCGCAGCCGCTTTCGTTAAAACCAAAGAAGCCTTGGCAAACGCCGCGATGCTAGTGCACCCCAGAACGGACGTTCCTACTGCCCTCACGGTGGATGCATCCAACATAGCAGTCGGTGGAGTGCTGGAACAACTCATCGACGGTCGCTGGCAACCCCTGGCGTTCTTCAGCAAACACCTACGACCACCTAAACTCAAATACAGTGCTTTCGACCGGGAGCTATTGGCACTATACCTGGCAATTCGGTATTTCAGATACTTCTTAGAAGGTAGGCCCTTCACCACGTTCACAGACCACAAGCCCCTTACCTTTGTGTTCATGAAGGTGTCCGACCCCTGGTCATCCCGCCAGCAGCGACATCTGTCCTACATCTCTGAGTACACGACGGACATCCGGCATGTCTCGGGAAAGGAAAGCATTGTGGCGGACACACTTTCCAGACCGACCATACAGGCTCTGTCCCAGGGGGTGGACTATGCAGCGCTGGCAGAGGCACAGCAGGCAGGCGCTGAGATCCCTAGTTACAGGACTGCAGTCTCTGGTTTGCAGCTTCAAGACCTCCCCGTAGGCCCAGGTGAGAGACCCTACTATGTGACATAGCTACCAGCCAACCCCACCCCGTCGTCCCAGCAGCCTGGCGCCGGCGGGTTTTCGAGTCCATTCACAACTTAGCGCACCCCTCCACCAGGACAACCATCCGGCTGGTCGCCAACAGGTTCGTGTGGCATGGACTTCGTAAACAGGTCAGTGAATGGGCCAAAACGTGCATGCAGTGCCAAATGGCCAAGGTGCAGCGGCACACCAAGGCTCTGCCGCAGCAGTTCGAATCCACCCGCCGGAGGTTCGACCACATTCATGTGGATATTGTGGGGCCCCTGCCAGTGCCGCGAGGAGCGCGGTACCTCCTAACGATGATAGACCGCTTCACCAGATGGCCAGAGGCAGTCCTGCTCACCGACACCACCTCTGAATCCTGCGCCTGAGCACTGATCGCAACCTGGGTAGCCCGCTTTGGGGTACCGGCCCACATTACCTCCGACGGGGGCGCCCAGTTCACCTCCAGCCTGTGGTCAGCTATGGCCAACCTTTTAGGATCTCAGCTACACCACACAACTGCCTACCACCCACAGTCGAACGGACTAGTGGAGCGTTTCCACCGTCACCTGAAGTCGGCTCTCATGGCCCGCCTGGAGGGGCCTAACTGGGTGGACGAGCTTCCCTGGGTCCTGCTCGGAATCCGCACGGCGCCCAAGGAAGATCTGCACACCTCGTTGGCCGAGTTGGTGTACGGTGCACCCCTGGTCGTCCCAAGAGAGTTCATACCAACCCCAAGGGGGCAAGAGGAAGAACCCGCAGCAGTCCTGGACAGACTACGTGAGGGGCTCGGTAACCTGGCCCCCATCCCCACTTCACAGCACGGACAGAGCCCGACCTGCGTACCCAAAGACCTGCAGAACTGTAAGTTTCTTTTTGTACGACAGGGAAGACACTGGGTACTGCTACAGCGGCCCTATGAGGGCCGTTTAAGGTGATCAGGAATAACGAGTCCACGTTCGTGCTGGACATTGGGGGGAGAGAGGAGGTTTTTACGGTGGATCGACTCAAACTGGCCCATGTGAACTTGGTGCAGCCAGTCCGGGCTCAGGCACCGCGGCGCAGGGGAAGACCTCCCAAACAGAGGCCGATCCAGACTGTGGACATTGGGGGAGGTATCACCTGTTCTGGGGCGGGGGGGGTTATGTGGCGACCCACTTTCTAGCACACATGAACCAGCTCACGAAACAGTGCGTGCAGGCAGAGAGGCCGGCCCCAAAAAGGGCGCCAGGCCACCTTTACCAGCAGGGGGAAAATCTCGCGCGCAGAAAGGGTCTGGGAATATGCTTTCCCCACAGCAGTCCCGCCCAGGGAGGGCGGGAACGGGAAGGCTTTAAAGCAGGCCGCGAAGTTTGAATAAACCTCTTTCATCGCAACTCTAACTCACCGACTACAGGTGGTTATTTTAGCGCTGTGTGTAGCACACCGCTACAGTATCATCACATCATTTACAAGCAAACGGGGGAAGATGAGGAGGAGGAGATCAGTAGCTGGAAACCCATATCACTGTTGAAAATGGATTACAGGATCCTGTCCAAGGTCAATGCCAATCAGGTCAAATCAAGAGCTATACCAGGCAGGAAAGCCTTTGACATCCTTGTACTGTTCAGGAACACTATTGCAGAGCAGAGGGTGACAATAGTGTGGGTTCTGGAGTCACAGAAAAGGAAGAATAGGAAGGAATGCCAGATTTCCTCCCCTAAAGGACATTAGTAAATGTGATGGCTTTTAATGACTATTTTAAGCAAATTTAAATTTACAACAGCGATCTAGTTTGAACTGGAGTCCCTGGATTATCACTCCAGGCTTCTGAATTATTAGTCTGGTAATTTAACTACTCTGAACCCCTGTCACCTTTCTAACTTCCTCCATACCCAAAACCCTTGCAATATCTAAGCTTGTGTAATTCAGGCCTTTGGAACATCACTGATCTGAACTGCTCTCCAGTAATAGCAGTGCCTTCAGCTAATGAGGCGCCAAGGCATGGAACTGTAAACACAAAAGAACTGCAGGAAGTACAAAACTAAAGAAGAAAGTGCTGGAAATTGTTGGCAGGTCGGGCTGCAACAATGGGAATTGAAAGAGTCGATGTCTCAGGTAGGAGGCTCTTTATCAGACTGAAAAGAACACAAAAGAATCTTGTAAAGTGACAGGGAGGATGGGAAAAGGGGATGTCTCTTTGACAGCGTTATCCAAGTGACCAGTTGTGGGGTTCCTCCTCAGAATTTCGCCACATTTCTTTTTTTCCAATTAAGAATTTTGACCGTTTTCATCTTGCATTCCGGTGTTAAATTTTGTTCGAAATTGTATGAAGTGCCATGGGGTATCCACTGTGCTAAACGTGCTAAATAAAGCCCTGATGTAGTTATTGCTCTAGATTACTTTCCTCCTCTAGCTAGCAAAAATCAATACATAATCGGACAAGAACATCAATGACATTTTGTTGGCAGCAATGGGCTCAGCTCCAAGGTTGTGAGAGCTACAAGTGGTGGAAGCTGTAGTCTTCATTATGGAATGAAATGTTTGTTGGGAAGTAATCAATTTTTAAGTAGCTCACAAATAGTTAAAAGCAGAGAAGTTTTAATGAAAAGGTCACAAGAAATCTAACACTGATCATTATTTAATTTTATTTGTAACGGCAAGGTGAAAGTTGCAGAAATTGTGAACTTTACAAATTTTTTTGGACTTGGCCATTAGTTCTGAGAGCTGCTCTATTATGTTTTTTGAGAGTCAGCAAAGAGATACTGGTGGGATTGCTCAGACAGTACACAGAAGGTCCTCATGCAAATTAGCAACATTTAGAGAGTAGCACAAACACTGGCTTGATGGGTTGCCTGTGGAGCTTTCAGGAAGTCCATCTGCCCCACAGGAGGGGAAAGTCAGTAGCTGGTAGGATGTGTTCCCAGTACTGAAATGGGCTGAGTGCTGGGGCCACTTATTCTCCATTTACAGTGTGACAGGATCCAAGCCACAGAACTGGCTTGCTCCTCAGAAACAAAACTGTTTGAATTGTTTTTGTAAATTACCATGATTAATTAAAAAGTTAATACACTTTTCTGTAATTTTGACCATCTTGTCTACATGAACTATTTTAATGAGAGTTTGGAGCAATGAAGTCGAGGAATAGGGGACAGTTTACACAATTCAAGTGGGAGGAGGCTCTTAAGGAGTTGCATCAATATTTCAGTGTTAGGATCCTTCAGTAGTTTGCATCTAGATGTTTTATAAAGAGTCTGTCATGTACGACCAGATCATTCAGGCCTGCTGGTCTCCACTCCAACTCACTCAGCTCACCTTGTACCTGCTATTACCCCACATACTGCCCATGGAGATAACACGGGACTGCTACTGCCATCCCATCCGACCTCTATTCCAATATCTTACATGCAACATGAGATACTGAGTCAATTTCCACTGCCATAAACAAGACCAAGAAGATTTTATGATGTCTACATAAAAAATTTGGATGAGGAAACAACTTATTTTTATTTATTGAGATACAGCATGGAATAGACCCTTCTGGCCTTCAACCACACCGCCCAGCAACCCACCTATTTGACCCTAACCTATTCATGGGAAAATTTACAATGACCGCATTAACCTACCAACCTGCACGACTTTGGGCTGTGGGAGGAAACTGGAGCACCTGGAGGAAACCTACATGATCACAGAGAGAATGTACAAACTCCTTAAAGACAACAGTGGGATTGAACCTGGGTCGCTGATACTGTAAAGTGTTTTGTTAACCACTATGCTACCGTGCTTCCATCAGCTGGGGAGTCAGTAATGAAGGTATCAATTTAAAATTGACACCAAGAGTGTGAGGAGAGGTTAGGAAAAATTTCTTTATGCAGTGTTGTTGAATGCTTGATCATAGAGACCAGGTGGGAAAAAGAGAGAGAATATTCAGAATAGATAAATATTAGGAAAGGCAGCTACAGGGCAACACATCTTTGTAAGAAGTAGGACAGAGACATTTGTCTGGGTTATTCTAGTCAAGAACTGACAAAATCATAATGAATTTGCTTTAAACTTAGGGTAAACTTACGAAATAGGACTGGGAGAATGGCATATAGCCCTTTGAGCTCGCTCACGACACATGCGGTGATGATAAATCTGTTTCTGATTCAGGTTCACGAAGATCATGGCTGCTTTTCCTTGATTCCATTTTTCAACACAATCCCAACCTCCCTTAATGATACCAATGTCCCAGAAATCGATCGAACACTCTTTCCAATGAACATAATGACTAATCCTGCAGTTATTAGGTGAAGTTGCTTCTACAGGTTCACCACCTCCTTTGTGAAGAAATTTCACTCATCTCAGTCTTAAATGTTCTACCCATTCTCCCCAAACCATGCTCCCAGTTAAAGACTTCTCAGTCAGAGAAAACATCCTCTTTGCATCCAGTCTGTCAAGTCTTTGAACAATTCTGTAACTTTCAATGAGATCTCCTTTCATCCTTTGACATTCTAAAAGTCTTAGTCCAATCAACCTGCCCACATATAGCAAATTCACCATCTTTGTGACATTCCCAGTGAATATTCTCTGTACTCTTTCTACATCATCTACATCTGTTCTTGTCAAGGAGACCAAAATGGCAGATAGTATTCCAAATGCATCTCAGCATGATCTTATACAATTATAAGACCTCCTCCTCCTGTAATCAAACTCTCTCATTCTAAAGGCTAACACACTATTTACCGTCTCAATCATTTCCTGCACTCGTATAGTCATAGTCATACTTTATTGATCCCGGGGGAAATTGGTTTTTGTTACAGTTACTCCATAAATAATAAATAGTAATAGAACCATAAATAGTTAAATAGTAATACGTAAATTATGAAATAAGTCCAGGACCAGCCTATTGGCTCAGGATGTCTGACCCTCCAAGGGAGGAGTTGTAAAGTTTGATGGCCACAGGCAGGAATGACTTCCTATGACGCTCTGTGCTGCATCTCGGTGGAATGAATCTCTGGCTGAATGTACTCCTGTGCCCACCCAGTACATAATGTAGTGGATGGGAGACATTGACCAAGATGGCATGCAACTTAGACAGCATTCTCTTTTCAGACACCATCATGAGAGAGTCCAGTTCCATTCCCACAACATCACTGGCCTTAGGAATGAGTTTGTTGATCCTGTTGGTGTCTGCCACCCTCAGCCTGCTGCCCCAGCACACAACAGCAAACATGATACCACTGGCCACCACAGACTTGTAGAACATCCTCAGCATCAGTATCTTGAGTAAACAAGTATATCCAGATCTCTTTGAACATCAACACCAACCAAACTCTCTCTCCTTTTAACAAATACTCCACTCAAGTTCAAGTTCATGAATATAGCCAAACAAAACAGCGTTACTCCTCTCTTGATATTTGCAGCAAAGTGGACATCATCACAATTTTCCACATTATAAGCCAACTCACCCAGCTTTCCCATATCATCTTGAAGCCTCTGTACTCACTCCTCTGTGCTAACAAAGCCCCTGGATATAGCATCATCAGCAAAATAAAAAATAATATTTGTACCATCAGGCAAACTGTTATTACCACCTGTGGTTCAGCCACTTAAAAATTTACCAATGATACAACTGTTGTGGGCAATATCTTAGATGGTGACGAGGAGGCGTACAGGAGTGGAGTAGATCAGCTGGTTGAGTGGTGTCACAACAACAATTTTACATTCTATGTCAGCAGTAAAGGCATCCGTTAGTCTTGCGGGACCATGGATCTGCGCCTGGAAAGTCTTCACTCTCCAGGGCGCAGGCCTGGGCAAGGTTGTATGGAAGACCGGCAGTTGCCCATGCTGCAAGTCTCCCCTCTCCACGACACCGATGTTGTCCAAGGGAAGGGCATGAGGACCCATACAGCTTGGCACCAGTGTCATCACAGAGCGATGTGTGATTAAGTGCCTTGCTCAAGGACACAACACGTTGCCTCGGCTGGGGCTCGAACTCACGACCTTCAGGTCACTAGTCTAATGCCTTAACCACTTCTATGTCAGCAAGACAAAAGAAATGGAGGTAGACTTCAGGAAGGTGAAGTCGAGGGATCACACACCAGTCCTCATTGAGGTGTCAGCAGTGGCAAAGGGGAGCAGTCTCGTTTCTGGGTGTCAACATCCTGGAAGATCTACCCTGGGCCCGACATACTGATGTAATCATGAAGAAAGCATGCCAGTGGCTATATCTCATTAGGAGTTTGAGGATCCACTGGTTGGGGTTGCCCTTTATCCATTCTACTAGTTAAATCCTGAGAGAGCCTGCAACAAATTAGTCACCTTTCATAAAATTACATTGACTATTCTGAATCCTACTATTCTTTTCAAGGTATTCTGTATCAACATCCGTCATTACAGTTTCCAGTATTTTCCCTACCATTGAAATCACACGATGCTTCTTAATGAGGCTGCTTCATTCTGGTATGGCAGCCTCCTCTGCACCTGGGATTGAGACACATCCTCGGAACATAGCTGAGGTAACTTCAGTCAGAACCTAACCATGCAGGACCTAATCCCGAACACTTTGCGTATACAGTACATGTCTGAAATGAAAATTGTTTCATTCACCAGTTTTGACCTCTCATCAGGATCTACACACGCTTCAGCAAATAACAAGAAAAGATGTATTTAAATAACAGCTTTCACAATCTTCAGGCAAGCCAAAGCATTCTACAGCACTAATTACTCAGTAGTGTGCAATTGTTTGAAATCAAATAACCTTGCCTGGTGTCTCAGGGCTGGGTGTAGCTGGACCTGCGCCTCTCCCCACCCCGACACTCCTTCTCTGCCACCTGTCTCACACCCCTCCTGCGGCGTTCCACCCCTGGCATTCCCAACATTGTTTGCTCCTGCCAGATTTACAAACTTGCTCTCCACTCCACGTTGTCAAATACAGTATTGTGAAAACATCTTAGGTGCCCTGGCTATTTACATGTGCCCAAGATTTTTGCACAGTACTGTAGTAATCAGAAAAGGCAAGAAAAAAAATAACTAACAAATTGTGTACACTCCCATTAACAGCAATAAATCACTAGATACTATAACCACAAATGGGGCCACACAGCAATGAACAATGTCTGCTTTTCTTCGTGCTTATCCTTAATCAGTCTGTTATTTGCCTCTCAAGTAGCTGGTGCAGATTAATAACCCTACAGGATTTATAGGTTACAAGTAAACAAGTCTTATCTTCTTGGAAGGATTTCGTGAATAACAGCGCCAAGTCTGAACAATGGGTGAATTCAATAAAAACAATTACAAAAAAGGAATCAAAATAAAGGGTTAAGAGAAAAAAAGTAATAAGATACTTAAAACACATTTAACTACAATTGAAATCTTTAAGATTTTACAACAGTCATAGGTAGCTAACATTCAATGCAGCGAGACAGCAGTAATCAGCATTTACCAGCATTCTTAAATTTGAGGTTATTTAATTTCCTGTAACACATTCGGTGACATCAACAGTGCAAACGTGTCATTCCACTGCAAGTTTAAATGAGGAACCCAGCAGCAAGTAGGTGGACAGAAATCTTTCAACTGGCATTTTTAACAACACATCTCCTCCAATATGAAGGTGCTGAGTAATTGCATACATGATCAGCAGTATTTTGTCAATCAGCCTATGTGCTTTTAGTGATCAATGATGTTGGCCAAGGTATAAATATTCAACGAGAGAGATGAAGAGTACTTCTCTGCTCTTTAAGTAGTACTCCGTGTTTTGTTATTCCCACCCAAGGAGAAAGACCCAAAATGCAGTACAGCACTTCCTCAGTACTGTGCTAAAATGGCAGCCTGGATAATGGCTCAAATCTCTGGAGTGGGATCTGAATCCACTACCTCTGCCTAATGAACCATGGTCAACATGTTAACTTGGATTGAACGAAACTATATAATCATCAAGAAGCCATAAGCAAACGCTACAGCAATTTGAAAAAATTAATTACTGTAAGCTTTGTAAAAGTATATTTACACTATTTGCTACAGTTAGTACAATATCTTTAGCAACAACCTCTCCTCAAGTGCTTGCTTCATTTACCTTGTAGCAGTCATTCGCCAAGAGTTGTAGGAGGCTGAAAGACTCTCCAGATGTCTCCATCTTTAGATAAAGCTCCCATGCCATACGTGGTTTCTTGTTCATGATATCTAGGAAGGATGGAAAGAGTAAGAACTTTTGAAATTGAGTCAGCACCACACTTGTATGCAAAGACTAGGCATCAGAAAATAGGGGAAAAGGATATGGGATATGCAGCAGTACCTCACAAATGAGATAGTTCTTGTGTTACAAAGACCTTCTTCTGTAAACTATAGTGCTCTAGGAGCATTTATATTTTATGGCAAAAATGTCGAGTAAGCAAAGGGTTAGTTTTTTTCTGTAAATGCCATGAACTCAACCACTACATATGTAGTCTGCTGAGAACTAGATCTATGGCATTGAAGACTGGCGATCCAGAACTGTACAAGAAGTCCACATATGACATAGGGAAGATTATTTTAAGAGTGAAAAAATAATTCCGATTGAGGTTAGAAAAGGAATTGGATGATTGTTAGCTCTGGCAGGGTTTGCAGTCCATTACTTCCTATAAACTGAAACCTATAATGGCTGCAATGCTTCACTCCCAGATGAACTCAATGTCTTTTGGGCACACTTTGAAAGGGAGAATACAACTACACTGTGCGAATCCCTACAGCATCCAGTGACCCTGAGATTTCTGTCTCGAAGGCCAAAGTCTGAACATCTTTCAAGAAAATGAACCCTCACAAGGCATCAGGCCCTGATAGTGTAGCTGGTAGGGCTCTCAAAGCCTATCCAACCATTTGGCAAGAGTGTTCAAGGATATCTTCAATCTCGAACTGCTGCAGTCAGAGATTCCCACCTGCTTCAAAAGTGCAACAATCATACCAGTACCCAAGAAGAGCAGGGTGAGCTGCCTCAACAAACATCATCCAGTAGCACTCGTGTCTACTGTGATGAAGTGCTTTGAGAGGTTGGACATGGTTAGATTCAACTCCTGCCTAAGCAAGGAACTAGACCCATTGCAATTTGCCTGTCATTCAATAGGTCTAGAGCAGATGAAACCTCATTGGCTCTCCACCCAGCCTTGGATCACCTGGACAATAGTTGATATTAGCTGTTCATTGGCTGCTGTTTATTGATTACAGCTCAGTGTTCGGCACAATCACTCTCTCAGTTTTAATCAATAAGTTCTAAAACCTGGGCCTTGGTACCACCTTCTGCAACTGGATCCTTGACTTCCTCACCGGGAGACCACAATCTGTGCATTTCAGAAATAACATCTCCTCCTCGCTGACCATTAACGCTGGCGCACCTCAAGGATGAGTGCCTTGCCCACTGCTCTACTCCATCGACACCCATGACTGTGTAGATAAGCACAGCTCAACTGCCATATATAAATTTGCTGATGACACAACTTTTGTTGGCAGAGTTTCAGACAGCGATAAGGATCTTCAGGAGCGAATTTAACACATTTCACGACACATGTCAGTGATAATAAACCTGATTCTGATTCTGAGATAGATCAGCTGGTCGAGTGGTATCGCAACAACAACCTTGCACTCAATGTCAGTAAGACCAAGGAAATAATTGTGGGGTTCAGGAAGGGGTAGTCAAAGGAACACACACCAGTCCTCATCTAGGGATCAGCAGTGGAAAGGGTGAGCAGTTTCAAGTTCCAGAAATACTGGCACATAGAGGGTCTTGGGCCCAACATTTTGATGCAATTACAAAGAAAGCACATCAGCAGCTCTACTTCACTAAGAGTTTGAGGACACTTGGTATGTCACCAAAGACTCAAATTTCTGTAGTTGTACCATGGAGAGCATTCTAACTGGTTGTATAATCATCTGGTATGGAGGGGCCACTACACAGGATCAGGAAAAGCTGCAGAAAGTTGTAAACTCAGCCAACTCCATCATGGGCACTAGCCTCTCCAGCATCGAGGACACCTTCAAAAGGTGATGCCTCAGAAAGACGGCATCCATTATTAGGAGCCCCATCACCATCAAGGAGGTGGTACAGGAGCCTGAAGACACACACTCAACCTTTCAGGAACAGTTTCTTCCTCTCCACCATTAGATTTCTGAATGGACAATAAATTCATGAACACTATCTTATTCCCCCCCCCCTCTTTTTACACGACTGATTTAATTTATTTTTTATACATACTGCTTATTATAATTTACAGTTTTATTATTATAGCATTGTACTACTGCCGCAAAACAATAAAATTTCATGATATATGCCAGTGATATTAGACCTGATTCTGATTTATTTCATGCTTTCTTACAGGGACACCACAGAACAAAGCAGACTAAGGTGGCTTCAAGTCTTTGTGCCAGAGCACACTGCTATTCCTGTGTATAATCATTTCAGCTTTGTAGCAGAAAAGTTGACTCATTAAACTGGCTTCAGTGAAGTAAGACTGCTTTACACCAAGTGATCTGTCTTTCCTGACCTATCCTGCATTGTCATGCTAGTAAACACGAGGAATTTTGCAGATGCTGGAAATTCAAGCAACACACATCAAAGTTGCTGGTGAACGCAGCAGGCCAGGCAGCATCTCTAGGAAGAGGTACAGTCGACGTTTCAGGCCGAGACCCTTGGTCAGGACTAACTGAAGGAAGAGCTAGTAAGAGATTTGAAAGTGGGAGGGGGAGGGGGAGTTCTGTTAAACAGTCTATACACCTAGTGGCCACTTTATTAGGTACACCTGCACATTAATGCAGTTACCTAAACAGTCAATCATGTGGCAGCAACTCACTGCATAAGAGCATGCAGACACGGTCAACAGGTTCAGTTATTGTTCAGACCAAACATAAGGATAGGGAAGAAATGTGTTCAAAGTGACTTTGACCGTGGAATGATTGTTGTTGCCAGACAAGGTGCTTTGAGTATCTCAGAAACTGCTGATCTCCTGGGATTTTCACACATATCAGTCCCTAAACTTTACAGAGAATGGTGCGAAAATGTTCCGCTTACCCGGATAAGTGCCAGAGTTGTATATAACTCCCTTGTCCATTTGTCCCCCCAATCCCTCCCCACTGATCTCCCTCCTGGCACTTATCCGTGTAAGCGGAACAAGTGCTACACATGCCCTTACACTTCCTCCCTTACCACCATTCAGGGCCCCAAACAGTCCTTCCAGGTGACGCAACACTTCACCTGTGAGTCGAGGGGGGTGATATACTGCGTCCGGTGCTCCCGATGTGGCCTTTCATATATTGGCGAGACCCGACGCAGACTGGGAGACCGCTTTGCTGAACATCTACGCTCTGTCCGCCAGAGAAAGCAGGATCTCCCAGTGGCCACACATTTTAATTCCACATCCCATTCCCATTCTGACATGTCTATCCACGGCCTCCTCTACTGTAAAGATGAAGCCACACTCAGGTTGGGGGAACACCTTATATTCCGTCTGGGTAGCCTCCAACCTGATGGCATGAACATCGACTTCTCTAACTTCCGCTAAGGCCCCACCTCCCCCTCGTACCCCATCTGTTACTTATTTTTATGTACACATTCTTTCTCTCACTCTCCTTTTTCTCCCTCTGTCCCTCTGAATATACCCCTTGCCCATCCTCTGGGTTCCCCCCCCCCGTCTTTCTTCCCGACCTCCTGTCCCATGATCCTCTCGTATCCCCTTTTGCCAATCACCTGTCCAGCTCTTGGCTCCATCCCTCCCCCTCCTGTCTTCTCCTATCATTTTGGATCTCCCCCTCCCCTTCCAACTTTCAAATCCCTTACTCACTCTTCCTTCAGTTAGTCCTGACGAAGGGTCTTTAATAAGATCATGTTCTGACCTGACTGTAACCTCAACTCCCAACTGAAGCCCTAGAAAACTTCTACAAATGTACCATGGAGAGCATTCTGACTGGCTGCATCACTGTCTTGTATGGGGGGGGGGCTACTGCATAAGATCATAGTATGTTGCAGAAACTTGTAAAATTGGTCAGCTCCATCATAGGTACTAGCCACCACAGTATTCAAGGAGTGGTGCCTTAGGAAGGTGGGGTCCATTGTTAAGGACCCCCACCACCCAGGACATGCCCTCTTCACATTGTTACCGTCAGGAAGGAGGTACAGAAGCTTGAAGGCACACATTCAGTGATTCAGGAACAACTTCTTCCCCTCTGCCATCCGATTCCGAAATGGACATTGAACCCATGCACACTACCTCACTACCTTTCTATTTGTTCTTTTTTGCACTACTCGTTTTAACTTAACTACATATATATCGTATATTGATATATGATGGCTTTTAAGCTGAAGGCAATTGAATAGGATCAATCCTCTTATCCGTGATCTTCATTTTCTAAAGGAAATATCACAGTAATTTGAATTATTCACCCACCGTTCCAGACAGGCCACAGCCAAGTTAGTTCATCCCAACGGGGGCAATGACATGTCCCCAACTGGTCTAGTGGTGTGATGAAAAGGAAGAAATAACAAACATACAGCGTTCCTGCTCAGGATTTTATAATCCACTGAAGGATCTATGAGATTGTGTTGTGAGTTTTTGCAAAGGCGCACAACATGATTGCACACAATATTTAGAGACTAATGTATCACAACTTAGCCAGCTACATTTCACAGAAACAAAGGTTTAAAATTATTCATACATCTGAGATATCAATTGAATCTCTCCTGGTTTCCTTAGAGTTAGATTTAGGTGTCAAAAATCTCCCTGCCCACTAGGCAGTAGAAACAAAAGCTTGTGAACATGTCCTAGCAGATTCAAGGACAGCTTCTATCCCACTGTTATAAAGCTCTTGAATGGACCCCTTAAACGATAAAAATGAACTATTCTTCTCTCAAACTATCTTGTCATGTGCTTTGCATTATTTGTTTATCTGCACTGCACTTTCTCTGTAACTGCAACACTATATTCTACCTTTTTTTTTATTTCACAACCTTAATGTACATAAGTATTCAATGGTCTGTAGATCAGAATCAGAATCAGGTTTATCATCACCAGCATGTGACGTGAAATTTGTTAACTTAGCAGTAGCAGTTCAATGCAATACATAATCTAACAGAGAGAGAAAAAAAAACAAATAAAATAAAACAATAAACAAATCAATTACGTATATTGAATAGATTATTAAAAATGTGCAAAAACAGAAATACTGTATATTTTTTAAAAAGTGAGGTAGTGTCCAAAGCTTCAAAGTCCATTTAGGAATTAGATGGCAGAGGGGAAGAAGCTGTTCCTGAATCGCTGAGTGTGAGCCTTCAGGCTTCTGTATCTCCTACCTGATGGTAGCAGCAAGAAAAGTGTATGCTCTGGGTGCTGGAGGTCTTCAATAATGGACGCTGCCTTTCTGAGACACCACTCCCTAAAGATGTCCTGGGTACTTTGTAGGCTAGTGCCCAAGATGGAGCTGACGAGATTTACCACCTTCTGCAGCTTCTTTCGGTCCTGTGCAGTAGCCCCTCCATACCAGACAGTGATGCAGCCTGTCAGAATGCTCTCCATGATACAACTATAGAAGTTTTTGAGTGTATTTGTTGATGGCATTAAAACAAAGTGTTTTCACTCTCAGTACATATCACAATAATAAACCAATTACCAAAAGATACATAATGCTTAACAGTAGGACAACCTCACTCTCATCACACAACTTGTCATTACTTTTGCCTAGAATATCTCTTGATTCTGAAAGTATTTTATCAGCTGGACCAGCCTGCAGTCAATTAAATACATGATGTATTGTTGGCAGTTGATGGCGAATGTGCAAACACGATTAATTGCAGCAATGTTTAAGCACCAAAATCAAGGAGGACTGTTCTGGAATGGAGACGCAGGAGACTGCAGATGCTGGAATCCTTTTTGTTTTGGAATCTAGCAGCCCCTGCCTTAGCCTCCCCCTTTCCTCTCTATATTGGCCATCCTCTCACTATGCTTTTTGTCCCGATGCAGGTTCATGAACTGAAAACTCCACCCATGCCTTTTCCTCTACAGATGTTGCCTAACTCACTGAGTTCCTCAAGCAGTTGTTTTCTTAAATTGTTCTAGATAATCATGGCTTCAGCTAGACAATGTTTCACTTACAGCAACGAGCCAGCCAGCTGAGGTAAATGTAGTCATTCTTCAGCTTCTCATTCTGAATCAGCTGAAATATCTGAGAAATCAAGTTTTAAAAAATGCAATGTTTAGTAAAGGGAAGTGTTAAACTAGTTAATATTCTGCTCATGCACAAGAATGATGATATAAAGAAAAACCATGCACTATAATTGAGAAAAGGATCAGGAAGTTAAAATTTTATAAAAAGAGCCGACATTGATGGGGAACAAAAGAGACTGCAGATGCTGGAATAAGGAGCAACAAACTATCTGCTGAAGAAACTCAGCAGGTCAAGTAGCTTGAAGCAAGGATGCCAGGAAACATTTTGCTTTGTATAGTGGTCAACAAATGGAATAAGGGGATAACCCATTGATCTTATTTAAGAATAAGGTGTTCAAAGATCAAAGTAAATTTATGATCAAAGATGAGCCTTGTTGTGGCAGTGCTTCTTGTAGAAGTGCTCAGTGTGGTCATTTATATTATCAAATGAACGTTCAAAGTTCTGACAGCAGAACCCAACTCTGATATTATGCTCTATTCAATTTTTATCCTTGTAAAGAAAAAAAATATTTTGTTCCCAGTTTTACTAAAATTAACAAAAGAAATTCTGAAATTACTCCAAGACCAGTGAAACAGATCGTGTTAAGCCAATTTATCAACTCCCCTGTATGTTGAAACCGCAGGCTAAAAGTATCAGAAATCCAAGCAACAGGCAGTGAAACTGGAAATGCAACAAATTTTAGATGTTTGAAATCTGAAATAAAAACAGAAAATGCTAGGAACAGTTAGCAGGTCAAATGACATCTGTAGACAGAGAAACAAAGTTAACATTTTGGATCAATGACCCTTCATCAAACTCCAACTCTGTCTTTCTCTTCACAAATGTCAGGTACTGTACCTCCAACAATTTTGCTCCTAAAGCACTTTAGTCTGTAATTTGTGTCCTGCAGCTCATTGCAGTTTGATCTGACTAGTCTAATCGATGATTATACAATAGCTTTAAGTTGCCGGGTCCAGAGAAGGAAGGACAGGGCAATTTGGATGGTGCACCCATGGGATTGCCTTATACTAATGACACTATTGAATGCAAGTCAATGAAACCTGAAGTCACACTTTACTTGTGTGTTCTCCTCAGCCAACAGAGCAAATTGTAAGTCCTTTTCTGGTCTTGGCACCAAAGGTTACAATAAATGCAAACAGAATGGATTTAAAATATTTGCACAATGTTCATCTAAGCTGACGCCCAAGGTCAAAGCTCAAGTACTTGAACAAACAGCAACAACTTACTTCTTCAGCTTCCTTGAAGTTGCCAACAGCTGCTTTTGCCTGTGCATAGTTGAAGTTAAAAAGGTCATCATTGTAGAAGTAACTCTGTTCAATAGAAGAGGAAGACTGTGTCACATTCTATCAACATCTACAATTTTTGGAACACTGAGTGATTCTAGTGTTATCTTTAAAGATAAAATGGGGATGAAAATCAGGTGATTGAAGAGGTCTCATCTCCCTTCCATGATATTGAACATTAGCAATTACAGTAAGATTTCAGCATCTGCTATATTTCCTTCCCTCCTCCCTCATGTGGACCCTACTACTCCTACTACTGTATGGGAGATTAATGCTGATTCTTTGCTTGCACTGTCCAAGCACAAGGGAGGAAAGCAACAACCATAATTGTGCAACACCTCCATCAAACCATTCCAGTGAACAAGCAGATTTGTCACAATGTTGCTCCTCATATGAAACTGATTCACAACACAGTGGATTCCAATTTATTAGGCCATAGGTTAAACCAGGTGAGGATAGTAGGTGGATTTCACACCCCAGTGAGATGGGGACATACCTGAACTAGCACCTAGAGTCAGCTCTGGTGGACTAGGCAGATGAGATCTACAGTGAGATCCAACACCCAGGAAGGTGGATCTGCAATGCTCTGTGTAGAGTGGAGGACATGAAGAGGCACAGAAGTCGTCTTGGTCATCCACTGCAACCAGGGAAGACTCTAGTTATGACATCTACTTGTATCACTGGATTCAGACTTCTGAAGTCAGGACCGTGGAACTGCCCCTGGGCATCAACTTTTTCCACTTTAAAAACTGTCCCACACAGGCTTCCTTACATGAACTCAGCGGGCAAAGGGCCTTTTTCTGTACTGTATCTATGACTCTATGAACATTAACCCAAACCACTAGTACTAAGTTTCTAAAAAATTATGCTCAATTCTTTCACTATAAAAGTAAGGGACATACATACGAATCAAGTTACCACCTGTGTATTTAATCAAAAAGATATATTTTAATACATTTTATTTTGGTAACTGGAGAAACAGCACTGGTGATTGGAATACTTTCTTAGTTTGGGTCTTAATGCATCAGCGTCAAGCACTCTCATGTGAGGTACATGTGCGGAGCAAAGCTCTTTCTACTCTGACACAACAGTGAAGTGCAGCTCACTTTCAAAACGATAACATTTCCACTACCCATCTGATCTACCCCGGGGGGCTTTGGTTTCAATTTATCCAGGCGACAAGCAGCTTTGATACGTTGTGTCTTGATGACTGAAAAATGAGCAGAATTAACCAAACAATTTTTGTTTAATCCCATACTAATATACTATATATATTTACATTCCCCACTTATAGAGTTGAAGTAAAATAAAGCCTCAGAGGAAGAAAAAGATATAACACCACTCGACCCTCAACCCTCAGCTTTTTATTTGGATGGATGCACAGAAGGGTTGGGATTCTTGCAAGCCAACTTCTCTCAGCAACAATCACCATAATATTGGCAGGAAATCAGTGTCATTCATCTAATAATATGTAATGAATATTCTGATCAAATCTTTATATGGCGATGTTTCAGCCTCCTTAGGTTTGTATGTATGGCTTTCTACCAGTCCAGTTCTTTATATTCCTCGCAGTTACAGTCAAGCAATATGTTGGTAACTTCATAGATGGATCCCTGTTTAACAAACATTATCGTTTGTTTCTTTGTACTCATATTTAATATTTTACATTTATCCACATCCAGTGACATTGCTACTATTGAGCCAGCTGCTATAAATTAATAAATTGTTTGAAGCAATCCCTATTTTCATATTCTTTTTTAAGCTATATACGTGATTGATGCCCTAAGATCATTAAAATGGCAACAGTCTGATATCCCTCAATGGGTTATCCAGTTTTTGTGCTCCAAAAGGATCTCATTCTCAAATGCCTTTGTTTTATTGTTTGTCAGCCACTTTTTGGCCTGAGGCTCTGCTTCAGTTCTCTTTTGCTGACCCTGCATTTCCTCTAACAATCAAGGTACAATTGAAGAATTATTTTTAAAAAAAAAACAAGTAATGTGACTTAACAACTGTCAGCTGCTGGCTCTGACACCCAGCATCATGAAGGGTTTCAAAGGCTAGTCATGGCATACATTAACTCCAGCCTCCTAAACAACCTCCACTCATCTTTGGAGCATCTGGACAGTAAAGGCACTCATCAGACTATTGTTTATTTACTACAGCTTTGCCCTTAATACTAAAATTCTAATCAAACTCATGTCCAAACTCCTAGACCTGTGACCCACATCTCCCTTTGCAACTGGATCCTTCACTTCCTGACCAACAGACTACAATCACTAAGGATGGGCAGCAACACCTCTGCCATGATTATTCAAAACACTGATACTCCACATGGCTGTGTCCTCTGTTCCCTAGTCTATTCAAAGGATTCAAAATACACTTATATTCAAAATATGCATGCAGTATACAAGCCTGTGATTTCTCTTCTTCACAGACAGCCATGAAACAAAGAAAACCATGGAGCCCACTCAAAGAAAAAACATCAACCTCCCATGTGCAAAAACAAATTGTGTAAAAGACAACAGGAAAGAACGAGTGGAAACACAGAAAATAAAACACAAAATTGAAAGAGTCTATGTTCAGTTTAGCTCAATGTTCATTATCTGCAAGCCACCCCGATTCAAAATCGCTCAAAACAGCAAAATGGCAGCAGGAAAGGAGCAATCAGGAACTACAGTTCAATCCACAAACTGCAGACCCAGAACTTTGGTACCATCCTCCAACAGCATTGAAGGAGAGAAAAACCATCACACGCAAACACCTTCCTCTGGCAGCAGCACGCGAGAGGCTGGTAAATGGCACAGAACACCCACTCGCCTTCTGCTCACTCCTCAATGATTTCCATCTTCCTTGGCGCTTTACATGGTGAGATCAGTGAGAGATGGAGTCAATCATGGGCTCGTGCCCCATCTCTAAGCTTCTTGGCCTTCAGGCCACTCGCCTCCGGGAAACTTCTCAGAGACAGCAAAGTGCCAGATCACTCAATTGTCCCCAAAACACACCATCAAACTGTAGCTCACAGACTGTAACAGTATCAGAAACACATTTAAAAGAAAAAGATGAGGTAAAAGAAGTGAAAGAGACCGTTTCATGGACCATCTGGAAAAAGTCACCCGTGGTAGTGTTGTTTGCCAGCATCATTTGCTTCTGGATACCCTCACAAATGCATGGCCAGATGATGGAAATCCAAACCAACACACACACAAAATGCTGGAGGAACTCAGCAGGTCAAGCAGCATCTACGGAAATGAATAAACAGTAGACGTTTTGGGCTGAGACCCCTCTTCAGGATACTGAAAAGTTCTTACATCTACTCTTTGGCCAACTACCTTCAATTTATGTTCTTTGCTTATGCTTCCTCTGCTGCTGCAACTAATTTACTCTTACTTATCCCATCAAACTCATTATTTTATTTTTTTCTGCTTGAAATTTAATATTGATCATTCCACTAGAATTGAGTCCAATTATCTTTCTGGAATCAAATTTGGATCCTTGTGGTCTGCTATGTTGAACTTCAACACGTCTATAGCATTGCACTATTTCCACAACTCTCTTAACCTTTTGGTTCTGGTAACCTCACGATGACCGGTTCCTAGGTACCTTCCTTTACCTCTCTAGAGGTATTTATCACTTATCCCAAGCTTGTCAAGAAGTGATGTGCCTTGGAACAGTATAACAAAATTGTGCTCACATTAGTTGCAAAATACCATATCCAGTCTGATCCAGCCTCTGACTTCACTGATAGACTCACAAAGCAATTTACACTAGTGAGCACAATTTCTATCTTTCAAATATTGGTCCATGCTTCTGGATTACTATTCTTGTACCATGACCTCAACATCATTTTACAGAAGAACTTGTGCACACCATCCAATGTGATAACTAGGTTGAATGCTCGGGTGAAAGAGTAAAAAAAATGCGACCTACCTTGACAGAGTTTAGGTAGATCAAAACATCCTCAAATTGTTTCAATAGGAAGAAACAGGAGGCCATACACTGACGACCAGGGATGGTATCTAAAAATAAGATTGAAGTTTTGTGGTAAGAGTAGAAAACTACATAAGAATGGAATTTAACTAATCCAGCTATTCTCATTCCAACACTAATCAGTATTTATACCGTGTTAAAAGCCACTCTGTGGAAAAATTCTTTCAGAAAGATGGGTTTTCCACCTTAAAAGTCCCTCTGTATCACATGTAAATTGGAGTGGGATGACTGTGTAGGTTTCCAATTCCTCCTACATTCCAACGAAGTATGGGTTAGGGTTAATGAGTTGTGGGCATGCTATGTTGGCGCCAGAAACATGGCCACATTTGTGGGCTGTCCAACACAATCCTCGCTGATTTGATTTGATGCAAACAACGCATTTCACTGTATGTTTTGATGCTCATTTGACAAATAAAAGCTAAATCTGAAAATCTTATTTTCCAGATATTTTCCTTAGGATGGGCAAGCATGCTGGTCTCAGCACTCTATAGTGAGTAGGAATAATTAGTAAAATGATCTGTAAACATTATAATTATCTGACAAGTGTTTCTGCTAGGTTAGACTGGAATCTTAGAACATAGAATATAGAACATAGAAATTTACAGCACATTAGCTGTGGAGATTGCGGAGGCATTAGCGATGATCTTTCAAGTCGATAGATTCTGGCATGGTTCCAGAGGACTGGAAGATTGCAAATGTCACTCCGCTATTTAAGAAGGGGGCAAGGAAGCAAAAAGGAAACTATAGACCTGTTAGCTTGACATCGGTGGTTGGGAAGTTGTTGGAGTCGATTGTTAAGGATGAGATTACAGAGTACCTGGAGGCATATGACAAGATAGGCAGAACTCAGCATGGATTCCTTAAAGGAAAATCCTGCCTGACAAACCTATTACAATTTTTTGAGGAAATTACCAGTAGGCTAGACAAGGGAGATGCAGTGGATGTTGTATATTTGGATTTTCAGAAGGCCTTTGACAAGGTGGCACACATGAGGCTACTTAACAAGATAAGAGCCCATGAAATTACGGGAAAGTTACAAACGTGGATAGAGCTTTGGCTGATTGGCAGGAAACAGACAGCGGGAATAAAGGGATCCTATTCTGGTTGGCTGCCAGTTACCAGTGGTGTTCCACAGGGGTCCGTGTTGGGGGCTGCTTCTTTTTACATTGTACATCAACGATTTGGATTATGGAATAGATGGCTTTGTGGCTAAGTTTGCTGACGATACGAAGATAGGTAGAGGGACCGGTAGTGCTGAGGAAACAGAGAGTCTGCAGAGAGACTTGGATAGATTGGAAGAATGGGCAAAGAAGTGGCAAATGAAGTACAATGTTGGAAAGTGTATGGTTATGCACTTTGGCAGAAGTAATAAACGGGCAGACTATTATTTATATGGGGAAAGAATTCAAAGTTCTGAGATGCAACGGGACTTGGGAGTCCTCGTACAGGATACCCTTAAGGTTAACCTCCAGGTTGAGTCGGTAGTGAAGAAGGCGAATGCAATATTGGCATTCATTTCTAGAGGAATAGAGTACAAGAGCAGGGATGTGATGTTGAGGCTCTATAAGGCGCTGGTGAGACCTCACTTGGAGTACTGTGGGCAGTTTTGGTCTCCTTATTTAAGAAAGGATGTGCTGACGTTGGAGAGGGTACAGAGAAGATTCACTAGAATGATTCCAGGAATGAGAGGGTTAACATATGAGGAACATTTGTCCACTCTTGGACTATATTCCTTGGAGTTTAGAAGAATGAGGGGAGACCTCATAGAAACATTTCGAATGTTGAAAGGCATGGACAGAGTGGATGTGGCAAAGTTGTTTCCCATGATGGGGGAGTCTAGTACGAGAGGGCATGACTTCAGGATTGAAGGGCGCCCATTCAGAACAGAGATGCAAAGAAATTTTTTTAGTCAGAGGGTGGTGAACCTATGGAATTTGTTGCCACGGGCAGCAGTGGAGGCCAAATCATTGGGTGTATTTAAGGCAGAGATTGATAGGTATCTGAGTAGCCAGGGCATCAAAGGTTATGGTGAAAAGGCGGGGGAGTGGGACTAAATTGGAGAATGGATCAGCTCATGATAAAATGGCGGAGCAGACTCAATGGGCTGAATGGCCAACTTCTGCTCCTTTGTATTATGGTCTTATTAAAGGGCCTTCAGCCCACTATGTCGTGCCGACCACGTAACCTACTCTAGAAACTGCCTAGAATTTCCCGAGTGCTTAGCCCTCTATTTTTCTAAGTTTCATGTACCTATCTAAGAGGCTCTTAAAAGACCCTATTGTATCTGCTTCCACCATCGCTGCCAGCAGTGCATTCCACACACCCAGAACATTCTGTGTGAAAAACTTACTCCTGACATCCCCTTGGTACCTATTCTCAAGCACCTTAAAAGTATGCAAGTACAAACATGTGTCCTGATTTTGCAGATTTTTCTGTGCCGCCTTACAAAAAAATAACATGTTGGAAGTTTGTCTCACCAAGCATTAGCCACACCTCCATCATCATGTTAATCAACACAAATAAACCCATGACTCCCTTTCAAGAACTCTTCATCTCATGTTTTTGAAATACATTGCTTATTTATTTATTTATTCTCCTTTGTATTTGCCCAGTTTGTCTTTTGCACGTTGGTTGTTTGTCCGTCCTGTTGGGTACGGTCTTTCATTGATTTATCGTGTTTCTTGGATTTACTGAGTATTCCCGCAAGAAAACAAATCTCTGGGTTGTGTATCACAACATATATGTACTTTGATAATAAATTTACTTTGAACTTCAGCTAATTAATTCCATTTGTAATCACTTAGCCTTTCTGGGTAGACTCAAGGATACCAACGGGCACATTTTTATTTAAGTAATAGATTACTGTACCTTAGAGCACTTAATAAACTCCACACACAGTTTTTTTAAAAGTTGGTCGTACTTTAGAATTGCTAGTGGATGGTTGCAAATACACAAAATGTTGATTATTTTTAAATAATCTACTAATTTTCAACTGTGTTATCAAGGCAGCACTGGGCTGTGATTCAAATACAAGAAGAAATATTTTTAAGATATTATGTAAGATTTTATGTTTTGTGATACTTGTGTCTCAACAAGGAAGTGAGAGAAACAATAGCAACCTTTGTACCAATTAGCCGGATGTTTGTTGTAGGCTACACACTAGAACTTATTATTAAGGACATGCTGGGAGATGCTTAGAAAATCATAAAGGGCAGATTCCATAGCTAGGAGATAATTGTTTTGGGATAGGAGGACTGAAATGAAGAGGAGAGAGAGGTGGATGCTCAGTTATTGAAGGTATTCCAGAGGTGGTTGACAGTATTTCCTAGAATATGCACAGAAGGCAGGAATGGGGAGCTGAGGCACAGGACTGGCCGTGATTTTATTGAATAGTAAACAGCTCAAGGGCTACTTATGGCCTATTTCCATTTCCAATTCCTCACCTTCTTGTATCTCAGGTGTTGTTTTGTTTTACACCACGAGAGCACACTAACTTGCACTTCAATTCATGCCAGAACTTTTCAGAGATAAAATTTGCCTGAGTCAGTGGAATTTAATGATGATTTTTTCTTTACTGTTTGTACTAGTCTCTGGTTCCGTGCCTTGAATACTGCAGCACAAAACCACAATTGATAGTTTGATATTTTCCATCTTGCATCACTGGGTGAAATGAGGAGCAGGAGCCACGACAACTAAATATGAACATGAGAAAATCTACAGATGCTGGAAATTCAAGCAACACACACAAAATGCTGGTGAACGCAGCAGGCCAGGCAGCATCCATAGGAAGAAGTACAGTTGACGTTTCGGGTTGAGACCCTTTGTCAGGACTAATGGAAAGAAAAGATTGTAAGAGATTTGAAAGTGGGAGAGGGAGGGGGAGACCCGAAATGATAGGAGAAGACAGGAGAGGAAGGGGATGAAGCTAAGAGGTGGGAAGTTGATTGGCAGAAGAGATACAAGGCTGGAGAAGGGGGAAGTATCAGAGCACGGAAGGCCGAGGAAGAAAGAAAGGGGGAGGGGAGCACCAGAGGAAGATGGAGAACAGGCAAAGAGTTATGGTGAGAGGGAAAGAGAGAGAAACAAACAAATAAATAAATAAATTTTAGGGATGGGGTAAGAAGGGGAGGAGGGACATTAATGGAAGTTAGAGAAATCAATGTTCATGTGATCAGGTTGGAGGCTACCCAGATGGAACATAAGATGTTGTTCCTCCAACCTGAGTGTGGCTTCATCTCAATAGTAGAGGAGGCCATGGATTGACATATTGGAATGGGACTGGGACGTGGAATTAAAATGTGTGGCCACTGGGAGATCCTGCTTCCTTTGGCGGACAGAGTGTAGGTGTTCAGCGAAGCGGTCTCCAATCTGCATCGGGTCTCACCAATATATAGAAGGATACACTGGGAGCACCAGACACAGTATATCACACCAGCAGATTCACAGGTGAAGTATCGCCTCACCTGGGAGAACTGTCTGGGGCCCTGAATGGTGGTGAGAGCGGAAGTGTAAGGGCAGGTGTAGGACTTGTTCCGCTTACAAGGATAAGTGCCAGGAGGGAGATCGGTGGGAAGGGATGGGGGGATGACGAATGGACAAGGGAGTCGCGTAGGGAGCAATCCCTGCGGAAAGCAGAAAGTGGGGGGGGGGGGAGGGAAAATGTGCTTCGTGGTGGGATCCCGTTGGAGATGGCGGAAGTTAAGGAGAATTATATGTTGGACACTGAGGCTGGTGGGGTGGTAGGTGAGGACAAGAGGAACCCCATCCCTAGTGGGGTGGCAGGAGGATAGGGTGAGAGTAGATGTGCGTGAAATGGGAGCGATGGAAGGGAAGCCCCTTTCTTTAAAAAAGGAAGACATCTCCTTCGTCCTGGAATGAAAAGCCTCATTCTGAGAGCAGATGCGGCAGAGTCGGAGGAATTGAGAGAAGGGGATGGCACTTTTACAAATAACAGGGTGGGAAGTGGAACAGTCCAGGTAGCTGAGAGAGTCCGTAGGCTTATAGTAGACATCAGTAGATAAGCTGTATCCAGAGATAGAGACAGAGAGATCAAGGAAGGGAAGCAGGGTGTCAGAAATGGACCAGGTAAATTTGAGGGCAGGGTGGAAGCTGCAGGCAAGGTTGATGAAGTCAGGAAGCAGCACCAATGCAGT
This sequence comes from Mobula birostris, assembly GCF_030028105.1. NCBI lineage: Eukaryota > Metazoa > Chordata > Chondrichthyes > Myliobatiformes > Myliobatidae > Mobula > Mobula birostris. The sequence continues at coordinate 16,511,255 of NC_092380.1, read as the reverse complement.
CGTCGATGTAGTGAAGGAAAAGTGGGGGACAGATACCAGTATAGGCTTGGAACATGGACTGTTCCACATAGCCAACAAAAAGGCAGGCATAGCTGGGACCCATACGGGTGCCCATGGCTACACCTTTAGTTTGGAGGAGATGGGAGGAGCCAAAGGAGAAATTGTTAACAGTAAGGACTAATTCCACTAGACGGAGGAGAGTGGTGGTATAGGAGAACTGGTTAGGTCTGGAATCTAAAAAGAAATGGAGAGCTTTGAGACCTTCCTGGTGGGGAATGGAGGTATATAGGGACTGGACATCCATGGTGAAAATAAGTCGATGGGGCCAGGGAACTTGAAATCATTGAAAAAATTCAGAGCATGAGAAGAGTCACAGACATAGGTGGGAAGGGATTGAACAAGGGGGGATAAAACCGTGACTAAGTATGCAGAAATGAGTTTGGTGGGGCAGGAGCAAGTTGAAACAATGGGTCTACCCGGACAAGCAGGTTAGTGGATCTTGGGTAGGAGGTAGAAACGGGAAGTGCGAGGTGTGGGAACTATAAGGTTGGTGACAGTGAATGGGAGATCCCCAGAGCTGATAAGGTCGGTGATGGTGTGGGAGACAATGGCCTGGTGCTCCTTAGTGGGGTGATGTTCGAGGGGTAAATAAGAGGAGGTATCAGCGAGTTGTCGCTGTGCCTCGGCAAGGTAGAGGTCAGTACGCCAGACTACTACAGTGCCCCCCTTATCAGCGGGTTTTATGGTAAGGTTAGGATCGGCACGGAGGGAGTGGAGAGCAGAGCTTTCAGAAGGAGTGAGATTGGAATTGGGACAAGGTGTGGTGAAGTTGAGAAGGTTGATGTCCCGTCAGCAGTTAAATATGATCTGTTTTAACTTGCTTGCACTTGCATAACTCCATTACATACCACATTCGCTGGCAGATCCTCCAACCAGCTGGAAATATTGCTGTGCAATCTTCAGGTGCTCCCTCTGTGAACAAACAAAGAGACTTTGTCAGAATTTCTGTGCAGTACTTATCACTAAGTACTGGTCAATTTAACAATAGATGGAATGCTGAATAAAACTGGTGACATAAAACCAGCTTCTTCCCCCAGGCTGTGAGACCACCCTGCTACTACCTAGTACACATTATTTATGACAGTGCCTGTAGCATTACATTGTGGTATATTTAACTATATGTTGTAAATACACTTTATATCAACTGGTACATCTACAGAATAATATGTCAATATTGTGTTAATATATTAAGTGCTGCATCTGATATACAGTACTGTACAAAAGTCATGTAAAAATTCTGTAAAGCAAGATTGCTTTCAAAAACACTGAAATTAAAAGCTTCTAAATATAAAAAAACTATAAAGAGCAGTAAATAGAATCAGAACCAGAACCATTATCACTGGTGTGTGTCGTTAAATTAGCAGCAGCAGTTCAACGCAATACATAATATAGAAGAAGAAAATAATAATAATAAATAATAAATAAGCAAATCAATTACAGTATACATGTATTGAATGGATTAAAAATAATGCAACAAAAACAGAAATAATATATATTAAAAAAGTGATGTGGTGTTCACTGGTTCAATGTCCATTTAGGAATTGGACGGCAGAGGGGAAGAAGCTGTTCCTGAATTGCTGAGTGTGTGTACCTTCAGGCTTCTGTACCTCCCACCTGATGGTAACAGTGAGAAAAGGGCATGCCCTGGGTGCTGGAGGTCCTTAGTAATGGACGCTGCCTTTCTGAGACAGGAGACACTTGAAGATGTCCTGGGTACTTTGCAGGCTAGTACCCAAGATGGAGCCGACTAAATTTTTTTAAAAAATTTTATTTGGATAAGGAATTCATAAATATCATGTACTTTTTTCACACATATAACCTTTTCCATTTTTTTTATATGTATAAAACTACAATTATTTATACATTCTTAAGTACACATTGAGATCATATAAAAGGAAAATAAACATTTAAATAGGTAATTATGTACTGTGGTAAATCTAACCTAATAGGCTAAGTAATGGAATTAGTTGTTAAGAAAAATGGTAATAATAGTTTCCATATAACCCTTCTGGACCATTTCCACTGGTCCAAAATGTTGTATATAAGCCTATGTATCAACCATTGTAGGTGTTTATATCCTAATTTGTTCATGCTTGCTCCTGCCCGCAGACATAATTATCCAATCCCTATGTACTTATTTACTTAATTTTTTTCATTTTTTTATCCCTTTCCCAAATCTTTCCCTTTACTTGTGTTAATTCTCTATTTTCCAAAAGAAAACAAAAAAAAAAAACAAACATTTAGACTAGGGGTGCTTACGTTAGCAATATTACTGTGTTGATGAGAAGAGCAGTATAAATCATTAGGAGAGTCATCTAAAGTCTGCTCGCATTGGGGTTATATATTCAATCCATTTATTCCAGATTTGATAAAATTTTTCTTTTTGAGTTCTCAGGGAGTAAGTCAACTTTTCCATTTTAAATATTTCCAAGATAATTTCGTACCAATCTTCTAATGTAGGTGGTATTGGATTTAGCCATTTTCTAGTGATTGATTTCTTACTTGCTGCTAAGAGGGCCTGCAGCAACTTTATATCTTCCTTCTGTTCAAAAAAAATACATGCCCCAAATAGAGCGTCTCAAAGTTCAGAGGTATCTGGGACCTAAGTACCTTAACTAATGTTCTATGAATACCTTCCCAAAATAGACTTAATTTAGGGCAATCCCAAAAAATATGAAAATGATTTGCCTCCTTGGAGCCGCACCTTCTCCAACACATCACATTTGTATCTTTATATTTTTCCTGATATGGGGTCTTGAAGTATCTTATAATGTTTTTCCAACAATGTTCTCTCCAAGTCAAAGAATTAGTCGAGGACCATTGAAAGCTGCAGATTTTCTCCCAAGCCTCCTCTGAAAGTACCAACCCCGGTTCTTTCTCCCACTTCTCTTTAATATACAGTGTATTTACATTTTTAGCATGGGAGAGTGCATTATATAATCGAGAAACTGATTTACTAGGTATTGAACTGCAAGCCGAATTCAGAATCTTGAAAAATTCTAATTCTACTGTTGATAGGTCTGTATATCTACAACTCTGGTTAACATAGTTTCGTACTTGAAGGTACCTAAAAAGTCATTATGTTCTAGGCCATGTTTGTCCTGCAGGATTTGGAAACTTTGTAATACTCTTTTATCTATAAATGAGAGGTAGGTTGTAAGACCTTTCTTTATCCATAGCTCAAATCTTTTATCTCCTCTGTTGGGAAGGAATTCGGTATCATATGCACACCATCTAAAGAGTTTTAACATGTTATTAATTCCACATGAATTAACCACCTTCTGCCATACTTTTAATGTAAGATTTATCCAAGCGTTTTTAAATTTTTCCAACTGGGCCATCAATCCTTTGTCAGCTATTGAGGCCTGAAGAGGAAAACTGTCAACTAATCCAAATTCTATTTCCTTCCATCTAGCCTTATATTCCCTATTACACCAATATAACAGAGGGGTTATCTGTGAGGCATAAAAATAATTTCTCAGGCAAGGAAGAACCATACCTCCTCCTTCCTTCCCTAACTGTAAGGTGTTATATCGAATTCTAGGTTTCTTTCCTTGCCAAATGAAGCAGGAAATCCATTTGTCCCATTCCCTGAATTGATTATCATCCACCTCCACCGGTAAAGTACGGAAAAGATACAATAACCGAGGAAGAATATTCATTTTTATAGTATTTATCCTTGAGTTTAAACTTAAAAAGGGGATAAGATTCCATCTATGCATATCTGCTTTTATCTCTGAGATTAATGGCCCATAATTTACCTGTGACAGTGTTGAAAGATCCTTCGGCAGGGTTATTCCTAAATATTTTAATGATTTAGCTTCCCACTTAAGATCATATGTATCCTGCAATTTTTTGGATGGTGTATAATTTTGGGACATAACCTGCATTTTCTTTACATTTATTTTATAACCTGATATTTTCCCAAAGTCATCCAACAGTGTAAACAATCCTATAAATGATTTTTCTGGTTCACTCAGATAGACCAAAACATCATCTGCGAATAACGCCACTTTCTGTTCAATCCCTGCCACCTTGATACCTTTTACGATTTCGCTCTGTCTTATTATTTGGGCAAGTGGTTCAATATATAGCGCAAAAAGGAGAGGAGAAATTGGGCATCCCTGTCTAGTGCCTCTCTCTAAGATGAAGGAGTCAGAGAGGTCCCCATTTATCTTAATTCGGGCTGTAGGGCTGTCATATAGAGTCTGAATTACTTTAATAAACTTTTCTTGAAAGCCGAATCTTCCTAACACTCTGTATAGGAATGCCCAACTAACCGAATCAAAAGCTTTCTCAGCGTCCAATCTTACTACCATTGTCTCTGTCTCGTTCTTATTAACCTGTTCTAATATGTGCAGAGTTCTCCTTATGTTGTCCTGTGTTTGTCTTTGTTGAATAAATCCAGTCTGGTCTAAGTGGATTAGGCCAGGTAAAAGCTTTTCCAATCTGCGCGCTAATATAGATGTAAATAGTTTCTAATCTAAATTAAGAACACTAATTGGCCGATAATTGCCACATTCTAGTTTATCTTTACCCTCTTTAGGAATAACTGAAATAATCGCTTCTCTCCAGGATAATGGAGTTTCTCCTCTCTGCAAGATCCAATTAAAGGTGTTAAGTAGTAATGGGGCTAACTGTGTCTTCAGGGACTTGTACCACTCTGAGGTAAACCCATCAGAACCCGGGGACTTTCCAGCCTTTGACCTAGAGATGGCCACGTTCAGTTCTTTGACAGTTACTGGTTCTAATAAACTTTCATTTTGTAAATCTGTAAGTTTAGGTAGATCTAAAAAATTCAATACACTGTCTATATAGGGCTCATTGGGGGCCCGGGGTTGGGAGTACAGCTCTCGATAATATGTTTCAAAACTCTCTTGAATTTTCCCTATTGTACTCTCCACAAGCTTTGTCTTTGGATTCTTTATTTTATGAATTGTATTGTCTGCTTGTTGTTTTCGTAATTTATATGCTAATAATCTAGCTGATTTACCTCCTACTTCATAATTCTTTTGTCTCAGGTAAAGAAAATTTCTTTGTTTCCAATGTATAAATATCATCAATTTCACTTTGCAATTTCCTAATTTCCTGTTTTCGATTTGAATTACTTTTGTTGCTATCTACAACTTGAAGTTGTTTTAATTTTCCTTGAAGGTCTGCTAATTTTTGTGCATTGATTTTTTTCATGTGAGTGGTAATGGAAATAATTTTCCCTCTCAGTACAGCTTTCAATGTATCCCATAAGATCACTGGTGATGTTTCTCCCGTGTCATTAAGGTCTAGATATTCTTTGATTTCTCCCCTTAATCTCTCCATTACTTTTGGGTTATTGAGTATATTTGAGTTTAGCCTCCATAGTGTTTTCCTCATTTTCCTTTCCAGGATTAGAGACATAGAGACTGGGCTATGATCCGACAGATCAATTGTTGCAATATTACAGTTTTTTATCCTGAGTCTATCTGTATTAAAGATAAAGAAGTAGTCTATCCTTGAATAGGCTGAATGAGGGAAAGAGTAATATGTATAATCTTTACTAGTAGGGTGTAATTCCCTCCAGACATCTATAATTCCCAACAACACACATCAAAGTTGCTGGTGAACGCAGCAGGCCAGGCAGCATCTCTAGGAAGAGGCACAGTCGACGTTTCAGGCTGAGACCCTTCGTCAGGACTAACTGAAGGAACAGTGAGTAAGGGATTTGAAAGTTGGAGGGGGAGGGGGAGATCCAAAATGATAGGAGAAGACAGGAGGGGGAGGGATGGAGCCAAGAGCTGGACAGGTGATTGGCAAAAGGGGATACGAGAGGATCATGGGACAGGAGGTCCGGGAAGAAAGACAAGGCGGGGGGGGCCCCAGAGGATGGACAAGAGGTATATTCAGAGGGACAGAGGGAGAAAAAGGAGAGTGAGAGAAAGAATGTGTGCATAAAAATAAGTAACAGATGGGGTACGAGGGGGAGGTGGGGCCTAGCGGAAGCTAGAGAAGTTGATGTTCATGCCATCAGGTTGGAGGCTACCCAGACGGAATACAAGGTGTTGTTCCTCCAACCTGAGTGTGGCTTCATCTTTACAGTAGAGGAGGCCGTGGATAGACATGTCAGAATGGGAATGGGATGTGGAATTAAAATGTGTGGCCACTGGGAGATCCTGCTTTCTCTGGCGGACAGAGCATAGGTGTTCAGCAAAGCGGTCTCCCAGTCTGCGTCGGGTCTCGCCAATATATAAAAGGCCACATCGGGAGCACTGGACGCAGGATATCACCCCCGTCGACTCACAGGTGAAGTGTTGCCTCACCTGGAAGGACTATTTGGGGCCCTGAATGGTGGTAAGGGAGGAAGTGTAAGGGCATGTGTAGCACTTGTTCCACTTACACGGATAAGTGCCAGGAGGGAGATCAGTTGGGAGGGATGGGGGGGGGGACGAATGGACAAGGGAGTTGTGTAGGGAGCGATCCCTGCGGAATGCAGAGAGAGGGGAGGAGGGAAAGATGTGCTTAGTGGTGGGATCCCGTTGGAGGTGGCGGAAGTTACGGAGAATAATATGTTGGACCCGGAGGCTGGTGGGGTGGTAGGTGAGGACCAGGGGAGCCCTATTCCTACTGGGGTGGCGGGAGGATGGAGTGAGAGCAGATGTACGTGAAATGGGGGAGATGCGTTTAAGAACAGAGTTGATAGTGGAGGAAGGGAAGCCCCTTTCTTTAAAAAATGAAGACATCTCCCTCGTCCTAGAATGAAAAGCCTCATCCTGAGAGCAGATGCGGCGGAGACGGAGGAATTGCGAGAAGGGGATGGTGTTTTTGCAAGAGACGGTGAGAAGAGGAATAGTCCAGATAGCTGTGAGAGTCAGTAGGCTTATAGTAGACATCAGTGGATAAGCTGTCTCCAGAGACAGAGACAGAAAGATCTAGAAAGGGGAGGGAGGTGTCAGAAATGGACCAGGTAAACTTGAGGGCAGGGTGAAAGTTGGAGGCAAAGTTAATAAAGTCAACGAGTTCTGCATGCGTGCAGGAAGCAGTGCCAATGCAGTCGTCGATGTAGCAAAGGAAAAGTGGGGGACAGATACCAGAATAGGCATGGAACATAGATTGTTCCACAAACCTAACAAAAAGGCAGGCATAGCTTGGACCCATACGGGTGCCCATAGCTACACCTTTAGTTTGGAGGAAGTGGGAGGAGCCAAAGGAGAAATTATTAAGAGTAAGGACTAATTCCGCTAGATGGAGCAGAGTGGTGGTAGAGGGGAACTGATTGGGTCTGGAATCCAAAAAGAAGCGTAGAGCTTTGAGACCTTCCTGATGGGGGATGGAAGTATATAAGGACTGGACATCCATGGTGAAAATAAAGCGGTGAGGGCCAGGGAACTTAAAATCATCGAAAAGTTTAAGAGCGTGAGAAGTGTCACAAACATAGGTCGGAAGGGATTGAACAAGGGGTGATAAAATAGTGTCGAGGTATGCAGAAATGAGTTCGGTGGGGCAGGAGCAAGCTGAGACAATAGGTCAGCCAAGACAGGCAGGTTTGTGGATCTTGGGTAGGAGGTAGAAACGGGAAGTGCGGGGTGTGGGAACTATAAGGTTGGTAGCAGTGGATGGGAGATCCCCTGAGCGGATAACGTCGGTGATGGTGTGGGAGACAATGGCCTGGTGCTCCTTAGTGGGGTCACGATCGAGGGGTAAATAAGAGGAGGTATCCGCGAGTTGTCACTGTGCCTCGGCAAGGTAGAGGTCAGTACGCCAGACTACAACAGCAACCCCCTTATCGGCGGGTTTAATAATAAGGTTAGGATTAGTGCGGAGGGAGTGGAGAGCAGAGCGTTCCGAAGGAGTGAGGTTGGAATGGGGACAAGGTGCGGTGAAGTCGAGACGGTTGATGTCCCGTCGGCAATTAGCGATAAAGAGATCCAGAGCAGGCAGAAGACCAGAGCGGGGTGTCCATGAAGAAGAGGAGGGTTGAAGACGGGAGAAGGGGTCATCAGTGGGGGTGGAAGGGTCCTTGCCGAAGAAGTGTGCTCGGAGACGGAGGAAGAAAAGTTCCGCATCATGGCGAACACGGAACTCGCTGAGGTGTGGGCGAAGGGGGACAAAGGTGAGGCCCTTACTGAGAACAGAGCGTTCTGCCTCCGACAGTTGAAGGTCGGAGGGGATGGTAAAGATCCGGCACGGATGAGAGCTGGGATCAGAGGGGGGAGGGGGGAGGCTGGGGGTGTCAATAGAGAGGGGAGGGTTGGGGTGAGAGGAAGATGGAGCCTCCGAGGGCCCAGGAGTTGACGGTGGGATCTGAGGAAGATGGGGCTGCGGAGTGGTGGTGGGGGAATCTATAATTCCCAACTCCTCCATCAATGAATTCACTTTCCGAGTCAGAGGTTTATTCTGAGTAACTATTCTTGAAGAATCTAATATAGGATTTAATCTAATATTAAAATCCCCTCCACAAATTACTACCCCTTGAGAACTGACCATTAGGTCAAAGATGTGTCTATAAAATGACCATTCACAACCTGGAGGAGCATAAACATTCAGCAATGTTATTTCTGTACCTTCTGTTCTTCCTGTGATTTTTACGAACCCGTCCTTCTTTGTCTCTAGTCTCTGAAATATGTTCATAATTAAGAGTACTTGATATTAAAGTAGCTACCCCTCTTTTGTGACTCAATTTATATGATGAATAAAATACATGCTTAAAGCCCATTCTTTTTAATTTTCCATGTTCAGATTGGCTCATATGTGTTTCCTGGAGGAAAGCTATTTGTGCCCTCTCTTTTTTCAATTTAGACATAATATTATTTCTTTTAATTGGATTCAAAACCCCATTAACATTATAGGAAATTATTTTTACCAATTCAGTTTGCAGTTTTCTCTAGTAGAAAAAAAAACTCTCCTTTTCTAACCAAACAGTAAGCAATCCCTTCTCAACAGTAAACCAAGACATATAACCACACCCTAGACACTTTTGAACGTGCAACATTTGAAAATTTTTCCCGACTTCCCACAGTGAGGCCTGAGCACCGACCCGCCTCAGTTCGGAGGGATAACCTCTATCTTCACCCTGTGTTAGAGGGCCCTCAGCAGTTTGAATAATAATAGAGAATTTTCTCCTATTTATGTCTCGACCATATTGCTATCATTCAAGTTATTCCATCTAGTTTATTTTCAGTTACCAGTTTTCATTTTACCTTTAAGTCCGATTTACTCTTTTCAGTCATTTCTCTTAATTATTCTGTGTTCTCTGTACATTCGCATCTGAATATTTGCAGCTTTTCCTTGTAGTTTGACACTCTGGTTCGTGTGGAGCGTCCTCGCCCCACTAACTGCCACGACTTCTGCCGAATCCTCTCCAGTAGCGACTCTGGTTGGGTGATAACTTTAATAGGTAGTCCCCGGTCTGCCAGGTCCAATGTTGCCTCCTCCACCGTAGCGTAAGTTTTTGTCCCTTCGTCGTAAAAGACTCTCAGCCGAGCTGGATACAGGGTCTGGAATATGATGTTGTTTTCCTTCAGGACTCTCCGTGTTTCCGTATATTCCTTCTGTCTGGCAAGAATCTCTGGTGCGTAGTCGTGGTCTAAACTGATTTTACAGTTGTTCCACATGAAACCTTTCTTTTGCCATGCCCTTTTAAGCACCTCTTCCTTCGTTCTGTAACTGAGAAATCTGACCAGAATCGATCTGGGCTGGGCGCCTGCTGGAGGCTGTGGTGCCAATGCGCGGTGAGCTCTTTCTATCTGTAGCTCTTTTGCGGCCGGTATATCAAGGTTCTCTCTAAGTAGCTTCTCCGTGAAGGGAATCATCAATCCGGGTTTACCTTCAGTTCCTTCGGGAACTCCGTAAATCCTCACATTTTCCCTTCTCCAGCGGCCTTCTTGATCTATTAGTTTCCACTGCAGCTGGTCTTGCAGCTTCAGCATTTCTGCTATCACCTCCTCTGCGTTTTGTAGCTTCTCTTCAATTCCAACAATCCTCGCTTCGGCTTCATCTATCTGCGAGTTGGTTTTTACTATTTCTCGTTTAATATCTTCCAGCTGTTTGCTGTTATCTTGTTGGAACTCGCGAATCTCTCCGAGAATCAAGGACAGAGTCACCGATTCCCCCTCATTATCTCCGTCCTGGCTTGCTGTGGGGGAGCTAGGCCCGTCGCCTTGCTGCGTCTCTTTATGTTTATCAGCCTTCGGAGCGGACTTTTTAATCTTGTTCTTAGACATCATCCTTGCCCCTTTTATTAATATAGTTATGCAATATTAAGTATTTGTCTAAATTCGATTATGGGGCAGTTTACCTTCTTTTTTTGTCGAGAGACCTTTTCCTTACGCCGCCATTCCCTTGATGACCCGGAAGTCCCCGGAGCCAACTAAATTTACAACCCTCTGCAGCTTCTTTCAGTCCTGTGCAGTAGCACACCCCCCATATCAGACAGTGATGCAGACTGTCAGAATGCTCTCCACAATACATACAACGAAGTTTTTGAGTGTATTTGTTGACATATCAAATCTCTTCAAACTCCTAATGAAGTATAGTTGCTGTCTTGCCTTCCTTATAACTGCATTGATAAGTAAAAATCTAAACAGTAAATGACTAAATCAAATCAATATTTGGTATGTCCACCCTTTGTCTCTTAGATACACTGTCGTGCAGTTTTATAAGAAAATTAGCTGGGTTGTTCCAAGCATTTGGAGAACTTGCCATAGTTCTTCTGCAGACTTTGGTTGTCTCATTTGTATCTGTCTCTCCGAGCAATCGCAGACAGCCTCAGCGAAGTTTAAGATCATGGCTCTGTGGAAGCCATACCATCTGTTGCAGAACTCATTGCCCTTCTTTTTGCTGAAGATGGTTTTTTATTACCTTGGGTGTGTATTAGGGGTTATTGTCCTGACGCAGAATGAAGTTGGGACCAATCGCATGCCTCCCTCATGCTATTGCATGATAGATGAGAATCTGCTTGTACTTCTCAGCATTGAGGATTCTATTAATTCTGACCAGATCACCAACTCCATTTGCAGGAATGCAGCTTCAAACCTGCAGAGAACCTCCACTGTGCTTCACTGTTGGCTGTAGACACCCTTCCACGTACTGCTCTCGAGCTCTTCTACAAACTGCCTCCAAAAATTTCAAATTTTCAATCCAGAGCACTTGCTGCCATTGTTCAGCACCCCAGTCCTTGAGTTTCTATGCATAGCTGAGTCTCCTGGCTTTGCTTCCCAGACATCCCACCTCTCCCGGAAGTTCCGGGAGTCTCCCACATATCAGTAGTGGCTCTCTGATGCCCGAAAATTATATACAATATCCCAGAAATAGATTTTTTTGAGAGGGAGAGAGAGAGAGAGAGGGAGAGCGAGCATCCTGATTGGTCTCTCTTCGTGCTAAGAGTGGTCCTCAACCACCGGGCGAGGAAACAATATGACTTGGCGATATGAAACAATATGAGTCAGCTGCACCTTTCCTCATTCCCTGTCACGCACTGTTGAATTTTAACGCACGCGAGGTCACCAGTGAATCAAGACGTGCAAAGGAATGGGTCCGTTACCTATTTGTGAATGTCCCCGGTGAATCATCCATGTCAGTGCGGGAAGAAGATCAACTCCTTGGGCTTGCAAATGACAGCGGACTGAAAAGTATGTTTGACAGAACATCTCTGCCGGCATTCTGGATCACAGTCAAGGCTAAATATCCTGAGATAGCCACGAAAGCACTGAAAACATTGCTTCCATTTCCAACATCATATCGCTGCGAAGCGGAGTTTTCTGCAATGAATGCTACGAAAACTAAATTGCGGAATAGACTGGACATAAGGAACCCCCTTCGAGTATTGCTGTCTCCCATCACCCCTCAATAGGACTGTAAACAACACAAACAACAGGAATTCTGCAGATGCTGGAAATTCAAGCAACACACATCAAAGTTGCTGGTGAACGCAGCAGGCCAGGCAGCATCTCTAGGAAGAGGTACAGTCGACGTTTCAGGCCGAGACCCTTCGTCAGGACCTGACAAAGGGTCTCGGCCTGAAACGTCGACTGTACCTCTTCCTAGAGATGCTGCCTCAATAGGACTGTGTTGTTGCAGGAAAACAAGCCCGGGGCTCCCACTGATTCAGCGATATTGGTGTGTTGCAACGATTTTATATGTTCATACGAGGAAAATATGCGCTGTGTTTAATATCCAAACGTCACTTAAAATGTTATGATGCTATTGACTTATAAGTGACTTATCAGTGGTCCCCACTCTCCGGGCCGCGAAGAATACAGCGGTGGCCAGAACACACTCAGCACATCTTTAAGAAAAAAGCCGAAATAAACAAGCTAATTAATTAGGTGCCGCCCAGCACGTAAGTGTCGGCCCAGATCAGAAGCGATTGCCAATTGCGTCGTCTCTGATCTGGGCCGACATTTACGTGCCGGGGGGGCACCTAATCATGCTTCGCGGCCCGGAGGTTTGGGACCACTGTTATGATTGACTTATCACTACATTAATGCGAGGAAAATATGCGCTGTGTGTTTAATATTAAATTCGTTAGATAAACCCCTTTAGAAACGAAATTGAGTGTATTAGCCACTTACAAGTAACTTACAGTTGACTTATTCCCGATATTCGGGTGGCGTTTAATACGCCCCCCCCCCCCCCCCGCCCCGGGTTGGCCGGTCCACAAGAATATTGTCAATACTAAACCGGTGCGCGGTGCAAAAACGGTTGGGGACCCCTGATTTAAACCAGCTGGCTAGCTGCTAAGGAGCTACGCTATTGATGTCCTACGTGATGAGGCCAAACTCCCTGTAGACTTGCTTAAAGTTGTAATAGAATAAACATGATAATATAACATAAGTAGATATTTTAATATCACATTTGCTGCATATACCCAACTTGGTTTACAGATTAGACAAGATCACTAAACAAAGTATTACATACACCCTTGGAGGTTGATGGGGGGTGGGGGATATGGGGTTGCAGGGGGCGGGGGTGCTACCTCCCTGAAATGAGTTTTTGCGGGGTGGGATGTCTGGCTTCCACTTCAGAGGAATGGCATTTTGGCAGCAAGTCTTCCATGAAGATCACTTCAGACAAGTGGTTTCTATGAGTTCAGAGCTGACAGCAGTGTTGAACTTCTTCTGATTTAGAAGGGAAGTCAGTTTGATGTATCCCTCATCTACTGCACTCAGGTTCTGGGCCAACCATTGCATTTCTGGTCCTCAACCTTGCCTGTTTCTTTGTGCTTCTTCAGAAGACCTTGGACAGTTACTCTCTTCATTATATTAAAGGGTAGGAATTTATGAATGTGACTTGACAATGCATTACAGCAATATAATTTATGAAGTACTCAACTCACCGAGCCCTGTTCCTGTCCCAGAGCAGCATTCACAACACCTTTCAGAATATATTCCTAATGGTGAAGAGGAAAAGCAACTTTATTATACAGACTATGAATTCATATCTTTTGTTAATGTTCAAATCTGTCCAGTGGGGAAAGGAGAAGTTTTCCAACACAGGGCTCACTCATCATTGAAACAAATGATGGGCATGTGGAAACAAAATGATTGGTTCAGAAACTGTTTTGTATTTAATATAAACTTAATTGTTTACTGTTATAATTTTGAAACAATGGGAGCTTTAAAACATTCTAGAAATTGGGATCTACTATTTTTATTTTCTTTGAATAATAGATTTATGGTACAGAAGGCTACAATAGATTTTTTCCTGGGAACTTAATCCATGCTAGTTAAAATAAACCAAGTGCTTCCGATTTATGACTTTAGCAACTGTGATTGGAAGCTCAGAGCCTCCAGTGTGAAACATAAATTTCTCTTGGTACCATCAGATCAAAACTGTTCACGACATTTTTGATAATTTAACAAAATAGAAATGGTAGCCAGCCTTGTTGGGCACGTAATCTCAATATTCATATTTATCACCCAATGAGTGAATTGAATTGAATTGACTTTCTTACATCCTTCAGATACATGAGGAGTAAAAATCTTTACATTATGTCTCCATCTAAATATGCAATCACATTAATTTATCATAATTTATAATGTAATATAGAGTACTCTCAAATCAGCGAGAGTTCATCAGTCTGATGGCCTGGTGGAAGAAGCTGTCCCGGAGCCCTGTTGGTCCTGGCTTTAATGCTGTGGTACCACTTCCCGGATGGTAGCAGCTAGAATAGATTGTGGTTATGATGACTTGGGTCCCCAATGATCCTACGGGCCCATTTTACACACCTGTCCTTGTAAATGTCCTGAATTGTGGGAAGTTCACAACTACAGATGCGCTGGGCAGTCCGCACCACTCTCTGCAGAGTCCTGCGAGTGAGGGAAGTACAGTTCCCATACCAGGCAGTGATGCAGCCTGTCAGGATGCTCTCAGTTGTGCCCCTGTAGAAAGTCCTTAGGATTTGGAGGCCCATACCAAACATCCTCAACTGTCTAGGGGTGAAAGAGGTGCTGTTGTGCCTTTTTCACCACATAGCTGGTGTGTACAGACCACGAGGTCCTCGGTGATGTGGATGCCGAGGAACTTGAAGCTGTTTACCCTCTCAACCGCAGATCCATTGATGTCAATAGGAGTTAGCCCATCTCCATTCCTCCTGTAATCCACAACCAGCTCCTTTGTTTTTGTGACATTGGGGGAAGAGGTTGTTTTCTTGACACCACTGTGTCAGAGATATAACTTCTTTCCTGTAGGCCACCTCGTTATTGTTTGAGATAAGGCCAATCAAGTTAGTGTCATTGGCAAATTTAATTAGCAGATTGGAGCTGTGGATGAGGATACAGTCATGGGTATACAGGGAGTAAAGGAGAGGACTCAGTACACAGCCCTAAGAGGCTCCTGTATTGAGAGTCAGAGAGGTGAGGGAGCCCACGCTTACAACCTGCTGGCAATCTGACAGGAAGTCCAGGATCCAGCTGCGCAAGGCAGGGTCAAGGCCGAGGTCTCTGAGCTTCTTGTTAAGCCTGGATGGAACTATGGTGTTGAATACTGAACTGTAGTCCAAGAACAGCATTCTCACATAAGCATCCTTCTCCAGATGTGTAAGTACGGTACGTAGAGTAGTGGCTATTGCATCATCTGTCGATTGGTTGTGTAGATTTTTCATTCATTTATTAGTAATAATTCAGTTTGATTTCCAATTTGAACTATTTCATTATTCACACAGGCAAAGAGACCTGGAACAGTTATACATTTAGGAAAGATTTGATCAAGTTTTTTTAAAAAGGATGAAGGAAAAAAAAATTGTGCTCCATTGATCCATTAAATAGCCAAAGAAAACCAGATCTCAGTCATATATTAGGAATGAGTTCTTTTCTCAGATCTAAGTAGACCCCCAGAACACGCTGGCTTCTATATAATTTGTGTCCAGTGCTCATGATGCAGCCTCCCTACAATGGCAAGGCCAGTCATAAATTGGGGGAATTGCTTCGTCGAGTGCCTCCGCGGTACTTCCTGGTGGCCAATCATTTTAATTTCGATTCTCATTCCCATTCCAACATGTTGGTCCATGGCCTCCTCTTGTGCCACTAAGAGGCCATTCTCAGGGTGGAGGAGCAACACCTTATATTCCGTCTGTGCAGCTTCCAGCCTGATGGCATGGATATTGATTTCCTCTTCTGGTAAACAAAAACTTTCCCTCCCACTCCTCCCCTCTTCCTCTATTCCCACTCTGGCCTATTACCTCTTCTCACCTGCCTTATCACCTCCCCACTTCCTCCTCCCTCTACCTATTTATTCTGGCGTCTTCCCTCTTCCTTTCCAGTCCTGATGAAGGGTCTCGGCCTGAAATGTCGACTGTTTATTCATTTCCATTGATGCTGCCTGACCTGCTGAGTTCCTCCTGCATTTTGCTTGTGTTCCTGAAGCAAATACTGATTTTCTCAAGTTGTTTAAGCAAATGATGGGGAGACCATCTCATATATCAGGAAACTATAAGGCAGGAGCAATCTCCATCATTGTAAAATGTTTGAAATGTTAAACACAAATGGAAAATGCTAGGAGTACTGAGTAGGTCAGACAGAATCTGTGAGAACAGAAACAGGGTCAATATTTCAGTTCAACAATCTTGTATCAGAAATTAATGCTTTCCAATTTTTAGGATCCACAGTATTTTGTTTTCACTCTTAATTCATGGCTTCTTCTCTTTCAAGACAAGAAATTAATTTGTGTCTTACTTTGATTAGCTTCACTGCTTTCAATTTTATGTCTTGGTTTCAATCAGGTAACTATCAAAAACTTGTTTTTCTGCCACATCACTCCCTTCAGCAGTCCTTGGCTCCAATTTATTAAACTAAAATTTAAATCCATTGTTTACATGTCAGATCCACGTGATTACAGATTTTTCCAACAAGGTCATCCTTCATTCTTGTAAACTTCAAGGAATACACATCCAAATTACACAGCCTCTCTTAACAGGACAACTCTTTCATCCCAGAATTGGATTGGTGAATCTGCCCTGGACTGCCTCCAACACTAATATATGAATTTTTAGGTAAGGACCAAAACTGTCTACACTCCACAGCATTCCTAGTATTAAAAGTAAAAAATAATCATCCCATGCTTAAATCCCCGATCGCTTTGCACTAAAGGTTAAAAATACCATTTGCCTTTTCACTACTTGTTGGAGCTTCCTGCTAACGTTTTGTGATCCATACACTAGAACACCTAGATCCCTTTGAACACCACTCATAAAGTTACATCTGTCATCCACGAGCTCACTATTAAATGCCTTCATCAAGTAAACAGAGGGAGCTAAGTATGCTCTTTTTATTATCTGTACCATATATAGGGGCATATACTTAACAAATCTTTAGTGCAGAGACAGGCTGTGTAACTGCCAAGTACATTTGTAAAGAGATCAATGTTAAAATACACACGCTATTGTTATTATCTGAAGTGAATTGCCTGAAAGGTGGCATGGAAGGAGACCTGACTAAGAACTGCCTTTTGTCTTTTCCAGGCAGTGCATGTTACTGCTTTGTGCAGTATTTTTTGCCGCAGTTTTAACAGGTTGTGTAGCGCATCCTGTGGGTAGAACTCTGCAACTACAGGACACAATCGATGCAGGGAATGAATGTTTGAGTGAGTGGATTGAATACCAGAGTACTTTATTATGGATGGTGTCGAACCATTTCATTATCCTAGCGCTACACAACCTAGAGAATGGGACCGTATTCCTGACTTCTGTCTCCCCCCCCCAATTGGTGATGGAAAGGTATTAGGCCTCTGTGCTGGTTATGCCATTCCTCAGAGACTATCTGGCTTGTGTTATTTATGTAGCAGTCCAGCTATATTTCTAGTTGTTTGTAGAGTCCAGAAAATTGATGGTGTAGTCACCGTAATAGTAATGCCAATAGGGAGTTTGCTGGAATTGATCACTGCCTCCCACTTGAGTATTTAATGCTATGAATAGAGGTGGAAATAAGAACACAAGTGACTGGAATTGGAGATGGCCATTGGGCAACTTGTCCCTTGGTCTCAATTCAATAAAATCATGGCTAATGTGTTACCTTGGCACTACTTTTCTGTACTAAACCCATAATCCCTTAATTATCCAAACAGCTATCAAACTCTCACTTTAATGTATTCAGTGACTAAGCCTCCACAGCTCTTTTGGGTAGAGGGTTCTGAAGATGCACTGTCCTCTGGGTGATGAGATTTCTTCTCATTTTAGGTTTAACAGCCAGGCATTTTTTTTTAATGAATATGGTGGCTGTGTGGAATGAGCTTCCAGCAAAAGTGGTTGAGGCAGGTTCGATGTTGTCGTTTAAAGTTAA
Organism: Mobula birostris; assembly: GCF_030028105.1. NCBI lineage: Eukaryota > Metazoa > Chordata > Chondrichthyes > Myliobatiformes > Myliobatidae > Mobula > Mobula birostris. The sequence goes on along the minus strand of NC_092380.1, from coordinate 16,493,451 downwards.
ATAAAGTGCAGGTCGGTGGGACTAAGTGACAGTAAGAGTTCGGCACGGACTAGAAGGGCCGAGATGGCCTGTTTCCGTGCTGTAAGTGTTATATGGTTATATGATCCTGGTTCTAGGCACCCTGCCCCAAACAAACAGCCTTTCTTTATCTACCATAGGAAGCCCCTGCAAGAATTTCATGTTCCAGTGAGATCACTTCTCAATTCTTCTAAACTCTAGAGAGCACATCCAGTTTATTTAATACTTTATTAGGCAATTTCTTTATCCCACAATCAACCTAGTGAACTATTGCTGCACTACTTCTAGTGCAAATATGTAGAGAAACCTGTACACAGTGTCAGGTCTGACTGATCTCACTAGGGCCCTTTACATTTCCAGCAAAATGCATTTACTTTTATTCTGTTTTCCTGTTGTTGACAGCTAACACAAATCAGTGCACAAAATAAAGGAGAAAGCCCATCTAAAAACACAGCTGAAGTATATTTTGTTTGCTCTCAGTGAGCATTTGTTCTAAGCAGAAAGAAATATTAAAATCTATGGTAGTTTTGGTTACAGAATCATGAAAGTGAAGTCAGGCTTGGAAATTAAGTTTAATTAGATTCAAAGGTCGTTGGCCACAGTCTTTTTTCAAACAGTTGTTTCATAAACCTGTACGTATTTAAAATGAGAGTACTAGCTCAAACATCTAATTAGTTCATTTTACTACTCACTGACGATTAGTATATGCCATACTAATATTTCCATTGTGACTTGCTGGATCAGACTAAAGAATTGCACAGCTTGCCTACCTGAGGCGTTGTGGGCTCCAGATCCTTAATCAGATTATAAGCCTCTTGCACATCATCTGTGATAAATTATCCGAGTGTTAGTAAAGTGTTGCTATCAGATATATAGACTAAACATAAAGTGGAATGGAAGTAGAGAACACTTAACAACCACATTAAATGGGAGAATCAATGCTGCTAATCTCTTAACTGGGACTTAAATGCCAAAATAAAGGCAATGCTAAAGAAAAGCCTGTTTTTGGTCTTGTTTAAGAAAGCAGATATGAACCAGGGACAATACCGTTTTTGAAAAAATCATAAGACAGCATTATCAAAATAAAACACATAAGAAATCAATACTTGCTTTCCGAAATGATTTAAAAGCACGGTGCTGAAGTTCGATGATTTTCAGATTTTTTACAACTTTTAAACCATTTCACATAGAGATTCGAGTTATACAGCAAGGAGGACAAGTCCTTTGGAGAAACTCATCCATGCTGGCCAAGATGCCTGTCCATACCAGCTTCATTTTCCTGTGTTATCCCTGTAAGAACCCAACTTTTCTGTGCATATATCAGTCTAAATGTCATTTCAACGTTATAATTGTAGCTGCTTCTACAGCTTCCTCAGGCTGCTCATCTCATTTACCCACCACTCTCTGTGTGGTTAAGTTTCCCATCACGTCTCTTTTAAATCTTTCCCTCTCACCTTAATTCTATGTCCTCTAGTTTTAAACTTACCTACCCTGAGGAAAAAAAATCTGTGACCATCCAACACACATAAAAGTTGCTGGTGAACGCAGCAGGCCAGGCAGCATCTCTAGGAAGAGGTACAGTCGATGTTTCGGGCCGAGACCCTTCGTCAGGACTAATGACGAAGTCCTGACGAAGGGTCTCAGCCCGAAACATCGACTATACCTCTTCCTAGAGATGCTGCCTGGCCTGCTGTGTTCACCAGCAACTTTTATGTGTGTGGCTTGAAATTCCAGCATCTGCAGATTTCCTCGTGTCTGTGACCATCCACCTTAGCTCTGCCTCTCACAATTTCATATCTCTCTGTCAAGTGTATTATTTTTCTGTTCACACTAATTGGTTTAATTAATAATTGTTTATTTGGTAAAATTAGCAAACAAATTACATAAAACAAAAGAGGGAGCTGTCTACTTGAAAAATTAAGACAAACAAAAACAATTTATACATGGTGCAGAAATAAGACTTCACAATTGTTTAAAATATATATGCCAAGAAATTTTCCTTGCCCAATTTTTGGCATCAAAACAAAATTTACAGTTCCCTTAATCCTAATGATAAACTGCACAGAGAGCAAAAACTTCCAATGTTGTTAGATTTCTCTGTGTAACATTGCACTGAGAACTGAGATTGTTAATTACAGCATATTTCCTATTGATATGTTACCAATATTAGACATTATCAACTCCTCGGTCAGTTGGTACGATGTCTGCTGCCAGCCCCTGAACAGAAATACGACAAGTGGCAACCTTCTGGCTTCAGGTAAAATGGAGACTGCAGTGATGGAGGGAAGGGATGAATGGCTCCCATGTGCTCAGAAGGATTAGGACACGTTGATAAACAGTGCCTGCAAGAGGGATGTTCTTTGCAAAATATGCCACAGACCCTACAGGGCTGCAGCCAACAGTCCTGGGAGAACTTTATGTGTTATAATACAAGTACAGGTTGCGTATCCCTTATCCAAAATGCTCGGGGTTGGAAATGATCTGGATTTCGGATTTTGGAATATATAATACGATAGCTTGGGATCACCATCATTTCCAACTCTGAATTTTTGTGCTACTGCTAAGTAGTCTTTGTTTTACACTTGTTCATCACACATAGGTACTGATGCAGCCATTCAGTCTGTTAGATTTTCATTAGCAACAATCTTGGCAAACTCATCAATGAATTTCTCTGCTGCTTCATGATCAGCACACACTATACAATCACAAATCTTTAAAAATTTAATGTTGTGCCTTTTCTTAAATTTCTGCAACCAGCATGCAGAATATTCACAACTGCCTTCAAGTTTGGTTTGTTGTGATAGATCTTTTTTCATTTCATGATCATCAGCACACCATGAAGTGGTTTATTTTCACTCTGATGCTGATGAATCCACTCTTTCAATACACATTCAAGATCTTCATTTTTCACTTTTTGAAGTCTTTCTATATTTTTCTTTAACTTCTGTTCATTACATACGTGATGTCACTTCTCAAATCTGTCTGTGATACACAGACACCTGGGAAGCTTCCCAATGCCTTGTGGAATTTTCCATTTGTAAAGTGCTATCAGCACTCAAAATTCTTTGGATTTTGGAGGTTTTCGGATTTTAGAGTTTCGGATAAGGGGTACTCAACCTGTACCATATATTAGTACTGATATTAATGCTTGCATTTTGGGGAAGCTTTCAGTGCTGACTTATTCCTGTGCCTATTCCTGTGGGGTGAAGCACAAATGAATTTAGTCTCCTTGAGTATTGGATGACCTCCAGAAAAAAAGCAATGAGCAGCAAACTGGAAGACGTGGCAGAAGCCTGGAATGATCCTCAGACAAGAAAGCTGGGAGCAATAGTGACTTTGACTTTCTTAGGCAAGGCCACTGAGGCAAGTATACGTCCTGCCGCACATCACCTACCTTGTCGCAGATAGTAAATGACAAGATTGAGTCTGGCTTCAGGAATGACGTCAATAAGCGGTGGGAGGACCTGCAAGGCACCTTCTCCACCCCGAAACACCACCTGAAGAGAGGAGGGGTAAGGGAAAAACAAGATATCAATCTTTTTAATAAGAAGATAACTGCTGCGTCAGAAATAAGTCATATTGTTGACCTTTAGTCTTTTGTTATTTGATTTAGGGTATCTTGAAATAATTGACAACAAAATAATTTTGTTTCTCTCATTTTCAAGTTCAAAATGTGGTGAGCTTTGGATACTGATAGATGCAACACCCCAGACCTGGTGCTATGAACGAAGTGAGAATATTCAAAGCACAGCTACTTCCTGAATGTACAAATTTCTTTTCTTATCACTACCTCTTTTCACTTACAAGGTGTATGGTTAAAAAGAAGTACATTCCAATGATTAAAATATATAGAAGTTACCATAAACTTAAAACAAGTCAGATTTCTACATTTTCCCCGTTCTGATAAAAAAAAATCTTTCTTCTGAAATGTACTTCTCCCTGCAGATGCTACCTGATTTGTTCAGTATTTTAAAAACTTCTACCAAAATTCCAATGAAGTATGCAAGTTTAAGATAAGGAGAAGATGTAAGAGTAGTTTCTAGACTGACAACCTAAAGGTCAATAAGCTTTGAACAGTCTTGAAAATCTTCCAGGCCTAAGCTGGAACACATTTAAATCTTTGACATCCCAAATTTCCCTTTCTGTAGATATATTTAATTATTCTCAGTGACAGTGGTACTGTTTGATAGCATACTATGAGCAGCAATAAATGTTTTACATCCACTATTTCAAAGGGTAAATGTATCCATCCTTTAAATTTTGAGATGAAAACAGAATGCCACAGACAGCATTTATGGTTTGAATAACACAGGTATTTCTAATATTTTTTGTTTATTTAATTTCAGATTTTCTTCAGCAATATTTTGCTTTTAGTATAAATTTGCAAGTTATCATTACTGATTCTAACAATTGAAAAAAAATCAATTTCTTCAATGATCAAAATACAAAAATGTCACAATATACAAACCCTGAGATTAATTTTCTTGTGGGCATACTCAGTAAATCCACGAACCATAATAGAAATGAAAGATCACATCCAACAGGACAGATAAACAACAATTATGCAAATACAAAAGAGCAAGCAAATAAAGAAAGAAGCAAGCAAGCAATAAGTATTGAGAATATGAGTTGAAGGGTCCTTGAAAGTGAGTCTATAAGTTGTGGGAACAGTTTAGTGATAGGGCAAATGAAGTTGAGTGAAGTTATCCCCACTGGTTCAAGAGCCCTCAACCATCAGGTTATTGATTTATTGAAGAGTTATTGATTTACATTATTATGTGCACAGTATCCAGTGAGCATGGTACAAATAAAGTTTCTATTTCTGTACTGCATTATTCTTAGCAGCACTGAAACAGAAATCCCAAGTTTACATTCTATGAAACTGAATTCAACAAATTTGGTACTCTGGGTTTGCAGAACAATATAGCTCTGAAAACAGTAAAACACAAGTCTTCACATGGTCCTTCCAGTTTCATGGAAGTCATTTACACTCTATGGTTGATTTTAAATGCTCTTAGATCAATAAATATTGTGTTAGTCCTAATCTCCAGAACAAATATTTAAAAATCTTTGTAAATCTGTCAGGCTTGCATTTAATACATACCAGGTTGTGCTTTATGAGTTCTTTTGCAAAATCAAATACAGGAGAAGCAATGTCCATTAAGTTTTTCAGCTCTGCCTGGTGAGAGAAATGCAGGCAAATAATAACTTTTGTTTTTATTGGTTAAGAAATTCTCAGACACATAACTGTTAGCAAAATGAAAAGCAATTATATAGTTATGCCTGGAGATGGGACAAGCTGTTTACTGGACTGCATTCCATCCCATTCTAAGTATGACTCAACCACCACCCCTGCAGTGATTCCTAGCCCACAATGCAATACATTTAACATTTTCTCAAATCCCAATTTTAATCATGCAAGTATCCATACCACATCTTCTCCTCCAAGTCTGACTCTTCATAAAAAAAAAATGGGAAGATGGCCCCCAAAATTTGAGTCCTAGATGTTCTTTGGAAGTTCCCACTAGCTGAGAGGCTTGAATGGATTAATTTTCAACAGGTTCAAGTGGAAAGTGATATCAGGCAAGGATACAAAGAACCTTTAGTATTTGATCAGATGTGGTTAGAATGTGACTTCTACTCACCACATTTATAGCTTCAACATACGTAATTTAAAATTCCAGTTTATACTGTTCCAAAAGATTACACGAGTTGAACCTGCTGAGAAAATTCAGCAGTATTGCTTTCAAAAAGCCTTATTATACATGCAACATATTTCTTTACAGAAATGCTTTAGACATGATAAACCTCCGTCCAATTATGAAAATAAGACTTGCATTTATATGGTGACCTTCCAAGCTTTAAGAAGAACCAAATACCTCATAATTAATAAGAAAAAATAGATGTGTATTCACTGTGTGCTGACGCAAGGAACAGCAAATGATTTGCAAGCAGCAAGGTTTCACAAACCCACTGTCATCTGGGGCAACAGTGATACGTTAAGCTTTTGTTGCCATTTAATCCTAATCATAGATCTTAAATATTAACTTCGAGAAATAATTTTTCCACAAGAAAGATAGGCCCCTCTGGCAACTTTTAAAACCAACAGAAGGTAACTAAAAAAAGCAATAATAGGAGAAAAGATTAAATACAGAGTAGGCATGGGAGAGTCAAGGAACAGAGGACACAGCCTCAGATTAAAAGGATGTCCCTTTAGAACAGAGATGAGGAGGAATTTCTTTAGCTAGATAGTTGTGAGTCTGTGGAATTCTTGGCCACCACAGCTGTGTAGCCAAATCACTGGGTATTTTTTAAAGCAGAGGTTGACGTGTCCACGATTAGTAAGGGCATCAAAACTTACAGAGAGAAGGCCAGGAATGGGGTTGAAAGGGAAAATAAATCAGCCATAATAGAATGGCCTACTTCTACTCCTATGTCCTATGGTCTATACATTTACGTTAAACAGTTTAATTTATACTTTCCTGTACCTCTGTTCGGCTCGGCCTTTAAGAATTCTGATAGACTGCCTTCCACTGCTCCCAGTAGAAGCTCAGATCATGTGGATCACTCTCTACTTGTAGTACTTTGAACATGTCTTTAAGCATACCTTTCACTGGTTTGAATATTAATCCCATATACTGTCCTTGCAGTTTATCTTCTGGAATAACATTTTAAACATTATCTAATAAATTTCAGCATTCCTTTCAGAAGTGAAAAGGTCATGTATGCCCACTCTTTAAGCTGCATCAAATTGAATCCACGTTCAAAATGGATGAAATTTTCACCCTCATTTTAGCCCAGAATTTGTCAAAAATGTATTTAAGAAAAACCATACATCAAAAGAGAGTTAGAGCTCTTGTCACATAAAAGGTCATTTGGATCTGAAATATATTACTACTATTGGTCAAGTATTCTCAAAAGAAAAATTAAGAGGAGAGAACATGCATATAGGATTATAATGAAAACTCTGATAAAATAGTGAAACATTAACTGACAGAGATCAATATATAGCCTTCCTGTGGTCTATGGTCTTTTAAAAAACCAGGATAGATAACTAGGTAGGGTAGTTTTGGGGAAAGCTTTGTATAGGAATCAGCACATCTATTATAGAAATGAAGAATTCTTCATTGTTAGCTTCTGTCCTCAGCTCAGAACGTTACCTCAGCTGCCTTCCCATTATAGAGCCGGAAGTGGTTGCAGGCTTTCAGGTTCAGTGCAATGGTGCTGTCAGGATAATGTTGCAAATAAACTGCCAGGACTTCCTGGGAAACATCATAGTAATCCAGTTTATAGTAGCACAGTGCCACATACACATTCAAGGCCATGAATTCCCTAGTAAAACACAAAAAGTAAAATTAACAACTCTAAAAATCTACATTGTGTTTGAAAGTGACAGCTGCAAAACATTGGAGCCAATTACTATTGTTACGCTAGGACAGACGGTAGAGTGTGGAGGGAGAGGAAGCACAGATTAAAGAATCTCAGTCCTAACTTTTCTGGGGTTCATAGCTTCATCAATGAGAAATATGTCCCAATTTACTCAATCGTTAAAACTACACTTTTTTCTGTCATTTCTTTGGGATGTTTACTTCATGGTTACGTCAAATAGCTTTGATACAGGCATTAGATCTTTAACAAGAATTTTGGTCCTATTTTAGCTCTATTTCTGTTTTAGCTGCATTCACTACACTGATCAGGCACCTTTTTCTGTGTTTAAAACTTTATTATTCTCGTTTTAAACCCTTATTCCATCACAAAAGCCATTTTCAGCCAATTTTATTCATTACACATGGATTATGAACAAGAACAGCTGAGATACAGTTGTTAGTGTTAGGTATTGTACTAGTAACGGTTCAGTATGGAAGGATTTGGAACTCTACTAGCCATAAGAACCTGATGCTAAAAGTTATTAAGAGCCAAGGATAGGAGTGTCAATAGTTCAGTACTGGCTGTTCAAGCATTTAGTTTTAGAATCATTGTGTAATAACATTTGGTGTAAGAATGTTAACTGTTATTCCCTTGAGAATAGGGTTGAAGAAAATTATATGGGTTGAAGAAAACTATATGGATTGAAGCCATAAGTCACAAGATGCCCAAACTCTGGGGGCCTGGTGTCACTCAAGAGAATAGCTAATGTGCAAAGTGCTGAGAGCATGTGGGTTGGAAGAATGTCAATTGCTTCAAATCTGCAAAATAATGTCAAGAGTATTCTGAAAATTGGAGAGTCTGGTGAGAGATTCTTCCCTTCATGCTTATATCAATTGAATAAAGACACTTTATGTTGATATCTCTGGACATGGAGTGGTGTTTGGCCCACAAGTCTGAGAGTGCTGATATCCTCAGATGATTCAAAACATATTTAGATCACTGATCAATATGCCATACCATAGAGACAATATGCCAAGAGATGGAAAATGGGATTAGTGTAAACAAGTACATAGCCCTCTGAATGTAATTCACCAAAGAAACAGTTTGTCCATGGTAAAGCTGATTTTTTTTTATTATTTAGCAAACTGATAGAAGGTGTCAGCAAAAGTACTGTTAGTGGAACTAACTCCCCAACAACGTGGTCAGTGATGTTAAGTTTGGATTCTGCCTGGAACACACAACTTCAGGTCTCAGTGTAGCCTCAGTCCAATCAAGGACCATTCCAAGAGACCGGCTGAATCTGTGGAATTTGTTGGCCACAGAGGGCTTTGGAGACCAAGTCACTGGGTATTTAAAGGACAGATTGACGGGTTCTTAATTGGTAAGGAGGTTAATGTGTAACCACTAATCTCCTTACTAACTAAGAACCTATCAATCTTTGCTTTAAATGTAACAGCAGAAAGTGGGAGAACGGAGTTAAAACAAAAATCAGCCGTGATTGAATAGCAGAGCAGACCTGAAAGGCCAAATAGCCTAAATCCGCTCCTTTAGCTTCTGGTCTGAAGAGCAAGGTGAAAGTAATGAACTTGACATTAGGAGTGACATTTGATCCAGTGCTTAGTTTCATATTAATTTTGTTGATAATAGATTAGATTAGATTATGAGGACACATAGTCCTCTTTTATTGTCATTTAGTAATGCATGCATTAAGAAATGACACAATGTTTTTCCAGAGTGCTATCACAGAAACACATTACAAACCGACTTAAAAACTAACAAAAACTACATAATTATAACATATAGTTACAACAGTGCAAAGCAAGACCGTAATTTGATAAGAACAGACCATAGCACGGTAAAATTCTCAAAGTCTCTCGAAAGTCCCATCATCTCACGCAGACGGTGAACCTCCAGCGCCGCCAACTTGCCAATGCAGCACCCCGGAAGCATCCGACCACAGTCCGACTCCGAGTCCGTCCGAAAACTCCGAGCCTCCGACCAGCTCTCCAACACCGAGCACCATCTCTGCCGAGCGCTTCAACCCTGGCCCTGGCAACAGGCAATAGGCAAAGCCGAGGATTTGGGGCCTTCCCCTCTGGAGATTCCGATCACATAGTAGCAACGGCAGCAAAGCAGCATTTCAGAAGTTACTCCAGGTGTTCCTCTGTGCTTCTCACGGCTGTCTCTATCAAATCCGGATTGTTCATGGCCCCCTACTTAACACATACGATATTTATTCGGAACGGCCGCGTGCACTGTGTCGTGCCGCCATCTTCTCCTCCCTCCTTGCTCCTTATACACCTTATTCATCAATGCTCTGCAAAAGGGTGACTGTCAAATAGGCTGAAGCCTTCAAAGGCAAGATCTGGACAACACTGAGGTATGATAACTAATAAATAATGTAAAGTACCAGGTATTGATTACAAAACCTCCACCTTGATGTTCCATGGAATCAACAAATACCCCATCATCAACATTTTGAAAGTTACTGCTGACCAGAAATTTAACTGCAGCAGATCAGTACTTAGGTACCTTATGGCACCTCCTGATATGACAAAGCCGTTTCATGATCTACTAGACCCAAGTATGATGGAACGTTCTTCACCTCCCTGGAGGACTACACCTCCGGAAACATTCCAGAAACTTCTAGACAAAGCAGCACACTTGACAATCAATCAATAAAATGGCATCATGAATAAAGTGTGTACCATTTACCAAACGCACTGTGGAAACTCACCACAGTTTCTTTGATAGCATCCCCCAAATCTGCAACTACTGGAATGAAAAAAGGCAGTGGGCACAAGAAATATCATAGCCGCAACACAAAATATATTGCACTTGGTCATTATTGCTTGATTAAAGTACGAGAACTTCAACAACGCCGAGGGAGCACCTTCTCCACAATGATGTCAGCAAATCTTCTCTACCATAATAATTCAATGATTCAATAAGTTCTTTAGTCTTTCAGTTTATTTTCATGTACATTCAGATTCTAGAGCTCTCATTCTTTATCTCCCTTTGCTTGTCTAACTATCAGGAAAGGAGTAGGTCATTCAGTTCCTCAAGCCAGTTTTACCATTCACTTAAATCATTACTCCTCCTGATAAAATATAAATACAGTGAGGTGTACTGCTCTGGAGGAACCACTAACTGAGTACAAGTCTCCTACATAAGATGTATGCTGCAGGAATGCATAAATGGCACATTAGGAATGAGGGACGTTTAGTTTCCAGATAGTGAGTCTGTGCTCCTAGAGATGCAAGTGCTCAAGGCAGTGCGGAGCCCAAGTCCCCAATAGCTGGATAACTATGGGAAGTACTGGGCTAGCTCCTCAAAGGTGGCCATTTGTGGACAGAGGGACCTCAGAGCTGTAATGATTGGGTTCTTTTTAAAAAAATACTGTAAGTATAAATTTCTTAGGAGATTTGTTTGAAAATTATTTAAAAGATAAATAAAAATAAGGCACTAAAGTCAACAGTTGATGACACACGGCACCACAGGAAGATAGATAGATAGCTAGATATACTTTATTAATCCCGAGGGAAATTTGGTTTTGTTACAGCCGTACCAACCAAGAATAGAGCATAAATATAGCAATACAAAAAACCCCAATCAAACAACAAAATGCAAAACTATGCCAGATGGAAAATAAATCCAGGACCAGTCTATTGGCTCAGGGTGTCTGAAGGAAACTGCTGTAGGAAAGAAATTCTAGGATTTCAAATGCTTTTTTTTTTAAAAAAAAAGGACCAAATAACTTCAGATGTAGATGGTACAGCTCATTGTGTTGGACAGGAAATTCCGAAAAAGCCTCTTTTTTTCCCATCTTGATAGCAACATTGACAAGTAATAATAACTTCTGACCTTCAAAGAGATCCTAAACATGATTTCTAGTGATCAACATTCACCACAAAAATGGTATCTGATTTTGTGGGAGTAAATCACACTATTCACAGTACCAACTGAGCTATTTCATGTGAATTCAGTTTGATCCTGTTACTTGTGGATCCAGAAGTCATTTTTCTACCATGAAAGAACACTGTATTTACTTAAAACAGTTCCAGATGGTGAGATTAGATTAGTATTAATACACCATGCCCAGAATTCTGAAAAAGAGTCCCATGGTCAATTAATCCCTTTTACATGCCAATGGAGCTGCATATCGTTTCCGTCTAAGACAAGGTATTGATCCAGATTATTCTCCCGTGCTTTCCCTAACTACCCCAGGGGACATATTTTCACACAACCACTAACATGGCAGTATGGGAGTTACCGGTTATCAAGCAGGATGCGCTTGTAGATATCAATGGCCTCCTGGTAATGAGAGCGCATGTAGTGGATTGAAGCCAAACTGAGCTGATCCTCAGTGATGTCCTGCAGATTCTGGTGGTAGTTCATCAATCTCTTCTCATCACTGAACTGGAAGAAAGCACACAGGTCTAGAAATTGTCTTATTTGATTTTAATGGTGTTAAAACAGTAATGTGCGATACTCTCATTCTTTGTGAAAGTGCCATAAGATCATAACTTTTAATTGTGAAATTCACAGTACACTGTTGATGCATTTTACTGTCCCAGTCAAGTGAGGCATTATTGTGCTGAACATAAAACAGTCAGTTATTCAGTGGCAATCTTGCAGACAGCTCTTAAAGAAGGAGTTCCCAAACTGGGGTCCACAGACCCTTCAGTTAATAGTAGGGGTCCATGGCATAAAAAAGGTGGGGAACCTCTGTCTTAAAGGGACAATGTAACAGCGCTGCTCCAGCTACAGGAGAAGCTTGCTATTAATGAATGGATGATGCAATAATAGGGGAGGGGTGGGGAGTGTTCTCAGGGTCACAAGGACTTGGACAAGGACAAGATGATGACCAATAGTGTCACAGAAGCACATTCTTTGTTGAAACAGCTCAGGGCAATGTCTGAGTTAGTCATGTGCTCCTGCCAGGTTGCCGGGAGGAGGGGGGGGGGGTGTTCTGTATTAATATTAATGCTACACGAGATGTCTACTCTTTGGTGAAGCTTGCAGCAGAGACAGACCCCTATGCCTACTCTGCCAGAACGTGGAAGTTTAAGTATCTGGAGTATTGTGTTCAGTTTTGGTCACCAAATTACAGGAAGGATATTAATAAGGTTGAAAGAGTGCAGAAAAGGTTTACAAGGATGTCGCCGGGACTTGAGAAACTCAGTTACAGAGAAAGGATGAATAGGTCAGGACTTCATTCCCTGGATCATAGAAGAATGAGGGGAGATTTGATAGAGGTATATAAAATTATGATGGGTATAGATAGAGTGAATGCAAGCAGGCTTTTTTCACTGAGGCAAGGGGAGAAAAAAACCAGAGGACATGGGTTAAGGGTGAGGGGGAGAAAGTTTAAAGGGAACATTGGAGGGGTGGCTTCTTCACACAGAGAGTGGTGGGGGTATGGAATGAGCTGCCAGACGAGATGGTAAATGCGGGTTCTTTTTTAACATTTAAGAATAAATTGGACAGATACATGGATGGGATGTGTATGGAGGGATATGGTCCGTGTGCAGGTCAGTGGGACTAGGCAGAAAATAGTTCGGCACAGCCAAGAAGGGCCAAAAGGCCTGTTTCTGTGCTGTAGTTTTTCTATGGTTTCTATATGAGACCTTCTCTCCTCAAGTTATGGATCTATGATAACATTGTTAACAGAAAAAGAACAGGTAGAGATCAGCATATAAGGCAAAAGTGCTGGGAAAACAGTGACTGTGACCTCCATGAACAATGCTGGCAAATATGTGACCCTGCATTTGAGATTGTAGATCTCAATTTTCAGCAAAAAGTAATCAAAGCAGTTTTAAAGTTGACCTTTTAAAAAACATAATTATAAGACAAGTGGCGATGGTGAAACCTGGTTGTTCCGTGAATAAGAGTGACAAATATTATTTCCAAGTGTCTGAGTCTATTGTCACGTGCACTGGTATATGTAGGCTAGGTACAATGAAAAGCTTACTTGCAGCAGCATCATAGGCACATGGTATTAAATACACAATGATCATGTTTGAAAGCAATTAGGTTGGAGATCACACTGGAAATTAATTTTAGGCATTGCTCTGCAGTTAATATCATTTGAGAAAGTTTCACATCAAAAGCAAAGGAACTATATAAAATAAAATTTCTGTCAAAATATTGGAAATCAAATTTCCTGAAAAGAGCCAAGGGATTTAGAAATGGATTAGAAATTAGAAATATTGTTTGACTTCATATTAGGGCAGTTTTCAAAAAGTATAACATTTTTATTTGGAACTGTGTGTATGAATTTTTAGATTAAGGAGTTCAATTAGTCAGTAAAAGAAATAGAGATAAACAGAGAAAATCAAGTAACGGGAAAAGAATGAATCAGGGTAAAAGAATATAAAAGGCACAACAGAAAGGGGGGAAGGGGGAGTGAAGAGTGAGGAGTGAGCAGAGCATCTGAAATAAAAAAATTAAACAATTTGAAGAAAATGGAAAGACAGAGAAAGTAGGCTAACTGATACCTATCAAATAATCAGGAATTAGCATACTTTAATCAATCTAAGTTTACCTTATGAGCCAGGTGAAATAACAGACGATTCTGCAATCGACTCTTTGGAGCTGAAAGAGAGAATGAATTGGCTTGAGCATTTTGGAGTTGCAGTTTCCTCTTTTCTACCTCCTACAGCATGGAAATGCCCACCTGGGCGCATTGTCCACATTAAAGAAAGACAATACAACACAATTTTCTAAATAGCCTAGAGAAGAATCAAAGTCCAATTGTGACAAACAATGCTATTTGGTCCAATATCATCATTATCTGCCGTATCGTATTGGCGTGGGCAATCATGGTCTTATCCATGACTGTGAGTGTTCTTGGCAATTTTTTCTGCAGAAGAGTTTTGCCATTGCCTTCTTCTGGGCAGTGTCTTTGCAAGATGGGTGACCCAAGCCATTATAAATACTCTTCAGCGGTTGTCTTCCTGGCATCAATGTTCACAAAACCAGGACTGTGATATGCACCGGCTGCTCATACGACCATCGACCACCCGCTCCCATGGCTTCACCTGATCCTGATTCCAGTGGGGGGGGGCAGGGGAGGGGGCTCAGCAGATGCTACACCTCACCCAAGGGTGACCTTCAGGCTAGTGGAAAGAAGGTGGGCCTTACACCTCCTTTGGTAGAGACATATCTCCACCCAATACCATTCCATTTCTCTGAAAGTTATCTGATTAGTCTCACTCCTTTGTTCCTCACTCACAGACCTGTAATTTCTTCCCCATTTGACAGCAAAATCCCTCAAAGTTATTACTGAATCTCCTTTCAGGCACTGTATATCAGATCATAACAACCAATTCAGTTCTCCTTAATCCCTTAAATTTTTCTTCTAACTACCTTAAATGTATGCTTTCTAGATCCCCATTCATCTACCAGTCAAAATAGTTTCTTGGTTCACTTTATCAAAATCCCTCATGATTATTAGCATCTCTGTTAAATGTTCTTTTAATCTTGTCTAATATGTATGTGTACTACCAGATTGCACAAATGGCACAAATTACCAGTTGGCCGGCTTTAATACTCTCAGTTGAATGGTGAAGATTTCCCTTGCTCTTTTCCAAAATTGGTGCTGTGGAATCTATTACTGTGCAGAATAATCAGTCTCGGTTGGGTCCAGTGTCCAATTGAAAAACGGGAGACTATTCCAGTGTGCCAAAATACTACGGTTAAAGCATTCCAAACACAGACACAAACCCAGAAGAGTGTATTTATTTATCTATTTAGAGGTACAACATGGAACAGGCCCTTCCAACCCAACGAGCCGCACAGCCCAGCAACCCACTGATTGAACATGAGCCTAATCACAGGACAATTTACAATGATCAATTAACCTACTAATTGGGGCTCTTTGGACTGTGGGAAGAAACTGGAGCACCTAAAGTAAACTCACATACTCAGAGGGAAAACGTACAAAATCCTTACAGACGATGCCAGATTGAATTCCAAGCTCCGAACCACCCTGATCCATAATGGCGTCATGCTAACCATTACCCTACTGTGGCATAACATAATGTAATAACCTAAGAATGTAACATAACAACTAGTGAGACAGAGAGAATAAAAATAATGGATGCAACAAAAAAACTGTGAGATATCAAACTGAATAAGAAATTTTAAAAAAATAGCAGGCCATAGAAAACAACAATGGAACATAGAAAATAATTTTGAGGCCAGTTCCAACAGAAGGACTTGCCTGCATTATGGTAAAAATTAAAGGTTCAGTCTTAAGCTACTGTAGACTGACTCACCTTTCATTGCAGCTTCCTCTGCTCCCTTGTACATCCCCAGGAAAAAGAAAGTACATGCCAGATTCACCCAAACATCTGGGTTAACGTCTTCATTCTTTGTGAGGGCTTCATACTCCTTAAGCAAGCAAACAGGGGGAGATCATAGGTCAATTATAGCCAAGACAGAATGCTCACATGGGATAGTATCTCAACTCACGTGTACATTTAATCACATTAGTTTAAATTCACTTCAATGATGGCTTTGTTTCAATTATCACATGAATCAGATCTTTCATGTCAGCACTTGAGTAGAACCCATCTGGCTCCTCATGGTTACTCTTCCATTCAATCAGATCATGAGTGATATCTTTTTACCTCAGTGACACTTCACAACAATAACAATCTCCATATCATATGATTCTCCTAATATCTAAAAATCTAGCTATTTCTATATGGAATACACTCAGCAACTGAGCCTCCAAAGGTCTTTTGAGTTAAGGAGAATTCAAAGTTTCACTAAGGGTGAAGAAGTTTCTTGTCACGTTTGTCTAGAATTTCTTTTTAGTCTGTGGCTCTAGATACCCTAGCCAGGTAAACATCAACTCTGCATCAATCCTATCAAGCCCAGTAAGAATTTCCAATGGTTGAATTAGTTCATTTCTCATTGGTATAGTACACAAACAAAACAAGGTTTTCTTCCTAAATATTCATCCATTTCACCATCTGAATACATGACTGTTTTCCCATTGGTAGTTACAAGCCACCAGGAATCAAATAGAGAAGGGTAACAGTTTTATTTCTGTTTGAGAATAGCTTGCATCCAGAAACTGAGAATTTCTACAGTAGTAGAGACTGGGATGATCTTGCAGTAGTCAGGCAGTAAACTTCCACTGTAAACTGAATCCTCTTGTCCTCAGACTCAACAGCAAGAACACCAACATTCTGCTCTGCAGTAAAGATACCGTGACTAAATTCCATTCAATCACAATGCAACACAATTGGATTGGAAACACAAAACATGGCTTGAGTCGCAAGTTCTAAAGTATGCAGTTGAAATGGATGCCTTTTTTTAAAAAAAGTACATGGACAGAGGGAGATGAGTGGTAGGTGCACTCCCACGTATGTGCAAATTGGGGAGGGTCAAGAGTTCTATAGTGAATCTGCACACTCTTGGATAGCACTAAACAGGCTACCAGGATAGAATATCCTGCTGAAAGGGCAGAAATGCATGATACATTTTAGTAAAAAGATAAAGTCTCCTATTCAAGAATATGCACAAGTAGAAAAACCTAGTCTAAAATGTGTAATGACCTTTGAAGTTGGCATGTGTGGTTAGAATGTGGTTAATAAAGCATATATGATTGCGCTCTTCATAAATATATGGATATAGTGAGCAAAGGCCAATCGATCATGCTAAGTCTTTATGAGACATTGGTTGAGAGACAGTTGGAGTACTGTATCCATTTCCGCCATTAACTTTGGGAAGAATGTTACGATATTTCAGAAGGTGCAGAAAGAAAAGTTTTACTTGAACATCACACACACTAAGTGCTGGAGGAACTCAGCAAGTCAGATAGTATCTATGGATGGGAATAAATAGTTGATATTTCGGAAGGGTCTCAGCCAAAATGTTGATTTTATTTCCCTCCATAGATGCTGCCTGACTTGCTGAGCTTCTCCCGAATTTTTAGTGAGTTCCTCAAGACTTCCAACATCTGCAGAATCTCTTGTGTTAAAGATTTACTGGAACTGTTTGTGGGAAGAGGGATTTTAATCACCGGATTAGATAACGATAGAAGCTTAAACTTAACCTGCTTATCTCTAACCATTTCCAATTCTAATGTAACATCATTAGCTTGAAATATTAACTTATTTTTTCTCATTTCAGAAATTGCCTGACCTATTGAGCATTTACAGTGCTATCTACATCTAATTTCAGACACAGCACACACTTGATAGATCTGAAGTAGAACTACTTGCTTCACTCTACCTACAGGAAGAATGGTTGGAAAATTGAAAGCAAAATAAATAACCAAGCAAAAAAATAGACAGATTGGTCTAGAAACACTTCAAGGTTTAACATGCTGTGCATAAAGAGATTCTTGTCTGCACATTTCTTTATAACCGGTGTTCATTTGAGCTACTGTCGACTTCCTGTCAGCTTGAACCTGTCTGGCCATTCTCTTCTGACCTCTCTCATTAGCAAGGTGTTTTTGCCTTCAGATCTGCTGCTCACTGGATGTTTCTTTGTGTTTTGATTTCCTCTAGAAACTGCAGTGCATGAAAATGCCAAGAAATTACAGTTTCTGAGATATACAAAACACTCCATCTGGCACCAACAATCATTCCAGTCAGTCACTCAGATCAGATTTCTCCCCCATTCTGATATTTGGTCTGAACAACAACTAAACCTCTTGACCATGTCTGCATGCTCTGATGCACTTAGTTACTGTCATCCGATTGGCTGATTAGATATTTGCATCAACGAAGCGTGCAGCTGTACCTAATAAAGTGGCCATTAAGTGTATGGTCCAAGATTAAGCATTTGAGGGATCTCAGCCCAAAATGTCAACTGTTTATTAATTTCCATAGAGGCTGCCTGACCTGCTGAGTTCCTCCAGCATTTTTTGTGTATTGCTAAGTATTTGTGCTTTTTATCATCTCAAAGGAAGATTAATTTACGTCCAGAACTAATTAATTAAGGCAAATCTTGAGAAATATTATTAGTCCTAGTATGGAACACAGCATGGAAACAAGGCCTTTGGTCCAACTTAAACATGCCAACTAAGGAGTCTTCCTGAGAGAGTCCCATTTGCCTGCATTTGGCCTATGTCCCTCTAAACACGGGGTTCCCAACCTTTTTTTATGTCATGGACCAATACCATTAAGCAATCCCAGGATGGAGACATTTTCTATCCATCCAGGTATCTCTCCAAATGTCTGTTAAACACTGTAATTGTACACTCCACCCCCCCAGCATATAGTTTAGTGTTAGTGTCAACAGGTGATGATCAATGTAGACTGGGTGGGCTGCAGGGCCTGTTTTCCCTACTCTACAACCCAACAATACTAATATTTGAAGGTGTCAGGGCAAGTTGTAATGTCACATATTATTTTACAGATGCAATGAGCTGAGAATAAATAACATTATTGTACGTGTTTCCGTGGAAATCCAGCACAAGTGGAGCAAAAAACAAGTTGCTGAAGGAATAGCAGGCCAGACAGCACCTGTGGAGGGAAATGGACAGTTAACATCTCTGGCTAAGACCTTGAAAGGCCAACCATTCTTCTCATAACTTCATTTTAGGAACTAGGAATTCTACAATCTCAGAACCAGGCTGCTTGGTAAACTGTATATAAGGCTAAATACTAGAATGAGACCAGCAGTCAACAAATACCACAAGGGAAAGTTAAAAGCTTTGAAAAGAAAGCTCTGGCAGTGGGGGCTCAAGTTCTTCTGAATGCGCAGAACTTGACAGTCACAGAATGGGGATAGAAGTGACAGAAAGAAGGCTTTAGAGCAACCACTTTACAATACATGGGGTTGCACTGAAAATATTTTTTAGAATTTATGTTCTTTCCAAGGCTTCTCCTTACCTCCATAGCCCTTCTATAATCTCCAAGGTGGAATGCACAGTAACCCATCCACATGTCAATGTCATCCTCCTTCTCGCCCACGTGTCGTTTGAACTAGGATAGATAAAAAACAGTTTCTCACAGACCAACTCAGCAGATTAAATTACCAGAAAATAAATAGAGTAGGACACATCTTTTGTATGTCTGTACATCAAAGTGAAGTTAAAAAAACACACTGGGACTGAAAGGGAAAGAGCAAATTCACAATCACTGGGAAAGTAGTACTGGGCAAATTATAAGGTTGATAAACTTATGATCCTGATGGACTTCATCCTAAGCCGTTAAAGGAATTGGGTGGTAAGACAG
The DNA here is from genome assembly GCF_030028105.1 of Mobula birostris. Taxonomy (NCBI): domain Eukaryota; kingdom Metazoa; phylum Chordata; class Chondrichthyes; order Myliobatiformes; family Myliobatidae; genus Mobula; species Mobula birostris. Next base: position 16,473,862 of record NC_092380.1, on the reverse strand, counting down.
AAGACACATTGATTTTAATTTTCTAAATTTCCTTAAGTTTGGGGAAGGTTTCATTAATTTAGAAAGTAGCAAAAGAATTTTGTTTTAATCAGAAAGGGAAGGAGGTGAAAAGTAAGCAGCTGAAACACAGTTTATATAACATATGTCACAGGGTAAATGTTAGAAGCTGTTATTAAAATTGCGATAGTCTCAGAAATTCAATATAATCAAACAAAGATGACATGGTTTTATTGTGTTTCACCAGTTTATTGTCCTTTGACATTGAAGTGTGCTGTGGATGAAGGGAAAATACTGGATGGTGTGGCATCAAAGGTTACTGAAGAAAATAAAAGCTCAAGACGTAAGGGGTAACTTGCAGAAAGGGGAGTGGTATGAGCTGCTTTACTCTCAGAGTTGACGCAGACTTGGTGGATCAGATAGCCTTCTTAAATGATGCAAACCTTCTGTAATTCTGTGAAACAAATCTACACGAAGTTATCATGGACAAAGTGTAGTCCAATCCAGTTTCAGCGACGTCTGGCTGATGAAACAAGGAGAACTAAATACTTTGTTAATCACTCTTTTCTGGTAAATGATCATCGCAAGCAATAGCCTGTAACTTCCCTTTGGATTTGCTGGTAATTTGAAGTGGCAGGGCAGAGGTGAGGTGAGGCAGTGGGCCCATTGCCAAGAGCGAGGAAGACCCAAGGCTCGATCGATTTAAGTGCCGGGCTGAATTAGAAAGATCAGGTACAGGCTGAATCGAGGCAGCGGGGTCCAGGACCCAGAACATATCAAAGCGACTGAACCTGATGTTTGGATGATGATTTAGTTGCCAGGTCAGATTGAAAAGGTCAGGGTGTTGGGGCCCAGTTCAAGTCACTGCTGCACTCAACTATGGGTCCGTGGACAGATTCTCTTAGTGGACTTCAATTCAGAATGACATTTTCTTGCATTTGTCGTTTGCATAATTTTTTTCTCTCTCTGCACAATATGTGTTTGCTGGTCTTTCTTTAATGGATTCTTTTAGGTTTTGTTTCATGGCTTCCTGTTAGGAGACGAATCTCAAGGCTGTATAATGTATACATAATTAAATAATAAATGTACTTTGATATAATCCGTCAAGACTGTTCTGCCGTCCAGTAAGATTATGATTGATATATTTCTTAACTTTTATGTATCAGCTATGAGCAGGTTGGTGTCAGTGTTGCTCTGCGCCATGAAGATCCACACCATTAATTTGAGCAAAAAGGTCTTGGTTGATATTCTAGTGTATTGTTAAGGGAGTTGGGCAGTACAATGAGGCATTCGAAGGAACCTCATCTTCTCCCTCACGTAAATGTTGAAACAAAAAAAATCTTTGCAGTATTTTGAAGCAGCATCAGAATTATCTCCTGTTCCTCAGCCAACATTCACCCCTCAATCAAATTTACAAGAAGCAAATTATCCATTTGTCATTAAGTTGCTGTGTGTAGGGACTCTGCACAAGATAGCTGTTGCATTTCCTATATGGCACATCGCCTCTGTTACAAGTGATGTTCTGCATCATAATTATCTAAAAGTACACATAAGTGTGGTTACTTTTATAAACTATTTCCATTCCTTACTGACAATCAGTGTGTTACGTACAACAAGTGTCTACAACAATAAAAGTCCATAATAAGACGCTGGAGAACGTGGAATTCTTCCCACAGGACTTCCTCTCAATGCAGATGTCATGTATGAAACTCAGACTTGCCTTCCGTATGCCAGTACAGCAATTGTGGAAACGCATGTTAAAAGTGGAGGTGCTCAAACCAAACACAGGACGAGAATGTTTCCTGCTCCATTGTATTATTCTGTCAAGCACAACCGACAGCAGGGACTTCAAAGTACTGGAGGGTTACCACTATTTCTAGCGTCAGCATTTTGTCCCAGGCCAACACCCTCAATATCAAATCTGCTCCAAAATGTAGATCACGTTGTTTGCATGCTCAATCTCGAAACAGAACTTGTCCTAGCATATAATTACCAGTTCATCAGAGGAAATATCTCACAACTTATTCCCCTGGCACAAGATTTCTCAAAATGTAGCAATTCAGGGTGGCATTGAGAACCTTTGTTGAGCATGAACAGAGGGGTGGCATGGTAGTGTAGTGGTTAGCACAACCCTTTACAGTACAGGAGACCTGGGTTCAATTCCCGCTGCTGCCTGGAAGGACTTTGTACCTTCTCCCCATTACCGCGTGGGTTTCCTTCGTGTGCCCCAGTTTCCTTCCACAGTCCAAAGATATACCAGTTGGTAGGACATTGTAAATTGTCCTGTGATTAGGCTTGGATAAAATTGGAAGATGGTTAAGCAGCATGGCTCGAAGTGCCTGCTCTACAATGTATCTCAATCAATCAATTAATAAACGAACAAGTTCTAGGGCAGATAGTAGGAAACTACTATCTCTCAAGCTACCCAACTACCTAATTGTCAAGTACCTCCTGCTTCATCTGTGGTAAAAGTCTGTAGGTCCCACATTGGCCACACCAATCACCCGTGAACCTACAGAGTGGAATGAATGCCAATCATCCTTGATCCCAGAGCACTGCTAAAAACACAATGGATGTGCAAGAATCACCATTCGAGGGAATAAACAATTCACTATAGTGGAGGCAACATTATAAATATAACAAGATTTCCCAATTTCTTGTGGAAATTTTGTGAGCCTCTGTTAATTTTTATGTGAAGGAGAGGGTTGGGGGTTCGGGTTTGCGAGTTTTGTTTCTTTTTCTTTCTTGTGTGGTAGGATTGATGTCTGTATTTTGTGGCTAGCTGGAGAAGACAAATATCAGAATTATATTGTACGTGCATACTTTGAAAATAAAATGAACCCCTGAACTGCTGTAAAATTCCAATAATCCAGCATACTTAAGATTTTGTGGCAGATTTTCCAAACTATTGGATATTATTTCTTTTAGATATTACACAGCAATGGAACAAGTTTTCCAGTGAATTCAGGAAGTTTAAAAGGGAGCTTGGAAATGTGGTCCTGGTTAATTTGATGACAGCATAGGGAACTGGAAAATGGAGCCCTGGTACATTTAAATGAAGCCCATTCAAGTAACAGGGTATTAATGTGTTTAAAGGGTGCATGGGTGATTGAAGGTTGTCAAAATATTATTTATACCATTGTCTGGTATGAACTAAATAGTCTTACAGATGACCTTGTTTCTAAAATACTGCTGTGGTTTTAGATTCAGGATGCTGCTTGATCTACTGAATTTGCGCTAGCGTGCAAGAACAACTTAGGACAATCCTGCCTTCTCCCCATAGACCTGCAATTTTTTTTTTTTGCTTTCAAGTACTTTACAGATCATGTTGGAACACTGATTGAATCTACCTGCACAACTCTCCTCAGCAGCGCATTTCAGATGCTAACCATTCACTGCACGAAAAGATTTATCCTTATGAATACTGTACTTTGATTACAGTTGCAAATCTAAACCATGGAGTGTCATACTACCATCCACATTTTATCTGAAAAGATGGACCAGAGTACCTGTATTCCAAAAGATGCAAAGCGAGGTGCTGTAAATGAGCAGAAAGAGTAAGGGGTTCCAATAGTGAAAAAACTAAAAGCTGAAGCATACAAACAAACATAACTTATCACTCTGATGGTACAGCAGCTTTTATCACAAGAAAGATTGAAATAGGTAATTTAAGTTAATTAGCAGCTGTGCAGAACTCTGAATAGATTCAATTAAAAGCACTATCTTCTGTTCCAGCCACTAAAAGATACGAGGGGTGATTGATAAGTTTGTGGCCTAAGGTAGACGGAGTCAATTTTAGAAAACCTAGCACATTTACTTTTCAACATAGTCCCCTCCTACATGTACACACTTAGCCCAGCGGTCGTGGAGCATATGGATCCCTTCTTTGTAGAAGTGGTCCACAGCGGGGGTGATTGATAAGTTCATGGTAGAAGCAGATGAGTTATTAACTTCAAACTTTCTGCATTTTCACTCAAAGAGTTGAACTGTACATGCATGTAACGAGAGCGTCTTTGACCTCCAGGTGGTCCACAGCAGGGGTGATCGATAAGTTCGTGGCATAAGGTAGAAGGAGATGAGTTACACAGCTCTCGTTACATGCACGTGCAGTTCAACTCTTTGAATGAAAATGCAGAAAGTTTGAAGCGAACTTATCAATCACCCCCGCTGTGGACCACTTTTGGAGGTCCAAAACACCGACTTCTACAAAGAAGGGATCCGTATGTCCCATGACCACTGGACTAAGTGTGTAAGTGTAGGAAAAATAAATGTGCTAGGTTTTCTAAAATTGATTCCTTCTACCTTAGGCCACGAACTTATCAATTGCCCCTCGTACTAATTTATGCCAATCAAGACACTGATCTCATTTGGCCCATATCTGACTTAAACTTTCCTTATCCATGTACCTGTCCAAACTAAATGAGTCTTGGGTGTGGATGCCCTTCAGGTTATCAGAATGACCTATGAGGATTAAATAGTGAGTACAGACTGTATTGGCTTATATCCTCATGAATACAGAAGGTAAAGGAGTGATTATATTAAGGTATTGATAATGTTCAAAGGTTTCAATTGAGAGGAAGAAGAGAACTTCCTCTGATAGGAAATATAATCTTACAGAGAGAAGTAGGCCACTAAATGGAATTATTTTAAGTCCAATTGAAGAGGGCAGACTATGTCTCATTTTAATGCCTCATCCAAAGATTACAGCTCCAACAGAACAGGATGTCATTAATTCACTGAGGTGTACTTTTAGACCATCTGAAATCTTGTGAGGAGGGCTTAACCCTCGAAATTTCAGACTTATTGATGACACCACAATTACTGAACCAAGACTTACACAGGTTAAGAAAGTAAAGAATCACACTTTTTTTTGGCTTTTTACCCTTGAGCCTCAGCGATCATTGAAGTAGAAAACAACTGGATTGAAGCAGAAAACATCTTGATTTTACCTCCAGTAAAGTCAGGGCCCCAGAATAGTCTCTGATAGCAAGATATTCCTCAAGCTTTGGAATTTTTTTCCCTTTTTTCTTCTTTTTATCAACCTGCAACGTTTCTCCGCTGACAGCAGGTTTTGCTCGTGAGAGCATCTGGGAAAAAAAATAGGTAATCAATTTAGAGTATTCTTACACTCAATGTTAGCACACCAATATTCACTTGTAATCATTCCAGATCAATGCTATAATAGCATCCATCACATCAAAGACCCCACCACCCAGGTCATGCTCTCTTCTCCATGGCGCTGAGGTTATGAAGACTGCCCCAGCTGCTGTGCTCTGTACCAGCCAATATGATGAACTGATAAGTGAGGCTTTGGGCCTACTCTGGGGTTCAGATATAAGGGCTCATTTTTGGTTTGAAACGGTGTTGTTCAATTGTTTGCATGACTTATATATTTTTTGTCTTTCTTTTACGAATCGGTGTCAGTCTTTTATTTTTTATTTTTATTCTCTTTTTCTTTAAATTAAATTTTTTGGGTTTCTTGCTTTCTGGCTATCTGTAAGCAAACACAGCTCAATGTTGTATGATTTATACATTCTTTGATAATAAATGTACTTGAATCTCGAATCTTGCTGCTGCCATCAAGAAAGGACAGGAGCCTCAGGACTCCACCATGTTCAGGAACAGTTATTTCCCTCAACCACAGGCATCCCACCTCTCCTGGAAGTTCTGGGAGTCTCCCGCATATTAATGGCGGCTCCCTGATGCCCGCAAGTTATATACAATATCCCAGAAATCAACTTTTTTGAGAGAAAGAGAGAGAGAGAGAGAGAGAGCAAGAGAACACGCTAGAGAGAGCGAGCACAAGAGCGACCACGAGAGACAGAGAGTGAGAGCGCGCTAGAGAGAGCAAGCGTGAAAGTGACCACAAGAGAGAGAGAGCACGCCATGGGAGAGTGTTCCAAAAAAGAAAAATATAAAACGTACGTCACCCCAGACTACACTAAAGTGTACCCCTGCCTAATAGGGGTCAAAATAATGACAGTGTTGCTCGCTGCACTGTTTGCAACAATGACTTTTCTATTGCCCATGGTGGGTTAAGACTGTAAAAGACATGTTGAGGTGAGCTTAATAGGTGTCATTCGTTCATTAGCATAGCTAACGTTATTTAATCTAGCTGGCCAGCTGCTAAGGAGCTACTCTATTGCAGACATCCCACCTCTCCCGGAAGTTCCGGGAGTCTCCCGCAAATTGATGGTGCTACCTCCCTGAAATGAGCTTTTGCAGGGTGGGATGTCTGCAACCATCAGGCTCTTGAACCAGAGAGGATAACTTCACTCGCCCCATCACTGAACTGTTCCCACAACCTATGATCTTCCAAGGACTCTTCATCTCATGTTCCCAATATTTACTACTTATTTATTTATACTTCTTCTTTTCTGTATTTGAACAGTTGGATGTCTTTTGCACACTGGTTATTTGTCCATCCTGCTGGATGCAGTCTTTCACTGATTATGTTATGGTTCTCAGAGTTACTGAGTATGCCCGCAAGAAAACAAATTTCAGTGTTACATATGGTGATATATATGAACTTTGATAATAAATTTACTTTTAACTTTGAAATCCTAGCTACCAATGTTCATAGTTATACAGATAACATTCATAATTATACAGCTGAACTCTTTTAAGCAGACCAAGATGCTAATCTTATTCTGCCCGTATCAATCTAAACTTCCTGTATGTACCTGTTCAAATGCCTTTTAAACATACTTGCCTCCAATGGCGCGCGCACACACAACATCTTCTGTTTGACCCTGAAATCCCCTTCAAGTCTTTCCTTTTTCAATTTAAACTAATGCCCTCCAGTTTTAGATTCCCGTACTCCCGGAAAAAGGCTTTATCTTTATCAGCTTTATCTCTGCCCCTTGCGATTTTATAATGTGACTACTCAACCTCTATTACTCAAGGGAAAACATGTCCAACACACAAGAGGTACTGCAGATGCTGGAAATCTGCAGCAATACACACAAATGTGCTGGAGGAGCACAGCAGGTCTGGCAGCATCTATGGACGGGAATAAACAATTGATGCTTCGGGCCAAGACTCTTCATCAGGACATTATATCCAATCCCTCCTTGCAGCTCAAGCCCTCCAGTCCAAGCAGCATTCTTGTGATTTTTTTCAGCACTCACTTCACCCACTTTCGCCTATCACATCCTTTCTGTAGCAGAGTGACCAGAATTGCACACAATACCAAGTATGGCCTAACCAAGGATTTGTGCAACTATAACATCACATTGTAACTCATATAATCAATGCACAGAACGTAGAACAAACATGTGTATATCATTACCATCACGGACTTTATCAGTAAGTGTGTTGAGAACCGTGTACTAAAGAGGCCAATTCGAGAGTTCCCAAACCAGAAACCATGGATAAAATGGGAGTTCCAGTCTCCTCTGAAGTTTAGGTCTACAGCATTCAAATCAGGTGACCTTGACCTTTACAACAAATCAAGACGTGCCTTGCGTAAAGCTATCAGAGATACTGTGGTGGGGCTAACATACTATAAGGGGTTACAAAGCGAAGTCAGGCACATCCCTTCCCAATGAGCTTAACACATTAGAACATAGAAAACCTACAGCATAATACAGGCCCTTCGGCCCACAAAGCTGTGCTAAACATGCCCTTACCTTAGAAGTTACCTAGGGTTACCCATAGCCTTCTATTTTTCTAAGCTCCATGTACCTATCCAGGAGTCTCTTAAAAGTTCCTATCGTATTCGCCTCCACCACCGTTGCTGGCAGCCCATTCCATGCACTCACCACTCTCTGTGTAAAAAACTTACCCCTGACATCTCCTCTATACCTGCTTCCAAGCACCTTAAAACTATGTCCTCTCATGTTAGCCATTTCAACCCTGAGAAAAAGCCTCTGACTATCCACACGATCGATGCCTGTCGTCATCCTATACACCTCTATCAGGTCACCTCTCATCCTCCGTCACTCCAAGGAGAAAAGGCCAAGTTCACTCAACCTATTCTCATAAGGCATGCTCCCCAATCCAGGCAACATCCTTGTAAATCTCCTCTGCACCCTTTCTATGGCTTCCACATCCCCCCTGTAGTGAGGCGACCAAAACTGAGCACAGTACTCCAAGTGGGGTCAGACCAGGGTTCTATATAGCTGCAACATTACCTTTCGACTCCTAAACTCAATCCCATGATTGATGAAGGCCAATGCACCGTATGCCATTCTATGTACATTTTGAACAGAAGGGAATGGGTACTTCACCACTAATCCCCACAGTCTCCAGTGCACCTGAATCTGCAGTCATTGTGCCGCAGGCGAGTGTGTGGAAAGTATCAGCCTGGACAGTGTCCTTGGCTAGATCATCTTGCAGGTGTATTAGCAGACATTTTTCACCTCTCCCTGCTTTAGGCTGAGGTTCCCTCCTGCTACAAGAAGACCACTATCATTCTGGTACTGAAGGAAAACAAGATAATATGCATTGCTACCACCAGTGGCTCTGACATCTACCATCATGAAGTGCTTTGAGAGGCTGGTCATGGCACACATCAGCTCCAGACATCCAGACAACCCTCACCCACTGTAGTTTGCCTGCCGCCGAAACGAGTCTACGGCAGGCACCATTTCTCTGTGCTTCACTCATCTCAGAAGCACCTGGACAGTAAAGAGAACTATAACAGACTATTGCTTATTGACTACTACTCTGCCTTCAATATTATTATTCTAAGCAAACTCATCACCAAACTCAGGACCCTGGAATACCTTTTCAATACCTTCCTCTGCAACGGGATCCTTGACTTCCTGACCAACAGACTGCAATCAGAAAGCATAGGCAGCAACACTTCCGCAATGATTATTCCAAATACTGGTGCTCCGCAAGGTTGTGTACTCAGCCCCCACTCTACTCCCTGTACACTCATAACAGAGTGGACAGATTCTGCTCTAAATCCATCTACAACTTTGCAGATGATACTCCTGCAACATAGTCAAGTATGACTATGACTATTCTGGGCCCCATCTTAAATAACTAGGAGCTGGAGTACAGGAAGGAGATAGACAGCTTATTAACAGTGCGTCATGACAATAACCATTCCTTCAAAGTCAGCAAATCATAAGAGCTGGGCACTGACTTCAGAAAGAGGGACAGTGCACATGCTGTCTACATCAATGGTATAGATGCTGAGAGCTTCAGGTTCCGAGACCAATAATCTGTACTGGTCCATCCATGTTGATGTCACAGCCAAGAAAACTCAGCAGCCCCTTCTTCAAGAGGCTAAAGAAATGTGGCACGTCCCTGTCAATCCTTACAGATCGTTATCGACACACCATAGAAAGCATTCTATCTGGATGCACCACGTGCGGCAACCGCTCTGCACGTGACCACAAGAAACTGCAGGGAGCTGTGGACACAATTCAGCATATCACAGTTACCAGCCTCCCCCACCCCCCCACCCCATGGACGCTGCCTACACTTCTCACTGCCTTAGTAAAAGCAGAATCAGAATCAGGTTTATTATCACCGGCATTAGATGTGAAATTTGTTAACTTCGCAGCAGCAGTTCATTGCAATACGTAATATAGAAGAGGAAAAATATAGAAATAATAGATAAGTCAATTACAGTGTACATATATTGAATAAATTAAAAAACATGCAAAAATCAGAAATAATGAATATAAAAAAAGTGAGGTAGTGTCCAAGGGTTCAAAGTCCATTTAGGAATCTGATAGCAGAGGGGCAGAAGCTGTTTCTGAATCGCTGAGTGTGTGCCTTCAGGCTTCTGTACCTCCTTCCTGATGGTAACAGTGAGAAAAGGGCATGCCCTGGGTGCTGGAGGTCCTTAATAATGGATGCTGCCTTTCTGAGACACCACTCCCTGAAGATGTCCTGGTTACTTTGTAGTACTCAAGATGGAGCTGACTAGATGTACAACCTTCTGCAGCTTCTTTCAGTCCTGTGCAGTAGCCCCTCCATACCAGACAGTGATGCAGCCTGTCAGAATGCTCTCCACGGTCCATCTATAGAAGTTTTTGAGTGTATTTATTGACATGCCAAATCTCTTCAAACTCCTAATGAAGTATAGCAGCTGTCTTGCTTTCTTTATGTTGGGACCAGGTTAGATCCTCAGAGATCTTGACACCCAGGAGCTTGAAACCAGCATAATCAAAGACCCCACCCACCCTAGACATTCTCTCTTCTCCCCTCTGAATTGATCAGCAGTGATAAATACAAAGTGAACCTGACATCCTAACCATATTGGGTACTGGTGAAACCTCACACATTTTATGCACACTTTTGGTGTCCTTCCATAGAAATACATGCTTTTCCAAACAAAAACTGCTCCAAAAGTGGTGCCTTTCGAGGATATATTGACAGATTAGATCTGTATTTTCCTAGTTTATTAAAGATTTCATTGAAACTGCTATAATTTTATAGGACCCATAGTCAGAATGCAAGGATAATATTGCACATGAATTTTTTTAAATTGCAGACACTGAAAATCTGAATTAAAAACAGGAAATTCTGGAAAAACACAGCAAGTTGGGCAGTATCTGTCGAGAGAGTAACACTTCCCCTATTACGTCAAAAATAAAAGGTCAAAGACCCACCTGAGCTACTAACAGTTGCTATCCCAATGGTAGTTTAAAATTGAAATAAATCTTAATTTGGTAGCCTTTTGATAGCAAAAGGATTGTCAATCTTACCTGCCTGGGCTTTTCAGAGATAACCATCTAGATCCATAACTTTAAAATCGATTTTCAAGTTCCTTGGATATCCCACACTCCTTTTTATCCATCTTGGTCCCCTTCCTTGACTCTCTGACGACCAGACACACCTACACTTTCACTTCATTAAATCCCTCAGTTTTCCTCCCTCAGATCCTACTCTCTGTCACCCCGATCCCACCAGGACTCCAGGGAAACCCCTCACTCTATGTTCTCAGCACACCATGCTCAGTTGCCGCTTTGGCACGATGTCTTTGCGAAAAAATGAATGGAATTCGGCTGCTGGCGGTCCTTCTCCCGCAATGGGACTAACCGGCAGCTCTGCGAGGTTCCCTGCGTTCGGGTAGGCCCAACTCACCATTTTCTCGGAGCTATCGCCTGGGATCCCAGCAAAGAGAAGCTCAACGGCCTGGTCACACCGTCATAGCAACGAAACCCCGCCCCTCAACCAGCCGTCCTGGCAACGAAACCCCGCCCCTTCATCCCCTGAACTAGGAACGAAACCCCGCCCCTTCATTCTCTGCGCTAGCAACGAAACCCCGCCCCTTCATCCCCTGAACTAGCAACGAAACCCCGCCCCTTCTTTCTCTGCGCTAGCAACGAAACCCCGCCCCTTCAATCCCCGCGCTAGCAACGAAACCCCGCCCCTTCATCCCCTGAACTAGCAACGAAACCCCGCCCCTTCTTTCTCTGCGCTAGCAACGAAACCCCGCCCCTTCAATCCCCGCGCTAGCAACGAAACCCCGCCACTCAACCAGCCGTCCTGGAAACGAAACCCCGCCCCTTTATTCTCTGCGCTGGCAACGAAACCCCGCCCTTCATTCTCTGCGTTAGCAACGAAACCCTGTCCCTCATCCCCAGCGCTAGCAACGAAACCCCGCCCTTCATTCGCTGCGCTAGCAACGAAACCCCGCCCCTTCAATCCCTGCGCTAGCAACGAAACCCTGCCACTCAACCAGCCGCCCTGGAAACGAAACCCCGCCCCTTCATTCTCTGCGCTAGCAACGAAACCCCGCCCCTTCTTTCTCTGCGCTAGCAACGAAACCCCGCCCCTTCAATCCCTGCGCTAGCAACGAAACCCTGCCACTCAACCAGCCGCCCTGGAAACGAAACCCCGCCCCTTCTTTCTCTGCTCTAGCAACGAAACCCCGCCCTTCATTCGCTGCGCTAGCAACGAAACCCCGCCCCTTCATTCCTTGCTAGCAACGAAACCCCGCCTCCCTTTCCTCCGACTCCGACCTCCGACCTCCGACCTCCGACCTCCGTCTGGCAACGAAACCCCGCCTCCCCGTTCACCCTTCTAGCAAGGAAGCATCGCTTCTCCAGCCTTTGCGTTAAGGAAATCCCTAATTCCACATCAGCTATTGCGAGAAAGTTCCACCAGTTCCACTTAACATCTTAACTTATTTTTCTCCACAGACGCACAACAGTATTTACATAATTTTCCTTTCTTTTGTAAACATTGTTTTTTTTTGCTTTTCGATAGTGCAGTTTTAAAATCTTAACCAAAAAAGCTACAGTACTTAATATATATTCTGTGTTGATGCGTCTGCCTAGTATGTGCTGAAGCCTGAGGAGAGGGGCCTTCACCCGTAACAAAGCAGCGCATAATCAAAGAACTGCAGATGTTGGAAATATGATAGGAAAAGACTCGGCAGGTTAGTTACAGGAAAGAGAAACAAAGTTAATGTTCCAGATTGAAAACCTTTGTCATAAGAATGTCTGCTTACACAATGTACAGTAGTTATAATATATATTTATTGAAAATAGGTAATGCCAGCTCCCCCACAACTTTCTTGAGGGTAAGACCAAAAGAATAAGTATGGGCAAGTATTGGATTTTCAGAAAACCTTAGGCAAGGCACCACACATAAGGTTGAAACTAAAGCATGAAGAATTTGCAGTAATAAACTGATCTCCCTCCACCACTTACTCAAGGCAGAGCATTCCACATTCTGGCTGCAAAATTTTTCTTCAGATCCCCTCCGAAGCTCTTCTGCTTTCCCTAAACTTCTCCTCTCAACTTTGAGAAAAGTTTCCTGCTACCTACCATATCAGTACCTCTCGTTGTTTTATAAAGCTCCTTCACGTCATCTCTAGGCCTCTTCTATTCCAAGGAAAATGTGACCACAAAGCATCTTTTCTCTCATCATACAGTGGAGCTAGAACGTTTGTGAACCTGACAGAATTCTGTCTCTTTCTGTCTAAATACCGCCTAAAATATGATCAAATCTTCACACAAGTCCTAAATCTAGATAAAGAGAACCTAATTAAATAAATAACACGAAACATTGTACTTGTTAATTTATTTATTGAGGAAAATCATCTAATATTACATGTATTTGTTGGAAAAAGTATGTGAACCTCTGCTTTTAATCACTGGTATGACCCCTTTGTACAGCAATAACTTCAATCAAACATTTCCAGTAACCGTTGATCAGTCCTGCACATCAGCTTGGAGGAATTTTAGGCCATTCCTCCTTACAAAACTGTTTCAACTCATGGATGTTTTATAAAATTATGATGGGTACCCATAGAGTGAATGCAAGCAGGCTTTTTCCACTGAGGCTAGGGGAGAAAAAAACCAGAGGACATGGGTTAAGGGTGAAGGGGGAAAAGTTTAAAGGGGACATTGGGGGTCTTCTTCACACAGAGAGTGGTGGGAGTGTGGAATGAGCTGCCAGATGAAGTGGTAAATGCGGGCTCACTTTTAACATTTAAGAAAAACTTGGACAGGTACATGGATGAGAGGTGTATGGAGGGATATGGTCCAGGTACATGTCAGTGGAACTAGGCAGAAAAATGGTTCGGCACAGCCAAGAAGGGCCAAAAGGCCTGTTTCTGTGCTGTAATGTTCTATGGTTCTATGTTGGTGAGCTTCCTTGCATGAACTGCCTGCTTTAAGTCCCTTCCACAGCATTTCTATAGGATTAAGGTCAGGACTTTGACTTGGTCATTCCAAAACACAAATTTTCTTCTTTTTAAACCATTCTGTTATTGATTTACTCTTGGCTTTCAGATCATTGTCTTGATGCATTATCCAACTTCTCTTCAGCTTCAGGTGATGGACTGCTACCCTGACATTCTCCTGTAAAATGTCTTGATACAATTTTGAATTCATTGTCCCTTCAACGATTGCAGGCTGTCCAGGCCCTGAGGCCGCAAAGCAACCCCAAACCATGATGCTCCTTCCACCATGTTCCACTGTACTCCTTCCACCAACTTCCACTGTTGGGATGAGGTTTCAGTGTTGGTGTGCAGTGCCCTTTTTCCTCCAAACATAGCAATGTGCATTTCTGCCAACAATTTCAACTTTGGTCTCATTTGTCCACAGAACATTGTCCCAGAAGTGTTGTAGAACATCCAGGTGGTATTTTGCAAACTTGAGACATGCAGCAATGTTTTTATTTTTGGAGAGCAGTGGTTTCTTCTGTGGTGTCATTCCAAAAACACCATTCTTGTTCAGTGTTTTTCTTATAGTAAGTTCCAATGTGCTAGAGATTTCTGCAAGTCTTTTGCTATTGCCCTTGGGTTCTTTTTCACCTCCTTCACTATTTCACACTGTGCTCTTGGTGTGACCTTTGCCTACTCCTAGGGAGAGTAGCAACAGTACTGAATTTCGTCCATTTGTAGACAATTTCTCTTACTGTGGACTGATGAACACTCAGGTCTTTAGAAATACTTTTGTAGCCTTTTCCATCTTCATGCATCTCTACAATTCTTCTTCTAAGGTCCTCTGAAAGTTGTTTTGATCGAGGTGTAGTGCACATAAACAGATCTTTCTTGAGAAGAGCAGGCTTTGTCAGTAACCTGACTTAGTGTACCTTTTTTTATAGGGCAGGGCACCTCTACAACCCACACCTCCAATCTCATCATATTGATTGGAACACCTGACTGCAGATGTTCACATACTTCTTCCAAACAAATACATGTAATATTAGATCATTTTTCTCAATAAGTAAATGAAAAAGCACAATGTTTTTGTGTTACTTGTTTAATTGGGTTCTCTCGATCTAGTTTTACATCTTACGTGAAGATCTGATCACATTTTAGGTCATATTTATGAAGAAATAGAGAAAATTCTAGAGAGTCCACAAACTTCCTAGTACCACTGTAACTGAAGTACTCCACCCCAGGCAACACCCTGGTGAATAACCTCTGCATGGCTTCCAGGACAAGCACATTATAGGACTGTACTATTCCACCTGTTGCTTAACCAATATTTTTAAAAGTTGTACCATAACTTGTCTTTTCTTATATTCTGCATCCTAGCTATTTTGTAATCTGTATGCCTTCAAACCATCTTATCTACCTGTTCACAAACAAGAGTAAGTCTGCAGATGCTGGAAATCTGAGCAACACACACAAAATGCTGGAGGAACACAGCAGGCCAGGCAGCATCCATGGAAAAAAGTACAGTCAACGTTTCGGCCCAAAGCGTCAACTGTACTTTTTTTCCCATAGATGCTGCCTGGCCTGCTGAGTTCCTCCAGCATTTTGTGTGTGTTTATCTACCTGTTCTACCACTTTCAGGGATCTTTGAATTTGTACATCAAGGTTCCTCTGTTTTTCTAAGGTCCTAGCATTCTCAGTGTAAGTATCTGCCCTTTTAGTCCTCCCAAACTGCACCTGACACTCATCAGATCAGGATTAGATATTTATTTATGTGTGCTTATGTATACTGGCCAAAGACTGTGATTGTAGATATCTTATGAGGAAGGCAAGGTATATGATATTCTCAACAGTTCTGACTGGACAAGGTTGCCAATACTTCATCTTGTCCATGGCCCTGACATGCTGAGCCTTGCCACCACTGGGATATGTCCTTGAGTTGTTCAATGCCTGTTAGCTGGTTGGTGGTGTACCATTGTTCGGGACCGGCTGTAGCAGCGTTGTGAGTCTTGTTCTACAAGGATGTTTGTGAGATTGCCTACTGCTGTCTATCACATGCTTCTTGCTCTTCAGTGTGCAGGTAGTCCAGCTTTACCAGGTTAGCATCTCAGTTTTAGAAGTTACACATGTTGCTCTCAGCATGCATATTTGCATTCTTCATTAAACCAGGGTTCATCCTCTAATTTGTTTGAATGGCTGACTGAGGTTTTATGATCTGATATGCCAGATCATGAGTTACAAATTGTGGTGAGATGTACACTTTTTTGCGACTACAGATGGTCCACCACAACTTATTGATACTTAGCTTTGAGCTGCCATATTTGATCTGATTCTAACCTATCCACCTTCCAACATGATGTAGATCAGGGGTTCCCAACCTTTCTTTATGCCATGGAGCCTTACCATACCCAAGGAGTCGGTGGACCCCATTTGGGAACCCCTGCTCCAGATGAAGCTGGTCTCTACAAGGATATGAGATGGTCAGTTCTATCGGTGATGTCCTGTACAGATGCATTAGCAATTTGGTAGCTGTGTCTTCCAACAACTGGATATCTGAGAGTGAGTGATGCCACCAGTCCACTCTTATTGAAGTTTCTCCATACTTGCTACTTTCAATGCTTTTTCCAAGTGTTGTTCAGTGTAAAGGAGGAAGATTTATCAGCTGAGGGAGGAGGCATTGTTTGATTTGAGAGTTCATGGTGTTTTGTAGTGAACAATTCAATAGTTCAATTCTCCCCACTACCTGTAAGGAGTTTATATGTTGTCCCAGTGATCATGTGGGTTTCCTCCGGGTGCTCCAGTTTCCTCCCACAGTCCAAAGATGCATTGGCTGATAGGTTAATTGGTCATTGTAAATTATCTTGTGAGTAGGCTGGAGTTAAATTGAGGGATTGTAGGGTGGAAGGGGATATTTCGCACTGTATCTCAATAAATAAATAAATTAAGTGACTATCAGGGTAGATAAAGAGAAAGGAGAAATGGAAATTGGTAATCATTTATAAACGGGACCTTTTCTGAATGGCAGGCAGTGACTAGTGGGGTACCGCAAGGCTCAGTGCTGGGACCCCAGTTGTTTACAATATATATTAATGACTTGGATGAGGGAATTAAATGCAGCATCTCCAAGTTTGTGGATGACACGAAGCTGGGTGGCAGTGTTAGCTGTGAGGAGGATGCTAAGAGGATGCAGGGTGACTTGGATAGGTTGGGTGAGTGGGCAAATTCATGGCAGATGCAATTTAATGTGGATAAATGTGAGGTTATCCACTTTGGTGGCAAAAATAGGAAAACAGATTATTATCTGAATGGTGGCCGATTAGGAAAAAGGGAGGTGCAACGAGACCTGGGTGTCATTATACACCAGTCATTGAAAGTGGGCATGCAGGTACAGCAGGCGGTGAAAAAGGCGAATGGTATGCTGGCATTTATAGCGAGAGGATTCGAGTACAGGAGCAGGGAGGTACTACTGCAGTTGTACAAGGCCTTGGTGAGACCACACCTGGAGTATTGTGTGCGGTTTTGGTCCCCTAATCTGAGGAAAGACATCCTTGCCATAGAGGGAGTACAAGGAAGGTTCACCAGATTGATTCCTGGGATGGCAGGACTTTCATATGAAGAAAGACTGGATGAACTGGGCTTGCACTCGTTGGAATTTAGAAGATGGAGGGGGGATCTGATTGAAACGTATAAGATCCTAAAGGGATTGGACAGGCTAGATGCAGGAAGATTGTTCCCGATGTTGGGGAAGTCCAGAACGAGAGGCCACAGTTTGAGGATAGAGGGGAAGCCTTTTAGGACCGAGATTTCTTCACACTTCTTCACACAGAGAGTGGTGAATCTGTGGAATTCTTTGCCACAGGAAACAGTTGAGGCCAGTTCATTGGCTATATTTAAGAGGGAGTTAGAAATGGCCCTTGTGGCTACGGGGGTCAGGGGGTATGGAGGGAAGGCTGGGGCGGGGTTCTGAATTGGATGATCAGCCATGATCATAATAAATGGCAGTGCAGGCTCGAAGGGCCGAATGGCCTACTCCTGCACCTATTTTCTATGTTTCTAAGACTATAAGATATAGGAGCAGAATTCAGCCATTTGAACCATCGAATCTGCTCTGCCATTCCACCATAGCTGATTTATTATTTCTCTTAATCCTATTCTCCTGCCTTCTCTCTCTAACCTTTGATACCCTTACTAATCAAGAACATATCGATCTCCACTTTAAATTCTGTAATCTCCACTTTAAGACTTTGCCTCTACAGCTGTCTGTGGCAACGAATTCCACAGATTCACCTCCCTCTGGCTAAAGAAATTCCTCCTCATCTCTGTTCTAAAAGGACTTCCTTCTATTCTGAGGCTATGCCCTCCAGTCCTATATTCCACAACAATAGGAAACATTTTCACTATGTCCACTCTATCTAGGCCTTTCAGTATTCAATACTGTAAACTGAATGTTGCAATGAGATTCCACCCCCCCCCCCCAATTCTTTATACTCCGGCAAGTACGGGCCCAAGAGCCATCAAATGCTCCTCTTCTGTTAACCCTTTCATTTCATTCCTAGGATCATTCTCATGAACCTCCTCTGGACCCTCTACAATGCCAACACATCCTTTCTTAGAAAATGGGCTTGCAAGTACCACCAACTACTCATCCTGCTCCCCAAGCCGCAGCCTCACCAACCAAGAGTAAGAGCAGGTAAATCGCACACCATCCTGAACATTTTGCTGCTCCTTCATTGTCACCGAATTGAAATCACGGAACCATATTCAACAGATCACAGGAGCACCATCACTAGAAATATCGCAGTGATTCAAGAAGTCACTTGACCACTATCTTCAATGATATTTAATTTCAGCAATGAATTTTTGCCAGTGCATCATTGGATAGCTAGCTGTGTGTGTTTGGGATATTATAGCCACTGCAGGAACATGACTAAGGGAGGGACAGGACTCGTAGTTTAATGTTCTGGGGCACAGGTGCTTTAGGTGGGTGCAGAAAAGAGAGGACGGGGAGCTGCGTTTCTGATTAAGGGGAAATTTCATGGTAGTAGTTGGAGGTGAAATTGCTGAAAGATGATACAGTGAGGCTTTATGGGTGGAATTGGGAAATAAAAAGGAGATAATCACTTTGTTGGCTTTCTACTATTGGGTCCCAAACAGTAAATACAAACTAGAGGACAAATATGGAAGCAGGTTGTGGTGAGACATGACAATAATACGGTTGTCATAGAAGGAGATTTTAACTTGCCTAACCTGCCATATTGTTATGGACTTAAATAGGGTGAAATTTGTTAAGTGCACTTCCTTGGACAATATATAAAGGGCCCTACTAGTGAGAGGGCAAAGCCTAACCTAGTCTTGGGTAATAGGGCATTGGGGGAGCACGTTAGGACCAGTTTCCATTGTTCTAGTAATTGTAAACTGGTTACGGAAAGAGGAAGAGTTGGTCCACAGGTTCAAGTTCTAAATTAGACAAGGTTGAACAAGTTAGGTCTTTATTCTTTGGAGTGTAGAAGGTTGAGGAGGGACTTGAAAGAAGAGATGTTTAAAATTATGAGAGGGATTGATAGAGTTGACGTGGAAAGGCTTTTTCCATTGAGAGTGGGGGAAATTCAAACAAGAGGACATGAGTTGAGAGTTAAAGGGCAAAAGTTTAGGGGTAACACGAGGGGGAACTTCTTTACTCAGAGAGTGGTAGCTGTGTGGAACGAGCTTCCAGCAGAAGTGGTTGAGGCAGGTTCGATGTTGTCGTTTAAAGTTAAGTTGGATAGATATATGGACAGGAAAGGAATGGAGGGTTATGGGTTGAGTGCAGGTCGGTGGGACTAGGTGAGAGTAAGAACTCGGCATGGACTAGAAGGGCCGAGATGGCCTGTTTCCGTGCTGTAATTGTTATATGATTATAAGGCGAATTCTGACAGTGTGAGACAGGAGTTAGCTGATTTTCAAAAGATATGTTTGGGGGAACATGGTACCGTGGCGAGTAGTGTAACACTACTGCCGTGCCAGCAACCCAGATTCAGTTCTGCTGCTGTCTCTGTGGAGCTTGTACTTTCCCCCTGTGACTGCAGAGATTTCCTCGGGGGTTCCGCTTCCCACCACATTCCAAAGACAAAAGGGCCTGTTGCCATGCTGTCCCTCTAAGTAACAAAAAAATATTGTCGATAAAGGGAGCTAGCTAACCTGTTTCTGTATAGTTGCATCCATTTGACATCGTAGTAAGTTGCCCAGATATTCAATATTTACAAAACGCAGGACCAATCCAATCCCGTGATTACTGCCCCATCGCTATACTTTCAATTGTCAAAATGATAAAAATGCTTTTAAACTGCACTTATTCACACTCACTGGTGCTTAATTTGGAGTTCTGCAGGATTATTTGGCTCCACATCTCATTATATCCCTGACTCCAAAGGTGACATTTAACTGACCATATTTAAAATTAAGATAACATTTGACTGAGCCTAATGATTAGCACTCCCTGGTAAAATTGGTGTTGAGAATCAATGATTTGGCTGAGTTATTCATAGCACTAAGGTTACAGATGTAGGAGATCAGTCATCTTATTCTCAGGATATCACAGTCAGAAATCTTTGGGAATGAAGTAGATCAAACCATTATCCAGCATAACTTCAAGAACGCTGATGGGCAATGTTCAATTCCATTCCTACACTACAGGGAGTGAGAAGATATCTTCAGTGGTGATGTCTGTTATTGGTCAAGTAGGGGGCCGTGCACAATTCTGATTTGATGGAGACAGACGTGAGAGCATGGAGAAACATCTGGAAAACTTCTGAAATGCCCGCTTCGCTGCCGCTGCTACTGTGTGGTAATTGGAATCTCCGGAGCTGAAGGCCTCGAAATCCTCGGCTTTGCGTGTTTCAGCGGCCGGGGAGAGGTTGAAGGCGCTCATTAGAGGATGGCGCTCAGGAGGCTGTGTTGGAGGAGGCTGGTCAGAAGCTCTAAGTTTTCGGATGGATGGATTCAGTGTCGGCTGTGGTCGGCTGCTTCCAAGGTATCGGCAAGTTGACGGTGCCTGGAGGTTTATGGCAGGGAGTTTCTCCCTTTTGCCGCCTGCTATCGGGGACTCGGGAGTCGATCGACTCGGGGACTTTGAGACTTTTGTTTTTACTGTGCCCATGGTCTGTTCTTCATCAAATTATGGTATTGCTTTGCACTGCTGTAACTATATGTTTTAATTATGTGGTTCTGTCAGTGTTAGTCTTTGGTTTGTCCTGTTTTCTGTGATATCACTCCAGAGAAACATTGTATCATTTCTTAATGCATGTATGCATTTCTAAATGACAATAAAGGAGGACTGAGTGTTCTCATAATCTAAAAATGAAGTAGCTCCTACCTGAATGCAGCAATTCCATGCATGGCCTGGAAAGTGTCAGGTAACATCCATGCGCATGTAAGTGTCAGATGATGACCATCTCCAACAGTTTTGGGCTCCTCATCTAAGAAAAGATGTGCTGGCATTGTAGAGGGCTCAGAGGAAGTTTACAAGGATGATTCTGGGAATGAAAGGGTTATCACAGGAGGAACGTTTGATAGCTCTGGGTCTGTACTTGCTGGAATTTAGAAGAATTTGGGGGGGAGGATCTCATTGAAACCTTTCTAATGTTGAAAGGCCTAGATAGGGTAGATGTGGAAAGGATGTTTCCCATGGTGGGGGAGTTTCGGACAAGAGGGCACAAACTCAGGATAGAGGGGTGTCTATTTAAAACAGAGCTGTGGCGAAATTTCTTTAGCCAGAGGGTGATGAATTTGTGGAATTTGTTACCAAAGGCAGTTGTCGGGGCCAGGTCATTGGGTGTATATAAGGCAGAGCTTCATAGGTTCTTGATTGGGCACGGCATCAAAGGTTATGGGGAGAAGGCCGAGGAGTGGGGCTGAGGAGGGGAGAAAAGGATCTGCCCTGATTGAATGACAGAGCAGAGTCAATGGGCCAAATGGCCTAGTTCAGTTCCTATGTCTTATGGTCTAAATCAAAACACCGCAGATGTTGAAAACCTGAAATGAAAACAGAAAATGATACAAACAAAAAAAATCTATGGAAAGAGAAACAGGGTTATTAATTCAGCTTGAAGACTGTTTTTCTGAGCTGCGAAAAAGAGATACAAAGGATGTTGGGAGGGATGGAGAGGGCAAAGGAAATATTTCTGATAGGGTGAGACCAGGAGTGCCATGGGAATAAATTGTAGAGGCCATCTGGTCAATGGATTATTGAGGGTAGTTATGAAGAAATGAAACTGAAGCCACAAGATGAGGATAGTTCAAGAGCGACAGTGAAATGAAAAATGCAGGGAAATAGGGCCTTAGCAATTTTATTCTCCATTCCACTACCACAGTAGCTCATCTATCTGTCACCTTGTGGATTGTTATAACAAAGCCCAAAGTGAGCTTCAGAAACTGTGCCTTGTCTGAGCACATTGCAGTTTTTTGGACTTAATACTGAATTCTGCAAATTCCAGTTCCTTCCTTTGTGTGTATCAGAGCAAGATATTTATACCGAAATCTTTGACATATGGTATTGACTCAGTTGTCTCTCCATTATCATTGCTTGACCAGATTAGCACTAAAGTAATGATTGTCTGATTCAATTTGAAACTGATTTATTCTGTGTTTTGTTTATTATTCAGTTAATCAATTTACTTACATAGTTAACAAATTTCACCTCACATGCCGGTGATAATAAACCTGATTCTGATTATACTCTGCATTTACCTTCCACCATTTAATGGTCTAAACCCTTTTGTCCTTTATTGTCATTTCAAATGCATCCTGTTTCTCTCTCAATCGTAATTTAATTTTAGGGTTTTAGTAGCATGGTTGCTATGAAAGTGGATGTGTAAGCCTAAACTAATGATCTAGATAAATGAGTTCAAATTGAAATTAAATAAATATGGAGTAAGTCAGTAATAGTACCTGTAAAACTATTTAACTCTCATAACATTAAAATCATTCTGGAAATTAATCTGTAATGGTAGCTATGAAACTAATAAATGTCATGAAAAATGTACTTAATTGATGCACTTTAGGGAAGGAAATCAGTCATCCGTACCAGATCTGACTGATGCATGACTGCAGACCCATTATCAACGTGGTTGGGTCTAATTGACCTTCTGAAATGGCCTGGCAAGCCACTCAGTCATGTTAGCATATGGAAGATGGTAACTCACTGCTCTCTTCTCAAGGGTAATCAGGAATATAAAGTAAATGTTGGCCTTTCCTGCAATACCCATGCTTAATGAATGAAAAAGTTGCAACACTTTTTTCCAACAGCAGTTCTGATATCGTTGATTAAAGCATCCCAAACCCTCCTCCTTCCCATGCCATTCTAGAACCTGTAATGTTGAGCAACCAAATCTACTGTATTGCAATCACATTACTGCCTCTCATACTACATCTGTTTCCTGTCTGTAAATTATTATCTTCATTTCCCTTGTTCTGCTTCATGAACTTTAACGTTACTTGTTAATTTGTGCACGTTTACCTTTTAGTGGCCATTTTACACTTGTGCTCTATGGAGTATTGCAAGTGGCTGGCTCCTTGCCTTCATCCAATCTTTTCACTCTCAATTTCTTTCATTTTCAAATTGTTGTTATCTTTACTAGATTTCTCTTGTATGAGCAGCTTAAAAGTCTAAAAATGATTTACAACATGTGGTTATTGCTAACAAGGCCGTTGTTTATGACCAATCTCAAGAAGTTTGGAATTATCACGGTC
The DNA here is from genome assembly GCF_030028105.1 of Mobula birostris. Classification (NCBI taxonomy): domain Eukaryota; kingdom Metazoa; phylum Chordata; class Chondrichthyes; order Myliobatiformes; family Myliobatidae; genus Mobula; species Mobula birostris. The sequence goes on along the minus strand of NC_092380.1, from coordinate 16,450,557 downwards.
TGGTGAAAGGAATTCCATGGTATTCCAGGATTTGAACCTAGAGATTTTGAAGCGCTCAGTGTATTTTCAAGAGAGGCTGGTATGTGACTTGGACAGAATCTCTAGATCAGGGGTTCCCAAACTTTTTCATGCCATGGACCCCTACCATTAACTGAGGGGTTCGTGGAACCCCAGGTTGGAAATCCCTGATCTAGATTATGATGATGACCCATGCATAGAACATAGAACAATACAGTACAGGAGCAGGCCCTTCAGCCCACAATGTTGTGCTGAACCAGCTAAAAATGTAAATCTGAAACACCCAAACACTGATCCCACCTACCTATACATTGCCCATATCCCTCCATCTTCCTCACATTCACGTGCCTATCTAAAAGTCTCTTTAAAGCCTCTAATGTATTTGCCTCTACCACCACACCAGGCAGCACATTCTAGGCATCCACCACCCTCTGAGTTAAAAACTTACCCCTCACATCCCCTTTGAACCTACCCCCTCTCACCTTCAATGCATCCCCTAGGTATCAGACATTTCAACCCAGGGAAACGGATAATCCCTGTCTACTCTATCTATGCCTCTCATAATTTTATAAAGCTCTTTCAGATCTCCCCTCAGCCCCACTGCTCTAGAGAAAACAACCCAAGTTTGTCCGGCCACTCATGATTGCACCTGCCCTCTAAACCAGGCAGCATCCTGGCAAACCTCTTCTGCACCTTCTCCAGAGCCTCAACATCCTTCCTTTAGTGGGGCGACCAGAACTGTACACAATACTCCAGATGTGGCCACACCAGAGTTTTATAAAGTGCAGCATAATCTCTTGACTTTCGAACTCAGTGCCTTGACTAATAAAAACAAGCATTCCATAAGCCTTCTTAGCTACCCTATAGACCTGTGTAGCAACTTTCAAGGAACTGTGAACTTGGATCCCAAGATCTCTTTGCTCAGCAACACTGTTAAGGATCTTGCCCTTAATAGTGTACTGTCTCCTTATGTTTGCTTTACCAAGGTGCACCAACTCATATTTATCTGGGTTAAATTCCACCTGCCATTTCTTTGCTCATATCTGCAAGGAGAGAGGAGGAGAAGATGGCGGGATGCAGCACGTGCGGCTGCTCCGAAATGATATCGCATTTGTATGTAGGTACCGTGTACAATCCTGATTTGATGGAGACAGACGTGAGAAGCACGGAGGAACATCTGGAGAAACTTCTGAAATGCCCGCTTCGCTGCCGCTGCTACTGTGCGATTAAAAATCTCCGGAGGGGAAGGCCTCAAATCCTTGGCTTTGCCTATTGCCTGTTGCCGGGGCCGGGGTTGAAGCCCTTGGCAGAGATGGTGCTCAGTGCTCGGTGTCGGAGGGCTGGTCGGAGGCTCGAAGTTTTCGGACAGACTCAAGAGTCAGCTGTGGTCGGGTGCTTCCAGGGTGCTGCTGAAGCCCTTCAATTACTCTAAAAGACTGAGGTTTGGTAAAAATACTGAAAGGCTTTTATTCGCTGTACAATACGACCTCCACAGTGAGTGTCTGCCCCCGGACTGAGGGGGAGGGGCAAGACGAACACCTTTATACAGGACTCTGTGGGAGGAGCCACAGGGGCAGTCAGCAGAGGGGTGTGTCCAGACAGGTAACCGAGTTACAACATATATACATGATTTACCACATTCACCCCTCCTTTTTTTAAAAAAGAGTCCCGCGGGGTGAAGTGACTGACAATATTTACAAGAAGTATATTTACAGGTTAAGTCTATCAGGCGGTCGAGTCCGCCGCTGTGACCTACATAGCACCAGTGATGGTGGTTGTGCTGGATCTGGCCTGACTTCAGGTGCCAGCACGTTAGGTGTCGGTAATCCCTCGTGCGTGTGCGTCGCGCCCAGTATGGGAGTGTCGTGTGGTGTCTGTATAGGGTTTGGGGTGCACGGTGTCTCATAGGTACATACATTGGTGGGTATGGGGTCAATAGTCACCACGGAGTGTTCAGGGTAGGGGCCCGGAGCTCCTGCGGGCGCCAGGTCGCGGATGGAGACCGTGTCCTCCCACCCATCAGGTAAAACCACGTAAGCATACTGGGGGTTCGCATGAAGTAAGTGAACCCTCTCGACTATCGGGGAGTATTTATTGCTCCTCGCATATTTCCGGAGCAGCACTGGCCCCGGGGACGTCAGCCAAGATGGTAGGCTGGTTCCAGTGGTCGATTTTCTGGGAAAAGAAAAGAGCCGCTCATGAGGGGTGGCATTGGTGGCCGTGCATAACAGGGAGCGGATGGAGTGGAATGCCTCGGGAAGGACCTCCTGCCAGCGGGAGACCGGCAGTCCCATTGACCTGAGGGCTAAGAGTGTGGCTTTCCACACTGTGCCATTCTCCTTCTCTACCTGTCCATTCCCCCGGGGATTATAGCTCATGGTCCTACTGGTTGCAATTCCCCCAGCCAGTAGATATTGGCGCAGCTCGTCACTCATAAACGAGGACCCTTTGTCACTGTGGATATAGCATGGGTATCCGAACAGAGTGAAGAGCTTGCGCAGGGCTTTTATAACTGACGTGGTAGTGGTGTCGGGGCAGGGGATGGCAAAGGGGAACCGCGAGTACTCGTCAATTACGTTAAGAAAGTACACATTGCGGTCGGTGGAGGGAAGGGGGCCCTTAAAGTCAACACTCAGTCGCTCAAAGGGGCGGGTGGCCTTGATGAGTGGTGCCTTTTCGGGCCGATAGAAGTGCGGTTTGCACTCTGCGCAGACTTCGCAGTCCCTGGTCATCATCCTGATCTCCTCAAGGGAGTAAGGCAGGTTCCAGGCTTTCACGAAGTGGAAAAGCCGGGTGACTCCCGGGTGGCAAAGGTCTACATGTAGGGCGTATAGCTGGTCGATCTGCGCGCTGGCGCATGTTCCCCGGGATAGGGCATCAGAGGGCTTGTTGAGCTTCCCAGGCCTGTACATGATGTCATAGTTGTAGGTGGAGAGTTCGATTCTCCACCTCAGAATTTTATCATTTTTGATTTTGCTCCGCTGCTGATTATTAAACATGAATGCGACTGAGTGCTGGTCAGTTAGCAGGGTGAACCTTTTGCCGGCAAGATAGTGCCTCCAGTGCCTTATAGCTTCCACTATGGCCTGGGCCTCTTTCTCTACCGCAGAGTGCCGAATTTCAGGGCCTTGAAGGGTACGGGAGAAGAACGCCACTGGTCTTCCTGCCTGGTTGAGGGTAGCAGCCAGCACAAAGTCGGAGGCGTCACTCTCTACTTGGAAGGGAATGGCCTCATCCACCGCATGCATTGCTGCTTTGGCAATGTCCCCTTTTATGCGGCTGAAGGCCGCGTGGGCCTTGGCAGAGAGGGGGAATGTGGTGGACTTGACCAGGGGGGCGGGCCTTGTCTGCATAGTTAGAGACCCATTGGGCGTAATATGAAAAGAAGCCCAGCCACCTTTTGAGGGCTCTGAGGGTATTGGGAAGAGGGAGTTCCAACAAGGGGCGCATACAGTCGGTGTCAGGACCAATGACTCCATTCTCCATGACACACCCAAGGATAGCAAGTCGGGTGGTCCCAAATACACACTTGTCCTTGTTATAGGTGAGGTTGAAAGATTTGGCCGCTTGGAGAAATTTTTGGAGGTTGTTGTCGTGATCCTGCTGGTCGTGACCGCAGATGGTGATGTTATCCAGATATGGGAACATGGCCTTCAGTTGGCACTGGTCCACCATCCGGTCCATTGCCCTCTGGAAGACAGATACACCATTCGTGACACCAAAGGAGACGCGCAGGAATTGATAAAGCCTGCCGTCCACCTCGAAGGCAGTGTAAGGGCGGTCCTCCTGGCGGATGGGAAGCTGATGGTAAGCGGATTTTAGGTCTATGGTCGAGTACACCTTGTACTGTGCTATCTGATTGACCATATCCGCGATGCAGGGTAGAGGGTACGCGTCAAGCTGCGTGAACCTATTGATGGTCTGGCTATAGTCCACGACCATCCTATTCTTCTCCCCGTTCCGAACAACCACCACCTGCGCCCTCCAAGGACTTGTGCTTGCCTCAATGACCCCCTCCCTCAGCAGCCGCTGCACCTCCGACTTAATGAAAGCTCTGTTCCTCGCGCTGTACCTCCTGCTTTTGGTTGCCACAGGTTTACAGTCGGGGGTCAGGTTGGCGAACAGCGGTGGGGGAGGGATCCTGAGGGTGGAGAGGCCGCAAGTGGTGTCGGTAGTGTGGCAGTTGGCATGATGTTGGGTGGGATGCGCGGGTCGGTGTGTGTGTGTGGTCAGTAGCGGGGTACGTGACATATCTCTACAAAACAGGGGATTTATGACAGTAATTGGCAGGAGGGGCCCATCATACTTCATTGTCACGCTTTTCAGGTGGCTCTGGAAGTCCAACCCCAACAGCACAGGGGCACACAGTTGAGGCAAGACCAGTAACGTAAAGTCCCGATATTCTGTGCCCTGCACCACTAGTGTCGCTACACAACCCCCCCCGGATGTCTGTTGTATGCGACCTGGAGGCCATGGTGACCCTCCGACTTACCGGCCGTATCATGAGTCCACAATGCTGCACTGTGGCTGGGTGGATAAAACTCTCCGTATCGCCTGTGTCAAACAGGCAGCTTGTCCTGTGCCCCTCCACCAGGATGTCCATCATTGACCTTGCGAGCTGGTGGGGAGCGCTTTGGTCGAGGGTCACGGAAGCCAGGGTGGGGTCGCTGTCTTGGTCCGGCGTGGTGGGGTGCCCCGTGAGCACCCGTTGGTCGTAGGGGGTGGGAGGTGGCGCCGACCAAGATGGCCGCCCCCATGTCTCGCACATGGTGGTGGCATGCAGGGAAGATGGCGGCAGGCAAGATGGCGACCCCCCACGTCTCGCACGTGGTGGCAGTGTGCAGGGAAGATGACGACCCCCACGTCTCGCACGCGGCGCTGCTCGATCCCGCTCGTGGTTTGGACTTACAGACCTTGGCGAAGTGGCCCTTCTTTCCACAGCTGGAGCAGGTAGCTTGTCGGGCCGGGCAGTGTTTCCGGGGGTGCTTCTCCAGTCCACAGAAGTAGCACCACGGACTCACGACTGGCGGCAGCCGAGGTCGATTCACCGGCAGGTTGCGGGGTCTGCGGCACCCACGAGGCCATCGGGGGATCGCGTGCCTGGAGAGCCTTGGAGTTATGCAGAGTGGCCTCCAACGTATCAGCCAGCTCCATCGCTGAATTTAGGGTAAGATCGGCTTTTTCCAGCAGCCGCTGGCGCACGTACACTGACCTGGTCCCCGTGACGAAGGCGTCTCTCACTAGGAGTTCTGCATGCTGCGCCGCCGTCAGCTCCTGACAATTGCAGGCCCGCATGAGCGTCCATAGGGCCCGGACAAACTCAGCATTCGATTCCCCGGACCGCTGTTGTCGTATCGCTAAGCGATGCCGAGCATAGACGCTGTTTATCGGCCGCAGGTATTGACTTTTGAGTACGTTCATCGCGCCGTTGTAGTTCGGCTGGTCTCTGATCAATGAATAAACCCGTGGACTGACCCTGGAGAGTAGAACTCTGCGCTTCGCTACGGGGTCAGTCGTTTTAATCTCCTCTAGATACGCTTCGAAGCAGGCCAGCCAGAGTTCGAAAGCGTTTCCAGTGTCAGGCATTTGCGGATGGAGGTCTAATTTTTCTGGTCTCAGGACCTGTTCCATGTTTTAAAATGTACAGCAAATAAAATTGAAGCACCTTCAATTACTCCAAAAGACTGAGGTTTGGTAAAAATACTGAAAGGCTTTTATTCGCTGTACAATACGACCTCCACAGTGAGTGTCTGCCCCCAGACTGAGGGGGAGGGGCAAGACGAACACTTTTATACAGGACTCTGTGGGAGGAGCCACAGGGGCAGTCAGCAGAGGGGTGTGTCCAGACAGGTAACCGAGTTACAACGTATATACACGGTTTACCACAGCTGCATCGGTAAGTTTGCGGCGCTGGAAGCTCATGGCAGGGAGAGTTTTTCTTCCCTCTACCGTCTGCGTAAGATGATGGGACTTTCGAGAGACTTTGAGACTTTTTTTTACTGTGCCCATGGTCTGTTCTTTATCAAATTACGGTATTGCTTTGCACTGTTGTAACTATATGTTATAATTATGTGGTTTTTGTCAGTTTTTTTAGTCTTGGTTTGTCTTGTGTTTCTGTGATATCATACTGGAGGAACATTGTATCATTTCTTAATGCATGCATTACTAAATGACAATAAAAGAGGACTGCGTGTCCTCATAATCTAAAACAAAAACTGATCTATATCGCACTGTATTCTTTGCTGGTCTTCTACGCTATCCACAGCTCCACTAATCTTGGCAACACCCACAAACTTACTAATCCACCCATCTACAATTTCATCCAGGGTCATTTATATACATCACAAATAGCAGAGGTCCTAGCACAGATCCCTGCACAACACCACTAATTACAGACCTCCAGCTTGAACAAGTCCCTTCAGCTACTACCCCCTGTCTTCTATGCGCAAGCCAGTTCTGAATCCAATTCGTCGCGGACGCCATGCATCTTCATCTTCTGTTAAGCCAAAGTGCTCCCACTCAATCACTAGCACACTCCGTCAATGGCCACTCCTTTTTGTTGATGGTTGTGAGTCTGTGAAATTTTGTCTGAATGGTCTCAGCAAACAACTGCAGTATATTTTGTAAATGTAATCTTTGACAGAGAAAGTGATTGTACTAGATGGGTTGCTAAACAAGCTGGCAGCTTTGTCTTGAATATTATTGGAGCTGGGCACATCTGAACAAGTGGACAATATTCCATCATACTTGTATATTTTAGATAGTGAAACAACTTTGGGACACTTAACACTCTGACCTACTTTTGTAATCACAGTATTTATGTGGCTAGTCCATTTGTATTTCTGGGCATCGGTGAACCTCAAGATGTTGAATGTGGGGGACTCAGTAATGAAAATGCTATTGATCATCAATAATAGATAGTTGGACACCCTCACATTGGAGATTGTCATTCCCGGCACGTGAGGCACCAACAATTCTTGCCCTTCATTAGGTCATGGTTGAATCTTGTTGCACTGGACTCCTTAGTTTTTTGAGGAGTTGTAAATAAAATTGAACATTGTACAGTCATCAAAAAACATACTAATTTCTAACCTCACCTTAAGTGAAAGGAATGGAAATATTTCTTCTCTCATCAAGCTTTCAGTCATGCAGTCACCTTTCTGATTCGTGTCATAAGTTAAGCTTGCTATCCAGAAAGCTGCTTATGAGGGTTTGGAAAAATCAACACAATAAAGTAATTTATGCATATTGGTGTAACCAGGAAACAGATGCTCAGTGGACTTTGATGGTTCTAATCAAGTTTGTTTATTGGTGATTTTAGTGCTAAGTTACTCTAGCATGTACAGTACTATGCAGAATTCTTAGACACACACACACACACACACACACACATACACACACACACACACACACACACACACACACACACACATATGCCTAAGACTACTGTAGTATTTTTATGTATTGCACTGTACTACTGCCCCAAAAAAAAACAATTTTCATGACATGTGAGTGACGATAAATCTGATGCTGATATGGGTTTTTATTGTAGACTGAGAATGGGAAGGGGGTAGGGAGATGGGAGTCATGGTTGGGAGAAAGGGAAGGGAGAGGGGAGGGAGTGGGAAGCACCAGGGAGACTTTCTGTAATGATCAATAAAGTAGTTGTTTGGAATCAAATGACCTTGCCTGGTGTCTCATGGTTGGGTGTACCTGCAACTGCGCCACCTCCTGCCCCTGGCACTCCTTCTCTGCCACCTGTCCCACGCCCCTTCGCACTGCACCATCCTCACCATTCTCAAAATCCTTTGCTCACGCCACATTTACAAACTCACTTTACGTTCCACAGTGACAAATACAGTACAGGTGTCTCTTGCCTAACCGACACAGTAGGAAATTGTGTTGGTTGATGTCAGGAAATTCTTCTAGTTTTTGATTGGAAATTTCATGTTACATTAACTTTTTAAACCAGACTATAAGCTGTCCAAATTGGCTCAAAAATAATACAAAACATGATTTGTCTACAGTGATATTTTGATTTTAATTGACTTGAGAAATGATGGTTTGTATTCACAATGCAGCCACATTTTTCTAACCCAATTTCCCCTTCACCCTTACTGAGATATCTCCTTATAACCTAAAATACAACCTCAAATACTTGGACATCTTTAGCTTTGAAGGTCAAAGTAAAGTCTGAACCATGTGGCCTCAGGACTGTATCAGGCCATTGCTGCTAATCCCTGCTATATCTCACAGTCTGCTGTTTGTTGTTACAATAGGGAAGACCACAAGTTTCATATGCTTTTCACTCAGTTCACAGGAGCAAGCAGAGCAGTCATGGATGGGTATTTGACTACAGGCTTCTATGAAGAGCCTCCTCACCACTCTCCATAGAGTTCAGTTCATGCAATAACTTTGGTACTTGGATCCCATTCTGCATCATATTTTTCTTAATCATCACCATTGCACAAAATAATGGCTAAAGTATGCTGAAATGCAACAGTTGTATATAAAATCGAATTTCCTTGATATTCTGCTTTCCAATGTTAAAGAAACTGACAAGCAACTATATTCTAATTCCTTATTCTAGTGGCCACATGTGTTCCTGAACAAAGTTTCATATGATGTTTGGTTTGACGGAGTGTCACAGGAGGTATAATCACACCATCACTCCACACCAGTGCATGAACACCAGAGATTAGCAATTTGTATTAGCAGTTGTAGTAGTTTTTTTTTAACCACTGTCTGGCCCAAAGGTGGTGTCTTCAGTTGGTCACCTATTTCACCATTATCACTGAGAGAGTTTACAAAATTAGAAAAGATCCCCCCCCCCCGCTTTTGATTTGAGTGAGAGTCTGTCAGTCCTCGAGTCAGGGGTCTTGGAGAAGCAACAGGGAAGATTGCAACATTGGAACAGTGAGTCGCTGGTCTCTACTCCTGTCGTTGCAGGAACGATCTCTCTCTCTCCTGTCATTCTTTGGGGTTTCTTGTATCGTGGATGTCTGTGAAGAGTAAGAATTTCAGGTTGTATATTGAATAAATTCTCCGATATTAAATTAAACCATTCAAACTATTTGATTTGAAGATCAAACGAAATCAGCTCTACACAATATCTTTATGAACTATGCTGCTGTGAATTTTCTCAGCAATAAATATTTCAAAGATCATTACTTCTTCTGAAGTTGGAACTTTGAGCTTGCTCGGCATTACCAGCCACGCCAACTCTAAGGTTCAATTGCTCTGTTGTTAAATCGATAATACACTTGGTCATCATTAACTTGCTACTCTGTTTCTATAAACTTTCAACAAATCAGCTATCACTCTGTTTACCTTGAAATCTTAGCCATCCCGATGTTAAGTAATAAGAAGATCTGCCAAAGTCGGGCTCATGATTGTTATCTGGCGCTCAACTGGGTATCATTTTCCAGTTCTGATTAAAGCAAAGTGACCTAAAACATTAACTCAGTTTTGTTTTCAACAATGTTATCCAATTGAGTATTTTGAGCATTTTTTGCTTATGCTTCAAATTTTCAACATTTGCAACAGTTTGTCTCTAAATATATCAGAACACACAGTGATGCCAACTCCAGTTTGGCCAGTTAACTTGTAGGGCAATCCAACCAGTCCCATTCTCCTGTTGTTTTCCAAAAGCTTAAATTGTTCTTAAACTTCCAAATATTTAGCCAGCTCCAATCAATTCCCTGTCTGTTTTCATGTTTTGCCTTCTTGACTTCCCAATTATCTAAAACCTCATAAACCCTATCTCTTTCTCATCATGCATTCAAACTTGTTGGTTCCCTGAAATTTTGTCATACATCATATTCTTAGATGAGTTCCCTGGACTGTGAGTTGTTAAGCTTAAGTCACCATGCTTCTAGTTACCAAGTACGCATTTCTGTGCAAGCCATTGTTCTGTAGCTTCTTTTCCACGTTTTATTTAACCAGCCCACTGGGTTTATTACTTTATCTCTCTCATTATTTACAATGAAATAAACTCTAGAAATGAAATGTTATGCCTGTTAAGATTTATGTATTAATCTAAGTGACAGTGTATTTGCCATCTGCTCTTTAATGGTTTTTAATTATGAACAAATATACTTTTTCTCTGTCAATATTCTTTATTATTTTTCTCAGCTTCTCCTATACTTTTATTTTATGGGTCCAGTCCCACCAATAATGCTCGCTTCAAAGTTTAGGCCATTGACCTTCCTACAAATGTTAGTGTTTCCCCTTTTTAAGCTTTGCTGTGGTTTCCTTTGCTTGTCTTTGTAGCGTTCATATTAACTGAACTGAATTGGATTGGATTAACTTTATTTCTTGCATAGAAACATAGAAAATAGGTGCAGGAGTAGGCCATTCGGCCCTTCGAGCCTGCACTGCCATTCAGTATGATCATGGCTGATCATCCAACTCGGAACCCTGTGCCTGCCTTCTCTCCATACCCCCTGATCCCTTTAGCCACAAGAGCCATATCTAACTCTCTCTTAAATATAGCCAATGAACTGGCCTCAACTGTTTCCTGTGGCAGAGAATTCCACAGATTCACCACTCTCTGTGTGAAAAAGTTTTTCCTCATCTCGGTCCTAAAAGGCTTCCCCTTTATCCTCAAACTGTGACCCCTCGTTCTGGACTTCCCCAACATCAGGAACAATCTTCCTGCATCTAGTCTGTCCAATCCCTTTAGAATTTTATACGTTTCAATCAGATCCTCCCTCAATCTTCTAAATTCCAGGGAGTATAAGCCTAGTCGATCCAGTCTTTCATCGTATGAAAGTCCTGCCATCCCAGGAATCAATCTGGTGAACCTTCTTTGTACTCCCTCTATGGCAAGAATGTCTTTCCTCAGATTAGGGGACCAAAACTGCACACAATACTCCAGGTGTGGTCTCACCAAGGCCTTGTACAACTGCAGTAGTACCTCCCTGCTGCTGTACTTGAATCCTCGTGCTATGAATGCCAGCATACCATTCGCCTTTTTCACCGCTTGCTGTACCTGCATGCCCACTTTCAATGACTGGTGTATAATGACACCCAGGTCTTGTTGCACCTCCCCTTTTCCTAATCGGTCACCATTCAGATAATAATCTGTTTTCCTGTTCTTGCCATCAAAGTGGATAACCTTACATTTATCCACATTAAATTACATCTGCCATGAATTTGCCCCCTCACCTAACCTATCCAAGTCACCCTGCATCCTCTTGGCATCCTCCTCACAGCTAACACTGCCGCCCAGCTTCGTGTCATCCGCAAACTTGGAGATACTACATTTAATTCCCTCGCCTGTTATTAATATATATTATAAACAACTGGGGTCCCAGCACTGAGCCTTGGGGTACCCCACTAGTCACTACCTGCCATTCTGAAAAGGTCCCGTTTATTCCCACTCTTTGCTTCCTGTCTGCCAACCCAATTCTCTATCCACATCAATACCATGCCCCCAATACCGTGTGTTTTAAGTTTGCACACTAATCTCCTGTGTGGGACCTTGTCAGAAGCCTTTTGAAAATCCAAATATACCACATCCACTGGTTCTCCCCATCCACTCTACTAGTTACATCCTCAAAAAATTCTATGAGATTCGTCAGACATGATTTTCCTTTCACAAATCCATGCTGACTTTGTCCGATGATTTCACTGCTTTCCAAATGTGCTGTTATCACATCTTTGATAACTGACTCTAGCATTTTCCCCACCACTGATGTCAGGCCTACTGGTCTATAGTTCCCCGGTTTCTCTCTCCCTCCTTTTTTAAAAAGTGGGGTTACATTAGCCGCCCTCCAATCCTCAGGAACTAATCCAGAATCTAAAGAGTTCTGAAAAATTATCACTAATGCATCCACTATTTCTTGGGCTACTTCCTTAAGCACTGTGGGATGCAGACCATCTGGCCCTGGGGATTTATCTGCCCTTAATCCCTTCAATTTACCAACATCACTTCCCTATTAACATGTATTTCCCTCAGTTCCTCCATCTCACTAGACCCTCGGTCCCCTACTATTTCCGGAAGATTATTTATGTCCTCCTTAGTGAAGACAGAACCAAAGTAGTTATTCAATTGGTCTGCCATGTCCTTGTTCACCATGATCAATTCACCTGTTTCTGACTGTAAGGGACCTACATTTGTCTTAACCACGTATCTATAAAAGCTTTTACAGTCAGTTTTTAGGTTCCCTGCTAGCTTTCTCTCATAACCTTTTTTCCCTTTCCTAATTAAGCCCTTTGTTCTCCTCTGCTGGACTCTGAATTTCTCCCAGTCCTCAGATGTGCCGCTTTTTCTGGCTAATTTGTATGTTTCTTCTTTAGAATTGATACTATCCCTAATTTCCCTTGTCAGCCACGGGTGCACTACCTTTCCTGGTACATCCTTCACATACACAAGGAGTAAAAATCTTTATGTTACGTCTCCACCTAAATGTGCCATGTGCAATCATAGTAATTTTATAATAATTAGAACAGTCAATGTAATATAGAGTACACTCAAATCAGCGTGAGTTCATCAGTTTGATGGCCTGGTGGAAGAAGCTGTCCCGGAGCCTGTTGGTCTTGCGGTACCTTGCAGAAATGCTTCTAACATTGGAGAGGGTACTCCTACCTTTAGGCCTTATTTTATTGAGACAACATTAATAGGGGACTTACAGTATGTGGTGCACACTAAAACACAGTGTCTTGGTCAGCTGGAGAACATATAGGAGTTTTGTGGAAAAAATGTGTGGATTGGTAGGTTACTTGGTTGCCAGAAATCATCTCAAGTGAGATCAGAGCATTCTATAAGCTCTGATCTCAGAGGCTTTGCAAGAAAGCAGATTTCTTGCTTTTGATGTCAGTGGTGACCTTCACTAGCACCTGGTGGGTCATTGCTTCAATCAGCCCATTGTCAATGATTCTTTCATAAATTATCTTGTCAAATAAATTCACTTAAATATTTTAGAGTCATAGAGTCACAGGACACTACAGCACAGAAACAGGCCCTTTGATGAGTAGAAAAATGAGGGGGGAGAGGGCTGATGTGAGGAGAATAAAATGGGTCTGTGTGAAAATAAATGCTCGATGGTTGGCAGAGATTTGCTGAGCCAAAGAACAGTTTTCTGTGCTGTATGAACTAAGAACCCATCAACACTACCTCACTACTTTTTTATTTCTGTTTTGCACTATTTATTTTAATATATATACCCACTGTAATTCACAGTTTTTTCCTCTGTTACTGTGTATTGTATTGTACTGCTGTCGCAGAGTTAACAAATTTCACGACATATGATGGTGACATTAAACCTGATTCTGATTCTGATACTGAGATAAGTATCTGGGACTTGCTGGCCTGGTTTTAAAGAAAGTAGCTGCAGAGAAAGTGGATCCCATTGTTTAAGAATTTTCTTAACCCATTAAGTTCCAAGAATATATTGGAAGATTGGAAAACAAGCAATGTTCTTCCCTTGGATGGTGTGGTGGTGTGGCGGCTAGCATAACACTTGACTGTGCCAGCAGTTGGGGTTCAATTAACAGTGCTGTCTGTATGGAGTTCGTGCTTTCTCCACGTGACTCTGCAGATTTCCTCCAGATGCTCTGCTTTCCTCCCACGTTCCAAAGTTGTATAGATTAGTAAGGGTATGTAAGTTGTGGGCATTCTAAGCTGACGCTGGAGGCATGGTGACTCTTGCAGGCTGCCCCAGTACATATTTGGGCTGTGTTTGCATTGACACAAATGACAGATTTCACTGGACGTTTCATTGTGCATGTGACAAATAAAGCTAATCTTTATCTTTGTTCAATGAAGGAAGACAGAAAACAGGGAACCTCAGGCCATTCAACTTATTCAATGTTGATTTATGAAAAGTGAATCATTTTTGACAAACTTACACAAAGTGTTCGAGGATGTCATAGGGAGAGTGAATTGAGAAGGACAGGTAGATGTTGTGTATTTAGATTTGCAAAAGTCACATGAAAAGCCAGTGCATAAATTAAGAGCCCAAAGTACTGGAAAAAATGTGTTAGCTTGGATTGAAAACTGTCTATCACATAGCAAACAAATTTGGAACAAGATTCAAAGTTTCAAAGTACAATTATTATTAAAGCATGTATGCAGTATACAACCCTGAGATTCATTTTCCCACAGACAATCACGAGCCAAAGAAAACCATCAAACCCCCAGCATGCAAAAAAAAGAACAAATCGTGCAAACGGCAAAAGCGAGCAAAAAACCCCACAGAATATAAAATACCAAACTACAAAGTAATCGAAACAGTCCAGAAATGTTCAGTTCAGCTTAATCCAGCATTAACTGCAGGCTACATAGCCAGTCAGTCCAATCAAAATTGCACAAAATAACAACAAAGAAAAAGGAGCAACCAGAAACCGGAAACACATCATAACATGACCCATGGAGTCTAATCCACCATCTGCGTTGATTAATTGAGTCTTTGAGGGATGCAACAAGTAAAGTAACCCAGAGATCAGTTCTTAACCCTCAATTGTCTATTATTTTTATTAAAGACTGGGAGGAGGAAAAAGATGCAAGGTTTTGAATTTTACTATTGATGCTGAAATACTATAGGTTATGATGAGGACCTTGTGATACTGCAGCAGATAGATTGAGTAATTGGACAAACATTTAACAAGTGGAATTTAATGTCAGGAAGTATGAGTTATGCACTTGGGTAAGGGGATTCAAAAGGCAACTATTATCTAAATGGGGAGGAACAGTAAATAAGTGAAGTTCATTTCGATCAGGGGTTCCCAACCTTTTTTATGCAATGGATAAATACCATTAAGCAAGGGGTCCATAGACTCCAGGCTGAGAACCCCTGATCTAGATTTTCTAATGCATGAAGCACAAAAATAGCAGCAGTTAACAAATTGTTAAGAGCACAGCTGGCACACTGGCCTCTTATGCAAAGAGGCTAAAGTTTAAGAATAGGGAGATTTTTGTTACATTTGTACTGGTCTTGTTGAGGTCTCACTTGGAAAACAGTGCTCAATTTTTGTCCCCTTACCTAAAACAAAAGTTTTACCCATATTGGAGAATGTCGAAAGGAGAATCCCCAATCTAATTGCTGGGATGAGGGGGCTGTCCTTTCAAGAGGGGTGAGGCAATTTGGCTCTGTTTTCCTTGGAATTTAGAAGTGTTTGTATCACCTTCCTTTGAGTTTGCTCTATTTTGCACCATTCTGTTTTTTTAAAATTCTCCTCACTGTATTTATGGTTGCATTTATTATTACCATGTACACTGTTAACACTGGGAGTTTCACAGGAGCAAGGAATTTCATTGTACCCAGTGTATATGACAATAAACTAATATGCCATAGTTGGATGCATCAGCAAGGGAGATGAGGCTGAGTACAGGGCTACGGTAGGAAACTTTGTCACATGGTACGAGCAGAATTATCTGCAGCTTAATGTGAAAAAGACTAAGGAGCTGGTGGTAGACCTGAGGACAGCTAAGGTACTGGCGACCCCTGTTTCCATCCAGGGGGTCAGTGTGGACATGGTGGAGGATTACAAATACCTGGGGATACGAATTGACAATAAACTGGACTGGTCAAAGAACACTGAGGCTATCTACAAGAAGGGTCAGAGCTGTCTCTATTTCCTGAGGTGACTGAGGTCCTTTAACATCTGTCGGACGATGCTGAGGATGCTCTATGAGTCTGTGGTGGCCAGTGCTATCATGTTTGCTGTTGTGTGCTGGGGCAGCAGGCTGAGGGTAGCAGACACGAACAGAATCAACAAACTCATTCGTAAGGCCTGTGGTGTTGTGGGGATGGAACTGGACTCTCTCACGGTGGTGTCTGAAAAGAGGATGCTGTCTAAGTTGCATGCCATCTTGGACAATGTCTCCCATCCATTACATTATGTACTGGGTGGGCACAGGAGTACATTCAGCCAGAGACTCATTCCTCCAAGATGCAGCACAGAGCATCATAGGAAGTCATTCCTGCCTATGGCCATCAAACTTTACAACTCCTCCCTTGGAGGGTCAGACACCCTGAGCCGATAGGCTGGTCCTGGATTTATTTCATAATTTACTGGAATAATTTACATATTACTACTTAACTATTTATTACTATTTTTTCTATTACTATTCTATTACTATTTATTATTTCCATGACTATTACTATTTACTATTTACTAATAGTAGTATTACTATTACTATTTCTAATACTATTTATTATTTATGGTGCAACTGTAACGAAAACCAATTTCCCCCGGGATCAATAAAGTATGACTATGACTATGACTATGACTATGAATTTAAATGAGGAGTGACCTTATTCAAACATATAAAATCCTCAGGGGACCTGGGTGGGTAGGTGTTGAGATGTTTACACTAGTGCAGGGTTCCCAACCTTTATATGCCATGGACTCCTACCGTTAACCATGGATCTCCAGTTGGGAACCCCTGCACTTGTGGAAGTTTCACAAACAAAGGGACGTACTGTAGCTACTTAAGAGCTACATAGACATTTCTTCTGTGAAATTCCTTTCCCTCAAGAATGGGCAAGACCTTATTGTTAGATACATTTATAAGGGAGATAGTCAAATATCAGCTCAGCAGCACCTTGAATTCCTCAGGAGCCTAAAGACATTTGGCATGTCTCCTTTGGCCCTCGCCAGGTTTAATAGATGGACCAGGGAAAGCTTTCTATCCATTTGCATCATGGTTCGCTATGGTGGTTGTTCTGCCCATGACCACAAAAAAAACTGCAGAGAATTATGGACACATCTCAGCACTTCACCAGACTGTCCTGCATGGACTCTCTCACTGTTTTGGTAAACAAGTCAGACTAATCAGGGATCCCACCCACCCTAGACATTCCCCCCACCCCAATCTCACATTTGCCTCTTAGGGCCTTGCACCTTAAGGCATTTATTTGGCTTTGTTGGGTCTACGTTTTAAATGATTGTTTGTAACTATTTTCTAGTTAAAGTTAAAGGTTGATAATTATGTTACAGTATAACAAAGGTAAATCCATTGTCTATGGTGCATCGTGGCATGCGATGACGTCACCTCCGGTTTCGCTGTGTCTTGGTTCGGAGAAGGTGTGAAGGTGAGTGCCATGCGTGCAGCATGATGGTGAAGAGCTCCGTTTCCACCCACAAAGAAACATTATAGAAGCAACGCCAAAGTTCTCAAGAATGTATTTGAAGTAAAAATATTAACGCGGTTTCTGTTAAGGAAGTGGCAGTTGGGGTGGCGCGCGTGCCGGCTTTTCAATTTCAAATGCGGGGTGGGCTCGGGCCCGGCAACGGTTTGACGGAACCCCCTTCGCCTGCTACTTGAGGTGGCTGGAGACACTCACTAAAAGAAGAGAGCGCGCGTGGTCTCCAGAATGAAACGCTGTATATGTTTGTATTTTTTTATCAACAGTTTTCACCATATGACATTAATGTGGAAGAGTGAACAGTAAATGGTTAAACTTACTACGACTCTGTCTTCATTGGCTCCGGTTTAACTTGGTGTTTAGTCAGAGTTTCAACACACTGCACGAGAACACTACAGTGAAAAGGCGTCATCATTAGATGCTTTGACAAGTGGTACGATGGCTTCGCGATCAAGCACCAAGTCGCTTGCACTCAGTGTCAAGAGCAGTAGGACGTCGACAAGTGTGGCTGCCCTTGCAAGAGCTAAAGCAGAAGCCGCCAGGGTGCGAGCGTCATACGCTAAACAAGAAGCAAAACTGAAAATGGAAGAAGCTGCTAGGGAAGCGGAAAACCAGAAGGAAAAGGTTGCCAGAGAAGCGGAAAACTAGTTGGAAAAGGCAAGGATAGATACAGAGTTAGAAGTGCTGACACTACAACGAGAAGTTGATGTGGCCGCGGTGGAAGCACAAGTGTTGGAAAACGCTGAAGAAATGCACGTTCCAGACGAAACAGGAAAATCTATGTCAGGAAGGGCCAAATTGGAACGCACCAGCAAATATGTCCAATCTCAAATTGACCGACAGATTCATTCTCTCTCTCCATACTTGCCTGTTGGCGTCCCATCTCATGTGAAATCACAGGGAAGCTTCGTTGCATCGCATCCACCTGGGGAAGACAACTCACAACTGCAACCTTGCCACAAACTCAATATGAAAGGGCTGACTACGAATACTTCCTGACACCAAACTTAACAGATCCGGCGAGATCAGAGACAAAGGCAGAGGTCAGAACATCAAATCCCATCATGAACGTACACGCTCAGTCATATGTCCCCCAACATATTCCCCCAGCTAGCACGCAACCTGCAGCAGAACCCTTGGCACAGTATTTAGCATGACGAGACCTTGTCAATCCAGGACTGTACCAGTTTGACGATAAGCCTGAAAATTACTGTGCGTGGTACTCCTCATTCACCATTGCCACCAGCGGAGTCCAGTTCACAGCAACCCAAGAGTTGGACCTTATGACTAAATGGCTGGGAAAGGAATCAAGTGAACAGGTGAAATGCATACGCTCAGTGTACGTCAACAACCCCAAGCTGGCCTTACACAAAGCATGGGAGAGACTTTGGGACTGCTATGCGGCCACTGAAATTATTGAGAGGGTGCTATTTCAATGGCTGGACAACTTTCCTAGGGTGTCAGCCAAGGACTACACTAAATTACGAGAACTCGGAGATTTACTCATGGAGATTCAAGGTGCTAAAGAAGACGCCTATTTAACTGGCCTGTCGCATCTGGATACCTCACGCGGTGTTGGACCAATTGTGGCTGCAGGAAAGATGGGTGTCTATTGGCTCAGAGTACAAGGAAGAAAATGGTGGTTGATTCCCTCCCTTTGAGTATTTTAGTAGATTTGTGTGCAAGGAGGCGAAGAGGCGAAATGACCCTAGCTTCATGAATCAAGGCGGCACTACAACTCACACCAACCCAGTCAAACCCACTTTGAACAATTTTGTCATCAGTAACCCGTCTCAGTGCATAAAACTGAAGTCTCCGCAATCAACGATGGCCCTAGCAAGAATTGTCCATTGCACAACAAACACCACCCCCTCAAAAAATGCAGAATGTTTCGAAACAAATCCTTTGATGAAAGAAAGGCCCTTCTCAAGGCAAAAAGAATATGTTTCAAGTGCTGTTCCTCTACCTCCCACCTCGCTAAAGAGTATACATTCCCCATAAAGTGCTTGGAATGTAACAGCACTAATCACGATGGAGCCTTGCATCCCAGCCTGTCACCGCAAACTGCCAAGCTCCCACAAGAGGATGGCGGGGAGGGAGAGCATTACTCTGATACAACAATTGTCAGCTCGAGCTGCACAGAAGTTTGCAGTCCAGGTCAGTTGAGCCGTTTGTGCTCAAAGATCTGCCTCACTAAGGTATACCCTAAGGGAGCCAAAGACAAGGCCATCAAAACCTATGTAATTCTGGATGACCAGAGCAACCGCTCACTAGTGAGACCAGAGTTCTTCGAGTTGTTCAGCGTAAGGGGTAATCCACTCCCATACTACCTCAGAACTTGCTCTGGCAGCGCAGAAACATATGGCAGGAAGGCAGAAGGCTTCCAGCTCGAGTCGCTGGATGGCAAAGTCGTCATCAGTCTCTCCACTCTTAGAGTGTAATGAGATCTTAAATAACAGATCCGAGATTCTGACACCAAGCGCAGTTCTGCACCAGCCCCATCTCCACCACATTGCCAAGCACATCCCAGAACTGGATCCGGAAGCAGAAGAGACGTTCTTAGGGTGCACAAAGTCAGGTAGCAGGTCAATGGACCACACAACACCCCCTTCGCCTGGATCTGGGCTGGGTGATAGGAGAGGTGTGCCCTGGCAACGTACACAAACCGACAGTTAACACGCTCAAGTCTAATGTGCTGGAGAGTGGCCGTCATTATATTTCACAGCCCTCCACAAGTGTTATGTGTATCAAGGAAGCACAACAAAGGCACGAGCATAGTAAAGTAACTGAGAAGAGACTGGGGCAGTCAGTCTTCGCTCAAGCTAAGCACAATAATAAACTTGCTCCATCGGTGGAAGATGCCATCTTCTTAAAAATAATGGACCCAAAGGTCTTTAGAGACGAAGCAAACAACTGGGTCGCCCCACTACCACTCAGAGTACCATGCCAGCGCTTACCAAACAACAAAGAGCAGGCGGTCAACGGGTTCACATCTTTACAACGAACCCTGAAAAGGAAACCTGAGACCAGTTACAGAGGTCGTTCTACTTCTACCTAAAGACTGATCTAGAGACTAAAGTTCTATACCATGTTTATAGTGACCTTACAAATGTCAGGCCGGGAGTGTGTTGCCCCTAAGGCATTTATTTGACTTTGTTGGGTCTACGTTTTAAATGATTTGTTTGTAACTATTTTCTAGTTAAAGTTAAAGGTTGATAATTACGTTACAGTACAACAAAGGTAAATCCATTGTCTATGGTGCATCGTGGCATGCGATGACGTCACCTCCGGTTTCGTCGCGTCTTGGTTCGGAGAAGGTGTGAAGGCGGGTGCCATGCGTGCAGCATGATTGTGAAGAGCTCCGTTTCTACCCACAAAGAAACATTATAGAAGCAACGCCATAAGTTCACAAGAATGTATTTGGAGTAAAAATATTGACGCGGTTTTTGTTAAGGAAGCGGCGGTTGGGGCGGCTTTTCAATTTCAAGCTTGGGGTGAGCTCGAGCCCGGCGGCGGTTTGAAGCAACCCCCTCATTCCGTACTCGGGTCGGCTGGCCGGAGACACTTGCTGAAAGAAGAGGGAGGGAGGAAGAGGGAGGAGGAGAGAGAGAGAGAGAGGGAGAGAGAGAGAGAGAGAGAACACGAGATAGAGAGAGCAAGAGCACGCCATGGGAGAGTATTACAGAAAAGGAAAATATAAAACGTACGTCACCCCAGACTACCCTAAAGTGTACCCCTGCCTAATAGGGATCAAAAATAATGACAGTGTTGCTCGCTGCACTGTTTGCAACAGTGACTTTTCTATTGCCCATGGTGGGTTAAGACTGTAAAAGACATGTTGAGGTGAGTTTAACAGGTGTCATTCGTTCATTAGCATAGCTAACGTTATTTAATCTAGCTGGCCAGCTGCTAAGGAGCTACTCTGTTGCAGACATCCCACCTCTCCCGGGAGTCTCCCGCAAATTGATGATGCTACCTCCCTGAAATGAATTTTTGCAGGGTGGGATGTCTGCATCTTCCCCCTTCTTTTCCAGTCCTGAAGAAGTGTCTCCGCCAGAAATGTTGACAGTTCATTCAATTCCATAGATACTGCCTGACCTGCTGAGTTCCTCCAGCATTTTGTGTTTCTTTGGATGGTGTGCAAGATAGGTTTTTAACTGTACCTCAGTACTTGTGACAATAATAAACCAATTTGCCAATTTAATTCACTAGTTTATTTTGAATGATCGAGGAATTGAACTGGCACAGAAGAGAGATTGAGTCCAGCATAGATCAGCCATGATCATAATTGATGGTGGGGCTTGAGAGACAGGGGCGGTGCTAAGATGGTGCTAGCTGGTGCTATAGCCCCAGCAGAAATTGCAATAGCACCAGCGTAGCACCACCAAGAAATTAACTGAAATTTCACATACAAATTGCAGCTGCTTTGCTTTCTCTGTATAGTTTTGAATACAGCTTGTTTCTCCAGTTGATCTAATTAAACAGCCTCCCAATTACCATAGCACCCATGCAGCAATATAGAAACTCTATAAGATCCACTCTACACTTCTGCTTATTCGTTCGTTGTCAATGTCTTGCCGATGCTGCCCTGAGATCAGTTAAGCTGATCTAAGATCACTTAAGGTGATGATGTCACTCACTCTCACTCACGTGAGAGATTGACAGTGTACATCCAGGTGCAGATCCATGGTCTCGCGAGACTATTGGATGCCCTACACACACACACATTGTGCTTTTACAAGCTAGCATCGGCCTGGCACGTGCATTATCTTGGCCGGCATGAAAAATGGATGGATTTCTAGTGAGAAAATGACCTCATCCAGAGGAATCAGTGGCGTCTCAACCTGAGCCTGTCTTAATTGAAAGTGACATGCAGAAAGAAGTAAGTGGGGATGAGGACGACAGCAGTTCATCGAAGGAGTGTGAGGGCGAAGCTGAGGAACAAGAAATGGAGCGGGATTCGGAAGAGAACTTGGATGAAGCTGCTCTTAGTGCGAGTGGAATACTGTTAGCAATGTTAGCCAGCAGTCTGAGGAAGGACCATGTCAGTCAGCATTGAAAAACTACCCTTCGCTGCTCTCAACAGTTTGGCAATCAGCAAAGGAGTTTTATTTGTGGCTGGTTTGACTGACTGGAATATTCGATTATGAAAGATATTACATTCTGCTTCGCATGCAGGCATTTCCTGTGTGGAGGACATGGGTTCCATTCTGAGTCTACCTTTACTGTCACCGGTTACCGCAACTGGCGGAAAGCTACAACGGCTTTCAAAACCCACCATGTAAGTGCAGCTCTAATGTTTGCTATGGAGGCATGGGCCGAATTCAGATTGAGAAAACAAGACGATTCAAGATTGGGAAATATGTTTGACAAAGGACTTGCAAAGATTGTCCAAAAAATCGTGAGTATATGAGAGCAGTGGTTGAGTCTCTAGCTAGTACAGACAGTGAATGACACAGTGGAATTTCTAGCTCCAATGAGACCCTACCGCGATGCATTTATAGATTTATACAAACTAATCTGCATATCACTGACTCTACCTGTGACATCTGCCTCATGCAAACGGAGTTTCTCTTGCCTCAGACGCCTCAAAAACTACCTATGGAATAGCAGCGGCAATGTTCAGAACAACAACGGCCCTGTTGGCCATAAACAGCTGGAGGACCAAAGCACCTGACATCCTGAAAATCATTGATGCTTTCGCCACCAACCACAACAACAGATGGATTATGCTTCTCTGAAAACATCAATGGTGAGTGCAGTTGATTTTTTAAAAAATTTGGGCCAAGACTAATGCTGATTATTATTATTGTTATTATTATTATTATTATTTTGTGGTGGATACCCCATAGTCCTTATGTTTCCTG
This sequence comes from Mobula birostris, assembly GCF_030028105.1. Classification (NCBI taxonomy): domain Eukaryota; kingdom Metazoa; phylum Chordata; class Chondrichthyes; order Myliobatiformes; family Myliobatidae; genus Mobula; species Mobula birostris. The sequence goes on along the minus strand of NC_092380.1, from coordinate 16,427,576 downwards.
CAAATCCTAAACTATTACATTTAATACTATTAAGCCTACTGGTTTTGCTTAGACTTCCAAGTGGTGATTCTGTTGATATTTGTTTTAAATTCAGTAGCCGAATTAATTGAGGTATTGCATGGTCAGAGCATGATTTGTTCAACTCCTGGTGAAGCCTTGCATCTGTTATTTGCCTTATTTGACTTTAATAACGGCGTGTCTTTTGGCATTTTCTGTCTATGTAATGCGAATAGCAGTGGATATTATGGGTTAGTGTTGTGATTTTCAGTTGAAAAGCTCGCATTTGACGCTATGGGACTGGTGCGTGATTGACGTTGTGCGCTGTGGGTCGGATGCTCTGTTGGTTTGTTTGTTTATGCTCTGTGTAGCCCGGGTTGTCTCCGATGCTGTTGACACTGTCACAGTTCACTTCAATATTATATTTATCAATTGCTGTTGCTTGTGAATCAACAGAGGCGTTTATAGTAGGCACATAATGCTTGAAACTGACTTTTGAACGCCACGCGTCTGGCCTTGTGAATACATATTACCATGTAGCACATCCCTCAGCACCACCACTGAATAATTCAGCCCCACTGTGGCACCAGCAAGAAAAAATCTCTGGCGCCGCCACTGTTGAGAGACCAAGTGGCCTATCCCTGTGCCTACTATACTATGTAGTTTACTTTGATTACTAAACTTACTTATTCAATATTAATTTAACATTAGGAACAGGAGTAGGTTAATTGGCATATTGAGCCTGTTCTTTCATTCACCAGACTATAGTTGCCTGATTGCCACTGAGGCCTGACACGGCCATTCTGTCAGAAACCTCAAAGGAGGCGGCTTGGGAAGACCAACTTGAGGCGGTGTCTGAGAGTAAGAAAGCCAAATATGGGGAGCTAATAGAGCAGTGCCAGAGACAGGGGTGGAGGGTGCTGTAGAGGTCTTGCTGCCTGCTTGCTCTACAGAACCTACTCTTTCCTTGGCATTACAGGGGTGACAAAGAGAGGAGTCATCAGGACCGTCACAGAGGCTGCTGGGTGTGTCTCCAGACGGCTACGGACCAAGAGCTGTGGCCTACGGACCAATGCTGCTGGGACACAAGCCAGAGTCTGATCAACCCAGGCTGGGTCACCTAGGCAAGGGTGTCTGAATTTGAAAGATCCACAACACCCGATGACCCCAGGTTACATCACTGATGATTCAACCACCACATCCTGGGATATATCTCATCGCCTTCTGTCTCAGTTTCACTTTCCTGCACTATTTTCACTTTTTTAAAATTCTCCTACGCTTATTTATTTCTGCTTTGATTGAACTCACTGATCCACCATAGCTCAACAGCGTGGAGAGTTATAAAAGATCACCAACTTTTGAGTGAAAACTTTTCTTAACTCAATCCTAAATGGCCTACCCTGAATGGACTGTAATCTGTAATTTTGGATTCTTCATCCAGTGAAACATCATCCCTGCTCTCAGCTGTTGTGTCATGTAGGTATTTTGTAACCATAGTCATAGTCATAATTTATTGATCCTGGGGGAAATTGGTTTTCATTACAGTTGCACCATAAATAATAAATAGTAATAGAACCATAAATAGTTAAATAGTAATAGGTAAATTATGCCAGTAAATTATGAAATAAGTCCAGGACCAGCCTATCGGCTCAGGGTGTCTGACCCTCCAAGGGAGGAGTTGTAAAGTTTGATGGCCACAGGCAGGAATGACTTCCTATGACGCTCTGTGCTGCATCTCGGAGGAATGAGTCTCTGGCTGAATGTACTCCTGTGCCCACCCAGTACATTATGTAGTGGATGGGAGACATTGACCAAGATGGCATGCAACTTGGACAGCATCCTCTTTTCAGACACCACCATGAGAGAGTCCAGTTCCATCCCCACAACATCATGGGCCTTACAAATGAGTTTGTTGATTCTGTTGGTGTCTGCTACCCTCAGCCTGCTGCCCCAGCACACAACAGCAAACATGATAGCACTGGCCACCACAGACTCGTAGAACATCCTCAGCATTGTCTGGCAGATGTTAAAGGACTTCAGTCTCCTCAGGAAATAGAGACGGCTCTGACCCTTCTTGTAGACAGCCTCAGTGTTCTTTGACCAGTCCAGTTTATTGTCAATTTGTATCTCTAGGTATTTGTAATCCTCCACCATGTCCACACTGACCCCCTGGATGGAAACAGGGGTCACCGGTACCTTAGCTCTCCTCGGGTCTACCACCAGCTCCTCAGTCTTTTTCACATTAAGCTGCAGATAATTCTGCTCACACCATGTGACAAAGTTTCCTACCGTAGCCCTGTACTCAACCTCATCTCCCTTGCTGATGCATCCAACTATGGCAGAATCATCCGAAAACTTCTGAAGATGACAAGACTCTGTGCAGTAGTTGAAGTCCGAGGTGCAAATGGTGAAGAGAAAGGGAGACAAGACAGTCCCCTGTGGAGCCCCAGTGCTGCTGGTCACTCTGTTGGACACACAGTGTTGCAAGCACATGTACTGTGGTCTGCCAGTCAGGTAATCAAGAATCCATGATACCAGGGGAGCATCCACCTGCATCGCTGTCAACTTCTCCACCAGCAGAGCAGGGCGAATGGTGTTGAACGCACTGGAGAAGTCAAAAAACATGACCCTCACAGTGCTCGCTGGCTTGTCCAGGTGGGCGTAGACATGGTTCAGCAGGTAGACGATGGCATCCTCAACTCCTAGTCGGGGCTGGTAGGCGAATTGGAGGGGATCTAAGTGTGGCCTGACCATAGGCCAGAGCAGCTCCAGAACAAGTCTCTCCAGGGGCTTCATGATGTGGGAGGTCAATGCCACTGGTCTGTAGTCATTGAGGCCACTGGGGCACGGCGTCTTCGGCACAGGGACAAGGCAAGACGTCTTCCACAGTACAGGAACGCTCTGGAGCCTCAGGCTCATGTTGAATACATGGCGAAGTACTCCACATAGCTGAGGGGCACAGGCTTTGAGCAGTCTGGTACTGACACCATCTGGTCCTGCAGCCTTGCTTGGGTTGAGACGTTTCAACTGTCTTCTCACCTGTTCAGCCGTGAGACCCACCGTGGTGGTTTTGTGTGGGGGAGGGGTATAGTCATGAGAGCAGGTTGGGGGGCTGTGAGGAGGGGTAGGAGGGGAGAGTGGAATATGTGTTGGTTGGGGGCCGACAACAGATGGCTCATGTGGGGGATGGGCAGGGGCCACAATGTTAAATCTGTTAAAGAACAGGTTAAGTTCGTTGGCCTTGTCCACACTGCCTTCAGCTCCTCTGTTGCTGGTTTGCCAAAACCCAGTGATGGTCCTCATCCCCCTCCAGACCTCTCTCATGTTGTTCTGCTGGAGTTTCCACTCAAGCTTCTTCCTGTACCTGTCTTCAATGAGACTACCATTGTTACGGATCTCTTGCATAAGTACAGGCAAGCCCATTTTTAGTTATGCTCTTATCACTAACACCATCCCGTTATATTATCAATGATCCCACTGATCATTTGTTATTTCTGTCACTGATTTCTTGAATTAGTATTACTAGCCCCATTGTTAAACAGCCTTTTGATTTAGACTGCATACCTAGATCATTATTAAATATCTCAGCTTTGAGGTTAACAATGTTAACAATTGCTTAAATAGGCAGAGCTAGGCCATTGTAACTGATCTCTTTTATTTCCAAAGGCAGTACATTATCAATGGTCCCTTCAGTTATTGAAACCATCGCAATGATAACGTCCATCTTAGTAACTCCCACTAATCAATAAAGGAAGCAAGCTGAATGCATATCAAAAACATCTCCAAGTCGAACTTGGAAATGAATATAAAATTCAGGAAACTCCCACAAATGCTAGAGGAACCCAGCAGATCAGGCAGTGTCTATGGAGAGAAATGAACTGTCCACATTTCGAACCGAGATCCTTCATCGGGACTCAGTTCCGGAAACTTTTAGCAGGCTGAGGAGAAACTGAATAACCTTCAGGGCTTCACACCTGATGAAAAATGTCGTACTTGAACTGTGTTCCTCTCTACACAGAAGCTGTCTGACCTGTTAGAGTATCAAAGAAAATGAGTTGAAGTTGACTAATTCTGAACAGACCAATGGCCATAATAATAGTTTTAATTTCTTTTCTGTTCTCCTCTATTAGTTTATGTTGTACTATCTTAAAGTAAGATATTTGTTTCACACTCTAATCATAACATGTTTGAAGATTCTTTATTGATCATCTGTGGCACTGTTTGTTATTTTTTCTATTCCATTAAGTACATTCTCATTCACTTCTAAATCATTTATTTTATTTACTTTCATTTACAATTAGTCACTCTGATTTGTAACTCTCCATTTTTTTTCGATTACTACTTTTAAATACAAAATATTTTCAGCTTAATTTCCAAATGGAATTCAGCAGTCTCAATTTCCTTATTGGGCTAGAAACTGATCTATAAAATGGAAATAACATTTCTCAGTCTCGATTCAATACCATGCACACAATGCACTGGAAGAGCTCAGCAGGTCAGGCAGAATCTATGGTTGGGGATAAATGGTCGACGTTTCAGGCCGAGAGCCTTGATCAGGACCCGAAATATTGACAGGTTATTCCCATCCATAGATGGTGTCTGACCTGCTGAGTGCCTCCAGCGCATTGTGTGTATTGCTTCAGATTTCCAGCATCTGCACTACCTCTTGTGTCTTTGATTCAATGCAGTATCTTTATTCCCGTTGATTCTGGGTAGTTAAAAATTCCCCCAAGAGTAGCGTCCTATTTTTTTTATTCATTGGCTCATGAATTGTAAGAGAAAATGGTAGATTAGCAGTGATTTCCATTGTAAATTCATATCAGACCTGCAAAGTTAGCAGTAATTGAGATGGTCATACAAAAACTGCCTCCAGTTCTGAGATGTGAGTTCTATTGCTTTATGGATATTGAATGATCATATGAAAGTTCTAGCATTTTCTATCTTTATTGCCATTCCCTTTTCAAATATTTTCTTTAATTAACTTGGAAATGTTATTTTCCAAAAATAGAAATAGAAATATTACATTGCAGCAATAACTGGAAACTGTAAAAAGATAACACATGACAAATATCATATACAATGTCCAAATTTGCAGAAGCTTTCATAAAGGTCAGGTAAGTAACCAGAAGAAACGTTTAAGTTTAAACAGTGCCTTTCACAACTTTAGAAAAGCACTTTTATACCAGTGGAATATTCACTACTACCTATGAACTGTGCAATTATATTTTTAGATACGAAACTGTACCGTGCACTCAGCTGAGGATGAAGCATTACTGCTGGCTTTAACTGAGGTATTCAGTTCTAAGGTTCCAATACATAGCTTTGTAAAACTATACCTCCATTCTGAAGAAAATTTCAGCTTTTTGTTGCATTTTATTCCAGTAATAATTTTAATATTTGCAAAATGAAATGCTTCATGGAGAAGCCCAAGCCATCTCTTTAACTACAAACGTGCTTTTACTTGGCAGTTCTTTTCAGCAGAATTCTGGTTACCCCATTATAAAGAGGATGTTGAGGCTTTGCAGAGGGTGCAGAAGAGGTTTACCAGGAAGCTGCTTGGTTTAGGGGGCAGGTACTGTCATGGGAGGCTGGATAAACTTGTGTTGTTTTCTCTGGAGTGTTGGAAGGTGAGGTTTATAAAATTGTGAGAGGCATAGATAGTGCAGACAGGGAGTATCTGTTTCCCCGGGTTGAAATGTCTAATACCGGAGGGCATGTATTGAAGATGACAGGGAAAGTTCAAGGGGGATATGAGGGGCAAGTTTGGATAGGTACAAGGGTATAAGGAAGATGGAGGGATATAGACACTGTGCAGGTAGGAGGGATTCGTTTTTGGACGCTTTCGATTTGCTTTTTAGCTGGTTTGGCATAATAATATGGGCCATATAGACGGTTCCTGTGCTGTACTGTTCTATATTCTGTGTTTTAATTCAGCAACCCCACAAACAGCCTGGGACTTGGCGTGTGCGCATAACATTCTCCCTCAGTGTAATGCAGGGAGTATTATCTTACTGCCTACTCACTCATCTATTAACAAATTCCACCTGTCAGGCTCTAAAACGAGTACTCATGTGTTTCACTGAATTCTCTCAGATTTACCACTGCTACAAGCTGAGCAACCCATCTCCTGCAACCCACAAACACTGCCAATTTTCACACATGATGGCCCTGTCAGAGAAACTGTGTGGCACAGTACTCAGTGACAGGCTTCCCTCTCGCAGGACAAGGCTGCGCACAAAAAGGGCACAAAACCTCTGCAAAGGAAAATGATCAAATCAAGTAAGTGGGCAAAACAGAGTCCAAGTCAGAATCAGGTTTATTATCACCGGCGTGTGTCGTGAAATTTGTTAACTTAGCAGCAGCAGTTCAATGCAATACATAATATAGAGGAAAAAAAACAATCAATCAATCAATTACAGTATACAGTATGTATATTGAATAGGTTAAAAATCAGAAATAATATATATTTAAAAAGTGAGGTAGCGTCCAAGGGTGAAATCTCCATTTAGGAATCGGATGGCAGAGGGGAAGAAGCTGTTTCTGAATTATTGAGTGTGTGCCTTCAGGCTTCTGTACTTCCTCCCTGATGGTAACAATGAGAAAAAGGCATGCCCTGGGTGCTGGGGGTCCTTAATAATGGATGCTGCCTTTCTGAGACACGAGTCACTTGAAGATGTCCTGGGTACTTCGTAGGTTAGTACCCAAGATGGACCCGACTAAATTTACAACCCTCTGCAGCGTCTTTCAGTCTTGTGCAGTAGCCCCTCCCTCCATACCAGACAGTGGTACAGCCTGTCAGAATGCTCTCCACGATACATCTATAGAAGATAAGTTATCCTCCTTGGTACAAAGAATAGGAAAGCAGTATTTTATTTAAATAGTGCGCTTATACAAACATATGAATTAGAAGGGGAAAAATCCATTGAGCCATTGAGGCTGCTCTGCCCATTCAATAGTATGCTTAAGTTGAGTTGTTCTCCAATGTTGGTAATTTACTTGCAAAAATATTTCATCGCCACCTTATTCAATAAGATCATAGTTGACACTATGTAAACCCAACAATATATTCCTAACACTCCTTAGAAACCTCCAGCCCCTGAGTTTATCAAGCATCTTTCTACCTTTGTCTTAATAATCTTCAAAGGTTCACTTTCATTACCCTTTGAGGAAGAAAAGACAGGGGACCTCAGAAGTCCAGTCAATGATCCTGGGGTCACGATTGACCACTGGGTACCTGGTAGTACCAAAATCTTGAAGCACGTACCCGAATTTGAATTCTGTCATGGCAAGAGATTTCCAGGGAAAGAGATGTTTCAAGAATATTTATAAAGTCTTCTTAGGACAAATCTTCCCCAACTCGTGGGAACTCTTGGCCTGTGACCACTCAAAATAGAGAAGGAGCATACAGAGGTCAAAGGAGCACAGCACAATGGGCATCTGACAACTCAAACAGCCTGCACTGACCCATAGAGCACCACCTGCCCCATCTGTGGCGGAATATGCAGTCTGCACAGTTCTTCCACCACCTCTGAACCCACAGAACTGGAGTGAAGGCCATTTGTTAAGTCTCAAGGATCTGCCTCCGGACAAACTGGTGAGCAAAATGGGAATACAGGCGTCCCTGGGTTCCATCCTTGAGAGCTGATTTCTATAGTTACTTGCCTGTCTGCCTATCTGTCTAGCTATCTATCTAGATTGCAGAAATGGCCCTTCAAGCCGCGTCACCCAGCTCTCCCGCAGTCTAATCTGAGCCTAATCACAGGACAACTCACAATGACTAACTAATCTACCCACCAGAATGTCTTCGGACTGTGGGAGGAAACCGGGGCACCCGGAGGAAATCTGTGCAGTCATGGGGAAGATGTACAAACTCCTTACAGGCAGTGGCGGGAATTGAACCCAGGTCACCTGTACTGCAAAGCGTTGTGTTAACCCAGACATCCCACCTCTCCTGGAAGTTCCGGGAGTCTCCCGCATATTAATAGTGGCTCCTTGATGCCCGCAAATTATATACAATATCCCGAAAATCAATTTTTTTGAGAGCGAGAGAGCGCGACAGCAAGAGAGCGCGTGAGAGAGAGAGCAAGAAAGTGCGAGAGAGGGAGCGCGGCCATGAGAGAGAGAGCAAGAGAACGCAAGAGAGTGAGAGAGCACATGAGAGAGACAGCGAGCAAGAGAGAGCATGCGAGAGAGAGAGAGCGAGAGCAAGAGAGTGACCACGAGATAGAGAGAGAGCGTGAGAGAGAGCGAGAGTGCACCATGGGAGAGTATTCCAAAAAAAGAAAATATAAAATGTACGTCACCCCAGACTACCCTAAAGTGTACCCCTGCTAATAGGGATCAAAAATAATGACAGTGTTGCTCACTGCACTGTTTGCAACAGTGACTTTTCTATTGCCCATGGTGGGTTAAGACTGTAAAAGACACGTTGAGGTGAGTTTAACAGGTGTCATTCGTTGATTAGCATAGCTAACATTATTTAAGCTAACTGGCTAGCTGCTAAGGAGCTACTCTATTGCAGACATCTCACCTCTCCCGGAAGTTCCGGGAGTCTCCCGCAAATTGATGGTGCTATCTCCCTGAAATGAGTTTTTGCAGGGTGGGATGTCTGCTAAACACTACACTACCAAGCCACCCATACCCATATCACTTTACACATGCTGTAATTCTTGCATTTTATTCAATATTCATCCTAATAATACCCATAATTAAGCTAACGGTATATAGAATATATCCAATCATTAATGAATGCCACAAAACATTATATTACTAAGTTGAAAAATGTTTTAAAATGTATGGGAGAATTCATGTAAAGCTGGGTTTCCATAACTGAGCTATCTTAGTTGTTATAGTTCAAATGGTTCTGTACAAACTTTGCCCAATTACATTTTACTACCCTTAGTTTTTATTGAGCAAATAATGCTTTATACTAGCTGACCTTTGTGCTGAGTCTCAATGTATTATCTCGGAAGGAAAGCTTTAAGATGACATATAAAATGCACCTCATAGCCCTGCTTCCTGTATACTGTTGGAAGTTAATTACCATAGAGAACGACAATTGGAGTGTCTTAACAACAGAGCAGAAAAATGAAGCGAGTGCTTAGTTTCTTGCTGTGGGCCATAATCGTCATCCGAGGACATTTTTCCAAGAATCCCTATTCAAAGTGCACGGATAAATTGTTTACGATTAATGTGGTTCTATTGAATGATTCTTTCTCTCCTTGGACCTTGAATAATGTAATTCCATGTATAAAGCACAGAATTGAATCTATAAATAAGGACCTACAAGGTAAGATCCATGTGTTGATTTGTTTCTACTGTCTGTGTTACGGAGAGGGTACAGAGCCACTGGGGAAGGTGCAGAAAGAAGATTTATATGATAAGAGTACTGAGAGGTGGAATGGAGAGCAGAACTTCTCTGCCCTCTTCTCATTGTTACCATCAAGAAGGAAGTACCGGAGCCTGAAGGCACACACACTCTACAATTCAGGAAAAGCTTCTTCCCTTCTACTATCCTATTTCTGAATGGACATTGAACCCACGAGCACTACCTCACTACTTTTTTATTTTTGTTTTTGCACTTCTTATTTAATTTAACTATTATATATATATGTTGTAGTTCACAGCTTTTTAAAAATATTATCATGTATTGCATTGTGCTGCTAAGTTAACAAATTTCACAACATATGCCAGTGATATTAAACCTGATTCTGATTCTGACTTGATAAAAACCCTTAAAGTTATCGAAATGTTTGATATGGTACATGTGGATATGTTTTCATTTATGTGAGAAATTTGAACTAGCTGTCAAGTATATAAACTCATATACTTAATCATACTTAAGTATATGATGATTAATCCAAACACATGAATGCATTTACACAGGAGACTGCAAGGTAATGAGGGAGAAAGAAAAATTGATTTGATGAGATGATAAATGAGTTTTCCAGTGTACCTTAAAGTGCAGGCTTTGGAAAGTAGGACTGGGTGTATATTGTTTCATTAAGTCCTTCTGTAGTTAATAGTCAATGCTAGTCATTATTACAGATAAATCCTTGCAGATTGTCATTTTGATGAAGCTTTGGTGAAGTTTTGGTTAAGAGCTAAACAAGGTACCTTGAATGGGGACTTCCTTTGTAATTGTAACTGTTTCCAACAGCAGTCAATTAAATTCATCCGTTTGAGTGGATAAAGAGGGAGGAAGAGAAAACACAGGTTTTTAACTGTGGAGTGTGGCAATTTGAGAGTGGGGGCTTCAGTTAGCAGGGTCTGTGGCATCTTCTCAACATTGACCTTTGGTTAGACAGTGTGGCATTGATGTCAGTCAGGTCAGTATTTGGTAATCATTTTCATATTTTACAGTTCATATAAAGTGTGGAAACAGATTCGATTGTGTTTTAAGGGGACATTTTAAAATCAAAAGTTAGAATCAGGTTTAATATCACCAGTATATGTCACAAAATTTGTTGTCTTTGTGGCAGCAGTACAATACAATACATGATAATAGGGGAAAATGTGAATTACAATAAATATATATATTTAAATTAAATAAGGAGTGCAAAAGTAAAAATAAAAAAGTAGTGAGGTGGTGCTCATGAGTTCAATGTCCATTCAGAAATCGGATGGCAGAGGGGATTAGATTAGATTATGAGGACACGCAGTCCTCTTTTATTGTCATTTAGTAATGCATGCATTAAGAAATGATACAATATTCCTCTGGTGTGATATCACAGAAACACAGGACAGACCAAGACTGAAAAACTAACAAAACCCACACAATTATAACATATAGTTACAACAGTGCAACAATACTATAACTTGATGAAGAACAGGCCATGGGCACAGTAAAAAAGTTCGAAGTCTCTCGGAAGCCCCACATCTCACGCAGATGGGAGAAGGAAGAAAACTCTCCCTGCCATGCCCGACCACAGTCCGACTCTGAGTTGTCCGAAAACTTCGAGCTCCGATCAGCCCTCCAACGCCAAGTACCAAGCACCATCTCTGCAGAATGCTTCGACCCCAGCCTCGGTCACCAGCAGCAGGCAAAGCCAAGGATTTTGGGGCCTTCCCTTCGGAGATTCTCGATCACACAGTAGCAGCGGCAGCGAACCGGGTATTTCAGAAATTTCTCCAGATGTTCCTCTGTGCTTCTCACGTCTGTCTCCATCAAATCAGAATTGTGCATGGCATCCTACTTACAAATACGATATCATTTCACCGGAGAGCTGTGTGGTGAAGCTGTTCTTGAATCACTGAGTGTGTGCCTTCAGGCTCCTGTACCTCCTTCCTGACGGTAGCAATGAAAACAAGGCATGACCTGGGTGAGGGGCACTCTTAATGATGGTTGTTGCCCTTTTCAGGCATCGCTCCTTGACGAGGTCCTGGATACTAGTGTCCATGATGGAGCTGACTAAGTTTACAACTTTCTGTAGCTTATTTCAATCCTGTGCAGTAACCCGCCCCCCCCCCCCCAATACCAGATGGTAATACAGCCAGTTGGAAAGCTCTTCATAGTACATCTGCAGAAATTTGCAAGTGTGTTTGGTGACATACCAAATCTCCTCAAACTCCGAACGAGATATAGCCATTGTCGTTCCTTCTTTGTAGCTGCATCAATATGTTGGGTCTGGGATAGATCCTCAGAGATATTGACACCCAGGAACATGAAATTGCTCACTTTTTCCACTTCTGATCCCTCTATAAGTACAGATGTGTGTTCCCTCGACAGACCATTTCTGAAGTCAACAATCAGAGCTTTGGTCTTTCTGACGTTGAGTCCAAGGTTGTTACTGCAACGCCACTCAACTAGCTGATATATCTTGCTCCTATATGCCCTCTTGTCACCATCTGAAATTCTGCCAACAATAGTTGTATCGCTGTAGCAACAGAGTCATGGGTGTAGAGAGAGCAGAGAAGTGGGCTTAGTACACATCCCGGAGGTGCACCAGTGTTGATTATCAGTGAGGTGGAGATGTTATTAATAATCCGCATAGATCATGGTCTTCCAGTTAGGAAGTTGAGGATCCAGTTGCAGAGGGAGGTACAGGCCCAGATTCTAGAGCTTTTTGATCAGAGCTGTGGGAATGATTGTGTTAAATGCTGAGCTGTAGTCAATAAGCAGCATCCTGACATAGGTATTTGTATTGTCCAGGTGATCTAAGGCCATGTGAAGAGCCAATGAGATCACATCTGCCATTGACCTATTGTGACAATTGGCAAATTGCAATGGTCCAGGTCCTTACTGAGACAGGAGTTAATTCTAGCCACAACCAACCTCTCAAAGCACTTCATCACCATTTAGATGTGAATGCTATTGGATGATAGTTGTTAAGGCAGCTCACCCTGTGCTTAGCCCCTTGCTCTACTCACTTTACATTTATGGCTGTGCGGCTAAGCACAGCTCCGATGTCATATTCAAGTTTGCTGACAACGTCACTGTTGGCTGAATCAAAGCTAACATATAGGAGGGAGATTGAAAATCTGGCTGAATGTCTGCCACAACAACAACTTCTTTCTTACTCAATGTCAGCAAGACCAAGGAGCTGATTATTGACTTCAGGAGGAGGAAACCAGAGGTTCATGAGCCAGTCCTCATCAGGGATCAGAGGTGGAAAGGGTCAGCAACTTTAAATTTCTCAGTGTTATCATTTTGGAGGACCTACATAATCATTAATAAAGTCAATTTTTGAGAAATAAAACTCACATAACTACTTTTCTTTGTTGGAAAAAGGTGGGAGTGAATAGATCTCTGAGGAATCCTGTCAGAAACAAAATACTGTAATGAATATCCCTCATCTGTATTCATTAAAGAAAAGGACATTTCAGTTCCTCAAATAATTGGAGGTATTAGATATCATGGTGGGCTTAATGGTGGCTAAATTTTCTGGTCCTGATGAGATATATCCCTGACTACTATTGAAGCAATGCAGAAGATTTTTGGGGCCCTGACAGATATTTATATTTTTGTGGCCATAGGCAGGGTGCCAGATGACTTGAGGGCATTAAATGTGGTCTCTTTATTCAAGAGGGATAGCGGGGATAAGCCAGGTAATTATAGTTCTGTGAGTCTAACATTGACAATGAGGAAATTTTGCAACAAAGAATTCTGAGGGACAGGATTAATTTACCTTTGCAAAGGTGGTAATCAACCAGAGAGAGTCAGCATGGTTTTCCAGGAAGAGATCCTGTCTGATTAACTTGACTGAAGTTTTGAAAGGTAACAAAATGTATTGATGAAAGCAATATGGACCATGGAGACTTGGACTTCAGTCAGACCTTTGACGAGATTTCTCATAGGAAACTCATTCAAAAGGTTAAAGCCCATGGTTCCAGGGTTAATTGGATCAAAAACTGGCTTGATAACAGGAGACAAAAGGCGATAGTTAAAGTTCATACTTGCAATTGAAGACCCATGATTGTTGGTGTACCAGAGGTATTGGTGCTGTGACCTGAGAGTTTTTATAAGCATTAATAATTTTGTTATGAATGCAAGGTGTCTGTGAAGAATAAAAAATTCAGGTTGTACACTGTATACATTCTCTAATATTAAATGGAACTATTGAAGAACTAGCTCAGATCGGAGGTGAGAGCTGATTTTACACTCTCTGCGGTCTTAACTCCTCTCTCCAGGGCACTGGAGCCTTTCGTTGTTCCATTGTTTGGTCAATTTAAACGCCAGCCCAGATAGACTGAAAAGACAGGATGTCGGGTGGGATGAGAGCCAATTCTCTCGTTCTTCGCGATGGTCATCTCCATGCGCTGAGGCTATGAAGACTGCCTTGGCTGCTGTGCTCCATGTCCGCTAATATGATAAGTGAGGCTTTGGGCCTGCTCTGGGCTGCTCTGGGGTTTCAGATCTGAGGGCTCAATTTTGGTCCGGAATGCTGCTGCTCACTTCATTTGTTTGCACGATTTGTATTTTTTATATATCTTTCTCTTGCGCATTGAGTGTTGGTCTTTTGTTTTTATTTTTATTCTTTTTTTCTCTATGATTGGGTTCTTTTGGGTTTCTTGCTTTGTGTCTACCCGTGAGCAAGTAAATCTCAAAGTTGTATAATTTATACATTCCTTGATAGTAAATGTACTTCAATCTCGAATCTTGAAGAGAAGTGGTAAGTAAGTTTGTAGATGACACGAAAATAGGTGTTGTTGATATGGTGATCTTATGCTACAGGATGAAATTGATCAATTGATAAGATGGGAAAACAACCACAGGAATTTAATCCTGAGAAGTGTGAAGTGAGGTACTTTGGAATTCTAATAGGAGTCGAACATGCATAATGAGTAGCAAAGCTCTAGGGAAATCAAAGTTCAAAGTAAATTTATTATCAAGGTACATATATGTCACCATATACAACCCTGAGATTCATTTTCTTGCCAGCATACCCAATAAATCCATAATAGAATAATAACCATAATAGAATCAATGAAAGACCGCACCAACTAGGGCATTTGACCAGTGTGCAAAAGACAATAAACTCAGCAAATACAAAAAGAAAGAAACAATAATAATATTAAGTAAATCAGTAATAAGCATCGAGAACATGAGATGAAGAGTCCTTGAAAGTGAGTCCATAGGTTGTGGGAACTTTTCAGTCATGGAGCAAGTGAAGTTGAATGAAATTATCTCCTTTGGTTCAAGAGCCTGATGGTTGAGGGGTAACAACTGCTCCTGAACCTGGTGGTGTGAGTTCTGAAGCTCCCGTGCCTTATTCCTGATGGCAGCAGCTAGAAGAGAGCATGTCCTGGGTGGTGGAGGTCCCTGATGATGGATGCTGCGTTCCTGCACATCTACAATGCTTTGCGTAGATGTGTCAATGGTGGGGAGGGCTTTACCTGTGATGGACAGGGCAGTATTCACTACTTTTTGTAGGATTTTCGGTTCAAGGGCATTGGTATTTCCATACCAGGCTGTGTTGCAACAAGTCAAAATACTCTCCACCACTCATCAATAGAAGTCTGTTAAAGTTTAAATGTTGTCCCGGATCTTTGCAAACAACAAAGAAAGTTGAGGTGCTGCTGTGCTTTCTTTGTAATTGCACTTATGTGCTGGGGCCCACCAGGACAAGTTATCTGAAATAATAACACCAAGGAAATCAAAGTTGCTTACCCTCTCCACCTCTTATTTTAACTTAACTATTTAACGGATATATACTTCCTGTAATTCAGTTTTTATTCTATATTTATTTATCATGAATTTCATTGTACTGCTGTCATAAAGTTAATGAATTTCATGACATATGAAGGCAAGACAACGTCTATACTTTATTAGGAGTTTGAAGAGATTTGGTATGTCAACAAAAGCATTCAAAAACTTCTATAAATGTAGTGTGGAGAGCATTCTTACAGGCTGCATCACTGTCTGGTATGGGGGTGGGGGGGGGCTACTGCACAGGACCAAAAGAAGCTGCGCAGGTTGTAAATTTAGTCAGCTCCATCTTGGGTACTGGCCAACAAAGTACCCGGGACATCTTCAAGGAGCGGTGTCTTGGAAAGGCAGCATCCATTATTAAGGACCTCCAGTACCCTTTTCTCACTGTTACCATCAGGTAGGAAGTACAGAAGCCTGAAGGTACACGCTCAGCGATTCAAGAACAGCTTCTTCCCCTCTGCCATCCGATTTCTAAATGGACATTGAACCCTTGAACACCACCTCACTTTTTAAATATATATTATTTCTGTTTTTGCAAGATTTTTAATCTAACCAATATTTATATATACTAATTGATTAATTTATTTTTACTTTTTTTTCTTCTATATTATGTATTGCATTTGAACTTCTGCTGCTAAGTTAACAAATTTCAGGACACATGCCAGTGATGACGAACCTGATTCTGATTCTGATATGCTAGTGATATTAAATCTGATTCTGAAATTTGGCTATAATTGTTATCATAGTTACCGTCTTATCAACCTGGGGTGTTTCCTTGACTGAAAACCTGTAACCTCTAATTCTCCCTAGTTTCATGTTCACATTGCTGACTTAACTGGATTTCCTCATTTTACTCCACAATTCAGAATCAGAATCAGGTTTATTATCACTGGCGTGTGTCGTGAAATTTGTTAACTTAGCAGCAGCAGTTCAATGCAATACATAATCTAGCAGAGAGAAAAAAATAAAAAAATAAATGAACAAGTACATATATTGAATAGATTTTTTTAAAAAACATGCAAAAACAGAAATACCGTATATTTTTTTAAAAAGTGAGGTAGTGTCCAAAGATTCAATTGGTTGGCAGAGGGGAAGAAGCTGTTCCTGAATCACTGAGTGTGTGCCTTCAGGCTTCTGTACCTCCTACTTGATGGTAACAGTGAGAAAAGGGCATGTCCTGGGTGCTGGAGGTCCTTAATAGTGGACGCAGCCTTTCTGAGACACCGCGCGCTAAAGATATCCTGAATACTTTGTTGTCTAGTACCCAAGATGGAGCCGACTAAGTTTACAATCCTCTGCAGCTTCTTTTGGTCCTGTGCAGTAGCCCTTCCATACCAGACAGTGATGCAGCCTGTCAGAATGCTCTCCACGGTACAACTGTAGAAGTTTTTGAGTGTATTTGTTGACATACCAAATCTTTTCAAACTCCTTATGAAGTATAGCCGCTGAGAGGATTAGAGGAACAATCTGGGGAGAGGCTAGTAGACCAGGTTCACCGACTGTTGCTCAAATCATCATTAGGAGACATCTGCTGATGAAAGGGATGGATGGCCAATAATCCCTGTGGGGAACTCGGTGATACCTCAGCAGACAGCACAGAACAAGGCCAAAGTTTGGTGGATGTCCACCTACAGCCACCCAGCCAACCCCAGGTTAGGGACTGCTGAAAACCTTTCTGTTCTTTTGGAAGATCTGAGCCTTGGGATTAGGCAGCTCCATAAAATCTGCCTCACAGCCTTCCTTGTTCTTGGGATGCGACGTTTGCAAGCCAGTGTGGGAAGCTAGGGAAGGGCGAGTTGGAGGGTGTAGTGATAGAAAGACATGGCTGAAGGCTGATTAAGTGGTCTTCACCCCAAGGGAGACATACTTGATGGCATGAATGATCTTTATCACCTCAGGACTAGTAACCTACTGACTCTTGGTTTGGGTTTTTACAGAAAAAAAAATCCTTTTGGAAGGAACGATATATTTATTTAGAGAAACAGTGCAGAACAGATCTTCTGGAACCGCCCACCCGGATTAACATTAGCCTAATCATAGGACAATTTGCAATGACCAATTAACCTACTAACCAGTACATCTTTGGACTGTGGGAGGAAACCAGATCACCCGGAGGAAACTGATGCCATCACGGGGAGAACGTTCAAACTCCTTACAAACGGTGCCAGAATTGAACTCCGAACCCCAGAATGCTGTGAGCTGTAATAGAGTCAGCTACGCTACTGAATCACCAACTTTAGGGAGAGCAAAGCTAAGTCAATATGTAACTAACAACTGTATTTGTATTTCAGGTTATAATGTCACCGTAAATGCATCGTATGAAGGTTTTGACACAATATCCTTTTCGTCCAGAGGATGCTCCGCAAGCGCCTGTGGAGGACTGATGAAGCTTCAGAAATTACTTGTAAGTATGCAGGTCAGACAAATATGTGTAGTTCAAGTTCAAGGTTATTGTCATTTGACTGTATATGTATACAACCAAATGAAACAATGTTCCTCCGGACCATGGTACGCCCACAAGACATATATCACAAATATGCATAAAGCAAAATATTGCCATAAATAAAGGAAAAAATGTAATTCAAAATGAATGTAGTGTGCAGAACAGGTAATCAATACAGTAAACAGCTCACTGTCCTGGTGATGAGACCTCAGTGATGCAGGTTATTCATTAGTGTCACAGCCCGAGGAAATAAGCTGTTAGCCAGTATTAGCCCTGATGCTCCTGTACCTTCTTCCTGATGGTAGTGGGTCAAAGAGATTGTGGGATGGGTGGTAGGGATCCTCAACAATGCTTCAATCCCTTTGTCTACAATGCACCAAGTAAATGCAACAAATAGGGGGAGGGAGACCCCAGTGATCCTCCTGGTGGGTTTCACTATCCTCCGTAGGATCTTGTGGTCCAAAGCTTCGCAGCTTCCGTACCACACAATGATGCAGCCGGACAGGATGCTCTCTGTGGAAAGTTGTTAGATGGGGGGAAGGGTGGTGGGATCCTTATGTGCCTCAGTCTCCCCAGACACTACTGCGCCTTCTTGACTAATAAGGGGATGCTGTGGGTCCAGATTAGGCACACCAAGGAACTTTGTGGTTTTCACTTTTTCCACAGTAGACCCATTGATGTGCAATTGAGAGTGATCAAGAAGCACCTTCCTGAAGTCTACAATCATCTCTTTTGTCTTGTCCACGTTGAGGCTCTTTTTATTCAGTCAACTACAGAACCTAACAGTAGTTAGCAACCACATGGTAGCTGCTTCCACATACCCCCGGCAACCTTTCACCACAGTACCAAAATGCATGGTAACTTATTACATTACAATTACGTTTCATCCATCAGGTAGAATTCCAGGCTGGACTGGTGAGTTTAGGTTTGTTGGAATAAACCCAAGTTAATCCACTTGACCTGTTCTGCTCCACTGAGTGCATTAATAACTGAAGGGTTTGTAGATTAATACCACAGATATTTTCTTTCTGGGCTGTTTATTTGCACCTTCCTCCATTTTCCTGAGGAAGTGCGTCAAGTTTGGAGTACTTTCACAGCTCAGAAAATTCTCATCCTTACGGCTATCCCTCAGATGTGAGACTCAACGGTGAACACCAATAGAATGGGTTGAACTAGGGTATTATAACATCTGAAAACACTCCAGAGAACAAGGTGTTTCATGCCCTTGGAATAAAGATAGGGTTATTACTCTAGGTTGGGATACAAAGGGCTGGAAAGCCAGCCTTTCACTGCATCACAGGATGTGAAATTCAGGAATATCCAATTCTGTTTTATTCCTCCCTCCTCAGTGCCACTCTTCAAAGAGGCTTTTACAGGGTTAGTTTCACCGGCAGCTTCTGGCGACTGATGAACATTGTACATATCAGCCAGTTATTTCCTCTCACAACGTGACCATGAATTGGTTACTCCTTTTTTCTCTCTGACCTCGCACTCTTGTGGCCAAGATGCGCTGCTCTCTCATAGTTATGGATGAATAGAAAATACAGCATCGGCAATGTCCTAATTCTCATCAAAGGCTGACTTAATAAAGGCTTGCAATGTAAGATCATATCAAACATATTAACCAACTCTTTTGTTAAAAGGAAGAAATCAGATTGAGAACAATGTATTTGCCTTGGGAGTGGAAGATTACTGGTGGTGAAAGTTAGCAACCCAGCTTCAGTAAAAGCTTCACCCATTCTGAACTGCATGCAGACTACAAGACAGAAACAGAACTTTGCCTGTCTCTGTACCCAACACAAATATTTTTTCTCCTCTCTTCATGGGAGAGGCAGAATGATGCAGCTATTAGAGCCGCTACCTCACAGCACTGAAGACCTAGGTCCAAACTACACCTCGGGTGTTTACATATTCTTCCTGTGACTGTGTGACCTAGGGACTTTGGATAACTGCCACGTGCCAAAGGTGTGTGGCTTCTTAGGGCAATGGCCACTGTAAATTACCCCTAGTGTGTTCATTCATTATGTGCCATGTTGTAAGACGTGGGTGGTCATGGTCTTGACCGTGGTTGTTCTTGGCATATTTTTCCACAGAAGTGGTTTGCCATTGCCTTCTTCTGGGCAGTGTCTTTAAATCACGGGTGACCCCAACCTTTATCAATACTCTTCAGAGATTGTCCTCCTGGCGTGGGTGGTCATATCACCAGCTCTTGTGATATGCACCGGCTGCTCACACGACTGTCCATCACTTCATGTGACCCTGATTGGGGGGGGCGGGGTGTGTGGGGGGTGATGGGGATAAGCCGGTGCTACATCTTGCCCAAGGGTGACCTGCAGGCTACTGGAGGGAAGGAGCGCCTCACACCTCCTTTGGTAGAGACGTATCTCCACCCCATTACCATCCTAGTGTGTAGGTGGGTAATAGAAACTGGGGACAGTTGATAAGCATGTGGTGAGATTAGAAAACAGCATTGATGAATGACTGATGGTTCTCATGGACAGTGACAAGAAGGGCATGTTTCCAAGCTGTATCTTTCAATATTTGTGTATTTTCCTGTTCCTTTCTCCCTGTTCTTCGTGTTAAATGATTATTTTACGTTGTTCAACAGTATCCCAAAAATTGAAGTGCCTACCCAGTGAATGGAAAACTGGGAGTGTACTCATTGAGACCGATAGATTCTGATCTTAATTTTCTTTTTAATCCTGGATCTAGAAGGACGATAACTTGGGCTGTGCAGTTGTGGGTCTCACATGTACCTATGCGACCTTTCAAATTGTCTCGTAAGTCTCTACCTCCTATAATTGTGAGTTACTTTCAATAACAAACCAGAAGATGCACCCTGATATTTTCATTGCAGGTGATCATGGTGATTTACTTGAGTGAGTGAGTGAGTAAGTGAGTGAGTGTGTGTGTGTGTGTGTGAGAGAGAGAGAGAGAGAGAGAGAGAGAGATATGATGTTCTCCAGGTTTTGTTCCTTCTCTGTGTGTTAAAGATGGTACATTGCTCAGTTGGCCTTGTTCAGAAGACTGTAAAGGATGGCAATATGTCAAGATACACAGGCTGGTACCTTCATTCCTGAAGGATGGTGTGTAGTAAATGAATGGCTTGTATTGATAGAAAAAGATGAAGAGAGTACAGAAACTGAAAAGCCTGTGGTTCTTCTACACTAATCGTAGAAAGTGGAAGAACAAATTTGGAAAGCAGACTTAGGTGAAAGCGTGTGGGATCATGGGTTTTATAAACATGGGAGTATACACAAAGAAATCTTTTGGCTAAAACTTTGTTAGTGATTGGCTGGTCTTGAGTTGAAGTATTGTAACCAATGCTGGACACCAACATCAGGAAGAACTTCAAAAGGTTTTATATACAGCAGGTATAGCATAAATATGAGAAAGTCTGCAGATGCTGGAAATCCAAAGCAACGCACATAAAATACTGGAGGAACTCTGCAGGCCAGGCGGCATCAATGGACAAGAGTAAACAGTCGACGTTTTTGTCTGAGACCCTTTTTCAGGACTCATTCCAAAAATATTAGAAGAGGTCCAGACAAGCTTTACTGAAATGGTACCAAAGATATGGGACTTCTACAGAGTGACTGCGGAAACTAAGCTTGTCATTGGTGCACAGAAAGTTAAGGAAATGCTTGTTGGAGGTTTTTAAAGTTAGAACAAAATTTTAATAAAATGTCTCCGGGGACAGGTGGATCAATAACCCATGACATATACTTCAGATACATGGGAAAAAAATTAGACACAAATGATTTAGTAATCTGATGGGTCTTTTTGTGATTTTTATTTTATTTTATTAAGAACAGGCCTTTCCAGCCCTTCAAGCTGCAATCCCCCGATTTAACTCTAGTTTAATCACGGGATAATTTACAATGACCAATTAACCTACCAAACGGTATACCTGTGGAATGTGGGAGGAAACCGGAGCACCCGGAGGAAACCCCGTGGGGAGAACGCACAAACTCCTTAGAGACAGCGGTGATGTGGCATGCAAATTGAAAGTGGGATAACTTCCAAACTGTATTTGATGGAGAAAACTTTGCAGAGCTGTAGACACAGTGGAGTTTCTTCTTCAATGGACTGAATGGATGCCAAGTCTGATACTAAGCACCATTTTCATCATTATGGAAAGTACCTCCTTCATATCATTTACATCATTATGGGAGTACCTCCTCAAGTCACTCGGTCTGCTACTGTCTGATGGAGAAAACAAATCAATTGAGACTCCTCGCTGGTATTTTCCTTTGTTAGCTGCTGAGTTATATGAAAGAGGCTTGAACTGAATTGACTTTATTTCTTACATCCTTCACATACATGCGTAAAAGTCTTTATGTTACGTCTCCATCTAAATGTGCAATCATAGTAATTTATAATAATTAGAACAGTGAATGTACTATAGAGTACACCCAAATCAGCGTGAGTTCATCAGTCTGATGGCCTAGCGGAAGAAGCTGTCCCAGAGCCTGTTGGTCCTGGCTTTTATACTGCGCTACTGCTTCCCGGATGGTAGCAGCTGGAATAGATTGTGGCTGGGATGACTTGGGTCCCCAGTGATCCTTCGGGCCCTTTTTATACACCTATCACTGTAAATGTCCTGAACATGGGAAGTTCACAACTACAGATGCGCCAGGCTGTCTGCACCACTATCTGCAGAGACCTACGATGAAGGAAGGTACAGTTCCCATACCAGGCAGTGATGCAACCAGTCAGGATGCTCTCAATCGTGCCCCTGTAGAAGTTCTTAGGATTTGGGGGCCCATACCAAACTTCCTCAACCACCTGAGGTGAAAGAGACGCTGTTGTGCCTTTTTCACCACATAGCTGGTGTGTACAGACCACGTGAGATCCTCGGTGATGTGGATGCCGAGGAACTTGAAGCTGTTTACCCTCTCAACCCCAGATCCATCGATGTCAATAGGGGTTAGCCCGTCTCTATTCCTCCTGTAGTCCACAACCAGCTCCTTTGTTTTTGCGACATTGAGAGAGAGGTTGTTTTCTTGACACCACTGTGTCAGAGAGATGACTTCTTCCTTGTAGGGCACCTCTCTATAGTTTGAGATACGCCCAATCAATGTAGTGTCATTGGCAAATTTAATTAGCAGATTAGAGCTGTGGGTGGCGATACAGCCATGGGTATACAGGGAGTAAAGGAGGGGACTCAGTACGCAGCCCTGAGGGGCTCCTGTATTGAGAGTCAGAGGGTTGGAGGTGAGGGAGCCCACTCTTACAACCTGCTGGCGATCTGACAGGAAGTCCAGGATCCAGCTGCACAAGGCAGGGTCAAGGCGGAGGACTCTGAGCTTCTTGTTGAGCCTGGATGGAACTATGGTGTTGAATGCTGAACTGTAGTCCAAGGACAGCATCCTCACACAAGAATCCTTCTTCTCCAGATGTGTAAGGACGGTATGTAGAGCAGTGGCTATTGTGTCGTCTGTCGATCGGTTGTGTTTGTAGGCGAATTGTAGGAGATACAGTTTGGGTGGTAGCAAGCTGCAGATGTAATCCTTGACCAGCCCCTCAAAGTATTTTCTTATTATTGAGGTGAGTCTGACAGGACGCTAGTCGTTCAGGCATGTTACCTTGGTATTTGTTGGTACAGGGACAATGGTGGATAATTTGAAGCAGGAGGGCACTCTACACTGGGAGAAGGAAAGATTAAAAATATCAGCTATTAGCCCATCAACAAATCCCCTGACCACTTAGATGAGATATGGTTAAGGAATATTATTAATAACTTCAAGAACAACTACAAAACTTGCAAATACAAATGCACATTTAACCTTTTAAGACCTCCACAGGAGAGCTTGTGAACTATATTTGACACAAATTCCGTAAAAAGGTGCTGAGGCTTATAACCCAAATTTAGTCAAAGAGATAGATTTTAAAGAGCCTCTTCAATGAAAGAGAAGTGAAAAGACTGACTGATACAATCATAAGTTTCCAGATCAGAGGTCCATGGCAGCAAAGTGGGATGTTCAAGAGTTCAGAATTGGTTAAAACAGGAAAAAGAGATAAAAATGTTAAATAAATAGTAATATTATCATAAACTTACTTTTTTTGACAGTCTGGATACATTTTTGGACATCCCTATGATATCCGCAGGAAGCTTTGGGTTATCCTGTGACTACAAGCCCAACTTGACCAGGATCCTGCCCACAGCTAGGAAGATCTCCAGGTTTTTCCTAAAGCTCTGGAGTTACCAAGGCACCGGGAAGGAACATAAGTGGAATTCAGCTTACATCTACAAGAAAAATGTAACCTCAGAGTCCTGTTTCTGGTGGGTTATTTTTTATCTGTTCCACCTCAGCATAAAGTTCTGTGTTGCAAACTATTGTCTTGAAATGGAACACACCCAGAGATCTGAGCGGCTACAAACCTGAGACTTCACTGCAGTTCATCACCATGAATAAGGGCTCCTAGTTTGATGGGCCTTTTGAACTTTAGCTAAAAGTCTTCCCTTTCCTCATGTTACAATAGGGTTCTGTTCCTGAGAACTCTTTATAATGTGAACAGTTTGCAACCTAGATATGTCACCATCCAGCAATATTGTTAAATAAATTTATAGGGTAACCAAGCAATGTGTAGCTAAGGGCATTTAACTCAACCATTAAGATTTCTTTGCTAGGTGCAATGTCGTTGCCACAAACCGGGTCCCCACATGGCAGATGATGCCTGCAGCCCTGCAGCAGCAGGCAAATTCGTCCTACCAGTCTCCCAAATAGTCATTTGTATATAAAGACTGTCCATAACTTGGGTGTTTGTAACCTGGAGAGAACTTGCAGATAAATATAGTAATTGTAACAATTGTGTATACAGCCCTCATAAAATTATTATTGCAATATTGATGCAATATTATGATATACATCAATATTGCAATAATCAGTGTTGATGCAATAGTAATGGCCATACTTCAGAAAGTAACTTTTTAGCTTTGATGCCTCAAGGTTTAATGATGTTGATGTTGTTGTTGTGTGTGTGTGTTCATTCTTTCTTTTGTTATGTGTTTTAATATAAATCGTTTATAAAGGATTGTGTCTGTGATTTTAGGTACATTAATGCTTTGGAAGCTGGATCAGCTGAATTCGCCATGGGTTTAGAGGTTAATGAAATCATTCGGGACTCAAATAAATTTAAGGAGATAGTGCATGACCCAAAAAGGAAGAGTAACTGTGAGTCTCATGCCTTTGCTTCAGGTGGTGTTGCTTATATAAAATATTCCGTATCATAAGACTGAAGAAGTGTCATGAGCAGAACTGAAATACACAACTCAGTGTGCTTTATTTTTCATCCAGTATCTTGGCCTCCTTTCATTAAGGCCTCTATACCTTCATCAAGTTAAAATAAACTCATTTCATGAAAAGCAAAAGGATATAGCCTACCAATCCCATCCATTGATAAGTCTAAACTCAACCCTTTCCACAGTCTCTGTCCATCTACCATATTTGTACTCTGATTGCATCTTTAAATCCAACCAATTAGCTGCTCAGCACATCTTACCTTTTGCCTTTAACAAATCCTTTCATCCCACTCGGGCATACCCTTGACTCAAACCTAACTACCTTCTGGTTTTGTTCGTCAATCTCACCTGTCTTCTCATGATAAGTCTCAATTCCACCTATCTTCCATCTTCCTACTCCTTCTATCTGCTTCCTGACTGTATTCCTGAGCCCAATTGCCCTAGCCCTTATCTCTCTAAACCAGGGTTTTTTCAACCTTTTTGATGCCATGGACCAATACTATTAAGCAAGGGGTCTGTTAATGCCAAGTTGGGAAACCCTGCTCTAAACTTTACTTATTCAAGTACGTATCTAAATGTCTTTCGTACACTGTAATTGTACTCACCTCTATCACGTCCACTGACAGCTTGTTCCATACATCTACCACCTTCTGTGTGGAAAAAAGTGCCCCTCAGTTCCACTTCAAATATTTCCACCTGTATTTCTTCATCTACAGTTGTCAGCTTCTCTATCTGTTCCCTCCTCTCCACCATGTCTGCCTCCTCTTAAATGTATTATTAAACACTGCACATTTTATATTTTCACTTTTGTTTGGGCAAGGATGTTTTTTTTTCATTAATTCATTGGTAGATTTTATCTCATATTGATTGCTTCCAATAAACATCTCCCCACAAATGGAAACAATTTTGTGCCCTGTTTACCAACGCCCCTCAGCTTTCTTCAGGAGAAAGGTGATGCATGCCATTCAACAGTCAATTGTCCAGATGTTTTGTCTTTGACTCACCTCTAAGACATTGTTCCATCATTATTTCATTTTGAACATCCAAGTTATAAATGCTAAAGTTCCGATAAAAGTTCTTGGCTCTCGAATGGCCCCTCTGAATGTTTCTGAAAATGTGTGATGCCATCAATAAACTCCCTGCCCACTTTTTGCACCATACCCTTAGTTATAGACTTTCTAGCCAGAGGAAGCAGGTTCTTTTGGAATCTTCCATGTTTTAGTTGATTTTTCTGGTTGTGGTTTTCAGGCCATTTTCACATTGTTGTTTGTGGGAGCATGCTCTCAGCATGTTTTCTGCAGTATTTCTGCTTTACAATGATGATTACATTTCAAGAGTACTTTTCTGCTGTGAGGTGTTTTGGGATATTCAAAAGGCAGTATATCAGTGCGATTTTCTCTTTGCATTTTGATGGTTTCACTTCTGCCTATAGAGGAGACGAATTTTCCAGTGACTTGCTCACACTATGTAATCATAAGGACACAAGAAATCATAATCAGGTTAAAATACTTGCATACTGTATGTTGTGAAATTTGTTGTTATGCAGCAGCAATACATTGCAATGTATAATAAAAAAAGTATTTATATTTTAAAAATTAAATCAAATAAATAATGCAAAAGAAAGTAGCGAGGTGGTGTTCAATGTCTATTCAGAAATCTGATGGCAGTGGGAAAGAAACTATTCCTGAATTGTTGAGTGTGTGCCTGATGGTAGCAATGAGAAAATTGAATGTCCTGGGTGATAGGGGTCCTTAATGATGGATGCTGCCTTTTTGAGACATTGCTCCTTGAAGATGTCCTGGATGTTGGAGAGACTAGTGCTCATATTGGAGCTGACTGAATTCACAACACTTTGCAGCTTATTTTGATCCTGTGCAGTGGATTTCTTCTCCCCTCCCCCCTCCATACCAGGCAGTGCGGCAGCCAGTTAGAATGCTGTCCACGGTATATCCGTAGAAATTTACAAGTGTCCATGGTGTCATACCAAATCTAAAACTCCTAATGAAATATAGCTGCTCTTGTGCCTTATTTGTAACTGTATCAATATGCTGGGCCCAGGATAGATCCTCAGAGATGTTGACACCCAGGAACTCAAAATTGCTCACCCTTTTGACTTCTGATCCCTTGATGAGGACTGGTGTGTGTTCCCTCCTCTTACCCTTTCTGAAGTCCACAATCAACTCTTCTGTCTTACTGACGTTGAGTGCAGGGTTGTTGCTGTGACACCACTCAACTAGCTGATCTATCTTGCTCCTGTTCGCCTTCTCGTCACCATCTGAAATTCTGTCAACAATAGTTGTGTCATCAATAGTCGTGAAATCAAAATGGGAGTACACTATCTGAATCCTTGAACCTGTTAGCTGGTAAAATGTGCTTGGAAAAAAGGAATAGAGAACTTTTGGTAAATTTAGATTAAGGAAAGGCAAGGAGGAGACTGGAGAGGAGCATAAACACAAGGATGGATCAATTTTTATGCAATGTATCTTATTTTTTATTGATGAAAGGTGATAGCCTAGCAATGTTCCAGTCTATGGCTCCGATGCTGATTACAATCAACCATTGGAGTAAAGAAATACTATAATTCATAAACATTTGAGTAATAAGTTCTGACTCTAAAAGAGCAAAACCATAATGCTGAGCCTGTGCCCCAGTTGTTGGCTCTCTAGTCAGAGGAAGCAGATTCTCAAAATCTTCTCTGTCAATCCTTCACAGAATTTTGCATATCTCAATGAGACTGTTCTAAACTCTGTGGCATATACAGAATGTCACTCAGTTGCAATCACTGCCTGAAAACTCCAAAATGTGTCATTTGTCGCTCCAGTATTTCTCAGTTGAGTATCCACCATTATATTAGCTGAGATTCTACTTCCACTACTCTTATTGTCACTCTCTTTGGCATATAGGTCCAAAGATCCCTGAAGGTGACAACACAGATAGATAGGGTGGTGAAGAGGACAACTGGGTGCTTACTTTCATTATCCGGGACATAGTAGAGGGAGCTCCTGGTACTATATAAAGTATCGGAATACAATGTACATTTATGTTTGCCACAAGTGATTGGACTGGAGAGAATGTGGCGGAAATTGGAATTGGTTCATTATTGTCACTTGTAATGAGGGATGGTAAAAACCTTGTGTACTGTTTGGACAAATCAACTCATTGTAGAGTGCTTTGAAGTTGGACAATAACGGAATGCAGAACAAAGTGGAATACAGATTCACATCAGATTCATTTATTTCTCACACGTACATCGAGACATCACTTATGTTAACAGCCAACACAACCTAAGGATGAGCTGGGGGCAGCCCGCGAGTGTCGCTTCACATTCCTGCACCAATACAGCATGCCCACACATTCCTGCACCAACACAGAATGCCCACAATGCATGCCTACACATTCCTGCACCAACGCAGCATGCCCACAATGCATGCCTACACATTCCTGCACCAACGCAGCATGCCCACAATGCATGCCCACACATTCCCGCACCAACACAGAATGCCCACACATTCCTGCACCAACGCAGCATGCCCACAATGCATGCCCACACATTCCTGCACCAACACAGAATGCCCACACATTCCTGCACCAACACAGCATGCCCACAATGCATGCCCACACATTCCCGCACCAACACAGAATGCCCACACATTCCTGCACCAACACAGCATGCCCACAATGCATGCACACACATTCCTGCACCAACACAGAATGCCCACAATGCATGCCTACACATTCCTGCACCAACGCAGCATGCCCACAATGCATGCCTACACATTCCTGCACCAACGCAGCATGCCCACAATGCATGCCCACACATTCCCGCACCAACACAGAATGCCCACACATTCCTGCACCAACACAGCATGCCCACAATGCATGCACACACATTCCTGCACCAACACAGAATGCCCACAATGCATGCCCACAATTCCCGCACCAACGCAGCTGAACAACAAAAGCAACAGCAACCACAATAACACAACAGCAAAACAAGCTCCTTTCCCACCCTAAGTCACACATACAGACAGGCCTCCAACCCCAGGACAGGTATCTCCAGGTTTCTGACCACCAGTCCTTGGATCTGGACTCTCAGACTCACAGACATTGGTCCTCTGACCACCAGTCCCTGGTGCAGATTCACAGACTTCCAACCTCTGGATATGCCAACCCATGGGACTTTGGCCTCAAACTCTGGTCTTTCTTGCAGTCAAGCAGAGCATTTGCCATACCAAGCCAGGATGCACCCAGATAGAGTGGCTTTCTATGATGCATTGATTAAAAATTGATTATGGTTGAAGGATCATGCCCAATTTCTTTTGCCTCCTGAGAAAGTAAAGGTGTTGGTGAGTTTTCGTGTCCCTGGTACCAACATGGCTGGACCAGGATAGGCTACATGTGATGTTCACTTCTAGGTTTTTAAAGCTTTCAACCCTCTCGATCTCAGCACCGTTGATGTAGATAGGGGTCCGTGCACTGCCCCCTTCCTAAAGTCAGTGACCAGGTCTTTTGTTTTGCTGACATTGAGCTAAAAGTTGTCTTGACACCATGTTACTAAGCTCTCTACCTCTTTCCTGTACTTGGACTCATGTTTATTTGCAACACAGCCCACTGCAACGGCATCATCCACAAACTAGTAGATGGGGTTAGGGCGGAATCTGCCCACGCAATCATGCCTGTACAGGGGCAGTAGAGAAGGGGGTAGAGGATGCAATCTTGCAGAGCATCAGTGCAGAGAATAATTGTGATGGAGGCATTGCTGCCTAAACTTACTGATTACAGTCTGTTGGTCAGGAAGTCAAGGATCTAGTGGTAGAGGGAGGAGTTGACTCCTTAGTCTCGTGTTTTCTCTGAATTACAGTACAGAAGATGGAGCTGTAATCAATAAACAAAAGTCTAATGTGGGATGCTCCACATTAATGTGTCCAGATGCTCTAGAGATGAGTGTACCACAATGGAGATGGCTTCTGCTGTAGACCTATTTTGGGGATAGACAAACTGCAGTGGGTCAAGGTTGGCTGGGAGGATGGAGCATTGTGTTCAGACTCTCCAGGATGTTCATAATGTTGTAATGTTTCTGTTGTGAGCAGAGACGGGACCTGATAGTGGTAAACTAAATCATGAAACACACACAGGGAATATGTTGATAGTAAGAGGCGTCTCTCCATTGCAGAGGTGTTAAAGGCTATAGGTTTAAGGTGAGGAGTAAGAAGTTTCTCAGAGATTTTAGGAAGGGTTTCTTTCACTTCCTCCAAGAGGTTCACAACCTTGTTGTAGGGTGTGGAGACTTGTGTGCCTCAATATACTATGTTGGCCGGAGTCAGGGCCTTGTACTTTGGCTCTTGGTAGGATCACCCATCCCAGACAGGTCAAAGGATGGAGGCCAGACTAAGAGTGGTCCACTGGTCCTCCAGGTTTGGTGGTTCAGCTCAGGGCCAACAACCCTGACTGATCAAAAAAAATATTGTTGTGGAAACAACCATGAGGATTTCTTCTATGTGGCCAAGGACAGATGGAGATGGAGGACCTTCATTGCTGCCCTAAACGCCAGTGGCGTAACAGGCAATTAATAAAAAATAATAATTTTTTTCACAGAGGATAATTGAAATTTAGGAGAAGCTGTTCAAGAAAGTGGGAGATCTGAGACTCTCACAATATTTAAGAAGCATCTGGACAAACACTTGAATTAGCAATGAATTGTAGACTGCAGATCATGTGCTGGTAAATGGAAATACTGGAGGCAGGTTCTTGATGGTCACTAAAGCCATGGTGGATCAAAGGGTCTATTTCTATGTTCTATGACAATATATGATTTTATAATACTCAGCATGCCTCCTGCTCTACCTAATCTTTGCCAATAATGATTCAAGATGACCTGTACTTCATCTCCAGATGATTGTTCACAAAACTGAAGTAGTCATGTTGACGTCCTGTCGAAAGACTGGTCAAAGCCCACTAACTTCAATTGTAAAACATCTTACAAAGTTTTTCATGTTTGTAAGTATTTGCCGCATAAGTTCAGCTTTCATTTTAATTTTTGTGGGTTTTTTTCAGGCTCTAAGCTTATTGAGTGTGTCTGGATTATTTGGGTTAGTTCAGCTAGTAGATTTATTTACTCAGTTTATTTAGGTAGTTATGTTGTTTGGATTGACTTGGGCAATAAAACTTTACAACTTTGATGACTTTTGACTCAGGTGCTTAGTCGCCTCACCCAGCACGTTGTGTAATCTTTAACCAAATGTTAATGGTCATCTCCGTAATTGTCAGAGTCTGAGGTAATGACACCTTATTGTACTCCTTGCTGTTTCTCATGCATGGACTCGTACTGGGCCAGCAGTAACTACTCTAACAATGGAGACAGGGTTAGAATAATACATGCCAGCCATCACAAATTGCTATTATTACATATTACCACAAATTACCTATTATTACAGATGTGATAACATTTTAAAAAGTATAACATATCTTGGCAGAGTCCGCCTGGCATTATGGAAGGGGAATCATGTTTAACACATTAGCATTCTTTGAGAATGTAATTAGCAGGATAGTGAGTATAGTTTATTTAGACTTTATTTAGACCTTTGATTGCTAACCATCTAAAATTTATTGCACAAGATAATAGTTCATGGTGTTGAGATTGATATATTAGCTGGGACTGAGTATTGGCTAACATGCAGAAAACAAAGAGATAAACAGGTAATTTTTCAATTGGTAATATCTAACTTGTGTTTCAGGGATCAATAGGTGGTACATTTAATGTCAGAGAAATATATTATAGTTACTTAGAATCTATAGTAATTACTCAGATAAAGGAATTTTAACTTTGTTGCTGAAACAAAGGCAGATGGGAAAAAGGTTGCAAGGGGGATACAGTGTATCAGGCAAGAAATGTATAGACAGATATAATGAGGGGAAATGCAAGGGTATCCATCATCATCACCATTATGGACCATGTTGTATGACATGAGTGATCACAGTCGTCCATCTGAGAAGTTATAATAAGCTCTTCAAAACTTGTGCCTGTCCAGCCCTTGATGTAACTCATGAATCTCACGCGCTGTCAACCGCGACTTTTTCTTCCATCAGTTTTTCCCGTTGTGCAAGTTGTCCGAGCTTCTTTTTCCTCAGGACGTGTCCCAGAAATTCCAGCTGCCGTTTGCAGATTGATGGTACCAGCTCTCTTCTTATTCCGGCTCTTTGCCATACTTCCTCATTAGTCACTCTGTCCTTCCATAACGTTCTCATTATTCTTCTCAAAAACCTCATTTCTACAGCTTCAAGACTTCCCTCATTTTGCTTTGATGTTGTCCTGCATTCACATCCATATGTTAGTGTGAGAAGAATATGGATAAAAATTCATAGAATGAGGGAATTGTCTATGTAAAATAGATTGAGCAAGGTGGGTCTACTCTCAAATTCAGAGGCTTTAGAGGGTTCTTTGCAGGTAAGATTGCATGAATCACAGAAAAATTACACCATAAAACCGTAAGATATAGGAGCAGAATTAGGTCATTTGGCCCATTGAGTCTGCTCTGCCATTTTATCGTGGCTAGTCCAAAATTTTCCTCTCAGCCACAATGTCCTGCCTTCTCCCTGTATCCCTTCATGTCTTGACCAGTCAAGAATCTATCAACCTCTGCCTTAAATATACATTGGTCTCCACTGCTGCCTGTGGCAAAGATTTCCACAGATTCGCCACTCTCTGGCTGTAAAAATTCTTCCTCATCTCCTATCTAAGGCTCAGTTCTGAGGCAATATCCTCTGGTCTAAGACTCTCCCACCATAAGCAGCATCCTTTCCGCACCCACTCTAGCAAGGCCTGTCACCGTTCGATAGGTTTTAATTTAGCTCACTGAATAAGTTCTGCAAAAGTATGGCCTACTGCCTGGAACCCAGCAAAATCTTTCCTCCCAAGATCTTATTAGCACCCTTCTGAACACTACAGTTGAATCTGCCTCTCCTGCAATGACATTGTAGTTAACACTCAAATCACCGACTGTGTTTAATTAAAACCTTTCTGCTTACGTTGTCTTTCATTTTTTTTTGCCAAATACTTTTATTCCTTTAGTTCTTGACCCTTCCACCAATGGAACAGTCTTGTCCGTCTTTATTGAAACATTCCGTGATCTTAAGTATCTTGGGTGCTCAACTGACCTCCTCTGTTCCAAGTAGAATAACCTCTGCTTATCTGGTCTGTCCAGATGACAAATAACTTTATCCATGGAATTATTTCAGTCCAACGCCTCTGCACCCTTTTTTAAGGCCCTCACATATTTCCTAAACTTTGGTTCCCAGAAATGGCCACCATCCCCCAGACGTGGTTGAACCAATGTTCTTACTGCTGTTTAGTGTGTGGCCTGCACTGAGTAGTAGGTGCATTCACCCAGCCCAAATCGTTAGGGAACATGTTAAGTGGATGTCATGCATAGATGATGTTACCCTGGTAGGAAGCATCCTATACAGGTGCATCACGTCTTGGTATGGCAAAGGCTCTGCCTGTGACGGCAAGAATTGGCAGAGATTTGTGGGTACACCTCAGCAGATCACAAAAACCAGCCTTCCCTCCACAGACCCTATCTACACTTCTCCCTGCCTCAGCAAGCAGTCAACATAATCAAAGACCAACCCCACACCAGGCTTGATGACCTGCAGCTTATTAGGGAAAGTGAACAGGAGATAGATAGGAGCTACAAGGAGTTAGTCACCCCGAGGCTGCAGGAGTTAGGCAAGTGGGTGACGGTCAGGGAAGGGATGGGAAGAGCTCAGATAGTAGAGAGCACCCCTGTGGATATCCCCCTCAGTAACCGTTACCTCATTTGGATGCTGTTAAGGGAGGTGACCTGACAGAGGATGACCATGGCGATTGGGTGTCTTGCACTGAGACTGGTTCGGTGGTGCAGAAGGGAGAGAAGAAGATGAGGAATGTGGTAGTCATAGGAGATGCCATAGTGAGGGGAACAGACAGGAGGTTCTGATAGAGATACCTGCATGATTGTTGCCTCCCAGGTGCCAGGGTATGGGATGTCTTGGGGTGCAGAGTATTCTGAAGGGAGAGGGTGAACAGACAGAAGTCTTGGTACACGTTGGTAGCAATGACATTGGTAGAAAAAGGGAGGAGGGCCTGAAGAGAGAATTCAGGGAGTTGGGTAGGAAGCTGAAAAGCAGGACCTCCAGGGTAGTAATCTTAGGATTGCTGCCTTATGCCACGTGCTAACGAGTGTAAGAATAGCATGATCAGGCATATTAATGCGTGGCTGAGAGACTAGTATAGGAGGCAGGGGTTCGGGTTCCTGGATCATTGGGGTCTCTTCTGGGGGAGGTATGACCTGTACAAAAAGGACAGGTTACACCTGAACCCAAAGGGGTCCAATATCCTGGTAGGCAGGTTTAATAGAGCTGTTCAGGAGGGCTTAAACTAATTTGGCAGGGGGAGGGGAACCAGAGTGATAGGGCTGTGGAAGGGGAAAACAGAAATAAATCAAAGATAGTGTTCAACACAGATGATAGAAAGGACAGGCAGGAGATGAGGCACAATCACAGCTAGTGGGATGAGCTACAGGGCAATAGAGGCATGGTGCAGTTAAAACAGAAAGCAACAAATACTGGACTGAAAGTGCTATATCTGAATGCATGCAGCATAAGAAATAAATTGGACAATCTTGACATTCAGCATCAGATTGGCAAGTATGAGGTTGTGGCCATCTCTGAAACTTGGCTAAAGGATGGTTGCCATTGGGAGCTGAACATCCAAGGATATACGGTGTATCGGAAAGATAGGTTAGTAGGCAGAGGGGGTGGTGTGGCCCTGTGTATAAGAAATAATATTAAATCATTAGAAAGGGATGACATAGGATCGGAAGGTGTAGAGTCTGTATGGGTTGAGTTAAGAAATGGCAAGGGTAAAAGGACCCTAATGGCAGTTGTATACAGGCCTCCAAACAGCAGCTGGGATGTGGATTACAAATTACAGCAGGAGATAGAAAAGGCATGTCAGAAGGGCAATGTCATGATAATCATTGGGGATTTTAACACGAAAGTGGATTGGGAAAACCAGGCCAGTACTGGACCTCAGGAGAAAGAATTTGTAGAATGTCTAAGGGATGACGTTTTAGAACAGCTTGTTGTTGAGCCCAGTAGGGGATCGGCTGTACTGGATTGGGTGTTGTGTAAAGATCTGCAGGTGATAAGAGAGCTTAAGGTTAAAGAACCCTTAGGGAACAATGATCACAATATGATCGAGTTCACTTTGAAAATTGAGAAGAAGAAACTAAATTCAAATGTGTCAGTGTTTCAGTGGAATAAAGGAAATTACAATGGCATGAGAGGGGATCTGGCCAAGGTTGACTGGAAAGAGACACTAGAAGGAAGGACAGAAGACCAGCAATGGCTGGAGTTTCTGCGAAAAATGAGGGAAGTGCAAGACAGATATTCCAAATAAGAAGAAATTTTTGAATGGAAGGACACTACCATGGCTGACAAGAAAAGTCAGTGCTAAAGTAAAAGCAAAAGAGAGGGCATACAAGGAAGCCAAAGCTAGTCGGAAGATAGAGGATTGGGGAGCTTATAAAATCTTGCAGAAGGAAACTAAGAAGGTCATTAGGAAGGAAAAGATGAATTATGAAAGGAAGCTGGCGACTAATATCGAATGAGATACTAAAAGCTTTTTTAAGTATATAAAGGGTAAAAGAGAGTTGAGGGTAGATATAGGACCAATAGAAAATGATGCTGGAGATATTGTAATAAGAGGTGCAGAGATGGCAAAGGAACTGAATGCATATTTTGCATTAGTCTTCACATCTGCAGTATACTGCACATTCAAGAGTGTCAGGGAAGTGAAGTATGTGCAGTGAAAATTATGACTGAGAAGATGCTCAGGAAGCTTAATGGTCTGAGGATGGATAAATCTCCTGGACCTGATGGAATACACCCTTGGGTTCTGAAGGAAGTAGTTGGGAAGATTGCGGAGGCATTAACAATGCTCTTTCAAGAATCGACAGGTTCTGGCATTGTACTGGATGACTGAAAAATTGCAAAAGTTACTCCTCTATTTAAGAAGGGTGAGAGGAAGCAGAAAGGAAACTATAGACCTGTTAGCCTGACACTAGTGGTTGGGAAGTTGTTGGAATTGATTGTTAGGGATGAGATTACAGAGTACCTGGAGGCACATGACAAGATGGGCCAAAGCCAGCATGGTTTCCTGAAAGGAAAATCCTGCCTGACTGACCTACTGCAATGCTTTGTGGAAATTACAGGTAGGGTAGACAAAGGAGGTGCAGTAGATGTGGTGTACTTGGATTTTCAGGCCTTTGATAAGGGGCCACACATGAGGCTGCTTAGCAAGATAAGGTTCCATGGAATTACAGGGAAGTTACTAGCATGGGTGGGAATTGGCTGATCGGCAGAAAACAGAGAGTGGGAATAAAGGGATCCTATTCTGGCTGGCTGCTGGTTACCAGTGGAGTTCCACAGGGGTTGGTGTTGGGACCACTGCTTTTTTATGATGTATGTCAATGGTTTAGACTATGGGGTGAATGAATTTGTAGCTAAATTTGCCGATGATACAAAGGTAGGTGGAGGAGCGGGTAATTTTGAGGAAACAGAGAGCCTGCAGAGAGACTTAGATAGTTTAGGGGAATGGGCAAAGAAGTGGCAAATGAAATACAATGGTGAAAAGCGTATGGTCATGCACTTTGGTGGAAGAAATAAACGGGCTGTTACATACCCTGTAACTGGGTTGCCAAACCAGCAGAAATGGAATGCTCGTTGAAGTCTGGATTACTAGGAACTAATAAAGTTTTATTAAAGACATAAGTAGTACAGTACTCTATTCGTAAGAATATCAATGTAACAGGTTAGCAATGATAATACACACATATACACAGAAATAGGGTAATAGGAATCAACCAAGCTGTATCGCAGTCTAGGGGTAAAATGATCAGTCTTAAGTGAAGCAGAATTCAATTCAGTTTAGTGCAGTTCGCAGTAATCGCTGTTGTACCGTTGGAGAGAGAGAGAGATGCAATTTGGTTCAGGCAGACCTTTGATGTCTTCTAATCCCCACCGACTGTGACCCCTCCATTCCGAATATGATCGTTCTTCCGCGGTGAACCCGGCACCCAGGCAAGGGCGGACACACACCCCAGGTTCCCACCGATCGTACCTTTACACCCTGTGAGCCTCTGGTTGGTTCCCGCGAACCGGACCTCCAAACTCCCACCACTTGTGGGGGTACACTGCTCTTTCCAGGGTCTCGTGGTGTGTTGCGTGCCTTAGCAAACCTGCTCTTTTTATCCCCCTGCTGGGGTATCACCTGTCCATCAAACTTCAAACAGTTCAGGTTTAAAGCAACCAGTCTGTCAATATTCTGAATTGTGTTTCTTTTCCGTTAATCCCTCTCTTCTCTCTTATTAGCATTTTGAATGTTTCTCCATTGTCTTTCTTATCTCTCTCATTAGCATCAATGGTCCGATAGCTTTGCTTGGCGTCACAGGGCAGACTATTATATAGATGGGGAGAGAATCCAAAATGCAAAGATGCAAAGGGACTCGGGAGTCCTTGTGCAGGATACCCTAAAGTTTAACCTCCAGGTTGAGTCGGTGATGAAGAAGGCAAATGCAATGTTGGTATTCATTTCTAGAGGTATAGAATATATAGAATATAAGAGCCAGGATGTGATGTTGAAGCTCTATGAGGCACTCATGAGACCACGGTTGGAGTATTGTGTGCAGTTTTGGGCTCCTTATTTTAGAAAGGATATACTGACATTGGAGAGGGTTCAGAGAAGATTCATAAGAATGATTCCAGAAATGAAAGGGTTACTGTATGAGGAACGTCTGGCAGCTCTTGGGCTGTATTCCCTGGAGTTAAGGAGAATGAGGGGGAATCTCACAGAAATATTTCAAATGTTAAAAGGCCCGAACAGATTAGATATGGCAAAGTTATTTCCCATGGTAGGGGAGTCCAGGACAAGAGGGCATGACTTCAGGATTGAAGGACTTCAATTTAGAACAGAGATGCGGAGAAATTACTTTTGTCAGAGGGTAGTAAATCTGTGGAATTTGTTGCTATGAGCGGCTATGGAGGCCAATCACTAGGTGCATTTAAGGCAGAGATAGATAGGTTCTTGATTAGCCAGGGCATCAAAGGGTATGGGGAGAAGGCAGGGGAGTAGGGATGTCTAGAAAAATTGGATCAGCCCATGATTGAATGGTGGGGCAGACTTGATGGGCAGTATGGCCTAATTCTGCTCCTATATCTTATGGTCTTATTCTCACGTCTCCCCTGACCCTTTGAGCAGAAGATAGAAAACCCAGAAAACCTGTACAACTGGGCTCAAGTTCAGTTTCTATTCCACTTTTATAAAACTGTTCAATAGTTCTCTGGTATGTAAAGATGGACTCTTGACCTCAGAATCTACCCCATTATGTCCTTGCACCTTATTATCTACCTGCACTGCAATTTCTTTGCAACTATAACATATTAATCTCCATTCTGTTATTGCTTTCCTTGTACTCTCTCAATGCGTTGTTATAAGAATGAACTGTATGGATGATATGCAAGACATGTTTTTCACATACTCTGTTAGATGTGACAATAATGAGACCATAAGACACTGAAGCAGCTTTAGGCCACTCAGCCCACCGAGTCTGTTCTGCCATCCTAGCATGGCTGAATTATTTTCCCTCTCAATCCCATTCTCCTGCCTTCTCGCCGTAACCTTTAACGCACTGACTAACCCATAATCTATCAACCTTTGCTTTAAAAATACTCAATGACTTGGCTTCCACAGCCCTCCGTGGCAATGGATTTCACAGATTCACCACCCCCTGCTAAAGAAGTTCCTTCTCATCTCTGTTCTAAATGGACTTCCCTCTATTCTGAGGCTGTTCCCTCTGGCCCTAGACTCCCTCTTCGTGCACCCCCCCCGCCATAAGGAGCATCCTCTCCACATCCACTCCGTCCAGGCCTTTCAATATTCAGTAGGTTTCAGTGAGATGCCCCCTCACTCTTCTAAACTCCAGTGAGTACAGGATCACAGCTGTCAATGCTCCTCATATGTTAACCCTTTAATTCCTGGAATCATTCTTGTGAACCTCCTCTGGCCATTCTCCAATATCAGCACATCTTTTCTTAGGTAAGGAGACCCAAACTGCTCAACATACCACAAGTGTGGTCTGACCAATGCCTTATAAAGCCTCAGTACCACATTCTTGCTCTTATATGCTAGTGCTCTCAAAATGAATGGTAACATTGGATTTACCTTCCTTACCACCAACTCATCCTGCAAATTAACCTTTGGAGAATTCTGCATAAAGGCTTCCAGGTGCCTTTGCACTTTTTTTTGAATTTTCTCCCCCATTTAAAAATAGTTTACACCTTTATTCCTGCTACCAAAGTGCATAACCATACATTTCCTGACACCATATTCCATCTGCCACCTCTGTACCCATTTTCCAATCTGTCCAAGTCCTTCTGCCGATTCCCTGCTTCCTCAACACTACCTGCCCCTCCACCTACCCTTGTAACATCTGCAAACTTGCCCACAAGCCATCAATTCCATCATCTAAATTGTTGACATATAACTTGAAAAGAAGTGGTCCAACCCCAGTGGAGCACCACTTGTCATTAGCAGCCAACCAGAATAGGCCTCCTTTACTCTGACTCTTTGCCTCCTACCAGTCAGCCAATCTTCTATCCATACTAGCATCTCTCCTGTAGCACCACAGGCTCCTATCCTGTTAAGCAGCTCACGTGCAGCACCTTGTCAAAGTCCTCCTGAAAATCCAAGTAAACAACATCCACTGACTTTCCTTTGTCTATCCTGTCCGTGATTTCTTCAAAGAATTCCATAAGATTTCTCAGGCAAGATTTCCCCTTAAGGAAACCATGCCAACTCTGGCCTACTTTATCAAGTGCCCCTAAGTACCCTGAAACCCCATAATGGACTCCCAACTTCTTCCCAACCACTGGAATCAGGCTAACATGGCTATAAGTTCCTTTCTTCTGCCTGCCCGTCCCTTCTAGAAGAATGGAATGACATTTGCAAATTTCCAGTCCTCCAAACCATTCCAGAATATCCTGACTCTTGAAAGATCGTTACTAATGTCTCCGCTAGCTCTTTAGCTACCTATTTTAGAACCCTGTGGTGCAGTTCATCAGGTTCAGGTGACTTATCTACCTTCAGGCCTTCAGGTTCCGAAGCACTTTCTTAATAATAGCAACTACACTCAGTTCTGTCCCCTGACACTATTGAATTTCTGGCGTAATGCTATAGTCTTCCACAGTGAAGACTGGCGCAAAATACTTTGTAATTTCACGCACCATTTCTTTGTTCCCCCTCCATTACTACCTCTCCAGCGTCATTTTCCAACAGTCCAATATTCACTCTCATCTCTCTTCTACCCTTTACTTATCCGAAAAAGCTTTTGGTATGCTCTTTGATATTTTTGGCTAGCTTACCTTCATAATTTCATCTTTCCTCTCCTTATATTTTTTTTAAGTTGCCTTCTGTTGGTTTTTAAAAGCTTCGCAATCTTCTAGTAAACCAATTCACCTTGGCAGCTGAAAGTACAGCGAGCAATAATGCATTGATTAAAATTTGAGACAATTTGAGAGAGTGCAAAGATCAGGTAGTGGGTAAGAGGATTTAAGGAGGCGACAGAGAGCAGGAAGGGTGAAGTGTTGCAAATACTTTGTAAACATAGATGAATTTTTTTAGTACTGGCATATTGCCAACATTTGTAACCCAGCATAGTTGTGACATTTGAAGCATTAGGAGATTGGAAATTGCTGTCTCCGATCTACATGTGAGACCAGCAGATCCTGTGTAAACTGTGTTTGATTGAATGTGTCAATTCCTCAGGTAGAGACGGATGTGATCCACTGGGGCAGAATTTATTCCAGCATATCTGAGCAAGCTACGAGGCAGGAAGAATCACAGTGTAAACCTGAGCAACCTCTCACATCACATTCACACACACAGCTCTCATTACAAGGTAGTTAAAGTGACCTCAGGTATTTGGGGACCTCACAGCGTTGCATTGGTAAAACAACATTTGTTTTTTTTATTGAATTAAATTGTACGTCTGCTCATTATTACTCAACAAGCTTTGGCTTTTCAAGATTTTGCCACCCTGGTTATAAACACTCCCTGTCTGGGAGAGGAGCCCCTGTCTCTGTGTTTGTCTCCTACTCTACCTTTACTGGTGCTCAGCAAGATTCTGTCCCTAATTGCACTAATTTACTATCATTAAAACAAGGTTCAGAGGCTGATTAATTTTTATCACGGCCTAGTCAATTCGCCTGGCAGTCAATGTGATTGCTGTATTTGTGCCTTATATGCATGAGCAAGATTTAGAATTTTGATCTTTATAGAACAGCCAAGAAGTTTTTTTTTTCTGTGAAAGTCATTAAAGCCATGAAATGTTCTCTGACATGACTTCCTTGCCTTGTTAGGAGCCTCCCATGCCTGACAACTACCTTGTAATGAGAGCTGTGTGTGTGAATGTGATGTGAGAGGTTGCTCAGGTTTACACTGTGATTCTTCCTGCCTCGTAGCTTGCTCAGATATGCTGGAATAAGTTCTGCCCCAGTGGATCACATCCGTCTCTACCTGAGGAATTGTAGGTTTAAATTCCATTCGACAGATGAACACAAGCCAGGCTGACGTTCTCAGACACGATAGGATGTCGTCACTGAAACCCTGTCAGATTTATTGCCGAATGGAAGAGCTTCCAAGAGAAGCACAAGTTGTTTTCCACTTTCTTGGCCAATATTTATCTTTTAATCAGCATTTTAAAAATCTAGTCATAACAGTATTACTGTTTGTGGAACTTTGCTGTGCTTAAGTTGACCACTGTGTTTTGCAAGTTATAGTAGAAGTTCAGAACGTAGTTAGCGGCAACTTGCTTTGGTATTTTATACGTAATTGAAGGTACAAATGCCAAGTCTTTCTTTCTTACCCTAACTTCATCATTGTTGTAATTTGTTGATGTCCTGAAGGCCTAGCAGCTGCCAGTGTGCTCGTGGAGGCAATCGCGAATGCTGTAATTGGTGCCACAAGCGGATTAAACATTTCTTGTGCTAATATTACAAGCCAGTGCAGCAGTTCTGCAGAAGTTCCATCACAGAGTACTGATCCAAAGGCTAATGCTTTCTTCAGAGCAGGGAAGCTCAAAGTTCAAAGTAAATTTATTATCCAAGTACATATATGTAACCACATATCACCCTGAGATTCATTTGCTTGAGCTCAATGGAATATTTCATAATGATAAACAATTTTCAGTCATTTTAAGGTAATTAGCAAAACAAAACAGAAGGATATAAAGATTTTTATTGTGTTATAATCTCATAGACATGTATGTGGTGGCGAGGTTCAGGCCCAGAGTGTATCAAAGTGACAGAGCCTGGATTCTAGTGTGGGGAATGACCCGATGTTCGGACAGTTTAAACACTGGGCCAAATGGACTGAAAAGGCAGGGCGTTGGGACTGGAGGCGAGGGTCGGGCTGATTCTGCTGGTTGCTCGGTGACATTTACTCCACTCTGCGGCACTGAGGCTGAGGATGTGAGCCTACTCCAGGCTTAGTGTCTATGGACTCACTTCCATTCTGAACGCTGTTACTTGCTTTTATTGTTTGCATGATTTGTGAGTTTTTTTTCTCTCTCTCTCTGCGCATTGGGTGTTTGTTGGTCCTTTTTAAATGGGTTCTTTCAGGTTTCTCGTGGCTGCCTGTAAGGAGACGAATCTCAAGGTTGTATACCTTATACATACTTTGATAATAAATGTACTTTGAACTTTGTTCATCTGAAAAGTACCTGAAGGATGAAAACTTGCAGAACTGTTGAGAAAGCAATAGTTTTCTGTTGACTAGACCCTCAGATTTGTGTGATTTTCCTAAAACTCTCAACCCCTCCAACTTGTATTCCACTTTAAAGACCCCAAAATGCCTACATCACTGGTTGCTCATCCTAATATCTCCATCACTAATAGCTTACTTTTATATTCTCACCTCACTAGTTTGCTCTGTTTTTGCACTACTTAATTATTTTTTTTATTTCTTACAGGCGTTGGTGTTCGGACTGCTGATTTTTACGATGTATGTCAATGATTTGGACTATGGGATTAATGGATTTGTGGCTAAATTTGTTGATGATACAAAGATAGGTGGAGGAGCAGGTAGTGTTGAGGAAACAGAGAGCCTGCAGAGAGACTTAGATAGTTCAGGGGACCGGGCAAAGAAGTGGCAGTTGAAATACAATGTTGGAAAGTGGGTCATGCACTTTGGTGGAAGAAATAAACGGGCAGACTATTATTTAGATGAGGAGAGAATTTAAATTGCAGAGATGCAAAGGGACTTAGGAGTCCTTGTGCAGGATACCCTAAAGGTTAACTTCCAGGCTGAGTCAGTGGTGAAGAAGCCGAATGCAATGTTGACATTCAGTTCTAGAGGTATAGAATATAAGAGCAGGGATGTGATGTTGGGGCTTATAAGAAACTCGTGAGGCCACTCTTGGAATATTGTGTGCAGTTTTGGCCTCCTTATTTTAGAAAGGATATACTGACATTAGAGAGGGTTCAGAGAAGATTCACAAGAATGATTCCAGGAATGAAAGGGTTACCGTATGAAGAAGGTCTGGCAGCTCTTGGGCTGTATTCCCTGGAGTTCAGGAGAATGAGGGGTGATCTCATTGAAACATTTCAAATGTTAAAAGACCTGAACAGATTAGATATGGCAAAGTTATTTCCCATTGTAGGGGAGTCTAGGACAAGAGGGCTTGACTTCGGGATTGAAGGATGTCCATTTAGAACAGAGATGCGGAGAAGTTACTTTAGCCAGAGGGTGGTAAATCTATGGAATTTGTTGCCATGAGTGGCTGTGGAGGCCAAGTCACTGGGTGTATTTAAGGCAGAGATTGATAGGTTCTGGATCAGCCGTGGCATCAAAGGGTATGGGGAGAAAGGAGGGGAGTGGGGATGATTGGAAAAATTGGATCAGCCCATGATTGAATGGTGGAGCAGATTTGATGGGCCAAATGGCCTACTTCTACTCCTATATCTTATGGTCTTATTGCAATTTACAGTAGTTTTTTGATGTACTTCACTGTACTGCTGCTTCAAAGTAACAAAATTTCACAACATATGTCAATGGTAATAAACTGGTTTCTGATTCATAGTCTCATGTAAAGTGCTTTGTAATATTTTGCCTCACTAAAGTTTTATTTTCTTTCTGCATTGCAATCCTTCCATAAGACCACAAACAGTATTCTTGTGGTACACCTGGCACACTTCCATGTCATAAATGACTACGTTATTCCTTCAGCATGCTACTGTCTAATGGCTTTGACTGGTCTGAGTTGCTTAGTCTTGTCTGAAATTACAGTTTCTTGGAATAAAGATGGCAGAGACCGTTGCGAAAACGAACGTATAGCCACACTTTTCCATTGATTACACTGGAATGGTGTGCGGATGTCATGCTGGAGTTAAAAAAGCGGGGCTCCTTGGCTGCAAGGTACTGAAGAAGTAGCCAGCAGAACCACTGCCTCAGAGCGCCAGAGACGTTGGTTCAACCCTGACCTCTGTGAATTTTGCACACTCTCCCTGTGACTGCGTGAGCTTCTT
Source organism: Mobula birostris (assembly GCF_030028105.1). NCBI lineage: Eukaryota > Metazoa > Chordata > Chondrichthyes > Myliobatiformes > Myliobatidae > Mobula > Mobula birostris. The sequence continues at coordinate 16,383,119 of NC_092380.1, read as the reverse complement.
CTGGAGGCTCTGGTTTCTTCCTCTCTCCTGGGGATGTGCAGGCTGCTAGGACAATTGGCCAATATAAATGGTCCCCAGTGAGTGAATGAATGGCAGAATCTGCAAGGAGTTGATGAGAACGTGTAAAAACTAAAATAAGAGATTAATGTGGGATTAGCGGGTTTAGCATGGATTCAGTGGGCCAAAAGGTCTTTTTCCATATTGTGTGTCTATGTGACTAAGGTGAGGTGATGGAGTGTGATAAACTATGGCTCAGTCCGCCAAGTGAAGGTGGGAAAACTGGAGGGAGAGGGGAACTTTGCGAATGAAGAACATTAACTGAACTGCCTGTTTCTTACTCACAGTGATCATTCTGTGTGGAATGAACAGTGACATTGAGACATTAGTTGGTGACACTAAATTGGATGAAGATATTGTCATCATTCTGCTGAACCTGTTCAAGTGAGTGCTTTGACTTGGATTTTTGTTTTTTTCCAGCAGTTATTCTCACTGACCAATAGATGGCAGTACTGGATTACTTTTCATATTTGCTGTTGGCCCCAGGGCAGACAGGTTATGGATAAGATTTGAAATTCTCTCTACATTTGTGCTTTCCTTTAGCATGAATTCATTGAAAAACTCAAATATTTGTGTGATGCCAAAATAACATACACATTACGCAGACAATGGCTCACAAATAAAAAACACTGGAAAAAGCTCAGGTCAGGCAGAGATTACAAAGTCATCAGAATTAACATTCAGATCTTCAGAATGAAGGACACTTGATTTGAAAACTTAACTCTACTCTTTTCTTTGATACTGCTTGATTTGCCGAGAACTTCTAGTATTTTCTGATTTATTACTTATTTCCAGTTTCTGCTGTTTTTATTCGATATTCCATCAAAATTAGGCCTTCCAACTCCACAATCACAAATTGCTACTCTATACCGTCTCTTATAGTCCCTTACACAGGAGTAATCTGTAAGTGCAAGTTTCTAATGCTGTTTTTTTAATAGATGCAGAAACTTGGTTTGCCCAATTAAAAACTAAGTGATATAAGGCTACACAGAAACTGATCTGACATTGAGCCAGAATGAATCAAACCTCCCCGTGGGACATAATCTCACTCAAATTCACTTGCTAATTTCATATGACTCTCACCGCACAAGCTGTCCCTCTCCTGACACTGCCATCTCACCAATACAATATCCTTTGGTTGGGGATAAAAATTATCCAATTTCTCCCTTGAATGTTCTCATCAATTTAACTTTCACAGGCCTCTTGGGATTCCACAAGGTTTGTATGATGTAGATCAGGGGTTCCCACCCTTTTTTATGCCATGGACCCTCTACCATTAACTGAGGTGTCTGTGGACCCCAGGTTGGGAACTCCTGCAGTAGGTGAAGCAATTTCTTATCTCAGTCCTAAATGGCTAGGCCATCACAACCTTCTATAAATCCACCTTCACAGTGTGTTGCTTCAGGAAGGCTAATAGTATCATCGATGATACTGTCACCTTGGCACCTTTTCTCTCTTCTACCCTCTAGAAGATACAAGAGCTTAAATGCTTGGTTGACTGGACTTCTGAACCACACATCTCTTGTTACCTTATTAGAGTTAGCCTGGCCTCTACCTTTTGATCTGTTTGGCATGGGTGACCCTACCAAGAGCCAAAGCTCTCTGAGTCATTGAGGCACACAAGCCTCCAAACCATGATAAGGTTATGGTTCTCTTTATGTTAAATCCGTGGGTGTGATGTGCACACTAGACCATTGCAATGGTACCAATGGAGAAGTGGCATCTTTACCGTCTTTGTTTTTTTTTAACTACAAATTGTGACAATGACTCACTCATTGTTTAGATGAACTTGATTTCAATTAGCACTTTCTTTAACAATCAGTCAATTGTCCAGTTGTCAAATGAGAGATACGAGTCTTCAACGTTGTGCCATCCTCCCAAGACATTTGTATGTTAATTCACTATCAAAAACATGATGGCATTGGGTCAGTGATCGGGAGGATGGGTGGTGAGATGTTAATAATGTCTTTCTCACTATTCTTCCCACTCATCTTTCTGATAGCCACAGCTATTCACTCAATGATGACTCAATGGACTACATGAAGCAAGTACTGGTGGTCACCCTGCTTCCTTCACAAGGGATCAATGACAGCCAGAGGGTAAGACCATAAGATACAGGAGCAGAATTAGGCCCTTTTGGCTCATCGAGTAAGGAGTAAATCTCCAGGAATAGATCGGATTAAGATTCTGCGTTCTTACTGTAAATTACCAAGCCCTTAATAGAAGAGCTGGCTGATGCCTCTCCCTATCACACTGAATTGAGTTTTTGCCCCCTTTAGAGATCCTGATTCCCTCGTCCATCCTTTAGTGCCTTATTCAAATAGCAAATCGTACATTTATGAGAAACAATGAGTGGCAGTTCATATGTAAAATCATAAAACTTGTGAGCGCATTGGAGGTGGCCAGCTCATTGTGCTTTTGCTTATGTTAGGCCCTCAGTTGCCAGTTCCTCTTCCCTTCCTATTTACTTGCCCTTTGAATGAGTATTTGAACTAGTATACACTGTACTCCTTGTATCCTAGTGCAAATACTGTACTTATTCAAATATCTGTTAAGTAGGTACAGTCTCTTTGACCATCAATGTATTGCAGCAGGTTGGGGGAGGATATCAAAGCTTAAGATGGTTGATTAGGTTGCCAATGAAGTGGACTGCTTTGTTCTTGGACAGTGTAAGGCTTTTTGAGAGTTGTTCAAGCTGTATTGATTCAGGTGAATGGAAGCTATACCATCACACTTGCAACTTGTTCCCTGTTGTAGTAGAAATAGTTAAAACTAGTGTCTGATGGGATACTTGACCATTCTGGAGCAGCTGGGCTTAAGACTGTTGATGCGTGTTGAGAATAACCTTGGATGATAAGCACAGTACCAAGAACTCCTATTAATTAGATACTAGGCCCCTGGAACCAGGACAAAGGATGTCTCTGGGTGTAAATTATGAGTCCTGATACCAGGAATGTTAGACTTGCACTGAGGGTTAATTGACATGTCTTTTAAACAATTGATCATATACTGACCATGGGATACCAAACAAAAGTTATGTGAAGTTGTTTGTCTTGCTGTATAAATATGAGCTTTGTACAACCTAAAAATCAGAGTTCTGGTGGTGATGGAGACTGCTGCAGACTCTCCATGATATTATGTTAATAAACTCTTAAAATAAAACTGGAAGTCACTCTGGTGATCTTAGTTAGTGATTCCACAACACTTGTAGATGATGGGCAGACCTTGGGCTGTCAGGAGACACTCTGCAGGATATCCAACCTCTGATCTACTCTTTTACTTTGGTTTCATCTAACTGGTCCATTTGAATTTCTGGTCATGGAAATGTGCTATGACAATATTGAATATCAAGCAGAGGTCAGTAGATGCTCTCTTGTTAGAGATAGTCACCACCAGCACTTTTCTAGCCTGAATATTATGGTTTCTTATTTGTCCATGGATGAGTGTTGTCCAGATTTTATACAGACATCAGGTGCATTATTTGTTGAGGCATTTTAAATGGATTTAAACATTAAAAGTTGTACAACATCCCCAATTCTAACCTTATGAGAATGGGAATGTGGGGTTTGAATAATGCATGATGTAGTTCTTGTTGCACTTTCCTATGCTTGCTGTTTGTTCTCAAAATATAATTTGATTCATCAATGTTGCTGGTGAACGCAGCAGGCCAGGCAGCATCTCTAGGAGGAGGTACAGTCGACGTCTCAGGCTGAGACCCTTCATCAGGACTAACTGAAGGAAGAGCTAGTAAGAGATTTGAAAGTGGGAGGGGGAGGGGGAGATCCAAAATGATAGGAGAAGACAGGAGGGGGAGGGATGGAGCCAAGAGCTGGACAGGTGATTGGCAAAAGGGATATGAGAGGATCAGGGGACAGGAGGCCCAGGGAGAAGGAAAAGGGGGAGTGGGGAACCCAGAGGATGGGCAAGGGGTATAGTGAGAGGGACACAGGGAGAAAAAGGAGAGTGAGAGAAAGAATGTGTGTATATAAATAACGGATGGGGTATGACGGGGAGGTGGGGCATTAGCGGAAGTTAGAGGTCAATGTTCATGCCATCAGGTCTCGGCCTGAAACGTTGACTGTACTTCCTCCTAGAGATGCTGCCTGGCCTGCTGCGTTCACCAGCAACTTTGATGTGTGTTGCTTGAATTTCCAGCATCTGCAGAATTCCTCATGTTTGCGAATATAATTTGATTCACTGGGATCTCCACTTTAAAAACTGAATCTGTTTCAGGCCATCAATGACTACGTCAGGGGCTATTCTGAAGCCGTTAATCTCTTTGGATCTGTTCTCAACAAGTTCCTGAAGAGGAATCAGACCCCAACACGGGACGACTTCCGGCGAAGTTTTCGTAATACTTCTTTCCCAGGTAATTACAGATTGTCCCTACGCTGAAAGGAAAGGTAGTGGATGGAGACAGGATAATGGATGAAAAGAAGACAGGTAGAGAGGAAGAAGGGAACACAGACACGTGTGGGAATGAAAGGAAGGGAGACCAAGGATCTGACTTAATACAACACAGAAGGCCATTTGGCTCAATGTCAACTTCCATCAGAATAACCCCATCAACCCCATTCCTTCCTGTCCTGTAGCTCTGCAACTTATTCTCTCTTACATGTTCATCAAACTCTCCTTTCATTAATTCTGTCGTTTACCGACATTACTACGGCCCATTACAGCCCTGGCATTTAGTAGACCAATGAAGGTCCTCCATCTCTGTCAGTGGCTATTATTGTGCCCCAGGTGTGGTTCAGGGTCCTCATTTCTGCCTCTACGGTACGGCGCCAAGTTGTCTTTGGTCTCCCATGTTTCCTCCACCCTTCAGGGGTCCAATGGATTGCTGCCTTGATGTTGGAGTTGGCCTCCCTTCTCATCACGTGTCCAATTCATCTCCTATGTTTCCTCATGATGACTGTGGGCATGTCCTCTTGGTGACACTGAAGGAACAGGGTGTTTGGAGATCTTTCTTGGCCAGAAAATATGGAGGTTCCTGGTGTGAAATAACAACAGCTCGGCGAGGTCACTTTCTGTCAAGCACTGGCATTCTGTCCCCTACAGAGGTGTGGACAGAACACTGCTCTACTAGAGTGAGATAGGACATCTGGTTGAGTGATGGCACTAAAACAACTTCTTGACTTCAGGAAGGAGAAGGAGGGCTAATATACACTAGTCTACATCGGGGAATTGGCGGTGGAGACAGCAGCTTTAAATTAATGGGTGTTAACATATCAGATGGCCTGTCCTGGGCCCAGCACATGAATACAATAGTCAGGAAAGCATGCCAGCTTCTTTATTTTCTTAGGAGGTTAAGGATGATCGGTTTATCAGAGAATTCGCCAACAAGCTTCTACAAATGTACTGTTGAAAATATCCTGACTGGTTGCATCATGGTCTGGTACGGCAACTCAAATACAGGACCATAAGAAGCTGGGTTCCTTAAAGTTGTTATAGCCCATGGGGGGGGAGGGATGATTGGTGAATATAAGCTCCCACCACCTATTAAATACTCCCTATGGTGGGTGTCTCAAATAGCCTCTGCCGACCAAATCCAGCACCTAGCCTTCACGTGTGGAGTAGCTACTGAGCACTAAGCCTGGTGGAGCTGTTTATGTTTATAGGAGAAGGGGCAATAGCGTGTTACTGACACCTTAAAACCAGTCACTCCGGGCAGATGGAGCTCGTCAGCCGTGGTTGGCAGCTCATCTTGGAGAAGGAAAACTCTGATCTCAAACCCCCACTGCCTTGTGGCTATACCCACTCGTGGGGAAGGCTTCGGGAGTAAACCCCGAGGGAAAAATCTGGAGCTGGAGTCCCTGAGGCAACCCTACGTTGAGTTTAACATTAGCGGGCAAATCCTGTGATGCCACTGTGCCAGACTTTATTGGTCTCTGCCTTTCCTTTTGGATTCATTAGCTGTGTGGAGAAGGGTAACCTGCTGCATGGGCAACACCTTGCTCTCGGTATTGTACTGTCCTGGCTTGCATATCATGTAGGCAGCTAGGATGCAAAATCCACGGTCAACCCTGACCAACAGAGGGCCTCATAAGAAGCTGCGGAGGGTATTGGGTTTTCCCAATACATTACAGACACATCCTTCTTGACCATCGGTAGTATTTACTGGAGTCACTACCTCATCTATAATCCCCACAATCCAGGCCATGCTGTTCTTTTACAGCTAGCATCAGGCAGGAGGTACAGTAGTCAGAAGTTCCACACAACCAGGTTCAAGAACAGCTACTTCCCTTCAGCCATTTAATCCTTGAACCAACTGGCAAAGCCCTGATCTCTGCAGTTTAGTGAAACTATGAACACTTGGTACTAAAATGGACATTTTTATGTTCTAATTGCGTTTTCTTGAAGAAAAGTATATAATTTATGTTTTTCTTGTGATTGCTGCATATACAATAAGCTTGTGATGCTGCTACAACTAAGTTCTTCATTGCACTTGTGCCCACGACTATAAACTCGACTTTGGAGGCAAGGAAATAGAGAGGATGGGTAAAAATGTAAGGAGCAAAAAAATTGACATGAAAATGGAAGGAAGGAAGAGAGAGCAGGGAATGGACGTGTAAGGGAAATGGAGGCTTTTGGGGAAAGGAGGTCAATGGAATGAGGGGAAATCGAGAGTGTGGAAACACAGGGAGAAGTAGTGAAAGTGGAAGGTAAGGAATGGTTTTTTGGGAATATGGCGTTGGTGAAAGGGATAAAGGCATCCTACGAAGAGAAGGAGCATGAATATAGAAATATAAAGAAAGATGAACAATCTTGAAAGAAACATAAGTGATAACTGGAATATGATTGTACTTAGTAAACATATTAAATTAGCCATTCACTTGATTGTAGGGCTGAATGGAGAAGTTTACCTGGATGAACATGGAGACCGAGAGTTTAGCCTGACTGTTCTATACACTTCAACCAAGACAACCAAAGTAAGTTCTAAACTTCAAGTGAATTGGGATGTTCCATATTGAAGCTGGTCTCTGCCGCAGATGTACGCAGTTTTACCACAGAAACAGATAAAAGCATTCAAAGGTCCTTTAAGTAAAATGTTAGTTTTCTGTGTACATACCAGTACAAACTGCCCCTACCGCACACACGTACGCAAACTGATCCCTCTGCCACAATAGTGTCTGACCCTTCCACTCAGTCAGACGTGCACACTGACACCTACTCCCCAAAGCACTGCCTCACTCCCCTCCGCGTACGTTTAACCCATTTCCACCCACCACCTACAGATGTCTGTCATTCTCCAAACACTTTGGTGCCCAGCATTGCTCATACAGAACAAGCACAGCACTAACTGAGCCAAAGCAAGCCAGTGATTTTGATGCCACTAGACTGCCTTAATGTGGGCCTGCAGGACTGAATGAAGATGTGTGATGATCTGCTGTATAGTTTTGTCTTGGTGAGGACGTGGTCCCAGCATCATGGCATTATCAACCGTGGGGCAGAAGAAGGAGGGGTAGATGGATGAAGAGGGAGTGGCATATAGAAACTTGTCTAATCAGTACTTTTACAGCTAAGTTGTCTGAGGACAATTGGCTAAACTATGATTCTCAATTTCTGCAGCTTGTGGTAGAACAAAGAGATCTGGGAATACAGGTTCATAATTCATTGAAAGTGGTGTCACAGGTAGACAGGGTTGTAAAGAAAGCTTTTGGCACATTGGCTTTCATAGATCAAAGTGTTGAGTACAGGAGTTGGGATGTTATATTGAAGTTGTATAAGACATTGGCAAGGCTTAATCTGGAGTATTGTGTGCAGTTTTGGTCACCTACCTACAGAAAAGATGCAAACAAAATTGAAAGAGTACAAAGAGAATTTAAAAGGTGCTTCTGGGACTGGGGAACCTGAATTATAAGGAAAGATCAAATAGTTCAGAACTTTATTCCCTAGAAGGTAGAAGACTGAGGAGAGATTTGATAGAGACATACAAAATTATGAGGGGCATAGGGTAAATGAATGCAGGCTTTTTCCACTGAAGTTGGGTGGGACTACAACTGGAGGTCATGGGCTAAGGGTGAAAGGTGAAATGCTTAAGAGGAACATGAGGGGACACTCTTCACTCAAAAGGTGGTGAGAGTGTGGAATGAGCTGGCAGTGCAAGTACTGGATGTGATTTCAGTTTCAACGTTGAAGAGAAGTTTGGATAGGTACATGGATGGGAAGGGTATGGAGGGTATGGTCTGGGTGCAGGCTGTTGGGACTATGCAGTTTAAATGGTTCAGCACATACTAGATGGGCCGAATTGCCTGTGATAGAACTCTAACTTTTCTATGACTCTATAGAGAAGAGTCCCTCCATGTAAAACTTCATGCCATGGTCACCTTTGTAAGGGTGTATTCTGGAGTTATGCAATATAGCAAGTATTAATTTCAACAGCAACCTGTCTTCAGATCTGACTGTGGATTGTAGATCAAATTTAAAAAGCAGCTCAGAACAATGGTCTTCCTGGAGCTGCAGACTGGGGTTGATTGCAAACCAGGTAACACCCATTCAGTTGAGATGTCTGCATATGCATGAAAGCAGCTAGAGAGACAGAGGTGATGAACACTCAATTTGGGTGTGTTGGTGTGAAGATCTACATGTTTCAAATTGTGTGCAACTCAAAGGAAGCATCATAAGACCATAAGATATAGGAGCAGAATTAGGCCATTTGGTCCATCGAGTCTGCTCTGCCATTTTATTATGGCTAGTCCAATTTTCCTCTCAGCCGCAATCTCCTGCCTTCTCCCCGTATCGCTTCATGCCCTGACCAATCAAGAATCTATCAACACCTGCCGTAAATATACACAAAGACTTGGCCTCCACAGCTGCCTGTGGCAAAGAATTCCACAGATTCACTATTCCTCCTCATCTCTGATCTTGATATACAATATCTGTTCACAATATACATTAACAATCTGGAAGAGGGGACCGAGTATACTATAGCTAAGTTTGATGATGATACTAAATAGAGTGAAAAAGCAATTGTGCAGAAGATGTGGAGAGTCTGAGAGAGATATGGATAGGTTAAGTGAGTGGGCAAGCATCTGGCAGATGGAGTACCATGTTGGTAAATGTGAGGTTATCCACTTTGGAAGGAAAAATGAAAGAGCAGATTATTATTTAAATAGTAAAAAACTGCAGCATGCTGCTGTGCATGGGGGCTTGCGAGTGTCTGTGCATGAATCTCAAATGGTTGGTTTGCAGGTGCAGCAGGCCATCAAGAAGGCAAATGGAATGCTAGCCTTCCTTGCTAGAGGGATTGAATTTAAGAGCAGGGAGGTTATGCTGCAACTATACAAGGTACTGGTGAGGCCGTACCTGGAGTACTGCGTGCAGTTCTGGTCTCCATACTTGAGGAAGGAAATACTGGCTTTGGAGGTGATGCAGAGGAGGTTCACCAGGTTGATTCCAGAGATGAGAGGGTTAGACTATGAGGAGAGATTGAGTTGCCTGGGACTGTACCCGCTGGAATTCAGGAGAATGAGAGGAGATCTCATAGAAACATATAAAATTATAAAAAGGATAGATAAGATGGAGACAGGAAAGTTGGTTCCACTGGTAGGTAAGACTAGAACTAGGGGACATAGCCTCAAGATTTGGGGGAGTAGATTTAGGATGGAGATAAGGAGGAACTGCTTTTCCCAGAGAGTGGTGAATCTGTGGAATTCTCTGCCCAATGAAGCAGTGGAGGCTACCTCAGTAAATATACTTAAGACAAGTTTGGATAGATTTTTGCATAGTAGGAGAATTAAGGGTTATGGGGAAAAGGCAGGGAGGTGGAGATGAGTCTATGGCCAGATCAACCATGAGCTTATTGAATGGTGGAGCAGGCTTGTTGGGCCAGATGGCCGACTCCTGTTCCTATTTCTTATGATCTAAAAGGACACTCCTCTATTCTGAGGCTGTCGTCTGGTCTTAGACCCTCCCACCATAGGAGACATCCTCTCTGCATCCACTCTATCAAGGCCTTTCACCATTCAATAGGTTTCAATGAGGCCACCCTTCATTCTTCTCAATTCCAGTGAATACAGGCAAAGAACCATCAAATGCTTTTCATATGACAAGCCATTCAATCCTGGAATAATTTTCATGAACCTCCTTTGAACCCTCTCCAGTTTCAGATATCCTTTCTAAGATAAGTGGCTAAACCTGCTCACAGTACTCCAAGTGGGACCTCACCAGTGTTTTATAGTTTCAAAATTACGTTCTTGCTTTTATATTCTAGTCTTCTTGAAATGAATGCTAACATTGCATATGCCTTCCTCACCACAGACTCAACCTGCAAATTAACCTTTAGGGAATCCTACACAAGTACTCCCAAGTCCCTTTGCATCTCAGTTTTTATATTTCTCTCCATTTAGAAAATAGTTACCCCTTTCATTTCTTCTACCAAGGAGCATGACCGTACACTTCCCAACACTGTATTCCATCTGCTATTTCTTTCCCCATTTTCCTAATCTGTTTAAGTCCTTCTGTAGCCTCTCAACTTCCTCAAAACTACCTGCCCCTCCACCTATTTTCATGTCAACTAGAAGCTTTGCAACAAAACTGTCAATTCTGTCATTCAAACCATTGATATATAACGTAAAAAAAATTGGCCCCAACACAGACCCCTGTGGAACACCAGTAGTCACCAGCAGCCAACCAGAAAAGGTTCCCTTTATTCCCACTCTTTGCCTCCTGCCAATCAGCCACCGCTTTATCAATTATAGAATCTTTCCTGTAATACCATGGGCTTGTAACTTGTTAAGCATCCTCATGTGTGGCACCTTGTCAAAGGCTGCTGAAAATCCAAGTAAACAGCGTCAACTGATTCTCCTTTGTCTATTCTGCTTGTTATTTCTTCAAAGAATTCCAATAGATTTGTCAGACAAGATCTTCTCTTGAAGAAACCATGCTGACTATGGCCTTTTTTATCATGCACCTCCAAGTACCCTGAGACCTCATCCTTAATAATCAGTTCCGACAACTTCCCAACCACTGAGGTCAGACTAACTGGCCTTTAGTTTCCTTTCTTCTGCCTCTCTCCCTTCTGGAAGAGTGGAGTGATATTTGCAATTTTCCGGTCTTCCGGAGCCATTCCTGAATCTAGTGATTCTTGAAAGACCATTACTAATGCCTCCATGAACTCTTCAGACATCTCTTTCAGAACTCTGGGGTGTACACCATTAAGAATGCATTGCAACTATAGAAACTGTCTTGTTGTTAACTTTGTTCTTTAACGTGTAAAATGTGATGTAATATTGGGTCAGGAGGCCTCTTCTACCAAGAGTGTCTCAAGTATAATGCCTACTTGTGTGCTGAATAAAGACGTCTATATCACCAGCCTTGGCAGCAAATGGCAATGCAGTGTAAATAGAGAATGCTGGCAGCATTTGGATAGAAAGATACGTGGTTAACATTCCAAACACTCTTCCTCAGAATTAAGATAAAGCAAAAAGGTTTGTTTTGGGTTACTACAAAGATTGGGAAAAAGGATAGATTGGACAAAGGGAATATCTGTAAAAAGTTGAGGTCAGTTTGTCGTAGGAGTGTGTTGTTAATGGGGACAGTTGGAGATGTAATATGTTGTAATAGCAGATCAGGTGTACTAGTGGAGAGAGAACAAAAACTGAGCCAATATCACAGACAGATGGAAAAGAACAGAAAAAAACTGTTCTGACAAAGATAGAGAAAGCAAGTTATCAGAAGCTAGAGAATTTGATACTGAGTTCAGAAGGCTGCAATATTCCCACATGAAAATGAGGTGCTTTCCTAAAGTTTCTGGTGAGTCTCCCCGTCCATTTTGTGTTTGGTTTATCCATTGCAGGAGGGACCACATGGTGAATCCAAAATGAAGGAGGCTTCACCTGTAAAGACTCATTAGGTCCCAGCCTGATGGGGCAAAGTGAAAAGATCGGTGTTGCATTTGCAGTGGTTGACCACTCTCATCCTGACTTCTGTGGACTCTTGCTGAGTCTTGATATAAGCTTCAGGAACACCATCTCATCTGTCATCTGGGCTTATTCCAGCTTTCTGAATTCAGTTTTAAATTCTCTAACTTTTGTTAATTTGATATCTCCATTCTTTTGTACCTGGCATTAGATTTCTTACCATTTGGCTACTCCTTTCACTTGTTTGCCTATTTCTTTGAATCCTGCTACTTTCCTTCTTACTATTTTTTCCATTTTTCCTTTTAATTTCAGTACCAAAGATGGTTCACCTTTGAAACACAAACTAACAACATAACTGACACCGATTGCCCTCCTGATTTCGCATGGATGAATGGGTTGCCCAGAAGTGAGCCGAAAAGCAATTCAAGTAGGTCTTACCGTCAAAAGTACACTCAACCAGATGGGGCAGCCCTAACTTAAGCACAGATTGTTTGAAGTTCTGTTTCATTTGAATTCTCTCCAGCAGATAATCAAACGTTGTCGTTCGCAGTGATAGGTCTGACAATCACTGTGGTAGTGGTTACGTTGATCGCAATGGTTGTACTGCGGTAAGTAGCTCCATTTATACACTCAGTGGCCACTTTCTGAGATATACCTGTATACCTGCCTGTGAACGCAAGTACTGTCAGTTGTCAATTAATTCTTTCCATGCCCAAATCTTTTGCCATACCCATGAACTTCAAGTGTCATAGATCATAACCAGCTTGAGGTTTCTTTAACTCAATCTTCGGTTCCTCTGCTTTCATCTTATAATATTCAGCCAGTTTGTTCTGTAATTGTTGGTTGTGATTCTTCAACTTCTCCTGTTCTGCAATCAAGTCCTGGATAATGATGCAAGAAAAGGACTTCAATTTTCAAAGGTTTCAATAAGTACACTTAATTTTAGAGAAATGTATACAATATACACCCTGAAAAACATTTTTCTTTGCAACCATCCATGAAAACAGAGGAGTGCCCCAAAGAATGAACGACAGTTAAATGTTAGAACCCCAAAGCCCCCCCAGCTCCCCTCCCTCCCACACGTAAAGCAGCAGCAAAGCAACAATCCCCCCTCCCACTGAGCACTCAAGCATGCAGCAAAGCATCAATTTCCTGTGTGTTTTACAATTGTGAACCTGCCTCCAAATAACCTCATAAGTCTGAGTGGTCATGATTAGGGATATGCATTGTGCACAGGTTAAACTACATTCAGTGACCACCTGTACAGCTACTCATTAATGTGAGGAAAGACAGCCCTTATGTGGTAGAGATTGTACTGGGCTGGCACAGTGGTGTAGTTTGCAGAGCCACTGACACAGTGCCAAAGGTTCAGATATAGTTCTGACCTCGTGCGCTGTCCCTGTAAAGTTTTCACCTTCTCCCTGTGACTGCACAGGTTCCCTCTAGGTGCCCTGGTTTCCTACCATTCCCCAGGGATGTGCGCTCGGTTGATTGGCGGCTGTAGTGTGCAGGTTTGCAGTAGAATCTGGGCAGTGTTTATGAGAATGCAGAGAGGATGAAAAATGGGGTTAATGTAGGGTTAATAGTGTAAATAGGTAAATAATAGCATGGATTGAATGCGCAGAATGGCCTGTAACTCTATGGCAGTATGATTCTATAATTCAGTGGATCTGATGGAAGAGGTTACAAGTCTGGAAGGAAGGACTGCAGTAGCCCATACAAGTAAATGAAGGGTATCTTGTAGATGGTACACACAGCAACTGCCATGTGCCAGGGATGGAGGTAAATAATGCTTACGGTGCTACTGAGGGCAACAATCAAATGGGCTGCCATACCCTGGATGGTGTGGAGTTTGTCAACTATTATTGAGCCACATTCAATTAGTAAATGAAGAATATTCCATCACAGTCTTCTGAATGGTGGGACGGGTTTGTGCTGTTGTTTAGAACAGAACGGCCAGCTTCTGACCTGTTCTTGTCACCACACTATTTGAGCAGCTGAGGTTCTGGGCAGTGATGATTCTCTGGGAGGCTAAAGGTGCAGACTCAGTGATGCTAATATGAATTAATAATCTACTTGCCACTTATCAATCCACGATTAAGTCTTGCTCCATGCTTGTATGGGCTGCTCCATTTTGGAAATGAAATTGAATGTTGCGAGATCATTAAAGAGCATCCTCATTTCTGACCTTATGACGGATGGAATATTGCTGATGAATTTGGTCGAGCCCTGAGGAATTCCTGCAGTGACGTCCTGGAGCTGAGGTATTTGATTTCCAACATCCACAACTTTTTTTTTTCTTATCTAATTTATTTTATTTGTTTATTGAGATAAAACATAGAATAGGTCCTTCTGGCCCTTTGAGCCAGCAATCCCCCGATTTAACCCTAACCTAATCACAGAGCAATTTACAATGACCAATTAACCTACCAACCAGAATGTCTTTGGACTGTGGGAGGAAACTGGAGCACATGGAGAAAACCCACAGGGTCGCGGGGAGAATGTATCAACTCCTTACAGGCAGCAGTGGGCATCGAACCCAGGTTGCTGGGAATGTAAAGTGTTCTTCTAACCACTACACCTCCAATGCTGTCCAATCTTTAGAGCTTTTTCCCCATAATGCCCAATGACATTAGTTTTAGCAGGGCTCCTCAATCCCACGCTCCATCAAATGTTGACTTGATGTCAAGGGAAGTCACTTTCACCTCACCCCAGCAACTCAGCTCTTCACATTAGAGCCAAGGCTATGATGAGGACTGGAGCTAAGCTTTCTCAGCAAAGTTGAAAAGGGGCAATGAAGGTCAGGTTATTGAAGAGTAAGTACTATTTAATAGCACTGTCAATGACACCTTCTATCATTTTGCTAATTTTCGAGTGTAGACTGATTAAGCAGTAATTAGCTGGATTGGTTGTGTTCTGATTTTTTTTAATGAAACAGACAATTTTTTACACAGTCAGCTGGATCCCTGTGTTGTAGTTGCACCGTTAGCTAGAGGCACAGCTAATTCTCAAGTCTTCAGTATAACAACTAGATGTTGTCCAGGTTCTGAAGCTTTGCTTTCTGTTAAAACTATGAGTTATATCCCTCTACTTGCCTGTTTCAATTAGTACATTAAATCCTCTGCTCCCATTCTTTTGAAGAGGGATAAATAATCTAAATACAAACCCCATTTCCAGAAAAGTTGGGATATTTTCCAAAATGCAATAAAAACAAAAATCTGTGATATGTTAATTCACGTGAACCTTTATTTAACTGACAAAAGTACAGAAAAGATTTTCAATAGTTTTACTGACCAACTTAATTGTATTTTGTAAACATACACAAATTTAGAATTTGATGGCTGCAACACACTCAACAAAAGTTGGGACAGAGGCATGTTTACCATTGTGTTACATCACCTTTCCTTTTAATAACACTTTTTAATCATTTTGGAACTGAGGATACTAATTGTAGTAGATTTGCAATTGGAAATTTTGTCCATTCTTGCTTGATATAAGAGTTCAGCTGCTCAACAGTCTGTGGTCTCCGTTGTCTGATTCTCCTCTTCATGATGCACCATACATTTTCATTAGGAGATAGATCTGGACTGGCAGCAGGCCAGTCAAGCACATGCACTCTGTGTCTACAAAGCCACGCTGTTGTAGCCCGTGCAGAAAGTGGTCTGGCATTGTCCTGCTGAAATAAGCATGGACGTCCTGGGAAGAGACGTCGCCTTGATGGCAACATATGTCTCTCTAAAATCCTAATATATGCCTCAGAGTCAATGGTACCTTCACATACATGCAACTCACCCATGCTGTGGGCACTGATGCACCCCCATACCATCACAGATGCTGGCTTTTGCACCTTTCACTGATAACGATCTGGATGGTCGTTTTCATCTTTGGCACGGAGAACTCAACGCCCGTTTTTTCCGAAAACTAGCTGAAATGTGGACTCATCTGACCACAGCACACGGTTCTACAGTCTTTCGGTCCATCTGAGATGAGTTCAGGCCCAGAGAACTCGCCGGCGTTTCTGCATAGAGTTGATGTATGGCTTCCTCCTTGTGTAATACAGTTTCAAGTTGCATTTCTGGATGCAGCGACGGACTGTGTTGAGTGACAATGGTTTTCCAAAGTACTCCCGAGCCCAGTTGGCTATAATTGTCACAGTAGCATGATGGTTTCTTAGGCAGTGCCGCCTGAGGGCTCGAAGATCACGTGCGTTCAACAGTGGTTTCTGACCTTGCCCTTTACGCACTGAGATGTCTCCGAATTCTCTGAATCTTTTCACAATATTATGTACTGTAGATGTTGAAAAACCTAAATTCTCTACAATCTTGCGTTGAGAAACGTTCCTTTTGAACTGACTAACAATTCTCTCACAAATTTTGGCACAAAGGGGTGAGCCACGACCCATCCTTGCTTGCAAAGACGGAGCCTTTGATGAACGTTACTTTTATACCCAGTCACGATACCTCACCTGCTACCAATTAGCCTGCTTAATGTGGAGTCTTCCAAACCAGTGCTACTTGAATATTCTGCGCACTTTTCAATCTTATTTTAACTCTGTCCCAACCTTTGTTGAGTGTGTTGCAGCCATCAAATTCTAAATTTATGTATATTTACAAAATACAATTAAGTTGGTCAGTAAAACTATTGAAAATCTTTTCTTTGTACTTTTGTCAGTTAAATAAAGGTTCACATGAATTAACTTATCACAGATTTTTGTTTTTATTGCATTTTGGAAAATATCCCAACTTTTCTGGAAATGGGGTTTGTAATTTACTGATGGATATCCTTTAGTCTGACGTCAAATCCTAACGGCCGAAGCATGGAGACTGGAGACCTGGAACACCGAGAGGACTGTCCGTGTGTGTTCGAAGGAAAGAGGCTTGTTCTCCTCTTGTTATTTTGTTGCTTGCTGTGTCTTTGTTGTTCTGCCGAATATTGTGGACCTGCTGTGTTGGTGCCAGAATATTTGGCGATGCTTGTGAGGCAGGACTTCTTTAGGCTGTGTTAGCTGTTAAGCACTTCACTGGAGGTTTCAGTGTGTGTGTGATAAATAAATTAATTTGAACCTGAATCCATGCTATGCAATCAATATGACGGTATGTAAATTATCTGTTTAGCTTCTCACACCGATTCAACCATTATGGGATCTTGCTCTTCCCAGCATCTAGCCTGATCCCTGGGTTCAGCCTGCATGTTTCGTTGGCCTCCCTGACTATTTCCTCCAGTTCTCTCAGTTATGGTGTTTCGTTACTACCGCACACTAACCATCAAATTCACCAAAACATCTTGCCAACAGGAAATACAGAATGGAACGGAAAATGCGTCTGAGGAAGTGGGCGCACATTCCTAGTGATCGGATTATACCACTGGAAGTAGCCGAGCACAGCTGCATCAACCTAAAGGTAACCTTACACGCAAGCTAATATGCAGAAACCAAGGCTGGTAAACTTCACTCGATGTAAAATCCCTGATCTCTACTGGGTAATCCTGTCTCAATCTGGGCTAGAAAGGGGGAGAAATGGAATCAAGAACCTCTTCTTCAATTTTTGAGCAGTGGACCCCCCCCCCCTGCCGAGTACTTAGACGTGTGAAGGTGGTATTGAGGATTAGTCATTGCTCAGGGTGAGGTAGCTAGTATCTAGGCTTACACAGGGTGATTGGCAATTTGGGTGTAGTCTCAATGAGAACTGAGAGGAGAAAGAACTGTCCCTAAACAGCACTAACAATTTCTTGCAAGTGGGGGAGAAAGCAATGTGCTTATAATAGTGGATTGTTTAAAAAAAATCTTTATTGCAGTAAGAAGGATGAAAACCTTATAAATCTTTCCTAAACTGTTGAGTCGCCCCAGTGACCGTGTGATTTGCTGATACTGACATTTATAAGTCCTGAAGAAGGGTCTCGGCCCGAGACATCAACTGTTCACTCTTTTCCATGGATGCTGCCTGACCTGCTGAGTACCTCCAGCGTTCTGTGTGTGTTGCTTTGGATTTCCAGCATCTGCAGACTTTCTTGTGTTTGTGAGGGCTCTGTTCATGATGTCATGACAAAATGCCATGGATAAAGTTTTTGTTGACCTTACCACTCTTTAGATGGTGCCATGGATTTCTGCCAGATTACTAACACTGTCCGTGTTGTTGGGGAGAGATGTGAACAAGGGGTGAGCTTTATTAGTCGCATGCTGGTCTAACTCCCACTCCTCACCAACAAGAAGTACATATCCCAACCCTGACCTATGTACCCTCATTCAACATTAGGAACAAATTTGACAGTTTCATGATACCATGTTATATGTCACTCAGTCATTATGTGCCGTGTTGTATGATGTAGGTGATCATGGTCTGATGACCATGATTGTTCTTGGTAAATTTTCGACAGAAGTGGTTTGCCATTGCCCTCTTCTGGGCAGTGTCTTTACAAGACAGGTGACCCCAGCCATTGGCGATACTCTTCAGAGATTGTCTGCCTGGCGTCAGTGGTTGAATAACCAGGACGTGATCTGCACCAGCTATTCATATGATCATCTGCCACCTGCTCCCATGCCTTCATGTGACCCTGATCTGGGAGCCAAGCAGCTGCTATGCCTTGCCCAAAGGTGACCTGCGGAGGGAAGGAGTGTCTTTGTGACCTTACCCGAAGGTGGCCTGCAGGCCAGCAGAGGGAAGGAGTGTCTGACCACAAACCAGAGAAGATCTGTAGATGCTGGAAATCCAGAGTAACACACACAAAATGCTGGAGGAACTCAGCAGGCAGCATTGTTGGAAAAGAGTACAGTCAACGTTTCAGGCCGAGACACTTTGCAGGTGTTTTGCAGACATATCTCAACCCCGCTACTCCATATGTAAGTTGGTCAAAAGAAGAAAAGACATTCATTTATGTAGAAATGGAGCATTTAGTTCACCTAAACTGTGCTTGCTCCCAGAGCAATCCAATTTTTCCTACCACCTGTCTTCCCAACGTCCTTAACAATTGTACCACCCGCCCCCAAAGCAGAAGGGGCCACTTGCTATGGCAAGTTGACCTACAAATCAGCATATATTTTGGGACACAGGAGAGAACTGGATCCCCTGAGGAATGCCAGGGTTGGACTATGGTCACTGAGGCTGTGAGACAGCAGCCCTCCTAGCCCTACCACCATGACACCCCCAAGGCTTTAAAACCAATCGATGTGTCGTGTGAGGTTGAGAAGCGCATCAGCTGATTTGTGCACAGCAAAGTCTCACGAGCAGTGATAAGATGGATGGATGAAATTATGGGCCAACTGCAGCCCAAACAGAGAACTCAACTGCTATTCCCCTGCCATGGGACCTTTGATATCATGGATCAGCCATGATGAAATGGTGCAGCAGGCTCGATGGGCTGAATGGTCTAAATCTGTTCCTATATTTTATGGTATTATGATATAGAGAAGAGAGAAGCAACGTGGCTTTGAGTTAATATATCCTTTGAAAAACAGAATCTCTATTTCTTTCTTTATTTGTTTGTTTATCGATCCATCTATTTATTGATACGCAGTGCAGGGTAGACCATTCTGGCCCTTCAAGCCGCATCACCCATCAACCCCCGTTTTAGCCCTGGCCTAATTACGGGACCATTTACAAGGACCAATTAACCTACCTACCAGTAGGTCTTTGGACTGTGAGAGGAAACCAGAGCACCCGGAGGAAACCCATGCAGTCACAGGAAGAGCGTACAAGCTCCTTACAGGCAGCAGCGGGAATTGAACCCGAGCCACCGGTGCTGTAAAGCGCTGTGCTAACCACTACGCCACCGTGCCGCCCTACAAGGGTGCTTCTCATTGAACTGACAGCCTGGATTTTGTGATCACGGTCCTTTATGGGGCCCTGATCTCATGCCCTTTGGCTCAAAGATGAAGGAGTAACCTACCTGAACCACTGGATATTGTAAAAACTGTTATAAGTTTGTTAAGTGTGAAACACACCAAGAATAGTCTTTGTTGTTCCCTCATCTATCCCATTCCATGACACGTGACTGTTTTTATAAAGTCAATGAAAAAAGCTGTTTGTATTGATTGGCGGGGGACTGATCACTAAATGGTATATTGTTTGTAGTAGTAGTAGGCAGCCATCAATCCCTGGGGCTCATGGGTTTGCGCCTCTGGTGGACTGTGCCCTCTCCAGGGTGCAAGCCTGGGTGGGAAGACTTGAAGAACCGGCTGTTGCCCATGCAGTGGGTTCCCCCTTTCCACGTCACTGATGTAGTCCAAGGGAAGGGCAAGTGCCGATACAGCTTGGCACTAGTGTCGTCACAGAGGTTACTGGAGTGAACTTGCAAACAACATCAAACTGCCTTAGGGACCCCGGCTCTGGATTTCTTCCTCGGGGTTTACTCCCGAAGCCCACCCTATGGGTGGGTATAGCCGCAAGGCAGTGGAGGTTTAAAATCAGAGTTTTCCTTCTGCCGTCCAAGGCTGACGGGAGGCACCTGCCCAAAGCAACTGGTTTTGAGATGCCAGTGGTCCGCCTTTGCCCCTTCTGTTGTCGGTTAAAACAGTTCTGCTGTGCCTAGTAGCTAAGCCACACCTGAAGGCTTGGTTATCAGAGACTGTTAGTGACGCACGCCATTTGGAGCACTTTATAGGTAATGGGAGCTTATCCCCACTACCACCCCCGGCTGTGACAACCTTAGGAACCATTGTTTGTAGTAATTAACAAAAATAGGACATATGTTTTATACAGGGAATTGTTAAAATGTGGAATGCAATGTGAGAAAGAATGTACCAACTTTAAAATCCTTGTTGGGGAAACAGTAAGAGGAACAATCAAGAAAGCAGGACCAATGGGTAGCTTTTTCAAAAGCAGGCACAGACACATTGGGCTGAATGGCCCTTTTCTATGCTGCATGATTCCAAGACTTTTTTTGAGCAGCAAATAAGCCTTTGCCAGAATACGTACTTTTATGATCAGCAGTGATTGAACATTGGAGTACGGTTGCTTAGTCTTCGCCACTTGCAAACTTGGAAAAAATAAAATGGTGTTCGATTTTCTTAAATGATAAATTGTGCCCTAGAGGTCCTCAGTACTGGGGATAAGGCAACTGCTGTCATACCTGTGCTAATGAAACACAGGCTGGCTCCATTACAGACAATCTGTGGAATACAGGAAGAGATAGAGAGCTCAGTAACATAGTGTTGTGACAAGGTCTTTCTCTTAATATCAGCAAAATAAAGGAGCTGTGCGTCAACTTCAGGAAGGATGGCAGCATACATGCTCCTGTCTCTATCAATGGTCTGGGTTGAGAGGGTTGAGAGCTTCAGGTTCATCACCAATAACCTGTCCTGGCCCGAACACATAGAGGCTACAGTCGAGAAAGCTCACCAATGCTGCCACTTCCTCAGGAGGCTAAAGAAATTTGGCATGTCCCGTCAACGTTCTATCCAGATGCGTATTAGCATGGTATGGCAACTGCCCTGCACATGCTCATTAGAAACTACAGAGAGTTGTGGACACAGCTCCACAGATCACGGGAAGTGGCCTTCCCTTGATAGACTCTGTCTATACTTCTCGGTACAGCAGCCAGCACAATCAAAGTGCCTACCTACCCCGGACATTGTCTCTTCCATTGGGCAGAAGATACAAAAGCCTGAAAGCTCGTACCACCAAGTTCAAGGTCAGTTCGTACCCTTTCTCATAAGCCCTGTTCCCTCTAAGCTGCGCAGGTGCACAGCCTCACAGTAACTGAAATGCTCCCACGCTCATAGCCTTCATTGCCGTACAAATGGAACTTCCTTTTATATAATGTTTTATTAAAGTGTTGTGCAGTTTTCAGGCCATGTAATAATTTCCTGCTCAGAGCAATAGTTGGTCTGTGCAGCTGTAAAAAAAAAAATTAGAGGACACCTTCCTCCTAAGACAGGTTCCCTAGTATGATTTAATTGGACCCTTGATCTTCCAATCTACCTTATTATGATCTTTTTCCTTAATGTTTACCAGCACTGCACTTTCTCCAAAGCTGTTACACTTTATTCTGCATTATTATTTTATCTTGTTCTACCTTAATGCATTGTGTAATGAATTGAACCATATAAACAGCATACAAGATAAGCTTTTCATTGTATATTGGGCGATAATGCACACCCAATTCCAGTTCCAATTTGTTTTGTCTTTTATTCCTAGATTGAAGAAGACAAGAGAAAAGATAACTTTTTGCCAATCTTGAGAGCAAAATATGACAAAAAGGTATTGAATCTTTCAAATTCCTCTATGGCTACACCCCTCCCTATATCTGTAATATACTCTTGTCTTAACACAGCTCTGGGAATCCTGCATTTCAGTTACTAATCTAGCTCTTAATAGCTACACCGCCGGCAGCGATTTCTGTGGTTGCCGAGGCTTTAATGAGTAAAATTCCATGACTAAACCTCTCTTCTCCTCTGTTGAAAACCTAGCTTTCTGACCAAGTTTTGAGTTTTCCAATATGGCCTGAGTTTCATTATGCTCCTGTGTCATGCATTGGATTATTTTGTTGTGCTGAGGGCACAAATTCTTCATTTAAAAAAAAAAATTCTGATTTAAATCGTGGGCATGCCTTTTGTTCCTATAGTTTTTGGCAACTTTGGTTATGAAAAGGCTTCAATCAATAAAATAGATCAACTTTGGTCTCTTTCAATTTTTTTTGCATCCTGAAATAACAGCAATAACTCAGTCTGTGCATTGGTCAGACAAGCTACCTGGTGAAGCTTTGAGTGATTAGAAATTCTCTTTCCCTTGATTAAGAGCAGGGGTGCCCAACCTGGGGTCCATGGACCTCTTAGTTAATGGTAAGGGTCCATGACATAACAAAGCCTGGGAACCCCTGATTTAGAGGAATGCACACATGTAGGGTCGCCAACTTTCTCACTCCCAGATAAGGGACAAAAGTAGCAGTCAAATACGGGACACTTCTGTTTACCCCGAGAAAGACTACCATGACCATGAAGCCTTGCGCGGGCACCTGTGTGCGCATGCGTGATGTGCGCATACATGACGTTTGCATACATGGCTTGCGCATGCGTGTACATGCAGATTTTTTTTTCTACAGATCGGTTTTGGCTTAATCTTCCCGATTCTGTTAAGTGAAACTACACTGTACATACATTATTTCTACTTTATTTAGGCTGTGTATTTATCATATTATTCCTGCTTTTGCTAAATGTCAGTGTTATTTTAGGTTTTATGTGTTATTGCTATGATTTGGTAGGTTGTTTTTTGGGTCTGGGAACGCTCAAAAATTTTTCCCCATATAAATTAATGGTAATTGCTGCTTCGCTTCACGCCATTTCAGCACGAAAGGTTTCATAGGAATGCTCTACCTTAGTGGGGGATATATGGGACAAGGGTTGTCCCGTATGGGACAAACCAATTCAGCCCAACATACGGGATGTCCCGGCTAATACTGGACAGTTGCCAACCCTACACACATAGGATCCCTGCCACCCTGCTTGGAAGTGAGATAATGGCTGATCTTAACATTGCTGGTTTTCAGGCAGTTATAGAATTCATCATTAATAGAACACTACAGCACAGCACGGCCCTTCAGCCTACAACATTGTGCCAACATTTTACATACTCTAAGGTCAATCTAACCCTTCTCTTCAACATATTCCTATCATCTACGTGTCACAATGTTTTGCTGGTTTTCATTTTTTCATTTTCTTTTGGGTGCTCTGGTTTCTTCCCACAGTCCAAAGACAAGCTGGTTGGTAAGTTAATTGGTCATTGTAAATTGTCCTGTGATTAGGCTTGGGTTAAATCGAGGATCGTTGGGCAGTTCGGCTGGAAGAGCTGGAAGGGCCTTTTTTGCACTGTATCTCAATAAGTAAATAATTAAATAAAATTTGCTGAATCATTGGCTGCTTGGTTGAACTTTGCAAACAATTTTTGCTGGGGGACTCTGTCTTTGAAGCAAAATCCCTCAGACCTCACAAGTACTTCCACTTCATCGTATATAACTTTTGTTTCTTGCTCCATTCCTGCACACAGTTTCACATTTCCAGTATTTTTCACCATTCCCTGACTAGCTGAAGCCAAGGACAAATGACAACGTCAGTATTCAGAATGTGAGCTTTGAAAGCAAAGAGGAAATATTGTACAATTAGCTTTGTCAGCACTTGGTTTTAAGGGGTGGATAAACAATTTTCTCAAGATGACTTTTGGGAATATTTTTTCTGATTTTTTTTTCAATTAAAATTGAAAAATTAAAGCCTTAATTCCATTAGAGATGTTAAGTAAATTCAATCTGTTGTAACTGCAAGCCAACAAGAGCAAGCCATATAGCACGAATGAGATTAACGTCATTGACTGCTGTCCAATATCTAGGTATTCATCTGCTGCTACAACCATGTGCCTGGCCACTTTCAGGTTGTGACTGTCAAATAAAACGTAACTCACAGACTTGAACGTCATGCTGATCTGCGACCTTTATTCCTCTTATCCAGATAGTTATTTTGAAAGAGCTCAAACACAAAGATGGCAACTTCACGGTGAAACAAAAGATTGAACTCAACAAGGTAAGTCTGGTCAACACTCAGCACCATCTCTGAATACTGTGGGTGATATTTGTAACAAATAATCTAAAGGGGAAAATAAGGTGAGACTTGGATTTGTACAGTGCTCTTCACAGCCTCAGGAACAGCAAAATATTCCCCAGCAATGATTCCTCAATGTAATCAAAATCAGGTTTAATATCACCAGCATATGCTGTGAGATTTGTTGACCTTGTACTGCATAAAAACAAAGGGAAAAACTGAACTACATTATGCGTATGTGTGTGTAGTTAAGTAAGTAGTGAAAAATAGAAAGTTCTAAAGTAAGTAGTGAGGTAGTGTTCATGGGTTCAATATCCATTTAGAAATTGGCTGGCAGAGGGGAAGAAGCTATTCCTGAATCACTGAGCATGTGCCTTCAGGCTCCTGTACCTCCTTCCTGATGGTAGCAATGAGAACAAGACATGACCTGGCTGATGGGGGTTCTTAATGATGGACACCGCCTTTTTAAGGCTTTTTAAACCTTTTTAAGGCTTTGCTCCTTGAAGATGTCCTGGATACTACAGAGGCTCGTGTTCCATGATGGAGCTGACTAGGTTTACATCTCTCTGCAGATTAATATGATCCTGTGCAGTGGCCCACCCCACCCCATACCAAACGGTGATGCAGCCAGTTAAAATGTTCTCCACATTTGTAGACATTTTCGAGAGTTTTTTGGAGACGTACCAAATCTTCTCAAACTCCTAATGAAATATAGTCACAAACAAGAGAAAATTTGCAGATGCTGGTGTGACGCCAAGCAAAGTTATCGGACGATTGATGCTAATGAGAGAGATAAGAAAGACAATGGAGAAACATTCAAAATGCTAATAAGAGAGAAGAGAGGGATTAACGGAAAAGAAACACAATTTAGAATATTGACAGACTGGTTGCTTTGAACCTGAACTGTTTGAAGTTTGATGGACAGGTGATACCCCAGCAGGGGGATAAAAAGAACAGGTTTGCTAAGGCACGCGACACACCACGAGACCACGAGATCCTGGAAAGAGCAGTGTACCCCCACAAGTGGTGGGAGTTTGGAGGTCTGGTTCGCGGGAACCGACCAGAGCCTCACAGGGTGTAAAGATACGATCGGTGGGAACCTGGGGTGTGTGTCCGCCCTTGCCTGGGTGCTGGGTTCACCGCGGAAGAACGATCGTATCCGGAACAGAAGTGTCATAGTCGGCAGGGGTGAGAAGACATAAAAGGTCTGCCTGAACCAAATTTTCTCTTTCTCTCTCTCTCTCTCTCTCTCTCTCTCTCCCCTCTCTCTCCTCTCTCTCTCCTCTCTCCCACCCCTCCCTCTCTCTCTCCCCCTCCCTCTTCCCCCCCCACCCCAACAGTACAACAACAGCGATTACTGCGAACTGCACTAAACTGAACTGAACTCTGCTTCACTTAAGACTGATCATTTTACCCCTAGACTGCGATACAGCTTGGTTGATTCCTATTACCCTATTTCTGTGTATATGTGTGTATTATCATTGCTAACCTGTTACATTGATATCCTTACGAATAGAGTACTGTATTACTTGTGTCTTAATAAAACTTTATTAGTTCCTAGTAATCCAGACTCCAACGAGCGTTCCATTTCTGCTGGTTTGGCAACCCAGTTACGGGGTACGTAACACTGGAAATCCAAGCAACACACACAGTGCTTGTCTTGTCTTCTTTGTAGTTGCATTGAAATGCTGGATCCAGGAAAGATCTTCAGAGATATTGACCCCCAGGAATTTGAAATTGCTCACTCTTTCCACTATTAGCACTGTAATTGCTATTATAAGGAAATATTCTGCCATCCTCAAAATCCAAAGGTTTTGCCCAAGCAGAATAAAGGAAATATAACAGCCAATTAGTTCAGAGTAGGAACTAACAAAAAAAGAACCTAGGTAATGAGAAAGAAAAACTTTTTCTTCTGACATTGTTTGAGGAATAAATATTAGCCAGGACATAAGGAATATTTCCTAAGCTTTTTTTTTTGGCATCCATTAGTCTCGTGAGACCATGGATTTGCGCTTTGGAAGGTTTCCAGGGTGCAGGCCTGGGCAAGGTTGTATGGAAGACCAGCAGTTGCCCGTGCTGCAAGTCTCCCCTCTCCACATCACTGATGTTGTCCAAGGGAAGGGCACTAGGGCCAATACAGCTTGGCACCGGTGTCGTCGCAGAGCAATGTATGGTTAAGTGCCTTGCTGAAGGACACAACACGTTGCCTCAGCTGAGGCTCGAACTAGCGACCTTCAGATCACTAGATTGACACCTTAACCACTTGGCCATGGGCCACTTAAGCTTTTGAATAATAATAAAAATAACTTATTTACAGAGCACTTTTCATACAGATGATGTAGTTTGGGATGTTTTACAATCGGATCAAATCCAAACATAAAAATGAAAGACAAAATGATGTTAGTTAAAAGTAAAATTAAATAAATAATTTTTGAGCTGGTGTTTAAAAATGTCAACTGAGCCTGCGTCCCTTATAGTTTTAGGTATTAAAAGGAAATAAAATATAGGTCTGTGACCAAAAACAGTTTAGAGAAGGAATAAATGAGTAATAGTTGAAAAAGCATAATGATATAAATGACCTCTTCAGTGCTATTTCACACTGACCATAAGTTTACTAAGCAAATTGTTCGAAAATCTTCAGTGAAAATTCTTGTTTCAGTTGCTTCAAATCGATTACTACAATTTAATCAAATTCTATGGAACGGTGAAGATTGACATGGAGATATTCAAGGTGATTGAGTACTGCGAGCGAGGGTCATTGAGGGTAAGTCAGCCACGTTTTCCTTCAGCTTTTGAACAGCAAATAGCTGGAGCTGAGTGAATTGTAATGTTAGATATCCAGGAACTCAGAAGGAACTAAGCAGACTCGTTCCTTGGTTGAAATTTGAGTTAGTTGGGGCGATTATATGCCACTGCACATTGTGCAGGAGATGACCAGTCCTATTTTCTTGCAATATACTTTGTGTGTAGCATTAAGTAGCTCCCGGTGCAGACGTGTTCATCTCCAGAACACTCTGGATTCTGGTGGTTATTTTAAATAAGGGCAAAGGTGGGGGGGAAGAATAAATAGATTAAATCAAGACAATTAAGATTGCCTGTTAATTTTTTAAAAAATGATTAATTTAAGGCCAGAATGTAACCTAAAAGAAGCTTGAAAACATCAGCTGACTGGGTTTGCTGAGGCTGATTTCAGCATCAGACTCTCTTTGTTTTGTTTGTCTTTTCCATTTGAGGGGAACAAATTCAACCCACTGCACAATCTCAAAGATTGATAATGAACAGGTCTCCACAATGGTTATTAACTTCTGTTGATTGTGCAGCTCTAATTCTCTCTGTTGTCTCTGTCAGGATGTTTTGAATGATACAATATCATATCCCGATGGCACTTTTATGGATTTGGAGTTCAAGGTATCAGTCATGTACGACATTGCAAAGGTGAGCACAACTGCTTGAATATGAAAAGCTGCTTTAGGACCTAACTCAGTACAAAATTGAAAATGATTCAAATGATTAACCATTTCAAACCTTTACAGCAAAAGCAGCAACATCAACTGGATTAGACACAATTTGTAATTAAAATATTTCTGCTGTTTAATAGTTCAATGATTCAGGAACAGCTTCTTCCCCTCTCCCAACTGTTTTCTGAATGGACTTGAACCCATGAACACTACCTCATTACTATTTTTGCACTACTTATTTAGTTTAACTATTAAACTGTGTAATTCACAGTTTTTTCTCTATTATCATGTATTATATTGTACTGCTGCTGCAAAGTTAACAAATTTCACGACTATGCCGGTGATATTAAACATGATTCTGATATGTATAATTGCAAACAAGAATCAGCCAACCTTTTTCTTCCTGCTCACTGTCTGCATACACTTGCTTGCTTGCATGTGCATGAGTGCATGGTGCTTGCACGCATGAGGTGAATAAAGAACTAATTGTGTTTAAACACTATTCTGGCTTATGAGTAAGTACACAAAGACCACACATTGCCTTGGAGTGACTTAGTATTTATAGTGGATTCCCTTTTTAAAAAATCAAGGAAATAACTTTTATTAGGAAATGAAAGGTCAGCTGGTACAGTAACTATATCAATGAGTGGTTGGAGCTCCAGATTTCTGGACTTGCACAAAATTAGATTAGATTCAACTTTATTGTTATTGTACCGAGGGGAGGGGGAGGGAACGTCGACTCAGACCATGAGAGGCCTGCGTCGGGCATTTTCATACCTTACAAGGCGCAGATTGGAAGTCTGTGTGGGGCACCACTCATCGCACAGACACTAGAGCGATGTGTGGTTAAGTGCCTTGCTCAAGGACACAAACACGCTGCCACAGCTGAGGCTCGAACTAGCGACCTTCAGATCACTAGACGAACGCCTTAACTACTTGGCCACGTGCCCAACACTGTACCGAGTACAGATACAAAGCCAATGAAATGCAGTTAGCATCTAACCAGAAATGCAAAGAATAGTGTTATTTACAGCACACAAATATAAAAGTACTGAGACAGTACAATATGGGTGTAATACTGCTTAGCACTGTGATGTGAGGTTCAGCAGGGTCAGAGCCTCAGGGAAGAAGCTCTTCCTGTGCCTGCTGGTGCGGGAGCGGAGGCTCCTGTAGCACCTACCGGATGGGAGGAGAGTAAAAAGTCCATGCTTAGGGTGAGATGCATCCTTGATAATGCTTTTCACCCTGCCCAGGCAGCGTTTATGGTAGATATTCTTAATGGTGGGCAATTGGGTGCCGATAATCCGCTGGGCAGTTTTCACCACACGCTGGAGTGCTTTGCGGTCCGATATGGGACAATTGCTATACCACACTGAGATACAGTTGGTGAGAATGCTCTCAATGGTACAGTGGTAAAAGTCCGTCAGTATCCTGGGACAGAAGTGTTAATTTTTGCTCATTGGGATAATATGTGTTATAACCATGAACTGGATATAACTACCATTTTGGTCACCTAGTGTCAACGTCAAACACTACCAGAGCAGATATAGTGAAGACTGGATCCAGAGTAAAACTTCCTCTGCATCATCTTATGACAGATTACATGGAATGGCAGCATAGATTAGATATAGAGTATAGCTCCCACTAAACTGTCCTATTAACTATTCCAAGAGCAGGTTCAGAACAGGCTAGACAAAATAGATTAAAGTTCCCTAACAATTCCCCATGAAAATTTCCCAAGGTAGGCTTAACATACATTAGATATAGAGGAAAGTCTCCTCCTTGTTGGCCCTCCAAACACCCCCAGAGTTGCCACCCAGACATTATGAGGCAAACAATTAAATGTACGTTATGTGCCATGTCGTATGATGTGGGCAATCATGGTCTTTCCATGATTGTTCTTGGCAAATTTTTCTACAGAGGTGGTTTGCCATTGTCTTCTTCTGGGCAGTGTCTTTACAAGATGGGTGACCCCATCCATTATCAATACTCTTCAGAGATTGTCTGCCTAGCATCAGTGGTCGCATAACCAGGACTTGTGATTTGCTCGTAAGGCCAGCTGCTCATATGACTATTCACCACCTGCTCCCATGACTTCAAGTGACCCCGATCAGGGGTGTAGGCAGGTGCTATACCTTATCCAAGGGTGACCTGCAGGCTAGTGAAATGAAGGAGTGCCTTACACATCCTTGGGTAGAAAAATAACTCCATCTCGTCACCCAGCTGATCAAAAAAGAATGAAATGTAAAACTAGTTGACTGATAGAACTAACATACATGATACAATATCATGTATCCTCTACCAAGTTACATACAATCTTCTGGTTCTGCTACAAAAGCCTACACTGTATTACTTCTTGTTTATATGGATGTTTCATGCTAGGTTTATTATTTAATTAGGAATTAATATATTAGATTTTTATTTTTCAGGGTATGTCATATCTACATTCAAGCCATGTAGAAATGCATGGAAATTTGAAATCCACAAATTGTGTGGTGGACAGTCGGATGGTGGTGAAAATTACCGACTTTGGGTGTAACACCATTGTTATGCCACAGAAAGGTGGGCTTTGAAAATTTTAAGAATTGAAATTACGGGGTCTTTCCTTTCTGTGATTGGGATTTTGGCGGGCAGAGGAGAGACTGCAGGGAGCAGAGTAATGGAGAGGTTGAATGATAACCTGTGGCCAAGATAGTTTCTAAAGCTGGGGAATGCAATGGGTATCAAAAGCCTGGCACATCCTGTTGAACATAGAAGATCCATTGGTGGCACTTTCTAGAAGAGCAAGGAAATCCTCTCCAGTACTCTGGCCAATGTTTATTCTTCAAACATCATCACAAAAAAATGTTTGTCAGTATACTATTGCTACTTTTAAGACCTTATTTGCTGCTGTGCTTTCTATGTTTGAGTAATAGCAAGAGTATCTTACTGGCTGTTAAGTATTTTATGATATCCTGAGCTTGTGAAAGTGTTTGTAGAAGTGTTTCCTTCAGAAACTTTCGCTTGTTTGTGCAAGGTGCAGAATTTGTTCATCAATGTCATTTTTTCCCCTCGAATCTCCGATGCTAGGTCTGTGGACGGCGCCAGAGCACCTGCGAAGGGAGGGAATATCTCAGAAAGGTGACGTGTACAGTTATGGAATCATAGGTCAGGAGATCATCTACCGAAAGGATACCTTCCATTCTGAAGCAATAAGCAATCCTGAAGGTAATTAATGTCATAAATGTAAATAAGTATAAGGCTATGCTTTTAAAGATTGATCAAGCGGTGGTGGTGAATAAATTCTCGTTGACGGCAACTTTCTGTTGCTTGTCACTCGTCAGCCTGTTGCTAGGAGAGATTTTCTTCCCTGAAAGGCATGACTGAACCAAATGGATTTTTAATGACAGTGGTTGCTACAAGAAGAGACTGCAGATGCAGTAATCTGGAGCTCGATAAAAGATGCAGGAGGAACTCAGCGAGTCGATCAGCAACTGTGGATGAAAGGGCTCAGCTGATGTTTCTGGTTGGGACTGTCCATCAGTACTGAATGTAAAACCAGTGTGAAAGATGATGAGGAGGGATGTTAGCATTATTAACTGAATTTAAATTCCAAAGCTGGTCCAGTGGGGTTTGAACTTGTATCTCTGGATTGATAGTTCAGGCTTAACCACTCAGTGACATGATATTCCCTGGAATTTTTATGTTGAGGAGTGATTTTATGAGAATATTCAGATGAAATGAAAAGGAGAGGGGGGTCAAAAACAGCAACTGTTGCTAGGTAAGTCACTAGATAAATTGTTGATTTTAAAATCTGAGGATGACAAATTTTATTAACTCTATGCACGTAGAGGGCGTGGAGTTTGGTCACAGCATATCCATGTGCAAGAAATTAAATTGTTCCTGTGTTCTTTGTTGGTAGGACAGGGGATGGAGGGGACATTGGAGAAAGAGATTGTATTAAAAAGGAGAGACAGAGTAAAATGGAAAGGGAAGGATTAGGCAAAGTAAGATAGGGGCAAGATAGAGAAGGATTTGGAATGATAACAAGGGGCAGAATCTGAGAAGGTTAAGGGAAGAGAAGGTAGGAGAGAGGCAGGACTAACAGGGAGAGGAAGAGACAAATGCAAACTTAGTACTAAATATTCATTAGCTTTGATGGAGTATATTTCAGAATAAGGTGCAACAGGCTGCTGACTAAGGATGAGTTTCCAAGTGAGAAAGTTTTAGGATCTGCATAAACTCCTGTATCTAATCAGGGCAGCAGTGTGCATTTAGGTTTCTATGAGTCTATTTACCACATACTTCTAAAAGGTGGATAGATTTAAATTTCTGTCATGAATTTGTTAGTTATCACTGGCAAACCCTCATATGTATTTATGCTCTCACTGTTGGTGCTAAATTAGTTAACAAAAGAGAATCCCTGAAATCAAATCCCTTCTCATCCCTCAAACACAAGAATCACAAAACCTTTGGGAAAAGGATTCTCAGAATATGAGTTTCTCCCTTCTGCTGCCTGCGTGAGATGTTGAGGCTATTGGGACTTTGAGACTTTTTTTTACCGTGCCCATGGTCTGCTCTTTATCAAATTATGGTATTGCTTTGCACTGTTGTAACTTTATGTTATAATTATGTGGTTTTATCAGTTTTAGTCTTGGTTTGTCCTGTGTTTTCTTGTGATATCATTCTGGAGGAACGTTGTATCATTTTTTAATGCATGTATTTCTAAATGACAATAAACGAGGACTGAGTGTCCTCATAATCTAATCTAATCTTGGTCTTCCCAATATTCCTAATGGTTTGTTTATTTTTACTGTTGGTCCAGAGAAATTGAAGAGGGTGATGATGGCAAATGAATCTCCACTACTACGACCCAGTCTTCCTTTGGAGACAGCCACAGACAGGGAACTAGAGGTAAAAGGTTTGATAAAGCTTAGGTCCCAATGGGTTCAGGTGCCCACATCTGATTAACCTCCTGTCTCTTGGAGTTCAGCTGGAATCTTTCCTACACCTTAATGTAGTTGGAACTTGACCTGTTGGTTTGGACTTAATTAATCCAGCGTCCCTCTGTGGTCAAGTCTGATTAACCCCACGTATCTCAGTCCCTGATTGTATTAACCCCGAGTCCTGGTGAGTCCAGATAGTCATAGTCATACTTTATTGATCCCGGGGGAAATTGGTTTTCGTTGCAGTTGCACCATAAATAATAAATAGTAATAAAACCATAAATAGTTAAATAATAATATGTAAATTATGCCAGGATCTCATATTTCATGACTTTTCATGTTCTAGGTCTACGGGCTGATCAAGAACTGCTGGGAGGAAGATCCGGAAAAGAGACCAGACTTCAAGAAAATTGAGGCCACACTGGCCAAGATATTCAGGTTAGTGGAAGCAAGGGTAAAGTTTGTACTTGAGCATACAGTATCTGCACCTAGGAGAAGGCAATGTATCTCAGAGTCACACACATACAAACTCACACCTGTAAATATTCCTCCCCCCACCCCTCTCAACTGTTCCTGGAACAGAAGTCCCAAAGTCTCCTCCATCTCACTAACAATGGTGCTTCAGGATTTCCAATTGACTAGCTTTTGGTGTGCATTCTCTCAATGTTTCTTTAGGTGCCAAACTGCTTAAGTGTCTCCCTTACATCTTCCATGTCATTGACTGCTGTGCTGGACTGCTCTGACACTTAGCTCCTTTAAGAAAAGTGTGGGACTCTTAACTTTACAGTAGTTTACTATCAGGTTCAGTTTGACCAGACAAGGGGTTCTTTTCTCTGCCAAAGTCGTTCACCAAATCCTCCAGGATCAGAAGGTGATCGCTGATCTTCTCTGCCAAAAAAAATCTCTCCTCTAACTCTATCTTGCATCATCCCAATAATGTGGAAGGAACTCAAAGATTTATTTAGAGTGATACAATCTATCCAGCCGTCTCTGCTGTTTCCCTCTCTTTCACTAGCCCATTAAGCATCCATTATTAAGGACCTCCAGCACCCAGGGCATGCCCTTTTCTCACTGTTACCATCAGGTAGGAGGTACAGAAGCCTGAACGCACACACTCAGTGATTCAGGAACAGCTTTTTCCCCTCTGCTATCCGATTCCTGAATGGACTTTGAACCCGCGAACACTACCTCACTTTTTTAATATACATTATTTCAATTTTTTGTACGATTTTAATCTATTCAATATATGTATACTGTAAATAGATTTACTTATTTTCCTTTTGTTATTAGTATTTTTTCTATATTATGTATTGCATTAAACTACTGCTGCTAGGTTAACAAATTTCACGACAAAATTCCCTGAGGATTCTTCCAACCAAAGTCCTGAAATTTCATCTTTCTCTAGTTTCTATCTACCATCTTTTCTCAGGCTCTTTCTAAACTCCTCTTGCCAAAACCAAATTGAGAACTACACCATTCATGGGCAGTATTGGCATACCTACAACTGCATTTTCCATCTTAAGCCCTTGAACGTGTAGGCATAATCGAATCCTTGCTTATTTTCCTCACAGCTTCATGTTTGAATATTCCTTCCCTGCCTCAGTACTGAACCAGCCCTTACTGGATAATACTTGTATTCAAATTGCTCTGTGTTTTTGCTCCTTTGCTTTGGTTATCTCCCCCGGCTCTGCTGCCCTGAGATCTCTGAGCTCTTCCTGTGCAAACCAATTGTATTTGCTCCAACTTTAGCAGTCGTCTCTTCAACTGTCTTGGTTATAAGCTTTGGAAATCCATTCCTGGCCGAGTTACTGTTCTACTTTGCCCCTTGAGAGGAGATTCAGTTTCTCAGTTCGACATCTCATTCGTGATTAACCAAATCCAGCTAGAACCAGTCAATTTCCGGCACTACACTAGGTGTATCAGCCCAGATAATGTGGAAGTTTCTGGAGACTGATTGGAAAGATGTAACTTCCTGGCTCAGAGGTGAGAATGCTGCCCGTAGACCCACAGTGCCTCCTCGTTGGTCATCCACTGAACTCAAGAACGCAATACGTAGAAGCAGAGGTTGGTCATAAAGCCTTTGCTCCATCATTCAATAACATCTTGGTCTTAGTCCCATTTTCCTGCCTGATCCCATCACCTTTAACCATTCCTAAACCAAAAATACATTGATTTCATCCTTAAGTGGATTTATTGACTTTGCCCTCTTGGGTCTCCAGGGTACAGTATTGCATAGGATCCTCCCAGAGAAGAAATTATTTCTCCTCTCTATCTCATATTCTCATATGGATGACACCTCTTTCTGAAAAGGTGCCCCAAATGCTAGGCTCACCAATGAGCTGAAATGTCCTCTCAGCATCTACATATCTTCAATTGAATGACTTTCACCAGGCATCTCTTGGGTTGCTAATATGGCATTCTACATTTCCATGTAAAATGGACCACCTCTACCCTTCACCAAAATTTTTAACCCGGATGGAAAGCAATGCTTTGGTAAAGAGTTATACTGAAGCTGACTTCTATCATACAGTGGCAAGTTGAGACCCAACCCCTTACTTGGTATTCATTTTCCCCGTGCCCTGCACAAGTCTGCCTTAAGATCTATCCTGATCCTGCATATGAGCCAAAGGAAACCTTAACCTATTCCATGCCTTATAAGTCCTGGTGTGTGAAACAAAGCTGGTTGACAATTTGCTAGTTTTAACTCCACGGAGAATTAGCTAGAAAGACGTGGTGCACAGAGTGACATGGAAACTAGAGTAAAGGAAGCTGTAGTTAGGTTTCTGTTGACTCCTTTGCAGCACGTTCCACAGTGAGAGCAACAAGAGCTACATGGACACGCTGATCCGCCGGCTGCAGATGTACTCAAAGAACCTGGAGCACCTGGTGGAAGAGAGAACAGTCCTGTACAAAGCTGAACGCGACAGGGCAGATCAACTGAACTATATGCTGCTACCCAAGTGAGCCAGATTTATCTATCTCCTTTGTTTCTGATGTCATTTCTCGGATGGCTGCCTGCCTGCCCTTCCAGTGGGTAGTCGGCCATTCTGTGTACAGGTTTCTGTGACTGCATCTCGCTTATGATTAAATTGTTTTACTGAAGGTTCTTGCTGTGCCGGTTGCTTACCCAGATAGTGGAAACGGCCACCATTTGGAGTTGCTGGTGCAAATAGTAATGATGAATTTAAGGGGAAATTAAGTAAGCATGTGAGGGAGAAGGAACATACTGGTGGGGTTAGATGAGGAAGGATCTCATCTCAAAGCAAACGTAAATTGGTATTTATTTATTGAGATACAGCGCAGAATAGGCCTTCCCGGCCTTTCGAGCCATGCCGTTGAGCAGCCCACAATTTAACCCTAGCCTAGTCATGGGACAATTTACCACAGCCGATTATCCAACCAACTGATACGTCTTTGGACTGTGGGAGGAACCCAGACACCAGGAGGAAACTCACCTGGCCACAAGTTGGAGGAACAACACCTTATATTCCGTCTGGGTAGCCTCCAACCTGATAGCATGAACATTGACTTCTCTAACTTCCGTTAATGCCCCACCTCCCCCTCATACCCTGTCTGTTATTTATTTATTTATTTATTATTTTATATATACACATACACACACATACATATATATTCTTTTTCTCTCTCTCTCCTTTTTCTCTCTCTGTCCCTCTCACTATACCCCTTGCCCATCCTCTGGGCTTCCCTCTCCCCCTTTCTTTCTCCCTAGGCCTCCCGTTCCATGATCCTCTCGTATCCCTTTTGCCAATCAACTGTCCAGCTCTTGGCTCCATTCCTCCCCCTCCTGTCTTCTCCTATCATTTTGGACCTCCCCCTCTCCCACTTTCAAATCTCTTACTAGATCTTCTTTCAGTTAGTCCTGACGAAGGGTCTCGGCCCGAAATGTTGACTGTACCTTTTCCTAGAGATGCTGCCTGGCCTGCTGCGTTCACCAGCAACTTTGATGTGTGTTGCTTGAAATTCCAGCATCTGCAGATTTCCTCGTGTTTGCACAAACTCCTTACAGGCAGTGGCGGGAATCGAACCTGTGAAGGGTTATGCTGCCCTTGTCACCCAACCTTCTAACGCTACTGTGCTGCCCTTATATAGTATAGACTGACTGGGCCTTGTGATCCTTTCCAGCACTGTGCACACAATGTGATTCTCCGTACTAATGTGATTTTGTTTTCTTTTGAGAATTATTATCGAATATTTCAGGCAGTGTTTTCCAAATTTCTACAACTTGCTGCAGTAAACCTAGTGAAATTAGTCATTGGTTCAATTGTCAGTCAGCATGGCTTTGTGAAGGGCAGATCGTGTCTAACAAGCCTGATAGAGGTCTTTGAGGAGGTGTCTAGGCATGTAGATGAAGGTAGTGCAGTGGATGTGATCTGTATGGATTTTAGTAAGGCATTTGACAAGGTTCCACACGGTAGGCTTATTCAGAAAGTCAGAAGGCATGGGATCCAGGGAAGTTTGGCCAATTGGATTCAGAATTGGCTTGTCTGCGGAAGGCAGAGGGTCGTGCTGGAGGGAGTACATTCAGATTGGAGGATTGTGACTAGTGGTGTCCCACAAGGATCTGTTCTGAGACCTCTACTTTTCGTGATTTTTATTAACGACCTGGATGTGGAGGTAGAAGGGTGGGTTGGCAAGTTTGCAGATGCCACAAAGGTTGGTGGTGTTGTAGATAGTGTAGAGGATTGTCAAAGATTGCAGAGAGACATTGATA
The DNA here is from genome assembly GCF_030028105.1 of Mobula birostris. NCBI lineage: Eukaryota > Metazoa > Chordata > Chondrichthyes > Myliobatiformes > Myliobatidae > Mobula > Mobula birostris. Next base: position 16,345,566 of record NC_092380.1, on the reverse strand, counting down.
GGATGCAGAAGTGGGCTGAGAAGTGGCAGATGGAGTTCAACCCAGAGAAGTGTGAGGTGGTACACTTTGGAAGGACAAACTCCAAGGCAGAGTACAAAGTAGATGGCAGGATACTTGGTAGTGTGCAGGAGCAGAGGGATCTGGGGGTACATGCCCACAGATCCCTGAAAGTTGCCTCACAGGTGGATAGGGTAGTTAAGAAAGCTTATGGGGTGTTAGCTTTCATAAGGCGAGGGACAGAGTTTAAGAGTCACGATGTAATGATGCAGCTCTATAAAACTCTGGTTAGGCCACACTTGGAGTACTGTGTCCAGTTCTGGTTGCCTCACTATAGGAAGGATGTGGAAGCATTGGAAAGGGTACAGAGGAGATTTACCAGGATACTGCCTGGTTTAGAGAGTATGCATTATGATCAGAGATTAAGGGAGCTAGGGCTTTACTCTTTGGAGAGAAGGAGGATGAGAGGAGACATGATAGAGGTGTACAAGATAATAAGAGGAATAGATAGAGTGGATAGCCAGTTCCTCTTCCCCAGGGCACCACTGCTCAATACAAGAGGACATGGCTTTAAGGTGAGGGGTGGGAAGTTCAAGGGGGATATTAGAGGAAGGTTTTTTACTCAGAGAGTGGTTGGTGCGTGGAATGCACTGCCTGAGTCAGTGGTGGAGGCAGATACACTAGTGAAGTTTAAGAGACTACTGGACAGGTATATGGAGGAATTTAATTTGGGGGCTTATATGGGAGGCAGGGTTTGAGGGTCGGCACAACATTGTAGGCCGAAGGGCCTGTACTGTGCTGTACTGTTCTGTGTTCTATGCATGTCAGTCCAGGTGGCTCTGGAAATCAGCTTAAGATCTTGAGGGTGTTTGACAGGGTGAATGTTCAGATATTTCCATCAGTGCAATAAGGGACTGTTCCTTTACTGCTGAGGTGCGTGGAGACTTCTCAAGTTTCCAGGAAATCTCTCAAGTAATATTTAAGGTGCAGAAAGATAAATACTTAAAATACCAAGAAATTAAGGATTATTTGGAAGTGGCGTAGAGGAGTTGAGGCCAGCATAGGTCAGCAGTTCATTTTTTCAGTTTGATGACTTTTCATCAGGATAGTGTGTACTATGTAATGTGAGATGGGTAGACCAGGTAAAGTCAACAGGTTTTCTCCTTTCAGGAGCCCTGTTGAATCCAACGGGTCTCAATATCAATTCAACTATATTGTGTTAACTTTTACCTGCTTTTTTTTTCCAGATTAGTTACAATACTGTCAAGTTCTTAAATTTTTCTTGTGGGACACAAATATTTTCCAATTTGGCTGCCAATTACTGGAAACCTTGTCCTTGTAGACTCGCGCTGACAACTGGGATGTGGATCGGACTCAATTGTTTCCTGTTTGGCCTGAACAAAGGGTTTTGATAGTTTGGTTGATGCGGGATGCTGGTTAGAGTGTAAGTGGGGATGAAATTTGAATTGGTAAAGTAGCAGCAGCACAGTGGCATAATGGTTAGCATTACGATACTATGGTGCCAGTGATCCACGTTCAGTTCCACCGCTGTCTGTAGGGAGTTTGTGCACTCTCCCCATGTCCATGTGGGTTTCCTCTGGTGCTCCAGTTTCCTCCCACGTTCCAAAGATATGTGGGTTAGTAGGTTAATTGGCCACATGGGTGTAATTGGGCGGCGCGGACTTGTTGGGGCAGAAGGGCCTGTTACCATCTGTCTCTCTGAAAATATTCCTATCTAATTTCCAAAGGTTCTGCATTTTCAGCAAGGTAGATTGCCACGATGCACCAGTTGTGGGATATTGAAAGGTAGCGCTTGAAGAGCAATATTCTTGTGGGTAGCTGAGGTAGCCCTGGCCCTTCTGTGAATCAGGAATGCAGCAATCCCAATTCCCGATGTAACCCCAAAATGTTCATGGTCCAGAGATTGCAGCAACTTCCGTCACGATGCGAGGATCCTATCTTAAGATTCAGTGACACTGTTAAAAAATGCATTGATTCCTCAGGGTGTTTAAAGTTCAAAGTACATTTATAATCTAAATATGTATACTATATACAACCTTGAGGTTCGTCTCCTTACAAAACAAAGAAACCCAATAGGACCCATTAAAAAAATAGAAGATCAACGAACACCCAAAGTGCAGAAAAAAAACTAATTGTGCAAATAATAAAAGTAAGCAGAGCATCCACAACTGAAGTTCACAAAAGTGAGTCCACAGCCACAAAACCAGTCTCTGCGGCCAGTCCCCTAGTTGCAGGCCGCACCCTCAGTTCAGTGCAGAGACGAGTAAGCCTTGTGGAGCAGCGAGCTGAACATTAGCCTGTTCCTCGCCTCCGCCCTGACGCCCTGACCTCCTGACCTTTTCAATCTCGCTTGGCGCTTAAATCAGCCCAACCTCAGATCACTTCTCGCCTCTGCCTTGACTCTGCTGCTCCTCGCCTCAGTTCCGCCACATCAAATCGCCTCTAAGTCTGCTGTAGCAAAAGCCTACCGTTGGCTCCTTCTACTCTCTCGGACCAGGGCCCCTCTGCCTCAGTTCGTCCCATACCACCACTCACCCCCCCAACAGCTGAACTGCACTTTCGAGATTTCAGTTCACATCGTATAAAAATGCCATGTTGTACAGGCCGTTTAAAAGCTCAATTCTAAATTCAAAGTTACAGGCTATTGATTGCAGTGAATGTATCAGAGAAAAAGTGTGATTGATACAGTCATTTATAGTTTGTTGTGTTTGCTACCAGTGAGTTGTCACTGTGCTTCACCAGCGCTGTCTTAAACCAGAAAAAAAAATCAGTTATATTGTTGGGATGTCAATGATCCCACGAAAAGCCAGGATTTGTTCTGCTACATTAATGGTGCAAGTTGGTGTCTTAATTATACTTTTAAACCCAAAGGACCAAGGAGAGATCATACCTCTTTTTCTTTCCATTCCAGGCCTGTAGTGATACAACTAAAGACATCTGGCCGGGTGGAGCCTGAGCTTTTTGAAGAAGTGACCATCTACTTCAGTGACATTGTGGGGTTCACCACTCTCTGTAAATTCAGCAGTCCCATGGAAGTGGTCGACATGTTAAATGATATGTACAAGAATTTTGATCAAATCCTTGACAATCACGATGTTTATAAGGTGAGACAAGTTAACTGTGGTCAGACTCAGGAAGTTCCACCTCTGGTGGAGATGAGTTGTTGCCACCGAGTAATTGTCACTTTGGTCACACCAGATAATGTACTTATAGTGTTCTCGTGCAGTGTGTTCAAACTCTGACTAAACACCAAGTTAAACTGGAGCCAATGAAGACAGAGTCGTAGTAAGTTTAACCATTTACTGTTTACTCTTCCACATTAACGTCGTATGGTGAAAACTGTTGATAAAAAAATGCAAACATATACAACGTCTGTTTCATTCTGGAGACCACGCGCGCTCTCTTCTTTTCGCGAGTGTCTCTAGCCACCCCGAGGAGGGTCGCGTCAGACCACCATTGGGCTCGAGCTCACCCCGTGTTTGAAATTGAAAAGCCGACACGCGTGCCGCCCCAACCGCTGCTTCCTTAACAGAAACCGCGTTAATATTTTTACTCCAAATACATTCTTGTGAACTTGCGGCGTTGCTTCTATAATGTTTCTTTGTGGGTGGAAACGGAGCTCTTCACAATCATGCTGCACGCATGGCATCCACCTTCACACCTTCTCCGAACCAAGACGCGGCGAAACCGGAGGTGACGTCATCACATGCCGCGATGCACCATAGACAATGGATTTACCTTTGTTATACTGTAACATAATTATCAACCTTTAACTTTAACTAGAAAATAGTTACAAACAAATCATTTAAAACATAGACCCAACAAAGTCAAATAAATGCCTTAGGGGCAACACACTCCCGGCCTGACATTTGTAAGGTCACTATAAACATGGTATAGAACTTTAGTCTCTAGATCAGTCTTTAGGTAGAAGTAGAACGACCTCTGTAACTGGTCTCAGGTTTCCTTTTCAGGGTTCGTTGTAAAGATGTGAACCGGTTGACTGCCTGCTCTTTGTTGTTTGGTAAGCGCTGGCATGGTTCTCTGAATAGTAGTGGGACGACCCAGTTGTTTGCTTCATCTCTGAAAAACCTTTGTGTCCGTTATTTTTAAGAAGATGGCGTCTTCCACCGATGGAGCAAGTTTATTATCGTGCTTAGTTTGAGCGAAAACTGACTGTCCCAGTGTCTTCTCAGTTACTTTACTATGCTCGTGCCTTTGTTGTGCTTCCTTGATACACATAACACTTGTGGAGGGCTGAGAAATTAAATGGTGGCCTCTCTCTAGTACGTTAGTCTTGAGCATGTTAACTGTCGGTTTGTGTACGTTGCCAGGGCACACCTCTCCTATCACCACCCAGCCCAGATTCAGACTTTGGGTGAAGGGGGCGTTGTGTGGTCCATAGACCTGCTGCCTGACTTTGTGCACCCTAAGAACGTCTCTTCCAAGTAGCAGGAGTATTTCTGCTTCCGGATCCAGTTCTGGGATGTGGTGGAAATGGGGCTGGTGTAGCACTGCGCTTGGTGTCGGAATCTCGGATCTCATTGCACTCTAAGAGTGGAGGGAGACTGATGACGACTTTGCCATCCAGTGACTCGAGCTGGAAGCCTTCTGCCTTCCTGCCATAAGTTTCTGTGATGCCAGAGCAAGATCTGAGGTAGTATGGGAATGGATAGCCGTCGTCTTTAGCACCTTGAATCTCCATGGGTAAATCTCCGAGTTCTCGTAATTTAATGTGGTCCTTGGCTGACACCCTAGGAAAATTGTCCAGCCCTTGAAATAGCACCCTCTCAATAATTTCAGTGGCCGCATAGCAGTCCCGAAGTCTCTCCCATGCTTTGTGTAAGGCTAGCTTGGGGTTGCTAACGTACACTGAGTGTATGCATTTCACCTGTTCACTTGATTCCTTTCCCAGCCATTTAGTCATAAGGTTCAACTCTTGGGTTGCTGTGAACTGGACTCCGCTGGTGGCAATGGTGAATGAGGAGTACCACGCACGGTAATTTTCAGCCTTATCGTCAAACTGGTACAGTCCTGGATTGACAAGGTCTCGTCATGCTAAATACTGTGCCAAAGGTTCTGCTGCAGGTGGCGTGCTAGCTGGGGGAATATGTTGGGGGACATATGACTGAGCGTGTACGTTCATGATGGGATTTGATGTTCTGACTCCAGCCTTTGTCTCTGATCTTGCCGGATCTGTTAAGTTTGGTGTCAGGAAGTATTCATAGTCAGCCCTTTCATATTGAGTTTGTGGCAAGGTTGCAATTGTGAGTTGTCTTCCCCAGGTGGATGCGATGCAACGAAGCTTCCCTGTGATTTCACATGAGATGGGACGCCAACAGGCAAGTATGGAGAGAGAGAATGAATTTGCAGGTCAATTTGAGATTGGACGTATTCGCTGGTGTGTTCCAATTTGGCCCTTTCTGACATAGATTTTCCTGCTTCGTCTGGAACGTGCATTTCTTCAGCGTTTTCCAGCACTTGTGCTTCCACCGTGGCCACATCAACTTCTCGTTGTAGCGTCAGCACTTCTAACTCTGTATCTATCCTTGCCACCTCCAACGGAATCCCACCACTAAGGACATCCTTCCCTCCCCCCCCTTTACTTTCCACAGGGATCGCTCCCTATGCGACTTCCTTGTCCATTCGTCCCCCCCATTCCTCCCCACTGATCTCCCTCCTGGCACTTATCCTTGTAAGCGGAACAAGTGTTACACATGCCCTTACACTTCCTCCCTCACCACCATTCAGGGCCCCAGACAGTCCTTCCAGGTGAGGCGACACTTCACCTGTGAGTCGGCTGGGGTGATATACTGCATCCGGTGCTTCCGATGTGGCCTTCTATATATTGGTGAGACCCGACGCAGACTGGGAGATCATTTTGCTGAACACCTATGCTCTGTCCGCCAGAGAAAGCAGGATCTCCTGGTGGCCACACTTTTTAATTCCACATCCCATTCACATTCTGACATGTCTATCCATGGCCTCCTCTACTGTAAAGATGAAGCCACACTCAGGTTGGAAGAACAACACCTTATATTCCGTCTGGGTAGCCTCCAACCTAATGGCATGAACATTGACTTCTCAAACTTCCGCTAATGCCCCACCTCCCCCTCGTACCCCATCTGTTATTTATTTATATACACATTTTTTTTCTCTCTCTCCTTTTTCTCCCTCTGTCCCTCTGACTATACCCCTTGCCCATCCTCTGGCTTTCCCCCTCCTCCCTTTTTCTTCTCCCTAGGCCTCCTGTCCCATGATCCTCTCATATCCCCTTTGCCAATCACCTGTCCAGCTCTTGGCTCCATCCCTCCCCCTCCTGTCTTCTCCTATCATTTTGGATCTCCCCTCCCCCTCCCACTTTCAAATTTCTTACTAGCTCTTCTTTCAGTTAGTCCTGACGAAGGGTCTCGGCCGGAAATGTCGACTGTACCTCTTCCTAGAGATGCTGCCTGGCCTGCTGCATTCACCAGCAACTTTTATGTGTGTTGCCTTTTCCAACTGGTTTTCTGCTTCTCTGGCAGCTTCTTCCATTTTCAGTTTTGCTTCTTGTTTAGCGTATGACGCTCGCACCTTGGTGGCTTCTGCTTTAGCTCTTGCGAGGGCAGCCACACTTGTCGACGTCCTACTGCTCTTGACACTGACTTGGTGCTTGATCGCGAAGCCATCGTACCACTTGTCAAAGCATCTAATGATGACGCCTTTTCACTGTAGTGTTCTCGTGCAGTGTGTTGAAACTCTGACTAAACACCAAGTTAAACCGGAGCCAATGAAGACAGAGTCGTAGTAAGGTTAACCATTTACTGTTCACTCTTCCACATTAACATCGTATGGTGAAAACTGTTGATAAAAAAAATACAAACATATACAGTATCTGTTTCATTCTGGAGACCACACGGGCTCTCTACTTTTAGTGAGTGTCTCCAGCCGCCCCGAGTAGCAGGTGAGGGGGTCGCATCAAACCGCTGCTGGGCTCGAGCCGTCACGCGCGCCGCCCCAACCGCCGCTTCCTTAACAGAAACCGCGTCAATATTTTTACTTCAAATACATTCTTGTGAACTTTGGCGTTGCTTCTATAATGTTTCTTTGGGGGTAGAAACGGAGCTCTTCACGATCATGCTGCACGCATGGCACCCGCCTTCACACCTTCCCGAATCAGAGTTACATAAGACGCGGCGAAACCAGAGGTGACGTCATCACATGCCACGATATACTATAGACAATGAATTTACCTTTGTTATACTGTAACTTAATTATCAACCTTTGACTTTAACTAGAAAATAGCTACAAACAAATCATTTAAAACGTAGACCCAACAAAGTCAAACAAATGCCTTAAGGGCAACGCAGTACTACTCAATTGCCCTATTTCAACACCTGAACGATAACCTGTGCACAACTCTGAAAAGAATTTGTAAGAGTTAGTTGTGCACCATTTTATTTATTTTTTGAGATACAGCATGAGGGCCCTTCTGACCCTTCAAGCCACACCACCTAGCAATCTCCCTACTTAATCCTAGCCTAATCACAGGACAATTTACAATGACCAATTAACCCACCAACCGGTACGTCTTTGGACTGTGGGAGGAAACTGGAGCACCAGGAGGAAACCCACGCGGTCACGGGGAGAACGTACAAATTCCTTACAGGCAGCGGTGGGAATTGAACCCAGGTCACTGTTACTGTAAAGTGTTGAGCCAACCACTACGCTACTGGCCCCTAGATGGCACCTGGAACATTGAACACTGTTCTCATCTCCATTTTACCCTTGGATTCTGCAAAATCTTAGTCCATATTACCAAATTGTGCAATGAAATATTTACTGGCTCATTGATCACTTCAAGGTTCTTGAGGTGCTGAAAGGCACTTTGAAAATGCCAAAGTTTCTTCACTTATCAAAGTTTCTACACTTTCCTTAGGTGGAGACCATTGGAGACGCCTACATGGTGGCATCAGGTTTACCAGAGCGGAATGGAAATAGACACGCGGTCGACATCTCTCGCATGGCGCTGGACATTTTGAACTTCATGGGGTCATTTGAGCTGGCCCACCTTCCAAGCCTGCCTATATGGATTCGGATTGGTATTCACTCAGGTAACTAGGATTGAGTGAACCCTCAAAGTTTCCAAAAAAAAAAATTCCTATGGTGTGGTTAAAAATCTTGGGATTCAATGCAATGAGATGTATCCCATATCATCTCCTTTCACCCCTGGATATTTAGATTTGCACACAAAAGAAATCATGGTTTTGAAGGATGCAGACAGGAAATACAAGAATGATACTACAAGTGCAGAAATTCAGTGACATAGTGGGAGCAGAGAGGGTTAACACAAGAATATATTGGCCATCCCTGTGTTGCAGCCATGTGGGCTATGAACATTCATCTCTACAGAATTTACAAATCTTTACCCAAAAAATTGAGATAAGACCATAAGACATAGGAGCAGAATTAGGCCATTTGACCCATTGAGTCTTCTCCACCATTCAATCATGGCTGATCCTTTTTTTTCTCCTCCTCAACCCCGTTTCCCAGCCTTTGATGCCATGTTCAAACAAAAACCTATCAATCTCTGCCTTAAATACACACAATGACCTGGCCTCCACAGCTGCACGTGGCAACAAGTTTCACAAATTCTCCACCCTCTGGCTAAAGAAATTTTTCCTCCTCTCTGTTTTGAATGGACACCCCTCTATCCTGAGGCTGTGCCCTCTTGTCCTAGGCTCTTCCAGCATGGGAAACATCCTTTCCACATCTACTCTGTCTAGGCTTTTCAACATTCGGAAGATTTCAATGAGATCCCTCTTCATCCTTCTGAATTCCAGCAAGTACAGACCCAGAGCCATCAGATGTTTCTCGTATGATAACCCTTTCATTCAGATACAGAATAAAATTCTCTCTCATGGAACAGATGTGGGGAAAAAAAGAGGTAGTAAAGTGGATTCTGGCTAATTGGGCTATTGGTAAACTGGGGCAGCTGCTTATTTGAGACAGCTCTTAAAGCATTAAAAAAAATCAAGAAATTTGCCTGAATTTTTTTGTTTATTTTGGACACTACACTGCTTAATTGGGACAGGAGACTGTTGCTAAACAGGTGTAACTAGCATCAGCCACACATACTTGAGTGGATATTAAACACTACACCGAGCTTAGAGCAAATAGTTTATAATTAGTGCCAACTGCAAGTGTTTATGTTCAAAAAGCTGTGATTTTTGTCACTGATGGTTGGTGAGAATTAAGCAGAAAGACAATTCAGAACCGTTTTGCTCACTCTGGTTTCAAGCATTCAGGCTTGGAGGCTTCATAAACGGCTGGAAGTGAGAATGAAACAATTTCACCTTCACTAAGTTAGGAACTATGAAAAATTTGAAGGTATTGACAATCATCTTGAACGTAACAATGAAAATGAAGAGTTGGAGAATACAGTCATCAATAGCATTCTATGAAGGCAGTTCATTATCTGAACTCGGTGTCTGTACGGATTTTGTTCATTGCATACACTGGATGAATTCCTCCATTGATAACTATTCAGAACTCATACACAGTTTACAGTACTATAGTACTATTGGTAGTGTTCTAATTTGTCCTGTATTTCATTTAAATACACAGTTTGTTACTCAGTTTATCTTTTTTATACCTTTTTAACTATTTCCATGAAACTTTGGTTAATTGGGACAGCCACTTCATTGGGCCAAAATCTAGCCCCCGATGTGTCTTGATGAACCAGAATCCATTGCAAATAAACACAAAATATATTTATTCAGTTCACATTTCCGGATGCATGTGTGGATGATGCAGCTTCACATTACGGAAAATTATTGTATGGACTGTTTTCTAGGAACGAGGCCCCCCCACCCACCATCCTGCCATAACATACAGGTCGTCTGTATAGAGGGATTTAAAATTATGAAAAGTTTTGTGATTATTTGCACTGACAGGACAATCAGCTGTGGAGGACTCAGATTTAATATAATTGACAAATGATCATGAGTAGTGAAGTGTAGCAAGTTCTTAAGTACATTCACAGCTAAGGTAGAACTTGAAATATAGGGGATTCAAGGAATTGAGACCTGGAATTGGATCAGCTAAGGTGTTATAGTGATTGAGCTCCATTGCCTATTTTTGATCCCCTGTTTCTACCTAGAATAAACGGACTGGAAGGTTGGCAGAAACAGATTTAGACATAACTTCTTAAAGGATAAACCCTTGAAACATTTTACAAGGTACTGAGGAAAGAGTGAAATTGTGGGATTTATCAAATAGCTCTTCCAAATAACTGGCACAAGCTGAATGGGCTCAGGTTGTAGTATTGTTGCCATTTCTCCCACTGATGCAGGTCCTTGTGCTGCGGGTGTGGTAGGAACCAAGATGCCCCGTTACTGCCTGTTTGGGGATGTGGTCAACACAGCCTCGCGTATGGAGTCCACAGGATTACGTAAGATATATATCTTAAATCCTCCTTTCTCTAGCTCAAAACCTCTCTCAACTCGTCTACACACTGTCAGTTTCCCTCTTGATACCTTTCTGTCTCTCTGTATCTCTCCTGCCTCTTTGTCTCTGTCTTGCTGCAACTATCTTCTTCGGATGTCTCTCTGTTTCTTTTGATTTCTCTCTTTATGACTGTCTCTGTTTGTCCCTGTTTCTCTTTATCTTCTCCATATCTAGGTCTCAATTTCGTCTGCCTATGTCTGTCTGACCCTCTGTATGTTTTAACAGTCGTCTAGAGTTCTATACAGAGTAATGCTTGCTAAAAGTCATTTCATCAAATGTTTCCAGAGTGATTATTGTGGAGATTAGGTACACAGTACCTTATGCTTACCCATCAAACACTTCCAGGGCAAGTACCCTATACACTGGCCCATTGAACTCTCCGAGGACAGACACAGCCTAGCCTGAGCAGAGTAGAACTCCTACTACGTTGTTCCATCAAATCATTTCAAAGTAGTGCAACATTTAATTATTTTTTCTCCAAGTGAGTTACCATGAATCAACTTTACAAAGTTCTCCCTGGCCTAGCACTGTGCTGTCAATTATTGTCATATGAAAGGTTCAGTAGATGATATATTCTTTCCTTAGTCTGAATTTATTTTCATTGGGACAGCGTCTACCATCTAACTTCCTTAGCAACACACGCAACATTGAGGAAGAACTCAGCAGATTAGGAAGCAACTATGGAAATGAATAAACAGTTGATGTTTGGACCGAGATCCTTTTTAAGGACATTGTGCTAACGAGTCTGGGAAAATTCCTTCCATGTTGTATTTAAAAAAATAAAGCCCTTTATTGAATGATATTAAGAAACAAGTATTCTCTTTGCAGCATTGAGAATTCATGTTAACCAGTCAACGATCAATATACTGAAGAGGACATCTTGTAAATTTGAATATGAGATGCGAGGAGAGACATACCTGAAGGTAATCATTTAGTATGCGCTGTAACTCAACTACTGAGGTTCAGTGATCTTGATTCTGGAGCAATGTTGCAGTTGGTTGAATAGTTTCTTTTTGGTTCTAAAAATTATTGGTATTCCTGTGAGATTTGTTGGAGGTGAGGCTCAGCATAGCAGTAAGAAAGGTTAAAAGTGTTGGTACAATGCTACAGTCATGTTTGACATCAGACTTAATTGAGAGTGGATCTGCTGCAAACACATTGCTTTGGAGTATGGCTTACAAATTATCTGTCTTTTGTCATTGATGGGGGTGAATTTCTGTGTGTATTTGAATTTGAGGGGAGTTCTGGGTGGCAGGGTGGAGAAACGTCTCTACTAAAGGAGGTATAAGGTGCTCCTTCCCTCTGCTAGCCTGCAGGTCACCCTTGGGCAAGGTGTAGCACCTGCTTAGTCCCTGAGCAGGGTCACGTGAAGCCAAGGATGATAGTGCTGAATGGTCGTATGAGCAGCTGGTGCATATCACAAGTCCTGGTTATGTGACCACTGACGCCAGGCAGACAATCTCTGAAGAGTATTGATAATGGCTGGGATCACACCCATCTTGTGAAGACACTGCCCAGAAGAAGGCAATGGCAAACTACTTCTATCAAAAAATTTGCCAAGCACAATCATGATCATAGACCACGATTGCCCACAGAGTATGACACGGCACATAATGATGATAATGCTCTTAGCTCCTCTCAAATAGTTGAGCAAAAGGCTTTACTGAGGTTGAAAGAAGGCCAGTAAGAGTGGTTGGTGCTGCTTCCTGCATTTTTCTTGGAGTCCTGTGATGAATGGGGCGGCACAGTAGCGTAGTGTTTAGCACAACGCTTTACAGTACCGGTGACCCAGGTTCAATTCCTGCCGCTGTCTGTAAGGAGTTTGTACATTCTCCTCATGACTGCGTGGGTTTCCTCCGGGTGCTCCTGTTTCCTCCCACCCAGACTAAAGGCGTACCAGTTGATAGGTTAATTGGTCATTTTAAATTGTCCTGTGACTAGACTAGAATTAAGTCGAGGGATTGCTGGGTAGTGTGGCTCAAAGGGGTGGAAGGGCTTATTCTGCACTGTATCTCAATAAATAAACAAATAAGATTGTACCCATTGCTAGATCCCCATTGTGGTTCCAGGGGCAAGTCTTCTATCACTGGGAAAGGTTGGCTGAGGAGGACCCTTGAGGTGTCATTCCCCTGGCCTATCACCACAAGGCCTTTGTTGTCGCCTCTCTTGCAGATTATCGCAATGGCCCCCTGCATATCACTTTTCCAGACATTTAAAATGTCCACTCAGGGTCAGCAACTCAGACAGCTTTAGTTAGTTACTCAAGTCCCTCGTGTGAGACTCAAAGCCTCGGCCTGCTGAATCAGAGACAAATGGGAAACCCGGAAGGCTGGATGAAAGTGGTGTTGATTGGGAATATTGATCAAAAGGGCTGGGGATTCTCTTCCAGAGCAAGGTAGACCTCTATACTGTGTGGCCTACATATGGAATAATTGACTTTTTGTCTGTTTCAGGGACGGGGAACTGAGGTTACCTATTGGCTCATGGGAGAAACAGACCGCAATCTGAAGCTGCCAGCAGCCCCTTCAGCGTAAGTAGGATAGGCTGCATGGACAGTAATGCTGACAGCTTTGGTTTGTTGTGGTCTAGAGGCCAACAATGGCTTGTCAAAGTTCAAAAGTTCAAAGTGGATTTATTATCAAAGTATGCAACCTTGAGATTTGTCTCCTTGCTGGCAGCCACGAAACAAAGATAGAACCCATTAAGAAGGACTGTCAAACACCCAGAGTGCAGGAAAAAAACTAATTGTGCAAACAATAAAACTTAAGCACATAACATTCAGAACTGAAGTTCACGAAAGTGAGTCCTCAACCACGAAGCCAGGCATCACTGCCTCAGCTACTCCACCTGAACTTGGAGCTAATTAATCATAAACAAATAAAGGGCAGTATGTGAATTTGTGATACTGCTGTGTTTCTCACTATCATTACATACCTGGAGAAAATGGTGGGGTGCTTCTTTAAGCTCCTGGCGTTCTTGTGGTGAAAGTTTGTTAATCATCAGTAACTCACTCAGGTTTAGTCAGTTCAGTTGCATTAAGCTGCATCATGGAAGTCAACCACATCACGGGACAGAATTCTTAAGGAGAACTGAGCAAGTGGCAATAGTAAATTGCTGTATTTTTACATCAATATAACAGTTTTCATTATAACTTCCCTAGTCCTAAACTACGCACGATGCAGTGCAAATCCAACGCTACGTTATTTACTCTAGACAAGATTTTCAAGGAATCCCTGTGGCCTAGAATCCGGCAGAGATGAGGGGTTGTCCAATGCAGTGAAGACTGACCCACGTATACTTAAGTTTAGAAGAACAGAAAGTGATCTCATTGAGACATGGAATATTCCGAGAGCGATTGGCAGGGTACCTGCTGTTCCCTTTAGTCTGAGATTCAGGAATGAGGAGACATAGTCTCAGGGTAGGGAATCGTCTGTTTAGGATTTAGAACTTTCTTTACTCAGAGGGATATAAATCTTAACAATTCTTAACTGTAGTGACAGATGGGGGGTATGGGGCAGGGGAAATGGTGAAACAAGTTCATTTTGGACAGTATGATAATGACAAGATATCAAAGTCATGACAAATTGGACGAGGTGTTGGATATTAGTCCCTGGCTCAAGGTCTGGAGGACATGCTTCCTGCTTCTGTGTTCCTTTTCATTTATCAGATCTTGCCATTGTAGCCTAAGCTGGCAATTATTACTAATCTCCAATTACCCTTGTGAAGGTGGTGATCCACCTTCTTGAACCATTATAATCTCTTCTGGTGTTGCTACTTCACCAGCATTGTCAGGTAGAGAGTCCTGTGATTTAAACACTGCATTGCTGAAGGGTCATACATCTCCAGTTTAAAGAGTAGCAGGAGACTGTGTTTTGTTCTTAAGTTTCCTGGATTTGTATTGGCTGCCTCTTACTCCAGTGCCAAGTACCACTGGAGGATTGAAACACTGGAGAAGGTACAGAGGACCTTGACCAGGATGTTGCCTGGGATGGGCCATTTCATTTATGAGAAGAGTCTGGATAGGGTCCTGGAGCTGAAATATTAGTTGCTTCTCTTTCCACAGGTATTGTTTGCCCTGCTGAGTATTCTGAGCATTTTCTGTTTTTATTTTAGATTTCTGCAATTTGCACATTTTTTTTTAAAAAATCAATTACTGGATAGGTTGGGTTTGTTGTTTTTGGAGTGGAGGAGACGGAAGCATGAACCCAGCGCTGTACCCTGTCTCCAGTAGAGCTTGACATCACATATCACTTATGTATATAAAATTATGGAAGGTGTAGAAAGTGAAAAAAAGACTTCTTCCCATAGCAGAGTTGTCTTGAACCAGTGAGCAAGGGTACTGGGTAAGAATAAGAGGTATATAAGGGGTCAAAGGAAGAACTTTTTACCCAGGAGGTTGTTGGAATCTGGAACGATCTGTCAGTGCATTCTAGATCTAAGGAATCTATGTCACCAAGTTCCCATTGTTTCCAAATATTCTTGTGCCACACTAAAAGAACAGCCTGGTTCCCAACAATAAGAGGTGACCATTACAATCAAGATGACAAGCCGACTTAGCTGACCCATTTTGACACCTATCATAACTTCTATCTTAAAGAATAGTCATTTCCTGAATAGACACTTTTCCTGGTCTCACCATTTTAATTTGTTGTTCAAGAGAGATGCTTATCTAAAAGGATGAACTGTAGCTAGAGAGCCAGACTATAAAATGAAAGAGGTTATTTATAACTCTAGATTAGTCAGCTCTGTCATGGGTACTAGCCTCCATAGTATCCAAGACGTTTTCAAGAAGCAGCGCCTTAAGAAAGCAGCATCCATCATTAAGGATCCCCACCACCCAGGGCATGCCCTCTTCACACTGTTACCATCAGGAAAAAGATACAGAAGCCTGAAGGCACACACTGAGAGATTCAGGAACAGCTTCTTCCCCTCTGCCGTCCAATTTCTAAATGGACACTGAACCCGTGAACACCACCTCAGTATCTTTTTATGTCTGTTATCTTGCACTACTTGTTTTAACTTAACTATTTAAAATATATATATATACTTAATATAACTCAGATTTTTTCTCTATATTTATTTACAATGTATTTCATTGTACTGCTGCTGGAAAGTTTAACAAATTTCACCACATATCCCAGTGATATTAAATCTGATTCTAGGTAGCCAGCATTTGATACCATCTGATCTACAGTGAACAAAGCTGAGCACTAGGCTTTGAAAAGAAATATTGAGTTTAGACACAGTCATGCATATATTTACAAGAATACTACCTGGACACCAAAAATTATATTATATGGACTAAGATTTATACTGTGGTAGTTAAAAGGCTGAAGAGTATTTTTTTGTTAAACTTCAGAATGTGAGGTAAGATTGATAGACCAGACACCAAGAAACTTTTTCTGTTGTTTAGGAGGCTTAAACCAGAATATATTTTAAAATGACGAGGCAAGTCACTTTAGACACTAAATTATAAAACACATCCACATATCCAGGAGCGTTATACTAAAACAATATTAATTAAGTCAGAAGTTGACAATTTCTTGGGTTAACCAAAGTTTGTAAGGTTACAGACCACAGATCAGTTAAATTTTGCTGGGCAGAGCACTCCAAGGCAGTGGAGAGGGAACAGCTATGTGTGGAAATGCAGTAATGATAGGAAATTTCATTGGCAGGATAAACAGGTATTTCTGAAATAGTCAGTGTAATTCCTTTATGATATATTGCCTCCTTGGTATCAGGATAAAGCAAAGCACCGAGTGGGTACAGGACATGCCACACGTTGCTCACAGTGAGAGTGGGAGGGCAGGAGCTGAGCTCCTATTGTCAGATGTTCAGGAGGTGGCAGGAAACCCACTCCAGTAGCAGAACCACCGAGTAAAATTGTGAAGAAAGAGCAGACTAATGCTTGGTGAATGACATGGGAGCGTTTTGGATTCTTGTTGGATTGGAATCACCTCTGGTGCTGGTAGACTTGTTTGGATTTCAACAGCTCTGGGATCAACATCTTTGTAGGGAGGTTTACTTGTGTGGCCGGGGAGGAATTGTAGAAAGCACATGCAGCAGCAGAAGAGTGGAATTTCATACACAAGTGAGTGGAAGGAACACAGTAGGAAGTAAGGCAACACTGAAGTGGAACACCAGCTGTAGGATTGGAATTTATTCAATTCCCACCACTCTCTGTGAGGAGTTTATCATTTCTTCCTGTGACTGCATGGGTTTCCTTTGGGTGCTCCAGTTTCCTCCCACATTACAAAGACGTAGGAGTTCAGATGAATAAACTGTGAGTGTACTACAGTATGTTGGTGCTGGAAGCATGGCGACTCCTGTAGGCACATCCTCAATGCAAAGGGCACATTTTACTCTGTGTTTCGATGTACGTGTGACAAATAAAGTTAATCTTCAGTCTTTGAAAATCTTTGGTAGTGATGAGAGCAAAATAAGAGAGATTGTAAGAAAGATATAGACTTAGAATGTGCATTGTAAGTGTCTGAACTGTAGACACAGGACGGTCACTTAATATTTCAGGCTGCTTGGAGATGATACAGAAAAAGTATGCCCACTGACGCAGATGACGAGAGATCGCAATCTTGGAGGGAGGGGATATCTTTGTAGGGGTAAGGACAGAGGCTATTTAGTTGGGGTTAAGAAGCAATAAAGACTCTGTCACACTATGTAGGCTATCATGGAGTGATGAGAAGTCGAAGAGCAGGCCTGCTGCAAAATGATCGATGTGCCAAAAATGTAGCGTGCTGATAATGAGGAGTTTCAGTAACCCATTATTAACTGGAATCATGTTAAGGTATAGGACAAGGAAGAGTTGTTTGTGAGGGAGAACTTTGATCAGTTTGTTTTTGACCCAGTGAAGAAGGAGCCTTTATACTAATATTAAGGCAAGTCTACTGGACCAATTTCCTTCTCCTTGGATTTATGTGATCCAGTAAGGCAACAGTTCCCAATATTTTTATGCCATGGAGCCTTACAGAGTGGTCTGTGGATCCCAGGTTGGGAATGCCTGCCTAAAGGAAACAGTCACCTTCCCAATGAATAAATACATTGCCTTTTGTGATACTGAGCCTCACAGATCGGGTAGATCCTAGTTTCAGTATTCATGCTGTACTGCTAACCAAAATCACAGTGCTACATTTCATAAGCTTTGAGTGTTTTCCTAAGGAAGTTAAATTAGACAGTTAGTCTGCTGCAAGTCATCAGGTAGGGAGGCATTTGGCCATGAGGTTCTGTATGGTCAAATTGTCTGCTAACTTCGATTGGGGTACAGGTCAAAGGGCTGCCACCTCCCCGAAAATCTGACTAGCTGGGATGAAGATAAGTCTCGAAGAAAAAGAAGATGGCCAGGTAAGTAGTAGAAGGGTGGAAGGAATAGCAGGACATGGTGACAGATTGAGCTGGATCTCGGGAGGCCTGTGTGGACTAGCAATGCGGTGTCTCCTAACCACTATGAAACACTTTAACACTGGCTGCAATGACTCACTACCGCCTTCTCAAGGACAAATGAGATGGTGAGAGAAATGCTAGCCTCATGAGTGATTTTCATGAATAAGGAAACATGTAATGTGTTGTCCTTGCTTGTTCCAGAGATGGTGTCCTCCCCCTCCTCTCTTCTATTCCCCACTCTGGTCTCTTACTTCTTCTCCCCTGCCTATTACCTCCCCTGAATCCCTTCCTCCTTCCCTTTCTCCTATAGTCCACAGCTCCTCCCCTATGAGATTCCTTCTTCTCCAGCTCTTGACCTTCCCCACCCACCTGGCTTCACTTATCACCTTCTTGCTAACCACCTCTCCCTATCTTTTTATTCTGGCGTCTTTCTTCCTTTCCAGTCCTGAAAAAAGGGTCGACTGATATTTAATTTCCTTAGATGCTGCCTGACCTGCTGAGTTCCTCCAGTATTTTCTGTGTGTTGCTCTGAATTTCCAGCATCCACAGACTTCCTTGTGTTTATGATTTACTGAGTCTGTTGCAATGTAGGTAGACTTGCGGCAGACGATTGAGGAATCACTTATTTGCTTTGCATTCCACAGGGAAAACTTGCAGCGACTTCAGGCTGACTTTGCTGAGATGATTATCAAGTCTCTGGAGAAGCGGAGAGCGTCCGAGTACAAGACAATAACTAAAGAGGAACTTGAATACCTGCAGCTTGGCTCTGCAGAGTTACTCAGCACCTACTTGTAGCTGTGAGGAACAGGATAACTGTTTTCTGGAACTGCTTGCATGCACCATTCTTCAAACGTTTACTCTTGATTTTAAAAGGATATAATATGTGAAACTATTGCTGCTGAGTATGTGTGCCTTTCCGAGAAAATGCTGGGGCACAGAACATCTTTTCTAGCTTCAGTGTCAGGTTCCTTTGGGTGTGGTGTAGCAGGGGTGGCCTACAGAGTGACCTCGCTTTGTGCTCAGCTTTATTAAGGAGCTGTAGGTGAGGTGTTGCTCACTGCAGGCATGGTGTGAATTTCTCAAGTGTCAGCTGAAATTCTTTCAACACTGAGCCAATGTCTGAAGCAAAAGTTCCAGACTGACCTTGTACACAATACTGAGGAAGACTTTCAGAAGTTAAAGCCCAGATCTGATTATTCAGACAGAAGGACCCCATGCTGTGAAGGGGTTCTCCCATTATCCTGGCCAATAATCTCACCCTGGCCTATGTCAGTAACTGAATAACCAACATATTAATGGGATGTTTGTCAGCGTAATAGGTCATCTCAGTTTGCCCATAAAACAGTGACTGCACATCGAAGTTATTTTGTTGTCCACAAAACATATTTGAACATCCTGAATGTGGAAAAGCCTTCACATAAATACAACCATTTTAGTTTTTTGCAATTCTTCTTTGCAGCACAGGCAGCGTAGTGGTTAGCACATCGCTTTACAGTATGGATGACCCAGATTCAATTCCTGCCACCGCCTGTAGGGAGTTTGTACCTTCTCCCTATGACTGGGTTTCCTCCGGGTGCTCTGGTTTCCTCCCATAATCCAAAGGTGTACTGGTCGGTAGGTTAATTGGTCATTGTAAATTGTCCCGTGATCAGGCAAGTGGTAACTAGGCAGGTTGCTATTGGTGCTGGTATAAATAACTAAAAATAAATAGGAACAGCTTTAGTTAGAAGCAATATGTTGTACTTATTAACTTCAGATTCTTGATTGATCAGGGCATGGAAGGATTCAGGGAGCAGGCAGGGAATTGGAGCCGAGAGGAAAAATGGATCAGCCGTGGTGAAATGGCCCGAGCAGACTCGATGGGCCAAGTGGCCTAATTCTGCTCCTATGTCTTATGGCCTTATACTGCACCATCAGCTACTTCCACGGCAGATGCAACATTTAAAGCTTTCTCTACACTGTCTCATCCATGGTCTTCAGGTCAGGTACTTAGAGGCAACACAGGACTTGATGCTGTTACATCAACCTTCTACTCAGCTACAGCAGAGGCGTTCTCTACTTTACCCCTTATACCACCTCTGAGTGTAATAGAGACTCAAGGAACTTAAGGCTCGTTCTACATTGTCTCATAAATTGCCTTCAATTCAGGTATATCAAAATAGTTGTCCGAAAGTAAATCTCTTTAAACCCTCCTGGGTACATGCCCCATTCTCAGAAGAAGTCTCCTGAAGTATCTCTCAGTGCAATATTCTGTTTCCACCACTGCATCTTTTGTCCAGAATATGCACCACCAGTCCAACTGCTCCATTACTCCAAATTATTTGTGCTTTGGACTTGGTTGGTTTGCTGTGTTGGATCTGTGCTCCATTTGAATTAGGAACACAGAGAAACTGCTTCTCCCCTTGAGTTCTGACATTTAACAAGATCACAGCTGATCCAATTGAAACCTTACCTCTACATTATCATCTACCTGTGGTAGCTTTTCTCCCAGTGTCACCTGTTTGATGTAGTCCTGTGACTCTCATTTCACGAAGACAGTTCAATGAAGATGTACGGAGAGAAGGGGGAGATGGTTGATGGAGGGAAATTTGCCCCTGGAGTAAATCTACCTCTCCCCCCCCCCACCCCATTCTGACTCACTGACTGGCCTAGCAAAGCTGTGTGTTTTCTTTGTGAGCAAATTCATATGGAAAGGCACTTAATTTCATTTCTTGATATTAAATAATATAAATATTTATATTACTGATGCAGAGTAGTAGTTAAGAATTGGAGTGTAGAATAGGCAGACGGTGATTTCAGCTGACAAGAGAAACAGCAGAGGTGATTTTTCCTTCATAACACCATACTTTTTTAATATTCATTTCTTAGACATATGGGCACCAGAAACAAGATCAGCACGTACTGCCCATTTTTATTTATTCTTGAAGAAATGGTGGTAACTCACCTTGAACAGATGAAATCCTACAGGGAGGTTGGGTAGGAAGTTCCAGGATTTAGACTCCTCAACAATGAAGGAATAGTGATAAATTTCCAAGTCAGGATGGTGTGTGACTTGGAGGATAACAAAATGGTGATGGTGTTCCTCTACACCTGCTGGGCTTGTCTATCTTGGTGGTGGAAGTCACAGCTTTGAGCAGTGCCACTGGAAAGACCCAATTGAGTAACTGCATTGCAAATTTTAGTCAGCTCACACTGCAGCCACTGTGAACTGATGGTGGAAAGAATGAATGTTTAGTGGGGTGAGTGGGGTGCCAATCAAGTAGACTGCTTTGTCCATAGATAGTGTTTAGGTACTTGAGAGCTGGTGGTGGTGCATTCATCCAGACAAGTGGAAACTATTCCATCACATCCCTGACGTGCCTTGTAGATGGTGGAAAGGCCTTGGGTTGTCAGAATATGAGCCATTCTCCTTTGAGATCCTGAGATCATTAATTTCTCTGTAGCCCTCCTACCTGAATGTTTCAACTGACAATTCAACCAAGGTGAAGCTGTGCCAATTTTTGGGGAATTTACTTGTGACTGATAAAGAACCAGCTTAACTGAAAGAGGCAGTTCTACACATGAATAAGATTGGGAAGAAGATGTAGAGGAGCGGGTTGAGGAGAGATTGCCAAGAGTTTGAAAAGGCTGGTTCACCCTTGAACATCCACAGACTCAAAACCCATGGAAGTGTTGTGATGAACCCAAAGTATTATGGGAAAGGTAGTTGTAATCATTGTCAATGAATGTCATCAGTGTATGCTTAATTCTTATGAAAGTCAATAAATGCAATTATTTTAAAGGAGTAACTTGTAAATGGCTCCAAGGACTTGAATTATTGTTTATTTAACAGAGTAAAATACAATATCCAAGATGTTTTGCAGGCAGGATATATAAAAAAAAACACAAGGAGATATGGAGTAGGTGAGCAAAATTTTGGTTAGAGTCATGGTTATACAGCACAGAAACAGGCTGTTTGGCTCAACTGCTCCATACTGACCAAGATTTCCATCTAAGCTAGTCTCTGCCTGCACTTGGCCCATATCCCTCCCAAACATTTTTTATGTCATAGACCAATACCATTCAGCCTGTGGTCTGTGGTCCCCAGGTTGGGAACCCCTGCTTGAAACCTTGTAGCTGTCCGAGTACCTTTTAAGTGTCCTTAATCTACCTGCCTCAACCACTTCCTCTTGCAACTCATTCCATATACTAGACAATTTTGGGATGAAAAGTTGCCTCTCAGATTCCTATTAAATCTCTCCCCTCTTACCTTCAATGTGTGCCCCCTATTTCTTAATTCCCCAACCCCGGGAAAAAGACTGTATATTCACCCAACTATGTCCTTCTTGATTTTCTACATTTCTGTAAGACCACCCTCATAAGTTCAAACTTCAAATTGCATTTAAAAACAAAGCATGCATGCGGTATCCAACCCTGAGATTTGTCTTCCCACAGACAGCCACAAAACAAAGAAAACCATGGAACTCATTCAAATGTCAAAGTTCAAGGTACATTCATTATCAAAGATTCGTCGGTCACAAAACAAAGGAACCCAAAAGAACCCATAAAGGAAAGAAGACTGCCAAGCACCCAATGTTCAGGGGGGAAAAAAACAAATCATGCAAACAATAAAAGTAAGTTTTAACATTTAGAACAAAAATGAATCCTGGAGCAGGCCACAGCCTCAGTACAGCGTGTAGCAGAGTAAACTTCATGGAACCTGCAGACACGAAGCCTGGAGCAGACACAGCCTCGGTACAGCGTGTAGGAGAGTAAACTTCATGGAGCCTGGGGACACAGCCTCTGCCTCAGCGCGGCATAAAGTGGAGCAAATGTTGCAGACCAGCGAGCAGAACTCGCCCAACCTTGGCCTGTGGTCCTAGCACCCTTCCTCTTCAATCCATCTGACCAGGCATTTAAATCAGCCACACAACACAAACAAAAAAGAACAAATCACACAAATGGCAAAAAATGAGTGAAAAACACAATATAAAACATTAAAGCACAGAGTCACTGAAACAGTCAAGGAACGTTCAGTTTAGTTGAGTGCCGTGTTGTTTGTTGACTGTAGGCTGCAGAACTAGTCCACTCCAATCAAAATCACACAAAATAGCAATAAAAGAAGGAGTAACTAGAAACCAGAAATACATAGAACATGAACTAGAGTCCAGTCCCCACAAACTGCATTGATTAAACCTTGCTAAGAATAGCTACTCACTGTTGATATTAGTTGAAGATGGGTCTTAGGGTATAACCTGAAAAAAAATGTTAGGGAGCCGGAGGGGTTTTAGTGAGCTTGGAGCCTGGGTCATTGAAAACTTGACCACCAATGGTAGAGCAATCAGATTAGAGATAACTAGAAGGATCAAATTAGAGAAGTTTAGAGATCTCAGTGGGTTGCTGGGCTGGGGGAGAGGTAAGGACAGAGAGGCATAATACTTAAAATCAAAGGAATTAAAACAATAGTTTAAAATTAAGTTGATACTTAACAGGGAACCAAAGTAATTGAGTAATACATGGTGATGGGTGGATGGATAGTGCAAGTTAGGATTCTGGAAACATTATTTTGAATAATAAACTCTTCTCGGGATACAGGTATGGAAGGACCACAGTTTAAGATTCATCACACGTGGGAGTGGGAGGGGTCGGCTGGGGAGGAGAATAACCCTCATCAGCGGTGTGGATAAATGAAGCAACATGGTGCCCCAGGAGTGGCTGGAAATACAACATTGGAAAAGGAATTAGAGCCAACGCCTGTTTTTATTGTTAATAATTTTATTGTAAATAATCTTAATTCTTGACTAAGGGTTGAGAGTAAACGAACGATTTATTGTAATCATCTTTCATTTGTATATGGACTGAGAGTCAATGCATAATTTTATTGTAAATAACTTTATTTATTGAATAAGGACTCAGAGTCAACGAATTTTTTTATGTAAATAACTTTATTTTGTAATATTTCTGAATAAAGTATTTTTGGAGAAAAAAAAGTTGGTTAAAATCAGTATCGGTACCCATCTGGAAGTCCAGGAAGAATTTATTTGTCATAGACGCCAGGAAAGCACCAGATCCTTCTTCAGTATTTTGACTATAGTTTCAGCAGAAAGAAAAAAAACAATTGGAATCATTATATCTGAATGTAAAAATGAGATGTTGGGTTAAGGTGAGAATGCACTAGGTGGCATGATTAGTAAGTTTGTGGTTGACACTAAAATTGGTGGTATAGTAAGCAGTGAAGAAGTTTATCTGAGATTACAATGGGATCTTGATCAACTGAGCCATCGGGCCAAGGAATGGCAGATGGAGTTTAAGGTAAATGTGCGGAACTGCATTTTGATAAGACAAACTGGGGCAGAATTTACACAGCAAATGGTAGGGACCTGGGAGGTATTAGATCACAAGATATTGGAGCAGGGTCAGGCCATTTAGCTGATCAAGTATGCTCTGCCATTTCATCATTCCATCTCAGCCCCCGTCTCCTGCCTTCACCCAGAAAACTTTCACGCATGGACTAATCAGGAACCTATCAACTTTTGCCTTAAATACACCCAATGACCTGGCCGCCTACGGCAATGAATTCCACAGATTATGGCTAAAGAAATTCCTCCTCATCTCTACTCTGAATGGAAGTCCCTCTATTCTGAGGCTGTGTCCTCTGGTTTTAGACTCCCCCACATAGGAAACATTCTGGCCACATCCACTCTATCTCGGCCTCTCAGCATTCGATAGGTTTCAATGAGGCTCCCCTTCATTCTTCTAAATTCCAGTGAGTTCTGCAGAACAGAGACCCAGGGGTGCAGATACAGGTTCCTTGAGGGGGGAATCAGTTTGATATTGAGGTGAGTGAGGTTATCCATGCTGGGTCAGGAGCCTGATGGTTGAAAGCTAATATC
Organism: Mobula birostris; assembly: GCF_030028105.1. Taxonomy (NCBI): domain Eukaryota; kingdom Metazoa; phylum Chordata; class Chondrichthyes; order Myliobatiformes; family Myliobatidae; genus Mobula; species Mobula birostris. Next base: position 16,320,796 of record NC_092380.1, on the reverse strand, counting down.
TGCTCCTGGTCCTGGTGTTGTGGGACCTAAGGTTCCTGTACCTCATTCCGACTTCAGCGGTGAAAGGAGGGCATGGTCTGAATGGTGGAGGTCCTGGATGATGGATGCTGTCTTCCTGTGGCAGCGCCCCCTATAGGTGCGCTCAACGGTACAGGAGGGCTTTTTCGCTGACGGACTGGGCTGAATCCACCACTTTTTGTCGGCTTTTTCATTCTCAGGCATTGGTGTCTCCATACCAGGCCATGATGCAACCAGCCAGGATGTTCTCCAAAGTGCATCAGCAGCAGTTGGTCAAAAGTTATTAGATGACATGGTGAATCTGTACAAACTTCTAAGAAAGTAGAGGCATTGCCGTGCCATCTTTGTAATGGCACTTATATGCTGGTCCCAGGACAAATTCTGCAAAATGATAACGCCAAGGAATTTAAAGTTACTGACCCTCTCCACCCCTGATCCCCTAATGATGACTGGTTCTGTATTCAGCTGCACAATCATATGTATAAAGTGAGCAGAGCAGGGGGCTAAGCACAGATGATTACCTGTGCTGATGGTGAGAGTGGAGGGGATGTTACTAATCTGTGCTAACCAGGGTCTACCAGTGAGGAAATTGAGGATCTAGTTGCAGAGGGAACTACCAAAACCTGGGTCCAGAGACTGCAGATGCCAGAATCTGGAGCAGCACACTGGAAAAACTCACTGGAAGAAAGCAGTATCTGTGGAGGGAAATGACCAGTTTATATTTCAGGTTGCAAGAGATCCTTCTTCATCAGGACTCTATTTTTGTCTTTTGGGCTTTAATCATCTTGTTTCATTGTTATGTACTTGTTCTTTGTTCATAGACGGAGGGTCTATCACTTCACACATTTGCACCAGTAACTTACTGAAGACACTACCCTAAATCCCTTCGTGAGGAAAAATGTACCAGTCAGGCCACAATCAAACCTTTCTCTATAATTATTTGGTCTTTATCTTAATTGTCTCTTTGTCCTTTAGCATTAATTTTGCTTCATCCTCTGCAGAAGTCGTCTACAGTGCTAACACATGTTAATTTTATTTCTATCCTCCCAATTTCTGCGTAACTTCCGAAGGTGGTTAGAAAAACTTATTGCTAACATTCCCACTGCTTACTAGAAGATCCCCAAGCTTTGAAATCTGGTTGTCTTTTGAATCACGAGAAAATCAGCAAGTGCTGGAAATCCAAGCAACACACACCAAATGCTGAAGGAACTCAACAAGTCAGGCAGCATCTATGGAAAAGCGTAAACACTCGACGAAGGGTCTCGGGCCTGAAACACCTACTGTTTAACTCTTTTCCATAGAACCTGCCTGGCCTGCTGAATTTCTCCAGCATTTTGTGTGTGTTGCTTGTCTTTTGAATTATCTGCTACCCCAGATTCACAACTTCTTAAGATCTTTGCATTACTGTAGCTAATTTTTCCACTATGGAAGGATTGACATAAAGTCGGATTTCTGTGACATTGGTGTTTCGTAACTCGAAATATTCTTCTGCATGTTAAAAAGAAAATGGGTGGGGGGAGCAAAAGTACGCTTAATGGTGTAAATTGTGACATGTTCGGCCCCAGTGGCCTAATGGATAAGGCACTGGCCTCCTAAGCCAGGGATTGTGGGTTCGAGTCCCATCTGGGGTGATGAATTTTTAAAAATGCAGGGTTTCCTTGTCTAGAGTTCTCTTTATGTGAGTCTAAAGCACATTGGCAAGCGCTGCTGATGACCAATTACGATGGTCTATACTCTGAAAAGTGTTTCTGCTTTAGTAGCAAAAGACACAGGTTGTCTTCTTTGCCAGAATCTTGGTAGCAGATTGACATATGAAGAGTTCTCTTAGTTTCATTTGCGCTGCCTTAAAAAGACAACGCAGTAAACTTTCAAGGGAAACGTCGTAAATATGGCTGTTTGAAAACTTGCTCACAAAGAAACACCATCCTTCATTGTTGTTCTCTTAAAGAGCTGAACCGGGCGTGGCGGACCGAATGGCCTCATTTCGTGGTGTATAGTGCTACGACAAGTTCAGAAACCTTTCGTCGACAAGGCAGCGCACGAATTATCACTAATAATTTAGCATGTTTTTCCTTAATAGAGACACGAGAGACTGCAGATACCGGAATCTGGAGCAACATACAAAATACTGGAGTAACTCAGCTGTTCAGGCAGCATCTGTGACATACAGTTGAGATCCTTCAAATTGACTCCTTAAACTGTATTATGGTGAACTGATCAGCACCACTGTAAAGCTTAATTAATTTATTACCCATATATTTTAAATATAGAGCAATTTAAAAAAACAAGCAAACACAGCAATTCTTTCACTTCTAATTAAATTTAATATTCCAAATGACCGTTTATAAAATAAGACATAGATACAGTACTTTGAACTCGGTAATGCGAAGCCCCAGTGGCCTAATGGATAAGGCACTGGCCTCCTAAGCCAGGGATTGTGGGTTCGAGTCCCATCTGGGGTGGTGGCGAAACCTCATTTTTAATTGATCTCTGCGAAGTTATTTCGAAACCGTGTTAAGGGGCTCGTTTTAAATTGTGTTATTCACTTTTAAAAGATATTTTAAAATAGTACGTTCACGAATTTATTCCTTAAGATTGAATTGTGCCTGCTGAACCAGTACAGTATTTCACAAACAAGAGAAAATCTTCAAATGCTGGAAATCCAAGCTGCACACACAAAACGCTGGAGGAACTCAGCCAGCTCACTGCAATATTTCGGAGCCTGTCTGCCTCCTGTAGTAAACATAGTGTAATTACAACAATCTTTTGTGTTTACATTTACATTAAATTTAAAAATTCAAAACGCTTCCTATAAGAATTTTTATGTATCAGTTTTATTTTCCGAACGGACGTGATTTGGAAATGTGATTTGCCATTATTTTCCTGAGGTATTGAAAAATTATGTCGAACATTAATGTTATTGATCATAGTAACATGAACATCTTTATTCCTTCTGATGTCATAGTCATAGTCAGACTTTATTGATCCCGGGGGAAATTGGTTTTCGTTACAGTTGCACCATAAATAATCGAATAGTAATAAAACCACAAATAGTTAAATAGTAATATGTAAGTATGTAAATTATGCCAGGAAATAAGTCCAGGACCAGCCTATTGGCTCAGGGTGTCTGACCCTCCAAGGGAGGAGTTGTAAAGTTTGATGGCCACAGGCAGGAATGACTTCCTATGACGCTCTGTGTCGCATCTGGGTGGAATGAGTCTCTGGCTGAATGTACTCCTGTGCCCAACCAGTACATTATGTAGTGGATGGGAGACATTGTCCAAGATGGCATGCAACTTGGACAGCATCCTCTTTTCAGACACCACCGTGAGAGAGTCCAGTTCCATCCCCACAACATCACGGGCCTTACGAATGAGTTTGTTGATCCTGTTGGCGTCTGCTACCCTCGGCCCGCTGCCCCAGCACACAACAGCAAACATGATAGCACTGACCACCACAGACTCGTAGAACATCCTCAGCATCGTCCGACAGATGTTAAAGGACCTCAGTCTCCTCAGGAAATAGAGACGGCTCTGACCCTTCTTGTAGACAGCCTCAGTGTTCTTTGACCAGTCCAGTTTATTATCAATTCGTATCCCCAGGTATTTGTAATCCTCCACCATGTCCACACTGACCCCCTGGATGGAAACAGGGGTCACCGGTACCTTAGCTCTCCTCAGGTCTACCACCAGCTCCTTAGTCTTTTTCACATTAAGCTGCAGATAATTCTGCTCACACCATGTGACAAAGTTTCCTACCGTAGCCCTGTACTCAGCCTCATTTCCCTTGCTGATGCATCCAACTGTGGCAGAGTCATCCGAAAACTTCTGAAGATGACAAGGCTCTGTGCAGTAGTTGAAGTCCGAGGTGTAAATGGTGAAGAGAAAGGGAGACAAGACAGTCCGCTGTGGAGCCCCAGTGCTGCTGGTCACTCTGCCGGACACACAGTGTTGCAAGCACACGTACTGTGGTCTGCCAGTCAGGTAATCAAGAATCCATGACACCAGGAAAGCATCCACCTGCATCGCTGTCAGCTTCTCCCCCAGCAGAGCAGGGCACTGAGCACAGGTTCCTGTTCGCTCTTTAAAACCCGCATCCACGTTCCACTCTGATTTTGTGACGCACAAACTCTGCCTTATTATGTTTAATGCTGAGGAAAGATATAACATTTAGGGAAAATCAATGGCAGAAGGTACAGAAGCTTGAACTCCCGTAGTACCAGGTTTCAAGAACAGGTACATCTCTTCAATCAACCGGCAAAACCCTAATCACTACAGATTAGTAACACATTGATCACCAGGCATTGTTCTATTGGTGTACTTTGTAAAAATTGTGTATAACTTGTGTATAAATGTGTATAGTATCACACATAAAAAATGCTGGTGAACGCAGCAGGCCAGGCAGCATCCACAGGAAGAGATACAGTCGACGTTTCGGGCCGAGGCCCTTCGTCAGGTCTAGAGTATAACTGTGTATAACTTTATTAAATTTATGATTTATGATTCAATTTATGATTTTTTTCCTCTTGAAAGCTTCATAAATTAGTATATTTCAATATAACCTGCATGGCATACGGGTCATTACAAACTTCAAACCTCCTAGTACTGTGCCTCTTCCAGCTCTGCTTCCCTCCCTGATGAGCTCAATTACTTCTACGCTCGCTTTGACCGAGAGAACAAGGAGGTCATCCTCAAAGCGAATCTCCCACCTGGCGAATTGCCTCTCTCACTTTCCACCTCCGATGTTTACGCCACCCTGAGCAGGGTGAATACATTATACGGAAGGCAGCTGGTCCGGATGGAATATCTGGCCGTGTGCTCAGAGTCTGTGCAGGGCAGTTGGCCGGGGTCATGGACATTTTTAATCTGTCCCTGGCCCAGGCAGTTGTCCCCACAAGCTTCAAGATCGCCACCATCGTGCCGGTGCCGAAGCATTCCACTGCCACGGGCCTGAATGACTTCCGTCCAGTTGCACTCACCCCCTTCATTGCAAAGTGCTTTGAGAGACTGGTTCTATCACAGCTGAAATCCTGTCTGCCCACTAGCCTGGACCCCCACTAATTTGCCTATCGCACCAACAGGACGCCATCTCCACAGCACTTCACTCTGCCCTGACCCACCTGGACAGCCCCAACTCTTATGTCAGAGTGCTGTTCATTGAGTTTAGTTCGGCAGTTAATACTGTGATCCCCTCCAAGCTGATCACCAAACTTCGTCAGCTTGGTATCAGCTCATCACTCTGCAATTGGACCTTGGACTTTCTGACTAACAGACCCCAATCAGTCAAGTTGCACAACTTCTCCTCCTCCACTCTCACCCTGATCACCGGCGTGCCTCAAGGCTGTGTGCTGAGCCCTCTTCTGTACTCCCTTTTCACCTGTGACTGCGTTCCTGTACATGGTTCTAACTCCATAATCAAGTTCGCAGACGACACCACGGTGGTTGGTCTGGTCAGAGGGGATATCGAGACGGCCTACAGGGACGAGGTCCAGCACCTGGCTGCGTGGTGTGCCGACAACAACCTGGCCCTTAACACCCAGAAGACCAAGGAGATCATTGTGGACTTCAGGCATGCCAGGAGTCACACTCACATCCCCATCTACATCAACGGAACTGTAGTGGAGCGTGTATCAAACTTCAAATTCCTTGGTGTCCACATTTCTGAGGATCTCACCTGGTCCCTGAACTCCTCCATCCTGATCAAAAAGACGCAACAGCGCCTTTATTTCCTGCAGAACATGAAGAAAGCTCATCTCTGTCCCAGGATACGGATGGACTTCTACCGCTGTACCACTGAGAGCATACTCACCAACTGCATCTCAGTGTGAAATGGCAATTGTCCCGTATCGGACCGCAAAGCACTCCAGCGTGTGGTGAAAACTGCCCAGCGGATTATCGGCACCCAATTGCCCACCATTGAAAACATCTACCATAAATGCTGCCTGGACAGGACGAAAAGCATTATCATGGATACATCTCACCCTAACCATGGACTTTTTACTCTCCTCCCATCCGGTAGGCGTTTCAGGAGCCTCCGCTCCCGCACCAGCAGGCACAGGAAGAGCTTCTTCCATGGGGCCGTGACCCTGCTGAACCTCACATCACAGCGCTAAGCAGTATTGCATCCGTACTGTACTGTCCCAGTACTTCTATATTTGTGTGCTGTAACACTTTTTTTATTCGAAGTTATTTTGTAAATAACACTGTTCTTTGCATTTCTGGTCAGATGCTAAATGCATTTCATTGGCTTTGTATCTGTACTCGGCACAATAGCAATAATGTTGAATCTAATCTAATCTAATGAATACGGGGTAACGAGATTGTTATTATGAATAGATACAATGTTATTGGTAACACACATCAAAGTTGCTGATGAACGCCGCAGGCCAGGCAGCATCTCGAGGAAGAGGTACAGTCGACGTTTCGGGCCGAGACCCTTCGTCAGGACTCTTTCTTGTACTCTGTATTCTTCTATGTAGAAACTAATACAACATTGTAAAGAAAGCTTCTTATATGTGCCTGCGACACTACCGCAAGCAAGTTTTTCGTTGCACTTGTACATAAAGTGCACTTATGCATACGACAATAAACTCGACTTTGACAATATATAACATGGGGACAAATACGGGCGAATGTTTCACAGGTTTTGTGGGGTGGCTTTATGCCGTCAAAAGAGGCAGGGAAGTTTAAATGTTCAATAGGAAAGTTCCGCTGTTCTATTTCACTCCCAGCGGCTCTAGTAGACCAGGTCGAGTGCTGAAGGGTCTCTCGCCAGGATGCGGATCGATGTGCTCTGTGCTCTGCGCTCTGTGCTCTGTGCTCGATCGCTCAGGTCTGCCGGGAGCTCGCTGTTGTTTTCCGATCAATATGGCGGCTGTCTGCGGGGACTGGCGCTCGGGAGCGACGGCTTCACGGTACGAGCCTGGCCTGAGGCGATGCGTTCCCCTCACCTGAGGCTGCGCCCAGTGACCGCCATCCTTATGCCCGGGTAACAGGCGTGGGATCCCCGCGATCCGCGGTTACGTCAAACGGCGGGGAAGGCCTCCCTTGTTGGGCAGAGCCTCGGTATTTCCAGTCCGTCGTGACGGGGAGAGTGCAGTGGGCGGGGCGGCTGTTGCGGACGGTTTGGGCCGACCAGCCGCGAGAGGGCGGCGGACAGCGGGGCGCAGAGTTAAAGAGAAAGAGCGGGAAGAGCTTGTTGCCCCGAGAGAGGTGCTGTCCCTGGACCTCTGGGATTCATGCAGAGCCAAATACAATTTCTCCCATTCCTTTGTTAAATTAACTTGATTTTGTGTGTTAACCTTTGTGTCTTCAAATGTATTGGAAATGAGGTATTTCAAATTTAGCGCTTGTGTTAATGATTTGTCATCACATCAGTAATTTTTCAAACGAAAGGTGGAGATAACCCGGAGGTGCTGGTGATGGTGGATATTTCAATCGACCAGGGAAATTGACATTTATTGGGATTAACGCTGAGTTTGTGGTGCAGAAGTCATTGTATAAAATACACTCTGCAGAACCATCATAAGGCTCAACTGGCCCTCAACCACTTTGCCTGATAAACATCAAGGGTTTTTTTGTGCATTTGTTTACTTTCCCTTTATTTGTGAACACTTTTGATTTAGTAACTCCACATGAATGTAGGTTCCAATTGCTCGACACTTCTCGCGTGTTGGATTATTTAGTGACTGCGTGAATATTAGGGATGGACCTCACAACTGGAAACATTTCTGCACACAGATAAATGTGAAAGATTATCTTCCAATAGGGATTGAAACATCAAGCCCTAGTAGCTCTACTGGAAAAGGAGTTCCAGTCTCCTCAGTCTGAATAGAAATAACATTTGAGCATCATCCTTACCAACTGACCTCTTATGTGGATTTTGTTGTGGTTCTGTATATATTTCTGTCATTTTTGACTACTTTTAGATAGCAATTTAATTTATGTAATAGTATTTTATTATTTTACAGTCAAATAAATTGAACAGTATTGCATACTAGATTCCCCAAATCACAGTTTATTCAGTTAGTATCTGATCTATGAAGACTGAAAAGCTCCCAAGTTTGATTTGTACTAAGTTAGCCATGTGGTAGTTGGGCAGTTTCAGTCTGTGGTTGAAGAAAAAGTATACCTGATGATGTATTTAAAGTTCAGAAACCATTTATTTGATTCAACTCCTCCATGTTGGCATTTATATTTTATTGTTGTCTTTTATTGATTAATCATCAGTCTTTGTGAATGAACCTAATTCACAATGAGGAACATATTGTTGAATTATGAACTTATAAGAGGATTAAACAGTTTGTGTTTAAGAATTCCAATTAGACACTTGATGCATATAGAATTGTAATAATGTATATATGCAGTGAAGAGGATTTAGGTTAATATAATTTTTTCTACTTTATATCTTAGCATCTTTCAGAAACAAAATAGAGGTGCCTTTATGTGCAGCTTAAATGTACTGTATTGAATTCAGGAAATCTTTCACACTATTGAGAAAATGATGTAACTTCAGTTAGTTTTCTGTATGATTAGTTGTTAGGTATTTGAATATTTTGTTAAAGCTGTTCACTTAGCATCAGATATGTGACTGGTTCCGGGTAGAGTTAGGTGCCGTGCCTTCTGACCCTGTTGAAGTTTTAAAGAATTGCTGATTGTTCTACTGGCTTTTCTTTTAAAGAGTAATAATTTAAATTGATAATGATTTCATCAACAATGTGGAATTAACTGCAAAACATTCCCAAATACTCCAGGTATCACTATGGGTGTAGGGAAGTAGCCTTATTAAAAAGTTAAATTGGATGTTGAAAATAAGTTGACTTTGTGATTATGTTTGTTATATGGTTTGGGGGAGGGGGTAAGGAAGGATGTGTGGTGTAGAAAATAATTATTTTGATAAGCCAGTGAAAAATGTTCATATTTTCTGATATAGTATTCCTCTGCCAGCAGATCTAATTTTAACTTCAGCAGATTTGGAAACTTTACATGAAAGTGTAATTACAGATGAAGTATGTATTTTATGTAGCTAATTTAAGATTTTCCATAACAGCTAAACTACAAAATTTGTAATGCTGTAGTTTGCAACATAATGGAATGTGTGGTCAAAAAAATGCAGAAATGTACACTGTACCCACAGGTTATACAGTTCAGGTAACAAAATTTCACCCTGATGAGATTCATAAATCATTACCAAAAAAAAAATTCGAGAGACAGAATAAAAGTTTGCTCTTATGGAATTTGTGATGAGAAAAAAAAATATAAAGTGCAAAAAAAGCAAATGTTATCAATGGTTTTTCAGTATAGAAAATTGTAACACTGATTTTTTTTTCTTGGAACGCAACTTCATTGTACAGTGGGATGTTTTTTTATTTGCGAGATGGATCTTCCTTGTAGGACTGGTTAGCACAGACGAATTATCTCCTGCTTGGTGATTGGTAGCACTAACAAGAGTATATGCAGGAGAATGTAAACACGAAGAATTCTGCAGATGCTGGAAATTCAAGCAACACACATCAAAGTTGCTGGTGTACGCAGCAGGCCAGGCAGCACCTCTAGGAAGAGGTACAGTCGATGTTTTGGGCCAAGACCCTTCGTCCTGACAAAGGGTCTCGGCCCGAAATGTCAACTGTACCTCTTCCTACCTGGCCTGCTGCGTTTACCAGCAACTTTGATGTGTGTTATATGCAGGAGAAGACTATTTCAATCATGACTGATAAATCAGTAAAATTGTGGCTGATTGACCAATCTACGTTCTTTCAAACCTTTAACTTTCATGGTGCCAGAAGGTCTGTTAATCTTTCACTTGAATATGATCAGTGGTTTCACAACCTTTGGCAATGCATTTTGAAGAGTCAATTTTCCTGAGTAAAAAAAAAATACATTAACTACTTTTAGTCCCAAGTGGTTGAGTCTTTATTTAGAGACTCTTACTTCTGGATTTTCCAGCAAGTCTCTTAGCAACTTCCCAGTCAGATTTGCTCAGAACCTTGGATACTTCCATGAAATCTGCAGTGAAAGCATTGGCTTATTGTGCGCCTTCTCTTCTGAGACAATATCTTTGACGTAAAAATTATGAAAGCAAATTTGTGCCTCATTGGCTCCAAGGCAATATCTCCTTGGGTAAGAAACAATTTTGCTTATGATGCTCTAGATGCAGATGCCCTATATTAAGACTTTTCTCCTCTAAGCTTGCAATAAAGGCCAGCATTTGGGTACTCTGATTGCTTACTAATCGTGACTGGAACTTGCATGTTAACTTCCATTCAAGTTTGTTTTATGTATCATGTAGTGCACACTATTTTTAAAAAAATCTTCCATGTCTCATGTACTTTTCCCCCTTCACCTTGGCTATGCTAATTGTTTTAAAAAAAAAAGCCACCTTAATCTCCTCGCAAACACGAGGAAATCTGCAGATGCTGGAAATTCAAGCGACACACACAAAATGCTGCTGGAACACAGCAGTTCAGGCAGCATCTATAGGAAGAGGTACAGGTGACATTTCGGGCTGAGATGTCGACTGTACCTCTTCCTATAGATGCTGCCTGAGCTGCTGCGTTCCACCAGCATTTGGTGTGCATTGCTTCTTAATCTCCTCACAGTTTACTTTGCCATCTTGCTTTGTAATCTTAGTGTGCCTGGGTACATTACATTCTGCCTGTTTGTTTGAAATTGTTAAGTAGATTATGAAAAACTGAAGGCCCAGTGTTGCTCTGCACAGAACCCCATTAGTAGTGCCCTGCGATCCACTTGCTTTTGTTTTTCCTCTATGTGGCTGATCCTTGGTTGTAATATATTACACCCAGTCCTCTGGGCCTTTGGCACTTCTCACTTGGGCACAGCCTTAGAATATATGGATGTCCTTTTAGAACAGAGATGAGGAGGAATTTCTTTAGCCAGAGGATGGTAAATTTGCCATAGACGGTTGTGGAGGCCAAGTCATATTGGATATATTTAAAATGGAAGTTAATTATTAAGGTGTCAAGGGTTATGGGGAGAAGGCAAAAGAATGGGAAGGAGAGGGAAAATAAATCAGCCATGATCAAATGGTGGAACAGACTCAATGGGCTGAATGGCTTAAATCTGCTCCAATGTCTAATGGATCAGAGAGTGGGTTAGATGTTGATAGAAAACACATTATGGATTAAAGTTTATGGTTGAGTAACTTGTGTAGTGCTGGGAGTAATTCAGAGCCAGAATACTAAAGGAGGTTGAATTCTTTCATACAGTTGCCCAGGAAAAAAGTATTTTTAATATGTTTAATTAGTCTTTATACAGTTTAGTGCATCACAGTTGGAAACAAATTTAAACATGAAAGTCTGAAGATGCTGGAAATCCAAAGCAACACACATACAATACTGGAGGAATTCAGCAAGTCAGGCAGCATCTATGGAAATGAATAAACATCTGAAGTTTCAAGCCAAGATCCTTCTTCACAACTGAAGGACCATCCTGAAGAAGGGTCTCGACCCAAAATGTCGACTGTTGAGTTCCTCCAGCATCTTGTGTGTTGCTTTGGAAAACAAATTTAGGTATAAAAATGCATTGCTGTCATTCAAAAAAATCTGTTATTAAAAAGATAATAAAATTAGTAATATAAATTTATAAGTAACAACTTCATTAGTCCTCTTTTGTACTATTTATTTGTAACATAGTAGTATTTATGTCTTGCTGCCATAAAAGCATAAGTTTTACAGCATGTGATAATAAACTTGATTCTGATTCTAATTGATCTGTATATTTCTAATTATCTTTTCTCAAACAATTTGCCACTAAGAGGCTGACTTTCTGTTAAATGAATTCCCTTTTGGTTCGATGATGTCCTTGGTGCACTGTAATAAAATCAGAAAGATTGAGTAAGATGGAGTTCTGGAGTTTAGAAAAAGTGAGAAATGCAATCATGAAACTTAAGAGGTACTGAAATGGGGCTGGAGGCTTTGGAGCTTCAGAATAAGGGGTTGGAAATTTAGAATTGACATTAGGTCATTTTTGTTCTTTAAAGGGTGGTGAATCTTTGGAATTCTTTATCCCTGAATTTTCCAAAGAAGTTGTGAGTCTATGTCAAATTGGGATCGACAGGTTTTTCAGTCTAAGGGATACTGCGTGGGAAAGTGAGGTTGCTATAAAAAGTTCAGCCATGATCTGTTGAAGACCTGCATGGTCCACATCCATTTCCTATTTCTTATGTTTAAATGCCAAGTACATCAGTGGTTTTGCATCGGCTATTTTAACTGAGCAAGCTACAAGAATTCCTTCAGAGAGGTGTTTTGAGTACTTTCTAATTCCTATGTGGATGTTACCAGCAAGGGCTGGCATTGCTTCCGTTTTTTTCAGGTACGTTAACAACATTCAGAATGTTCTTTGACAGGTTTCAGAGGGATATTGGCTCAGCACAGGCAAATAGGACTAGCTTAGCTGGGAAACTTGGTAGGCTGAGAACTGCTGTTTTTGTTTTCCATAACTATTAGGTTTAACTGTTGGCTTGCAGTCCTCCTTTCATAGAGCAATTATGGATCAACTGTATTGGAGTAGAGCCGGGCCTGCATGCACCTTGGACTGATTAAAGATTTTTCATTACTTTTTCAGAAAGGTAGAATTATTTCGTGGTAATCCATTGACTTTACGGTTACCTTTTTAAAAACTGTGGCATTTTAGTTGAGATGGGCTAAATATCTAGAAGATGATAATAAATGGAGCCACCATTTTTTATGGTTCTTTATTGCATCCTTGGACCTCCTTGCCCTTTATAGTCTGCTTCAAGCTAGTTAGTTTTACATAAAAGTAGCCCCTTCACATAAAAGCACATATTCTTACATTCATGCCATTGAAGACAGGATGAGGGTATTCATTGACATCCCCCCCCCCCACCTTATCTACTGTTGTATAATTTTTTATGACTAATCATGACTCAGTGCAGTAGATTAGTAGAGCTAATTGTGAAATCCCTTGGCTCTGAAGTAATACTCCTGTTGTTCAGCAATCAGACATCTTTGGGATATGGCAAGACATCAGGGCACCCAGTGGAAAGAAACATCGATGTAGGGTGGAACGTGCAAATTCAACATGGGTAAATTGGGATGGAACGCAATTCACTGGAGCTGTGTGCCTACAGCTCTTATCTGTTGTGTAGTTTTCCCCTGAACTGAGTGTAATGTTAGAATAAGGATGATGATGGTCTGTGTGGTGGAATACATTTCAACATCGATTCTGATGTTGAGCACCTGATGGATGTCCATGATTTAGCTTCTAGATCTGTACTGTCTATCCCATTTGTTATGATTGTAGTGCCTCACAGCAAGTGTCCAACTCAGTATGGGAATGGTACTTTTTCTCTTAGATTGTGCAGTTCTCTCAATATTGGTACATCTGCAAGAGGTAGCTGGGGAAATTGGAGATAGACATTTTTTCCCCTTCACTTTATACCTGAAAGCTTTGTGTAAAGCACACTTAAAATACTGTATCCAGTATAAGACTTTTTCCCTTTTTCTTGCAGAATTATCTACAGATGAAATCAACTGGCTGAAGAATCTTGGTTTGCCAAATGCTTACACTATCAAACGATATTTTAAATTTCAACTCCAGTCATGGCATATGATGAAGCACTCAGAAAGAAAGAAGGTAATTGATTTTGTTTGACATCAGAATGATGCAGCTTGGAACTTGCATCTAAAATGCACAGATCTTTTTTTTATGTCAAATCCAAAATGCGAATTCAAGCAGTCATGTTTTTTTCTGCATAATTAGTTTTTTGAATCTCACAACTCCTAAGCCAGTCTTCAATAACTTTTACTTTGGCAAGGAATATAAGATTCTTCGTTTGTTGTGGCTGCATTTAACTTTAAGCTTTATACCTTTCCGTATAACCCATTCGTTGCGCTTTAGAGTAATGTTTCTTTTTAAAGTGGCAATTTTTACAGATTAGGTAAGGTACTTTGTGAGGCATTGAATATGGTGCTCCTTGTGCTATGCAATTTTCCTATTTATATGTTTTCAGCAACCAGCTTAATAATTCATAACTAAGTTTCTTTCAGCACCTGTGTGATGATTAATGTCAAAATATGATTCTGGAATGCTATTGTTGGTTGGAATCATCGAAAGCAGGGAGGGAGGAGTTCTCGACTAAGGAGATGGGTTGTGCAAGTATGCTCTGTGCAATCTAAATTTAGTGTGCATGATGTTGTGATCAGGAGCAGGAACTCTTGATTCTGATGCAAGTTCTCTCTCCTACAATCTCTCTCTGTTCTATGGGGTCTGTTTTGTTGATATAGCTTATTCTGGTGCTTCTCTCCCTGATTCCTTTCAGTTTGTGAGCCAGGAAATATTGCAATTAAACTTTGGGCAACAAGATATAAAGCTATATAGACAAAGGGGTTGATTCTCTTTTTTCTGCAGTATGAGCAAATGTGTACTGAATAGTTTAGGAGCATGTTTAATAAAAATCTCTTTGGCATCGCAAGTTTGCTTCCCTCTACGTTTTAGTGGCCGTGCCTCCAGGTATCATGCCGCTGGGACTTCCCTCACGATACATGGCTGCTTCTCTCCTTTTCCCCCCTCCCTAAGACACTCTTGAAACCTATCTCTTCTTCAGTTGAGTTTTTGGCTATCTGATCTAGTAATCTCCTTGTGTGGATTGGTATGAAAATTTGCTTTGCAACTGCTGCTACAAAGTGCCTTGGGAAATCTTGTCACATTAAGGCCCTTCATATCCACCTTTATAGTTATTGAGTGAATTGTATAAGTTATGTTTGTACCTAGCTTTACAGTAGGTGACCTTGGTACATACATGTCACTAAATAGTGCATTTACAATGCAATTATAAGATTACTTGATTTATGATTTGTACACTGACGCTAGAGCACCGAGTTGTTTCTTGCTGTAGATAATTAAGCGTAAGACTGATATAAGAGTTAGGTTTTAAGAATCTGGGGTATGTTAAGACTAAACAATGATCCTGTGACTTTGGACCTGGAATGGAATTTATTTTAGTAGCCTACAGCAAGATCCAAAGTTAAATCTGTCAACCTTGGGTAACTCCCAAGTGGAGAGCGAGAATTTTCCTTAAGGTGGTACATCTTGGTCCACACTGAAAAAACGCTCTTGGTGCTTTTAATTTCAATTTTGATTTCCTGAGAGTGTTGCCATGCCAGCCCTCGTGAGGCATTCTTTCATTTACATTCCCATCTACTCCAGGTAAAAATCAGACTCCTGGAGTAAAGAGAATCAACATCTAGTGTCAGACTCAAACCTCGGAACATTGTGCATTTCTTTTGCCAGTACAAAGTAAGTCGGAGGTAATAAGCTTGCGGGTGACTAATTAGGTGATGCTTTGCTGCTGTGCTATATTGCTGGTGGATTATGGATGGTTCTTTCTTTGCATCTCAGCTGTTCTATACTTGGGAATGCTTAACGCTCATACAATGTAGTAGGGAAATAGTTTTGGTGTTCCATTTCACATCTTGATGAAATCAAAAAGAATATTTTTGAAAAAAAAATACTGATTTATCAACTTCCTTGTTTGATTTTCAGTTATTTTCAATCCAACTGCTAATTTAACATGTTTCCCATCCACCTGTTCTTTTTCTCTGACTCGCACTAAAATAAGGGACCTGAGTTAGTCACGCAGGATAATGGTGCTCCAGAGGGGTTTGCGTCCCACTTCGCTGCAGCTGAGTCGATTGATCTTCTGAAAGGCATGTTTAATTTGCTGAGTTGGATTCAGGACCAGACCATGAATCATTCTCTTGGGCAACCCTGAATATGATTGTCAGCCACCACTGGGATTCTCATTTAGCTCTTCTGGTGTGGAGTCCTGCATTCTGGCTTTGGACTTGGACCTTTGGGAGCAGTAGCTGCCAACTTTACTTTTCGAGCCTATCCTGCCATTCAGTTAGATTACACTTGACTTGCTGCAGCACTGTTATTTACTACCAAATGGAAGCTCTAATTCTTTGTTTTTTTTTACTGTAAACATGTTGTAGAACAGTAGAAAATATTTGGCAGGGAAATGAACTTTGATGTGTTTGGCTTGTAATTGCATGCCATAAGTGAGTCGTTGTCAAACCGTTTGAGTACTAACATTCAGATTCAACCGAGACCAATGTGGAAAAAGTTTCTTCACAGTTAACGGTCTATTATGAGTCTTAATCCCAATTTCATTACAGCATTACCGCCTGCTCTCCGTTTTAAGTGTGTTAAACTCTATGTTGCCATGAATTCAAGTGTGCTCCGTGTATTTCTGATCATGGAACACTGGGGTGTTGCTGAGATTGGTGCATTGACTGCTCTCTAAGGCAGCTGTTGATGTTACAGCTGGCGTAAGACTGATGCTGTCACAGTGGAAGAATAATCAGTGTCGTCTCTCGAGGAGCACCGCCAGATGTGCACACAAAGATTGGTTGTTTTACACAGAAGTCTATATCACAGTGGACCTCCTCAGCCCAGGATTGCAAGTTTGAATCCCAGGCTTTACTTTTACACTTAGACTCCCTTACCCAGACAGTATGATTGCATAGCACATTGGAATGCATTGTGGAAAGATGCAAGATGATAATTTGAACCAGCAGTAATTTCAGCTGAGCTGTCAGGAGGAGACAAAGCTTCTCTGGAGCATATCGCCCTGGGGTGCTCCATGGTATTCTAGTGATTGACGATGGAGCATCATAGGGAGGAGCTTTGGACGGTACAGAAGAGGAGACGTTAAATGGTCGTTTCACCTGTTCTAAGGATGGGTTTTCACCAGTTTCAGACTTATTCCCCTGTGAGGGTCATTCTACGCTAGCTAGCTGCATACTTGATAGAAATAGCCCATCCTAGCAGAAACACAGCTCCTGCAGGTCATTGTGGAACTGCAATGCTAGTGGCTGGGGACAACCTTGAGGTCCAGATCATTTCATCCCAGAGCTAAAAGAGAAAGGTCGGTGCAAGGAAGCACCCTCCATTTCTCCCCTCCCCTTCCCAACTAAATATTAAAAATATAAATAGATGATTTGTAAGCCCTTTAATGCTGTTGCAGATTGTATAGTGGGTGAAAGCGGAATTGAAGAGGTGGGTCTGGCAGCAGGCAGAAGCCAACGAGAGAAGAAGCGCTCGTATAAAGATTTGCTGAAAGAAGAGGAGGAAATAGATGCAGAAGTCCGAAACTCAGCCAAAAAGAAAGTGAAGGTGAGGGCAACTGTTTGTGTTTTTGTTTTATTCCTTGCTGTTTTTGCTCACCTTGGACACAGCTGTCCCATCTCTTATCCTCCTCTGTTTGAGGGGAGTCTGGAGGACCTCGAGATCTGAGAAGTATCATTCAAGCAAGAAAAGCTGAGCAATATCTAGTTGTATTTGTTCTCTTTTTGTGTTTGCACTACATCTCAAAAGAGGGATTTTAAAAAGTATTGATCAGGTTTACTGCAACTAATGGCTCGTTGTTGGGTATAGAACTTTAATCAAACCTGTTGCCTTTGATTCATCACAGTTGGAGTAACTAGCAAGTGTTGAATCTATTTTTTTTAATGTCGGTGTATAATTAAATATTGCAAACATCTGTCATTTTTGAAGTGAATTTGAAATTTCCATCTGTGATAAAGTTTGCCTTTATGGATTTCTTGCTTTTCCACTACTGTTCCCTCCTCTCCCCATCTGTGTCTTGTTACATTTACATTGCAACCCATTGTCTTTGTATTGATGCGAGAAAAGTGTACGTGATGGCAGAAAGGAAATTGACACAGACATATGCACGTTAACTTTGGCAATGTTCTCTCTAATTCTTGTGTGTGCATCACCACAGAACCTCTATTTTCGTACTTCGTTAACGTATAATCCCAATCCCGAAACATCTTGCTGAGTCTGTGCACTCAGCCAGGAAAATCCAAGTCTGTGCTGAGTTACCTGATCTTTGGCTGACTGCTGTTGTGGTTCTATTTAGTGGCTTGTCCTGCAAGTCATCCATGATTTTGACTCCTGATCAGTGTCCAGCAATTCACACTGGAAGTGCATAGATGTGTACAGTGGCTGAGTACAAGACCTGCTAAAGTTGAAGAGTTTCCTGAGATCTGTTGAAGAAGCAATGGACTGGGCTTGGTGCCTGTATAACTATCTCCAAAAAAAAAAGAATACTGTTAGGGGATGAAGTGGCAGAGGGATTATTTCTCCTCCGTAGAACTGCTGTCATAAATGCAATCCATACTTGTGATCTGATTTTCATTAACTTTCTCTTTTTTGTTGTATTTCCTCACTGCAGTTTTTATTTCTTCATGTGCATAGCATCATTATTGTAACCAGCAGAGGCCTGGGTATTAGCTGTTGTGCTGTCGCCATACTGACATCCTCTCTGAGTCACACTGCAGCTCCAACCACTAATATCATGTTATTCTTTTCATTCTTTGGCTTTACTTATTTTTATAAGCAACCATTTTAGATTCTTAATGTTGTGCTGTTTACAGTTTCTCTGTGACCATCTCTTGATGATGCCAAACCTAGTCTCTGTGTGATGTTTACCTGACATGGCACAACTATGAACAACACTGACTTGTGTTTGTGTAGTTCCAGTACAGTAGCAAAATATCCTAAGGTACAGTATTTCAAACAAAAGTTGAAATCAAGCCATGTGAGGCGATGATGAAAAGCTCAGCCAAGGAGCCAGGTATGGAGGAGTATCTTAACAGGAGAAAAAGGATTGAAAGAACGTGCAGATTTCAATCTTGGGCAGTGGAAAAGCAAGGTGATCAGTTGTTGAGTGGTGGAATTCAAGTGGCTAGAATTGCAGGAATGCAGGAATCTTCTGGGGTTATAAAACAAGAGGAAAATAGAATGGATAAAGCCATGGAGAGATTTGAAGATTAAGATTTTGAAACGGAGGCATTGCTTGAGGGTGGTGCAGGGAAGGAGATGGAACTTGAGGTGAGTTAAGTTTATTGCCTTGCCAAGGTGGTGACATTGGTCTATCCAATATTTAGTTGGTGGAAATTCCTGAACACCCAGCTGTGGATGTTAGATTAGCAGTTAGTAGAAAATTAGCAGTGGTCAAGTAGAATTGAGGAACTTTGCCTTTCATGTGAAAATTGACAATACATATAGATGAGAAATAAAAGGGTGTCCACGGGCGTGATGGCATGGGAGGGGGAAAAGAAACCATTGCAGGATAAATGGCTGGATAGGTAGGCATGGCATTAGGTGACCATAGTTCCACGCAGCAAGACAGAAGTGCGAAGACCACAAACACATCTTCTTGCGATACTCCATGTGATTAATAAGTAACACTACTTTTCTAGACAAGGGTCCACATCAACATTTATCAAACTCTTCGATTACTTAAAGTTAAGGGTAAGTAATCAAGCCAGTTCTTTTTTGAATATTTACTATACGAGGTTTTCAAAAGGATCACCTGTTAACAAAAGTAGAAATAGAGCAAGTGATCTATTCATCATACAGCATGCCCTAACTTCCAATGTCCACAGCATCATTGGATTGAATATTACCTCAGCCAATTGCTCAACTGCAGTTCAATTGGGTATTTTACTTACAATTTATAAGTGAAGATGTTGCTAAGCGGCAAGAAAAATATGTCGCTCAACCACATTAACTTGCTAATGGGTGGCATTCGTGTTTTTGATTTATTCCTCGAAGATTGTTATTACTGTCAGTAAACCGGAGACCTCCCTTGAATCCCAACAACATCTCGTGAGAGGTTTATTGTCATGTATGTTGACTACCAATCTGCACAATTCTTAGAAGATGATCCCCTACCATAATCTGAAAGGGCATTTTATTTATCTAACTATCCATCTGTCCATCCATCCATACCCTTTTGGCTCTTTGAGCCTAGTCTCTGGACGATTTACAATGCCCAATTAACCTACCAACTGGTACATCTTTGGGCTGTAGTAGGAAACCGAAGTACCAGGAAGAAGTCTCCCATGCTGTCACTGGGAGAACGTTCAAACTCCTTACAGGCAGTGGTGGGAATTGGATCGCTGGTACTGTAAAGCATTGTGTTTTCTCAGCTGGCAAGTCCATAAGATGATAATCATCCATCTTTATCGTCAAAGTCTACATGATGTGGAAATTTGAAGGAATTTCTGTGTTTGGATTATTTATTACAAGATTTTTGGGATTGATTTGATTTCCTTGAGGATTTCTTAACAAACATATTGGGAAGACCTTTAACCTATTAGTGATAACCCAGGTAGAATGCTTGACACAAATCCTTGAAATACTATTACAGATTAACAAGGCAGTTGATAAAGTTTTATAAATAGAGACTTTGGAGTACAAAACCTAGGACATAACGAAACAATAGTTGGTCTGAATATTGTGCAGAATCCTATTCACTTCAGGAAGGATATGAAAGCTTTGGAGATAGTTCAGAAGAATGGTACTAAAATGATTCTAAGAATGAAGGAACACCTGGTTGCAAATATGGCAACAAGTGTGAGAAGTTGTAAAATCATAAAGGTTTTGGAATGAGTAACTAAAAAGAAACTGCTTCTAGTAACTAGAGAGCCCAAATTTAAAATGATTGATGAAGAGCTCTGAGGTGACATGAGGAGAAACTCCTCTAGTCATTGCAGTTAGGATGTGGAATGTGCTACCTGTGACAAATGAATGTGTGTTTGAAAACTGATCCATTAGCACCTTTGAAAAGGATGTTGATTGAGGAGCTGATGATGTTGACGTGGTTGGGGTGTGGGGAGAGGAAGGATGGGTAGCTGATGGACTAAATATTGCTTTTTGAGTTGATGGTGATTTGAAGGGCTGATGCATATTGGCATGCTAAATATATTCATTGATACTAAATCAGAGTAGTGTTGCAATTCAATTACACCTCGTTCTCCAATTTACTCCTTCTCTATAAACTTGCAGCTCATTCATTTAGACTTGGCTTATATGGGTTAACAGAAACATTGTATAATCCGTTTTCACACTACGCATCAAATTAACCTTCTCTTTGTTTTATTTAAAGGAGATTGAAGATTTCCTTTTGGGTGCTGACTTTCATAAGAAAAAGAAGAAATTACACCATTTAACAGGAGAAGAGTTCTACTATGGAGGTAAAAATATCTCCCAACTCTTCCCTTAACATTATTTCCATTTCACGAGATAGGTTATTGACTAGTATCCACTTCAAGACCACAGTTAACTTCACTGCATTTCTTTCCATCCTTCTTCCTGAAATGATTCACTTCTTCAGTTTTTCTATCACATCTGTTTCAATAAGAAAATAGGAACAGGACTAGGCCACTTGGCCTTCAAGCTTGCTGCTGCATTCAATATGATCATGGATGATCTGTCCTAGGCCTCCTCTCCTCGTCTGGGCCAGTTCCCCAAAATCCTCCATTCCTGATTTTTCAATATAGTCGGTCCTCCTTATCCACGAGGGATTGGTTCCGGGACCCCTCACAGATACCAAAAAATGTGGATGCCCAAGTCCCTTATTCAACCTGTATAAATGCGGTGGACCTTGGGACCCAGTGGAACCCCGGACTTTATTTAATCTGTCTCAGTGCGGTGGACATTAGGACCCGTTGGCGGAGCTCTGAATCCATAGTGTTTCTGTTCACAAAAATAATCACGATCGCGATTTAAAATAAAGTGGGAATAATAAAGCGATCAGAAAGAGGTGAAATGCCATTGGTCATTGGAAAAGCATTAGGCTACAGTCGGTCAACGATCGGAACAATTTTAAAGGATGAAGTGAGAAAAGCCCTGCTCCAATGAAAGCTACAATTATTACTAAGCAACGCAGTGGTTTAATTATTGGATTTTGGGGTTTTGGGTTTTTGATCCTCCACATAAACCTGGCAGGGATGGAGAGTGCTCGGGAGTGGTCTGTCACTGGATCAAAGTTGGGAATTTCTGTTTCCGAGCCCGGTGCTGAAACATACGTTTCTTAAGTGTTTTATATGCATAGAAAGGTAAAATATATACTATATACTAAGACAAGCATTTGACTAACTGACGCTGAATAATACCGGACGTACCTGTTCCGACTTACTTAGTAAGAGAACTTCCATTTTTTTTTCTGATCCCCATCCACGACAACCTACACACATCCTCCCATGTACTTTAAATCATCTCTAGATTACTTATAATACCTAAAACAATGTAAATGCTATGTAAAATAGTTGTTATACTGCATTGTTTAGGGAATAATGCCAAGAAAAAAAAGTCTATACATATTCGAACAACAAGTGTTGGAAGAGCACTTCCGGGTTTTCTCGATTCGCGGTTGGTTGAATTTGCGCATGCGGAACTCGCGGATGAGGAGGGCCGACTGTAATTTATCTACCTGGTATTTAAATACCCCTAATGACCCAGTATCCATAACCTTCGAAAACAGAAAATTCCAGAGATCCATCATCCCCTGATGATGCTGTTTTCCACACTAAGTCTTTCACTTCTTCTTTCTTTTCAACTGTTTCTTTCCCTGATAATTGACAGGGCTCTCACAGTATCTGTTCTGTTTCCTGCGTCTGCTTCCATCTCCCCTTTCCTCTGGTTTTTTGGGTTTCCAGTGTTCTTATCTTCTGCTTATCAGTTCCATATTACATCTTTTTTTTATTTCTGACATACGCATGATACTACCTTTAGCTGCATCTTCCTGTCATCCATGTCAGATTGTTCACCTTGGACTTTTTGGTTCACCCTTCTACCTCCTCCAATACCCAATTCCCCTTCTCAGCCACATTCACATTCAAGGGATACAACTTTTCCCTTTAACCTCCTTCCTTCTTGTCATCTTGGTGTCCAAACGTTCTTTCCAGATGAAGCAGTGATTTATTTATATTTAAAGTTGTAGACCGGATACCATGGTAGCATAGTGGTTTGCACTATCACAGCTTGGGATGTTGGAATTCAGAGTTCAATTCTGGCATCCTCTACTAGATGCATGGTTTTCCTCCAAGTGCCCCAGTTTTCTCTTACAGCTCAAAGATGTACCAGTGAGTAGATTAATTGGTCATTGTAAATTGTCCTGAGTTAAGCTAGTGTTAAATAGGTGGGTTGCTGGGTGGTGTGGATTGTTGGGCTGGAAGGGCACAGAAACAGGTTTTTTGTCCCATCATGTCAGTGCTGCTGATCAACCACCCATTTAAATTAATCCTAGTTAATTTTTATTCCTCTTCTTTTCATTCTCCCCACATTCTCCCAGATATTGCCCCTCACTTTTACACTACCCCCAGATACTACCCCTCACTTAATATACAGTGACCAATAACCCAGATATCTTTGAGATGTGGGACAGAACTGGAGGAAACCATGTGGACATAGAATATATAAACTTGACAAAGATAGCACCTGAGATCAGGGTTGAACATGGGTTTCTAGTGTGGTGAGGCAGCATTTCCAGCAACTGCACCACCATATTGCCCTTCAAGTGCAGTATACCATATTTAGTGAGAGCATTGTGGTCTACTTTCTCTGGGGAAACCAAATGCTGATTGCTTGATTACTTTGCAAAACACCTACGTTCAATCTGCCAGAGCTTCCAGATGCCTTTTATTTTAATCACTTCTACATGATCTCTCTATCTTTGGCCTGTTGTATTGTTCCGGTGATGGTCCATATAGATTTGTGGGACAGCACCCCTATTTTTGGAGCAGATACATGACAACTTCCAGACTTAACAATGATTTCAACAATTTTGGGTAATCACCCATTTCAGCCTTGTTTCCCCCATTTCCAACATCCAGGTTCTCTCTCTCATTTTTGGGTAATTTGAACTTTAATTTGTCTCTTCCTGTTGTACCAAGTCCTGAACATTTCTTTTAGTGATTCACTTAACTTTCCCATTTTCTTTCAAGCTGCCCCATCGTACCTGTGTCATTTAATTTCACTTAATCACTATCTTTTCACAGGCCTTTTGTCCTGAATTTTTGCTCTATCCTTTTGCTATAACTTATTTCTCTCTATCTTTTCCCAATTAGAAAACATAGAAAAACCTACAACACAATACAGGCCCTTCAGCCCACAATATTGTGCCAAACATCTACTTACTTCAGAACTTACCTCGGGTTACCTGTAGCCCTCTATTTTTCTAAGCTTCATGTACCTATCCAGAGGTCTCTCAAAAGACCCTATTGTATCCGCCTCCACCACTGTCGCCTGTAGCCCATTCTACGCACTCACCACTCTTTGTGTAAAAAAAAAACTTACCCTGACATCTCCTCTGTACCTATTTCCAAGGACCTTAAAACTGTGTCCTCTCTTGTTAGCTATTTCAGCACTGAGAAAAAGCCTTTGACTATCCACGCGATCAATGCCTCTCATCATCTTATACACCTCTATCAGATCACCTCTCATCCTCTGTCGCCCTAAGGAGAAAAGGCCTAGCTCACTCAATCTATTCTCATAAGGCATGCTCCCCAATCTAGGAACATCCTTATAAATCTCCTCTGAAACCTTTCTCTAGTTTCCACATCCTTCCTGTAGTGAGGTGACCAGAAATGAGCACAGAACTCCAAGTGGGGTCTGACCAGGGTCCTGTATAGCTGTAACATTACCTCTCGGGTCTTGAACTCAATCCCACAGTTGATGAAGACCAATGCAATGTATGCTTTCTTAACCACAGAGTCAACCTGTGCAGCAGCTTTGAGTGCCCTATGGACTCAGACCCCAAGACCCCTCTGATCCTCCACACTGCCAAGAATCTTACAATTAATACTATGTTCTGCCATTGTATGTGACCTACCAAAATGAACCACCTCACACTTATCAAAATGAACTCCACCTGCCACTTCCCAGCCCAGTTTTGCATCCTATGAATGTCCCGCTGTAACCTCTTGACAGCCTTCCACACTACCCACAACACCCCCAACCTTTGTGTCATCAGCAAATTTACTAACCCATCCCTCTACTTCCATGCCATCCACATCATTTATAAAAATCAGGAAGAGAAGGGGTCCCAGAACAGATCCCTGAGGGACATCACTGGTCACCAACCATGCAGAATATGACCCGTCTACAACCACTCTGCCTTCTGTGGGCAAGCCAGTTCTGGATCCACAAAGCAAGGTCCCCTTGGATCCCATGCCTCCTTACTTTCTCAATAAACCTTACATGGGGTACCTTATCAAATCATTTGCTGAAATCCATGTATACTGCATCTACAGCTCTACCTTCATCAATGTGTTTAGTCACATCCTGAAAAAAATTCAATCAGGCTCATATGGCAAGACCTGCCTTTGACAAAGCCATGCTGACTATTCCATATCATATTATGCCTCTCCAAATGTTCATAAATCCTGCCTGTCAGGATTTTCTCCATCAACTTGCCAACCACTGAAGTAAGACTCATTGGTCTATAATTTCCTGGGCTATCCCTACTCCCTTTCTTGAATAAGGGAACAACATCTGCAAACCTCCAATCCTCCAGAAACTCCCCTGTCCCCATTGATGATGCGAAGATCATTGCCAGAGGCTCAGCAATTTCCTCCCTCGCTTCCCACAGTAGCCTGGGGTATATCTCGTCCGGTCCCAGTGACTTATCCAACTTGATGCTTTACAAAAGCTCCAGCCATCCTCTTTCTTAATATCTATATGCTCAAGCTTTTCAGTCTGCTCTAAATCATCCCTATAATTGCCAAGGTCCTTTTCCGTAGTGAATACTGAAGCAAAGTATTCATTAAGTGCCTCCGCTACCTCTTCCGGTTCCATACACACTTTTCCACTTCCTCTTTTCCACTTGATTGGTCCTATTCTCTGACGTCTTATCCTCTTGCTCTTCACATACTTGTACGATGCCTTGGGGCTTTCCTTAATCCTGCTCGCCAAGGCCTTCTCATGTCCCCTTCTGGCTCTCCTAATATCATTCTTAAGCTCCTTTCTGCTAGCCTTATAATTTTCTACATCTCTATCATTACCTAGCATTTTGAACCTTTATTAAGCTTTTCTTCTTGACTAGATTTTCAACTGCCTTTGTTCACCACGGTTCCTGTACCCTACCATCCTTTCCCTCTCTCATTGGAATGTACCTGCGCAGAATGCCATGCAAATATCCCCTGAATGTTTGCCACATTTCTGCTGTACATTTCCCTGAGAACATCTGTTCCCAATTTATGCTTCTAAGTTCCTGCCAGATAGCTTCGCATTTCACCTTACTCCAATTAAATGCTTTCCTAACTTGTCTATTCCTATCCCTCTCCAATGCTATGGCAAAGGAGATAGAATTGTGATCACCCTCTCCAAAATGCTCTCCCACTGAGAGACCTGACACCAGACCAAATTCATTTCCCAATACCAGATCAAGTACAGCCTCTCCTCTGTGTCAGGAAGCCTTCCTGAACATATCTAACAAACTCCACCCCATCTAAACCCCTTGCTGTAGGGAGATGCCAATCAATATTGGGGAAATTAAAATCCCCCAACACGACAACCCTGTTATTACTGCACTGTTCCAGAATCTGTCGCCCTATCTACTCCTCGATGTCCCTGTTATTATTGGGTGGTCTATAAAAAAAACACCTAGTAGTGTTATTGACCCCCTTCCTGTTTCTAACTTCCACCCACAGAGATTCAGTAGACAATGCCTCCATGACTTCCTCCTTTTCTGCAGCTGTGACACTATTCTCTGATCAGAAGTGCCATGCCCCCACCTCTTTTGTCTCCCTCCCTGTCCTTTCTGAAACATCTAAAGCCTGGCACTCGAAGTAGCCATTCCTGCCCTGAGCCATCCAGGTCTCTGTAATGGCCACAACATCATAGCTCCAAATACTGATCCATGTTCTTAGCTCATCCACTTTGTTCATGATACTCCTTGCACTACAGTAGACACAACTCAAACCATCAGTCTGACAGCATTCCTTCTCTATCACCTGCCTGTGCTCCCTCTCACACTGCTTACAAGCTTACTCTATAGTTCTGATGTAAAGTGAATAATGTCAAACGTTCATTGTTGTCCTTTCCACAAATGCGGTCTGACCCACTGAGTATTATCAGCACTTACTGTTTTTATTTTAGATTTGCAACATTTGCAGATTTTTCCTTTAATCAACTAATTAGAAGTATTTAATAATTTTAAGTATTTATTTTCACTTTTTAATTCTTGGTGAAGTTCCTAATAATGAGTCTCAGTCGGAAGCAATGACTGTTTGTTCCCCTACCTAGATCTGCCTGACTTGTTGAGAGGTGATCTTCCAGCATTTTTTGTGTGTTGCTCAATATTTCCAGCATCTGCAGAATCTCTTGTGTTTGCAATTTAATCTTGCGTTCTTCCCATGTATCCCATCATGCTCATGTTTGATCTGTCTAGTGAACTGACTTAATTTTCCTTTGTATTTGACTGTACTTCCCCTAAATGATCAGAGATTGACAGGAGAACCTATCAATTCCCTTCATCATCAAGTGAGCTACCACTCTTGAAGTCTTGCCTCTCCTCCTCGTGCAGCTGAGCCCCACAGTACCATGACTTTGGCTCTTGCTGCCTCCTCAGAGTCCACCGTTTTCCAAAATAAGGAAGTCAAAGTTCAAAGTAAAATTTATTACCAGAGTCACTGCATACAACCTTGAGGTTCTTTTTCTCTGGGCATACTTAGCAAATCGATAGAACAGTAACTGTAAGTAGGATCAATGAACAACAAACTGTGCAAATGCAGATATAAATAAATAGCAATAAATAAGGAGCATGAAATAACAGGATAAAAGAGTCCTTAAATGAGTGTAGTTATCCTGTTTTGTTTGAGAGCTTGATGGTTGAGGTTAGTAACTGTTCTTGAACCTGGTGGTGCGAGTCCTGAGGCATCTGTACCTTGTACCTGATGGCAGCAACGAGAAAAGAGCATGGCCTGAGTCATGACGACCTTTGACGATGGATGCTGCTTTTCTATGGCAATGTTTCATGTAGATGTGCTCAGTGGTGGGAGGGTTTTATCCGTGATGTACTGGGCTGAATCCACCAACTTTTGTAAGATTTTCCTTTCAAAGGATTTGTGTTCCCATTCCAGGCTGTAACGCAGCCAGTTAGCACACTTTCCACCACACATCTCTAGAAGTTTGCCAAGGTTTTTGATGACTGAGAATAAGAATTCAGCGTCAAAGTAGTTAATGGAAAGGATTCCCTGACTACCTGTTTTCCTCTGCCTAGTGGCTACCCATTCCTTGTCTGACCACCTTATTTAAAAAAAAACTTGCTATCCATGTAAATTTCAGCCTCGTTGATGCATCATAGTACGTTAAGCTGGTGCTCAAGCTGCCCAAACTGAAAGACTGCAAGGCACATCTTGGAATCCCTGCATGTTGTATAGCATTTGGGCCAGAGCTCTAGAACATAGAACGTAGAATAGTACAGGCCCTTTGGCCCACAATGTTGTGCCGACCCTCAAACCCTGCCTCCCATATAACCCCTCCCCACCTTAAATTCCTTCATATACCTGTCTAGTAGTCTCTTAAATTTCACTAGTGTATCTGTCTCCACCACTGACTCAGGCAGTGCATTCCACACACCAACCACTCTCTAAGTAAAAAACCTTCCTCTACTATCCTCCTTGAACTTCCCACCCCTCACCTTAAAGCCACGTCCTCTTGTATTGAGCAGTGGTGCCCTGGGGAAGAGGCGCTGGTTATCCACTCTTATCTATTCCTCTTAATATCTTGTATACCTCTATCATGTCTCCTCTCATCCCCCTTCTCTCCAAAGAGTAAAGCCCTAGCTCCCTTAATCTTGAACATAATGCATACTCTCTAAACCAGGCAGCATCCTGGTAAATCTCCTCTGTGCCCTTTCCAATGCTTCCACATCCTTCCTATAGTGAAGCGTCCAGAACTGGACACAATACTCCCAAGTGTGGCCTAACCAGAGTTTTATAGAGCTGCATCATTACATCGCGACTCTTAAACTCTATCCCTCGACTTATGAAAGCTAACACCCCATAAGCTTTCTTAACTACCCTATCTACCTGTGAGGCAACTTTCAGGGATCTGTGGACATGTACCCCCAGATCCCTCTGCTCCTCCACACTACTAAGTATCCTGTCATTTACTTTGTACTCTGCCTTGGAGTTTGTCCTTCCAAAGTGTACCACCTCACACTTCTCCGGGTTGAACTGCATCTGCGACTTCTCAGTCCACTTCTGCATCCTATCAATGTCTCTCTGCAATCTTCGACAATCCTCTACACTATCTACAACCTTCGTGTCATCTGCAAACTTTCCAACCCACCCTTCTACCCCCACATCCATGTCGTTAATAAAAATCACGAAAAGTAGAGGTCCCAGGATAGATCCTTGTGGGACACCACTAGTCACAACCCTCCAATCTGAATGCACTCCCTCCACCATGACCCTCTGCCTTCTGCAGGCAAGCCAATTCTGAATCCACCTGGCCAAACTTCCCTGGATCCCATGCCTTCTGACTTTTTGAATAAGCCTACTGTGTGGAACCTTGTCAAATGCCTTACTAAAATCCATGTAGATCACATCCACTGCACTACTCTCATCTATATGCCTGGTCGCCTGCTCAAAGAACTCTATCAGGCTTGTTAGACACGATCTGCCCTTCACAAAGCCATGTTGACTGTCCCTGATCAGACCATGATTCTCTAAATGCCCATAGATCCTATCTCTAAGAATCTTTTCCAACAGCTTTCCCACCACAGACGTAAGGCCCACTGATTTATAAATACTATAAAAACCCTCTTGCAATACTTTTAACTTGGTAATTATGTGGCATGATAACATAGTGATTAGCATAACTCTTTACAGTGCTAGCAATTTATCCTCCAGGTTCTCTGCTTTCCGTTCACATAGCAAAGATACGTTGATTAGGGTCAGTAAGTTGCAGGCATGTCATGCTTGTGCCAGAAGCATGGCAATGCTTGCGGGTTGTCCCCTGCACATCCTCCGACTGTGTTAATCATTGATGCAAAAAAAAAGCATTTCACTGTACATTTCAAAGGACATGTGACAAATAAAGCTAATCTTTAAATCTCTGTCTTCAGAAAGGTCAAACGAGAGTGTGAAGTAGGAAAAGGAATGGGCCATAATTTTGTGTTTAGATTTGCTCTGCTATTCTTACGGTTACAGATGATTTTTCTGCATGTTCATGTTCCAACTTGATTCAGTTATCTATCAATCTATCAATCTGAATATATTCAGTGACTGAGCATCCACAACACTAAGGAGTAGGAGGTTCTCTGCATGGAGGTCGGTGACCAGTGATGTTCTGCAGGAATCTGTTCTGGTACCCCTCCTCTTTGTGATTTTTATAAATGACCTAGATGAAGAAGGAAAAGGATGGGTTAGTAAGTTTGCTGATGACACAAAGGTTGGGGGTGTTGTGGATAGTCTGGAGGATTGTCAGAGGTGATAGCGGGGCATCGATAGGGTGCAGAAATGGACTGAGAAGTGGCAGATGGACTTCAACCCAGGTAAGTGTGAAGTGGTTTATTTTGGTAGGTCCAATTTGAAGACAGAATATAATATCAATGGTAAGACTCTTGGCAGTGTGGATGATCTGAGATATCTGTGGGGTCCATAGCAATAGGACAGTCAAAGCTACTGCACAGGTTGACAGTGTTGTTCAGAAGGCATATGGTGTGTTGGCATTCATCAACTGTGGGATTGAGTTCAAGAGCCGAGAGATAATGTTGCAGCTATACAAGACCGTGGTCAGACCCCACTTGGAATACTATGTTCAGTTCTGGTCAGCTCACTACAGGAAGGTTGTGGATACTAGAGAGAGAGTGCAGAGGAGATTTACAAGGATGTTGTCTGGATTGGAGAGCGTGCCTTATGAGAATAGGTTGAGTGTACTTGCCCTTTTTTCCTTGGAGCGACGGAGGATGAGAGGTGTCCTGATAGAGGTGTGTAAGATGATGAGAGGCATAAGATGTGGATAGCCCAGGGCTGAACTGGCTAACACGAGGGGGCATAGTTTTAAGGTGCTTGGAAATAGGTACCGAGAGGATGTCAGGGGCAAGTTTTTCCACACACAGAGTGGTGGGTGCGTGGAATGCACTGCCGGCGGCGGTGGTAGAAGTGGATACAATAGCGTCTTTTAAGAGACTAGGTACATGGAGCTTAGAAAAATAGAGGGCTATGCAGTAGGGAAATTCTAGGCAGTCTGAGAATAGGTTACATGGTCGGCACATCATTTTGGGCTGAAGGGCCTGTAATGTGCTGTAAATTTCTATGTCCTATGTTCAGAAGACTCAGAAGAGCCCTTAAGCAAATGTTTTTTTTTTCTTATCTCAGACCAAGGGGTCCTAAGTTCTGGACTTGTTTTCTGTTTCTAAATTCTTAATCTAGGACAAAATTCTAAGCTCTAGAAAAAAATCTTTTTGCGCACTCATCTCTGACCCACTCTTTTCAAGAATCAGTCTAGTGAATTCATGCCTCTGAGGTAGCCTCAGAGGTACCTGCCTTCTGTGGATGGATTAAAAACTTCAAACTATCCTCAGGTCTGGCCTCACCAAAACCTTGAATTGTCACAGGATAACTTCAGTTTCACAATTCAACTTGTTTGCAATCAAGATTAACATTTCCTTTCCAGTTGTTTGTTGTAAGTGGGCATATTTACTGTCAAGGACACTAAGACTCTAACTGGTTGCTTGGGATTTTACTGTTTTAATGTTCCTCCTTTTAAATTGAATAATCTCTTCATCTGACACCCTTTTGCCAATTCATTTACCTCCTCCCTACTTCTCTTTGCATCCCCTCTGAATTTGTTACCCCATTTTTTGTTGTCAGCAAATTTATTTTGTACTCAATCCTTTCATTCAGGTAGTTCCTATAGATCATCAGTGGTTGATTGTTGTGGCATTGGATGAGGAATAGTATATAAATGTATTTATTTCCAACTGTTCAACTATTTTGTAACTGTTTTAAGGTACTTGCCTCAACAAGTTCCTGTGGTGACAACTTTGAAATTTCACTACATTCTGAGTTAAAACATTTATCCTGAATTCTCTCTTTTTGTGGGTATTTGCCTTGTGTTTGGGTAATCAGAAACATCTCAACCGCCTCCCCTGTCAGACTCCTTCATAACATTTAAAAGTCATTGAAGAAACTATTCCACAGCTTCTCCTTTTCATCGGGAAGAAAACCAGTCTGTGCAGCACTCCTGTGAATACTAAATTGTAAAACATTTTAGTATTTCTATTTTCTGTGTGTTTATGCAGAGCTGTCACCTATGGAACCTGTAAAGAAGAAAAAGAAAGTTGATGGTCAACAGACTGACACTGCCATGGGTCTTTTGAAGGCTATAACCTCACCTGTATCTGCAGTTGCAAAGCCTTCTAAAAAAGTTGAGAAACCAATTTCTGCTTTTGGCTCACCATCCTACCCTCCTTTTTACACTGAGAATAAGAAGGAACATAAGAAAAAAGCTGCCAGTACAGATCCCGAGGATCTCTCTGAAGAAGGAAGCTCCCACAAATCAAAGAAGATGAAGCCACTTTTTGTAAATACAGACGCTGTGACTGTGCGTGAGGGAGAGGGTTTAAAAATGAAACTCCTCCTCTCGCCTAAGGAAAAGTCGGGCATGGATGATGAGGCATTCAATTTTGCAGGGACATCAAATCTAAAGAAATCATCAAAAAAGGGAAGTAGGGAGGAACATGGCACTTTCCTCTCTGCCCTCGACACCCACGGTTTGCCAAAGCCATCAGCTGTTCGTAAAAAACACAAGTCAGAGTCTCGGGTTACTGAGGGCTTTGACTCTGCATCGCACTTCTACCCTGAAGTTCATGCCAGTAACCTTTCCGATTATGAGTTCACGGGTTTGGAGACATTGGAGTCTGCAACGTCCTCTGGTGGGGAGCTTGAGGCTGGAGAGCTAGTTATTGACGATTCTTTCCGAGAAATGAAAAAGAAAAAGAAGAAAGACAAAAAAAGCAAAAAAAAGAAGGACAAGGACAAGCACAAAGAAAAGAAACATTCAAAATCTAAGAAACTGCTGGTTCATGGCTCAGGGAAGGCCATGTCACCCAATAAGTGCTGTTATTCACCTCAGCCGTCTGTAACCACACCTTATGCACACCCACCTTCTCTATTCCATATCGAAGGACAGACTGAGAAAAAGAAGAAAAAGGAAGAAAAAGACAAAGAAAAGGTTGAAAAACCTGAAAAGGTAGGGCAACTCAAGTACATTTTTTTAACTTTATTTTTGTCGTTTTGCCAATAACAGAACAAACAGGATAAAAACAAACAGACAGACAGGGTCATCATAGGTGAAGTAAAATCCGTATCTTACAATAGAAAAAATAAATAGCGAAATGGGTTACATTGCTGTATCAAGGTTAACCAAACTCTTATGTCCATAATTGTCCTTCAGAGTCTCAGGGGACCTTAAGATCCATAACTCTAAAGTCCATTCTGCAGGTTCCTTCATAAAACAAAGTTCTTCAAACCAAATAAATGTACAGTGAAGAGTCATTTCAGGCTCAAATAAAATGTCCAATTTTCCCAGTATCTTTCAAATTTTTTAGTGGTATGTCTCAGAGAGAAAGTCACTCGTTCCATAACATAAATTTGAACTATTTCTATCCATTCCAGCACTGTAGGAGACTCTTTGCTTAGCCATTTCCTGGTAATCGCTTTCTTACTGGCTGCTAGTAGTATTTGTAACAAATATCTTTCATGTTTTTTGAGTCCATTTGGTACATTACCCAAATAAATAACTTCAGAGTCAAAGTTAATCTCTGGGCTGATTATTGACCTTATCTTTGTTAACACATCTAACCAATAAGACAAAATCTTTGGACACTCCCAGAAAATATGAAAATGATCAGCCAATATATTATCACACATTCTCCAACATTGACCTTGTTCAGGTCCATTACTTTGTGACTTCTTTATTTTTGGCGTTATGAAAAATCTTAAGATATTCTTCAAGGTGAATTCCCTCCACAGATCTGAGCTTAAAGTAGTCAAATGTGTCCTGCATATGTTTTACCAATTGTCTTCTGTCAATTTTATATTGGCTTCTTTCTCCCATTTTGATTTAACATACATTGTGGAGAGACCCCTGTTAGATTGTAAAATCGAGTAAATCCTGGTTATCAGTTTCTTTTTAATATTACCTTTATACATAATAAATATATTAATCAGACTTAACCCTTTCTCTCCAATAGTTTTAATATTATTATTAAAATATTGTCTTAGTTGAAGATATCTAAAGAAGTGTTGTTTCTCTAAGTGATACGTTTCTGTAAGTTGTTGAAAGGACTCCAAACCCTTAATGGAGGATATTGTACAGTATGAGGTGATTCCCTTACTTGTCCAATGTGTAAATCTACCATCCAATTGTGCTGGAAGGAATTCTGTGTCATGTGCCACCGAACGTAGTATTCTTACATTACTTTCAAATCTTGGGTCTTTGAATTCTTTATACCAGATGTTTAGAGGGACTGTTGTCCACTTAGTCAGTTTATTGAAATGCTTCTTTGGGAGTGTTTTATCCCCCAGTGAAGATGGGAGAGGGATATTTATTAGACTTTGTTCTAAATCCTTCCACTTTGCCTCACAATTAGAGTCACACCAACAGACCAGACTGTGCAGCTGTGCTGCTCTATAATAGTCTTCAAAGCAAGGCACAGCAAATCCTCCTTTATCCTTGGGCAGCTGTAGTGTCTGAAATCTAATTCTTGTTTTCTGTTTTCCCCAAATAAATGTTGAAATCATCCTTTTCCATTCATTAAATTGCTTAAAAGATGCTTCAACAGGCAATGATTGAAAAAGAAAGAACAATCTAGGTAATACATTCATCTTTATGGCTTCTATTCGATTATACATATCCATTGGCAGCAATGACCATCTATTTAAGTCTGCCTTAATATCAGCTGTTATGGGAATATAATTATGTTCGTAGGTAGTAGACAAGTCTTCAGGTATTTGCACTCCTAGGTATTTAATAATATTACCTTTCCGTTTGAATTTACTCATTCTGTAAATCTTTTCTTGTGGTTCGTAATTAAAATTTAAAGTTTGGGTTTTATGTAAATTTAATTTATAGCCAGAGTAGGAACCAAATTCTTTCAGCAGGGATAATAATTTAGGCAAACCTGCATTAGGATTGGTAAGAGTCATGAGAATGTCATCCGCATATAAACAAATCTTATTTTCTATATCTCTGATCAGTACACCTGTTATATCTTGTCTTCTCTAATTGCCTGGGCCAATGGCGCGATAAAAAGAGCGAAAAGCGTGGGGCTTAGGGGGCACCCTTGTCGACATCCCCTTTCAAGAAATATTGTTTTAGATAAATTCCCACTTATTTTAATTCTGGCTGTAGGGGAAGAATATAAAGATTTCAGACATCCAACTACCTGATTATTAAAGCCAAACCGCTTAAGTCCCAAGAAGAGATATTCCCATCGTACCGAGTCAAAGGCCTTTTTAGCATCAAGGCTAATAACTACAGATTCCAGGTTATTATTGCTCATATGGTCAATGAGATGAAGGGCCCGTCTCACATTGTCCTGGATTTGCTTACTTTTTACAAAACCTGTTTGATCTGTGTCAATTAGATCTGGAGTTATATTTACAATCTTTTTACTAATATTGATGCAAGTAATCTATAATCTATGTTTAGAACAGATATGGGCCTATAAGAACTACATTCAGTCCGATCCTTACCACTTTTAGGAATTACTGAAATTATTGCTTGATCCCAGGACAGCAGAGTCTCCCCTCCTCCGAGAACATAATTAAGACATTTCTTAAGTATTGGTATTATTATCTCTCTTAAAGTTTTGTACCATTCTGCTGGGTAGCCATCAGCACCTGAGATTTTATTTGTTTTTAATGCTGATATAGCCTTACCTATTTCTTCTTCTGTTATCTCCTGAGTTATTAGTTTATTTTGCTCCGTTCCTACCGATGGTAAATCTAAGGACATTAAGAAATTAGATATGTCTGCTAACTCTGTAGCTTTGGGCTGAGCATACAACATTGTGTAGTACGTTTTGAAAGATTTTTGAATGTCTTCTAATTTATGAAGCATCTTATTAGTCTGGGTGTCTTTCACCCTATGTATAGATATCTCATCTCAGCCTGTTGTTTACGTATTCTCCATGCAAGTAATTTCTTAGATTTGGGACCATTCTCATAGAAATTTTGTTTAACAAACTTAGCTCTCTTCTCAACATCACGTTCATAAATATTATTTAGAATTCGTTTTGTATCCAAAGTTTGATTCAAGACATTACTGTCGTTATACTCCATATGCTTACTCTCCAAAAATTGTAATTTTTCAATAAGATCCTTGATTTGTTTCTCTTTTTCCTTTTTCTTCTGAGCTGACCACTTTGAGTTTACCCCTAATAACAGCTTTTGCAGCATCCCACAGAGTGCTGGGGACACCGTTCCTTATAATCTTCAAACTCTTTCTTTAGGTATTTTAAACATAGAGGATCATCCAAAAGACTGGTATCAAGTCTCCACAAGGTATCTATGGGTTTGTGGTCTAAATGTAATGTTAAGTAAACCCCTGCGTGGTCAGAGATGTCTCTTACCCCTATATCGCATTTTATAATTCTGTGTCTCTCTGAATTAAACATTAAAAAAAATCTATTCTCGAGTACGCATAGTGGGGGTGAGAAAAAAATGTGAACCGTCTATCAAGCGAATGTAACTCTCTTCATTTATCTATCATGCCTATTTCTTTGAGGAGGTTCTTGACATGTGATGTTTCCGGGTTTATCTTTTTTGTTCTATTGGAGGAGTCCAGGAAAGGATGTAATTGAATATTCCAGTCCCCCCCCCACATATTACCACACCAGGCTTTTCCATAGCTATCATATTAAAAACCTTCTTAATCAGCTGTTTATCATTTCCTGGTGGTCTATAAACATTCAGTAAAGTAACTTCTTTATGATCAATAAAACCCTTCACCAGTAAATAACGCCCTTCTTTGTCTCTAATCTGTGAGGAAAACTGGAAATTTACTTTATTTGAGATTAATATTGCAACTCCCCTTGTGTTTCCCCTCTCAAAAGAAGAGTAATAACAATTTTTAAATCCCATTTTGCATAACTTCTCATGTTCAATCTTTGAAAGGTGAGTTTCTTGCCAAAAAATTATATCTTGCTTTTCTCTCTTCATTTTAGCTATAGCCTTACTCCTCTTGATTGGGTTCTGTAACTCATTCATATTAAGGGTGATTACATTGTATTCTTCATACGGCCTTCCACTCCAATAAAAGAAGAGTTTATATAAGTAGTTAGATATCCCTAGTTGACCTGAACAAATGAACTTCTGTCTGTACAACAAGCTAACATTTAACATATAAACAACAAATATAACATCTGTGACTTCCATCTTTGAAGTTTAAACTAAATTCTAAGTTGGGGGGAGGCTCTTAAACCCGAAGGGGCCCCTCCTCGTGCAGGTTGATGCCTCTGAATAATTGAAATCAGGACAGTGCACAAAAAAGAACAAAATCAAACAACAGCTCCCAAATTTGTGGTCAGGTCAGTTATAGTAATAAGAGCTTACAGAGGAAAAATCATTTATGTTCTATTTTTAAGTTCTTAATACAAAGTAAATTATAATTTGGTGTTAGGGTACATGTGATTTTACTAACCTAGCTGAAGGATATTTTATCACTATACTTTTGAGAGCTCTCATGCAGTATCTTTGTTGCATCGAAATTCCTTTAGCTTGTCCTGGATGTGTTTCAGGCGTGTTTCTCGGTCTTGACGGGATTTTGCACCCGCTGTCTCCCAGGAAGGCTGCCTCAGTTTCGCCGTGGCTGTGCCTTGCGTGGGGACCACGATTCCGGGACAGTCCGGGAAAAATCCCCTGTTCTTCAGGTCTTCCGTCGCCTCTGATGCGTTACTGTAGATGACTTGTCTAGTGCCAAAAAACACTCGAAGTTTGACTGGGTAAAGAGTCTGGAACTGGAGCCCCTTTTCTTTAAGCATTTTTCTGATGGTGGAGTAAGCCTTTCTTTTCATAAGTATTTCGGTCGGGTAGTCTTGATCAAAAAATACTTTTTTCCTGTCGTAATAAATCTCTCGTTTTTTCCAAGCAGAGCGAAGCACCAACTCTTTAATTTTATACTCCTGAAAGTAGAGACCACGGACCTTGGGTTGGAACCTTGTGGTGGTTCGGGTCCAAAAGATCGATGGCAGCGTTGTATGCCGAGGGCGACATCGGGAAGGGACAACTCTGTTTTAATAAATTTTTCCAGAAATTCCTGAATGTTTTCTCCTTCTGCCCCCTTGGAAATTCCATGGATACGTATGTTATTCCTGCATGAACGTGCCTCCAGGTTCGTTAGTCGAGCTTGAATGATCTCCTGAAGTTCCAGTGTGCGGGAAAGAACCTCCTGGGCCTCAGCCTTCCATTCCTCCACTTCTGTCACCCTTGCTGCATATCCTCAACTCTGCCTGTTATTCCTTTTAAATCACCAACAATAGCATTCAACTTCAGGTTAATTTCTTCTCTGAAATCCACCAGTTCCTTCTTTAGAAAACCCAAGGTATCACGCAGTTCTGTTTTTCATGTCTGAATGAAGCGCCTGTATTTCGGCCATGATGTTCGCATGAACAGCCTCCATATCCTCGTGTTCAACTTGGTTGCTAGCGCTGACGTCAGTGTCCTCACCGTCAATCAGTATTTTATCGCTTGTCTTTGGGTTTTGTTGTGGTTTTCCTCTTGTCTTTCTTTTGTTCCCCCTTTCATGCTACAAGACTCACTCTTCTATTTAAATAACTTTCTTATTTAGTGGGAAATAAGACCATCTGGGAGCCCTTACTGATTATGCTGTTGGCTGTATCTGCTCCATACCGGAAGTCTGACTCAAGTACTTTTATTGAAGTATTTAAACTTATGGTTACTTGTCCAAGTTTAGTTTGGATATGATCACATGTAAGAAAATATTTTATTAACATCTGATTGATCCTTTGGAATGCAACACTTTTGACGTGTAGTCACCATTTTAATCTTGGAAGTAATGGTTGCCTTAGAGTGAGACCATTCTCTAACTTGATCAGCATATTCCCAAAAAAAACACAAGAAGGACTTAACAACTTCTGAAGCTAATGAATAGCTTGCTGTTTTCTTATCAATTGATAGCACAGCCGATTTGTGTGATTTGTTTTAAAATATTGGAACTTATTCAGAAGAAAGTGTGCTTGAGATGTTGACTTTCTGAATAGCTGCTTTAATCATTTTGTTTCCTGCCTTTTTTTTGCTGATTATGAATATATTGATAACAGATAACAATCAAGTTTACTTAGTTATTTTTTCACTTCATTAATACTAGATTTTTGAATATCTTTTTCCCCAATGAAGATTTGAAGAAAATGTTTCTTTTAGTTTGGGGCTTTGCACAAATGTTAAGATACTGGACCAAAAGCCTGGATTACTAAATGTAATACTTGACCAATTAACAAATTAACAATGTGTTGCGAGTGCTACAATACATAAGTAATCCAGGTTGAGTTCCCATCTGCTCCTGACATTACCTGATTCTCCTCCTGATCCATTCATACCAAGAATTAAATGGCAATTTGTGGCTTTTTGTTTGACTCACTAATAGCTAAATGTCCAGAAATGGCTGCCTGTGACTTTTGGTTTCAGTAAACATGAAATAAATTATTATTATGCTGGTTTATGGAACATTTCTCAGTGTTAATTTGATTAGTTCTTGTCCTGTCACTCCAGCACCTTTTTAACCAAATAAAACTGCTGTACTCTCAAACAAGGTGTGACAGTATGTTGTTGCATGAAATGTTGGGGCCACTCAAAAGTAATTTAAAGGAGAAGGATCCAGGCAAGTTGTAGGTTGAACTATGTCACTAAATCAAATTTATTATCATATGCACAAGTACTTGTACAGATAGGAGTAATTAAAAACTTGCAGCAGCCACACAGCAACATATAAGTAGCATTCAGTGCATTTTAGTGCAATGAAGTCAAAATGGCCATAATGTTACTAAACTGTTGTGATTAGGGTTTTGCCAGTTGGTTCAAGACTGAATGGTTGAAAGGAAGTAGCTGTTCTAGAACTTAGTGATGTGGGGCTTCTGTACCTCCAGCCTGTTGGTAGCGTTGCTACAGCAGAATTTTGTATACAAAGACAGAATTAGAAGATGGAGGTAAATTTTTTAACTCTTGATAATGATAGCACAAATATAACCTATGTCTGGCTATTAGACTGACAAAGAGGGCTCAAATTAAGACTGATTAAGTTAGCATGGGTCATTAAAAAAACAAAATTCAACAGTCCATTTTTACAAAATCGAAGTCAGTGAATTTATCAAATCAAATCAAGTTTAATTATCATTCTAACTATACATAGATATAGCTGAACAAGACAGTGTTCCCCTGGGGCCAAGGTGCAAAACATTCAAAATAGCAAGTAACATATTATTACCATATACTACCCTGAGATTCATTTTCTTGCAGATATTTACAAGAAAATTAAGAAATACAACAGAATTTATGAAAGCTAGACATAATCAAAGACTGACAACTAATATGCAAAGAATATATATTCTGCAAATTAAGAAAATACTAAGAACATGAATTTTAGGGTCCTTGAAAGTGAGTCTGTAGGTTGTGGAATCAGTTCATAGTTGTGGGGAGTGAGGTTATCGATGCTGGTTTAGGAGCTCGATGGTTCCTGAAGCTGGTTGTGTGGAACCAAAGGTTCCTGTACCTCCTGACCAATGGTAGTAGTGAGAAGAGAGCATGGCCAGGATGGTGGGGCGTCTTTGATGGATATTGCTTTCTTGTAGTAGCACTCCTTGTAAATGTGTTCTGTGGTGGGGAGGGCTTTGCCTGTGATGGACTGGGCTGTATCCATGACTTTCTGTCGACTTTTCTGCTCTTGGGCATTGGTGCTTCCATACCAGGCCATGATGCAACCAGTCAGGATACCCTCCACTGTGCATCTATAGAAGTTTGCCAAAGTTTTAGATCGTATTGAATCTGTGCAAGCTTCTAAGAACGTAGAGACACTGTTGGTGGCTCTTAGGTGCTGATCCCAGGACAGATCCTCCGATGTGATCATGCCAAATAATTTAAAGTTACTGACCTTCTCCATTTACGATCCCCGAAAGAGGGCTAGTTCATGAACCTCCAGTTTCTTCTTCCTGTAGTCAATAATCAGCTTGGGTTTACTTTTGTTGAGGGAGAGGTTGTTGTTTTCAATCTCCCTCCTACGTATATACTGATCAATCTTCACCTTTGGAGCTGTACTTAGCCACACAATCACAGATGTAAAGCAACTAGAGTAGGGTCTAACCACACAGCCTTGTGGTGCACCTGTGCTGATGGTGATTGTGGAGGAGATGCTGTTGTTAAACTCTACTGACGTGTGAGGAAATCGAGGACCCAGTTGCACAGGCTTAGGTCATGGTGCATAGTGTTTAGTTTCAAGGGGATAATAATG
The DNA here is from genome assembly GCF_030028105.1 of Mobula birostris. NCBI lineage: Eukaryota > Metazoa > Chordata > Chondrichthyes > Myliobatiformes > Myliobatidae > Mobula > Mobula birostris. The sequence continues at coordinate 16,279,466 of NC_092380.1, read as the reverse complement.
TTGAATGCTGAGCTGTAGTCAATGAAGAGCATGCTGATGTAAGTATCTTCATTGTGCAGATATTCCAGAACTAACAAAATGGCATCTGCTCTTGACCTGCTGTGACAGTAGGCAAAATGGAGCAGATCCAGCTCACACTTCAGGCAGGAGTTGATGTGCTTCATGGCCAGCCCCTCAAAACACTTTGTCACAGTGCTACAGGAGGCTAGTCATCGAAGCAGGCTACCACATTCTCCTTTAGCACCTGTCTGGTCGAACCCTGCTTGAAGTAGGTGAGTAACTCAGACTACTAAAGTGAGAGGTTGAAGATGTCCGTTAACACTCCAGCCAGTTGATTAGCATAGATCTTCAGTACTTGGCAAGTATGCCACCTGGGCCAAATGTTTTCCACGGATTCATTCTCCTGATGAATGTTCTTAGGTTGACCTTAGAGACTGAATCTTGTTATACAACATTTCCTCCAATTGAATGATTTTATGTATTTTGTCAGTTGATATATTTCAAATACTCAATTCAAATATAGAAAATGCTGGAAAGAGAAGCCAATTGAAACCCTTTGTTAGAACTAGAAAAGAGAGCAAGTTGATTTTAAGTTGTAGAGAAGGTGGGACGGGAATCTGAATTGGAAGTATACTTATTATCACTGTCTTAGTACAGTGAAAAGATATAAAGTTATTTTAAGTTACAAAAATAAATAGTTCAAAAAAGGAGTAATGAGGCAGTGTTCATGAATTGTTCAGAAATCTGATGACAGAGGGGAAGAAACTTTTCCTGAATGATCAAGCTCCTGTGCCTCCTCCTGACAGTCCTAACGAGAAGAGGGCATGTTCTGAATGGTGAGCATCCTTGATGATGGATGCTACCTTCTTGAGGCACTGCTTCTTGAAGATGTCCTCAATGGTCGGGATGGTTATGCCCGTGATGGAGCTGGCTCTGCAGCCTCTTGTTGTGCATTGGACTGTCCATTCTAGGCTGTGGTGCAACCAGTCAGAATGCTCTCCACTGTACATTTATACAGAGTTGCAAGAGTCTTTGGTGACATACCAGATCTCCCCAAACTCCTAATGAAGAAGAACCACTGGCGTGCCTTCTTCATGATTGTATCAATGTGTTGGGCCCAGGATAGAACCTCGGAGATTTGATACCCGTGAGCTTAAAGCTGATTGCGCTTCCCACTGCTAATGCCTCAATGAGGACTGGTGTGAGGTTTTTGTGATGTGATTCAACCAGCTGATCTATCCCACCTCCGCAGCCAACTCTGATCGAATGAGGCCAAGGTTGGTTAACGTATAAACCAGATCATTTTTTCAACAGCTAATGAGGGAAGTTAGAAAGAGAGAACACAAAGTAATGTAGAAGTTGTGAAATGCAGAGCTGCAGGAAATATCTAGCAGGTCAACCCATCTTGGTAGAGATGGAAAACTAAGCCAGTGAAGATGATCTAAGGCAGAACTGGAGAATTCTGTTAGGCAGCAACAGAGAGCAAAGTATCTGAAATTGTTGATTAGATTCCAGAAGGCTACAGCGTGCTAAGACAGAAGCTAAAGTATGTCAGTTGGGCTTTGTTATGACAGGGCAAGAGGCCAAACACTTGTAGATTGGAGTGGGATGGAGAATTAAAGTGGCTGACAACAGAAAGCTCAGGATCATCTTGTGGATTGTACTCGAGTCGTCTTTATATGTTAGTTTTCTCCAGTGTAGAAAAAGCCACATTGTGAACATCAAAAGCAGTACACTACATTTGAAAATGTCCAAGTGCGTTAGATGTATCAAATAACTTTATATTAATCCTATTTACCAGCAGTTGGGCCATTGCATTGGCAATTCAAGTGCTTGTCTAGGTGTTTTTTTGAATGTTGTGGGATTCCTTCCATTCCAGACTGCAATCAATCACTGAGTTGTAAAATTCTTCTTGGATCCCCTCCAAACCTTTTGCTACTCCTTACCTTATACCTACGTTCTCTAGAGTCATAGTCATAGAGTACTGCACCACAGAAATGGGCCTCTTAGCCCACCTAGTCCATGCTGAACTATTATTCTGCCTCGTCCCATTGACCCATACCTAGACCATACCTTTTATACTCCTGTCATCCACATAATTATCCAAGTTTCTCTTCAATGTTGAAATCTAACCTGCATCCACCACTTCGCTGGCTGCTCGTTCCACCCCCTCACCACCCTCTGAGTGAAGAAGTTCCCCCTCAGGTTCCCCTTGAAATTTTCACCTTTCACCTTTAACCCATCACCTCTAGTTCTATTCTTACCCTACTTCAATGGAAAAAGCCTGCTTGCATTTACTCTATCCAAACTCCTCATAATCTTGTATGCCTCTATCAAACCTCCCCTCATTCTCGTATGCTCCAGGAAATAAAGTCCTAACCTATTCGACCTTTCCTTATAACTCATGTTCTCAAGTCCTGGCAAAACCCTTGTAAATTTTCTCCGTACTCTTTCAATCTTCTATCTTTAATGTAGATAAGTGGCCAGAACTGCACACAATACTCCAAATTAGGCCTCACCAACGTCTGATACAGCTTCCTAATATCCCAACTCCTGGTCTCAGAACTATGATTTATGAAGGCCAATTTAACGAAAGCTCTCTTTACAATCCTATCTACCTGTGACACCATTTTCAAGGAATTATGGATCTGTATTCCCAGATCCCTCTGTTCTACTGTGCTCCTCAGTGCCCTACTGTTCACTGTGTCCTACCTGGTTTACCCTCCCAAAGTACAACACATTATATTTGTTTGTACTAAATTCCATCTAACACATTCAAAATGTTGGAGGAACTCAACAGGTCAGGCAGCATCTATGGAAAGGAATAAGCAGTAGTTTTTTTCAGGTTGAGACTCTTTGTCTGGACTGGTGTACTTAATAAAGTGGCCACTGTGTACTTGCGCTACCAATATTTTTGCGGGCAGGTTTGTTAAAGATGTTGGGGAGGGTTTAAGCTAATTTACAGGGAGTTGGGAGCTGGAGTGAAGGGTCTCAGAATAGGACAGATGGTAAAAAAGCAATGATAGCATGCAGTCAGACTGTCGGGAAGGGAGGGCAGATGATCAGGGTGAGTATCAGTGTATTAGGGATGCAGAATCAAAAAGGGTAGCAAGTACAGTACTCTATGCAGAGAGTATGAAATAAGGTGGATGTTCTTGTTGCACTTCTTACAGATTGTTGGGTATGATGTTGTGGCCATCACTGAATTGTTGCTGAAGGATGGTTGTACTTGGGAACTGAATGTCCAAGGTTACACATTATATTGGAGGGATAGGAAGGTAGGCAGAGAGAGTGTCGTGGCTCTGCTGGTAAAGAATAGCATCAAATCATTAGAAGTATGTGATGTAGGATTGGAAGATGTTGAAACCTTGTGAGTTGAATTCAGAAACTGCAAGGGTGAAAGCACCTGAATGACAGGTATATACAGGCATCCAAACAGTAGCTGGGATGTGGACTACTGATTATGATGGGAACTAGAAAAGGCGTGTCAAAAGGGCGATGTGATAGCCATGGGAGATTTTTGACATGCAGGTAGATTGGGAAAATTAGTTTGGTAAAGGATCTCGAGAGTGAATTTGTTGAATGCCTACAAGGTGACTTTTTAGAACAGTTTGACGTTGAGCCTACTAGGGGATCAGCTTTACTGGATTGGGTGTTATGTAATGAACCAGAGGTGAGTAGGGAGCTCCTAAAGGAATGCTTAACAGGCAGTGATCACAATATGATTGAGTTCAACTTGAAATTTGATAGGGAGAAAATAAAGTCTGATGTAGCAATATTTCAGTGGAGTAAAGGAAATTACAGTGGTATGAGAGGAGAGTTGGCCAAAGTAAACTGGAAGGAGATGCTGGCAGGGATGACAGCAAAGCAGCAATGGCTTGAGCTTCTGGGGAAAAATGAGGAAGAAGGTGCAGAATAGATGTATTCCAAAAACAAAGAAATACTCAAATGGCGAAATACTACAAAGGATAACAAGGGAAGTCAAAACTAATGTAAAAGCAAAAGAGAGGGCATGCAGCAAAGCAAAACTTAGCAGGAAGGTAGAGGATTGGGAAGTTTTTAAAAACCCTGCAGAATCATTAGGGGGAAAAAGATGAAATATGAAAACAAGCTAGCAAGCAATATCAAGGTGGATAGACAAAAAGCTTTTTCAAGTATATAAAAAATAAGATAGATGAAAGTGAATATAGAACCGCTAGAAAATGAGACCGGAGAAATAATAATGCAGGACAAGGAGATGGCAGGCGAACTGAATGAGTATTTTGCATCAGTCTTCGCTGTGGAAGACAGTAGCAGTGTGCCAGGCTTTGAAGGATGTGAGGGAAGACATGTCAGTTCAGTTACTATTACAAGGGGGAAGGTGCTCACAAAGCTGAAAGACCTAAAGGTACATATGTCATCTGGACCAGATGAACTGCACCCCAGGGTCCTGAACGAGGTAGTGGTAGACATTGTGGAGGCATTAGTTATAATCTTTCAATAATCTTTGGACTCTTGCATGGTTCCGGAGGTCTGGAAAATTTCAAAGGTCACTCAACTCCTTAAGAAAGGAGGGAGGCAGCAGAAAGGAAATTATAGACCAGTTAGCTTGACCTCAGTGGTTGGGAAGATGTTGGAATCAATTGTTAAGGATGAGGTTATGACACTTGATGGCAGAGGACAAGATGGGACGAAGTCAGCATGGTTTCCATAAAGGAAAATCTTGATTGGAATTCTTTGAGGAGGTTGCAAGTAGGATGGATAAAGGGATGTTGTACATTTGGACTTTCAGAAGGTCTTTGACAATGTGCCACACATGAGGCTGCTTACCAGGTTTAGAGCTCATGGTATTACAGAAAATTTACTAGCATGGTTACAGCATTGGCTGATTGGTAGAAGGCTGCGAGTGAGAATAAAAGGATCCTTTTCTGGTTGGCTGCCAGTGTCTAGTGGTGTTCTGCAGGGGTTGGTGTTGGGACCACTTCTTTTTATGCTGTCTATAAGTGATTTAGATCAGCTTTTCTCAACCAATAAATGTGCAAATTATTTTCTAAACAGGGAGAAAATCCAAAAATTTGAGATGCAAATGGCCTTGGGAGTCCTTGTGCAGAACACCCTAAAGGTTCACTTGCAGGTTGAGTTGGTGGTGAGGAAGACAAATGCAATGTTAGTATTCATTTCAAGAGGTCTAGAACATAACAGCAGGTATGTGATGCTGAGTCTTAATAAGGCACTGGTGAGGCCTCACTTTGAGTATTGTGAACAGCTTTGGGCTCCTTATCTAAGAAAAGACGTGCTGGCATTGGAGAGGGTGCAGAGGAGGTTCACAAGGATGATTCTGGGAATGAAACAGTTATCATATGAGGAATGTTTGATGGCTCTGGGCCTGTACATTTACTACTTCTACCAAAGTGCATGACCGTGCATTTTCCAACATAGTATTTAATTTGTCACTTTCTTGCCCATTCTTCTAATCAGTCTAAGTCCTCTGCTGCCTTCCTCTTTCCTCAACACTACCTGCCCCTCCACCAATCTTGATATCATTTGCAAACTGAGCAACAGAGCCATCTATTCTGTCATCTAAATCAGGGTTCCCTGAGAGGTTGCTCGGGGGTTCTGTGAGAGATCATAATTAAAAAAATAAGGTCCCAATAGCGCCAATACCCTTGAATAGATGAATACCAGTGAATAGATGTTAACAACAATGATATAGGTACCACTTGAGCTTGGAGCCGAGATGTTAATTGTCAGACCAGATTTTACTTCGTGATCTGATGATGTGTGATACTGAGATGGTCAACTGAAGGAGGAAACCCTGCTAATCTTCAGCTTGAGCATTTTTAAAATTTCATTACAAACTCACTTTTTTAAAGTAAAATAATTTTGCCTACCTATTGATAGCAAATCACTTAAGGAAAACCTGTTTTATATGATATTGCTAGGTGTATCAGTGAAGTGTTATCTATTTGTTACTATTACAATATTTCTTTATATTTATTGCAGAAGAAAAAGAATATATCTGCTTATCAGCTGTTTTGCAAGGAGTACCGGATTAATATTATTGCTGAGCATCCAGGAATAGGTAAGGGCTTTTATTTTTTTTTACACATGACGTGCAACATTAATTGTGCCTCTGCCATTTTCTATTTTTATTTCAGATTTTCAGCATCTCCCAGTTTTAGCTTTTCATGCAAACAACAGAAATTCAGCAGATGCTGGAAATTCAAGCAACACACATCAAATTTGCTGGTGAACGCAGCAGGCCAGGCAGCATCTGTAGGAAGAGATGACGAAGGGTCTCCTGACGAAGGGTCTCGGCCTGAAACGTCGACTGCACCTCTTCCTACAGATGCTGCCTGGCCTGCTGCGTTCGCCAGCAAATTTGATGTGTGTTGCTTTAGCTTTTCATGCTAGCTTGTTCATTATGGGGAGGGTGAGCAATACTCTTTCCTATATTAGATTCTGAAATAAGAAACAGGAGAAGGGACTGGTAGAACAGGTTAAGAAATAACTGACGATAAGAAGATAATTGATCCTTGTTCCTCTTGTGATCAGGAATTGATCCTTACTGTTTTATCATGGTATCCTCTAAAGGGGGCTGTTCAGCTCATCCTTGTTGCCCCATTATCACAGCTATTCAATTAGTTTTCTCCCTTTCAAGATTGCATGCAGTGTTGCTTTTAGGCAGTTTATTTCTGACATCTCGTTACATAAATTTCTTTCCTCATTGCCTTTCATATTTCTTCTAATTAAGTTAAATCTTTCAGATGAGTAGGGTGGAAGTTTATGCTAAGTGAGAATATGTTCCAGGAGGGCTTAGAAATGCTTTTCTTCCTCACACCAACACCCCCCCCCCCCCCACCCAAGCCACCACTTTAACCATGCTCACCTCAATCAGCAACTTATATCTGAGTTTACTCAATGCATTATGCCCTGTCCTGCTAATGCAGTAGATGCAGATGCAGTACTTGATACTGTACCTCAGTACCTTGATATGGCACAACATTGCGGGCCAAATGGCCTGTAATATGCTATAGATTTCTATGTTCAATGGTGCATGGCGCTTTGCACTACTTGAAGGAAATATAGAGAGATGCATCTCGTCATTGAAGAAGTTCATTTATATCCAAAGTGGCTTTATTACTGTGTGGGAAACCAGTACTGTATATAGGCAACACAGGAAAAACATTATTGAAGGTTAAAAGTGATTGCCAATCAATACTGTAATCATTTTTCACCCAGTTATAGCTTATTCTATATAATTTATAGGTCACTTTCTTTGACGTGGGTCTTCAGATTCTTACTGAGCTGATCATGTGGAAATCGCATGAGCGTCAAAAGAAAGTTATAAATTGGGTCGAACAAATACCTTGGAGATTCAAACTAGTGAGCTTGCACTTAATCACTCCATTGTGCATTGCAAATCCTGTGCTTAACTTGTGTCAAAATTGAATCTGAGCTGTTCGGTATGGGTGTGACAAGCTAATCATTTACTAGAGTGGACAGGCGTTATTGGTAAATGAGGACATCAATTTAAGATCATCATTAAAAGGTGGTCTTAATACTTCATTTTGATCCAAAGAGTTACAAGGACATAATTGTTTAATGGAAGAAGAATCTGCATATGCATCCAACAAAAAAGTGCACAAGTCTAAAGGGAAAGACGATGTTTGTTCAAAGTTCAAGGTAAATTTATTATCAAAGTACATATATGTCACCATGTACTACCCTGAGATTCATTTTCTTGTGGGCATACACAATAAATCCAATAACCGTAATAGAATTGATGAAAGACAGCCCCAACAGGCCAGACAACCAGTGTGCAAAAGGCAGCAAATGGTACAAATGCAGAAGTAACAATAATACTATAAATCCAGATACATCTATACCCAGACGTGTCTGCGTCCAGTTTGGAAAAATCCAGACGTGCCTGTGACCAGGTTGGGCAGTGCTCTGGTCAGCGTCTGTTCTCCATGTTAGGGGGGCTGAAACTTAAACCTGGCTGTAGGTATAAAAAGCAATACTGTTTCACTTTAGAAATGGAGATATTCTTTACGGAACAGAGTGATATGGCCACTGACTGGGGATCACCAAGGCATGCCTGGAGCTAGCGCTGGACATCACCATAAGCTAACCGCTAGTGGTGCACTGCTGGATAGGCGGGCAGGCACTGGGAAACCTGAAAACGCTACTGCCAACATTCCAATTAGCCCACCAGCACCACAGGCTGCAGCTGCTGCAAGTGTTTCTCGGGGGAGCGGTCCACTTACATCTGAGGCCACTCAAATGGTTAAGAGAAGAAAGACACGCATGGTGCGGCCATTAGAAGTAAACACATTCAAAGCTCTGAGATTCATTTCTTCAAAGATTTTCCATGTGAAATTGTTCAGAAACGTTTTGGATTCGCTGATGTAATGCGTATGGCTTTTCAAAGACAGTTGCATCCATCTCTTCAATACCCAGCTAAATTAAGGCTTTTCGGCAAAAATTCTGGGGTTCATATTTTTGAGGACCCAGCTGAAGCATTGCGTTTTATTAATTCTTTCCCTGACGAGTCTGAAGTCTGAAGTTTAAATGATTTACAATTGTTTGATTGTCTCGTGACGTAAGGAGTGATGAGGTTGGAAGATTTGTTGGGTATTGAAAGTCTTTGCCTTAAAATGTACTTTTACACAGTAATATCTACATAGATCTTCAGGAAGCCACAGTACTAAACACCAGTAGAATAATCCGAAAGTTCCTAGCAGTTGACAAATAATCGTACTTGACTATGCCTGTACCTCAGGTTTTATCAGCTTGAGCTGAGAAAAATAATATGATAATTAATAAATATCAAGAACATGAGATGAAGAAGTTTTGAAAGTGAGTCCATAGGTTGTGGGAACAGTTCAGTTTTGGGGTAAGTAATGTTGAGTGAAGTTATCCCTTTGGTTCAAGGTCTTATGGTTAAGGGGTAATTACTGTTCCTGAACCTGGTGGTGTGGGTTCTGAGGATTCTTCACCTTCTTCCTGATGGCAGCAGTGAGAGGAGAGCATGTCCTGGGTGGTGGGGGTTCCTAATGACGGATGCTGCTTTCCTGTGACAGCATTCTGTGTGGATGTGCTCAGTGGTTGGGAAGCTTTACCCATGATGTACTGGGCTGTATCCACTACTTTTTGTAGGATTTTCTATTTAAGGGCATTGGTGTTTCCATATCAGTCTGTGAGGCAGCCAGTTAATCCACCACACATCTAACGAAGTCTGTCAAAGTTTTAGATGACATGCTGAATTTTTGCAAACTCCTGAGGAAGTAGAGGCACTGCTATACTTTCTTCATAATTGCACTTGTGTGCTGTGCCCAGGACACGTCCTCTGAAATGATAACACTGAGGAATTCAAAGTTGCTGACTCTCTCCAATTCTGATCCCCTGATGAGGACTGGCTCATGGACCTCCAGTTTCCTCCTCCTGAAGTCAATAATCAGCTCCTTGGTCTTGTGGACATTGAAAATCTGGCTGAATGGTGCCACCACAACAACCTCTTAATCAATCTCTTTCCAATATGTGATTCGTCACCATCTTTGATTTGGATCATATTGAGTTGGTATGGACTAAGGGCAAGGGAATGAGACTGGTGGCTAGCTCTTTCAGAATGTACAACGTGATCACATTGTTTATGAAAGGAAACTACTATGGATGCTGGAAATTTGAAACAAAAACATAATGCTGGAAACGCTGTGCAGCTCAGGTGGCATTTACAGAAAGAAGAATTAATTCTATAACACCTCTCCACAGTTATTGCTTGATCTACTGAATTTCTTCTGTTTGTTTTATTTGATGAACCAATCTTAAAAGTAGTACATGATACCGGAGAGAGACTTTGGCTTAGGGGATGAGGTAACCAGCTTCTTAAACAAAGAAACAGCTGAAAACTCAGGAGATGGTTCATTTAGTTGTACAACAAAGTGACGTGCCATGTTTTCTGATGCAGTTTGTTGGAGGGTCAGTCCCGTGCTCCTATAAGTTGACAAGTTGTATCATTGTGTTTAACTATAACTTGGGGTCCAGCCACTTGCTGATGGTTGCGCTTGTCTTTGCCGCAGATTTTGGTGAACTTAGCAAGAAGCTGGCCGAGGTATGGAAACAGCTTCCTGACAAGGATAAACAGGTAAGCCTGTCCTGTTGTTGTGCTGTATCCAGACTTGCCTTTGGAAGCTGAGCACACTATATTTTTCTTATTAGTACTATTATTATATTACTATGATTGCTATGTGGTTGGGGGAGGCATGGTAGCATATTGGTTAGTGCAATCCCTACAGCACCAACAGTCGCCTATTGGGGTTGAGAGATTCTGACATTTTTAATCCAAGGTTTTTTAGACATCAGGAACGAGGCACAAAACTTGTAGCTTCACAATTGTTTTATTTAGGGTTGATAGAACAGAGGAAAACTGCACAGACTGTGCTGGAGAAAGCCAAGATCAAAGATGGCACTGCTTTGTATTAGCTACTTTATACCCAGAGAAAGGAAAAATTCCCTTCGTATCTATAGATAAGTATTAACCAATTAGGAAGTACTTATTCAATACTGCAATATTAAATTAACCAATGAGGAAACACTTATTCACATAACGGAGAAGAAAGAAGCTTCCGGAACTTCCTGGAATTATACTTTGTATAGCCACTAGAGGCACATTAAACATTTATATGTACAAGGACTACTTAAAATGCAAGTAGATAATTAATTGTTAAACTGTAAGAAAATAACAATTAAATGGTTGAATCTAAGCATTAAGTAGTCAGATCCAACAGGGCTCAATTCCCCATTGCTGTCTGTAAGCACTTTATATGTTTTCCTTGTGACCATGTGGGTTTCCTCTGGGTGCTCCTGTTTCCTCCCACATTCTAAAGATGTTATGGGTTAATGAGTTATGGTCATGCAATGCTGGCGCTGGAAGCATGGCGACACTTGCGAGCTGCTCCCAGAACAGTTCTGGAACTGTGTTGATTGTTGACGCAAAACAATGCATTTCACTGTGTGTTTTGATGTACATGTGACAAATAAAGCTAATGTTTAATCTTTTAAAAAAAAAAATTGGCACTAGCCACACAGAGTTTAGATAGACCAGAGTGGCTTGTTTGGCATTATTTTGATGATGTACCTTCCATATATTTTGTGATTGGCTGGGAAGGCAAAGGTTTTCAGAGTTGATTTTAATTTTCTTCTCCTCTCTGAGATTGTGTCTTTGGAGGCAGGGTTTGAAGAAGGATTTGGTCATGATGCTGTTACTGCTATGGTTAGAGTTGATGTGCTCATAGAAACACAATAATTACAATACAGGAGGAGCTGATTCAGTCATTGAAAAGCTTTGCCTTTTCATAAGAGCAATCCTTTGTATTGCTTCATGCTTCTTGTCTGTGGTCCTACATCTGTAAAATGCATGGTTTGATGTTTTAGCCAGTGCGTTCCATGTCAACACTGTGTAAAAATTTCCTAGTGTTCTTTTATCGGCTATCTTAAATTTATGTCCTGAATATCAAAACACTAAACTACAGATGCTAGTGAGCTAAAATTAAAACAGCAAATACCAGAAACGCTCACTCAGGTCAGGTAGCATCTGTGGAAAGAGACATAGAGTTTAAGTATCAGGTCAAATATCCTTTGTCAGAACTCTCTTCAATTTCTTTGACTTTAAGTTTTAACTCTGTTCCACTTCCCCGAAGATGTTGCCTGACCTGCTGGATGTTACCAGCATTTTGTATTTTTAAGTGTATGCCCTCTTAGTTCTTGACCCACGAACCAGTGTTAATTTTTCATGATTTTATAGACATTTTTCAGGTATTCTTTCAGCCTTCTTTAAGAATCACTCCAGATTTGAACTATTTCTGAAGTTCTTCAACACTGGCTCTGTTTGAAAAAATCTTGACAGTTCTTTATAAAGGTTCATTATGGTTCTCTTGCTTTTGTGCTATATGTTTTTATTTCGAAATGCTACAGCCCCACATGCCTGCCTTTGAAGTCAGTCAGTTTCATGTGGTTGCAGTCTTGTTAATTGGACGCAGGCTTTTCTGAGAACACTGTTAATGTATGACTGGATTGTGTCAGATTCTACAGCTTTAATAAACTATGCAACAACTCATTCAAAGCTAACACAAAGACTACTTATTGTTGATACAGACACATTACGTAGAGACCTTTTATTATGGAAAATGAGAAGGTTTTTCTTAAAATTCTAGGTATGGAAACAGAGGTGCCAATACTTGCAGCACAAGCAGAACAAAGCCGAGGCTATGACAGTGAAAAGGAAGCTCTCTGATTCACTGGAAGAGGCAGCTGTTAAACAGAAAGGTACTCAGCAATAAATCTGTTACGTAAGGGCAATCCATCCTGCTTATCATGCACACTAAATGCCGTGTGCATCACAATATCCAGTCAGAAGCTATGACCTAGAAGAGAAAATAAAACATGTAAATCCTGACTCAGCTGAGGGATTTAAAAAAAGAATATTTGATATTCACCTCCCGACCTCAGAGATGACAAAAGCTATTACAGAATATACCAGGATATAACATTTTGGTTCTCCATAGTTCCATGAAGCACCCATTTTTTTTAATTCCATGGTCCCTGTTCTGCCCAGTAACAGGTTTATCTTTTTAAAATATTCCTTTTATTGGGTAGCATTTATTACCCTTATTACTCTTGAATTGTTGCTCTTCATCTGGTGAAGGTTCTCACACAATGTGTGTGGAGAGTGTTTCATGATTTAGACAGTAAAAGACCAGCGATTATATTTCCAGGTCAGGATGGTGAGTGAATTGGAGAGGTGGCGGTATTCCCACTTGCCTGCTGCCTTTGTCCTTTTTAGTGCTGAGAGACAAAGGTTTACGAGTTGATTCTTTCACTCTAAAGAAGGGGTTCCTTACCTTTTTTACATCCTGGACCAATACCATTAAGTAGGGGGTCTGTGGACCCCAGGTTGGAAATCCCTGCTCTAAAGTATTTTAGTGCATGTTTATATTATGAATGGTCCAAAAGCATATATTGCAAGTTGAACTTTATTTAACTTTAAATTCTTGCTATACTTGTTTTGTTTCGCATCGTGACACTTCGTCAGTTTAATCTACAGCCAATGTTGCACTCTGTGGATGATTTTAGCTGTAAAGCTTAGACTACAAAAGCTGAGCCTTTCCCAAGAAAGGGCAGACAGGTTTTTTTTCAAGTTGTGCTCTTCATGCTTACTGTGTTATTTTCATGCTGCATTGGATCCGGAGAAATACTCATTTTGTTCTCCTTTACGCTCGTTTAATGATGAATCACAATAAACAATCTTGAATAAAGGATTTTGAAAGAAATGCGGAAGATGATGGGGTAAATACAATGACCATTGGGTACGGGTTCAAAAGATGAGCAAAAGGTACTCGAGGCATGTAAGAACATATGTTTTTATTCAGACTAGTACTGATCTAGGAACTCACTGCTTATAGAGATGGTGGATTTGGATTTTCAAGAGAGAATTGGAGACCTGAGAGGCAACGTTAAGGCCAGTTGCAGAGGGAGACACAGGTTTTGGAGCATGTTGATTAGAACTGAGGGTATGACAGTGTTGAATGCTGAGCAGTAATCAATAAACACCAGCCTGACATGGGTATTACTATTGTCCAGGTGATCCAAGGCCAAGTGAAGAGTCACTGAGATTGCATCTACTGTAGACCTATTGTGGTGATAGGCAAATTGCAGCAAGCCCAGGGCCTGGCCTTGACCTACCTTTCAAAGCACTTCATCACAGTAGATATAAGTGCCAATGGGTGATAGTCATTGAGGCAGCTTATCCTGTTCTTCTTGGGCACTTGTGTGATTGTCACCCTTTTAAAGGAGGTGGGAGCCTTCTACTGCAGCAGTGGGAAGATGTCCTTGGACACTCCCATCAGTTGGTTGGCACGGGTTTTCAGAACCCTACTGGTACGCCATCAGGGCCTGATGCCCTGCGAGGGTTCACCCTCTTGAAAGGAGTTCTGACATCGGCCTCCGAGACAGAGATCACAGGGTCACAAGATGCTCTGACATCGGCCTCCGAGACAGAGATCACAGGGTCACCAGATGCTGCAAGGACTTGCACAGGCGTACTGTAGTTTGTTCTCCCTTTCAAAGTGCACAAAAGGCATTATGTTCATTTGGCAGTGAAGCATCACAGCAATCAATGATGTTTTGTTTCACTTTGTCGGAAGTAATGGCCTGCAAACCCTGCCAGAGCTGTTGTGCATCTGATTCCATCTCTAATCTCAAATGGAATTGTTTTGTGCTTTTAAGATATCCTTCCATAGGTCGTATCTGGACTTCTTGCATAGCTCTGGGTCACCAGTCTTGAATGCCACAAATCTAGTCCTCAGCTGACTATGAATCTCCTGGTTCATCCATGGCTTTTGGTTTGGGTATGTCTAGTACGTTCTCAAAGGCACGCACTCATCCACACAGGTCTTGATGAAGTTGGTGAAAACTGGCGTATTCATTTAGATTCGAAGATGAATCCCTGAATTTTGGTCAGTCCACTGACTCAAAGAAGTTGTTTAAGCATTCCTTCGCCTCCCTTGACCTTCTTGGTCCTCACCACTGGGGCTGCAGTCTGTAGTCTCTGCCTATAAGCTGGGAGAAGGTACATTCAGGTGATCAGACTTTCCAAAGTGTGGGTGTGAGATGGCACGGTCTTGATGATGGTATAACAGTGGTCAAGTGGGCTAGCTCCTCTATTCCACAGGTGATATGTTAGTGAGGAGACTTCTTCAAGCTGGCCTGGTTGAAATCCTCCACAGTGACAGGGAAGGCATCAGCGTATACTGTTTTGTGCCTGCTGATTACAATGTTCAGCTTCTCCAGTCCTCCCAATTTCCCTTGGCAGATAAAAAGGATAATACTTGACCGCTAGAAGTTTCAGGAAGGGTGAGCAGGATTGAGACAGAACTGCCACGTCTGTGCACCATGATGAGTTAATCATAAAGCATACTCCACTTCCTCTGCCTTTTAAAAGACTGAACTGTCCTGTCTTTGCAGAAAATGGTGAAGCCATCAGGCTGCAGCACTGTGTCCGAAATGGCAGGGGATAGCCATGTTTCCATGAAGCAAAGTACACAGCAATCTCTGTGTACTGCAATCTTTCTTTGAGGCCTTCAATTTTATTTTACAGAGACTGTGTATTTGCCAGCAAGATAGTTGTGAGTGGAGGTCTAAAGCCTCTGTGTTTCAATTGTACTTGCAGATTGGCTTACCTGCCCCACTTCCGTTTTCTTAAAGGGAAACTGCACTTGCAACCTGAGTCTGTTGTTGGGATCTGTCGATTTTTGTGGATAGAAAAATTTTTTAAATAGTTTAAATATTCTCAAATAATTCTGTTCAAGACAACTACAATAGTCACATGGCTGTGGTTGTTGTAGTAGTCTTAAACAGGAATATTTGATGATTTCCATCGGAGCTGCTCACAAAGAGATGCCACTTAATTGGCGCCATCTTGCCACAGAAGATGATAGGGTGGTTAAGAAGGTATATGGTGTGTTGGCCTTCATTAGTCGGGGAATTGAGTTCAAGAGTCATGAGCTTTATAAAAGTCTGGTTTAATCACACTTGGAGTATTGTCTTCAATTCCGGTCACCTTATTATAAGAAGGTGCAGAGGAGATTTACCAAGATACTGCCTTGACTGGAGAATATATTTTATGAGGAAGAGCTGAGCGAGCTAGGGCTTTTCTCTTTGGAGTGAAGGAAGATGAGAGATGACTTGATAGAAGTGTATAAGGTAATGAGAGGCATAGATTAAGTGCCTTTTTCCCAGGGTGGCAATGGCCAATTCCAGAGGACATCTTGTTCAAGGAAAGTTTAGGCGAGGTGTCAGAGGTAGGTTTTTTTTTTACACAGAGAGAGTGGTAAGTGCCTGGAATGCACTCCAGGCATGTGGTAGGGGATGATAATATAGGGACATTTAAGAGACTCTTAGATAGACACATGAATGTCGGTAAAATGGAGGGTTATGGGCTATATAGGAGGGAATGATTAGGTTGACTGTGGAGTATGTTAAAAGGCCAGCACAACATTGCGGGCTGAAGGGCCTGTTCTGTGCTGTAGTGTTCTATTTTTTAAGTGTGAGGACTTTGACTTTTGGATCTGAAAACAATAGGTCAGTACACTTTCACGCTGATAGAAGTGTTGGAACTAAAGTATTCGGGTCTATTGACACACACCGTGCACTAACTATGACATGTGAAATATAATTAAAAATATACTAAAATAGGGAAATAATTTTTCTGACATGTTAAGCTATGCTGAGACCCAATCAGGAGCATGATGTTCAGTTTTGGACATTGGATGTCAGTATTTATTCACCTCTAGATTATGTACATTTCACTCTAAGTCCTAAATAGTTCAATTATGAATATTGGCTAAATAAAACAATCTTGAAATTCTCTTTAGTTATAATTTCAGTAGTATCTGATCATGACTTTCAAAAAGGAATTTGGAAGTGTAGATACAAGGAAAACAATTTTTTTCTGATGGGGAATCCAGAACAAGAGGACGTCATCTTAAAACTAGAGCTGAGGTGTTTTAGGATGAACTGAGGAAGCATGTTTTCATGCCAATTATAGTGGAAATCCAGCATTTACCTTCCCACTGGGCTGTAGATAATGGGGATCACTGTCAGGACATATTTTATTGGGTGTAGCGGTTACTTGAAAACAAACCAAAACTGCTGAGAGATGAAGCCAGGGTACTCAACGCAGTATGGTGCGCTTCCAAATAATGAACTTCCAAATCAAGAGAGGTTTGTTCGATCCTATATTGTAAAACCAGCAAAGACGAACGATCTTGAAGAGGTAAAAAACTAGCAAAACAAAATTGATGATATAATGGTCTTATAGTGATATTAAGTCGTATAATAGCATAATTAGTGCAAGTAAGCATTCTAATAAATTCTGTATTTAACTAAGAGAAATTAGTGCAATAAACAACACTAAGCATAATTAGTGGTCAAAATAAATTAGCGGTCATAAGAAACTATCATTCCCTGGTTGCCTCTAACTCTCAACTATATGCAACGGTGTCTGAAACTTCCGGTTTAAGAAGACGCTACTGAAGATGGGCAACAGGTTACTGGTGGTTCAAAAACAAAGGAGTTCAATTAAAACCATTATTAATAACACTTTTTGAATTGAATTGCGGTAGACTATCACCGCAAGCTCTGAAGATGCGAGTGAAGGCAAAACGAATTCTCAGAATGTGCTCTGCTTTTGGTTGCAAAATCGACACACTTGGAGTTGTGCTGGTTGGAAGGGAACAATTCGGAGGGGAGTAGACTGGGACAGAGGAGTTATAATGCCTGTCTAACTAACTTGAGTGCGAGGGTGGGTTGCTCTAAACGCCAAACCGAATTGGAGAGGTTGAGAACAGCTTCTTTGGCAGCAAAATCCAGGTTCAAAGAAAATGATGGGCAACGTGTTCAAGGCCTGGAGTGACTCACTGCAGCAACGCCCAGGTCCTAATGTGAGGTATGATCCACTGTTTGGGCTATCTAAGTGTTGGCCTGTATAGATTGGGAAGGTAGGGTGTTGAGAGTTGGATGAAGTTGAATCACTGTGAGCACCGAGCCAACTTGGAGAGGTCGAGAATGGCTCCCTTGGCAGCAAAATCTAGGCCCGGGGTGATTCACAGGCAGTGGGGATGGGTCTTAGTGCGAGGTTCGGACAATTTAAACACTGGCCCAGATAATCTGGGTACTTCTCTGTCTGTGACCTGAGGCTATGAGACTGCCCCCTGTTGCTGTGCTTCTTGTCTGTGAGCTTTGGGGCAATTTGCCCCACTAATGTGATGAACTGAATACCGAGGCTTTGGGGCTACTCCAGGGATTTGGATCTAAGGACTCAATTTGATTTAGATTGCTGTTGTTGCTTGCTTCTTTTGTTGGTATGATTTGTTTTGTGTTGTTTTTCTCTTTCTCTGTGGGTATTGGGGGGTTGGAATACGCAACCATACTCATTTGCTTCTACCACACCCCAACCCACGTGATTACTGTAATACATGTGCCACTATATACAATACAGACAGAAAATAGATATGTGCCTCCTTTATCAGGAAATAATTAAATCAGTAATTAGTACTCTCCTTTGAGCCAGACGTTTGTGGGTTCAAGTCTCACTTTGGAGAAAATCCCAACTGAACATTCAGTGAAGTACCAAGGGAGCACAGCACTGTTACGGGTGCTTTGTTTCTGATGAGATATTAAATTGAGACCGTTTGGTCTATCAGATGATGTAAGGTATTTCCAGGAAGATTTCAAAGAAGGGCAAGGATGCTATTGCTAATATCTTGGATAGTATTTATACTTCGATAAGCATTCCACCAGCCTTTCTTTTTGTGGACAGATAGGTGCAGTTTTTTCAATATTGTAACACATATCATATATTTTTTTGCCTGAAGGATTTTGATGGGAACCTAAGGCCATAAAAGGTGATGTATAAATCCAGGTTTATGTCTCTCCAATAGAGGTTGGTTAGTGGGATTAAGATGCAAAGAGCCATCCGTTCATACAGCAGGAAAGTTGTGTGTGAGATCTGTGTCAATGGATGATGGCTGAATTCCCTCCTTGATAGGTAGCTCAGGATCGGAGTTTACAATGTGGCTCATCAACTATATCTGTGCTTTAACTGAGTGGTGAAACATGTTGGAGGGAACTGAAGATGAAAATCTTGAACAGAAACACAAGAGATTCTGCAGATGCTGGACATCTTGAATAGCACAGGCAAAATACTGGAGGAACTTGACAAATCAGGCAGTACCTCTGGAGGGGAATAAACATTGGACATTTAGGGCCGAGTCCCTTCAGGACTGAGATGTTGACTGTTTAGTCCCCTCCACAGATGCTGCCTGACTTGCAGAGTCCTCCAACATTTTGTGTGTATTATTGAATGGAGTTTTGTGTGTAACTTCGTGAATGATGAAACTGGGGATACATACAACTTTAAAGAAAACGCAGTTCCAGAAAAGGACAGGCAATGTGTCTTTGAGGCAGCTGAAAAGTAATTTTTGAATTTGTCTTCTCAAAATTCTTAGAGTAGTAATTTTTTTTGCTGCTCCTAGTAGATAATTTTTGGTTCAGATGGGTTGTATACTCTGGTGCACAACGTATCAGAATTCTGTGAAACAGAGTGTCTTTTTTAATCAGTCGTTTGATTGTCACATCTACTCATTCTTTCCTTGCATCAGGCAAGCAGAACTCGTCATCTTTGTCTGGTATGGTGACACCTCAGAAGAGGTCAGCCCTTTCAGTCACATTCGGAGGCAGCAGTCAGTCCTCTCCAGTTAAAATGCCAGATGCGGACCCAATTGATGTTGCAGCGCACTTGCAGCTTCTGGGAGAATCACTGAGCCTCATCGGCCATCGACTGCAAGAAACTGAGGTGAGATGTGTGTGAAGTGATGGAAGAGATGAGAAACATCTACGTAACAACTTAAGGAGCATGATAGGCACAAAATTAATTTGAAATTTCATCTTTGATTTTCCACACCATGGCCTTGTGTTCCTCATGCAAATTTTGAAGACTTCAATATCACCAAGCATTGGTGTTTTGGAGTTGGAGCAGAAGTGTGTTTTGCAGCAGCAACCCATGACTATTCCAAAACTGTGTTGATGTTATTTCCTTAATGATGTCTGATGGGAACAAGAACAGAACCTGAGGTCTTCCTGTTTTTACCTCACTGCTGGATCTATTTAAGACAAGAGGGAGAAAGGAATAGAAGGGTGTGCTGGTTACTGTGGAGGAAGCTTTGTGGAGTTTAGCCCAAGTGGATCAAATGGCTTGTTTCCGTGCTGTAAACGTTTGTGTAATTGTTAAGTTTTTAACAAATACCATCATCAAATTCTAATAACTGCGTTGCAATAAGTTCTACCTTCAATAGATAGGAAGCCCTCAGAAAGCAAGTGCACATTCAGGGCTGAAAGATTTGAGTTGCTTTGAATTTATGGAGCACCTCATTATGGGCTTCAGTTCTTTCTTTAAAAATTAAATCTATTCTGGAGAACACAGGCCTTCCTTCTTTGGGATGAGTATTGAAATGCAGATAAGATTCATAAAATAACAGTCTACTTTGTTTGCTGGCGCTGATATAGAACATTGTTCCCAGTTTCAACAGGGGTGGAATTCAAAATATAAAAATACTATTATTCACATTGAATGTGTGTTACAGTTCTTGGCCTTGCTGTATGCCCACATCAACATGCATTATAATTTATGTTCAAAAATGGAGCCACATCTGACTTAGCCTTCTTTCCAACAAGGTCACAAGATAGCTGTGACTGAGTTCAAGGATGTTACTGCTAATTTAGTTTCACTGACGTCATGGCAAAGAGATTGTTCAGCGATAGTACAAATTAGAGATTACATCTAAGACCCCCTTTGTCCCACTGTTTTTGCAACTCATTTGTTATTAATTAAACCATGAGGAATTGCATTTTACTTTAAAACCTAAAGATGTCTTAGGCTGTTGAGTACTTATTGAATTTCTAAAATGGATAGTTTAAAACTATTTTTCTCTTTTTTAGGGTATGGTGGCAGTGTCTGGGAGTCTCTCTGTCTTGCTGGATTCCATAATCTGTGCACTGGGTCCATTAACTTGCCTCACAGCACAGGTTGATCATCTTAATGGCTGTCCAAAAGAAACTCTTGTGAGTTTTTCTTTCTCCTGCATTTTCCAAATGATATGCTAAAGGGTCCGAAAAGCATTTCCCACCCGACAAGCTTCCTAATCTGCTTGCAGAAATTCAAGTCAGTTAAGATCAGTGCCTCTCTGTTCTCGGATAAACCTAGTGAGTGGGAGACTGCCAAGTACATTGAGACTGTGTGGCATTAACATCCAGTTTCATCTTTCCTGTTGCATGGCATTAGCGGTGAAGATCCTCAGTTCTGTGAGGAAACTAGTGAGCTGAGAACTGATTAGTTCAGAACTGAAAAAGGAGATTTAAGAGGGATGCTGAACATTTTAATTGTTTTTATATTGTAAGTAGGAAAATTTTTCCTTTGATGATTGATTAGTAAGCTGTGTGTACATATTTTGTATTTCCAAACAATATAGGAAATAATTCAGCTGATGGAGTCCATGCCAACTCAGACCAATCCCGTTTCCACCACATAGTTCTGCGTAACCACGTCTCCCTCACATGCCATCAACCACACTCTGACTCTCCAAGCACCCACCTTTATTTGGGGCAACGCAGTAGACAATTAACTTCTGAACCGCTTCTTGTGAGATGTGGGGGGGAAACTAGAGCACCAGGGTACTTGCACGTAAACACATTTGGGCATGATGGGAATGTACAATCTCTGTGCACAGATAGTCCCAGAGGTGACAATCAAACTCGGATTACTGGAGCTATGAGGTGTCAGCACTAACTGCTGTGCCATGATGATGTCTGGTGCCCAAGGTAATTTTCACATCACCCAGAGGGACAAAAGGGAAACTTTAATTCTGGCATGCATTGTTTTGGGAAAATTTCAGTACTAATTTGTGATTTCCCCCTTGTCTTGTCAATGACAAGTGGAGGATAAAGTTTTCCACTGGCTGTACTTGTACCTCAGACAATAGAAAATGGTTATGGTAATGGTGGGAAAATTTCAGTACTAATATTCAAAGGTGAATTAAATATTTAATTGCAGAGAAGAAAATTAGAGGCACTGTAAAGAATCTAGCTGAAGGAATTGGATAGCTTTTCCAAAAGTGGCACAGTAGACCAAATGGTGATCTTCGGTGCAGCTTCGTCTGTGGGTCTGTGCAGCTGTTGCTTAAGGTGATGGGCGGCAAGCTGAGAGACTATTGTGGATAACTTGTGATTTCCCCCTTGTCTTGTCGATGAGAAGTGGAGGATAAAGTTTCCCACTGGCTAGACTTGTACCGCATATAATAAAAAATGGTTATGATGGTTGGACATTAATCATTTCAGCCTCAGGGCATCACTGGAGAAGTTTCTTAGGCCTGACAGAGAGAAACTGGAGAGAAACAATATGACAGGTGAAAGTGGGAGGGGGAGGGATGAAGTAAGTAGCTTGGAAGTTGATTGTTGATTTTCATCAATCAACTTCTTGGCTATTTACTTCATCCTTTTTCCCTCTCGGTTTCACCCTCCCCCTCCCCCACCTTTTAAATCTACTCCTCATCTTTTTTTCTCCAGTTCTGCTGAAGGGTCTTGGCCTGAAACATCGACTGTACTTTTTTCTGGCCTGCTGAGTTCCTCCAGCATTTTGTGTGTGTTACTTGGATATCCAGCATATGTAGATTCTCTCTTCATGAAATACTCTTTGTTTTTACTTGTTAAATTTTATCTGCTGTGTGTTTGTTCACTTTACTAGCCTGTCGCTATCTTTGTGATGTCTATTACTTTGAACCGTACTGCCAAGCTTTGTTTTGTTCACAGATTTGGAAATTGGGCATGTGACATTTAAGTCTAAGTCATTAATAAATATGAAGAAAAGCATTGCTCCTGGTACCAACCCTTGGCAATCATCACTGTGTACACTTCTCTCTAATCCAACCATTACCAAATGCACTTTGTGCTTGTCACTAAGCCAATTCAGTGCCTATAGGACTTTCACTGGTACTTCTTCAACTCCAGAATGACATTGACTATTCATGGAACTCCCTAATGGCGTTGTCAGAATAATTCAATAGAAGATCAGTAATGATTCCAGAAGGTTTATCACCATCTTTTCAATTGCAAATAGGGGTAGGGAGTAGTGGTGGGCAGGGTTCAGCATCATCTTACCAGAAAAGACCATGATGGCTTTCCAGGCAATCGCAATTCCTCATCTATTTCCCTGAAGCCTAGTAACTTCCTGCTGAGTCTTTTGCCATCCACCTCTGAGTGCTCTACTTTGCTCCCACAATCCCCCCCTGGTGAGGTAGGGTTGGTAGCTCAGTTGGCTGTTGTAAATTGCCATTAGCGTGTAGGTGGATGGCAAGAGAATCAGTGGGAGGTTACTGAGCACGTAGAATGTGCAAACTCCACACAGAGAACAAGACCCAGATGTTAAAACCAAACCTGGATTGCTGGAACTGAGCCATACAACCTCCAGCCTCACTGTACTGTTCAGTGGTTCTTGGAAAGCTAGAAAGCAATAGGTCACACCCATCATAAATAGTGTGTGTGTGTGTGTGTGTGCGCGCGCCCTTAACTCCTGGTGGAGTTGTCGGGTCGCCGACAAGCTTTTTTGGTATGCTCATCGTACGGCGTGTCTTGGGCATCTGAAATGAACTTGAGACCTCTTGCCCTGAAGTCCAGCGCTGATGCCACTGTGCCACCAGCCGGCGTTAATAGGACTGAGATCAATTTGCTCATTGTCTTCCATAACAACTACAGCTTTGTTTTGTCTTCCATAATAACTACAGCTTTCTAATTGTATTGTTTTTATTCACCCAGGCTCACACACTGGATAACATTGCTTATATCATGCCAGGACTTTGACCTTGAGAGATGTTTGGGACTGGATCAATAGCAGAAAACTGAATATATTGTAGATAAAGATTGTTCACTGCTGAATAGCATGTTTGAATTGTACCCTTTCCTATAGTACTGTAATTATTGTTAAATGTTGTAAAAAAAACCTGCTTTGAAATAGTTGAGACAAGGCAAGCCCAGGAGCATGCTGGGAAGAAGGTGCATTTCTTGAAGGGATCATTGGGTTTAACGTTGATCTACCAGGGATCACTAATGCCAAATATGAACACCAATGCTGGACCACCTTCTGCTAAAACATGATTGTTTCCACGGGTATGCATCATTTTGTAAGTTGGTAATGCTAAATGTAAAAAAAACACACCTCCAATTCTGGAATAGAAGAAAACACTGGAAACATTTAACAGGTTATTCACCAACTAAAGAACAAAGTAAGAGGGTGCTGTGATGAAAGGTCAAACCCACCTTTTGTTTCAGTTGATGAGCAACCTGTTGTGGACTTGCAGTGTTTTGTATTTTATTTCATTATTTTATAGCACTGAAAATGCAGCTTCTCAATGGTTCCTGCTCATTCCTTGTGATAAACGGCCTTCAAATGGGCTCTGTTCAGTTGTCTTGTGGACTTGTCCTCTGGTAAAGTGCCCATTGTGAAGGCATTTAGCTGAGGAACATAATATTTTGTGGAATTACTATTATCCATGACTGATTTTACTACTTCAAAATAATTCTAAAACCTGATTTGAGCAAGCTGAATCCTGTATAATTGCGTCTGTCTATCTTGCATTTACTTGTGAATCCTTGCCTCCTCCGGTCCTGTGCAACCTAACTAGAATGAAAACAGCAAATGATGGAAATTCTCAGCAGGTCAGGCAACATCTGTGGAGAGAGGAGCAAAGTTATCCATTTCAGATTGATGATCTTTTGTCAGAATTTGACTGGTACCTGGTTCTGAAGTGTCTCAACAGTGAATATCATATTTGATCTAATCAAATCTTTAGCAGTTTGCAAATATGCACTTCTCAGCTGGATCATTGGGTGGTGGTCAGGAGAGAGACTGTTGACCTTTTAGAGTATTCCATACTGCCTTTTGTGCCTATATAGCTCTCCGAAAGTGCTATCCAATCATTCTGATTCCCTTGTCCTTTATCATTGCCCATATCTTACCCTATCAAATTTTACTTTTCAAGCAGTAAATACAGATCCTCAATCTGCTGAATTAAAAAAATTACTTTTAATACCTTGCCAACTATTTTCTGTCTGCATTTACTAGTTGATGTTTCTTATGCTACTAGTAATGTATTTTAATTTCACCAATAAAATTCAACTCTTCTGATCCAAGGACAATTCAAAATTCTCAAGTTTTTCCATGTGCTAAAATACCACATTCAGGCTCCTATTCTATTAAATCTCTCTTCTAAAGTTTTTCTCCCCCTTCAACTGAGGGCCTTGTCATCACCCTTGTTTTTTTTAAATTTCTGTGTGAACATTATAGAACATTAAAGAAGTGGCATTATAAATTGTATTTTCAGAATATGTTAGTAGCTCCAGTAATAAATAACCCATTTCACTAATTGGTGTTGTGTGCAGGACTAGGAGGTTCAGTGGGTTAAATGCTGCTGTGACAACATTCAGTATTTTATAAATTTATGATATTTCTTAATTTAAAGTAGCTATATATTTGCTGTGATGCTCTGTATTGGAAGGAAAGTAATAATATTTCCTGTTTACTGTCCAGTGTTCTTTTCTCCAGACTTTACTTTAGTAAAGTCAATATGTCTGAAACTTTTGTACAGCCTCTGTAGCCTATAAACAACTATATAAAAGGCATTAACCTTCAGCTTTTTCATCCCATGTTGAAAAAGCTACACTCATTGAGAGATTGATACATTCAAAGCTCATGATTTTGTCCTTTGTAATAATTTAAAACATCAAAAATTGTGTTAAACAGGCTCTGAACTATTTTAGTGATTAGTACCATTTGTAACAGTACTTAGTTATTTAATTTGTTTGCAAGCAACATGATTGTCCCACTGTAAAGCTTGGTAGTTTCCCAGTATTTCCCTAATGGTTATATTACTTTAAAACCATTAATTGTTTCCCAACCCAATGGAGGGAGTTGTACTTGGATAAGATCAGTGAAACAGACCACAAAAGACCACCGGGGTCAAATGTTAACTGAAGAATTGTTGGCTGGATCACTATCACTATTTTCTACCATATCTTCAGTTAATTCACATTTTAATGAGTGATTTTAAAAAAATTCTCCTTGTAAGCCAATTTTTCTCCCTCAATGCAACCAAATAGATGAATGCATGTGACTGCACGAATCTCCCTATATGAAAATGCTTGTGCTACAAGTTGATTAGTATAATCACTTGCTTCCTGGGAAACATTTTAAAGGATTAAATGCCATTCTCAATTTGAAGGTCTTTGATATTACTGTAAAAGATCAAACTTTAATTCTAGAAATGTGGGAATACATCTGGCCTGAACTTGCTTAGGCTCACCTGTGAGAAGCTGGGTATTTGTTGCATCAAATCCATTTTAATAATAGTTGGATGAAAATATGAACCTATCCAGTTTTTGCCTCAGTAGGTATCTCTCGTAACTGAAGTGGCATGATTTGAAAAGCACTTTAGTGTGTGTGAAACAACTTGTTTTACTTCCTCTGTAGGTAATTTTATTTTCACAGATTCAACTTAGATGTAAATTCAATTATGCTTTGCTGAGCTTTGAAGTATTTTTGGTCAATTAGTTTGGAGGGATGTAGAAATAAACAGGGGATGTTCATCCCCTGCTTTGCCACTTAATTATATTGTGACAGATCAGCATCTTAGGTTCCATCTGCATGCCATGGTTCAGTAACCATTAGTACTCTTACATAATAAAGGTATGTCAATTTCAGTTCTGAAACTTATAATTAATATGTTTTGTGGGAATGAGGGAGAGGCGGGAAGTTTCAGATTCCTGTTTTATTTTTTGTAAAGAAGTATTTTATGACAGTCCTAACTCTTATTTTTAAAGCTGGGCGACCACCCCTCCCCCACCTTACATATTCTAGTCGCTACTCTTACAACTTCCTTTTCTGCTTCCATTGAAGTGCAATGTGTCCTCTGTAAGCACAGTCAGGAGATGGAACAAGAGGTGACCCTTGATATCTAATTGTCCACAGATGAAGTTGCGCTTTCAAACTCTTCATGAAAAGTGCCGTACATTTACTCTGCTGTGCGGTAACACCACCTACAAGCAACAAATCCACAATTCAAATTACTTGCATGCATTATTTTGAAGGCTTTTAACTTTCAGAGTACAAAGGAACTCCATATCCCAGAAGTTGCATTGCTGAGGAGGTACCAGTGTCCTATTTCCCTTCTGTACATATCGAGGCTGAGTAATCTTTTGGCTTATTTATTGTAGCATGTGCATCTTTTACATCCAACAATTGTACCTTTAATAAGTGATGAGGTGTGTGAGACTAAATGTAATAGCAGTTAATTTGCAATACCTGGAACTTGCAGCGTAGAAGAATCCAAACAGCGGAGGGCACCAGATAAAGGGCTCCCCATAACTCAACACGTCCAGATATTGAAAGTTCAGAATGTGGCCTGTCATCAAATTAATGAAATAAATTGGAGTGGAACATTCAGTAATGAAGAACAACTTTGAAAATAAAAGATAATTATCATTTAACCCACTGATAAGAAATGGGATCTGAGTGGGTGTTCTAGTGTTCTGTTCTATTAGAGTTTACTTGCAAATACTCTTCACATTTCGGATCAGAATTTAGGGCCCAGCTCAAATAAAAGCCTCTGTCTGGCTAGCTAAAATCAGACAACAGGGAAAGGAGAAATGTTGATTGATACTATCAGGCTAAATCAATAGAAGAGATTTTTCGGGTGGTATGTTTTGAAGCTGAGTAGGGAGATAATACCCCATATCTAATCTGGGAATTGTAACCTGCTGCTGAGTGATAAAAACCTACTTCTCTGCTCAAAAAAAACACACTGAATTAAAACTAAATATGTAGCTTTCTATCACCAGTCCTCACTATGCATATCTCCCCCAGAAGAAACCACATGATAACAGTGAGATTTGCTGAACTGATTTTATCTTTTGTAGACATATAATTTGATTGGTCATATTGGTTTGTTTTCTGATACCACCATTGAATTGTAAGATCTGTTTATATCCAGAACAATTAACTTGTACAGTCCTCCTAATAAGTTGGGCATTTCTCTTTTAAAGGTTTATATATGTGTGTTTATTGTATCTTTTTTTTTAAAAAAAGCAAAGATTTAGAATATTTGTTGTTTTTACTTTGAGCTTTTATAAAAAGTTCTTCCCCGTCTTTCTTGACTTGCACACAGTAAACTGTAGCTGTACTGTATGCTATATAAATAGATCACGAGTTTTTGTATTCTTCAGTCTGTTTCTCGTTCTTTCAGTAAATTGTACCCATTGTTGATATTATTAGTAATGGAAACATAGGAAACACAGGTATAATAATACATTGACTATTGGAAAGTTGATCTATCCAAAGTAACCAATTACACATTTATTAATGCTTGAATGGCAAATAATATCAGTGATCATTTAAAAGATGTCAGTCTACAATTATACTGAAAACTATATACATCAGCCACTAGATACAAGGCAGACATTAATGGGAAAGAAGACCTGAGTTCTTATCAACACACACAAAATGCTGGAGGAAATCAGTAGGCCAGGCAGCATCTGTGGAAAACAGTAAACCGTCAACATTTTGGGCCAAGACCCTTCATCAGGACTCATAATTATTATAATGTTTTTCACATTTTCAGATGTACCTTTCACTTTTTTTGCGATAGTCCCTGCATCGAATTTGTTCCTGTGCAGTAATAACCATTCATGCAAAGATAAGATTAGTGACCCTCTCATTACCTCAATGACTCTTAATGACCCTCATATGATTGCTAGGCCTTTAAACAACTCAGAGTTCATGCTGGAAGACTACCCACCATGGAACAGAACTGAAGAAGCCTCTCTGATGAGTGGCAAAACATCTTCTAGACAACACAGCAAGTCCATTTGCCTTGTTTTACTACAGCTTGATATACAATGACCTGGATGACTAAGAACCTTCATAGACAGACCAGATGATCTGTTTTAGAAAAGTAGGGTGAGAAAATATATGCTCCAGACAAGGATTAACTCCGTGTTTCTTCAAATGAAAGCCCTGTTTGTTATCTCAAGTTGTCCTAAAAGAGTCTTTACTCCAGTACTCAAATCTTCTCATAGTAACAACCAACATATCATTTGCCTGATGTAGGGCATTGTCTGCACTGCCTTGTCCAGCTCACACTTTCAGCAGGTTTGTGTTTTGAAGCCCAATAATGAGTTTTTTAAAGTATCGATGGGACAGAGGGCTACCACCTTTGTTATTGAGTGAGAGGACAGGGAAAGACAGTAAATTAACTTGAGTACATCATCAAGTCAGAAAGAAACAAGGAAATAGGAAGAAACTAAACTGAAAAGAGGCAAAACAAAATAGTAAACAATCTAAAATTCAAAACTTTTGAAATTGATGTCTGAAACAAGACTCAGGTAATTGATCATCGGGTCAAACAGTACAGAAACAGGTGCTATGATCCACTAAGTGAATGCTGACCACCAAGTGACCATAGAAACATCTCATTTTATTTTTCTCATATTCCCATTAATTTCCCTGGATTATGTCTCTTACTTACAAGGGACAATTAGCAATAGCCAGTTAACCTGCTAATCTACACATGGGAGGAAATCCACAGCTATTCAGGGAAAATGGAGACAAATCATAGGAAGACTGTGTAAACTACTCTCAGACAGAACCAATGGTCAGGATTGAATATGGTTTGTTGGAGATGGGAGGCAGCAGATCCACCAGAAGTGCTGGTTTAGTTGGACGTTGGTTTATTCCAACCTTGCTGCTGACTACAACCTGCGACTTGGGTTATATTTTCTTTAATTTCTGCCTTGCGCTCAGTTTCATCTGGTCAGCCTTGGAAAGCATTACATAGCAAACTGCCTGATGGGAACAGGTGCTTGAATTTCACATCAGATAATTACCCAGTGATTGCCAATATCCTTACAATTTCTATCAAGCAGGTAATGCTAATACAGGTCAATTTAGTACAGGTGTTGGATTAGAATCTTAAGGATGAAATGGCCATGTACTTGGATTAAAGAGAAAATAGCCAGGATAGCCAAGATAAATGCGATTGGAGTTTTAAGGTTGTAAATAAAACCAGTTGACAAGAATTGCACATGGACTCTGGAAAAGATGTTCACAAGGTATTCAATGAGGAAATATTAAGTCATAAAGTGAAATAATTCCAAACAGGATTTAGAATTGGAAAGCAAGAGGAAAACAAAAGATCAGAGCAGATTTTCAAGCTGCTTAGATGTGAATGACCTAAACTCCAATTTAGGTCATTCCTGCTCACTGTGCAGGATCAACAATTGACAAGAACATCTGCAGGGAGTCCTTCAGATTATAAATATTGTATCAAGATAAGTGAAAATCAAAAATTGCAGATGTGGAAACGTGAATTTAAAAACAAAATGCTGGAAATATTTAGCAGGCCAGGTGGCATTTAGAAGGGCAGAATTAATGTCTCAGTATAAAGATATTTTCTTTTTATTATCAAATAACCAGATTTTAATCGCTATGATGTAACATTAACAACAAAATTGCAAAGAAACCTTTTCACTGAACCAGCATAGGCTCGATGAGTTGAATGCCGTCCTATATTAAAATTAAGACTGATGAAAGAATACTAGATACAAGCAAGAAAATGGTGGTGGTGGGGGGGGGGGGTGAAGATACCATTGCAAGTGCAGTAGACTGAAAAGTGTTTTTTGTACTTTTGCATGATTTAATATTTAGACAATTGATTAGGATTTTAATTGATTGCAAATGTAATTGGCACTGATGAATTACCGTAGATTTTAAGGTGCCAAAACGAGTAATCCTATCAGTTTGTCAAATCAAAATTGCACTGGTGGGACTGCAACAATTGACTCATCCTGGCATCTCACCCTTTCCACAGAGTGTTATAGAATATACTCCACTTTCCTGGCTGAGTGCAATAGTAACAACCAAAAAAAAGCTCTACCATCCAAAACAAAGTACTATGCTTTCTTTGCACTGCGACATTACTATAACTATTCATTCCTTCCAGCTCTGTTTCATCCTGACCACATGAAAATGCACTGCAATTATTTTAGTAGCGTTGTTCCGATGGCATCTCACAATCCCACAATCGAATTCGAGAGCAGCAAGTCTGAAGTAAATCATGAACAAAACTTATTCCCATTACCCAAGTAGATATTTCCAATTTGATCCCTTTCCTTTCTTAAAAAAATGGTCGAAATCTAATGCAATATAATTAAAGCTTCAGAGTGATCCGAAACATTAACGTCATTTCTCTTAGCATAAATGCTGCCTGACCCTTTGAGTATTTCCAGCATTTTTATTCCCCTTCAAGATATATATTTTCAACCAAACAGAACAAACTCTTCTTTCAATGACCCCTTTGCTCGGCCTCCTGTGTCAAATGACCTCTTCCTCTACCGCAAACCTTAAATTCATATCAAACCATAAAGGTTTATAACGTGGTCATTTGAAAAATCCTTGTCCATCTGCCCAAAAAATATGGACGGTTTAGGATCATCCCACTTTCCCCATTCTTTCTTTGCAGATTGCATTCTTTAAATATTCATAAAGTACTTAAAAAATAAAGGGACCTTCCTCCACAGATCTAATTCATTTAAGATTGTGAACCCTAACTCCAGTTACCAGCTCCACCTGTTGCTCCCCTAAGGCTGCAGGGGGCGCTGTATTATACACAAAGCCCACCCTCCGCCCCACGCCAAAACCCTCCGTTGCAGCTTCCAAAAACAATGGGGCGTGACTAAAATGAAACGGAAAATATTATTAAAAAGTAGCGGATCCATTCCTTTACGGTCAGTATCGGTAATGTGAGTGGAGATCAGGGATTGATTATTTTGAAAGATATCTGATTTTGTCTCACCCTCTCACGACACCCAGTGCCCATGAGGCCTTGCGGTGGCGGTTAGCTCACGTGACCCGGGTCAGCTGACAGCTGGTGCGTTCGTTCTCTCGCTCGGCGGAGATGGAGTTTCTCTACGGCAATCCCTTCAGCACCCAAGTCGGTCAGCGAGTTGGTAAGGAACGCGATAGCGCACTAGCATGAAGCAGTGGGGAGGGTTCTGCTGAAAGCAGCAAAGCTGATTCACTTCAAACTCAATTTCAGAAGCTGTCAGTTGCATTGAGAAAGGATTTTGATGGCCAAAGTTCGGGCCACAAATGATTGACAACAACGCGGGCCAATGGGACGGTAGTGTTTTGGTGTTAGCCAATGTGGCGTGCGATAGGCGGTGCTTATGAAGTTGATTGAAGGTTCCGGGTAAAGTGGGCGGACTTTTGAAGCTGTAGGTTTAGGGACCAGACTTAAAATGTTAAAACACTAGAAACTGCAGATTGTGGAACTTGAGGTAGCAAACTACTGCTGGAGGAACTCAGCAGGTCAGGCAGCACCTGTGGGGGCAAATGGATAGCCAGTGTTGGGGTTGAGATCTGTAAACAAAAACACTACAGAGGTTGAAAATCTGAACCGAAAACCCGAATGTTCGAGATTCTCAACTGGCCAGGCAATTTCTGTGCAGAGAGAAGAGCGAGAGCAGTTCCTTTTGGGTTGATGAACATTCAGATGAAAAGTCATCAAGCTGAAATGCTGTTCTGTTTCTAGAGGCTGCTTGACCTGAGTATCAGCAGTTCTCTGTTTTACTAAAAATATTTATTTCAGGGATTCATTTAAGATTGTGCAATTAAAATACCCAGAGTTCTAATTTCACCACAGGCTTCATGTCATCTAGTCTTAAAAATACTCAGTGACTCAGCATCCACTGATTTCTGGTCTGGAGAATACTAGCGTTTAATATCCTTCTTAAAAGAAGAATTTCCTTGTTGCACCCCTTTTTATCCAGACCCTGTGTCACATCAGTGGGAATATCCTCAAGGCATCTACTCAATTGAATTCTCTCAGAACTCATTGTATCTTTTGTTTAGAGGTACAGCACAGTAAAAGGCTCTTCTGCCCCACCGAGCCTGTGTAACCCAATTACACCCAGGTGACCAATTAGCCTACTAACCTAATCATCTTTGAATGTGGAAGGAAACCCATACGGAGAACGTACGTCCTTACAGGCAGTGGCGTGAATTGAACCCAGATCGCTAGCGCTGTAGTAGTGTTGTGCCAACCACTACGCTGCTGTGCAATCTTGACTGTTTTGAACTAAGTCATCTTTTATTCAGAAATCCCATGAGAGGGATTCTTCAAGAGAGGGTGCCTTTGTTTCAGCGGCCAATTTTCTGAGCTTTCTTTGCATTTGGAGCTGTTGGAAGGTTGAGCAACTGAACTGTGGCCCTGTAGTTCAGGGGCAGGGGAGAAAACAAATATAGTTATGATTGGGGATAGTGTAGTCAGGGGAATAGACACAATTCTTTGTCGCAAGGATCAGAGAGTCCCAAAGACTGTGCTGCCTTCCTTGTACCAGGGTTTGGGACATCTCATCTGATTTGCAGAAGATTTGGAATGGGAGGGGAAAGATACCATTGTTATGGGCCCTGTGGGTACCAACAATGTTGGAACAATAAGGGAAGATGTTACCCTGAGGGAATTTGAGCAGTTATGGACAAAATTAAAATGCAGAATCAAAAAGGCAAATTGGCACAGTTAATAAGAGCAGAGAACTAAATTTTGACTCAAAGATTGGTCGTAGGAGCAGCAGGTTTGAATTTGTAGATCATTGGCGCCAGTATTGGGGAAAGAGGGAGCGGTTCTGATGGAATAGGCTCCACCCATCCAAACCAAGCTGGGATCAGGATCCTGGAGAAGGCTGTGGATAGGGTTTTAAGCTAAGTAGCTCCAGGACAGCTAGTGTTGTTCTGGAGCTACATTTCTGCAAGAATAAGCACACAGCAGTTCCTCATGTTTTACTGTTAGAGTTAGCGTGTCTATCACCGAGCGGACACTGGAGCATGGCTGTGATAGGAGGGGCCAGTTTCCAATGCAGCGTGGACTTCAGTACGCCTGCTGCATCTCTGCCCTCTGCCATACCGCCTCCGGTGTCTCCTCCCCTGAGCGGCTGCAATGCGGCAAGATGTCCTGCTCTGTGCAACAACCAGTGCCATGCAGTTCCCCAACTGTCGGTGTTTCCAAGGAACCCGACTTGAGTATTCTACATTACTGACGTCCAACAGAGCCCTGCGATTACACAAAAAATAATTTGCACCGTTTGTTGGACCTTCTCTGGGTGGCTGTAGCAGGTGATGACACGGTATTCAACAAGCCCGTTCTAGGAGGTCGACCTTCTGTGCTTGGTGTTCTTAATGTCCAGCAGTGTCTTGTGATTAACAGAGGGATGTAAAGGATGAAAAATGACACCATTGGTTGGACCCAGAGAGGCTGCTGTGACCATGCACGCCTTTGTCTTGAAACTGCAAGGGTAAAAAGACCCTGATGGTGTTGTATATAAGTCTCCGTACAGTAGCCTCGACGTGGGGTACAAATTACAATGGGAGATAGAAAGGGCATCTAAAAATGGCAATGTTACGATGGTCATGGAGGATTTCAGTATGCAGGTAGGTTGGGAAAATCATGTTGATGCTGGATCCCAAGTGAAGGAATTTGTAGAATGCTTATGATTTGGCTTTTTAGAGAGAGCTTATGGTTGAGCCCACTCGGGGGTGGTGGGGGGGAGAAAGCAATTCTGGATTGTGCCTTGTGCGATGAACCCGTTTTGGTTAGGAAATCAGGAACCCTTACAAGAACCTTTAGTAGTCAATAATCATAATATGGTGAAATTCACTCTGTAGTTTGAGAGGGAGACACTTAAAATCTGATGTATCGGTATTATAGTGGAGTAAAGGATTCTTCAGAGGCATGAGAGGGGAGTTGGTCAGTTGATTGGAAGGGGACACTAGTGGAGATTGCAGAAGAACAGCAATGGCTGGTGTTTCTGGGAGTAATTGGGAAGAGACAGAATTAGTTTATCGCAAAGAAATATTTTAAAGGGAGAATGAGGCAATCGTGGCTGACGATAGTCATAGTCATACTTTACTGATCCCGAGGGAAATTGGGTTTCGTTACAGTTGCACCAACCAAGAATAGAGTATGGATGTAAATTATACCAGGAAATAAGTCCGTGACCAGCCTATTGGCTCAGGGTACCGGACCTTCCAAGGGAAGAGTTGTGAAGTTTGATGGCCACAGGCAGTAATGACTTCCTATGATGCTCTGTGTTGCATCTCGGTGGAATGAGTCTCTGGCTGAATGTACTCCTGTGCCCAACCAGTCCATTATGTAGTGGATGGGAGACCTTGTCCAAGATGGCATGCAACTTGGACAGCATCCTCTTCTCAGACACCACCGTCAGAGAGTTCAGTTCCATCCCCACAACATCACTTGCCTTACGAATGAGTTTGTTGATTCTGTTGGTGTCTGCTACCCTCAGCCTGCTGTCCCAGCACACAACAGCAAACATGTTAGCACTGGCCACCACAGACTCGTAGAACATCCTCAGCATCGTCCGGCAGATATTAAAGGACCTCAGTCTCCTCAGGAAATAGAGACAGCTCTGACCCTTCTTGTAGACCGCCTCAGTATTCTTTGACCAGTCCAGTTTATAATCAATTTGTATCCCCAGGTACTTGTAATCCTCCACCATGTCCACAAGGGAAGTCAAAGACAGGATAAAAGCAAAAGAGAAGGCATACAATACAGCAAAAATTAGTGGGAAGCTAGAGGATTGGAAAACTTTAAAACCAACAGAAGACAATTATAAAGACAATAAGTGGAGAAAAGATGAAATATGAAGGTAAGCTAGCCAATATAAAGGAGGGTACCAAATGTATTTTAGAGAAGGAAGATTGACTCGAGTCCGGTAGAAAATGTTGCTGGAGAGGTAGCAATGGAGGACAAAGGAATGTCCAACAAACTGATTGTGCATTAGTCTTTACTGCGGAAGACACCAGCAGCTTGCCAGAAATTCGAGTGTTGGGGCAGAAGCGAGTGTGGTCACTATTACTAAGGAGAAGGTACTTGAGAAGCTGAAATGTCTAATAAGTCACCTGGATCAAATGGACTACACCCCAGGGTTCTGAAAGAGGTAGCTGAAGAAATTATGGAGGCATTAGCAATGATCTTTCAAGAATTACTGGAGTCTGGAATGGTTCTGGAGGACTAGAAAATTGCAATAGTCAATCCACTCTTTTAAAAAAGGGGAGGCAGAGGGCAGGATATTATAGGCCTGTTGGCCTGACTTCAGTGGTTGAGGGTCGATTGTTAAGGATGAGGTTTCAGGGTACTTGGATGCACAAGATAAAATAGCCCAAAGTCAGCATGGTTTCCTTGGGGGAAATATTGGCTGACAAAAGTGTTGGAATGTTTTGCGGAAATAACAGGCAAGATAGACAAAGGAGAGTCAGATCTTGTATACTTGGATTTTCAGAAGGCCTTTGACAAGGTGTCACACGTGAGGCTGCTAACAAGATATGAGCCCATCGTTTTACAGTCTGTAGCCCAGGAAAGATACTAGCACGTACAAAATATTGGCTGACTGGTAGAAGGCAAAGAGTGGGAATAAAGCTGACCTTTTTGGCTGCCAGTGTTTCCACAGTATTCCACAGGGGTTGGTGTTGGGAACCATTTCGTTTCACATTACATGTCAGTGATTTGGATGAAGGAATTGATGGCTTTGCAACCGAGTTTGCAGAGATGAACAAAGATAGGTAGAGGAGCATGTAGATTGAGGAAGCAGGAAATCTGCAGAAAGACTTAGACAGATAAGGAGAACGGGCAAGGAAGTAGCAGATGGAATACAGTGTGGGGAAGTGTGTGTGTGTGCGCGCACACATTGGTAGAAAAAAAATATAGGGAGTGATGGGGAGTGAATTCAGAAATCAGAGGTGCAAAGGGACTTTGGAGTCCTAGTGCAGGATTCCCGAAAAGTTAACTCACAGTTTGAGTTAGTGGTAAGGAAGTAAAATGCAATCTTGGCATTCATTTTGAGGGGACTAGAATATTAAAGTACGGATGTGATGCTAAGGCTATCTAAGGCATTGTTCACGGCATTGGGAGTATTGTGAGCGGTTTTGGGCTCCATATCAAGGGAATGATGTGCTGGCGTGTGAATGGGTCCGTTGGAAGTTCACGGGGATAATCCTGGGAATGAAAGGGTTACCATATGAAGAGCGTTTGAAGGCTCTGGGCCTGTATTTGCTGGAGTTTAAAAAAATTGAGAAAGGATCTCATTGAAACCTACCAAGTATTGAAAAGCTTAGATGGGTGGACATGGAGATGATGTTTTTAGTAGTGGGAGAGTCTATAGGACCAGAGGGCACAGCCTCCGAAGAGAAGAACATCTCTTTAGAACTAAAATGAGGGTGAATTTTTCTAGCCAGAGGGTGCTGTGGAATTTGTTGCCATGGATGGCTGTTACAGGGCTGTCTTAAGGTTACAGGGAGAAGGCGAGAAGAAGGAAAAGAAGAGAGGTTAGCTTATTTGTCACATGTATATTGAAACATACAGTGAAATACGTTGTTTTGCGTCAAAACAAATCAGTGAGAATTGTGTTGGGTAAGACTTGCCAACGAAGCCCACAACTTACTAACCCTAAATCGTACCTCTTTTGAATGTGGGAGCAAACCAGGGCACACAAAAAAAGCCCCACGTGGTCACGGGGAGAGTGTACAAACTCCGATCTTACAGCTGGTGCTGGAAAGCCTGTTGCTAACTGTAATGCTATAAAACAGCCATGATTAAATGACAGAGGAGACTTGAAGAACCTAATGGTCTCATTCTGCTCAAATGGTCAGCGGTTCCAAGGCAAATCTTAAGATGGACAAACCTGTATTGAATACTCTAAATACATTCTCATTAAACTTGTTTATGCTTGTCATACAGGTTCTGTTATTGCTGTCCTCTTGTGATGAAAGCTAGCATTTCATCTGTCTTAATTAGTTCTTGTATCAGTTCAGTTTTGATGTTTTTGTCTGTTTGCTTTTTGTTTTGCTGCCAAATGTTTAACGTTTCTGAATGTTCTGAGATTGTGGAAATCTCAATTTCCACTTTACTTTGTTTCCTTAACCTTCCCCCCCCAAAAATGCTCTGAGTCATTGTTCCTTCGCTAGAAGGTAAGCACCTCAAAGTCAAAGTTGAGTTTATTGTCATATGCACCAGTACATGTATGCATAGGTGTGATATGTCTGTGAAGGAAATTATGATTTGCAGCATGAACATCTCTCAGGCTTTTAAGGAGATGAGAAAACACTGCATTTTATTTAGCTCATAAACATGAGAAAGTCTGCAGATGCTTGAAATGTGGAGGGAGGAGAAGATGGCACGACGCAGCGCGCGCGGCCGTTCCGAATGAATATCGATATGTGTAACTAGGGGCCGTGCATCAATCCAGATTTGATGGGGACAGCCGTGAAAGCATAGAGGAACATCTGGAGTAACTTCTGAAATGCCTGCTTCGCTGCTGCTGCTACTGTGTGATCGAGAATCTCCGGGGGGGGCAGGCCCCAAATCCTCGGCTTTGCCTATTGCCTGTTGCCGGGGCCGGGGTCAAAGCACTCAGCAGAGATGGTGCTCGGTGCATCGGGGTCGGAGGCTCGGAGTTTTTCGGACGGACTCAGAGTTGGACTGTGATCGGATGCTTCCAGGATGCTGCATCGGCAAGTTGGCGGCGCTGGAGGTTTACCGTCTGCGTGAGATGATGGGACTTTGAGAGACTCTGAGACTTTTACCGTGCCGATGGTCTGTTCTTATCAAATTACGGTATTGCTTTGCACTGTTGTAACTATATAATTATGTGGTTTTTGTTAGTTTTTAAGTCGGTATGTCATGTGTTTTTGTGATATCATTCTGGAAAAAACATTTTTATCATTTCTTAATGCATGTATTACTAAATGACAGTAAAAGGGAACTGCGTGTCCTCTTAATCATAACCATAAATCCAAAGCAACACACTCAAAATGCTGAAGGAACTGAGCAGAACAGGCAGCATCTACGAAAATGAGTAAATAGTCAATGTTTCGGGCTGAGACTACCCGAAGAAGGGTCTCAGCCTGAAATACTGACTGTTTATTCATTTCCATAAGTGCTGCCTGGCCTGCTGAGTTCCTCCAGCATTCTATGTGTTGCTTTCCATTTTATTATTGGGAAATGAAACTTCATTCAGCACGTTATGCTTTCTTGTACCAAGCAATGCTTATTCTTTCCTGAATGTTTGAATGATCTTCCTTGAAGAGTTGCAGGCATCGTGTGGGGAAGGCACAGAAGCATTACAATAGACCAGGACCTTGTGCAAGATCAGATGACCCTCCTCCATCTTCAGTCAGAATGCGGTGTGTTAATTATGAATGAAGCATGCTGATTTATAAAAATTAGGATTGGGAATAGGAATAATTAGTACCTGAAGCCTGCTCCTCCATTCAGTAAGACTATGGCTGATCCAACAGCCACCTTCCAGTTTCTCCTCATATCCTTCAGTTTAAATGCTTGTCAGTCTCTGCCTTGAATGTGCTCAGTGACTCTTGTTTCCACTACAATGTGAGTTTGAGGATTTCAAAAATTCTCATCCCTTTGAGACGAGAAAATCCTCCCTGTTTAAAATAGACAACTATATATTTTGAAGCTATGCTGCCTCCAGAGGAAGCAACTTTCTATCCTCCACTTTGTCTATCCTCTCAGAATCTAAAACGTCAATAAAATCATATCTTGTTCAAAGTAAATGTATTATCAAAAGTATGTATACTGTGTACAACCTTGAGATTTATCTTCTTGCAAGTAGCCTCAAAACAGAAACGCAATAGAACCCATTTAAAAAAAAACACATGCAAAGCCCATCAAACACTCTATATATGGGGGGGGGGGACAAATCATGTAAACAATAAAAGTAGAGAAGTAACACAGAATATTAACTGCAGAGTCCCTGAGAATGAATCCACAGCCACAGAGCCAGTTCAGTGCTGAGGCGAGTGAAGCTGGTTCAGGAGCCTGATGCTGCAGGCCACAGCCTCAGAGCCAGTTCACTGCTGAGGCGAGTGTCGACGGTTGCAGGCTACAATTGCAGAGTTGGTTCAGCGTTGAAACACCTTGATCAAATTGTGCAAATATTTTTTTAAAAAAGTAGCAAAAACACATGGAACATGAGCTTGTATCTTCTGAGTGAGTGAGTGCCCAGCCCACTCAACCTTTCATCATGCATCAACCTCCTGTTCCAGAAATTATTCCAGTTGACCTACACAATGCCTGCAATGCAAGTACATCCAGAAATATTGGAGACCAAAGCCGTACAATGCTCTGCTGCTTATGTATCACTCCATGTAGAATTGTCGAAGCAAATCGTAGCAATTCAGTTTCCGACCCTGCTTGAGTGGTTGTCTCAGCAAGGTCAGAAATCTGGCTTTACTATGGCTATCGCTCTCATAGAATCTGTTTGCCAATTTTCATTTTCTTTTCAGCACGTGTTACTTGACGCTTACGCAGATGATTTCATTTTATTTATTATTTCTATTTCGCGATACAGCGTGGAGTAGGCCCTTCCTGGCCTTTGAGCCTCATCATCCCAGCAACTCCTGAGAGACCTGAATGCCCCTTTGTCTTGAAAGCACAGGACAATTTACAATGACCAGTTAATCTACCCGGGACATCCTTGGAGTGTGGGTGGAAACCAGAGGACCCAGAGAAAATCCACACTTTCCACAGAGACTTCTTACAGAATGGCACCGGAATTAAACTTTGAACTCCCGAACGCGCTGAGCTGTAATAGCGTAGCGCTAACTGCTGCACTACTGTGGCACCATGATGTGGCTTCATCTTTCAGAAAATGGTGATTCTGGATGGATATCTGGGAACGCAACCACCCCATAGTTGAAATTTGTGATGTTGTGGGTGTTGATTATCATTTCACATGAGACTGGTTTTTAGTAATAATTTTAAAAAGTCCTCCAAGTAGTGGAAATCTGAAAATGGAGAACACTGGAATATTTTCAGTTGGGCAGTGTCTGTAAAAAGAAGTAG
This sequence comes from Mobula birostris, assembly GCF_030028105.1. Classification (NCBI taxonomy): domain Eukaryota; kingdom Metazoa; phylum Chordata; class Chondrichthyes; order Myliobatiformes; family Myliobatidae; genus Mobula; species Mobula birostris. The sequence goes on along the minus strand of NC_092380.1, from coordinate 16,238,898 downwards.
TAACTACTTTTATACAGCGATGTCGTTGCAGTTTTGGCATCTGCACAGTTCACGGCATTTTAAGTTAAAGTCTGTGGGAATACTCTGTAGTAACTAAGGTGTGCAAAAGAAGATTGTTTGTGTGTCACACTCGATCACTTTTCTCAAGTCCCTGAAGAGAAGGGACGATTAAAGTCCAACAGGTGACAGTTGGATATAAGGACATTGACATTGCGAGCTGGGTTCAATGCTTGTAAGAGTACATTCCAAACAGAACAGTTGTGGCACTGTTATATTCAGCAGCTTATGGAGGTCTTGATTGTTCTGCTACCTTGGCTGAACTATCGATATCTAACTCAGGACAGACTACTGCGAGCAACCTTCCCTCAAATTTGTAATGACCATTGTGTGCAAAAATCTTGTGCAATTTTTTGCCCAGTGACGACAACATGTGCACACTGCATTTTATATACAGAGGTATTCATTTTAACAGCTAACAAAACACTTTTTAAGAACTTTGATCTCCTCTGCGTTTGATTGCTTCTGCTCTCGTTCATCTGCACTCACTCAAAACATAAGTAGTAAGCCTGTAGCAGGTAATGAAGGGTTTTCTTGCCAGAGATTTTCCTCGCTAAAAAAGTCAAGTTTAAAAAGTCAAGTTTCCAAATATCTTCCCACTCGCAAATTCTCCAGCAACTCTTGCATTGGCGACAGTACATGAAGGTAACACGAGTTTCTGGATTGTACATGAATATTTCTCGTGGCTGTTTATTCCTGACCTCATGAACTTTCTGCATAGAGGTTTCTACTGTTTCGTTAAGCTATTCCACTTTAAATGAACTAGCAGTTCTTTTGCGCTCAATGCCCTTTGCTTCTTTAGAATTCGACATAGTGAATCAATAATTTCTATATTAAAAACAGCATAAATACGCTAGTTCTAAAATCTGCAGACAAATCATCGCAAACTCCACATTGTCAGCACCATCCGCACCAGAAACCAGAAATGTGATTGTGTACAATCGTGAAATATACTTAACATGCTTAATGAGCTAGACGTGCAGTTTAGATTCCTTTGTGCACTAGTAGTAAAACGTGTGTGTGCACACACCTTAGAGGGAGCATTGACTACGGCCCTGCCTTGTTTGTAATGATGTGTGCATTTAGAATAGCTTAATGTGCAACCCTAGTAACTGATGCTTTACTACTGTAATGTAGTTATTCTGAGCCACTAGTCATCAAGTAATGCATCCTTATCAGCTAATGAGCTATGCTGACGGGCTGTGAATTGCAGTGAACAGTGTGTTCTATGGTTTACTTAACACAGCAGTAACTTTCTGGAAAAGTCTCTTCCAATCACAATGTACAGAGCAAATGCCCAACTGCAGCAACCCTTCCGAGTTTAAAAGAAGTTATTTCTTCAGCACTGTTTGGTGAACAAAGGTTTTCTTTATATAATAAATAAGTGTATCCAGAATCAGGTTCCATATCATCGGCATATGTCATGAAATTTGTTAACTTTGTGGCAGCAGTACAATATAATACATGATAATATAGAAAAAAACTGAATTACAGTAGTGTGGTGTGTGTGTACGTATAGGTGTGTGTGTATATATATATATATATACACACACACACACACACACACACACACACACACACACACACACACACACACACACACACACACACACACACACACATATGAGGGGACGTGTTGTGTCCTTGAGCAAGGCACTTAATCACACATCGCTCTGCGACGACACTGGTGCCAAGCTGTATGGGTCCTCATGCCCTTCCCTTGGACAACATTGGTGTCATGGAGAGGGGAGACTTGCAGCATGGGCAACTGCTGATCTTCCATACAACCTTGCCCAGGCCTGCGCCCTGGAGAGTGAAGACTTTCCGGGCGCAGATCCATGGTCTCGCAAGACTGACGGATGCCTCTGTATAAAATATAATTTAAGTTAGTAGTACTATTAGAAGTAGAAATAAAGAAAGTAGTGAGGTAGTATTTGTGGGTTCGATGCCCATTCAGAAATCGGATGGCAGAGGGGAAGAAGCTGTTCCGGAATTGTTAATCGTTGAGTGTGTACCTTCCGACTTCTTTACCTCTTTCCTGATGATAGCAATGAGAACAAGGCAGGACCTAGGTGATGGAGGTCCTTAATAATGGATGCTGCCTTTTTGAGGCATCGCTCCTTGAAGATGTCCTGGATACTGTAGAGCCTAGTGCCCATGATAGGGCTGACTAATTTTACAGCTCCCTCCAGCTTATTTCGATCTTGTGCAGTAGCACCCCCCCCCCCCCGTGCCCCCCCCCCATACCAGAAGGTGCAGCCAGTTAGAATGCTCTCCATGGTACATCTGTAGAAATTACATGGTCCATCTGAATTAACAATTTCAGTCAGCAGTACAATCTTCGGCTGTGACTGATGGTGGAGATTACCAAAGCATGCCCTTTGCAGTTGGGAATTATGGTGTCACTGTTAATGAGCTATAGGCTCTTGAGTCAATGTGTCAATTAAAAATTCATTATGGGTCTCCAGACAACTTTATTTATTTATTTTTTTATTGTAAGGCCTCATTGAGTGGAAATAAACCAATAAAGTATGATCTGATATAAAAATATACAAAGGTGAAGTTCCTTTGTATATGTTCATGGCACAGAAGGAGATCATTTACCTAACTTTGAGAAGGTTGTCCAACTAAATCTTTCCCCTCCTCTTTTCCATAGCTCTGTGTTTTCCCCCATGCTACCTGTAGTACAGGTTCCTAATGTGAAGAGTGCTTTTTTTAAACTAGGAAAACAGCCTGATGTACTGCACAGTCTAGTGTACCAGATGAACTTGTTCAGCAGGAATTAGTATTTTATAGTCAGTAAATTTTTCTTGATCATTTTATTAATTGTTTCACAAGACCGTTGAGATAAGTTACTATTCAAGTGGATAATTTAAACCAGGTTGCTATGTCCTTGTAACAAGGCTGCGGAGGTTTATAGTAGACAAGTCTGACTGCTCATTGGTTTAACTTTCAGATTTTGATATTTGATGGATTTGTAACTTGGCTTTTCTAGAGTAAACCGAGGGTTCTTTTACTTCAGCTTGAAAATCATTCATGACTTCTGTTTTGGGGGAAAAATGGTAGACTCCTGTTGATTTGATTCTGTGCTGAGGTCCTCCTAATGTGAACTGCTTGTAACCCAGATGGTTTGCAAATTGGAAATGTTGTAAACAGAGTTCCCAGGCAGCAGGTGGCAAACCCATGCCACTACTCTCCCAAACAAGTGTGTGGATTGTACCTAACTCGGGTGGGTCTGTATATTGGGGGAACAGTGTTCCTTGTCCTTCTCCAGTGAAGTTTTCTTATATTCAAGGTTCTAAGTTCAATGTTGTAGAATGCAGCAATTTCCCATTTTTCCCATTATTTGGATACTTGGAATCAGTCCCCCAGGCTTTTGTTAAGAAATCAAGATGCTCTTTGTCCCATCAAGTCAGTATATTTATGGGAACAGACTTCTTCAAGTATGACTATTCTAATTTACACATACAAAATATAAACAGACTAACACTGAAAAGTTAATTGTCATTTCTTTTTACTTAGCAAAATTTTAGAGTAAAAATGGGTTTTGGTTGCTTCAGCTATTGTGTCGTAGTTCTCCCCTTCTTTTCCAGTCCTGCTGAAGGGTCTCGGCCTGAAACATGGACTGTTTATTCTTTTTCGTCGATGCTGCCTGGCTGGCTGAGTTCCTCCAGCATTTTGCGTGTGTTCCTCTGTTTATGAAGTAGGATCAGATCAGAAATTGTGCTGCAATTCATGCTTTTCTCAAGTTGAGTTTGAAAGTATACAGTATTAAGTTTTTAAAAAATCCATGCCATTTCTCCTGAAAAAGCCATTAACTCGAGTGAGCAACGATTACTTGAGCAATCAGTACCATTTTGTATAGTTAACTGATATGTGTTTAGAATGAATATCATTATTTTTAGGTTGATCAGTTTGTGCATTTTTTTCAACTTAGAAGTAGGTACTCCTTAAGAATTAGGGGAGACACATAGGCTGGGACAGGGGTTCCAGTCTGATTGTTGCTTGGTGGATTTGCGTCACCTTCTATAGTTTGCCTGCCAATTGATCTATCAGGAATGCAAGCTAGTAACTGGTGAGAATGATCCCTAGATTTGGAACTGTGTTACAAGGGAAGTGTTTAGATATTCACATGGCACCATTTGAGTTCCACGTGAGATGTGCAAGAACACTATATAGCCAGTGAGAAACTATTTGACCTCCCTGTTGGAATGTAGAAAATGCACAGCAGACTTCCAAACACAGCAATGTAATAAAGAACAGATAATTGGTTTCTTAAGGACTTGAAGAATTCAATTGACCCTGGGTAATATGTCTTAAAATAACTTCATTTTCAGGGTGACCCTAACTAAATGTGTTTTACGGTAGGGAAACTGGGAATTGCTCAGTGACAAGGACGTCAGTTTATTTGAATAGATTACGGTTTTGGAGAAGGAAGTGCTGAGCATGGTGTCCAGCTGGCTGAATGTATATCCCACAGTTGTGGGGCAGAAGGAAGCAGGCAAGTGGACAGGTGTACGATGCAGTGCTGAAAGAAGTGCAAGGAAGGAAATGGGGACCAAGATGATAAATTGTAACAGGTTCAAGGTTGGTGCCAGTACCTGTAAGAAGAGCTTTGAAATAATCACCTCTGCTGTTGATGAAGGCTCAGATTGTCTTTCTCTTTTGTCCCATTGTGTCTGCTTCACCATTCAGTAAGTTCATGGATGGTATTTTGCGTCAGTTCCATTTTACTGCACTAACTCTGTCACGTGATCAGCAACAATGAATATATCGAGTCAGGATTTATAAACAAGCAAGCATTTATTAAACCCTGATAAACAATGAGAAAAAAAAACAAACAAAAACCCTAACCAGAAGTAAACGGCTATGTGGCCATTCAGTAAACTGCTACTTAAAGTGATAAATGCAAAACCAGTTCTTAAAGCGATAAATTCAAACGCAGTTCTTCAAATGGTAAATTTTAAAGTCCAAGAGATTTATATAGTCAATTAGGAGAGACTTTCATGAAATAACAAATTCCTCGAAGACACAACGTCACTGCCACTCCCAGCCGGATCCTGCCTTGTCCACAGGATTCACGACGACGGAAATAAAACAGTTTAAAGGCACTGACCTCTTCCTCCTGGATACTGCACAGCCTTTTCTGCTGCCTTTTTAGCAGAGGCTACTTCATGCAGATCATTCTTTCTTGAACGAATTCAATAATGGTCGGTCCTTTCCAAACCCGTCGAACGTCTCCTTCAGGGTCCCGTCTTCACTCTCCCGTGTTACTGAAAAGATACATTAACAAACCTGGCAGCGATTAGTCAAACTGCCGGCCCAGTACTTCTGTACCTTACAATAGAACATAAAACTCCGTTTAAAGTCAAAACTGCGTCATAATGCAAATACGCAGCAGAGCGGAGTATCTCCTTGACATTCTAACTGGAAAACTAGTTGCGTCACCAGGGGTTTTCCCTTTTATACCCCTGGTGAACATGTCATCACGTGACCTCACGGTGGGAAAATTACATCAGGTGACCTCCAAAAGACCTTTACATCATTCTCACAAGAAAGTCACACGATCTCTATGAGGTATGTAACAACTCCAACTCCTTAGATTCCCTTTATATGCAAGTGTCTTCAAAGTTCAAAGTAAATTTATTATCAAAGTGCATATGAGGTCTTAGTCAGGGTCGACCATGGATGTGGTGTCCTAGCTATCTAGATATGCAAGCCTGGGCAGTATGATATGGAGAGCAGGCTGTTGCCCATGTAGCAAACTCCCCCTCTCCACGTATCTGAAGAACCCAAAGGAACGGCAGAGACCGATGCAGTTTGGCACCAACAGTGTGGCAGAAGTTGCTAGTCAGTATTGAACTCAATGTAGGACTGCCTTAGGGACTTCAGCTCCTGAATTTTCCCTCTGACTTTACTCCTAAAGCCTTCCCCGTGAAGGCAGCGGAGGTTTGAGATCAGAGATATCCCTCTAGATGAGCTGCAACCAAGGCTGATGAGCCCCGTCTGCCCAGAGTGACTGGTTTTAAGACCCCAGTAACCCACCTTTGCCCCTTCTCCTGTCAGCAGAAACGGTTCTGCTGGGCTTATTAGCTAAGCCACATGTGAAGTCCAGGAGCTGGACTTGGATGTCAGAGGCTATTTGAATTACATGCCATTGGGGCATTTAATAGGTTGTCTCCACTACCGCCCCCATCTATAACAATCTTAATGAACCAAAAGTATATACATGTCGCTGTATTCAACCCTGAGATTTATACTGTTGTGGGGATTCACAGTAAATACAAAGAAACACAATAAACTCAATGAAATGCTGAACAAGATGGATAAATGATACCCCTCTGGTTCAAAAGCTTGATTGTTGAGGGATAATAATTGTTCCTGAAGCTGCTGGTATGACTCCTGTACCACCTCCCTGATGGCAGCAGCAAGAAGAGTGCATGACCTGGATGGTGGGGGGTGTCCTCGATGAATGTTGCTTTCCTGCGACAGCATTCCTTGTAGATATTCTTCAGTGGTGGGGAGGGTTTTACTCATAATGGACTTGACTGTATCCACTAACTTTTTGCTCAAGGGCATTGGAGTTTCCACGTCAGGATGTGATGCAGTCAGTCAGTATACTGTCCACCGCGCATCTACAATCAACAGAAGTTCAACAAGGTTTTAGATGACATGCGGAATCTTCACAAACTACTGAGAAAATAGTGTCACTGCCAGGCTTTCTTTATAATGGCACTTGCATGCTGGGCCCAGGACTGACCCTCTGAAATAATAATGTCAAGGAATTTAAAGTTTCTGACCCTCTCCACCTCTGATCCCTCAAAGAGGACTGACTCATGGACCTCCAGTTACCTCCTGTAGTCAATAATCGGCTCCTTGGTCTTGTTAACACTGAGTGGGAGGTGGTGGTTGTGGAGGATGTGTTATTGCCAGTCCGAACTGACTGGGTTTGCAAGTGAGGAAATTGACCCCAATCAGAGTCACGTGAAGCCACAGGAGCAGGTGATGGATATTCATATGAGCAGCTGGTGCATATCACAAGTCCTGGTTTTGCGACCACTGACGCCAGGCAGACAATCTCTGAAGAGTATTGATAATGGCTGGGGTCACCCGTCTTGTAAAGACGCTGCCCAGAAGAAGGCAATGGCAAACCACCTCTGTAGGAAAATTTTTCAAGAATAATCATGGTCGTAAGACCATGATTGACCATATCGTGTGACACGGCACATCACGAACAAATGAATATTAGACTTTGGATTGGATGACTGCTGCTGCTGATCATGAGACAATAAAATGAGAATAATTGAGAATAAACTGCAGCCAAATTGACAGTTTTTTTCAGAGGCTCAAAAATAAAAGTTTGTTGAGAAGTTTATCGAATGACTGATACCTAAGATCCAAGCTCATTGTAAGGGACAGCATCAGATTCCTTCAAAAACAGTGGATTCCAGTTAATTGAGCCATCAGTTAAATCGGGGAAACTGTTTATTTGGGACAACTCTGAAGGAAGAAACACAAACTTCCCATCCATATTCACCATGGAATAGGATCTTGATGGAGAATTCATGATGAGGGGGATGAGCTTCTAAATTATGTTATTTAAAAAGGGCTATTAGTTGTCTTGGTGGGTTTAGATGCCAGGGTCTGATAAGATGTATCCCAGACTGTGAAAGGAGGCAAGGGAGGAGATTGCTGGGGCCTTCACTGAATATTTTAAATCTTTCCTGGCTACAGAGGAGCTGTCAGATGATTGGAGGACAGCAAATGTGGTCACTTTATTGAAGAGCATTAGAGATAAGCCAGGTGATTACCAATCCGTGAGTCTAATGTCAGTTGTAGGAAAATTATTGGGAATCTTTCTGAGGAGCAGGATTAATCTGCACTTAGAAAAAGTTAGGGTGGTGTGGGTCAGTCTGAACAATCTGACTGAAATCTTCAAAGGGGAAACCAAATGTATTGATGAGGGCTACATGGAGTGTAGCAAGGCCTGTGATAGGTTGTTATGTGGGAGATATTAGTTTTTTTGGTTTAGGTTTAGAGATGGAGCTTGGTTACAGGCCCTTCGGGCCTAACGAGCCCGCAGCACCCAAATCCACTCGTGACCAATTAACTTACTAACCCATACGTCTTTGGAATGTGAGAGGAAGCTGGAGTACTCGGAGGATCCCACATGATCACGGATCACAGTATTTTAGAAATATCTAGACAAAAGCTGAAATCCCTATTGTGTGTGAGGCTAAAGACCAAGTGTCCAAATAGGATTCGTATAGATGGGTACGTGGTATGAGCGTGGTGGGCCGAAAGGCATATGACTGTTGGGCTTTTACTTCTAGCGGACTTTCTTTGATTAATAAGGGCATCAAAGGTTATGGAAAGAAGACAGAGGAATAGGCTTGAGAGGGAAAATAAACCAGCCATGACTGAATGGTGGGGGAGACTCAATGGGCTGAATGGCCTCATTCTGCTCCTGTGTATTATGGTCTTATAATTCAAAACAATTTTTAAAAAATGTTCTTGTATCTTTTGTTTCTGTTTTCAAAAACAATCTGGTTGATGTTGTTACTGATCATAATTGGATCAGTTTCCTATCAAACTGTACTCTAGTTTGTGAGTGTAATCTCTGAAGTTGTAGTTGCTGAGCCAACAGAAACCAACAGTTTACATAACTGATTAGGTTGGTTTTGTTGGTTTGTTTGTATCACAAACAGGCCTGGCACATAACTTGTTGCTAGGGAATGATGTTCCATTGTCATGCCCATCGTGACAAGATGGTAAGCGTCATCAGAGGCCCCAGCTGCTTGACGAAGCCCAAAGGTCTCCCCATTCACCATTCCTAATGCGTTCACGACTGAGGGTGCCGTGTACACATCTCATTAAAGGGTATGGCCACTTAGCCTCTGACTCTTCCCTAGCCAGGAGATTAAATTCACTGCCTGATTTTTGGTATGCAGTGTATACATTTAGTGCTGAAAAGGGAGTGTGATGAATAAAAAACAGACCTGTGGGAATTCAGTTTGTAAAGATTCACACACCAAAAAGAATGGTTGTGATACTTTTTATTCCTTGCTCAGGCTGTTGATGGGGCAATGTAAATGCTCTATCCTGTGGGATAAAGAAAGGGTATTGTAATATTTCACGACACTGGTTAGATTTTAGTTTTCAGTTTATTCTAGATTTGGGTTTGCTCTCACTATGGTTCCATTGTTTCATTTCCAACCAGAGTAAACAACTTGCATTTGAGGTCTAAACAGGTTGTCTGACATCATGTTGTTGTGCATTGAAACTTGACGTATTTCTTTTTAAATAAGGATGCATGTTACTGCGAAGATAACAGCATTCAGGAGGACACTGGATTTGTTTCTGTTTGAGTTTCGTATCTCCTTGTGATATGGGCGGCTCTTTGGCCCATCAGGCATGATAGCACCCAAATCAATCCCATCCTTCACTTGCTTCTCTAACCTTTTCTCATTCCACTGTGTAGTTTTTTTTTCCTGACCACCCACCCGCTTAGGGACAGGTTGCAATAGCCACATCTTTGATATTTGGCAGGAAGCTGGAGAAAGCCACGTGTCACAAGAAAACTGGGAACTCCACTTAAATAAAAAAACTGCAGGTCAGGATTGAACACTGGAAAAACTCAGTAGGTCAGGCAGCCTCTGTAGAGAGAAATAAACAGTAGGCTTCTTGGGGCGAGACCGTTCATCAGGACTCAAAAAGTCAGCTGTTTATTTCCCTTCATAGATGCTGTTTAACTTACTATGCTCCTCCAGCATTTTGTGTGTGTGTCAATCCATATTTTCAGCATCTGTGGTCTTGCTTGTGTCTCAGGTTAAGGTTGAACTGTCTTCAGTGAAGCTGTGAGTCGGCAGCAGTACCATCTACTCCACTCTACTGTCCCAGCACCTTATCTGCTCCAAATATTTACTCTCTGCACCCAGCTCTTCTCTTGGCCTGCATTGATTCATCAGCTACTGAAAGTTCTCATTACACTTTTGCCACTACCAACCTCAACTTTATGGAATCCCCTTCATCTGTCTCTTGCGCCATTCTTAACTTCTGGATCATTCAAAACGTGGTCATTGTCCAAACTTGGAGTCCTGTTAACTCATTAACTCATTACCTGTGTGTTCACTGACCTACACATTGGCTCCTTATTCAGCCATGTCAAAGTTTATGCTGCTCTGCAAAACATCGCCGTGTTTCACCAGTGGCTCCTTGGCCATTAGTTTCACTTTAAGTACTCGTTTTCTAATCCTTTCACGATTTTATACCTCATCAGCTCTGTAATCTCCCCTAGGCCTTCCACCCTTAGATCTAAGGGATTTTTTCTTTCCTGACCTTAATCACTTCCATTGTAACACATGCCATCAATTTTAAGGACACACCCTCTTTAAAAATGTCTCTACCTTTTGTATTTTTTCTCCACAGTATCTTGTGTCTACAATCACTAGTCAGGACTATGATTCTTCATTTACTGGATATGTGCAGCTCCAGTAACTCAAGAAACTCAACATTATGCATGTCGAAGCAGTCTGCTTGTTTCTTTTATCATCTAAATCGTAGAACAACCTTCATTAGACGGACTGCATTGTTTTAAGGTGATGGATCATCATTGCCTTTTCTAAGGCAATTAGAAATGGATAATAAATTCGGAGCTTATCAGCAATGCTTACATCAAAAGAATATAATTTTTAAAAAAATGATTATTGTCTGCCTTAGTAATGTAGAAAGGAGACAAGCAGACATCCACACTTATATTTCATGTCCTCAAGAAATCCCAGAACGAATAAATGCTTTTAAACTGCTCTGTCATTTAGGTCTTCAATGTAATGTCAGAATTGTGGCAGCCATCTTGCATCCGGTGAATTTCAACAAATACCTGTATGATGATGATCAAATATTCTGTTTGTGTGCTTGATTTGAGGAATAACTATTGGGCAGGATAGCAAGAAGAACTTGGATCACATAGGAGCAAGTGTCTCACAAGCAACCTTGGGGAATGCGCTTTTAGATTGTTTTGTAATGAGTGGTCACTAAAGAATTTGGACCTTTCGGACCATTATTGTAGGTTAATAACGACAGACTCCTTTTGCTTTTTATTTTTATTGCCTATGTTGAGCTAACACAAGAGTTAACCAGTGCTTTTATATATTTTATATATGTCCAATCACTCTCGTTCATTGAAATGGCTATTATGGCTTTTTAAAAATCAGTATTTCCCATCCTTCTCTTTGGTCCAAATTCATCATTATTTTGTGTTAAGGTGATCAAATCTGTGGTACATCTTAGAGCACAGTGAAGTTCCCTTCAACTGTTGTTTGTCAGAACTTTACCATGGATGGTTCCAGGCCTGGCTGCGAAAGGAGGGTTGGAAATGGGGCTGGCAAACCCATCCCATAAAAAACCCATTGCTACAAAAACACTAACAGAAGCTCCAAAGACCTCACCCCTGGAAGAGGTTGGCTACACCAAGAAGATGAGTTACACCAGGAGCCATCTTGAAAAGATGGCCCAGAACAGAGGACCCTGGAGAGCTACTGTTGGCCACCTATGCCCTAGTAGGGTTTGTAAACCCAATCTCTATATTTAGACCTTCAGTTCACACTGTTCTCTAGGTAGTCAAGTTACTGGTTAGTGTTCCTCCCAGTGGGGTTGAACTAGCATGGGATAGGGAAGTACCTGGAACTGATTCTATTCAGATCGTATTGATTTGTTCTTAATGTAAAAACAACAACATTTCATGTGTCGTTCTCACTCTGAGAACTTGGCCATGCCACGAAACTCTTGTAATGCCCTGGTTAAGATTTCTACTGCTATGTTGTAGGTATTTCATTTTAGCAATTTTCTACAAAAGTGGTGTGTCCTGCTGGTAGAATGTTTTGGCTTCAGCTATAGAGATAGGAGTCCTGATGTTCCACTTAAGAATGTTGTGTCAGCCAAGTAGGAAAAAGTTCTAGAGAGTTTGGTGATGGACAGTGTGGTTCGCGGGTCGTTTTGGCTGGGAGCTGTGGAGAGGACAGGAGGGAAGATGGCTGAGAATGCCGTGGGAGGAAGTGTTCCTGTTGCACAGAGTGCTTTGTGCAGATGAGTGGCTCCAAGGAAGAAGGGCCGATACTCCAGAGACAGAGCCCGTTTGTTTGAGATGGATTTTGTGTGAAGTTCGGAATGCGTGTGCTTTGACGCAGACCGTGGGTTCAGCACGTGAGTAAAAAGATAACTGCAGGATCAGCTCCAACTTCATGTGCGCATTTGGACTGGTTTAACTATAATGGGTCTTTATTTTCTTATCTCCTTCCTACTAACTGTTTGCAATATAGCTGAAATTTGTAAATATACTTCCTTTTTAATTTTATGCGGTGCATGTCCTGTTATTTCTTGCCAACCGACAATTGTATATGGGCAGTATTTACAGAGCTTTGCTCAAATTGAGGTTTCTTTAATCGGAACATCACAACGTTCCTGTTTGTTTGAACCCCAATCATATCAATTCATAGATGCGCATTGTTTATGAAAGCTGGCCTTGTCACCTCTGAATCTCATGGCTGTTAGCAGGGCCAGCTAACGAGCCGAGTTTGCTTACCAGCCCGGTGACAGGGTTACGCTCTCTTTAAGTACTTCATGTTCACCTGAGTACTACATCTTCTGAGGTTGCACTTTATTTCTGTGCTTTGTAATATAACGGTGGTACTCGGGCAGTCCCAGGGCGCCAAGAGTGATTAACTTTGTTTGGTTCTGAGGTGGCTGAAGAATTCATAGACTCCATCACAAGTGAGCATTAAGTGTCAGTAAAGTAATAAGTTGCACAAGAGCTCATATATTCACCTGACCGAGACTCTCATTTTTTAGTGTCTTACTGCAAGTTCTTTCTCCCATTTTTAATTGGTTGAGAGGCAGGAATTTCCATGAATTGATGAAATGTTTGCTGTATCCTCCTGATCATCATTGGGGGGGTGGTATGGTAGCGTAGTTGTTAGCTCGTTGCTCTACGGCGATCAACAATGGGGTTTCAGTTCCTACCGCCATTTCCAAAGGAGTTTATATGCGCTCTCTGTGACTGCGCAGGTTTCCTCCAGCAGTTTGTTTCCTTCCACATTCCAAAGGCGTGCAGTTAGGGTTGGTGAGTTGTGGGCATACTCTGTTGGCGCCAGAGGTTCAATAACACAGAAGCATCATAGTGCAGTGTACCAGCATGGAAGCTACATATGAGGCTCCGCGGATTTCACTAATGTCAGGGTTAGAAAGATCGCAAACCTCGTAAGGAAAGAGAATGTCAAGTTAACTGCAGTAGAGCTATGGCTTGGTGAAATGCTTGGAACAGGGACTTAGTAGTTCTGCATTTTCCAACATAAATCATTCATGTTGATCCTTAAATTACAACAGGATGATATCTAGCATGTAATAGAGTCCTTTTAGTTATGCTCCATGTTGCTTCTCTTGTGTTTTCCAGGTAACCAGCTGGTTCATAGGCCAGCTGCAGTTACTAGATCTTGTAGACTAGAAAATGAAATCCAACTTGATGCACTGAGAGGGTGCTGCATTGTCGGAGATACCAGCCTTTGGTTGAGAATTTAAAATCAAGGCTCCCGTGTTCCTGATGGATGTGAAGTGTTGCATAGTACTATTTTGAAGAAGGCTGGTGGAATGCACCCCATTATCCTGACCATCTAAATAATCTCTTCATCACCATCATCTGAAGGGCTGATGTTCTCATTGCATTAAAGGTTTTATTTTCAATTAAGCGCTTCAGAGTTGATCTGAGGATATTAAGGGTAGAGTAGAGTGAAAAGTCTTTCAGAAAGGGAAAGGCCTGTAATCAGAATCACGTTTCATATCATCGGCATGTGTCATGAAATTTGTTAATGTGTGGCGACACTTGGCGGGCTGCCCCTACCCTGGGTGTGTTGGTTGTTAATGCAAATGACGTCTTTCACTGTTTTGTCGTACATGTGATAAATAAACTTGAATTTTGAATCAAAGCTTCCAAGGATGCTTATAAGATGTGGATTATAGAGATCAAAGTACAGCTTGAGTGTAATAGCCCATCATGAGAGAGGATTACCCTGGAATACGATCATGACAATGACAGTTTACTTGCAAACAATCATCCATGCAATGATATCTGTAAGATATTTACTAAGTATTAGATATGACATGACTGAATAGCTGTGTCTCTGTAATCTTTTAATCACTTTAAGCCAGTTTCTTATGCGCTTTCTTTTTTTAATAGAACAAGCAACAGATGGATCTTTGCAGTCAGAGGATTGGGGCCTCAACATGGAGATATGTGATATTATCAATGAGACGGAAGATGGGTGAGTGTAATATAGCATGGCGTTCAAAGGCTGTTAGTTCTATGCAACATCCCATAGATTTATTAAAATATTTATGAAGATTAAGATGTGGAATGCTTTCACCATCTAGGCCATGTTCTCTTCTCACTGCTGCTATCAGAATCATAACCCACACTACTAGGTTCAGGAACAGCTATTACCCCTCAGCCATCAGGAACTTGAACCAATGGGGATAACTTCAAACCACTTCACTTGCCCCATCACTGAACTGTTCTCATAACCTATAGACTCACTTTCAAGAACTCTTCCTCTCATGTTCTTGATATTTATTGCTTCTTATTATTATTATTTCTTTTTGTATTTGCAGTTTGTTGTTTTTTTGCACATTGTTGATGATTGCCCTGTTGGTAGTCTTTTGCTGATCCTGTTGTATTTCTTGTACTTGCTGTGAATGCCCACAAGAAAATGAATCTCAGGGTTGTATATAGTGATGTATGTATTTTGATAATAAATTTACTTTGGACTTTGTGTTGTGCTTGTGTAGGACCTTGTAGATTGAATGGAGCCTAGTATGCCATCCAGTTATAGACAGATGTGAAATTCACACCAATAGGAATTTCACTTAACTAAATTTTGTTGTTATTGGAACCTATTAGAAAAAAATACTTTCCCCATGGTGAGGGTATTAAGACTTGCAAACCGCTTGCTGTATCTAGTGCAGTTCTTTAATTTGATTCCTTAACCTAAATTTTCCAATTTTCATTTTGAGCTTGTGAGAACTTCCCTTTCCACGAAATCTGTAGAGGGAGATGAGAGTTATTTAATTATGCATTGGGCTTTGATGTTATTTTGAACTTTGTTTATCCCTATTGGAATGTCCCTTTGGACCATTGTATTTTGATCTAGCGTAACAAACAGCCTGTTTACTCTACAGAGGAATGCACCTCTGATCACGCTTTGTAATTTCCAGTCAGTTTTGACCAGGCATAGAAAAAAAATGCATCCAAATGGGTTATCAACAAAATACAAATCTTCATAATCAATCACATAAAATGTGTTACTGTGTACACGATTCTTCTTGTACCTAGTCCCAGGTTTGTCCATCCTCTTGGGTTGATGAATCTACTATAGAATAGTCATCAATTTCTGGTACTTTCTGAAGATATGACATATGGAAAACATCTTTATTGTACTAACAACCCTTATTGGGAGCTAACTACCAGTTGATAATTGCCTTCTGGTGGAAAATCAATTCTTTACCAAATATCCTATAGATGAAGACTACCCCAAGTGCCAATCAAGCAAGATTAAGCCTCAGCACCATTTGACACAATGACCTACGAGTAATGCTGTTGAACTGAGAAATGAAAGACATTGAAATATCTTTCCATGGTGAATAATTTGGATTTCACTTTGGACAGAAGATGTCTGAGGAGATGATAGACCAGTGGGCAAATATAGACTTCTGTTGCCTGCCTGCCACACTTCTCTACAGTAGTCAGTTTTCAGAAATGCATCAAAGCCGTTGTCCTTTTCTCTCCATTTCCATTTCTTACCTGGCAGGGGAGAGTCCATGATCATTAAGGTGGTTCTCCCAGGATGAGGCTATCCCATCGCACTTCGGGTGTGCTGGCACTTGTGATGTCCCAAAATGCGGGATGCTCGATTGCAAAATTTGTGGTAGTGGGGGACTGCGTTCATGCTTAAATTTATTTGTGACATTGATAGGATGCAGAACTGGGCTGAGAAGTGGCACATGGACTTCAACCCAGATGAGTGTGAAGTGGTTAATTTCGGTAGGTCAAATTTGAAGACAATATACAGGTTTCCCCCGCCATCCGAAGGTAGAGCGTTCGAATGAAACGGTTTGTAAGCCGAAATGTCGTAAAGTGAAGAAGCAATTACCATTTATTAATATGGGAAAAATTTTTGAGCGTTTCCAGACCCAAAAAATAACCTACCAAATCATGCCAAATAACACATAAAACCTAAAATAACAGTAACATATAGTAAAAGCAGGAATGATATGATAAATACACAGCCTAAATACTTCTTGCAATCATTAAAGTACTGTCTAGTGCAGCGAAAATCTCACGCATGCGCTCTCGGCAGAAGCAATCTCTCCAGTAACCTTTAAGCTATTAGGCTGACAAATCATACCAAATAACAAATCATACTAAACAACACAAAAATACACAGCCCATATAAAATAGAAATAATGTATGTACAGTGTAGTTTCACTTACGGGAATCGGGATGGTGTGTTAGGCTGAGTCGTCGGAAATTGGGGTGGTGGGAGGTAGAAGAGACTGGGGTGTCATCTCATCGTTGTCTATTTCCTATAGGGCAGCCAGGTCATCTTCTATGTCTGCCTGCCTCGATGTCGAAGATCGAGGTTCGTCGTCTGCTGTGGCTGATGTGCAAGGCTTGAAAAACGACAGTATACTTGATGCTGAGCCTAGCGCATTTTTAGATCATAGAGTTCTTTGTAAGCACTCAAAACGTCCTGCAAAGCTGCCCTAAACCTACGTGCCCTTTCAAAATCAAAGTCATACTTTTCTGCAATCATTGCAGCGCTGTCAATCGCAGTGGAAATCTCACGCAACTGCTTCACGTTCAGTCCCTGGACGACTTCATTTTCGCTACTGCGTTCGGTTTCAATTGTTATCCTTTCCTCTTGCAATTGCATCCGCTCTTCATCTGTCAATTCTTGGTCATGGGATGCCAAAACCTCCTCAACATCATCTTCGTCAACTTCCACAAACCCGGCCTCTTTAGCCAAGCTCACTATTGTTGTATTTATTGTTGATGGTTCGAAACCTTTAAAATCATTCACTGCTTTGGGACATAGTTTCCTCCAAACGCCATTTCTCATCGAGACTGTTAGCCTATTGAGAGCATCCCCAATGTTGGCGATTGCCAGTTTTATATTGTAGTCTTTCCAGATCTCTCACAAAGATGCTTCGGAGTTGCCCTCTCTGTCAATAGCACTTACAATAAAATGCATCACATTTTGCATATAGTAAGCCTTAATTGTGGCTATTAGGCCTTGGTCACACGACTGCAGCAACGATGTCGTATTCGGCGGTAAGAACGCAACATGAATGTTACCGCCATGCTCGGTAATGTCAGGCGGATGAGCAGCACAATTATGGACAATCACAAGACACCTATTATTGAGGTTATTTTCTCTACAGTATTTTTCGACAAAAGAACTAACGTATCTGCTCATGTACTCAGAAAAAAGCACTTGGGTGTTCCAACTGCTTGGATGTGAACGGAACACAACGGGAAGTGTTTTCTTATCAACGCCTTTAAGTGCCCTCGGATTTTCTGAGTGGTACACTAATAGAGGCTTAGTGGTGTTAATAATAGGCATTAGGGTAAACCTGTCCTTCGATGCCTTGTGTCCCTTAGCCTGCTTTTCTTCTTTCGAAATAAATGTCTTACTCAGCAATTTTTTCCAATAAATTGCAGTTTCATCACATTTAAACACTTGCTTATACAAATAACCACCTTCTGTAATTATTTTCTTCAGTTCTGCTGGGAACCTTTCAGCAGCTTCAGTATCAGCCGAAGCACTCTGCCCAGTAAACGTTAAACTATGAAGCTGCCCTCGCCTCAGAAACTGATCAAACCACCCGTGACTACCTTTAAATTCCACTTTCGCAATACTTTCATCACCATCGGCCAGTGCTTTCTGTTTCAGTTTATTATAAAGACTGACTGATTTCTCCTTAAGTATAAGATAATTTAAAGGAACACCACGTTTTGTACACCCATCAATCCACTCAAGCAATAGACTTTCCATTTTATCCATTACTGGATGCCGACTAAGAGAGACCACTCTGCTACGAGCAGAACTAACAATAACATCAGCAGCTTTCAAGATTTTTTCTCTCTGCGTATAAATGGTGGATGCAGGCAAGTTCAACGCACGGACCATGTCCTTACTTCGTTCACCACGATCAAAATGCTTAATTATATCTAGCTTTACGCTAAGTGTAACACCCTTACAAGCTCTTTTAGGCTTTTCCGATACCTTCGAACTCATCTTGCTAACGGATGCACAAAATAAATCGAGGTAAAGCACATGTTTAAGCAATGGCGGCTAGAATGCAGTTCCAGGGCAGGAGCTTGGCTGCTCGGGGCGCGTGCTGCTTTTTTTTTGCACGCTGCCATTTTTTGTGCGCTGCTTTTTTCGTAACAGTGAAAAAACCTTCTGTTAGCAAAAGCAGGGTACTAATGTAGGTCTTTCATAACAGTCAGGTTTCGTAAAGCAAACGTTCGAAAAGTGGGGGACACCTGTAATATTAATGGTGAGACTCTTGGCAGTATGGAGGATCAGCTAGATCTTGGGGTCAGTGTCCACAGGATACTCAAATCTGTTGTGCAGGTTGACAGGGTTGTTAAGAAGGTGTGTCATGTGTTGGCCTTCATCAACGGTGGGATTTTCAAGAGCCATGAGGTAATATTACTGTAATAAGTCCTTAGTTAGACCCCAGTTGGGTACTGTGTTCAGTTTGGTCACCTCATTACAGGAAGAATGTGGGTACTATAGAGAGAATGCAGAGGAGATTTACAAAGATGTTGCTTGGATTGGAGAGCACGCCTTCTGAGAATAAGTTGTGGGTCAGCTTGGCCTTTTCTCCTTGGAGTGATGGAGGATGAGAGATGACCTGATAGAGGTGTATAAGATGATGAGAGGCATTGATCATGTAGATAGCCAAAGGTTTTTTTCCCAGGCTGAAATGGCTAACACAAGGGGGACATAGTTTTAAGGTGCTTAGAAGTAGGTACAAGGGGGATGTCAGAGGTAAGTTTTTCACACAGAGTAGTGGGTACGTGGAATGCACTGCCAGCGATGGTGGTGGAGGCGGACACAATAGGGTCTTTTAACAGACTCTTAGGTCGGTACATGGAACTTAGAAAAATAGAGGGCTATGCGGTAAGGAAATTTTAGGCAGTTTCTAGAGTAGGTTACATGGTCGGCACAACGTTGTGGGCCGAAGGGCCTGTAATGTGCAGCAGATTTCTATGTTTCTAAAAGTGTGACCTGGAAATGACCTTTTAGATTCACCTTTTCCAGGGGTTTGTCCTATACCTATGCCCAATTTGTTTGCCAATTGGTTCACTAGGGAGAGCTAATCTGAGATACACTGGACAAGAAGTTCCCACCTGCTTCAAAAGGGCCACATTTACACCAGTGCCCAAAAAGAGCAGGGTGACCTAACTTAATGACACTTGTCCAGTAGCACTCACAGCTATGGTGATGAAGTGCTTTAGAGGTGGGTTATGGCTAGAATTGACTCCTGTCTCAGCAAGGACCTGGACCCACTGCAGTTTGCTATTGCTGCAATAGATCTACGGCAGATGTGATCACATTGGCTCTTCACACGGATTGGATCACGTTGACAATACTAGTACCAATGTTGGGATGCTGCTTATTGACTACAGCTCAGCATTTAACTCAATCATTCCTACAGTTCTGATTGGAAAGCTCCAAAACCTGCGTCTCTGTACTTCCTTCTACAACTGGATCTTCGACATCCTGACTAGAAGACCACAATCTGTGCGGATAGGAAATAACATCACCTTGCTGACATTCAACACTTGTACACTTCAGGGATGTGTGCTTAGCCCACTGCTCTACTCTCTCTACACCCATGATTGTGTGGCCAGGTACAGCTCAAATGCCATCTCTAAATTTGCTGAAGACAGAACTATTGTTGGCTGAATTTCAGACGGAGCGAGATACAGCTACCGGTTGAGTGATGTCACAGCAACAACCTTGCACACAATGTCAGTAAGACCAAAGGACTGATTGTGGACTTAAGAAAGGGTAAGATGAGGGAACACACACCAGTCCTCAGTGAGGGATCAGAAGAGGAAAGGGTGAGCAATTTCAAGTTCCTGGGTGTCAACATCTCTGAGGATATATCCTGGGCCCAGCATGTCAATGCATCTGTAAAGAAGGCATGACTGCAGATATATTTCATTAGGATTTTGAGGAGATGTGGTATGTCATCAAAGACACTCGCAAATTTCTGCAGATGTACCGTGGAGAGCATTCTGACAGGCTGCATCATTGGTACAGAGGGACTACTGCGCAGAATCAAAGTACGCTGCAGAGAGTTATAAAATTAGTCATCTCCGTCCTGGGCACTAGCCTCCGTAGTATCCAGGACATCTTCACGAGCAATGCCTCAAAAAGGTGGTATCCATCATTAAGGATCCTCATCACCCTGGACATGCCCTCTTTCACTGCTACCATCAGGGAGGAGGTACAGGAGCCTGAAGGCACACACTCAATGATTCAGGAACAGCTTCTTCCCTTCTGAATGGACAATGAATCCATGAACACTGCCTCGCTACTTTTTTAATTTCTATTTTTGCACTACTTATTTAATATATGTATACTTTAATTCAGATTTTCCTCTATTATTATGTATTGCAATGTACTGCTGCCACAAAGACAAATTTAATGACATATGCTGGTGATACCGATTCTGATTCAGTTGCTGCCTTATTTACCGACAGAGCCTTGTGAAATATTTTGGTTGTGTTAAACACAATTTAAAGGCTGAATGTAATAATACAGTAAAATCTGCTTAACTTATTTCCTTTGTGTTTGTGAGCAATCACCACATCAAATGTCTATTGGCACTTTACGTTCTTCCCATGACTGTGTGGGTTTCCTCTGGATGCTCTGTGTTTCCTCCCACAGTGCAAAGACGTACTGGTTTGTAGGTTGATAGGTCATTGTTAATTGTCCTGTGATTAGGAATAAATTAGGGGAATGCTGGGTGGCTCAGCTCTTTTCCACACTGTATGTCAATAAATAAAACATCCCCCCCGTCCCCACTGCAACACCATCCATGAACAGAATTTGTGGCACCCATGGAGCATCATATCTGTAAAGACGCCACTCCAGATGTCCTTTGAGGTACATGAGATAGGAATTTATAAAAGTGCTGATTAAGTTCCTGATGACCGACAAAATACACTGTCCCATGCCTTTAGTGAAGCCAGTCTGGTAACTCAGAGTTAGGATAAACCAGTGACATTGTATGACCACAGGGCATGTTTGCTAACATTTATGTAGGTGCTGAGAACGGCAAGGCTGCATAATGTGAATGATTTTTCTCAGTGAGGTTGAGGGGCGATGTGTATATTAACAATGATTTTGTCAACAATGTAAAAGCCTTCCAGTTATGTATTCACTAAATAATTTCCGTTATGGTTCTGTAAACACTTTCGGAAGAAAACAATGGAGGTAATTCAATTATTCTTTCTAAATACATTGTGAAATGAAAGATTAGAATTGATAACCCCAGTGAAGTTTAAAAAAAAGCATTACCAGCTTAACTATATTAAAACCTGTAATAAAGCCAAAACACATTACAGCACTTGTTGATGTTTCCACAATAATATTACACTGGGGTGACTAAGGGCAGATGTTGAAAGAAGTAACTTTCCAATATCTTGTTGACGGAGAGAGGAAGGAGGAGAAATTGTCAGAATTTGGGCTTTGGCATTTAAAGGAAGGGTGTAATGATTTTGTTCATTAAAATAAAATGCAAATTTGGCAATAAAACCAGGCCAGATTAGAAGAGTGCAGTGTTGGACTAACAAAATCAACAGGCAAGTGTGAGAATATATGTTTTTAAAAAAGGCTTCCTTAATACTTTATACTTTATTGTCACCAAACTATTGATACTGGAACGTACAATCATCACAGCAATATTTGATTCTGTGCTTCCCGCTCCCTGGAGTACAAATGGATAGTAAATATTAAAAATTTAAATTGTAAATCATAAATAGAAAAGGCTATAAAAAAAAAAAACCAAGAGGTAGGTCCGGATATTTGGAGGGTACGGCCCAGATCCGGGTCAGGATCCATTCAGCAGTCTGATCACAGTTGGAAAGAAGCTGTTCCCAAATCTGGCCGTACAAGTCTACAAGCTCCTGAGCCTTCTTCCGGAAGGAAGAGGGACGAAAAGTGTGTTGGCTGGGTGGGTCGTGTCCTTGATTATCCTGGCAGCACTGCTCTGACAGCGTGCGGTGTGAAGTGAGTCCAAGGACGGAAGATTGGTTTGTGTGATGTGCTGCGCCGTGTTCACGATCTTCTGCAGCTTCTTCCGGTCTTGGATAGGACAACTTCCATACCAGGTTGTGATGCACCCTAGAAGAATGCTTTCTACGGTGCATCTATAAAAATTAGTGAGGGTTTTAGGGGACAGGCCAAATTTCTTTAGTTTTCTCAGGAAGTAAAGGTGCTGGTGGGCCGCCTTGGCAGTGAACTCTGCTTGGTTGGACTAAATGAGGTCATTTGTGATATTGACCCCGAGGAACTTAAAGCTTTTGACCTGTTTCACTTGCGCACTACCAATGTAAATTGGGTCGTGCGGTCTGCTACTCCTTCTGAAGTCAACAACCAATTCCTTCATCTTGCTGACGTTGAGAGATAGGTTATTGTCTTCGCACCATGCCACCAGGTTCTTAATTTTCTCTCTGTACTCAAACTCATCATTACCCGAGATACGGCCTACAATTACAGTGTAAAAGAATGAGTGACCTTGTTCAAAAACATGTAAGGAGGCTCGACAGAGCAGACGTTGAGATATTTTCATTGGTGGGAATATCAAAATTAAAGGGTTATGGCTACATTGTCCTCATTTACAAACAAGTTGGAAATCAGGAATTGGAGGTCCATATTGCTGTTGAAAGTGGATTACAATATCCTGTTCAAGGTATTGCCAGTTGGATCAAGACTATTCTGAGATACTCATACCAGACCTGTGCTGCACGAAAACCTCTGTTCTGCTTAGGCATCCCATCACTTGCGTGCAGAGCAAGTGGATAGACATTTGCTTGTCAGCATAGACCAGGAGGAGGCCTTTGGCATATGAACCACGTGTTGGAACACACTATCCAAAATGGGCTTTGGGGAGCCAATCGGGACTTGGATTGAAATGTTCTACACCAATATCAACCATGTAGTTCAAATTAATGGGTGGTAAAATGATAGACTCCTCCGAGTCAGGATTCATTGTCCTCTCCAATCTTGTTTGTGTACTGCGTGGAACTCGTCGCCAAATCCGTCAGGCAGTATATAGGATACCTGAAGTTACTGGAGATCTAGTATGGAGGAATGTAAGGTTGAAGGAAAATCGAGACTATGAGACTGGTTGTCCATCGCGATGACTGGCTACAAACATGGTTATCAGGTGTGAGGTACTCAATGCTGACATACTTGGTGCAGGTGTGGCCCGTATTCCACTCTTCTGCGTGGGCGGTAACCTGAGTCATCTTCCTTTTCACCAAGATGGAATTGTGATGTGGATAGTAGTTGGAATTTTGCTGTTGAGCAGTATTTGAGAAGATTGATTCTTTTGGACTAGAGGGAAAATGATAAGTACATGGAAGTTTGTGTAGTTGGAGTTGGGTTGTGGAAGAGTTTATACTCCATGTAATGCTAAGGCTTCCTGCTGTACTGCACCAAGTTCCTCCAGCATTTTGTGTGTGGCACTGTTGGAGGTGTTGTTTAGCAGGAAGTGTTAAAGTGAGCCTTGAGACATAAATAATCTCACAGAACTTTCATCAAAACAGGATGACCTGGACAACCCTCAAACAATGTCAGTGATAAAGGTTATGTAGTAAAGGTCTTGATGTGATTCGCAGGACATTTTGTGGTGCACATACTTAGTGTAATTTCTACATGTTAAATGATCTTGTGAGGAGACTTCAGGAGTACTTTAATGGCTGTGAAACTCTCTGGAAATTCACTAATTAAGAACAGACTGACCTACATTTACACTGAAGTAACTGGCTCAAGACCTGGCCAAGCTTCCTTTTTGTCTTCTACAATCACTTGCATTAGTGTATTGGATTTATAATCATTCCTTACATTTGATCTTTAAACATTTATTATTGTAAGATACATGGAATGTGCTTTTTATACTTAGTAATCTATTACGGTATTTTAGTGGAATTGGCAAGCTCTGTGGTGTATAAGTCATAAACTTTGGGTGTGAAGGTTATTTTTAGAAAATTGTGGAATCAAGACTGGCAACACCCTTGAAATGTATTATTTAATGTGCTTGCATTCTTGGCATACTCTTTACTAAAGCAATGCACACAAAATGCTGGAGGAACTCAGCAGGTCAGGCAGCATCTATGGAAATGAATGAACAGTTGACGTTTCGGGCCGAGACCATTCTTCAGGTCCTGAAGAAGGATCTCAACTCAAAACGTTGACTGGTTATTCATTTCCATGGATGCTGCCTGACCTAAATTCCTCCAGCAGTTTGTATGTTGTTGCTTTGGATTTCCAGCCTCTGCAGGCTTTCGCGTGTTTATACTTTGTACTATTTTTCTGTACTTGGTATGTTAAGTTTTCCAGGACTTCATCTATTGAATGACAACAAACTGTTCTAATTACAATACAGTCTCTTTTTTTCTCTCTCTCTTTCTCATTCTAAAATCATTTTATTAACTTTTAAATATCCTGCTTTTACGTCTCCTCCCAGCTTAGATCCCTCACCTACACCGCTCTAATATGTTCCGTTTGTAGGGTGGATAATTAATTGTTTCATTCCTACTTTTCTCGATTAAACCAAACACTTATACATGTATACGCCTGTGGTTAGACAGTGATTTAGATCCCTAACCTCACATTTCTTCTTCTTTTGATCCTTGTGTTGCTGGCATTTGTCTGCGGTGCTGATAGCTTCCTTCATCATGTCAGTAGCTTCCTGTCGGTTTTCCTATCAGCCATGTGAGTCCTGGGACGAGACTCAGGAATACCATCGCACTCAGATGTAGAAGAATTGTTCATTGCTGTTTCTGTAACAGTTTTGTTTTTTTTTAAATTATTTATTTTATTTTTATTTATCACAAACAAACAAAAAAAACAGCACATCCACAAAAACCACAACCATAACAAAATCAAATTAAATATTGAGCAGCAAAAGGGAGAAAAATATAAAGGCAAAAGTAAACATACACAGCAGAGGTGTACCTCACCAAAAAACCTCAGTCCTCACCCCAAAAGAAAGTCCAATACAGGGCCCCATATCCTTTCAAAGATGTCCCATCTGTCCTCATTACATAGTCTCAGTCTCTCCAAATGTAAAGTATTTGCCGGTTCTCTCTGCCACAGATCATACGTAGGCACAGAGTCCATTTTTCACATTTGCAGGATTAACTTCTTAGCAATCACCATTCCAAATGATACAGCCATTTTTTTCATACGTATTGGCTGAAGATAGGGAGCTTGTTGCTCCAAGGATGACTATGAGCAGGTCTGGTTTCCACTGCTTCCCAAAAGCCTCAGAGAAACAATGAAAAATACTTTTCCAGTATGCATAAATCTTACAACATGACCAGAATGTGACAAGTTACTGTTCACAGATTTACATCTATTACAAACTGGTGAAACATCAGGGTAGAAACTGTGCAACTTTTCTTTGGAATAATGGAGTAACAGTTTTGTTTGACCAGTCAGGCTTGTTAGCATTGAGCTGAACCCCCGAACATGGAGGACCAATGAACCACTGTTAGTCTGGCCTCTACCCTTTGACCTGTTTGGCATGGGTGACCCTACCAAGAGCCAAAGCATAAAGCCCTGACTCCAGCCAGCATAGCTGTCCGGGTCACTGAGGCACGCAAGCCTCCAAACCCAACGACAAGGTTGTGGACCTCTTCGAGGAACCTCACATTTATCTGGATTAAATTCCGTCAGCCATTGCTCTGCCTAACTTGCCTTTGTTTTTTGTAAGTGATTACTTTTGATTGGATCACAAAGTTGCATCCAGTCCCATTTAAAGCAAGTTCAAGGACATGATAAGAAAGTGGCATGTACTAAATGTACATAAATGAAGTGGAACCATTGAAAATGCTCACATTTCTGAAAGTTAAAGGAAAAGGACTATGAGTAACAATGTCAGTTGACCTATAGATGCCAGAGAATGGAAATGCATTCAGGGTTAAAAGTCTGATCTCAAACCACGCAGTACTGTACAAGTGCACAGCGCTCCGGAATGATAGGGTACTTTGCCATACTGCAGTTTTACGTTCATTAGGGGTGAGTATCTGATTGAAATGTTCTGCTGTGGAAAGGATTGCCTGTGTGTGTTAATGTAGAAAAATCCCTTTTGTATCTAGATGCTCAGAAATTTACTTGAAATAACATCTAATGTTCTTTGTGGTGAGGATGTTTCCTCTTCTGAATGCAATGCTAAATACAGATCAGATTGAACGTAAATAATTATAATTGCAACTAAAATATTATATTTTTATCTTCAAGTATGTTGAAATGTTCATGTAAGGGAATCATAATTTGCACTGACAAACTGAAACCACACTGTTTGATTAAAATACTAATTACGGCTTAATGTGCCATTTTTAAACCCAATCAGACCTGTAATTATTGATAAGATTTTAAGGGTGATTACAGTGGAACTCTTTGTAGGTATTCAAGATATACGTGCACCACTGTGCAAACGTCTCAGAGGTGTGTGATTGAGATATATATATAAAAGACAAATTTCATGACATGAATGGCAATAAACCTGATTCTGATATTGGTCTCAGTTGTGGAATGAGAATGAGGAGGGGAGGGAGCAGGAAGCAAGAGAGATATTTTGTAACCTATAAAGCAATTGTTTGGAATCAAATTACCTTGCCTGGTGTCTCAGGTCTGGGTGTGTCTGCACTTTCATCACCCCCCACCCCTGAAAGTGCTTCTCTGCTACCTGTGCCACACCCCTCCTGTGGCACTCCACCCTCTGCATTCCCAAAATCCCTTGCTCTCATCAAATTTACAAACTTGGTCTCCGCTCCACATTGACAAATACAGTACCGTGCAGAAGTCGTAGGCACTCTAGCAAAGAACTGTAAGGAATCATAGATGGGTCATTTCAGGATGATCAGGGAGTTGTAGTTCAATGTGAAGTTTCTAAAGCTGCTCAGTGTTATAGAGTTTAATGACAAATGCTTGCGGTTTTGCTGTCAGTATTTGATTCACAAGACCTTCCAAGATACCTGTACTACAATTCTGGCCTCTTGTACATATGTCCATAGGATATAGGAGCAGAATTAGGCCATTTTGCCCATCGAGCCTGATCCAATTTTCCTTTCAGCCCAATCTCCTGCCTTCTCCCTGTATCCCTTCGTGCCCTGATCATTCAAGAATCTATCAACCTCTGCCTTAAGTACACATAAAGACTTGGCCTCCATGGCTGCCTGTAGCAAAGAATTCCACAGATTCACCATTCTGGCTAAAGAAATTCCTCCTCATCTCCGTTCTTAAAAAATGCCCTCTGTGTCCCAGACCACAGGAAACATCCTCTCCACATCCACTCTTTCAAGACCTTTCACAATTCAATAGGTTTCAATGTGGTCACCTCTCATTCTTCTGAATTCTAGTGAATACAGGCCCAGAGTCATCAAACACTCTTCATATGACAAGTCATTCAATCCTTTGAACCCTCTAAGGTATGGAGCCCAAAGCTACTCAATACTCCAAGTGAAGCCTCACCAGTACTTTATAAAACCTCAACATTACATCCTTTGAGGCATGTACTGTGTTTGAGGTTTTATCAATATAAGTTATTTTTTAACCAAGTTGTACGATTGGACATTTAATTTCTCTGTAAAGGTTAGTTACAGGTAAATTTGAAGGAGCATCTTTGCCAATGAAAGGAGTTTGGAGAAAAGTAATCTTAAAGTCATTGCTTAGTTGCAATAATTCTGAGAGCTGCCTTGCGCTTTAGTAAATTTAAGTGGTGATTTGAACCTTGCTTAGTTTTTATTTCAAAGTTCAAAGGTTCATTTATTATCAAAGCAAACAACTCTGAAAGCCTTCTTCTCCAGATAGCCTCGAAACCAAGAAATAAAAGAACGACAGCACGATAATCAATCTCCTCTCCCCCCTTACAGAAACCGCAAAACATCAACCCCCAAATCCCCCTCCCATGCACACAAAAACAAAAAGGAATGGGCGAAAATACAGAATATTAAGAACTATAAGACTGAAAGAAAGTCCATAGTCCGTATTCCAAATCCATGTCCATATCTAAAATGCTGAAACAGCAGCAGGCCACAAAGGCTCATCTTTCCAACAGCAGAGCAATACTACCAGTGATCAGAGGGCAGGCAGCTGGTGCTCACCTTCTGCATTCGCCTCGATGTTTCCATCTCCTTCGTCGCTTTAATCAGCCAACAATGGAAGCTTTAATTGGCGAAATGGAGTTAAACCTCAGCTCATGCCCCTTCCTGCAGCCCCCTCGCCACAAGACTTGCACTTGCTGCCTCCTGAAATTCTCTCGGAGACAGCAAAGTGCTGGATCACCCATGCGATCTCCAAACTGCGTATCACAGGTTCCAACAGTTAAGTCCTCGAAAGCAATCTTGCTTTGCTGCTGCTAATGCAGAGAAATTGAAACACCTTCAAAGTTCACTGTTGATGATTTTGTTAAATTATACCTGTAAACCCCCAAGAATTATCTTTGGTATTTCATTTTGTTGTGACTTCATTATCGTGAAAAGGAGTGTTTAGCTTTTAGCTGATGGTGTGTTTCTGAGCAGAGCGTGCCTAAGAGGATCCTTCAGACATAGAATTACTAACATTTTTGTGATAAGGGACAGGTTGGTGTGGCTGCTATTCAATTTGATAACAGTCAGACTTTGCCATGTATATAAGCTGGTTGAGTTCTATTTTGGCTTAATTGGCGATTAAAATTACATTTGTGTAGGCTATGCGTGATTGTACCTTCAACAGGGAGGCTCCTGCTTGTGGTTCTCAGCAGAAGGCTAAGTTTCAGTTGATTTGGAGGCAGCTGACGGTGCCTGTTCCTGACTGCAAAGTCCTGTCCATGTCGACTGAGAAATATTGCCCCAGAATCATTCACCTTGGAACCAGTGCTGGTTTTGATAGAATTTTATACAGAAGGAAATCTGTGTCCTTTGCTGAATTTTATTTTTGCAAAGGGCATCCTGATTTTGGTTAGCTATGGATGTCCCTGCAACTGTTATTCGGCAATTCCTTTAGATCAGTGATGAAGTGGATGCCAGTTTTCTAGGTTGTGGAGTGACTGACAGACCAATGTGGGAATCTCGGACTGCCTCAGAATTTGGGCAGAGAGCAATAATAGACTTATAACATGGCTTGGGTGAAAGAGGAATAGTAAATAGTAAAACTCAAACACAAGGGATTCTGCAGGTGCTGGAAATTCAAGCAACACACATCAAAGTTGCTGGTGAACACAGCAGACCAGGCAGCATCTCTAGGAAGAGGTACGTGTTTCCTCTTACTAGCTCTTCCTTCAGTTAGTCCTGACGAAGGGTCTCGGCCTAAAATGTCGACTGTACCTCTTCCTAGAGATGCTGCCAGGCCTGCTGCGTTCACCAGCAACTTCGATGTGTGTTGCTAATAAAACTCATCTTCCTTTTGTGTATGAGATAGGATGGAAAGGAGGAAAGTATTTTTCATGCCTTTGATTATTAAATTCCATATTGAAATTATTCAGTATAATATTTCTTGTGTATGTATGGACATTGTGCCTCGCAATTTCAGAGCAATTGGGATGCACAATAAACCAGTGACGTCCAAATGAATAATATGTGTGTATTTAGTTTTAACATTTCACTCATGATTGTGTGGCTAGGCATGGCTCAAACACCTTCTATAACTTTGCAATAACACAAACATTGTTGGTAAAATCTGAGGGTGATGAGATGTACAGGTCTATCCTGGGACCAATTTATTGAAGGAATTCCAAAGAAGACACAACAGCAGCTGGAGTCTGAGGAGATTTGATTTTTCGCAAAAGGCCCTAGCAGGTTTCTGTAGATGTACAGCAGAAAGCATTCTGATTGTTTGCATCACTACCAATATGGAGGCTGCAATGCACAGGATTCAAAAAAAGCTTAGAGGGGTGTAGCCAGTTCCATCATGGGTACTAGTCTCCCCACCATCGAGGATATCTTTAGAAGATGGTGCCTCATGAAGGCGTCAGCTATCATTAAGGACCCTCACCATCCAGGACATGCCCTCTTCTCATTACTGCCATCAGGGATGAGATAGAGCAGGGGTTCCTAATCTTTTTTATACCATGACATACCATTAACCAAGGGGTCCGTGGACCCAGGTTGAGAACCCCAGAGATAGAGAAACTTGAAGACATCAACTCAATGCTTTAAGGATAGCTTTATTACCTCCACTAACAGATTCCTGAATGGTCCATGAACCTATGAGCACTACCTTGTTACTTTTCCCTTTTTTGCACTTTTAAAAATATATTTCTTACTGGTATTTTTAAAATGTATATCACTATACTGCAGCTGAAAAACAAGTTTCATGACATGTCCTGATAATAAACCTGATTCTGATCCTTCAGGATTCATGGAATCAAATTTGGATTATTTTGAGTTCAGTGGTTAATCTTTAAAACAAGTTTTCTGAATCATCAATGTACTCTCAAAGAACTTCTGCTAATCGAGTACTCTGCATTCTCCTTCTAAATCGATCTTTGCTTTGTTCCTCAGACCAAAGGATGCAATCAGGGCTTTGAAGAAGAGGCTTTCGGGAAACAAAAACTTTCGGGAAGTGATGTTGTGCCTGACGGTTGGTCCTGTGATTTGTCTTTAACTTAAATTCAGTTTGTGTTAAGAGCATTTTAATGTGAAATTAATTTTCAGGCATATCAATCATATGACTAGATGTTATTAATAATTTCTAGAACTTCACAAACAAGATAAAGTATGTTTTTTAAACCTTATTTAAAAAACCTTTGATGCTAAAAATAATTTGTGCAATGAATTACATTAATTTTTGTCTAATTTCATATCTTTAAATTTATTAAATGAGGTTTAACTCAATATCTTGTCAGCAGCATTTATTAACAGAAGGAAAAGCCTTCTGTCAGCAAGGGATCTCAGAATATCATCAGTGCGCTCTTCGGTCAGGGCCTTAGTTTCTGACTCCTGTGCTGCTTGCCTATTGCTCTGCCTCATGGGACAGCCACAACAGTAAGGCTAGCAGGATGTTGGGCGCCTCAGTCACAAAAGGCAAATGCTCCCATTGACATCCTGAGAGCCGCAGGCCTGTCCCAGTGCAACTCTGCACAAAGTTGTTAATATAGGAGAGCTTACTGAGTAGAGCACAGTCCAGTATTTAAATTCACACCCACGACAACAAAGATTAATACAGGTTGAGTAGCCCTTCTCCAAAATTCCAAAAGTAGTCAGGACTTGAAGCGAGAATGGTAGAATTGAAAAGAGCCTTTTAGACATGGCGTGACATGAGCTCAACCCCATGTCATGCTCCTCCTGTGCAATGTGGGAACTCATGGAGGCTGCCAGGATGTGTAGAAACTATGTACTGCTACAGCTTCTTGTAGACAGTACGATGGACCAAGAGCAGTGAGAAAAAGAGCAATTGGGAAAGCCTTAAAAAATCAACAACCTTGGTATTTACTAACAACCAAAGATCCCCTTTTTTTCATTTATTCCGTGGTACTAGGCAGGGTTGCCCTCTTAGTCCATTACTATTTGATATTGCCTTGGAACCGCTAGCTATTGCCATTCGTGACTCCCCTAATATATTTGGTATTACTCGTGGAAATGAGACTCATAAATTATCACTATATGTAGATGATCTACTACTATATATTTCTAACCCAGGAAAATCTATTCCGGCAGTATTAACTTTGCTTGCTCAGTTTAGTAGTTTTTCTGGTTATAAACTGAACCTAAGTAAGGGTGAACTCTTTTCCATTTAGACTAATTACTGATTATTTTACTTATTTGGGAGTTAAACTTACTAAGAGACATAAGGATCTCTTTAATTTCAACCTTTTACCATTAATTAATCAGGTTAAACAACTGATTACTAAATGGTCCCCTTTGTCGCTATCATTGATTGGCTGTATTAATGCTTTTAAAATGATTATTTTACCCAAGTTTTATATTTATTTCAAGCGATACCGATTTTTATTCCTAAATCTTTTTTTGATACTATTGACTCTAATATTTCTTATATATGGCAAAATAGAAATCCCAGATTAAGTAAAAATAACAGAAATCTAAGAAAGAGGGTGGTTTGGCATTGCCTGTCCTAAGATTTTACTACTGGGCAATTAATATCTGATACATAATATTTTGGACACAAGATTGGAATATAACTCCAAGCTCACATTGGGTAAACCTTGAAGGCCATTCTGTACAAGGGTTTTCTTTAGCCTCCATTTTAGGAACTTCACTGCCTTTTGCACTATCTAAAGTGAATAAACAAATTTTTAACCCTATAGTTAAACATACATTGTGAATATGGTTTCAATTTTGTAAATTTTTTGGCCTGAATGAATTTATGTTATCAAGTCCTATTATATCTAACTTTTTCCAACCCTCGGTAATGGACAAAGCCTTTTTGATATGGAAAACGAAAGGCATAATATGTTTTCGTGATCTATTTTTGGATAACTGCTTTATGTCTTTTGAGCAGTTAACTGAGAAATTTCATTTGCCTAGATCCCATTTTTCTTAGATACTTACAAATAAGAAATTTTTTAAATACTTAGTTGCCTACCTTTCTGACTTCAAATCCTTCTGGGATTTTTGATAAAATTTTAGGTTTTAATCCTTTGCAGAAGGGATTAATAGCAATAATTTATGATATAATTATGAAATTACAGCCAGATATATCTGATAAAATTAAAAATGAATGGGAAAGGGAACTTCAGCTTTCCCTGCCTACAGAGAAATGGGATAAAATTTTTCAATTAGTTAGTACTTCTTCTATATGTGCTAAACATACTTTAATACAATTTAAAGTAGTACACAGAGCTCATATGTCCAAAGATAAACTAGCTCGTTTTTATTCCCATATAAACCCAACTTGTGATAGATGTCACTCTGAAGTGGCTTCTTTAACTCAGATGTTTTGGTCCTGTCCTCTTTTGGAAAAATATTGGAAAGACATTTTTGATATTATTTCAACAGTTCTATGCTTTGATTTAAAACCCCATCCTATTACGGGAATCTTTGGATTGCCAATGGTAGAACATAGATCTTTATCTTCTTCAGCCTCTGGAATGATAGCTTTTGTTACTTTAATGGTGAGAAGATCTGTTTTGTTGAACTGGAAGGAAATTAATTCTCCAACTACATTCCAATGGTTTTCTCAAACCATATTAAGTTTAAATTTAGAAAAAATTATGTGATATTTTTAACCCTTCGGTTAAATTTGAAGATACCTGGAAACCTTTTATGCAACATTTTCATATGATGTAATCTGACATTTCCAAATCTTTTTTTTAAATTATATGATGAGAGGAGTGGAGTTATGGATCTTGTCTGATACAAGTTGTTGGTCTAGCCCTGTTTTGCCTTTTTTGGGGTTTTTTTTTGTTTATATATTTTTTTTCTTTCTATTTCTTTGTTAACGTTTAATCTGATTATGAGTTTGGAAGTCTTTTATTTCTATGTCACTTAAAATTCATTTTATATATGCTGATGAACATTTTTCCAATCTCTTTGTACCAACTTTGTTATTGAGTTTATAATTTTGAAAAATTAATAAAAAGATTTAAAAAGAAAGAAAAAAATCAACAAAGAACCTCTAACCAAGCAATAAGAAAAGGGAAGATGAATTATGAAAGTAAACAGATACAAAATGTAAAAACAGATAGTAAAAGTTTTTACTAAGTATCTAAAGAGGAAAAGGGTGGCTAATGTGAACACAGGTCCCTTGGAAGATGAAAAGGGGAATTAATATTGGATAATGTGGAAATGCCCGAGGCCTTGGAAAAACTATTTGTCTTTGTGGTAGAGGGCTTGCCTAACATGCCAAAGAGAGATGTTAATGTGATGAGAGGTGAGGATCTCGATACAATAGCTGCCAAGGTAGTCATGAGCAAATTAGTGGGCATTAGTTATAGTAGATATATTTGTGATAATTTACCAAAATTCTCTGGACTCTGGGCAAGTCCCAGCAGATTCAAAAGTAAAGAATATCACGCTACTGTTTTTTAAAAAAGGATGTAGGCAAAAGGCGGTTAACTATAGGCCAGTTAGCTTGATGTCTGTAGTCAAAAAATGCTTGAAACTATTATTGGGGAAGAAATAGTGAGACATCTGGATAGGAAGGTTTCCATTAGGCTGACACAGCATGGATTCTTGAAGGGCAGGTCCTGTTTGATAAAATTACTGAAGTTCTTAGAGGATATAATAAGTACAGTGGTTAGAGAGAACAAGTGGATGTTGTGTGCTTCGATTTTCAGAAAGCGTTTGATAAGGTGTCACATAAAAGACTTAGCCATAAGATAAGGATGCATAGAGTTGGGGGTAGAGGATTGGTTAACTAATAGAAGGCAAAAAGTTGGGATAAATGGGTGTTTCTGTGGTTGGCAATCTGATGGAATGGAGTTCCGCAGGATCAGTGCCAGGCCTGCAGCTGTTCATGGTATGCATTAACGATTTGGAAGTGGGGACTGAGTGTAGCGGACCTAAATTTGCTGATGACACTAAATTAAGAAAAGCAAATTGTGCAGAGGATGCAGCAATTCTGTAGAGAGATATGGATAGGTTATGTTAGTGGGCAAGGGTGTGGTAGATGGAGTATAACAATGGTAAATGTGAGGTCATCCACTTTGGAAAGATGAGTAGAACATTGGATTATTATTTAAATGGTGAAAGATTGTAGCATGCTGCTGTGTAGAGGGACTTGGGCGTGCTTCTGCATGAATTGCAGATGTTTTGGTTGCAACCGCAACAGATTATCACGAAGGTAAATGTAATGTTGGCCTTCATTGTTAGAGGAAAGAGCAGAGAGTTTATGCTGCAATTGTACAGGGTACTGGTGAGGTCCCACCTGGAATACTGTGTGCAGTTCTGGCATTACTTGAAGAAAGACATGCTAGCTTTGGAGACGATGCAGAGGAGGTTCATGAGGTTGATTCGGGAGATAGGAGATATTGAATCTCCTGGGACTGTACACACTCAAAATCAGAAGAATGAGAGGTGATGTTATAGAGACCTATAAAATTTGGAGAGGGATAGATGAATTAGAGGCAGGAAAGTTGTTTTCATTGATAAGTGATAGGAGAACAATTTCTAACCTGTTGCCTTTGAACAGAAGTGTAATTGGATAGGGGCATGTGTTGTATGCAGAAACAAAAAAAAAAATCAGGATTGATGTTGCCAGGTCCATTTCTTACAAACATGAGAAAATCTGCAGAGGCTGGAAATCCAGAGCAACACACACAAAATGCTGAAGGAACTCAGCAGGTCAGGCAGCATCTATAGAAATAAACAGTGGATGTTTTGGGCTGAGGCCCTTCTTCAGGACTAACGGAGATTTTGCCCTACAAAACCATTATTTTTCCCAATTAACATAACTAATTTCTCAGTGTCTGGCCTGTCAATTCTCCTTGAGTTCATTTATAAGGAAGAAAGCCATATCTGATTATTTCATTGACAGATGAAGGAAGCATAGTAAGCAAGGAAGGTTGAATTTTAAATAAGAA
Source organism: Mobula birostris (assembly GCF_030028105.1). Classification (NCBI taxonomy): domain Eukaryota; kingdom Metazoa; phylum Chordata; class Chondrichthyes; order Myliobatiformes; family Myliobatidae; genus Mobula; species Mobula birostris. The sequence continues at coordinate 16,203,021 of NC_092380.1, read as the reverse complement.
TAAACATATAAACTTTTATTCAGATACAGGTTGTGTGATTCATAGGAAAGGCTACTGTTTATCACTTACTTTTGATTTCCCCTGTGAATATGATAGAAAATGTATGGCTGCAATCTGATCATTGAAGATGATCCAGTAGGGGATTCCCTATTAGTAGGGTAAGGAGTTTCAGTTTTTTTAAAAATACTTTACTTTCAAAATTTTCCAAAAAAGACAATGGAATCAACAAGAACATACCAGCTCAGACATGTATAAAAATGAAATAAGCAAAAAAAAAGAAAGAGACTTAACATTAATTAGAGGGATGCCTATTGTACAAAGTGCTCAAAAATACTAAACAGTAAATCTCAAATGAGGGCCGTGAGAAATCGGCTGGGATGAAATGGCTCATCCGCCCCCGGCCTCGTCCAAGTAGGCAAGAAATGGATCCCAGATAGTCGAAAATTTTTTAATTAAATTGGTTCTCAAGAACCTCAGTTTCTCCATCTGTATGACTGAGATCATTATCAGTCATCCATCTCCAAAAGGAAGGGGGAGAAGGTGATTTCCATTATCTCGCGATGTCTTTTGGCAACAATCATCCCCAACATTAGAGACTGTTGTATGGCTGCAGGGAAACAAATAGTAGATTGCGAGCAGCCAAATATGGCGAGACCAGCTTCCAAGGGGAAGGATCTTTTATAGGCCTTTGAGTACCAGTCAAATATTTTGGACCAAAATCGAGTCAGTAATGGGCAAAACCAAAAGGTGTGTGACAACATGGCTTCCCTCCTTTGGCATCTGTCACACATTGGCGAGACAGAAGGGTAAATCCTGTGCAATCTAAGTTTAGAGTAATGGAGATGGTGGACAACTTGAAACTGGATCAGTTGGTGCCTGCTGTTAACAGAGCAAGCCTGTATCATAGACAAACACTTATCCCAGGCAGCTTCAGATAATTCAATGCCCAACTCCTCTCTCTAGACATCTCTAATCTTCACAGTAGATGCTACAGTGCAATTATCAAACAAACGTACAAACTTAGAAACGAGACGCCTGGAGTCAGGAGGGTTCTTTAAGATATCAAAAAACATATGTTTCCCTGGAAGGATTTCAAAATTGCAAATCTTAAATTGAATGTAGTGTCTAATTTGTAAGTAACGAAAAAAGTGCGAATGAAGCAGCTCAAATTTCTCTTTCAGCAGACTAAATGTTGCAAACTGTCCCTCTATGTACAGGTCTTCAGTAGAAATTAGACCCTTCTCCCTCCAAGCATGGTAGGTTTTATCTGACCATGAGTGTAGAAAGGAGTAATTGAAACAGATTGGTGTTTGTACAGAGGTTTCTGGTAAATTCTGAACGCTCCTAATCTGATTTAGAAGTCTGATGGAATTTTTCAAAACAAAACTCAAACTTTTTGAAGTCCCAGGCTTCTCTAACTTAGAGAACAGCATGGCTGGCAAGGAGGAATTGACAACAGATTTAGACTCCATACATAGCCACAAGGGAGCCCCAGGATCTAGGTTATCCAGAGCCCCTGTTACCAAAACATTAAAGTCCTAGCATTGACAGCCCAATAGTAGTGTTTAAATACAGGTAATCTCGGCCCTCCTTCAGACTTGGGCTTTTGTAAATGAATTTTCAAAATCCTGTGATTCTTATAATTCCAGATATAAGACAATATTATGGAGTCTAATTCTTTAAAGAAAGCTGATGTAAGAAAAATGAGGAGATTTTGACAAAGATAGAGAAACCTAGGAAGGGAAACGGTTTTAATTGAATTTATACGACCAATCATGGACAGAGGTAGGGTTTTCCAACTTTCTATGTTCTGTTTAAGTTTTGAAATAAACTCTGCGAAGTTTAATTTGAATATTAATTTAGGATCTTTGGGGATTGTCAAGCTAAGATAAGTAAAGTGATCTTTAACTACTTTGAACGGGACACTTTCCAAAATAACCCGCGTGTAGTCATTGGAGAGGGGCACAAAGTCACTTTTTGACCAATTGATTGAGTATCCTGATAGTCTGCCAAAAGAGGTGATTAAATCTAGAAGAGGGACTGACTTTTCTGAGTTTTGTAAGTAGAGTATCACATTGTCAGCATATAAACTAATAAGTGTTTCAATACCTCCCACTTTCAAACCCAGAATATTTGGGTGACTTCTCATTTTTAAGGCTCTGCTGCGATGGCAAAAAGGGCCGATGAGAGAGGGCACCCCTGCTGGACTGAACGGTGTAGGGGAAACAAAGTTGACTTGTCACCATTAGTTATAATAGAACACATTGGGCTGGCGTATATCAGTTTTACCCAAGATACAAATGACTCCCCGAACCCAAACCTGTACGTCAGTTTCAGTCTTTAAATATATATCCCATGAAGGTGTTGTGGGACCTGGAGGGGGATTGCAGACTGTGGTGTAACTATACAAGTTCAGCTCCTGGAAAGTAAAACAGAGAGTTTGGAAGGTTCTGTGAAAGGTATCTTGGCAAGTTACTGCAGTGTACTTCGTAAATGGTATATGCTATGTACAGATGCTGGAGAGAAAGGGAGAGTGGGAGATGAGGAGCCAATGAAAGAAGTTGCTTTTTCCTGGATGGGGCTGAGCTTAATCAGTGCTGTTGTGATATGCTGGCATTCTGCCAAGTGTGGAGTGCCCATCACCACCTTCAGTTTGGAACTTCTAAAGATTGTGGGAAGCTTTTGGAGAACTAGAAACAATGTAAAGTGTTGACCAAGGCTCCAACCTGTATTTGTAACCACAGTGGTGTATGGTGACCCACTGGATGCTGGTATTGGACTCCCTCCCCATCATCGAGAACATCTTCCAACGGCAGTGCCTAAGAAGGCAGCATCCATCATTTAAAGACCCTCACCATCCAGGACATGTCTTCTTCTTATTACTACCATTGGAGTGGATGTAGTGGTTTGTCCATCGTCGTCGATGAAGATCTCGACACCATTAGTCACTTTGAGACCGGATGCGGTGTGTCCAAAGATGACTGGTCAGGCCAATTCGGGCACGGAATGTCCTGGCACATGTTGGGCAGACGTGTGTAGGCACTGGAGTTGTTGCGCTGGTGGCTCTGGACTTGCGCAGCTCGCGCTTATGTTGTGCTTCAGCAATGCGTCTTGCTTCGTAAGCTTGACAGCCGTTGTGGATGAGGCCGCGCCAGGTAGGGCGGTTTTGTGCCAGCATTTCCCAGGAGGTCGTGTCTATGTCAAACAACTTCAGGGAGGCCTTTAGTGTGTCTTTGTAACACCTCTTCTGCCCTCCATGTGAGCATCTTCCAGAAGAGAGTTCCCCAAAAAGGAGCTGCTTGGGTATGCGCACGTCCGGCATGTAGATGACATGACCTGCCCACCGGGTTCTGTGCTCTCATCAGCAGTGTGTGGACTGATGGCAGACTTGCTCTAGAGGGAACTTAAGTGTCTGGTACTTTGTCTTGCCATCTGATGCCTAATATTCTGCGAAAACAAGTCATGTGGAAATGGTTGAGCTGTATGCATGCCTTCGATACACAGTCCATGTTTCACAGGCATACGGGAGGGTAGTGAGTACCATGGCTCTGTAGACCTTCAGTTTTTTTTTGCTGGACTGATTCCTCAACGTTCCCATACAGTGGAGCGCAGTCTACCGAAAGCAGGACTTGCCTTTGTTATTCTGCAGTTAACTTCTGTATCAATAGTCACTGCTCGGGAGAGGGTGCTGCCAAGGTAAGTACTGTAAACTGGTCCACTGCCTGTAGCTTCTGTCCTTTGATTGTGATTTTGGGTTCTGTGTACGGTGCATGAGGAGCAGGCTGGTGTATGACTTCGGTCTTTTTGATGTTGATGGTGAGTCCAAAGTTGTCACAAGCCATGGAGAATTTGTCCATATTGACTTGCATCTCTGGCTCCGAGCCAGCATACAGGGCGCAGTCAACGGCAAAGAGGAAGTCTCTCAGAACGGTCTCCTTCACTTTGGTAATAGCGTGAAGTCTCCTCAGGTTGAAGAGCTTCCCATCCACTCTGTACTTGAGGCTGAGGTGTGGCCACTGTCGCATGCAAACAGCTACAGGGAGCCACAGGTGAGAACTGAGTTCCAAGTGGGGACCAAAGGTGGACAAACTGCCCTGAAAAGGACGCGACATGTTCCCCCACCAGAGATGCTACCCCTCCCTGATGCCCCATTGAGGGGATGGGTCGGTGGGGATGAAGTGAGAAGCTGGGAGGTGATGGATGGATCTTGCTTTCAATCTGAAGTAAAACTTTTCACCAAGGATCTCCTTAACATTAGGTTTGCACATGATTACAGTGTGATTGTTCACTCTGTACAGGACCTGCTAATAATACTAAATCTGATAAATATTTTAAATAAGACATTTCCAGTCCTTGAATGTTGCCAAGACAAAGGTCCTTTACTAACCTTCTCCAAGAATCCCCTCTCCCACCCCCCCTCCCAAAACTACACCCTCCCAAATTACCCTGAAGCCAGTTAAACACCCCTCAAGCCGTCCATGTAGGTATGGAGTAATTATGGTTATAGAGTACCTGGAGCACTTTGAATAATTCCATCCTTCCCGACTGGCTAATATTAATAAATTGCAGCACTAGGTCAGACCAAATTTCCTCATATTACAACCAAGTATTTCTGAAATCTGAGACCTTAGTGGTTTATTGGCATATTGTCTTGACTTCCCTCCTCTACTACAGTAAAATATAGGCCATCTACCAAGACTACATTATGACCCTTGAGAATTTCCAAGTAGTATGTAATTTAAATCTTGGAAATCAGATGTGAGGATCAGTGGAAGAAGAGAAGCATCTTCTGTTGAGTATGAGCACCAGTTATTTCATGATGAATGTCCCAAAGATCAGTCTTTTGCTCTGTTATTTACTTCCTATTGCATTTCCCATGTTACTGCTGTGGATCTCTTCGGATGTGCTCTGTGGACTGTGAAGCACTTTGGCTGCCCTTGCAGGAGGTGCAGTGCAGTGGGGCATCCTGCCTGCAGGGTATGCTGTCCCTGGATCCAGCACTAGGGCTGCACCGTGATCATTTAAACATCTGCGCTGGAGAAAGATGTTTCAAGGTGTGCTCTGGCCAAAAAATAAAGATCTGTCTGTTGTTGAAATTAGGAAGTAGGGCAGTCAGCTCAAATTAGGAGCAACTGGAGACTTTTTTTTGCCATTTATTGTTCATTGGGACAGGAGGATCTTGACATGTACACTATATACAAAGTTAAATTTTCTTACCAACTGGATGTCAGTCATGCTTTCAGATTTTCTTTTAAACTTTGAGCCTGTGCTTGAACTGATGTAGGTGCTTTCCTTGAATCACTCGGTACTTTTTTCATTAACTTTCAGTTCCTGTTTGGAAGTTGCTGTGGAACTTATTTTCAGAGAATGCATTCAACTTTGGAAACAGTCATTTCGTATATAAATTTATCCTCATCTCCCTACTGGTTCTTTTGCCAATGACCTTAAATCTTTATTTGCAGATGACTCCTTGTGAAAAGGCTACAGTGCCAAAGCCCTTCATATCAGCCCTGTCTATAAGGAATGAGAATGTGCCATTCCCCTTAACTGGACTATACCTCTTCCCTCCCTGTCTCCTATAAAAATGCTGTTCCCTTTTCTCAGTTCCTTCGTGTCCGCCATATCTGTTACCAGGATGATGCTTTCCTTTCAGAGATGTCCTCCTCCTACAAAGAATGGGGTTTCCCTTCCTCCACCATCGATACTGCCCTCACCCACATCTCCTCCATTTTCTGCATTCACCCCATCTTCCAATCACCTTAACCAGGGATAGAGTTCCATTTGTACTCACCTACTACCCCAGGAGCCTCCACATTCAACACATCATTTTCCTCAACTTACCCTATCTCAAAAGGGATCCTACCACTGAACATACCTTTACCTCCCTCCCTCCACTTTCCATAGGGATCACTCCCTCTTTGATTCCCTTGTCCGTTTGTCCCTCCCTCTAATCTCCCTCCTGGCACTTGTCCCTGCAAGTGGCCAAAGTGCTACAGCTGCCCGTTCACCTCCATTCAGGGGCCCCAAACAGTTCTTCCATGTGAAGCAACACTTACCTGTGAATCTGCTGGGGTCGTCTGTTGTGTCTGGTGCTGCCAATGCGGGCTCTTCTACATCATAAATTGGGGGACCACTTTGTCGAGCGCCTCTGCTCCATCTGCCAAAAGCGGAACTTCCTGGTGGCCAATCATTTTATTTTATTTTTTTTTAATTTTATTTTTATTTGGATAAGGAATTCACAAATATCATGTACTTTTTTCACACATATAACCTTTTCCATTTTTTTATATGTATAAAACTACAATTATTTATACATTAAGTACACATTGAGATGATAATAAAAGGAAAATAAACATTTAAATAGATAATTATGTACTGTGGTAAATCTAATCTATTAGGCTAAGTAATGGAATTAGTTGTTAAGAAAAATGGTAATAATAGTTTCCATATAACCCTTCTGGACCATTTCCACTGGTCCAAAATGTTGTATATAAGCCTATGTATCAACCATTGTAGGTGTTTATATCCTAATTTGTTCATGCTTGCTCCTGCCCGCAGACATAATTGTCCAATCCCTATGTACTTATTTACTTAATTTTTTCATTTTTTTTTTTATCCCTTTCCCAAATCTTTCCCTTTACTTGTGTTAATTCTCTATTTTCCAAAAGAAAACAAAAAAAACAAACATTTAGACTAGGGGTGCTTACGTTAGCAATATTACTGTGTTGATGAGAAGAGCAGTATAAATCATTAGGAGAGTCATCTAAAGTCTGCTCACATTGGGGTTATATATTCAATCCATTTATTCCAGATTTGATAAAATTTTTCTTTTTGAGTTCTCAGGGAGTAAGTCAACTTTTCCATTTTAAATATTTCCAAGATAATTTCGTACCAATCTTCTAATGTAGGTGGTATTGGATTTAGCCATTTTCTAGTGATTGATTTCTTACTTGCTGCTAAGAGGGCCTGCAGCAACTTTATATCTTCCTTCTGTTCAAGAAACAATACATGCCCCAAATAGAGCGTCTCAAAGTTCAGAGGTATCTGGGACCTAAGTACCTTAACTAATGTTCTATGAATACCTTCCCAAAATAGACTTAATTTAGGGCAATCCCAAAAAATATGAAAATGATTTGCCTCCTTGGAGCCGCACCTTCTCCAACACATCACATTTGTATCTTTATATTTTTCCTGATATGGGGTCTTGAAGTATCTTATAATGTTTTTCCAACAATGTTCTCTCCAAGTCAAAGAATTAGTCGAGGACCATTGAAAGCTGCAGATTTTCTCCCAAGCCTCCTCTGAAAGTACCAACCCCGCTTCTTTCTCCCACTTCTCTTTAATATACAGTGTATTTACATTTTTAGCATGGGAGAGTGCATTATATAATCGAGAAACTGATTGACTAGTTATTGAACTGCAAGCCGAATTCAGAATCTTGAAAAATTCTAATTCTACTGTTGATAGGTCTGTATATCTACAACTTTGGTTAACATAGTTTCGTACTTGAAGGTACCTAAAAAAGTCATTATGTTCTAGGCCATGTTTGTCCTGCAGGATTTGGAAACTTTGTAATACTCTTTTATCTATAAATGAGAGGTAGGTTGTAAGACCTTTCTTTATCCATAGCTCAAATCTTTTATCTCCTCTGTTGGGAAGGAATTCGGTATCATATGCACACCATCTAAAGAGTTTTAACATGTTATTAATTCCACATGAATTAACCACCTTCTGCCATACTTTTAATGTAAGATTTATCCAAGCGTTTTTAAATTTTTCCAACTGGGCCATCAATCCTTTGTCAGCTATTGAGGCCTGAAGAGGAAAACTGTCAACTAGTCCAAATTCTATTTCCTTCCATCTAGCCTTATATTCCCTATTACACCAATATAACAGAGGGGTTATCTGTGAGGCATAAAAATAATTTCTCAGGCAAGGAAGAACCATACCTCCTCCTTCCTTCCCTAACTGTAAGGTGTTATATCGAATTCTAGGTTTCTTTCCTTGCCAAATGAAGCGGGAAATCCATTTGTCCCATTCCCTGAATTGATTATCATCCACCTCCACCGGTAAAGTACGGAAAAGATACAATAACCGAGGAAGAATATTCATTTTTATAGTATTTATCCTTGAATTTAAACTTAAAAAGGGGATAAGATTCCATCTATGCATATCTGCTTTTATCTCTGAGATTAATGGCCCATAATTTACCTGTGACAGTGTTGAAAGATCCTTCGGCAGGGTTATTCCTAAATATTTTAATGATTTAGCTTCCCACTTAAGATCATGTGTATCCTGCAATTTTTTGGATGGTGTATAATTTAGGGACATAACCTGCATTTTCTTTACATTTATTTTATAACCTGATATTTTCCCAAAGTCATCCAACAGTGTAAACAATCCTATAAATGATTTTTCTGGTTCACTCAGATAGACCAAAACATCATCTGCGAATAACGCCACTTTCTGTTCAATCCCTGCCACCTTGGTACCTTTTACGATTTCGCTCTGTCTTATTAGTTGGGCAAGCGGTTCAATATATAGCGCAAAAAGGAGAGGAGAAATTGGGCATCCCTGTCTAGTGCCTCTCTCTAAGATGAAGGAGTCAGAGAGGTCCCCATTTATCTTAATTCGGGCTGTAGGGCTGTCATATAGAGTCTGAATTACTTTAATAAACTTTTCTTGAAAGCCAAATCTTCCTAACACTCTGTATAGGAATGCCCAACTAACCGAATCAAAAGCTTTCTCAGCGTCCAATCCTACTACCATTGTCTCTGTCTCGTTCTTATTAACCTGTTCTAATATGTGCAGAGTTCTCCTTATGTTGTCCTGTGTTTGTCTTTGTTGAATAAATCCAGTCTGGTCTAAGTGGATTAGGCCAGGTAAAAGCTTTTCCAATCTGCGCGCTAATATAGATGTAAATAGTTTGTAATCTAAGTTAAGAACACTAATTGGCCGATAATTGCCACATTCTAGTTTATCATTACCCTCTTTAGGAATAACTGAAATAATCGCTTCTCTCCAGGATGGTGGAGTTTCTCCTCTCTGCAAGATCCAATTAAAGGTGTTAAGTAGTAATGGGGCTAACTGTGTCTTCAGGGACTTGTACCACTCTGAGGTAAACCCATCAGAACCCGGGGACTTTCCAGCCTTTAACCTAGAGATGGCCACGTTCAGTTCTTTGACAGTTACTGGTTCTAATAAGCTTTCATTTTGTAAATCTGTAAGTTTAGGTAGATCTAAAAAATTCAATACACTGTCTATATAGGGCTCATTGGGGGCCCGGGGTTGGGAGTACAGCTCTTGATAATATGTTTCAAAACTCTCTTGAATTTTCCCTATTGTACTCTCCACAAGCTTTGTCTTTGGATTCTTTATTTTATGAATTGTATTGTCTGCTTGTTGTTTTCGTAATTTATATGCTAATAATCTAGCTGATTTACCTCCTACTTCATAATTCTTTTGTTTCAGGTAAAGAAAATTTCTTTGAGTTTCCAACATATAAATATCGTCAATTTCACTTTGCAATTTCCTAATTTCCTGTTTTCGATTTGAATTACTTTTGTTGCTATCTACAACTTGAAGTTGTTTTAATTTTCCTTGAAGGTCTGCTAATTTTTGTGCATTGATTTTTTTCATGTGAGTGGTAATGGAAATAATTTTCCCTCTCAGTACAGCTTTCAATGTATCCCATAAGATCACTGGTGATGTTTCTCCCGTGTCATTAAGGTCTAGATATTCTTTGATTTCTCCCCTTAATCTCTCCATTACTTTCGGGTTATTGAGTATATGTGAGTTTAGCCTCCATAGTGTTTTCCTCATTTTCCTTTCCAGGATTAGAGACATAGAGACTGGGCTATGATCCGACAGATCAATTGTTGCAATATTACAGTTTTTTATCCTGAGTCTATCTGTATTAAAGATAAAGAAATAGTCTATCCTTGAATAGGCTGAATGAGGGAAAGAGTAATATGTATAATCTTTACTAGTAGGGTGTAATTCCCTCCAGACATCTATAATTCCCAACTTCTCCATCAATGAATTCACTTCCCGAGTCAGAGGTTTATTCTGAGTAACTATTCTTGAAGAATCTAATATAAGATTTAATCTAATATTAAAATCCCCTCCACAAATTACTACCCCTTGAGAACTGACCATTAGGTCAAAGATGTGTCTATAAAATGACCATTCACAACCTGGAGGAGCATAAACATTCAGCAATGTTATTTCTGTACCTTCTATTCTTCCTGTGATTTTTACGAACGGTCCTTCTTTGTCTCTAGTCTCTGAAATATGTTCATAATTAAGAGTACTTGATATTAAAGTAGCTACCCCTCTTTTGTGACTCAATTTATATGATGAATAAAATACATGCTTAAAGCCCATTCTTTTTAATTTTCCATGTTCAGATTGGCTCGTATGTGTTTCCTGGAGGAAAGCTATTTGTGCCCTCTCTTTTTTCAATTTAGACATAATCTTATTTCTTTTAATTGGATTCAAAACCCCATTAACATTATAGGAAATTATTTTTACCAATTCAGTTTGCATTTTTCTCTAGTAGAAAAAAAACCTCTCCTTTTCTAACCAAACAGTAAGCAATCCCTTCTCAACAGTAAACCAAGACATATAACCACACCCTAGACATTTTTGAACGTGCAACATTTGAAAATTTTTCCCGACTTCCCACAGTGAGGCCTGAGCACCGACCCGCCTCAGTTCGGAGGGATAACCTCTATCTTCACCCTGTGTTAGAGGGCCCTCAGCAGTTTGAATAATCATAGAGAATTTTCTCCTATTTATGTCTCAACCATATTGCTATCATTCAAGTTATTCTGTCTAGTTTATTTTTAGTGACCAGTTTTCATTTTACCTTTAAGTCCGATTTACTCTTTTCAGTCATTTCTCTTAATTAATCTGTGTTCTCTGTACATTCGCATCTGAATATTTGCAACTTTTCCTTGTAGTTTGACACTCTGGTTCGTGTGGAGCGTCCTTGCCGCACTAACTGCCACGACTTCTGCCTAATCCTCTCCAGTAGCGACTCCGGTTGGGTGATAACTTTAATAGGTAGTCCCCGGTCTGCCAGGTCCAATGTTGCCTCCTCTACCGTAGCGTAAGTTTTTGTTCCTTCGTCATAAAAGACTCTCAGCTGAGCTGGATACAGGGTCTGGAATCTGATGTTGTTTTCCTTCAGGACTGTCCGTGTTTCCGTATATTCCTTCCGTCTGGCAAGAATCCCCGGTGTGTAGTCGTGGTCTAAACTGATTTTACAGTTGTTTCACATGAAACCTTTCTTTTGCCATGCCCTTTTAAGCACCTCTTCCTTCGTTCTGTAACTGAGAAATCTGACCAGAATCGATCTGGGCTGGGCGCCTGCTGGAAGCTGTCGTGCCAACGCGCGGTGAGCTCTTTCTATCTGTAGGTCTTTTGCGGCCGGTATATCAAGGTTCTCTCTAAGTAGCTTCTCCACGAAGGGAATCATCAATCCGGGTTTACCTTCAGTTCCTTCGGGAACTCCGTAAATCCTCACATTTTCCCTTCTCGAGCGGCCTTCTTGATCTATTAGTTTCCACTGGAGCTGGTCTTGCAGCTTCAGCATTTCTGCTATCACCTCCTCTGTGTTTTGTAGCTTCTCTTCAATTCCAACAATCCTCGCTTTGGCTTCATCTATCCGCGAGTTAGTTTTTACTATTTCTCCTTTAATACCTTCCAGCTGTTTGCTGTTATCTTGTTGGAACTCGCGAATCTCTCCGAGAATCAAGGACAGAGTCACCGATTCCCCCTCATTATCTCCGTCCTGGCTTGCCGTGGGGGAACTAGGCCCGTCGCCTTGCTGCGTCTCTTTATGTTTATCAGCCTTCGGAGCGGACTTTTTAATCTTGTTCTTAGACATCATCCTTGCCCCTTTTATTAATATAGTTATGCAATATTAAGTATTTGTCTAAATTTGATTATGGGGCAGTTTACCTTCTTTTTTGTCGAGAGACCTTTTCCTTACGCCGCCATTCCCTTGATGACCCGGAAGTCCATCGGCCAAACATTTTAATTCTGATTCCCCTTCCTGTTTCGGCATGTTGGTTCATGTCCTCCTTTTGTTCCATGATGAGACTACTCTCAGGGTGGAGGAACAAAACTTTATATACCTTCTGGGTAACCTCCAACCTAATGGCATGAATATCAATTTTTCCTTCTGGTTAAAAAGAAACTCTCCCCTCTCCACTCTGGTCATTTGCCTCTTCTCACCTGCATATCACCTCTCCCGGATTCCCTCTTCCTTTCCTTTCTCCTGTGGTCCACTCTCCTCTCCTATCAGATTCCTTCCTCTCCAGCCCTTTACCTTTCTTACCCACCTGGCTTCACCTGCCACCTTCTAGCCATCCTTCCCTGAATCCCCCACCTTTTAGTCTGTCACTTGCCCCCCTTCCTTTCCAGTCCTGATGAAAGGTCTTGGTCCGAAACACCAACTGTTTATTCATTTCCATAGATGCTGCCTGATCTGCTGAATTCCTCCAGCATTTTGTGTGTGTTGCTCTGGATTTCCAGCGTCTGCAGAATTTCTAGTGTTTCCCGTTCCCCTTGAGCTTCATTGAATACCAAATGATCGCGTTTTCCACCTCTTTGCCTTTTTCCTACAGCCTTACCCATAATCACAGTTAAAATTAACAATGAGCTTTTAAGTCATATCCCAGTTTAATTCTAGAGCAAAGGACATGACACTGGGGGAGTTTGGTGAGTTGGACAACATCTGTGAAGGGAAGTGAACATTACGTAAGAAATAAGAGCAGGAGTAGCCCACCTGACCTGTTGAGTCCTCTCCGCCATTCAATTAGGTCATGGCTGATCTGGCCCTGAACCCAGCTCCACCTACTTGCACTTTCACCATAGCCCTTACTTCCCCTCAAATGCAAAAATCTATCTTAATTGTGTCTTAAATATACTCAGTAGTCACTTTATTAGGTGCCTCCTATACCTAATAAAGTGACCAATGTGTGTATGTTTGTGGTCTTCTGCTGCTATGTGTTTTGTGCATTCAGAGATGCTGCTCTGTACACCACGGTTGTGGTTATTTGAGTTACTGTCGCCTTCCTGTCAGCTAGAACCAGTACGGCCATTCTCTTCTGACCTCTCTCATTAAGAAGACATTTTTGCCCATCGAACTGCCTCTGACTGGATTTTTTTTGTTTTTGTGCCGTTCTCTGTAAACTCTTAGATAGAGACTATTCTATGTGAAAATCCCGATAGATCAGCAGTTTCTGAGATACTTAAATCAACCTGTCTTGCACCAACAATCATTCCATGGTCAGAGTTACTTAGATCACATTTCTTCCCCATTCTGATCTTTAGTCCGTATAGCTACTGTCGGCATGCTTTTTTATACATAGAGTTGATGCCACATAATTTGCTGATTGGAACATTCACAACAGGCTGGAGGAACTCGTCAGGGCTCAGGGTTCCGGCCCGAAACGTCGACTGATCTTTTCCACAGATGCTGCCCGACCTGCTGAGTTCCTCCAGCATGTTGTGAGTATTGCTTTGACCCCAGCATCTGCTGATTATTTTGAGTTTACGATTTACTGATTGGATATTTGCATTATCGAGCAGGTGTGCAGGTGTATCTAATAAAGTGTCCACTGAGTATATATTTAATGAGGCTCCCTCTGCTCTTTCCCTGGGCAGTGAATGGGATCCTGATCAGCGATGGCAGCTAAGATGCAAGAGGTTCTGTAGATGCTGGAAATATTGAGCAATGCACACAAATTGCTGAGGAACTCAGCAGACCCTCCTGATGAAAGGTCTCGCCCCCCCCCCCCCCACCAGGTGTCCAGCATTTTGAGTGTGTTGCTCCGAGCTGTTGTTTGTCCATTTCCCTCTGCAGGTGCTGCCTGGCCCAGTGATTTTTTGTTCAGCAAGTGTTTTTTTTCCTCTCTACTTGTGTTGCATTTTCAACAAATTATTCTAGAGCAAAACATTCAGTAATTTGGTCCATTCTCAGCTAATGGTATCTGCAAAATAATGTGTGGCATTTCAATTTGCCCTGACATCTTCAAAGATTAGTATTATGGGGTTGTACAGTAGGTAAATCAAGCCCTGCAGCCCACCCAGTTCACACTGATCATCACCCATTGACACTAAACCAACACTGGTCTAGGTCCCAGCTTACAGTGCTGAATAAAAGCATTTGGACAGGTATATGATAGGAAAGGTTTAGAGTAGGGGTTCCCAATCTGGGGTCCACAGATCCCTCGGTTAATGCTAAGGCTCAATGGCATAAAATAGGCTGGGAACTTCAGAGGGATGTGGGCCAAATGGGACCAGCTCAGAAAGACGCCTTGGTCGGCATGGGAGAGTTGGGCCGAAGAGCCTGTTTCTATGTTGTATGAGTCTTGACTATATTACTGACTTGGAGGAGGATGCAAGGTATATAAGGCTTTAAAGTTACTGATGGTGTGACAGTAGGTGAGAAGCCATGCTGTAGAGAGTGTACTTGCACTCTTAAAACAAGGTATACATTGGTTGTGTGTAAGAACAAAAACTTGGCATGTGGAATTTAATGTAGGAAAATGTGATGTCATGAACGTGACATTAGGAAGCAAAAGCTGGATTATTATCTAAATGGAGAAAAATTACAATTAAGTGGAGTGGAGACATTAAGTCTTTTTGTGCATGAAAAACAGTATCCCTTTGCAGCAAGTAATTCTGAAAGCAAATGTCATATTGGCTTTTATTGCTAGAGAGTTAGAGTTTAAAAATAGAGAAAGGTTTGAAGATACAGCACAGTAACAAGCCCTTCTGGTCCAATGAATCCACACTGCCCAATTACATCCGTGTAATCAATTAACCTGCTGATCCATACATATTTGGAATGTGGGAGGAAACTGGAGCACCCAGAGGAAACCCACGTGGTCGAGGAGAACATACAAGTTCCTTAAGGACAGTGGCGGGAATACCCATGTCACCGGCGCTGTAAAAGTGTTTACAGTAATGCTATGCTACAGTGCCATCTCCAAAATGTTATTGCAATTGGACAAGGTAGTGGTGAGGTAGCACCTGAATTTCTGTAAATAGATTGGTTCTGCTATCTACAAAATTATATACAAGCAAGGGAGATAATCCTAAAGAGATTCACAAGACGAATTCCTGGCATGGGAGGGTTATCTTATTACAAATAACTTGACAAAATAAAATTATGCCTGTATCTTATCTTGGAGTTTGGAAGAAATGAAGAGTGGTCTTACTGACAGATGCAAGATCCTACTAGGGCAGGACAGTATAGATGTTGAAATGTTTCTACTGGTGCAAGTGTCTGTAAAGGGGAGAATCATTTAAAGCTGCTGTTGGTAGAACTCAGTGCTGTGAACCTCTGGAATTCTATAACTATACGGTTGTGGGATCTTGATTGCTGGAGTTATTAATAACAGAGTTAGATGAACTTCTGAATGACTAGCAAATTCAGGGCTATGGGAAACTAGGATGGAAGAGGGATTGAGATCTTAGAGTAATTTAGTCATGATCAGATGGAATGTTAGACTTAAAGGTTCAAGTGTCCTCCTATTCCGGTTAGTGTTCTTGTGATAGACAAGCTACAGCATTTGGCTGCCTGAGAACTGTCTCCCTTGCCAGGTTCTTCTTCCGTCTCTCTGCTGTTGGGCCACATTCATAAGATAGGAGAGAAACCATCTAAAAACATGCTCAAGGGAGGAGCAGGCTGCTGACTGCATGTTGTGGCTGAGATTCATCAAGGTGAATGGCAGTTTGGAGCCATGAAGGAAGGTTCTGGACCACATCAGAGCTGCAAGTGCTGCTTCCCCAAGTAATAGCATGCGCCTGCTTCCAAAGAGAATTTGTGTCCAGAATCTGGTTCCTCAGTCATGTAAAGGTTCACCACGCCTGGGAGATATTATGCTGTTTTGAGGGACAGCTGTCAACTTTGATTGAAGGTCTTTTAGTTATCACACTGAGCTAAAATTTGGAACCTGGAGGATATTGTTAAAATGAGAGCATTAAATTCCGTTTTCAGCGATGAGTTGTATAGATCATAGAAGTCTGGCGGGCACATGAAGCAGAGAATCAGGAAATATCCCTGTTCAGAATCATCAGCAAACAAAAGCTTCCAGTCTTGTGTTGAGTTGGTATTGTCCCAGAGATGCCCACATCCCTGGGGTTGATTAACATAACTGTATATGTCTCTCAGTCGCTGTGGTTTGATTGTAACAGTAACTGCAACTTGATAATTAATTAAAATTCTGAACTGCCTTGGAGACCTGGATGTATAAAACTTCCCACTTTCCCACTTGAGTGTTTTGCTGCATTTAAGCATTGAAACGTACTGTAAGTTAAATCAGAATTGTCTGCTGTTAAAATTGGTGCACTCTGGATCAACGTATTTTGAGATTGAAATTGTTTATTTCTTTAACCTGTACAGGTTCTGGAGACCTGTGTGAAAAACTGTGGTCATCGATTCCACGTGCTGGTGGCCAGTCGTGACTTTGTGGAGGATGTGCTAGTGAAAACCATTCTGCCGAAGAACAATCCTCCCAATATAGTGCAGGATAAAGTCCTGAGTTTAATCCAGGTAAAAGGTGCCAGTAGTTCATTGTTATCTCCAGTATTTAGTCATTCAGCAATATCTAACCCTTGACAACAATGTTAGTTTGGAAATGTTGCTTCCTTAAAATGTTTTATTTTTGTTTATGGTAGACTGTTTGAAGCTGAACACAAATATAATTTCAGACTACTTGTATCACGTAGGAACTTAGAGAAACAAGAAACTGTTTTGTTAATGATTTTCATTTATCTGTTGTGTCTGAGACTTCTTGCTTCAGTGTCCAACAATAATCACCCAGCATTGATGGACTCCTGTTGCCCTGACACTGTTTCTCCATGACCGCAATGGCCTGATGAAACCTGTCACTATGCTCGTCACTGTCAGCGCCAAGATTTGCAGGGAAGAAGTTTAAATGGGAATGCAGAAAATGAATCTTTAGTGACATGTTGCTTCATGGCTTTGTATTCTTGAAGCATGTTGTCAACCAGCTGCATGTAATTTGGTGCTCTGTATTTGTCAAGAAAGTTTTCAACAATGTCCTTGAATGCTTTCCATGCTATTTTTTCCGGTCCCACTAGAAGTTCTTTGAATTGCCTGTCATCGATGACCTATTTGATTTGTGGATTAATAAAAATGCCTTTCTTAATCTTGGCATCAGTTATTCTGACTTGAATTATAAAGTGAAATAACAAATATAGCCCATTTCAAAATAAATGGTGTGTGATAGGGAAATTTCATGGTGATTTTCATGATCAGCAGCCCAAAATCCGTAAGGTTTTCCCAGAAGTATTCAGAAAGCAAAATCTTTGTTGTCTGTTGTAATTAGAAATGTACAAAATTGATGAACAGCAAACCAACTGGTCCATTAATCCATAGAGTGATCAAAACATCATACTTAAAGCTCTTCAAGTAGCCTCCTCACCACATTTGCAAACCATGAGATTTGGAAGAGGCATAAATGGTGAAATCCCTAGACTAATATCATCATCATCATCATCAGGTGCCATGCCCAGTTTGAGCTTTGACTGCCATGGCCCACACACTGCTGTTTCAGGTCAAGTGCTTCTCACTTGCTTCTGCATTTGTCTCAACGTCTCAGTCTGCCTCGATGCTTTAGTCACCGATTAATGGATGCTTTAAACGGTGCAATGGTGTCGAGCCTCGGTTCGCACCCCACCTCTAAGTTTCTTTGCATCAAGGCTATAGGAGTACGCGCTCGCTTCCCGTTATCTTCTCAGAGACAGCAAAGCACTGGATAGCTTAAATGATCTCCAAACTGTATATCGCAGGCTCTAACTCTAACAGAGCCAGAAATACACTTAAGGTGGAAAAACAGACATAAAAGGAGTAAAAAGGATATTTTCGTGAGATATCTGGAAGATGTCGATCGAGGGAGTGTTGTACGCTGGCGCCATCTTGACCAGATCATTGCAAAATGTCAAATACTCAGGGGTTTTTTTTTTTGCTAATTCTCATGTAATTCCATGCTTTCACTTTGTTGTGCTGATGGTCTGCCTGACAAAAGAGTAAATGAGTTGTGCATTCCTCCTAACAATACTACAAGGACAAAAAATTCAATAGTGTTCATATTCTTGGGAAAGATATCTCAGCTTTAGAATGTTTGCAGTATAGTTTTACCAGAATGATTAAATTATAGGCACACATTGCCAAGGCACACATGCTAGAAAGTTTAAGAAGAGCTCTGGTGAAAACAGGTTTAAAAAAAATTAGATTGATAGTGTACACAGTGTAACTGTGTATCTTGGGACAGCAGAACATAAGATTGTAAAATTTTATCATTTAGAGTTAAGCTATTAAGAGTAAGTCAACAAACAACTGAAAGTCTAGAATTCTCAAACTTAGTGAGGTTTGAACATACTTGCAATTGTACTTTTGTTCTGTGAAGGTATTGTGCTTTTGCAACATAAGCAGAGGATTCTTTTGCTGAGATGAAGGCCATTTGGTCTTACTGCCAACTGAAATACAATGTCTAATCCAAGTTTCCAATTCTTAATCCATAGCCATTTGTTGCAGCATTTCTGTCTAGCCAAATTCTTCTTAACCTTTTATTCCGCAAGGGTATTTGTTTCTGCTTCCTTTTTAGGGTCCCCTATAGTTGCACTCTGTTCTAAATGCTCCATTGTTAATTGATTTCTGTTACAGGAAATAAATCTTTGCAATAAATTTTACCCACACCCTACAAGACACTATATCTACAAGACAAGACATCATATCTTTTTATGTCTCCTTGTTCTGTCAACGTGCCTATCCAACAGTACCTCATAATTAAAATTATACAGCTTATATAAGAATTGCATCAGACATAATACACTTATTGACCATCCTGTTATCACTTCAAAAGAAATCAAGTCAAGTTAGTTAGATATTTTGAAACAAAAAATTCCATTATTCCTGCATGTCTTTAATTTGTGACCTTTCATACTGGCTATTAATACTTAGCTGCAAACGTTTTCCTTTAGTTTTCTTACTATTGAGGTTAGATTTTCTTGCCTCTAATTTATTTGTTCTTCTCTTTTTTTTAAAACAAAATATATACTGTTAACAATCTTCCAGTCCATTGGCAGTGTTTTTTGTATCCAGATGGAGACAGACACAAGAGACTGCAAATGCTGGACTGTGAAGAAACATCCCCCTCTCCCACCTTGGTTTCAAGCTTGATTTTTTTTTTATAAAAATAAACTTTAATTATAATAAAAATATATTTACACAAATAAACTAGGTAATGATTGAGATGTAGAATATTATAAGGCTAGCAGGAAGGAGCTTAAGAAAGAAATTGGGAGAGCCAGAAGAGGCAATGAGAAGGTCTTGGCGGACAGGATTAAGGAAAACCCCAAGGCATTCTGCAAGTATGTGAAGAGCAAGAGGATAAGATGTGAGAGAATAGGACAGTGGAAAAGTGTGTATGGAACCAGAGGGGATAGCAGAGGTATTTAATGCAACACACATTGAAGTTGCTGGTGAGCGCAGCAGGCCAGGCAGCATCTCTAGGAAGAGGTACAGTCGACGTTTCAGGCTGAGACCCTTCGTCAGGACTAACCGAAGGAAGAGTTAGTAAGGGATTTGAGAGGGGGAGGGGGAGATCCAAAATGATAGGAGAAGACAGGAGGGAGAGGGTTGGAGCCAAGAGCTGGACAGGTGATTGGCAAAGGGGATATGAGAGGATCATGGGAAAGGTGGCCCGGGGAGAAAGACAGGTGGGGGGGGGGGACCAGAGGATGGGCAAGGGGTATAGTCAGAGAGACAGAGGGAGAAAAAGGAGAGTGACAGAAAGAATGTGTGTATAAAAATAAGTAACGGATGGCGTACGAGGGGGAGGTGGGGCATTAGCGGAAGTTTGAGGAGTCAATGTTCATGCCATCAGGTTGGAGGCTACCCAGACGGAATATAAGGTGTTGTTCCTCCAACCTGAGTGTGGCTTCATCTTTACAGTAGAGGAGGCCATGGATAGACATGTCAGAATGGGAATGGGATGTGGAATTAAAATGTGTGGCCACTGGGAGATCCTGCTTTCTCTGGCGGACAGAGCATAGGTGTTCAGCAAAGCGGTCTCCCAGTCTGCGTCGGGTCTCGCCAATATATAGAAGGCCACATCGGGAGCACCAGACGCAGTATATTTAATGAGTACTTTGCTTCAGTATTCACTACAGAAAAGGATCTTGTGGTTGTAGGGATCACTTGCAGTGGACTGAAAAGCTTGAGCATGTAGATATTAAGGAAGAGGATGTGCTGGAGCTTTTGGAAAGCATCAAGTCGGATAAGTCACTGGAACCAGATGAGATGTACCCCGGCTACTGTGGAAGATGAGGGAGGAGATTGCTGAGCCTCTAGCAATGATATTTGCATGATCAATGGGGAAGGGAGAGGTTCTGGAGGATTGGAGGGTTGCGGATATTGTTCCATTGTTCAAGAAAGGGAGTTGGGATAGCCCAGGAAATTATAGACCAGTGAGTCTTACTTCAGTGGTTGGTAAGTTGATGGAGAAGATCCTGAGAGGCAGGATTTATGTACATTTGGAGAGGCATAATATGATTAGGAACAGTCAGCATGGCTTTGTGAAAGGCAGGTCGAGCCTTGTGAGCCTGATTGAATTTTTTGAGGATGTGACCAAACACATAGATGAAGGTAGAGCAATAGATGTAGTGTTTATGGATTTGACAAGGTACCCCATGCAAAGCTTATTGAGAAAGTAAGGAGGTATGGGATCCAAGGGGATATTGCTTTGTGGATCCAGAACTGGTTTGCCCACAGAATGCAAAGAGTGGTTGGAGATGGGTCATATTCTGCATGGAGGTCAGTGACCAGTGGTGTGCCTCAGGGATCTGTTCTGGGATCCCTACTCTTCATGATTTTTATAAATGACCTGGATGAGGAAGTGGAGGGATGGATTAGTAAATTTGCTGATGACACAAAGGTTGGGGATGATGTGGATAGTGTGGAGGGCTGTCAGAGGTTACAGCAGGACATCGATGGGGTGAAAAACTAGGCTGAGAAGTGGCAGATGGAGTTCATTTTAATAAGTGTGAGATGGTTCATTTTGGTAGGTCAAATATGATGGCAGAACATAGTGTTAATGGTAAGACTCTTGGCAGTGTGGAGGATCAGAGGGATCTTGGGGTCTGAGTTCATGGGACACTCAAGGCTGCTGCGCAGGTTGACTCTGTGGTTAAGAAAGCATATGGTGCATTGGCCGCCTTCAATCGTAGGATTGAGTTTAGGAGCTGAGAGGTAAGTTGCAGCTATATAGGACCCTGGTAAGACCCCACTTGGAGTACTGTGCTCAGTTTTGGTTGCTTCACTACAGGAAGGATGTGGAAACCATAAAAAGGGTGGTGAGGACGTTTACAAGGATGTTGCCTGGATTGGGGAGCATGCCTTATGATAATAGGTCGAGTGATCTCGGCCTTTTCTCCTTAGAGTGACAGAGAATAAGAGTTGACTTGATAGAGGTGTGTAAGATGATGAGAGGCATTGATCGTGTGGATAGTCAGAGGCTTTTTCCCAGGGCTGAAATGGCTAACATGAGACGGCACAGTTTTAAGGTGCTTGGAAGTAGATACAGGGGAGATGTCTGGGCTAAGTTTTTATGCAGAGAGTGGTGAGTGCATGGAATGGGCTGCTGGCGACAGTGGTGGGGGCAGATATGATAGGGTCTTTTAAGAGACTCCTGGACAGGTACATGAAGCTCAGAAAAGTAGAGGGCTATGGGTAACCCTAGGTAATCTCTAAGGTTGGGATATGTTTGGCACAGCTTTGTGGGCTGGAAGGCCTGTATTGTGCTGTAGGTTTTCTATGTTTCTATATGTTTCTAAACCTTGCAATGCCTTTTCAGTTTTTACATTCATAGTCAGTGCATTCAGAACTGTTATAATTACATTCCTGCACTTCAAAAGCACTGCTGCCACTTGTCATCTAGGATGGTTTCCTCACCCATCCTGGCCCCTCCCTTTTCTAGTAGCAGAAGAACTGTGGTCCTCACGCACTGAGCCCTTTCAAACTTGAATTATATCCTTGGTTAATGAACATGGTTGCAAATCCTCAGGAGTCTTGCGAGGTTTGGCATGTCATCAAAGACCTTGGCAAACTTCTATAGATGTGTGGTGGGAAGTGTGCTGACTTACTGCATTATGGGAACGCCAGTGCCTTTCAACAAAAAATCCTACAAAAGGTGATGGATTTGGCCCAGTCTGTCATGAGTAAAACCCTCCCAACCATTGAGCACATTGACATGAAACGTTGCCATAGAAAAGCAGAATCCATCATCAAAGATCCTCACCGCCCAGGCCGTACTCTTTTCTTGCTGCTCCCATCAGGTAGAGGTACAGGTACCTCAGGACCTGCACCACCAGGTTCAAGAACAGTTACTACCCCAAAACCATCAGGCTCTTGAACAAAAGGGAGAACTATACTCATTCTACTTCTGATGTTCCAACAACTGACGGTCTCACTTTAAAGACTCTTTATCTTGTTATTTCATACTCGTTATTTATTGCTATTTATTTATATTTGCATTTGCACAGTTCATTGTCCATTGATCCTGTTTACAGTTACTGTTCTATAGACTTGGTAAGTATGCCCACAGGAAAAAGAATCTCAGGGTTGTATTTGGTGACATGTACATATTCTGATAATAAAATTTACTTTGAACTTTTGAACTTTGAAATGCTACAGCCATGTCTTTGGAGCTCCTATGCTGTGCTTTAATATTTCCTGTCACAATATATTTGTACTATCGAACATTTTAAGCAAGCACTATTGTTTGAGGCAGTGTTGTCTCCTTTTATGAAGTACCTAGGTTGCGTGTCACTGAGCTTGCATAGATTCAAATGAGGTTGAAATGTATATTTTGCAAATCAGATTGGTCTGGTCAACTGTAGACACTGATATGATGGTACTTCATATTTCCTGTTGCTTTCATGTCAGTTGAACCATGAAACAAACATAATTACTACTTAAAGGTTACATCCACTACCTGGTACGTTGCAAAGCGTAGTCTGCTGTTAAAATTGCTACAGTCAACTGTCAAAAGGTGTTGCTGCTCTTTCTAATGCTTTGGATTAAAGAGTTACGAAACATAATTGAGCCACTCTTGCAGGAAACAATGTGCAGATTTTGTGCAATGCTAGTATAATGTGTTCTAAGGTGAATAACTTGGAGATCCTTTATCAATGAATTAAAATTATTCCAAACCTTTATTAAGTACTACAAAGCCTTAGTAGAATTGTGTCCAATATCAGTCATTACATTTTGGGAAGAATACGAAATCTGAAGGGTTCAGGCAGATTTACTTTGTTGATAACAGTATTGAGGAACAGTTGTAGATCTGAGGGGCGGCATGGTAGCATACCGGATTACACAGTGCTTTACAGTACAGGCAACTCAGGTTCAATTCCCACCACTTCCTGTAAGGAGTTTGTACATTCTCCCTGCCATCGCATGGGTTTCCTCTGGGTGCCCCTGTTTCCTATCACAGTCCAAAGATGTAGTGGTTAGTAGGTTAATTGGTCGTTGTAAATTGTCCATTGCTTAGGCCAAGGTTAAATCGGGGATTGCCAGGCAATATGGCTGGAAGGGCCTATTCTGTACTCTCAATAAATAAATAAATTATTCTCCTCACGAAAGAGAAGGTCAAGGGGAAGTTTAAAACTGAAGTGTGATTTGTTTCCAGTATTTGTTGGCTTAGGAGCTAAGTGACACAGTATTAAAGAGTCGGAACAAGCATAAAACTTCCTTTTAACGTAGTTGCTTTAATTTGGAAACTATTCCTTCATAGCTTCTGTAATAAAACAATAGGATCAATAAGAACGAATATTGAAGCATAAATTATATTTGCTAGAAATCAAAATAGAAAATGCTGGAAACACATGAGGGAGTGAGGAAGGTTTACTATTTTAGATCATCCCTGCAGTTTATCAGTGAGACTTGTAATTCTGTTCCAAAATTGTGGAATGCTTTTACCATGATGCGAGGGGTAACTAAAGCTAAAAATGGACGTGTAAAAAGCAGACAGGTATACCATTCTTACGATGGAATAATTCTTAATGCTGTGTATCTAACTTTGGGTGCAGGCTTGGGCTGATGCCTTCCGGAGTACTCCAGATCTCACTGGCGTCGTGACTGTTTATGAAGAGCTGAGGAGAAAGGGGCTTGAGTTCCCTATGACTGATCTTGATGCACTGTCTCCCATCCACACACCCCAGAGAGTGAGTATAAACTAGATTCTGGTTATTGCTTATTTCTGTTATCTTGACTGATTTTGGGTAGGTGAACTACTAAAATTTTTCCACTGTGTTGACTTGGTAAAGATTGAGTATCTTTAATGTTTGATGATTGCAGATATTTGGCAGCAGCATCAGTTCTAACCAACCCTTTTGTTGGTATAAAATGGTCAGTGCTTTACACATGATTTGTGGTTGACTGTAGTCTTTCAACGTTGCATCAGCAGTACAAACCTCACTGGTGAGATTCATACATGGAGATACGGAAGAACTAGTGATCTTTGGAGAGGAAAGCAACATGCTCA
This sequence comes from Mobula birostris, assembly GCF_030028105.1. Lineage (NCBI taxonomy): Eukaryota > Metazoa > Chordata > Chondrichthyes > Myliobatiformes > Myliobatidae > Mobula > Mobula birostris. Next base: position 16,178,431 of record NC_092380.1, on the reverse strand, counting down.
GAATCTTTGCAATTGGGTCTTGGCATGAGCATTGGGTCAAATGTGAGGTTCAAAGATTCAAAGTACATTTATTGTCAAAGAATGTATGCAGTATACAACCCTGGAATTTGTCTTAGACAGCTATAAAAAGAAAAATCCATGGAAATCCATTCAAAGAAAAACATCAACCAACCCCACCCCCCCCATGCACAAAAAAACCAATAGCACGAACGACACAAAAAAAAAGAGTGAAAAACACAGAATATAAAACACAAAATCGAAATTCCAGGCATATTTCAGTTCAGCTCAAGGTTCGTTATCTGCAAACTATCCCAATTCAAAATTGCCCAAAATACCAACAAAAGGAGGAGCGATCAAACACTGGAAACACATCATAATGTAAACCCCAGAGTCCAATTCACAAGCTGCATCAATTAAACCTTGCTCCAGCATCATCCTCCAAAAGCATTGAGGGAGAGAGTGATCATTCGAACCTTCCTTCAGGAGCAGTGAATGAGAGGGGGAGAGAGACTGTCACATGCAGATACCTTCCTCTGCCAGCAGTGAGCAAGAGGCTGGTAGATGACGCAGAGCACCCCTTCGCCTTCACCTTCTGCACTTGCCTTGATGAGTTCAATCTTCGTCAACACTTTAATCGGTGAGAAATGAAGTTGATCACGGGCTTGTGCCCTGTCTCCAGGCTTCTTGGCCTTCAGACTACACGCTTTGCTCAAAGCCTCACGGAACCCTCTCTCTTGGGGACAGCAAAGTGCCAGATTGCTCAATCAACCAGAAAACACACCACCAAAATATAGTTCGTAGGCACTGAACAGTAGGTCACAGGCTCCGACAGTAGCAGAATCACATTTCAAGGAAAAATAAGACTTGAAAGCAGTAGTTTTGTGAACTATCTGGAGGATATTGCCCTTGGTAGCGTTGTTCGTTGGCGCCATCTTCTTCTGCTTCAATGAAATTTTCAATTTTGTTTTCAATGAGATGGGTAATGATGGCTTTGGGATAGTGTAGACTATTGCATTGGGGGGAAGGAAATGTGTAAGATGTTAGCATCCTGAGTGTCAGAAAGGGAAGTTTTGTGATTCATTGCTTTGCCACAATGGGACAGGCCCTTCAGCCTACAATATCTGTACCTAACATAATGCCAAATTCCTTCTGCCTGCACATGATCCTCAGCCCTCCATTCCCTGTCTCTTCAGCCCAGTCATATCGACTTCTATCACTGCCCTTTGCAACTCATTCCAAGAATCAACCACTCTCAGTGTTAATTTAAGATGAAACTTGCCTTGCATATCTTATTTAAATTCCCTCCACCCCACCCTACCCTCACCCACTTGAATGCATGTCTTCTAATATTTGACATCTACCCTGAGGGAAAAGATGCTGAGTGTCTACTCTATTTATATCTCTCGTAATTTTACAAACTTCTATCAGCCTCTGATGCTCCAGAGAAAATAGACCAAGTTTGTTAAACTACTTCCAGGAGCACATCCCCTCTAATCCTTGTAAACTACTTCTGCACCCTTTCCAAAACAACCACATTCAGTATTGGGGTGACCACGATATTCAAACTAGTTACCTCAAAGGTTATAGGTGGCTGAAGTCTTGTTCATAAACGGACATTCTGAAGGATAATATCGAGAGGTCAGTAATAGTTCATAAATGGAATAATTTAATTTATTTTGTGCCATAGAGCGACACTGCTATGTGAATTAAAGCAAAGCAGGAAAGAGATCAGCAAGATTAGCCACCCCAGTGAAAGAAAAAGTAGTTCTCTAGCTGAGATTGGGCACCTCTACAAGGAGTACTGCCACAAGGAAGCAGCATCATCATCGAGGATCTCCACCATTCAGGCCATGCTCTCGTCATGCTGCTGCCATTGGGAAGGAGGTACAGGAGCCTTTGATCCCACACCACCAATTTCGTTAACAGTTGTTATCCTTCAACCAGCAGGCTGCTGAACTAGTGTGGATAATTTCACTCACCTCAACACTGAACTGATCTCACAATCTAGAGACTCTCTTTCAAGGCCTCCAAACTCATATTCTCAGTATTGTTTATTTATTTATGTATTGTGTAGCCAAGGATATATAAGTTTGCTGAAGACACAACAATTGTAGGCCGTATCTCAGGTAATGATGAGTTTGAGTACAGAGAGGAAATTAAGAACCTGGTGGCATGGTGCGAAGACAATAACCTATCCCTCAACGTCAGCAAGATGAAGGAATTGGTTGTTGACTTCCGAAGGAGAAGCGGACCGCATGACCCAATTTACATTGGTGGTGTGCAAGTGGAACAGGTCAAAAGCTTTAAGTTCCTCGGGGTCAATATCACAAATGACCTGATTTGGTCCGACCAAGCAGAGTCCACTGCCAAGAAGGCCCACCAGCGCCTTTACTTCCTGAGAAAACTAAAGAAATTTGGCCTGTCCCCTAAAACCCTCACTAATTTTTATAGATGCACCGTAGAAAGCATTCTTCCAGGGTGCATCACAACCTGGTATGGAAGTTGTCCTGTCCAAGACCGAAAGAAGCTGCAGAAGATCGTGAACACGGCCCAGCACATCACACAAACCAATCTTCAGTCCTTGGACTCACTTTACACTGCACGCTGTCAGAGCAGTGCTGCCAGGATAATCAAGGATACAACCCACCCAACCAACACACTTTTTGTACCTCTTCCCTCCGGGAGAAGGCTCAGGAGCTTGAAGACTCGTACGGCCAGATTTGGGAACAGCTTCTTTCCAACTGTGATAATACTGCTGAACGGATCCTGACCCGGATCTGGGCCGTACCCTCCAAATATCCGGACCTGCCTCTCGGTTTTTTTTGTACTACCTTACTTTCCATTTTCTGTTTTCTACTTATGATTTATAATTTAAATTTTTAATATTTACTAATTTTAACTATTTTTAATATCTTTAATATTTAATATTTGTAATCCAGGGAGTGTGAAGTGCAGAACCAAATATCACTGTGATGATTGTACGTTCTAGTACCAATTGTTTGGCGGCTATAAAGTATTTAAGGATTTTGTACAATTTGCCTTTTGCATCTTGGTGTTTGTCAGTCTTTGTGTGTTGTTTTTCATTGATTCTGTTGTATTTCTTCTACTGTGAATGCCTACAAGAAAATGAATCTCGAGGTAGTGTATGGTGACATAAATTTACTTTGAACTCTCGGTACTCAAGAGTGAAGTTGTAGAAGCTTCAGTGGGTTATTCCATGAATTGCCAGCAGAGGGCACATCCAATGGTTTTTCAAACCTTTGTGGCAAAAACAGGAAATACAGGTGTGACAAGACAGTGTTGCTCTATCTGATTTTTACAATTCAAAAGGAATTTCTCAACAGTTATCCAATGTTGTAATAGCCTTGAACAAATTATTTGGTTTTTATGATGTTTCTCAGATTTCTAAATTTATCAGTCTCATTGTTTGTGATAGCTTGTGTGCAGTGGATTCCTTTACAGAGGATCAGTGTCTGCACCTCATTGTGGAACATCTCTGCGGAAACAAGGGATGTTCCAGTTTGTATACTCAATGTAGAATAGTAGGAAAGTTGAGACGTTCCTACCTGCCAAAGAGTTGAGAAAATCTGAAGAATATTACAATCAATCTCTTTAAAAATAAGGAATTGTTTTTAAAATTTACACAGGGATCTTCTGGTATCACTTAGAATTCACCTTTCTAGTCCATGGCACGTAACCCACCATAACCCACTTTTCTGGATTGAACTCCATCTGCTACTTTCTAGCTCAGCTTTGGATTCTACCAAGTTCTGTTGTAACCAATGGCAACCTTCTACTCTATCCACAACACCATCAGCTTTTGTGTCATCTGCTAACTTACTAACCCACTATTTTACTACTTCATCCACATCACTTTTAAAAATCATGAAGAGCAGGGGTCCCAGAACAGATCCCAGTGGAATACCGCTGGTCATGGACCTTCAGGTAGAATATCCTCTACCCTCTGGACAAGCCAATTCTGAATCTATGCAGCCAAGTTTCCCTGGATCCCATGCCTTCTGACTTTCTGAACGAACAGATCATGAAGACCCTTGTTGAACACCTTACTAAAATCCATACATCCCATATTCACTGCTCTACCTTCATTAATTTGTTTTGTCACTTCCTCGAAGAATTTAATCAGGCCCTTGAGGCATGGCCTGTCCTCACCGAACCATGCTGACTATCCCTAATCAGACAATGCGTCTCCAAATGCTTGTAAATACTGTCCTCTAAGAATTTTCTCCAGTAGTTTTCCATGATATAAGACTGGTCTATAATTCCCAGGATTATCCCTATTACCTTTTTTGAACAAAGGAATAACTTTTGCCATCCTCCAATCACTTGGTACTACTCCTGTGGCTAGTAAGGATGTAAAGATCATCATCAAAGGCGCAGCAATCTTCCCTCTCTTCCCACAGTAACCAGGGGATACCCCGTCTATACCCTGTCCAGTCCTGGGGGCTTAATTATTCAGGACAGATGAAGGATCTCAGCCCGAAGTGTCGACTTAGGATCTGAGTGTTCTATGTCACTGTGTTCAGTTAGGAGCAGAAGTAGGTCATCTGGCCCATTGAGTCTGCTCTGCCATTCAATAAGACAATATATGGAAAAATCTGAGTTGTTTGAAATATTGTGGAATATTGGTAGCTCGAGTTGGCTGTTTGGAAGTTCAGTTGATCGCGGAGGTCGGCAGGTGTTTCAGCTCCATTTGAGAAGCCATCATCAGTGCATATTTGACGACGTGCTCCTATGATTGCTTCTTGATTGGAGCCGAAATGTCCGCAAACATTTCGCCAAGCTCAGCGATCAACCAAACTTCCAAAAACTGAGTGGTTCTTCAGGCCACTTCAGAGGGCAGTAAGAGCCAGCAGATGGGTAGGGCAGGGGTTCCCAACCTTTTAAATGCCTTGGACCCTTACCATTATCTGAGGGATCTGTGGACTCCAAGCTGGGAAACCCTGCTGTAGAGCCATCTGTTACAGGTGATGACTTCAGACCGAAATGCCAATAGAATTTTATTTCTAGGCTTTTAGATTTCCATGGTGAGATTCCAATGACATTGACTAGTGACTTTTTCCTCTTGGAACAGTGCAGAGTTATTCTTAATTGTAATTACATCCCTTATTAATACAAAAGAAGTTAACTCTGTTAACTTTTTATTTTTTGAAAGTGCTATTTCTATTCTAAATTGCAGATCTTTGAACATCTTACCTTGCTCAACATTCCTCACATTGCTGAAACTCGCTGACAGTTTACAAACAATGAGCTTCCACCTGCCTGTGAACAGAAGCAAGTATTTCAGCAAGATTCTCTCCCGCATCATTTCAAGCCCTCTTTCCTTCCACTCATAAGGAAAATGTAGTTTCTTTCTCTCCACATCTGCAGTACAGATGCTTGTTATGCTCGCTGTGTTATTTGACCGACTAGTGATGCAGATTAAGGATCCAAGCTAATGATTTTTTTTTTCTTTACCTGATATGGATGAACTAATTTAGTGAGTGAACTTGTCGAGTCATTAAATAATCTTCCAAAACCTTCAGAATCTATTGAGTCAGAGTGACAACTTCAAGTTAGATTTGTTATAACTGTCATTTCATTCTGTTGTGCAGCTACTTCTGATCATTAATGATGGTATCTTCGTATTACCTATTCGCTGTCCTCATTACAAATGCTTTTTTTTGTTTTTCAGACTATTCCTGAAGTGGACCCAGCAGTGTCACAGAATTCAGTTCCAGCACAGGCACAGTCAGCAGTGTTTCCTGTCTCTGAACAGCCCATTCCAGTAGCATCATCGGAAGGTGCAATTACTCCTTCCCTTGAGCAGGTAAAATGCAATGCTATATATTTCATGGCTACATGTCTAAGGTTATTTACCCCTACTGTCCCAGAATGGAACATGATGGCACAGAGGTACTGCTGCCTTGCAGATCCAATAACTTGCATTTGATCCTGAACTCTCTTGCTGTCTGTGTGGACGTTGTGCATTCTTCCTGCCTCCACATGGGTTTCCCTTAGGTGCTCTGGTTCCTTCCTACATTCTAAAGATACCTCTATTGCCTGTTATGCCACTGGCGTTTAGGGCAGCAATGGAGGTCCTCCATCTCTGGCGGGGTTCAGGATTCCCTTCATTGTCCAGTAGCTTGGTTTTCACTACTGTCAGTCGCGCAAGTTGCGGAGGAGACTCAGGAATACTGTCACACTCAGATGTAGAAGGATTCTTCATTGCTGTTTTGTTTTATCAGTGAGGGTTGTTAGCCCTGAGCTGAACCCCAAACCTGGAGGACCAATGGACCACTCTTAGCCTTTGACCAGTTTGGCATAGGTGACCCTACCAACGGCCAAAGCATAAAGCCCTGACTCCAGCCAACAATGCTTTCTGGGTCATTGAGACACACAAGCCTCTAAACTACAACAAGGTTGGAGTCCTCTTGGAGGACACCCTAAAGATGTAGTTGGTTAATTTGCTACTTAGGTTAGCCCTAATGTAGATGTTTGATTTAAAAAAAAAAAAGTTGAAGGTGAGTATGAGGGAGAATTGTTTTTGGGGAGATGGGGCTGCTGGGTTTGCTCTGAGAGCAGACCTTCTGGGCTGAATAGTCTCCTGTGTTGTAAGTCAATAGTTGGTAAATTGGCATGTTAATTGTTACTTAACCACACATTGCTCTGCGACAACACCGGTGCCAAGCTGTATCAGCCCTAGTACCCTTCCCTTGGACAACATCGGTGGCGTGGAGAGGGGAGACTTGCAGCATGGGCAACTGCCAGTCTTCCATACAACCTTGCCCAGGGCTGCGCCCTGGAAATCTTCCAAGGAGCAAATCCATGGTCTCACGAAACTAACGGATGCCTAAAAAAAAATTGTTACATGCACCAAGGTACAGTAGAAAAACTTTTGTTTTGCATGCCATCCATGCAGGATGGATCATTTCTTTAAATCAGTACGTTGAGGTGGTACAAGGGTAAATAATGACATATGTAGACTAAAATGTTACAGTTATAGGGAAAGTACAGGCAGACAATGTGCAGGGTCATGACGAGGTAGTTTGTGAGGTCACGAGCCCATCTAATCATGCAAGGGAACCATTATAACAGTGGGACAGAAGCTGTCTTTTGCCATGTGGTATGTGCATTCTGGTCTCTATATCTTCTCTCCAATGGGAGGGAGGAGAAAGAGAGTGTATAAAGGTGCTAGGCTCTTTAACTATGTTGACTGCTTTATCAAGGAGTGTAATTGATCGTGACAATTTTTGGGTTGTGTTTCTTCATTCCAGAAATTTGATTGGGAATGAAGAGATTCAACCCAAAAAACATGCATCTGATGAGATTTCTGCATCAGATATCCACCACACAAAGTCATTCCTTGTGCATCCATCCATTACCACCAATATTATTTTCCGGGCTGTGATCTTGCTCACATAGTTTGCAACGTTACTGCCCTCTCCCAGCCCTCCAGCACAAAACCAAAGAAAGCATCAACCACTTCAACCACAGATGTCTCTTTCTAACATTTCCCTTCATGCACACCATTCAACCCCTCCCCTAAAAGGGCCCAACATTTGGCCAGCCAACTCTATCATCCCCATGACTCCAGATTGCAGTTGGGCCATGTATTTCTGGCTAGTCACTTCCATCACACCATGAGGCCCCATCATGGCCACTAACTGTTGGATCTCAGCCCCCTTTCTCCTACCCTTTCTATCTCTCTGTTGCTAGCCTCAGTCACATGAATTCTTCTGGTCAAAAGTTGCCCTCCATAAACTACCCACACTTGAACTTCCCCAGAGCAGGGGTTCCCAACTTGAGGTCCGTGGATCCCTTACTTAATGGTATTGGTCCATGGCATAAAAAATGATTGGAATCCCTTCCCTGGAGGTGCAGCATTTTCTCCATGGTTTTGTTCCTCCATATCTGGTCTCTGCGAAATGAACTCTTCAACGTGCTTTCAACACACACAAAATGCTGAAGGAACTCAGCAGGTCAGGCAGCATCAATGCAAAGGGGTAAACAGTCGATGTTTCGGGCTGAGACCCTTCATCAGGACTGGGAAAAAAGATGAGAAAGTCAGAGTAAGAATTACAAGGTGGTAAGTGATAGATGCAAAGAGTTGGGGGGCCGCAGAGATCACGGGGGGAGCAGTGAAAGAGTATATCACTGAATCCCGTCAAAGAGAAGATATAAAGAACTCCTCAGTATGTCATTTTCTCCACTTCAGTCTTCCTGCTCATTTTTTCTGTGGAGACCATATTAATTCAATGATTACAATGACAACTGCTGTTTCCATTGGCAAGAGTAGGCTGTTAGAAGGAAGAAAGGGCTGTTCAGCTCCTCTTCTTTGCTCCAGAATTTTAATAACATTATGGTGGATCTTTTGTCTCTGGTTTTCCTACCCTAATGACAAAATCCCTTAACATCTCAGCCTCTTGAATATATGGAACATATTCAAGACAGTCTGCCCAGACATCTTAGATGATTCACTGCCCTTCATCTTGGTCCTAAATAGCCAAATCCTTACTATGAGACTGTATGACTCAACTCCTGGCAGCCCATCTACCCGCCCCACCCCGTTGTTTCCAGATTTCCTGGTATCTCAGTTGGGAGTTGTTGTGTCTGTACAACTACATATCATATAAATACATAAATACATACAACTACATATCATACGCATTCAGAGGTGGTTAACTGTATATTCACTTTGCAGAGACAGCAACAAATCAATGTGCATACATAAGTTATCAGTTCATAATTAGAGCTAAGGGGAGTCATTGCACTAAAAAAAATAGATTCATACACTACAGGAGTAACATCAATTTTGCATCTCCCCTGATAGACCTGCAAGAAAGTAGTATGTTTCAGTAAGATCACTCCTTGTTCTCCCAAACTGAAGGCTATAGGTCACTCTGTTTTATCCCTCTTCATGTGGTAAAATCACTATCCCAGGAAACTTCAAACTTCTATCACAAGTCTATCCTTTTGGGTAGGGAAACCAAACCTGTATAAAGAAGTCTAGAATAAATGAAATTAATAAAATTGCAGGACCTGATAATCCAAAGTTTAAAAACAGAAAAAGCTAGAAATACTTGTGGCATACGCAAAAAGAACAGAGAGAAAGAGTTCAGCAGGCCAGGCAGCATCTATGGAAAAGGGTAGATGACGTTTTGGGCTGAGATTCTTCATCAGGACCCTTCATTAGTCCTGATGAAGAGTCTCGGCCCGAAACAACGACTATTTACTCTTTTCTATAGATGCTGCCCGGCCTGCTGAGTTCCTCCAGCGTTTTGTGTGTGTTGCTTGGATTTCCACCATCTACAGATTTTCTCTTGTTTGAAAGAGAAAGAGTTAATGTTTCAACTTTTGACAAAGTGTCCCAGATGCTGTTTGACTTGCATTTTGTGCTTTTTAATACCACAGCATTCTAGCTGCAGTCAAACCAGAGTCCCATATAATTGGAGCAAGATGTTTCCGCTCTTGTATCTGCCTTTCTAACTGCCTGCTATTCCTGAAAGTTAATTTTAAGTAATTTGTGTACAGATGTTCCAGCTCCTTCCGAAAACCAGTAACTTCCAGTCTCTTGCCAACTTCAAAAAAAAAGCCTCTTCTTTTTTCCCATTAAGATGAATGAAAATGCTGTTTTTCCCCCCCACATTTTATTAAATTTGCTATATACGCTGAGTGGCTATTTTATCAGTTACACCTGTTTGCCTGCTTGTTAATGCACGTATCTAATCAGCCAATCATGGGCAGCCACTCAATGCATAAAAGCATGTGGTCATGGTCAAAAGTTCAGTTATTGTTCAGAGCAAACATCAGAATGGGGAATAAATGTGATTTAAGTGACTTTGACTGTGGAATGATTGTTGGTGCCAGATGGGGTGGCTTGAGTATCTCAAACTGCTGATCTCTTGGGATTTTCATGCACAACAGTCTCCAGAGTTTACAGAGACTGGCGTAAAAAAACAAATCATCCAGAGAGCGGCAGTTCTGTGGGCGAAAAAACCTTGTTAATAAGAGAGGACAGAAAAGAATGGCCAGATTGGTTCAAGCTGACAGGAAGGCAACTAACTCAAATAATCATGTGTTACAACAGTGGTGTGCAGAAGAGCGTCTCTGAACACACAACATGTTGAACCTTGAAGTGGATGGGCTGCAGCAGCAGAAGACCACGCTGGGTTCCACTCCTGTACCTAATTAAATGACTGCTGAGTGGATATCCTCACCATTTACTGAAAACACTTTGATGCTCCTTTCAGTTCACCCTGCCACCCAGTTTTGTTTCATCAGCAAACATGAATATTTTACATTTGATCCCCTCATCCAAATCATTGATGTAAATTATGAACAGCTGCACATTCAATTATTGACATCCTCTCAACCTGAAAAGGACACGTATTCCGTCTGTTAATGTCAAATTCATATTGGTATTACTCTCAATCTTGTGCTCTCTAATTTTGTTTAATAACCTCGTTGAAGAACTTCTGAAACTCCCACTACACCACATCAACTGGCTTGTCCTTAATTTTTCTGCTGAGTACCACTTCAAAAAAAACTGTCATACATTAATAAATGTCATAATTATTAACTGTCATACATTTTCTCTTTCCTGTATCAATTTTGACTCTTCCCAATCCTGTTGTTATTTTTCAAATGCCTGTTTACCACTTCCTTAATAATAGGTTCTAGTTTTTAATAACTTATTTTTTCCCGTCCCTGTCTTTAAATAATGTAAAAATATTTGGAGAAATAAACCATGGAATTTTGGAAAATTGCATCTCCATTGTTCCCTCCTTCAGACCTTGGTTCTTAGAATCTATTACTTTTCATTTCCATTAATTTCTCCAATACAAATCTTCATGCCCTTCTCTCGGCTCAACATGTCAACTGTTTATATAGTATGTGCAACAGGACAGTCAATATAACATAGAAATACAGTTGTATCAGCGTGAATTAATCAATCTGATGGCCTGGTGGAAGAAGCTGTCCTGGAGCCTGTTGGTCCTGGCTTTTGTGCTGCAGTACTGTTTCCCAGAAAGTTGGTGTTTGGGGTGACTCGGGTCCCCAATGGTCCTTTTTACACACCTGTCTTTGTAAACATCCTGAATAGTGCATTGCAATGTACTGCTGCATAACAACAAATTTCATGACATATGCCAGTGATATTAAACTTGATTCTGATAAATATGGATTGTCATGATTTTTATCTCAGGCTAGGGGAGTCTGAAACCAGAAGGCATAAATTTCATGTGAGAGGGAAATTATTTTAAAAGGGAAAAAGAGGCAAGTTTTCCATAGAGTACAGTGAATATATGGAATAAGCTTTCAGAGGAAAGGGTAGAGCTAGTTAAGTAACAACATCTAAAAGATATTTGGCCAGGTACATGGATGGGAAAGACTTAGCTCAGAGGTTCCTAATCTGAGGTCCATGGGCCCCTTGGTTAATGGTATGAGTCCATGGCATAAAAAAGGTTGGAAACTCCTAGTTTAGAGGGATATGGACCAAATACAAGCCAATGGACTAACTCTGGAATACATCTTTATTGGCATGGACAGGTTGGGCCAAAGGCCTGTTTCTGTGCTGTACAACTCTATGGTGGTCAATATCTGGTTTATTGGCCTTGAATTTTAAATGCTTTATGTTTTACAGGTTGCAAAACTGCGGAGTGAACTGGATATTGTTAACGGTAATGTCAAAGTGATGTCTGAAATGCTGACTGAGATGGTCCCAGGTCAAGAAGATCCCTCTGACCTTGAGCTACTACAGGTGAAACAGTAATCTGAAATTAAAATAGACCATTCAGCATCTTGCTTTTGAAATGCCACTCAGTTAGGTTATGGCTTTCGAAATTCATATGCCCAGTTTGTTATCTGTTAATTGAAATGAAATGGTGTGGGGCCAGGTGCAAGGATGGTGGAAATAAATCTTTGGCCAGTTGCAAAGTTGAAACAATTATCTTGATATACTTTATCTCTTTGTCAACTAGCAATGACACCCCAGCCCCATGCCTCCTAAACCTTGTCCAATTAATTTTACCTTTTCTCTCTTTTATTGCCTGTTACACTGTTGGCGTTTAGGGTAGCAGTGAAGTTCCTCTATCTCTGCCTGTCCTTGGCCATCTTCTTTATTGTGCCAAAGGTGTTATTCAGGGTCCTCAGTCGCAGAGATGTAGAAGAATTCTTTATTACTGTTTCCGTTACGATCTTTTTGACCAGTCAGGGTTGTTATCCCTGAGCTGAACCCCCGAACCTGGAGGACTGGTGGACCACTACCTTTGACCTGTTTGGCATGGGTGACCCTACCAAGAGCAAAAGCATAAAGCCCTGACTCCAGACAACATAGCTCTTCATGTCATTGAGGCATGCAAGCCTCCAAACCATGACAAGGTGGTAGTTCTCTTGGAGGACCTTTTCTCTCTATTGCCCTCTTTCTTAGTTCCACAAAATTTCAGGTAACTGAATATTTCTGTCATCTGACCTTGGTACTTTGGCTTCAGAGTTTCATTTACTCTTATCACTTTTTAATCATTGGTAGTTTAAACCATAAACTTTAAGCTACTTTACAAATTTCCATGTCCAGACTGCAATATCCAGTGTGAGACTTTTTGCATCCGTTTAAGTTATCATGATACTGAGTTTTTACATTTAAGATTGTGTTTCATCACACCCCGTTCACGTTCTGGACCTGTGATTCACTTAAGCTTGGAGGAAGACTTGACTGGAAACTAACACTAAAAATATTGAAGCATCCAGCTCCATTTTCCTTTCTCACCCACCCCACCACACTATATCCTGCTTACTGAGCACTATTCAGAAGAAAAATGAGGCATTGCCCAATGGCACACTAGGTTTATTGAGAACACAGTTGAGCCAAATAGACTAGCTGATTCCTGGGTTCAGTTGTTCTGCCTTGTTAACTTGAGTGAGGAGGAGGCCGATCAAAGTTGCATCTAAATCGGGGTTCAAAGCTTCATTTATTATCAAAGTATACAATGTGAAATTCTTCTTCTCAGAGTAGTCATGAAACCAAGAAAGAAAAGAAAGGCAGCGCGATCATCAATCCCCCAAATCCCCTCTCCCTGCGCAAAAAATCGAACAAAAACGGAATAGGCACATCAACCCCCAAATCCCTCATCCTGCGCAAAAAAATGAACAAAATGGAACCAGCACATCGACCCCCAAATCCCCATCCCCACTCAAAAAGAAAACAAGAAAGATCGGGCAAAAGCCACAGAATATTAAAAAAACTGTAAGACTGAAAAAAGGCCTATGGTTCCCAACTTTTTTTCTGCCATGGGCCTTTACCATTAACCGAGGGGTTGTGGATCCCAGGTAATGTATAATGTTGGGTTCAACACAATCTAGGTAAAGTATGATACTATTTACAGTCAACCATTTTGTTAATGTTGGAAAGGTGACAGGCATTCCTGAAACAGTAAGCTCAGATTTCTGGTTGGGATCGGAATTTGTGAAATACAGAGTTTAAGATTTAAATATTAATTTTGATATAAATAATTTCTCCCTTGTAAATATACTGCAGTTCTTGTGTATAATTATACATTTCTTACACTAGGAACTGAACAGAACATGTCGGGCAATGCAGCAGAGGGTTCTGGATCTCATCTCAAGAGTGACCAATGAGCAAGTGACAGAGGACCTGTTGCACGTCAATGATAATCTCAATAACATATTCCTTCGATATGATAGGTATCTTTACAGTGCACCTTTTCAGCTACATTGAGCTACCCTCTCTAAAGAGTGACTTTGCTCCTACAATTTTGTTACATGGTACTTTAAAGCAACTATTGAAGTCCTTCTCCCAGGAAACTTACAGCCAGTTAGTGTACACAAGCACCTGTGAATTATGTGGTATTAATGACCAGATAATCTTTTTATTGGCGATGTTGGTTGGGGATAATAATAGGGCAGAAGACTTGACTAATCTCTTTTTTGTAAATGATACATTAGGATCGTTAGTATGCACTTGAGGTTGGCCCATGACTTAATGTCTCATTTGAAATATGCTGCTGCACTGTATTACTGCTACATTGAAATATAAATTGGGAATACGTGATGAACTAGGGTAGGAACATATGGCCTCTGAGGAAACAGATTCCATTTTTGTATTGATCAGGCCTATGTTCCTCAAACAGTTGTTTCTGTCCTTAAAACTTTGTACATGTTCAGGTGTGTGGGTGGATATCTGTCATAGTAAATGGTCTGCAACTTAAATAAATGGCAAATTAAGACTTGAAGAGCGCCCAGGGGATCTTGATTAGATTGGTATAAGAAATGAACAATTTTAGTTATTTGGAGTAAGTAGAATATTTGGGATGGTTCTTACAGCAGATTGAGGAGGGGGGTTTAATTGAGTTGTCTGAAAATTGTAATGTGCTTTCACCAAAAAGAGAATCAGTAAACTGCCAATTTGGTATTGGGCATGGGAAATGCATATAGTGATGAGGTAGATACAATGCTTTTTGTATACAGTGGGTGCAGATTCCTTGTTTTCAGTGGGGAACTGGCAAAAAATGTGTGGCTATGAGTGAGACAAATTATGGCTCTCCAAAGAGATGGGGGCAGATGCAATGAAATAGCAGAGCTCTTTCTGCAGCATATTGGCCTGTATTGAAGTAACGATGTTAGTGCCTGAAACCTACTCCAAAAAAACCCCTTGATGATAGAGGGGAATCCCTAACCAGCTCTTTGGCAGTTCCTCAAAGAGTATAAAACGGTGACTTTTCCTCCTACCCTAACCATAATACAGACAAATAATGAAAATATTTTGTTTATTTCCCATCCCATAATCCAAGTATAGTTGCAAAGTCTTATTTACATAAAGCATGAGGTATCTGTCTTGAAATATGGGTCATAAAATTGGAAGAACTTTGTGCTAAATTATTAGCGCTTGTTTGTGCAGATCAAGAGTCTAATGTGTTTTTCGACTTCACAAAGTAGTAAGGATGGTAAATTCTCAATATTTCTCTTTCAACGTTAGCCTATTTAGTCAATTTTAAGAAAACTGGTTAAGAAAACACCTGTGGTCCCTCCCCAGAAGTTGTTTATTAGGTGGTTCGTACCTTCAGTCTGCTTTATGGATTCTGCCTTTCCTATTTTCAGGTTTGAGAGATTCAGAACTGGACAGAAGACTGTCAACCGAGTGAGTATCATTCAGCATACGGAAAAGAGGCAGTTCAGTCCTGCAGGTTGAGTCACTGCACATGTAGAGCTCGCACCAAGGGTAACTTAAGGTAGATATGCTGTAAAGACGTTAGATACAAATTTAGGAGGAAGCCATTAAATCCCTGAAGTCTATCTCACTATTTAATCGGTTAAGGCTGACTTGGTTACAACCCTAACTCCATGTTCCTGTTTACTTATGATTGTACCATGACTTTATCTACCTCTATTTTAAACATTCAAAAACTTGCTATTGTCCAAAAATATTAATGGGTGAAGCTTTATTTTTAAGCAGTTCTGTATTCTTCCACAAGTTGAAAGATCCCTCTCCTGATCCTCGACTCCATGTTTTTGTATGCTTCATTCAAAAGAGATTTGTTATGTGTGATGAGGTTCTTTAGAAATATGTAATCTCTGATGGATAACTGTTCAACCTGACAAGTTAAAATGTCGGTGTGCTACCTGAGTGTGCAATCAAAGCAGCTACCATCATTTTCAAAACTATTTGGATCAATTAGTTCATAACATCTTCAGGCACAATGGCACGGTAGCGTAGTGTTCAGCGCAACACTTAGTTGTCTGTAAGAAGTTTGTACCTCCTCCCCTTGACCACGTGGGTTTCCTCCAGATGCTCCAGCTTCCTCTCTCAGCCTAAAGACGTACCGATTAATTGGTTGTTGTGACCTATCTCATGATTAGGCTAGGGTTAAATTGGGGGTTGCTGGGCGGCGCAGCTCTCAATCAGTCAATAAAAATGATTGCTTCCTTTTCAGATTTGTGGAGAATCAGAGTCAGGTTTGCATTGTTTTGTAGCAATGGTACAGTGCGGGTACAACATATTAATATATGCAATAAGAAATAAAAATAAATAAGTGGTGCAAAAAGTGAGGTAGTGTTCATGATCTGTTCAGAAATCTGACAGCAGAGGGGGAAGAAGCTGCTCTTAAAATATTGAGTGTGTGTCTTCAGACTCCTGTACCTTCTCCCTGATGGTAGAATTGAGAACAGGGCATGTGGATGGTGAGGGGTCCTCAATGATAGATGGCACCTTTTTGAGGCATTGCCTGTTGATGATGCCCTCAATGATTTGGAGGCGAGTGCCTAAGGTGAAGTTGGCTGAGTTTACAACCCTCTGCAGCCTTTTCTGATCCTGTTCATTGCTGCCTCCATACCAGACAGTGATGCAACCAGTCAGAATGCTAGAGTCTGGTGAAATACAAAATCTTCTCAAACACCCAATGAAATATAGCTGCTAGCTTGCCTTTCAGAATCAGGTTTAATATCACTGGCATACAGTATGTCATGAAATTTGTTGTTATTTGGCAGCAGTACAATGCAATACATAATAAAATAAAAAATTTTTGAAATTGCATCAATATGCTGAGCGCAGAAAAGACCTTCAGCGATGTTGACACTCATATCAAGGAAGCTGCTCACCTTTTCCACTGCTAACCTCTCAATGAGAACTGGTACGTGTCCTCCTGACTTCCCTTTCCTGAAGTCCACAACCAGTTCTTTGGTTTTGCTGATGTTGGGTGCAAAGTTGTTGTTGCAACCACTCAACAGCAAACTATCTCCCTCCTGTATGCCTCCTTGTCACTATCCGAGATACTGCCAACAGCAGTATTGGCAAATTTGTAGATGGTGTTTGAGCTCTGAGCCTCGGTGCACAGTGAGTGTGCAGGGAAAGTAGAACATTGGACGGAGCATGCTGCCTTGAAGTGCGCCTGTGTTGATTGTCCGTGATGCAGTTCGCAACATAGCGCATCTTCCTACCTCATAACCACAACCTCCTCATCTCTTTTTTAATTTCTAGGATTCCATATATTTGATGAAGAAAATGATTTGTCCACAATTTTTCTACTGGTTTGCTTTGGATATAGCATTCAATGTCTCTTAAACTAATTCACTTTTTTTTCCTCTCAAGGTGCCCAGTGTTTCAGAGAATGTGGACAACTTAATAAATCTTACACCAAGTTCCCCTGCTGTTGTCACTCCAGTTGTTGCATCTAATATCTCGACACAGATGGCGGGACTTAGTAAGTAATGGCTATTTATTGATCCTTGCTATCAAGAACTACACCCAAAACTGACAGACTGCAAATAGGAAAATAAACAAGTAATAATAAATAATACTGAGAACATGATTTGTAGAATCCTTGGAAGGGAGTCCATAGGTTGTGTTCAGTGATCAGTTCAGTGTTAACAGTGAGTGAAGGTATCCACACTGGTTCAGAAGCCTGATGGTTGGAGGGTCATAACTGTTCTTGAACCTGGTGATTTGGGGCCTAAGGCTCCTGCAAGCTCTTTCCTGAATGTAGCGTTGGGAAGAGAACATGGCCTGTTGGATGGGAGTCCTTGAGGATGGACGCTGCTTTCTTGTGGCAGCGCTCTTTGTAGATGTGCGCAATGGTGGAGAGGGTTTTTCCTGCAATGAATTGGACTGTATTCACCACCTTTTGTAGGCCATTGTCAAATAAGATTGGGTGATTGCCCCGACACTTGACCATTCTTGTTGCAGTATTTCACCTCAGACAAACTTTGGAGGAGAGCTAACCTTCGGAACTAATGGAAAACTTTTCAATATACAACAACTTTACACCAGAAGCAAGAAGGTCCCAATCTTGGTAGTGAAGCTGCAGATAGCACACACGCTTACACTGTGTTTGTTCCAAGAAACTGAGTTGTTCAAGTTGCATTGTCTGAAGCTTTGTGCTGTTTGTTAATTGCTGTGCATATGGTTAGGTGTTACAGGAGAAGGTGTGAGTGCAACTGCAAAGCCATTGGAAAACAGCCATCCAAAAACTGAGGAAGAAGAATTTGACATGTTTGCACAAACGAGGAGCAATTCCCTGGCAGATCAGCGCAAGAGGTGAGTAGTTACCGATTTTGCAGATTGGACATTTCTCTAATTCTTTTCCTGTCCTTTCTAATGCAAAAACACAGAACTAAAATGGGAAGTGTACAGCAACTACATTGGTATCAGAATAATGGTGTGTGTGGGGGGTAGGGGTTTGGAATACATACTCTGGATAGTTCTCATTCAGAATCCAATCCCATTAACTTGAGGATTTAGGAAAACTAGGAAATTTTTGCTACTCAGTTCAGGAAGGGGAGTGAGGGGTCACTGAAGAAGAACCTTGAATATTTGAAGCATTAAAGTGGATGTATCAAAATATTAAGAGTAGTAAAATGTTAAAAGTTGTTTGGGACACCATTTCAATCTAATCTGTTGCTTGTGTTTATCATGATAAAAATAGCACGGAAAAAGCACTTGAAGCATTATCAGATATTGAGCCATAAATGGAGGTATTTGGGCATGTGACCAAAAACTATTAAAGCATAGATTTTGAGAAGGTTAAAGTCAGAGAGACGTTCTAGTCTTTGAATCCTCGGCAGCTGGAAGCACAGCTGTAAGTGATGGGTAGATTTTAAATCAGTGTTGCTTTATGATCAAGGAAGAGTCTTTTCAGCCCATCAAGTTTATGTGTACTCAGAACAATCCCATTTTCTCCTGTAATCTATTCTCCCCACCTTCCCATCAATTCTATTCCCAACTCTACTGGGGCCAATTTTATTTCATTTTTTAAAAGCTGTGACTAATTAACAATCTGCACATCCTTGGCCTATGGTAGAAAAGCAGAGTGTTCAAAGAACCCCATATAATCAAAGGTTCAGAGGTCGAATTTAATGTAAAGAAAAATGTATACATGAAGAATGCGCAATCTTCACATAGACTATGCCAGAAGTCAGGCTTGAATTTGAGTCTCTGAGGCAGCAGATCTACTAGCTGTACTGCTGTGTTCCATGTTGAGATTGGGTGTTGGAGTCCACAATTATGGGTAGACTGCTCAGTAGTTTGGTGTATTACTTGGATTATTAGGAGGGGAGGGAAATCCATGAAGGGGGTCTCAAAACAGGTTGGGGGAAAGCTGTACTGACATGGGACTATAAGTTATAGGAGCAGAATTAGGTCATTTTGTCCATTGACTCTGCTCTGCCATTTCATCATAGCTGAGCTATTCTCCCTGTATCCCTACTTGCCCTGACCAATCAAGAATCTTATCAACCTATACCTTAAATATACCCAATGACTTGGTCTCTACAGCTGCTTGTGGCAATGAATTCCACATATTCGCCACTCTCTGGCTAAAGAAATCATCCTCATCTCCATTCTAAAAGAATGCCCCTCTATTTTGAGGCAGTGTTCTGTGGTGTTAGACTACTACACCATAGGAAACATTCTCTCCACATGCTCTCTAACGAGGCCTTTCAACATTAGATAGGTTTCTGAATTCCAGCGAGTAGAGGCCCAGAGCCATCAAACGCTCTTCATACGACAAGCCTTTCATTCCCAGAAACAATGGAGAAATCTTTTTAAGAGAGGGAAGTATTTGAAGGTGTCTCTTGCTTTGGGTTATGGAGGGTGTTTATAGAATACTAGATACGTGTCAGGATGGAATAGAATGTGGTCACCGTGGTTTGAATGCTGGCTAGGAGACGGTATGAACAGTTATGAGTGCTTGGATGAGAGCAGCTGCAAAATATGGGCATAGATTCAAATTGTAAGCAGGCAAGTCTTGGACTAACGTCAGGAAGTTCTTCAGGAGTAATAGATTGGTGGTATTTAGCCTCTCAGCCCTGCAGCAAGTTTTGGATGGCTGATTTCAGCACTGATTACAACATGAAAGTCGGCAATGAGCTGAAGGTCGAATTCCAGCATATCTGACCTCCCATTTGATGTTAGGACTGTGTCAAGAAATCTTATGCGTTCAAAGTTTGAAGTAAAATTTATTATCAAAGTATGTAACTCAGTGGCCACTTTATTGGGTATACCTGTACAGCAGCTTATTTATACAAATATACAACCAGCCGGTCATGTGGCAGCAACTCATTGCATAAATGATGCAGAGATGGTCAAGAGGTTCAGCTGTTGTTCAGACCAAACATCAGAATGGGGAAGAAATGTGATCTAATGTGACTTTGACCATGGAAAGATTGTTGGTACAAGACGTGGTTTAAGTGTGTCAAAAACTGCTGATATCTTAGGGTTTTCGTGCATAACAGTCTACAGAGAATGGTATGATACACAAAAAATATTCAGTGAGCAGCATTTGCATTCATTTGCCTGTCATTGAGATGTTCCTACAATCAATGACCTCACTTTAAGGACTCTTTACCGTGTTACTTAATTTTCTCGTTATTTATATTTGCATTTGCGCAGTTTTGTTGTCTTCTGCACTCTAGTTGCTCTTTCATTGGTCCTGTTATAGTTACTATTCTTTAGATTTGCTGAGTATGCCCACAGGAAAATGAATCTCAGGATTGTATTTGATAGTAAAGTTTGCTTTGAGTTTTGTGAGCTTTCCCTGTGGGTGAAAATACTTTGTTAATGAGAGAGATCAGAGGAGTTTGGCCAGTCTTGTTCAAGCTGACAGTAACTTAAAATAACCGCATGTTACAACAGTGAGGTGTAGAACAACATCTCTAAACACACAACAGGTTGAACCTTGAAGTGGATGGGCTATAGCAGCAGAGGACCGCGTACACTCAGTGGCCAGTTTTATTAGGCACAGGAGGTATCTAATAAAGTGACCATTGAGTGTATGTATTACCATATACTACCTCTTTTTTCAGGCATTTACAGGGAAATGAATACCATAAAATTTTACGAAAAACTGTACGTGAACAAAAACCGACAAACAACAATGTGCAAAAGAAAGCAAACTGTGCAAATAAAATGATACTGAGAACATGAATGTGAAGAGTTGCAAAGGCACGCAGTCTCAGGACCTCCAGGAATAGCTGTATACTGTAAGGGCTTTCTCCTAACTGGTTTAGCAGGTCCGTCGCTGTTTATGATGTTTCATTTCAAATGATTGAATAAAAGAATGAAACGTCACATATCCCAGATTATGCTGATAGAGAGATGGGCGTGACAGAGATTTTAGGAGATGTGGACAACCTTAGCAAATCAATGAGGATGTGGTAAATGAAATCTAAATGTGGAACAACAGGTTATCCATTTAGTAGAAGCAAACATTTTCTAGTAAATGATGAATAATTGAAAGATGTTGGTATTCAGAGGAAGCTGGATTGTCTTTGTATACAGATTACTGGAACTTTAGCAATTGGGAAGGCAAACTTTTGCCTTCATTGCAAGAGAAGTTGAGTACAAGAGTAGAGATCATACTGCAATCATAAAGGCCTGGATAAAACTGCACCTAGATTATCGTGTATACGTCAGGTTTTCCTGCTAAGTAAGGATATAATAATCATGAAGTGCTTTGAGCAGCTGGAAATGGATCATATAAAACTCTTACCTTCCAATTACATTGGACCCTTTCCAGTTTGTCTGCTGCTCAAACTAGTCCACTGAGGATGCTGTAGCCTCGACCTTCTACTCTGTCCTGTCCCATCTAAAAAAAAATGATGCCAATGTTTTTCATTAGCTTCAGTTTTGCATTTAGAACAATCATCCTCAAGAGGCTGGTGGGTAAACTGTCTTCACTGGGATTCAGCACCCCTCTCTCTAACTGGCTCTTAGACTTCCTGATGAAAGACCACAGTCAGTCCAAGTTGGTAGCAACATCTCAAGCTCTGTCACACTGATTACTGGTGCTCCCCAGGACTTTCTGCTCAGTCCACTACTGTACACGCTGTTGATTCACAACTGCACTGCCAGATCCAGCTCAAGCTGCTTTGTCAAGTTCACTGATAATACAAGGTTGGCCTCATCAGCCACAATGACGAGTCAACATAGCGAGGGGAGGCTGAGAGGCTTGTCAAATGGTGTGAGAACAACAACTTGAATCTCAATGTGGACAAAATAAAAGGGATGATTATGGACTTCAGGAAGGCACAGGTCGAACCTTCTCCATTGCACATCAATGACTCTGCTGTGGAGAGACTGAAGAGCACAAAATTCCTTCACGTGCACATAATGGACGATCTAACCTGAACCCACAACATCTCCTCATTAGTCAAGAAGGCACAATAGCGTCTACACTTTCTGAGGAGATTGAGGCGTGCAAGTTTCCCACCCCATTCAAACAACTTCGTACGTGCGTGCTATTGAGTGTGTCCTCTTTGGCTGCATCATCGTATGACATGAAAGCTGCAAGGCATCGGACTGTGAGACCCTACAAAGGGTCATAAAACCTACAGAGAGGATCACGAGGTCTCCCTCCCCAACATTTGTGACATTCTTTGGGAGCACAGTATACAAAGGGTCCAAAGCATTGTTGAGGATCCCTACAACCCATCCCACAATCTCTTCGACCTACTACCATCAGGAAGGAGGTATAGGAGCATCAGGACTAGGACTTCCAGACTAGCTAACAGTTTTCTCTCTCAGGCCGTGAGACTAATGAATACCCAGCCATCACTTGAGCCGTTTACTGTACTGTTCACTGTTTGGCTGTTACCTGTGCTGCCCACTATATGCAGTTTGAATTACATTTTATTAACTTATTTGTGGTAATATTTTGTTTTGTTGTGCTGTGGAGGAACATTATTTCATTTGGTTGTATGTACGTACAGACAGATGACAAGCTCGAACTTGATACTATGTAATAGAGGTGAGATAATGGAGATTTGCCAAACTGATTCTTGGATGGTGGATCTTTGCTAAGAGGAGAGAGTAGGCAAACTGGACCTTAGCTCAAAAGTTTGGAATCAGAGAGGATCTCATTCCAATATTTAAAACACTTACAGGGTGAAGCATTGTGAAAGCACAAATGATCTTTTCCCTAGGTGGGCATTTAGAACCAAAGTTCCATAACCTCAGAATAAAGGATTGGTCATTCAGATGTTTGAAATGAAGGAAGATCACACAGAGGATAGCGAATATTTGCAAGTTCTTTACTTGGATTGGTTATAGAGTCTCAGTTGTTGATTATGTACAAAATACTAATCAATATATTTTTGGGTGTTACAGAGACTGGGGAATTATATATTACAGAGAAGTGGCAATGAGATACAGGATCAGCCATCATTTCTATGAATTGTGGACCAGTTGAAAGGGGCTGAATGGTTTCTATTTCTGTTGCTCTTTGGAAGGGACTTAGAACTTTGGAAAAGATGGTTGGAGGAGTGGGTAGTGTTGAGGAAACAGAGAGCCTGCAAAGAGACTTAGGTAGTTTAGGGGAATGGGCAAAGAAGTGGCAAATGAAATTCAATGTTGGAAAGTGTATGGTCATGCACTTTGGTGGAAGAAATAAACGGGCAGACTATTATTTAGCTGGGAAGAGAATTCAAAATGCAGAGATGCGAAGGGACTTGGGAGTCCTTGTGCAGGATACCCTAGAGGTTAACTTCGAGGTTGAATCGGTGGTGAAGAACGCGGATGCAATGTTAGCTTTCATTTCTAGAGGTATAGAATATAAGAGCAGGGATGTGATGTTGAGGCTCTATAAGGCATTCGTGAGACCTCACTTGGAGTATTGTGTGCCGTTTTGGGCTCCTTAATTTAGAAAGGATATACTAACATTGGAGAGGGTTCAGAGAAGATTCACAAGAATGATTCCAGGAATGAAGGGGTTACCATATGAGGAACGTCTGGCAGCTCTTGGGCTATATTCCCTGGAGTTCAGGAGAATGAGGGGGGATCTCATAGAAACATTCCAAGTGTTAAAAGGCCTGAACAGATTAGATATGACAAAGTTATTTCCCATGGTAGGGTAGTCTAGAGCAAGAGGGCACGACTTCAGTATTGAAGGACGTCCATTTAGAACAGAGATGTGGAGAAATTACTTTAGCCAGAGGGTGGTAAATCTGTGGAATTTGTTGCCACGAGTGGCTATGGATGCTAAGTCATTGTGTGCATTTAAAGCAAAGATAGATAGGTTCTTGCTCAACCAGGGCATCAAAAGGTATGGGGAGAAGGCAAGGGAGTGTGGATGACTGGAAGAATTGGATCAGCCCATGATTGAATGGCGGAGCAGACTTGATGGTTTGAATGGCCTACTTCTGCTCCTATATCTTATGGTCTTAACTAATTAACTATGGAAGCTATATTAACAGTTTAATAGCTAGTTAACTATGGAAACAATGTTTCTCAAGCTTATGACTCTTGAGTAGGATTGTCCCAGGGTGCATATTAAATTCCTGTTATGTTTGGAATTTTAAAGTCTTATACCTTCACAATTTGGTGTGCCTCTCATTGGCAGGCTCACCACAATCATGTGCAGAATCATAGAAACGTAGAGCACAGAAACAGGCCTTTAGCCCATCTAGTCCTTATGAACATGATGCCTCTCTCATTTATAGATCTTGTTTAATGTCTGTCCCACATTAAGCACATATCCCTCTATGCTTTTCCTATCCAAATGCCTTTTGAAATGTTGTAATTGTATCTGCCTCCATGATCTCCTCTGGCACCTCATTCCAGATACTGTAATCAACACCCACGGTATGGAAAAACTTGCCACTCTTGATTTCTCCCCTCTCACCTTAAACCTATGGACTCTAGTTCTAGGTTTCCCTGTTCTTGGAAAAAGATAGTAACTGATTATTCTATCTATGCCCCTTATAATTTTATAAACATCTAAGGTCATCTCTCAGCCTCCTATACTTGTGTGAAAATAAGCCCTGCCTATCCATTCTCTCTTTACAGCTATAATTCTCCAGTACTCTCTTATGTACTCTCTCTATTGTTGTCATTTTGTTCCTGTAATGTGGTCAAACTAATGTTTTATACAACTGCAACATGATATCCCAGTTCCTGTACACAGTGCCTCGTGCTGTGAAGACAAATATACCAAAACGTCGTCTCCTCCTCCTTATCCGCCTGTGTTGCCACTTCCATGGAGCGACGGAATTGCATCCCAAGGCTCCTCTGTACATTAACACTCCTGAGGTCCCTATCATTTACTTCGTATGTCCCAACAGAAAGTGACCTCCCAATAGTGTTGTCCTATTTTTACTTGCATTCATATCCTGCAGAGTGGCAGAGTAAGTTACAGAGCTTGTTTTAACTGATGCTCACAAAGACTCCTTTGCTTTCAGAATTTCAATTTCTGTCTTATTTTGTCCTTCCGGAGGTCAGCAGAAAGTTAGTGCTAGCGGTACAATGCAGTGTTTCTCCCTGAGTCTTGATGCAGTTCTTATCAGCTTGGTGAGCCCAGGATAGTATTCCACTGAATAAGCAAACTCATGAAATCCTCCACTGTTGGACATGTCAGGTGAATTACGGGTCTGCAATTCAACCCAGCTCAGTCCTTGCTGTCGGCACAACCTGGTTGTACTCGTCACGTTGGCACAAGAGTATTGTTGTAATCCAAACAGGGCTGTGGGCTGTGGGTTGGCAATAATGGATAGCATAATGTTTCAGTATGGTCGTTGCGCTGTGGGTTAGGTTTCCACTGGCGGTGTCAGGTGGCGGCTGAGTCACTTTATAGCATTACAGTTTAGTGAAGGAGTGTGTGTCACAGTTCCAGTGAGGGATAAGTAATTCCTTCCCCTCTCGGTACATGTGGAAAAGCTCTAAAGCACCACAGAAAGACACAACCGACCCTAATAAGCTAGACACACAACAATCATAAACTGTGGAGTAAATGTGAGCTATTTAATGCCAGGATTGAATTCCTGCACAGTAAAACAGACCTCCAAGAGGATTGATGGAATGTAGCAGGCCAGGCAGCATCTATAGGAAGAAGTACAGTCGACGTTTTGGGCCGAGACCCGTCGTCCTGAAGGGTCTCGGCCCGAAACGTCAACTATACCTCTTCCTATAGATGCTGCCTGGCCTGTTGCATTCATCAGCATTTTCTGTGTGTTGCTTGAATTTCCAGCATCTGCAGATTTTCTCGTGTTTGCGCCTCCAAGAAGACTACAACCTTGTGGTTTGGAGGCTTGCATGCCTCAATGACCCAGAGGGCTATGTAGGCTGGAATCGGGGCTTTGTGCTTTGGCTGTTGGTAGGGTCACCCATGCCAAACAGGGGTCAAAGGGTAGATGTCAGACTAAGAATGGTCCACTGGTCCTCCAAGTTCAGCTCAGGGCTAACAACCCTGACTGGTCAAACAAAATTGTTACAGAAACAGCAATGAAGAATCTTTCTACATCTGAGTGTGATGTTATTCTTGAGTCTCCACCAGGGATGTGTATGACTGGCAGTAGTGAAAACCGAGTGGAAGCTACTGACACGATAAAAGAAGCCCTGAACACTGCCAGAGATGTAGGACATTCCTTGCTGCCCTAACGGGCAGTAGAGAGAAAACAGAAGGGAAATGTTAATGTCACCCGACTGCCACAATTTTATCTTCAATGTTAGATCATTCTTTAACAAAAAAGTAGTTTTTGCTTTGCATTTCAATTTAAATTTGCTATTAGGATGAAGGAAATGTTTAATTTTGGTTATGAAAGTTTATAAAATCAGGACAGTATGGATAAGGTGGATGGTCTTAGTTTTTTCCCCGGGATTGGGGAATCTAAATCTCGAAGGCATAGATACAGGATAAGACTGGAGATATTTGAAAGAGGTCTGAGAGGTAACTTCACTGAACTGGTAGTGAGTGCCTGGAATGAGCTGCTGGAGAAAGTGGTCAAGGCAGGTACCATTGCAACATTTAAGAGGTGTTTGGGTAGGTACTTTGAGTGTTATAGATCATATACAAGAGGTGGTACTAGCAGGGAGGATGCTGTAGTTGGTACGGACCATTTAGGCCAAAGGGCCTGTTTTTGTGCTACAGTATATTTCTTTAAGAATCTCAATCAAGGACAGACAGAGAGGAGAAGCAGGACATTTTCTAATCTGTTATCAACTCGGTTATGCAATAAATTACTAGATATTGGCCTTGAATGCTAGAGAAACAAAATATGTTGTATTTCCCATTGTGTACAAATCACTAGGTTCTGGTGCTCTTTTCTGACATGTGACTTGTTTACATTTATAAAGTCATAGAGCAGCACAGCAGAGAAACAGGCACTTTGGCCCATCAAGTCCATGCTGAACTATTACTATTCATTGTTCTATCGAAAAGCACCCAGATCTCCATAACTCTCCAATCCATGTACCTATCCAAATTTCTCTTAAATGTTGAAATCAAACCCACTTCTACTGACAATTTGGTCTACACTTTCACCATCCTGAGTGAACAAGTACGCCTTCATGTAACCCTTAAACATTTCACTTTTCATCCTTTTCCCGTGACCTATAGTCCTCACACTTGTATGAATTGAATTCTATCTGCCATTTTCAGCCCATTATCCATATTCTGCTGCCAGCTTTGATAGCTTTCTTTGCTGTCCACCACACCCCCAATTCTTGGTGCCATCCACAGATTTGCTGATCCTGACGAAGGTTTGATGAAACTTAGTCATTTATGGAAGGACTATACACAATTAGCCAGATAAGGCAGCTTGAAATCAATCTATGACATGACAGCTGTGGCTAAGCCTAGTATATTAGTTTCACTATCCCACAATTCAAGAATTCATATTGGTGGCCAAGAATCTGGCCCTGAAGAAGTTATTATAATCAATGATCTTCTGGGTTTCTAAATCAGGAAGCATTTTGCAGGACTTCTGGTATTGGTTGAGACTGGATCCAAAGTGATCATAAGGCACATGATTACATTTGTAAACATTTGGTGTAAGACAAGTCCTGAAAAATAAGGAATGCCATAAATTTTAATGACTTTGAACATCCTGTAGAAATCTAGTGGGCTGTTAAAGCATCTTCAACACAAACTTGAAACTTGCAGAACAAGGTAGGTGGCTTGGTTGGCACCTGATCCATTATGCTTTTTATTCACTTCCTTCACAGAGCAAGATGCAAAATACACTCTAAGTTACTCATCAAAGCTGCTTTGACACATCTCTGAGACCCCGAATCAGCATCGTAATCAGTGTCACTTAGAAGAACAAGGGAAGTTGAGGATTCCAGCAGATATCCTGACTTGGAAATGGGTTACCATTCCTTCAGAGTCTAACTTAAGTCTGACTTGACGTCAATGCTTCCATTGCTTAAAAGGGTTATTAGGACACAATGTCCTGCTTTAAAAAAAATATATAGTTTGTGAAAGGGGTATGATCAGTGGTATTGTACAATCTCTACTACAGCTAAACTTATTTTCCATTGTAATTCAATACTGTGGCATTGTTGCAATGCCCGAGAGTCCACTGCAGACAATGATTGGTTATATCCCTATATTATTATTTGGACGCATACACCCACATAACAAAGGGTCGTGAATGATGGAATAAATTTTGAGACTCTTTTTTCCGTGGCCCATAGATAATTTTATAGTGCCCTTTTTTTTAAAAAAGCTTAATAGGTCAAGAAGGAAAGGTAAGAGGTTAAAAGGAAAAGCAGAATTCTGCATTTTTGGGTCCAGCAGTGTGATTGAAGAAAATCTTGATGAATGGCCAAAGGCAACACTTCATCCCTCTCAATAGAAGTTCCAGTCTCAATACAAAATCATAGGTGATTCATCTGTAGTATTTCACAAATGGCCACTTATGTCTGTTAGATACGTGGGTTATGACTGAAGGAAAAATAGCTGGAGTTGCTTAACATTTTCGTGCAAGGGGTTTATTAGGTGAATCAAAAATCAAACTTATGAAAACAGCTAAAAGAAAACTGCCAGTATTACACAATAACAGCTCTGTACATCCCTGGCAGACTGATTGATATGTATATATTCATTATGATACATTTATTCATTTGATTTTGTCCTATCAGAGAAGTTCTCTTTGTTCTACCCATCCTTTTCCCATCTGCTACTGAAAACAAACTTGCTTTCTCTCTTTCCCAGGTCTGGTGAGGGGTCTTGGACCTGAAACATTGACTTTCACTTTTCATGGGTGCTCCTTGACATGTCAAGTGTTTCCAGGGTTTTCTTTTTATTGTCTCTCTATATTGGACAGTTAATAATGATGCTCCTTTTTGGATCATTTTTTCCTGATGTTGCATGAAAATGGGAGTAAGCCATTTATCTGGATAATGATTATCACCTGAAATCTATCCACCCATCTGGTTCCAAATATTTTAAGCCCTTACCCAGCCCTCAACAAACCAACTCCATTCTCCAACCCCCAAATGTGCCATTGTCTGCAAACTTCAATTTCTACATTTTCCTCTCAAGTGGCCTGACTGATAGTATAGTGCCCACATTCTCCTCCATCAGTGTGAAAAGTTACTCGCAGTTATTCATCTGAGCCTTATAATCTTTTAAACAAAGTGCAGGTTCACCAGAATGGTACAAGGGCAAAAGGATCAAATTATGAAGACAAGGTGCGAATAACAAACTTGTATTTCTTTAAATATGGAAGCTTAAGGGGATAATCTAATTGAAATGTTTAAGCAATGTATTAAGTTAGTTAGGGGAAAACTGTTTCCTCTGGAGATTAAAAAAGATGATAAGCTTAAAGTTAGAGACAACTGTTTAGGGGTAGTATTGAGAAACATGATTTTGTTCAGTTTTGCGAAAATTGAAAGTCTTTCTCTTCTCTACCTCCCACCATCCCTTGACAAGATCATTGAGGCTGAATAATGAGGGGTAGTTATACCCGAGTCACTTAAAATGGGTGAGATATGTAATTATTCAGATTGTATATCAATGATTTAGATTATGGATTAAATGGTTTTGTGGCTAAATTTGCGGATGACACCAAGATAGGTGGAGGAGCAGGAAGTGTTGAAGAAATGGAAAGGTTGCAGAGAGACTTGGTCAGTTTAGGAGAGTGGGCAAAGAAATGGCAGATGAGATACAATGTTGACAAATGTACAGTTGTACATTTTGGAAGAAAAAAATAATCGGGCAGATTATTGTTTAGATGGGGAGAAAATTCAAAAATCGGAAGGGACTTGGGGGTCCTCGTGCAGGATACCCTAAAGGTTAACCACCAAGTTGGATTAGCGGTAAGGAAAGCGAATGCTATGTTGGCATTCATTTCAAGAGGAATAGTGTAAAAGAGTAAGGAGGTGTTGATGAGGCTCTATGGGGCACTGGTGAGACCTCATTTGGAATACTGTGTGCAGTTTTGGGCCCCCTATCTTAGAAAGGATGTACTGATGTTGGAGAGAGTTCAGAGAAGACTTACGAGGATGATTCCTGGAATGCAGGGGCTAACATATGAGGAGCGTTTGTCGGCATTTGGACTGTATTCATTAGCGTATAGAAGAATGCGAGGGGATCTCATAGAAACATTTCAAATGTTGAAAGGGTTGGACAGAGTAGATGTGGAAAGGCTGTTTCCCTTGGTGGGTGAGTCCAGGACAAGAGGCCACAGTCTTAGAATTAGAGGGTATCCATTTAAGACAGAGATGAGGAGAAATTTTTTTAGCCAGAGGGTCATGGATTTATGGAATTCGTTGCCACATACAGCTGTGGAGGCCCGATCATTGAGGGTGTTTAAGGAGGAGATTGGTAGGTATCTAATTAGTCAGGGTATCAAGGGATATGGGGAAAAAGCCAGAAATTGGAACTAGATGGGAGAATAGTTTAGCTCATGGTGGAGTGGCGGAGCAGACTTGATGGGCTGAATGGCCTACTTCTGCTCCTTTGTCTTGTGATCTTGTAAGTTGACCATCTATCCAGTTATGGCCTTTCTCTGCAACATTCCTGAGCCTCAAGAGATTTATCTTTGTAAACACAAGAAATCCAAAGCAATTCATGCAAAATGCTGGAGAAACCAGCAGGTCAATCAACATCTATGGAAATGAATCAACAGTTGGCATTTTGGGCTGAGACCCTTATTCAGGACTGGAAAGAAAGTGGGAAGATGCCAGAGTAAAAAGGCGGTGGGAGGGGAAGGAGGCTAGCTAGAAGGTGATGGGTAAAGCTAGGTGGGTGGGAAAGGTAAAGGGCTGGAGAGGAGGGAATCTGATAGGAGAGGAGAATGGACCATAGGAGAAAAGGAAGAAGGAAGGGCAGCAGGTGAAGTGATAGGCAGTTGCGAAGAGGTAAGAGGCTAGTGGGGAACAGAAGAAGGGAGGAGGAGGGGAAAAGCATTACTGGAAGGAGAAATCGATGTTCATCACTTCAGGTTGGAGGCTACCCAGAACAGAATATGAGGTGTTGCTCCTCCAGCCTGAGAGTGGCCTCATTGTGGCACAAGAGGAGGCCATGGACTGACATGTCGAAACAGGAATGGGAATAGAAATTAAAATGGCTAGCCTCCGCAAAATTTTGGCAGTTGGAGTTGAGGTACTCGACAGAGCGATGCCCCCAATTTACAACGGGTCTCAGCAAGGTAGAGGAGGCAGTGTCAGGAGCACCGGATACAATAGATGACCCCAACAGATTCGCAGGTGAAGTGTTGCCCAACCTGGAAGGACTGTTTGGGGCCCTGAATGGAGGTGAGGAGAAAGTGAATGGGCAGAAATGAAAGTGATGTAACTTTTTGGCCACTTGCACGGATAAGTGCCAGGAGAGAGATTAGTGGGGCAGGATGAATGGATGAGGGAATCACAGAGGGAGCTATCCGTGCGGAAAGCGGAGAGTCGGGGGAAGGCGGGGTGTTGGGTAGGTAAAGATGTGCTTGGTGGTAGAAACCCTTTGGAGATGGAAGTTTCAGAGGATGATGTGTTGGATACGGAGGCTTATGGGGTGGTAGGTTAGGACAAGAGAACTGTTAAGGCGATGGGAAGATGGGATGAGCGCAGATATCTGGGAAATGGAGGAGATATGGAGAAGGGCAGCATCAGTGGTGGAGGAAGGGAAATCTCATTCAAACTTTACTTTGTTTTTCTCTTGTTCTTCTTTTCTATCCAGAATACCTCAGTGAGTGGTTTGGGATACAGTGAGTTGTTGGTCCAGGTTAGGCATAAGGGAGGTGCTGTTTTATGAAGTCATTCAAGTACTACGAATTGCAAGGTAATTAGGGACGCAGTAACCACTGGCCTTAGCATCAGCACTCATACCTGAATAGTGATAAACAAATCAAAATTCCAGACTATTATGAATAAAAAGTTGATTGTACCCGAAGCAGTAACAGTGTTTGATGCAGCTTGAATGGTCACATAATTATCTGGAGGTGTCATTTTAAAAACAAGTTGCAAGTTCTCTGAATTTAATCTGAGTACATGCGTTGGAACTATTTTCAGATGCATTCTATTTTTACTTCAAGCCTCTCCTGAGGAAGTTGTTCTTTGGTTTGCGTAGTAGTATTTAGTCGTTTGCCTCTGAGATGGACTTGAAACACCTGAAGCCATTCTTACCATTTTTCCTCATCAGTGCTCTGATTGCTGCACTTTACTTCATCCTTGAGGCTATTGTTCACAGTGGCCCATTCACCGACCCCCACTTTTTTGAAAAGTTCGATCGCAGACTAGGCAAGCCAACCCCTTTCAACCGGACTGGAATGAGCTGATGGGATTTGATTGGGACATTTCTTCACGAGCTTCTTTTATAAGACCTGGTTTATGCTTGTCAACTGCAACGGTTGCTTTGATCTATGCCCAGGACTATTGCCATGTACTACCCAATCAGGTTAGTCTGAAATAGTGAGACCTTGCAGGGCACTGGGATGCAGATAGATCTGGGTATACTAGTGCATGATTTGCAAATGCGGTATTCAGAAAAAACTAATAGAAATTTGTCAGTTGACTGTAAGGAGAATTGAATAGAGAGATTATGCTTCACTTTTACGGAGTACTGGTGTGTGCAGTATATCGACCCTTATTAAGGAAGAATGTTAATTATGGCATCTGAGATGGTTTACTGAGTTTTAATCTGAAACGTGCAGGTTGTATGGTAGGTTTGTATGTCTAGAAGAAGAAGTGGGGATTTGATTGAAACGCATGATCCTGAGGGATCATGGCCAGGTGTACTTGAAGAGGATGTTTCTTCTCGTGAGAGAATCTGGAACTCAGTGTTGCCGTTTTTAGAAGTAAATTTTCACTTCCCTGAAGGTCATGAATCAATGAGCCTCTTCCCTGAAATGTGGTGGAAGAAGAGATTTTAAATGTTTTTATGGCAGAGTTTGATAGATTCTTGATAAAGCAAGAGCATGAAGTATTACTGAGGGTAGAAGGGAGTATAGGGTTGAAGTTACAACCCAGTCAGCTGTGATCTTATTAAAAGATGGAAAGAGGAAAGTGGCCTACTCTTGCTCTAGCTTGTGTGCTCCAGTTTAATCTAAAATCTGAATTTACCAGATCTGCAGTCCAGGTGTCTATTGATAGTCAATGCTAAGAAAAATGTAGTTACCTATGATGCGATTAATGTAGATTTGGTTCATGCATGCATGCATTTGCCTATTAGCTGAATTATTTTGTATCAAATTACAGGTACAGGTGGTTCCTTAAATAGCTGCTGGTTCTTTTTGTTCCCATTATGTGGATTTTGGCCCAGAGACGTTGGAAGGGGAATAAAAATTGCCAAGTACTTCCAATTTGAAGTGTTGGCTCTCTTGGAAAGGAACCTGCAAGTAATAATATTTCCACATGTTTGCTCCTCTGGTTTCTACAGGAAGTAGAAAATGCCTCTGGGTTTCAGACTTGCTTTGAACAAAGACTTGGCTAAGTATATCTTGTAGGTGGTATGCTCTGCAGCCATTGCACCCCTGGTAGATGAGGTAGTGGACAGAGTGCCAACCAACTGGAATGTTTAATTGAAATGCTTGAGTATTTCTGAAGCAGTACACACCTGGTAAATGGCAAATATTTAAACATGTAGCTGGTGGATGAGCTTAGAAATTAATGTCATTCTCACATTGTAGAACGCTCAGATGGCTGCATGTTTCTGTGTGTGCTTGGTCCAGTTATGTAATTAGCTCAAGGTGTTTCTGTTGGGAGACTTTCACAATTGTTCTGCCATTAAGTATCATCCAGGGATGATTTGGTTGTCTTCCTGTAGGAGTCTGTTGGCACTGTGTACCACCTGTCAGCCTGTGCTTGAATCTTCACCAACTCTGCTCTCCCCAGGCATTAATTTCTTCATAATTTTTAAATTCATATATTGAGTTTAGTAGAGCGACTGGTAGAATGGTGCGACCACAACAACTTCAGTCTCAACACGAGCAAGACTAAAGAGATGATTGTGGACTTTAGGAAGGTGCAAGCTGACCACTCCTCACTGCACAGACACTGAGAGAATTAGGAGCACCAAGTTTCTGGGAGTACACACAGTGGATGATCTCACCTGGTCCCTCAACACCACCTCTTTAGTCAAGAAAGCACAGCAGTGTCTCCACTTCCTGAGGAGATTGAGGATGTTTTGATCTGTCCCATTTTTGTTTGCTTCTTAAGGTTTGTGTCTCACTGTTTAGTGTAGATATAATCCTGTATTTTGGTTTCAGTAGGTTAGCATCACATTTTTATTTAATGCTGGTGGCTGTATGCTCTTCTGTTTACGTCATTTAATACACCTTCTCTTCTGGCTTGACGACAGTATTAATTCTCACCTTCCAGATTATCATTAAGTGTAGTTGTTGCTAACAGCCCAAAACATCTTGAGGATTGCCATTTAGATAGTAGATCTGAACCAAGTTTATCTCATTTAGCATGCAACCTCATGGAATGTGTCCTCCATGTGAAGTGGTTACGTGTCCCCACAATGGTTGCTTTCATCGGTGCTGTCTGGGATTGGTGTGGCTGTGACAGGTAGATTGGTGAGGCTGAGACACAACAGACTGCGGTTGCTGGAAATGTGGGACAACGCACAAAGTGCTGGAGGAACTCAAGCACGTCAGGTAGCATCTATGGAGGGAAATGGGCAGTCAACATTTCAGGACCCTTCATCATGATTAGTGAGGTTGACTGTTTTCATATTCAATCTCTTCCCACCTTGTGCAAGCTCAGTCTCGTATCTCTATCTTTATCAGCACCTGGTACCACCAGGGCCACAGAAGATTCATTTCAACATTGTTTAATGTAATTTCCAGTATGCAAGTATAACAAAGAAAGAAATAATTGTTACTTTGTATTCGATGAAGCACAATGAAACAATAAGACAATAATAAACAATAAACATAAATACATAATATAGTGCTTATACATTGATGGTATGTACATAAGGAGATGCTAGGTACAGGAGTGTCTGTACATAAGGTGACTCTGACAGGAAATGATAAAGTAATGGTGGTGGGGGTGTGTTTGAGTGGGTCAGTGGGTGGAGGTATAGATCAGTCTTACTGCTTGGGAAATAAACTGTTTTTGAGTCTGGTGGTCCTGGCGTGCATGCTATGTAGCCTCCTCCCTGATGAGAATGGAACAAGCGGTGCATGAGTAGGATGGGTGGGATCTATCATAATATTGCTGGCCTTTTTCTAAAGGTTCAAAGTATGTATCCATATACAACTCTGAAATTCGTCTTCTCCAGATAGCCACAAAACAAAGAACATGGAAGTCGTTCAGAGAGAAACATCAAACCTAGCTCTTCCCTCCCCACACACACACATAATTAAGAATGACATCCCAATCATCAGCCCCCAAAATCCCCTCCACCCCCCTCAAACAAAACCGAACAGGAACATTGATCCCTAAAAACACCCCTGCCCACACAAGAAAAACTAACAGAACATCAACCCCCAAACACACTCCCCTTGAAAAACAAAACGGAAAAGGAACAGGCAATTTAAACAAAAAACATAATATAAAAGCCACAAGTCTGAAAAAGTCCACAGTCCATAAATGCAATAGTCGAATCCATAAATGCAGAACCATGAAACTATCCTAAAATATCACCGGTCATCGAAAGAGAGGGACACCACACAAGGCCGCGTGGCATACCCGCCTACCACAGTGAGCCCCACAGCGATAGGCTGTTCACAGATACCTTCTCTGGCAGTAAGCAAAAGGAAGGCCGTCAGCGCTGAACTCTGGCTCGCCTTCCGCACTCACCTTGATGTCTCAGTCTTCCGCGATGTTTTAATCGGCGATGAATGGACACTTCAAACAGCGAAATGGAGTCGAACTTCGGTTTGCAACCCATCTCGAAGTTTCTTCGCATCAAGGCCATCCGAGTCCACGCTCGCTTCCTGGAATCTTCTCGGAGGTGCTGGATCACTCAAACAATCTCCAAACTGTAAATCACAGGCTCTGACAGTCCCAGAAACACATTTAAGGTGAAAAACAGAGGTAAAAGAATTTAAAAAGACAATTTTATGAGCTATCTGGAAAATGTCAACCGGGGCAGTGTTGTACGGTGTCTGGCGCCACCTTGACCGGAAGATGGTCATATTATTCATATTTGCCACCTTTCTAGATAAATGTTGGTGGGTAGGCTGGTGCCACTAATGCATTGAGCAGTTTGACTACCTGTTGCAAAACCTTCCTGCCTGCTGCAGCGCATTTTCCATACCATGCAGTGATGCAGCATGTTAGGATACTCTCAACTGCGCATCTGTAGAATAACATGAGTGTAGATGTGAAAAATCCAGCTCTCTTCAGCCTCCTCAGAAAGCAGAGGCATTGATGAGTTTTCCTGACTGTGGAGGATGTATTCTGAGACCATGAGAGGTTGAGTGATAATGCACACTCCTGGGAGTTTGAAACTGCTGGCAGTTTGCACTGCTGTGCGTTGATGTAAAGAGGGATGTGAGTGGTGCAAGTTCTCCTGACATCAATAATCATCTCTTTTGTTGACATTGAGGAAGAGGTTATTTGCTGGCACCAGGTTTTGAGCTCTTTTACCCCCTCTGAGCCATTCTTAATGATGATACTTGAGTACCCTATCTCTTTCTGACCTGGAACACACACAAAAAGTACTGGTGAACGCAGCAGGCCAGGCAGCATCTATAGAAAGAGGTACAGTCGACGTTTCGGGCCGAGACCCTTCGGCACCAGCATTTTTTGTGTGTGTTGCTTGAATTTCCAGCATCTGCAGATTTCCTCGTGTTTGCGTCTTTCTGACCTGGCACTGCTTTGTGTTGATATTTAACGTGACTGATCCACTGAGAAAGAGCATATTGCGAAAATTGGCTGGAAAGTACACACTGCAATAATTGGCTGGAGATTTTGTGTTTGGCCAAATACAAGTGGGCATCACAGGGTCGTGGGTGGACATTGAGAGTATACCTCTATGACATTGCCTCTGGTGAATTTGCCCTGCTGAAGCCCTGATGAATTGAAAGGGATTTTAATGGAGGCATTTGAAAAGATGGACTTGTGGAATTGGGTCAGAAACGGATCATGTCGAAGAAAGCCTTCTTGCAGATTGTTACCTGTCAGTAAAGGTTTTGAAGCTCTCAGTGGCATGTCAGGTACCAGGGTGTCCCAAAACATTGAATCAACATGAGCATGTCGGTGCTTACAAACCGCATACTTTATCTGTCTGCATCTCTTGCAAACTCCTTGTATCTTCTTCTGAACATGCTTCTCTACCTACCTTCTCTCTTTATATTTGTACAGAAGGAACTCATTAGGTCCCTGTCAGATCCTATCAGTCATACTCCCTTTCGTAAGTTCAAGTTTAATTGCCATTCAACCATACATGAATACAAATAAATACAGCCAAATGAAACAGCCTTACTCCATGGCCAAGGTACAAAACACAGCACCAACAGTCACACAAAAAAATGTGTGGTCCAAGACCCAGAGTCCATGAATGTTTGCAAGAGTTTTGCATTTGAATACAATGCCGCTGGTCTTCTCCAAGCGAACACTAGGGGGCAGCACCGACTCCACCTGGGACACTGCACCACACTGGCTTCCCTCTCCTGGGTGGCTGTAAATAGGTGACAGCGCAGTTTAAAGCCTAGGCCTTGCTACAACTGGGTCACACACCTACCCCACCATCCACCAATAATTCAGTGAATCAGACTTGCAGCATTCCACATCAATGATACCCAACAGCATATTACTATCACAAGAAAAGCGACCGAGACGATCACTCACTGTTGGACTGCACACTGCCTTCGCGCACCAACTCCTGTCCCTGACACCTGTCTGACGCAGGCAGTAGCAAGATACGGACAAAGTCCAGCTCCTTCACTTTCTCCACCAATGAGCAACTTGCTGAT
The DNA here is from genome assembly GCF_030028105.1 of Mobula birostris. NCBI lineage: Eukaryota > Metazoa > Chordata > Chondrichthyes > Myliobatiformes > Myliobatidae > Mobula > Mobula birostris. The sequence goes on along the minus strand of NC_092380.1, from coordinate 16,140,349 downwards.
CTGTAGACCTGTGGTACTTTAAGTTCTGAATGTCTTGTGACCATAAAAAATACGTATAAAGAGGACAATAACACCTTCAGTTGACTTTGTAGAAGCTGCTGTGTCCCCACCTTACCAGATGTTTTAGTCCTGTAACTTGTTCTCTCTCACTTCCCCACCTTCTCCCTCTTGATTCATTTGTCATCTATCTATATAATAAGTATAGGTAAGTGGTAAATAAGTCAAGGGGGTACCAATGGGCAAGTGAGAGAGTATAGGTTATAGTAGCCAGTTAATTTATCAGCAAGTCTTTAGGATGTGGGTGGAAACCAGAGCATCTTTTAGAAACCCGTATGATCGTAAGAACATCCAACTCCACATACTCAGGATCATATGGGTTACTGACTGATGTTTCACCCATCCCATCTTTTACATCTGTATTGGAAATGCGTTAAATCTTTGTAGAGCTACAGGACTGGTCTAAATGATGAGGGAGCTCAGTATGGGATATGGGGATTCTAGGAGCCATGTATCTATTTTCTATCTGTCTGTAATGTATTTTGTGTGGTGTGTTTATTATGGGTAATTTGTCACTTGGGTTAGGGTATGGTAAAAGCAAATGAGTATACTCTCTACATACAACAGGAATTCTGCAGATGCTGGAAATTCAAGCAACACATGTAAAAGTTGCTGGTGAACACAGCAGGCCAGGCAGCATCTCTAGGAAGAGGTGCAGTCAACGTTTCAGGCTGAGACCCTTAGTTCAGTTTAGTCTAGTTGAGAGTTAGAGGCAACCAAGGAGTGAATTTTTTTGGTTGACCGCTTAGCTGTGCCAATTTGCATGCTAGTTATTCTTATTTCACTAACTTTGCTAACTGGAACACACATTTCATTAATTATGTCTAATTACACTAGTTATTCTTATTTCGCTATATTGCTAATTTAGTTTCATTAGTTTTTTATCGCTGTAAGATCGTTCGTCTTTGCTGGTTTCGTGATAAAGGATCGAATGTACTTTTTTCAACTTGGAACTTAGTTGTTTTAGAAGTGCGTCCTACAGCGGCAGCTCCTGTACTCTGACTCTCAGCAGTTTTGGTTTTCAAGTAACCACTATAGGGATGAAATTTGAGGTGAAGGAATGATGAATATGCAAGAAGTCAGAATTGAAGGAACACTGGTCTTAAAGGACTGCAGAACTAAAGAGGTAGAACAGATGAGGCTATAATTATACTTGGGGTTTTAAGACACCTTGTTGCTTGGGAGCTGCTGCCCTTCTTGATTCAAAGTAATCAGTTTTGTATTTAACTAGTGCCTGCTTGTAATCTTTGGGTAAGGAGTCTAAATAATGACTAAACATAGAAAATAGGTGCAGGAGTAGGCCATTCAGCCCTTCGAGCCTGCACTGCCATTCAGTATGATCATGGCTGATCATCCAACTCAGAACCCTGTTCCAGCCTTCCCTCCATACCTCCTGATCCCTTTAGCCACAAGGGCCATATCTAACTCCCTCTTAAATATAGCCAATGAACTGGCCTCAACTGTTTCCTGTGGCAGAGAATTCCACAGATTCACCACTGTGTGAAGAAGTTTTTCCTAATCTCGGTCCTAAAAGGCTCCCCCTTTATCCTCAAACTGTGACCCCTTGTTCTGGACTTCCCCAACATCGGGAACAATCTTCCTGCTTCTAGCCTGTCCAATCCCTTTAGGATTTTATACGTTTCAATAAGATTCCCCCCTCAATCTTCTAAATTCCAATGAGTATAAGCCTAATTGATCCAGTCTTTCTTCATATGAAAGTCCTGCCATCCCAGGAATCAATCTGGTGAACCTTCTTTGTACTCTCTCTATGGCAAGAATGTCTTTCCTCAGATTAGGGGACCAAAACTGCACACAGTACTCCAGGTGTGGTCTCACCAAGGCCTTGTACAACTGCAGTAGTACCTCCCTGCTCCTGTACTCGAATCCTCTTGCTATAAATGCCAGCATACCATTTGCCTTTTTCACCGCCTGCTGTACCTACATGCCCACTTTCAATGACTGGTGTATAATGACACCCAGGTCTCGTTGCACCTCCCCTTTTCCTAATCGGCCACTATTCAGATAATAATCTGTTTTCCTGTTTTTGCCACCAAGGTGGATAACCTCACATTTATCCACATTAAATTGCATCTGCCATGAATTTGCCCACTCACCTAACTTATCCAAGTCACCCTGCATCCTCTTAGCATCCTCCTCACAGCTAACACTGCCGCCCAGCTTCGTGTCATTCAGACTTGGGAGATGCTGCATTTAATTCCCTCATCCAAGTCATTAATATATATTGTAAACAACTGGCGTCCCAGCACTGAGCCTTGCGGTACCCCACTAGTCACCGCCTGCCATTCTGAAAAGGTCCTGTTTATTCCCACTCGTTGCTTCCTTTCTGCCAACCAATTCTCTATCCACATCAATACCTTACCCCCAATACCGTGTGCTTTAAGTTTGTGCACTAATCTCCTGTGTGGGACCTTGTCAAAAGCCTTTTGAAAATCCAAATATACCACATCCACTGGTTCTCCCCTATCCACTCTACTAGTTACATCCTCAAAAAATTCTATGAGATTCGTCAGACATGATTTTCCTTTCACAAATCCATGCTGACTTTGTCCGATGATTTCACCGCTTTCCAAATGTGCTGTTGTCACATCTTTGATAACTGACTCTAGCAGTTTCCCCACCACCGATGTTAGGCTAACCGGTCTGTAATTCCCCAGTTTCTCTCTCCCTCCTTTTTTAAAAAGTGGGGTTACATTAGCCACCCTCCAATCCTCAGGAACTAGTCCAGAATCTAAAGAGTTTTGAAAAATTATCACTAATGCATCCACTATTTCTTGGGTTACTTCCTTAAGCACTCTGGGATGCAGACTGGGGATTTATCTGCCTTTTATCTGACTAAGGGCACTGGTAACTGGAGAATGTCATCTCTGTTTCAGTGTAAAGTATGAAGAACCACAGGCAATTGAAGGGTTGGCAGGAGCATTGGATACTCGCCAACAGAACACTGGAGCAGTGAGTATTTGCTTCAAAGTTCGAAGTAAATCTATTATCAATGTATATACATGTCACCATATACAACCCCAAGCTTCATTTTCTTGTGAGCACACTCAATAAATCTGTAATAGAGTAATAACCATTAGAGGATCAATGAAAGACCACACCAACTTGGTGTTCAACCAAGTGTGCAAAAGACAGCAAACTCTGCAAGTGCAAAAAAACAAGAAATAATAAAGAAAGAAAGACTGATAGAAAGATTGATTGAAAGCAAGAAAGATTGATTCAAAACATGAGATGAAGAGTCCTTGAAAGTGAGTCCTTTAGTTGTGGGAACATTTCAATGATGGAGCAGGTGCAGTCGAGTGAAGTTATTCCTTTTGGTTCAAGAGTCTGATGGTTGAGGGGTAAGAACTGTTCCTGAGCCTGGTAGTGTGAGTCCTGAGGCTCCTGTACCTTTTTCCTGATGGCAGCAGCGAGAAGAGAGCATGACATGGGTGGTGGGGGTCTCTAGTGATGGATGCTGCTTTCTGGCAACAGTGCTCTATATAGATGTGTTGAACGATGGGAAGGGCTTTAACCCGTGATGGACTGGGTTGTATCCATTGCTGTTTGTAGACTTTTCCATTAAAGGGCATTGGTCTTTCTATACCCTGAGTATAATACCTGCACAAGGTATATGGAATAAAATGTAATGTGACTTTCCAAAAGATTTTCCCTAATTTGCGGATTTATTTAAGCCTTTTTTGTCCAAAGTAAATTTCCATTCATCAAAACCAATGGGATTTTGTTTAATTAAAAATAACTCACTGCTTTTCAGAAACAGCAGTGTACTAGAAGTACATTTAAGTGTACTCCCGTGGTTTTCTAAATGTACTAAATCAGAACTATCTAGCTAAGTTGTTTCTTCTAGCTACAGGATGATGGATTTCGTTCATGCTAATGAGCTGTTGAGTAAGCGGAAGCAATGATTGACACCGCTGCATCACCCAGTGAGTTTGAGCTATGATGCGAGTTGCTACAAACTGTCTTGATAACACAATCTGTCAGACTCTTATCAATTTTCCTAACCATTTTTATGCCATGGACCGATACCATTAAGCAAGGGATCCTTGGACCCCAGGTTGGGAACCCCTGCCTTAGAGGAAACCATCTATCTGTTCCAGGGAGTAAATTTCAGAGCCTCTTTAAAAACTCCATCAAATGGAATTTGTGCAAAATTATGACAGGTTCAGAATAAAATATGGTTATTTTAATGGAAAGCTTATCAAACCTTGCTGCCCTACTAGCTTCAGGCAGGATTGACAGGGACGTACCAATTATCTCATTCTTCCTGATGGTGGTGATGTCACTTTGACTTTCCACTTCATGATATCATGCACAAAGTGATCTCGCTTATAACCACTTTGCCTGTACCTAAGAATATGAAGGGTGTTAAGCAAATGAAAGCTTGGTCTCTCGTCCTGTTACTTTTTACAATACATTTCACACTAAACGTTATTTGGAACAAGGTAGTTTTAGAATTTACATACCTTAAGGTTTCAGATGATAGTTTGAAAATTAGGTTTATCATTCCTAGCAGCTGTTAAAAGTTCTTAAGGAATCAAAAGTCTCTCTTCTCTCGTCATCCCATCCCCAGGTTTAAATATATCACCTGATCACACCCGGAGCTCAGGACAGAGAACTCTGTCGGGCTCCAAGTTTCCATAGTTGGGGCTAAGCAACGTTTTGATCAGAACTGTTGTTACACTGTGTGCTAAGTAATAATTTCTAAAGAACTCATAGGTAATGTGTACATTTGCTCAGTATTGGGTGAAGCCTTGGCAAGTAAGATGTAGGAGCAGAATTAGGCCATTCAGCCCATCAAATCTGCTCCACCGTTCCATCAGGGCTGACTTATTAACCCTCTCAGCCCCATTCTCCTGCCTTCCTCCCGTATCCTTTGACTTGGGCTCCACAGCCGACTGTGACAATAAATTCCACAGATTCACCGCCCTCTGGCTAAAGAAATTCCTCCTAATCTGTTCTAAAGCAATTCTTTGTATTCTGAGGCTGTGTCTTCTAGTCCTTTCTATGCCCCCCTCTACGCCTTTCAATGTTCGATAGGTTTCAATAAGATCCCTCCACATCCTTCTAACCTCCAGTGAGTACAGGCCCAGAGCCATAAAATGCTCTTCATACATTAACCCTTTTATTCCTTGGATCATTCTCATTTACCTCCTCTGGACCTCTCCAATGCCAGCACATCCTTTCTTAGATAAAAGGCCCAAAACTGCTCATAATACTCCAAGTGCAGTCTGACCAATGTCTTATAAAGCCTCAGCTTTAGATCTTGGCAAAAGGCAAGCATTATTGAACAGTGTATCATCACCTTATCTTAGAAAGGAGCTTGATTTTTGTTCTGTAGAAATACTCAAAGGAGAACACTGTGGATGTGGGAAGGTGAATTAATATAAACTTTGACATTGTTGTTGGTCTATATGTTTCACTGTTTTGGGGTGTTTCATCTTTCAAGTATATTGTCTACACACTCGGCTTCAATCGTGTGCTTTTAAGAAAACAACAATTTTAAGCAAGAGAAAGAAACAATAACCTGTATTTGTGGAGCCTTTTTTAATTTAGCATTTTCCATGGCTCTTCACAGAAACTTCCTCACTGTTTGATACTGGACTGAGTGTTTAGAACATCAGTAGGTATGTTTATGGAGAATACTAGGAAAGAGAGAGGCAGAAGGGCTTAGGGACAGAATTCCAGAGCTTAGAGTCTAGGCACAGAAAGCACAGTCTATGGAAGTATTGGAGGAATACAGATTTTTTGAAAGGCTGAAGGAGTTTGTAAATAAGAGGGGGAAATTTATAGAGACATTTGGACATGAAGATTGAATTTAATGAATCTCTGTTACCTGACTGTTACATACTATACTGTACGTCAGCCAGTATCAGTCTCTGCTAATGGTGTAGTGATGTCTGCACCTGGTCTTCGGAACAAGAGGTCACAGGTTCGGATCGGGCCCGCTCCTTGTGCACTTTCCACCTGTGCTGGGTTGAGCTAGCAACTCAGCCTTGTAAAACAGAGAAATACTACAAAAAAAAATGCAAGGTTGCTGCTGGATATGCCAAACAAGGTGGAGGAGGAACTTTATCTTTTTTACCAGTCAAAATAAGAGACAGGGATGGATGAGAGAGTACGATTTTCAATGCATGACACAGAAAACACGAGGATGTACAAGCTAATTTTTTAATCCAAGTATGTCTCTTTGTACCTTTTGAATTATTTTCCAGTATTCTGTCCTGAAAAACTCATTCTCTGTTTAGGCTCATTTCAGGAAAGATTTGGTGTTTTTGCCAAATGACTATTAAGTCTTGATTGTCTTATCTGTCAGTTGAGAAAGTTGCAGCCAATGCCAATCCAATCTGTGGCCTATTTATAGTTTTAGTTGGGGGTCATTGTTTAGAAACCTGGATAATGTATTCTGATTGGATTTTGTTTCCTTCCATTTGTCTTTCTCTTACCCGGAGGCTGCAATGGATTGCAGTCTGTCTATTGAACTAGCTCAATAACTTAGATCTCTCGGGTTTACGTGGCTTAGGGGTGACTTATTTTTAAAATGAAGCTCTAAAAAGATATGAGTTAACTGGAGTTTTATACGACCGTTCTGTTAACTTTTTTTAACTGAGTGATTTCTCTGGAATAGATGGAGAATTTATTGAAAGAACACGAAATAGACAACTGGATGGTAAACCAAGGAATGGTGAGAGGTCACCATACACTCTGGGTAGATCAACTGTGACTCTCAGGGCCTCTGTGGGATAACTTGGTGATGTCACAGCAGTATTGGGGAATGAGCTTGTCTTGGTGATAGGAGTGGTGTCTTTATGTCTTTAATCTGCAGCTGTTTCGCAACATTTAAAAGGACTTTGTGAAGCAGCACCAAGTGGGACACCTATTTTTTTTCTTGCCCTCCCCACTACCAATTGTTCTTCAATTTGAACTTTGAGACACATGTTCAGTTTTCTTTATCATGCTGAACCACCAGCAGAGAATGCAGTCAGGATTTTGATGTATTACACAATGTGCTCACTACCTTAGAGTATTCATTCATTTGAACCCACCCGTAATGTTTGTTATATGTGTAGGATTTTCTTCCCACTCTTTCATATGACACCATCAGCCTAACCGATTCCTTTCTCCTAGTTAAGTTTTTCACTTTGAATAGGAGGATTGTGGTCAATTTCATAAACATGTAAAATAAGGGAATGAGGAAAAGCATGAATCATTAGTCAAATAACTTGACTATAGTATTATCTCCTGGCCTCCCAAAACAATTTTTTTCTTTTTCCTCATTTACTTGCACTACCGAGCATTTTCCTGCTTCCAGTCCATCGTGAGAGAAGTTCAAAGGAATGGGAATGTCCCTCTCCAAAGTTGAAACTGTGAGTCTGTACAGCACCTTGGGTTAGGAATCTTGATCAGTTTTTCTCTGCCCCTCCACTCCTCCATATTTGCCCTTGTTTGATCTGAGATGTTGTATCCAGGAGGTTCTTCAGAAGTGAAGCAAAAGGCACCAGTTCTACGGTGACAGCTGACTACAGGTCAGCATTGTCAGCATAGAACAGCGGGTAACAAAGAACCTGTCCTCGTCCTCTCACTCTATCCAACAGGCCACCCAGAGTCAGTGTGATAAGGAGACTCGGTAGGAAAAGTGCTGAATTACACCACCATAACATTTAAGGCTAACAGACAAAGTAAAATAAATAAATATGCAGTAAAACCAAATGAACTGAAAGTTTACTGGAAGACAAACAGTTATACAAATATAAAAGCCAGTATTAAGAAAGCTAAAACTAAAAGAAAAACAATTTGGACCATAATCCAACATCCTTCATTTTTCCATGATCATAAACATTCATTTTTAACTTTTATTTATTTTTATTTTAAATTAGCTCATTTAAAATTGTTCATCTTTTTCTGACAAATATAGATAAATCTTTACTTAATTCTCTTTCCCTCAAATTAATTTATTTGTTTCATGCTTCTGGTCTTTGAAGCATAAAAAACAGTTCATTTATTCATGGAATCTGAGTATCACTATCTGTGTGCAACCAGGCAAGCAAATTTCTCAATACTGTCTGTGCCCTGGGATCTTGTTACTGCATTCAATACATCTTGGGTGTTTTTTCTAAGAATTGGAAGAAGGTTTATTCCACTTTGCTTTATTGGTAGTCTTTCCTTATTCCAGGAGCTTTTTATACAAACCAAAGTTAAAGAACAGCTACTATAGGAAATACTGTGTACTTGCAAACTCTGAATCTTTGGCTGTTCGTGTGGAGTGAGATAGATGATGAACATTTGTGAAATGCCTAATTTTTCACGGCAGGTTTTTATTGTGATCTTCTGCACTGTGTAGGGCTTTGTGCATATGGACCACTGTCAAAATCAGATGCATGTCAATCCTTCTGGAGATCTTTTTAGATTTTGGACCCATTACTAACAAAACATATGACCAAATATGTATTGTCGATTAACGTCTGCTTGAGATGAATATACTGAGGATTTGAAGATTGTGTGCTAGCCTCTGAAAACTGCTCTCTTCCCATTAAGTTTCCTTCACCAAGAAGGAACATGGAGCTACTAAGTCATTTTTCCCTGGCCTATAAATTCCAGAGTAACTTGAAAATATTATTGCTGTGGTCAGCCCTTTTAGAACTCCAGAAGTGATGGGCAAGGCAACTTTGAGGGTCGGTTTTCTTTTCTGTCTTGCTATTTGTACAAATCCATCAGATTCAGAGACTCTGCCTTCCAGGTCCTATCTGACCTGAGTTGTAGTCTTGGTCTAAATTCAAATGGCTGTGGATCCAGACGAGAAAACTTCCATCAGTTTGAAACGATAGGAGAAGTCTATGGTTATTGGTGGTACTTCTGAAGTTAAGTTTTGAATTATAAAGGTAAGTCCAAGCAGAAGCGAATGTCTCAATATTTTAACCATTCCACTTCTAAACAGAGCTCTTAGTTTTAAATCTGTACCCAGGTGCAAATTTTCAGTTGCTTATGTTGATGAAAGGCTATGACTGGTTGTGTTTAATCCACCACTGGTCACTTAGCCCAACCCACGTGTACTACATTTCTTTAAGGAGTCTGCTATATAATCCATAAATAACTGCTCAGTGCAATTGCACCTGAGTACTCTGAAGTGAGCAGTTGTCCAAAAATCCAATCTTCAGGTGAGTTTCAGTCCCAAGTGATGACGAATGGCTATAGTAATGGTGAGATGGGAGAAGATCAATCCAGCAGCTTGTGGCCTTGGACCTGTTTACCAGAAATGGTAGGTGTTGCTCTGTAAAGCTGGCCATCTAGTGGTGGAAAGAGAAGATGGTGTATGAATAGAATAATTAAATAAGCATGGCAAATTAAATTATTCCTATATCATTAGACAAATTATTTTAAAACTTAGAACGGCTCATCATCACCTTCTCTTACCAATTATCCCTTTCCTTTATTTGGTTTTCTTTTAATTTGCTATTTATTTCAGAATGTTATGATAATCTGGTGTGTATGTTTCTGTTTTGTGAAATCAATTGTAATTTATTTTGGAAAGCAAGGTATGAAATTCTTGGGAGCCCACCAGGTTCAGAATGGGGTTAAAAATGGCCATTTTCCAAATTCTCTTATGGAAGAAAGATGCAGTTGAACCGGATGACACATAAGCTAATTTAAGTGAATTTTGTACCTTCCTTACATTTAGATTTTGTTTTTTTCAATTAATTTACAATAATTTAGTATTGTTTAACTTCCTCGTGCCCTTCCCTTTTGTGTAACAGATTCCAGTCACTCAGGCCAATTTAATGGATGACATTGAACAGTGGCTGTCCACAGATGTGGTGAGATACTTGGGTTTTGTTTTGCCTATTTAATTCAATGGAATTTGAATTTACAGGATCTGTAATAAACAATGGTGCTTTGGAGTTGTGGCAGAGAAGAAAAGTATCTTTGAACTCTGTCCAGTGGCTAAATGGCACTTCCCATCCTACCTGGAGATTCCAGATTTTGTTCTCCATTTTCTTATCCCATCACTTCCCCAGGCATGCTTATGGATAATGTTTGTTGGATCCTTTTCTCGGCTTTGGTTTGGATAATTGTCACAGTATTTCTTAAACAATAGGCACTGGTGAATTGTGTATTTATTCCAAACTGTTTAATGATGATTCACGGTATCGCTGAATTGATTCACGCAGCCCAGAAAGGTGCACTGTTCAGTCCCCAGTCTGTGCGTGAACTGGTGGCACTCCCTGCAGCCAGAGTAGATGGTGGTACAATTGGTGCGAATCCCTCACAACCACAGTGGGCAAATATTTCCACTGTAATTATTGTATGGCTGCTCCCTGCCTGCTTTCAAAGGTTCAGTTTAATGTCAGAGAAATATATACGATATACATCCTGAAATCCTTTTTCTCACAAACATCCACGAAAATAGAGAAGTGCCCCAAAGAATGAACGACAGTTAAACATAAGTACCCCAAAGTGCCCCCCCAGCTCCCCTCCCTCACATAAGTGACAACGAGCAACAATCACAGTCATATTTAAACGTTCTCTGATTTTTCAGGGGTTTAGTATTTACAGAATTAATATAGGATAAACCATTGCCTTAAGTAGGAGCTTCAGGTTCATTTGTGTCATTTTTTTAAAAAAGGTTCAAAAGTTTATGTCTTATCAATTTATTCATGCAGTATACGACGCTGAGATTCTTCTTCTCCAGATAGCCACAAAACAAAGAAACCCATGGAAGTCAGTACAAAGAGAATCAGCTCCCCCCTCCTTCCATGCACAGAACACAACAAGAACATCGCTCCCCCCAACCCACACCCCCACACAAATAAAACAAGAAACAATGGGCGACAACACAGAATATATAAACCATACGACGGAAAAAGGGTATATTGATATTTTTAACCACAGTCACGGTCAGCATTTTTTCAGAATTAACATGAAATAAAGTCAGATATCTGGAATGCTGAGGGAGACTACAGCTGTTTTGCCCAGTGCTTGTCCTATAATCATATTGATTATTAATTCCTCTAAAACTGGTCCCCATTGTAGTATGGGAATTTCTGACCTTTACAAGGCTAATACCCGCCAAAGGTTAATGTTTTAAAAAATGCATAATGGATTGGATGAATCTTATTGTATTGCAGTACCTATGGAGATGGTGAAACTCATTCATATTCCCCCAAAACTAGATTCTAACTAAAGAACCAAGTAACCTGCAACTGAAGAAACAAAAGGGGCCTTTGGGCACTATGGATTCTGGGAAACTGTGGTTTCTAGGGAGCCTTTGATGTAGCAAGTATCCCTGGAACACAGGAGTCATTATAAGACACTAATCAGTTTTGGAAAGAAGATGGACACTTCTGATGGTGGAGTTATTTTTAAAACAACTTATCATTTGAGAGCTGGTGGCAGCTGGCTGTTTCCTTTGCTGCTTTTATTGGGTATTGAGCGTAACTGAGAGACTCAGCCAACACTTAATGTTGTCCCAGACCAGGTGCTTAACCGAAAAGTAGGTTTGTTCCTGCATGTAATTTGATCCACTTATTTCCCCTCCGCCAAATGTTCCCTGTCCATTCTAAGATTTGCCATTAGCCTCTTCAGTGTACCATTTTTCTTATGTCTTGTGATTGTCCTAATGGTGGCAAGTGAAACTGAGCAATGCTGCTCATTCCTGGAGCTGCATTCAGCTGTGGTGAGTGTGGTTTGAAATGAAACAGGAAGAGCTGAGAGCTTTGGTGTGGCTGATGGGGCGGGGGAGGGGGGACGAGGAGAGCTACTTGTGTCAGTGATCGGGGGAGAGCAGTGTATCTGTTGGGGGTGGGGGGGAGTGGAGCCGAGCAGGAGGATGGAAAGGAATCTGAGCGTGTTAGTGTTGGGGGCAGGATAGTTGATAGGAGGGGAGAGAGCTGAGGATTAGTTAGGGATGGCAGAGGAAATGGCTTCTGGGAAGGGAGCTATATTGGGGAGATAGGATCTGAGTAATTTGTGGGGAGGTGACATGTTAATGAGAAGGAGCTCAGAGGGAAGAGGAAGGAGAAATTATATCTTTTTTTCAAGACTATGGCTTGAATTAGATAACTTCTCAAAGATCACTGGAAAAATAAGGTGACATGGAAAGAGCAAAAGAAGTGGGTCCAAATAGATAGTTTACAGGTGCTGGAACAAATAAATCAGTCATGTTACATTCCCCCCGCCCCGCCCCGCCCCACCCCGTGCTCTATGGTATTTGGGTCACACTGTTCCCGTTCTTTAAGGTGTGGCATCACTTTATTCAGCTGGTTGGATTGTAAGGACAAGGACTGTGCATTCACAATTATTAATTTAGTATTTAAAGTCCTTCTGTCAGACTGTGTCTGATACTGTAGTTTTATCCAAGCAATTGCAGCTTGAAGATAACTATTATGAGGTTATAATAAAGTCGTTTCTTTATTAGACACACAGTGAAGTTTGCTATTAGGGGAAAAAACTAATACACAATGTAGCTTCAGGGTTGATAATGTAATGATAATAACAGATGATATCTGTTGTGTGTTGAAGCACCCTTAAGCTTAAATATGAGATGTTCCAAGGAGGGGGACCTCTATTACCTGGTAAGATTTGGTGAGTTACTGTTAACCTGCTTTATAACTGTGGCTGTACAAGATTTACTGAGTTGGGTAAATTGAGAGAAAAGAATTTACTCTGCACTCCCTGCAGATGGAGAAACTGTTATATGGAGATACAGGGTTTGAATAGATGCTTTGTCACTGCACCCTTCTTGTGCTGAAACACATTTATAGGGATGGATTTGATTTTGAGTATTGAGCAGTATCTAAATTGAGCCATATGATGAATCTTTATTGTTAAGTTCTGTACAGGCTTTTGTTAGAGGTGGCAATATCCATAAAAGTTAAGGTAGGGTATGTGTTTCCATTTGGCACATTGATGATGTCAGCTGTTAGTGAATCAAGTTTTTATTAACTTAGTTTGTTATTGCAAAGGGTTAAATGCAAAAAGGAGAGAATGACTTAAATCTCTTTTCTGTAATTTTAGAAAGGTGAATTGGGCAATGATTCTGAAGGAGTAACAAGTGAAGGTAATTATTTCTGCTCTCATTTGCCCTTATTGTCCTTCACAATGATAACTTGTCTGAATGAGTAGTTTTATGTAGTCTTCATTTTATGTTTCTAAATGTTGTAAATTTCATTTATGAATCATCCGGCCAGTTTCAGAGCCCTGTTAGTCTCAACTTCTGACTTTTATTCTCTGCTCTTGAAAACCTAAAGACATTTGAGTTTTAATTTATACCATATATGGTGAAAGCTCTCACTTTTGTTATGTTTAACATTATATCAATGACAACTGATCAATGCCATCTGATTTTAATTAGCATAGTATTAGACTTCTCGAGATAATTCCCTGTTAGTCACAACGGACCTTATCAAATGGTCTCTAAAGGCTTCAGATAAAATATATTATCCTTAAATTCTGTCGTTAGACAATAGTAAAATTTGAATTAGTAATCAAGTGCCTTTATTCTTTTCATATTAATTTGAATTCATTGTGGGTGTGTTTATGCATCTGATTGCTAGCTATAGTCCATTTTCCTCCTGTCTTTGTGTTTAACTTCATGAAAATACTTCGCTGTAATATCTCTGGAAGTAATCAGCTATGTACTTCATTTTCCCTACAATGTCACAGCCCTTCATTTATAGACATTATTGTAAGGTTCACCCATGTTCTGTCAGGGTTCTTCACAACAATTCAATGATCCAAAAGTCCTTTCAGTATTTTATTACGTTAGCTTTCTTTTAAAGGTTTTTTCGTCTTGTGTTTCCCTTGAGAACATTTTAAAAATTTAAATCCATTTTTAAAACCCCTTGTCATTTTAAGCCATTCTGCCTTTTTAAACAGGGTATTTAAAATTTAGTTTATATATTTGTTCTTACTATCTCTATATCTTTTAAATAAATGTGGGGTTTCTCCTTAATATGCAATTTCTCTTTTTTATGATTTGTCTAATTTTGTTTCAATTTATTTTACGAGTTTTAATTTTTTTTTATACTGGGACCAGAATGCAAATTACAATGGAAGGAATACTGTCCTTTCCCAAATTAAAAATCTCAATTTATTTGACCTCTTCTATCAATAATGCAGGTTGGGAAATGTTTTTTTTTCCTTTATTTGATCTGCCCTGCATTCTGGGGATTTCTGATACATTTCGCTATATATTCTTCTTGCCCCACCCAAAAACAATTTGATCTCCTGTGAGGATTTGCCAGACCAAGTTTTCAAAAATCTGGCCAAATTGGAAACAATCTGGAAACCTCTACCTGATCCCAAGGTAATTGCAATTGATCTGAGAAATGATCAGCTCTGAGTTCCTAGTTTTAGAGGCGATCATATCAGCCATAAACTGGTCCAGTTGTCGGCTGAAGGGACGAACTTAAGTAATCTGTATTGCGCAAAATACAGTTTTTCTAAAGATTTTTTTTTTTCAGAATTTGATAAATTCCTGGAGGAGCGAGCAAAAGCAGCAGAACGACTGCCTACTCTTCCATCACCACCTACAGAGATCCCTGGCTCCGTTACTACATCCAAAAAGAAGAAGCAGGAAAAGACGGAGGATGCCCTCTTTACCCTGTGAAACTGGACCTGTCTATCACTCTGTATGAAGGAATGCATCAGGGTAGCCCTGAGCTGTGTCTCTGCTCAAAATCCAATTCTTGCTTCTGAATAGGGAATGGTACAAAAAATTTAAAAAAAACACTTTCCAAGGGAAGTTTCAGTTTGAAGATGGGCCCTATTTTTCAAAAAGCAAATTCTCTTGAATGTTCACAGAGCTCCTAGTTATCCCTGTGGTGAAGTTGTGGAGATGTCATTCAATTACATATCAATGTAGGGAGCAGTGGGTTGCTAGCTCATCTTCAAACTACTCTTAAGATAATTTAAACTGCAGATTCAAGAGTATACCTTTTTATGTATTCCTCCTCCTAAATCTATGTGCATTATATTTATCTTTTGTAAGCTAAATTTAGAAATGGTCTCTAAACTGTAACTTATTCTATTTTAAAAGCTTTGGTAGTGATGACGTGTCATGAGATGTGTCGGTATATTGGGTATAAGGTGCCGGCTGCAAGTAGTACAGCTGGTTACAAGTCCACTCTTGAAATTGATTCCTTGTTTGCTGTTAAGTGTGCGACTGATTTGGCAGCATCCTTTACATCTTCAGTGTTGTTATCTATGCAACAAGACTTCCAGTGCCCTTTCTTCCCTCCCTTGCACCCTGAAAGCTTTTGGAACATTGAATCAATGCAGAGAACGGAAAGCTTGAAAATGGAAGGGTTGCCAGTCCTCCTTGGTTGTCTTGGCATCAGTTGGCAAAGAAACCAAAAGAAAATCATGGTAGTACTAAAACAGAATTGTATTTTATCCTTTTCTTTGAATGATCATTAGTTGCTGGAAGTTGAAAGTGAGTGACTCAGATGTGCCTTGATGAGCTAACAGGAGGAACAAATGGTGAGGTGACTTTCCCTGGGAGATTGTGGTAAATCCTTCCAGGAACACATCAGAGTTGGCAACCCTCGGGAGGATAAAAAGATCATACAATTATACAGTGATTACTAGACCAATTCTTTGTGGAAGTGGATGGGTGGAGAGAATGTACATTAACAAAAATAATTTAATGCAAAATAAATATGTTTCTCAATGTTGAAACAAGTAGTAATTTCTAGAGTTGTGTTTCTCTTTCTAAAACTTTAGCCCTTTATGGCAGCAGAGATGTCAGAAAATAAAGCCAATCACGCATTTTCCTGGACACTTAAATTGCATGGTGACATTTCACTTTGCTGCTCAATTATCTGTTTCAGAGTTAATTTATAATTTGTATAATCCATTGTTGTATTAATTATTTTTTTTTACAAGCTGGTAGAGTTCACAAGGTGTTCTGCCAAAGGCAAGAAAGTATGAAGGGGTGTACTCTGATTAGAGAGGAAGAGAAATGGTTGAGGGGATGGGATGGTGGGGTGTGGGTAAGTAATGAAAAGAGCATGCATATTATGCCCTAGTGACACTTATCCATTGTAGTCGATCTGAAGGGTTGTACAATCAGTTATTTACTTTTGGTCTCGACTCAGAAATCTCATAACTACATGACAAGATTACCCACTTTGCAGCGTTGATCAAGGGTTAAACATTGCCCAGGATAAGACCATAAGATATAGGAGAATAAGGCCATTCGATCATGGTTGATTTATTATCCTTCTCACCACCATTTCCCTTCCTTGTCCCTGTATTCCAGACTCCCCATCCTCTTGCGGAGTTTAATTCGGTGCTATGTGGAAGGAGTTTGTACATCTCCTGTGGACACACGGGTTTTCTCCAGGTGCTCTGATTCCCTCCCACAATCCTGTTAATGGGTTAATCGGTTATTGTGAATTCTCCTGTGATTAATTAGGCTAGTGTTAAATGGGTGGGTTGCTGGGCGTTCTGGCTTGTTAGGCTGGTGAGGGCTGTTCCCCGCTGTCTCTCTCCAGAAAGGATGAAGACAGCTCGCAGGTCAGGCTGGGCACTTCCTCCAATTTCCGAGAAAGTGGATGTATGACTGATGCAGAGAGAGGTAAGAAAGGGTTGCAAAAGGAGAATTGACGTCATCAGATACTTCCACAAAGTTAAATCCTCGTAGACTGGTTAATTAATCAACATTAGCTTTTGAAAAGAGATGTTGGAAAAGAAAATGGTGAAGGAAATGGCATATAATGTCAGATTAGACGCAGGTTTTCTGGACTAAAGTATCTTAAAGTTCCACTAGAAAGCTCCTTTAAGACGGTCGATATTCTGGATGAAAGTTGGAAATTGGTTAAAACGGCTGCTAATAGCCAGGTACATTAAATGTCATCCTGTGATGCTGCATTCTGTATCTTGGGCACGCTGATGACTGGGATTCAGATAAGAATACGAGTTAGTTTAAAAAGCTGTTAAGGTCGCAAACACGCACAAATTCAAACAAATGAAGTTCGTTCGGAGAAAGCGAGCGCGGGGCACGGCACTGCACCACCAGCCCTGATTGACAGACCGCGGTCACTGCCCGTGTGCGTGTTTGGGGAAAGATCTCGCCTCGTCGCGTCGCGTCGTGTCGCGCCGCGCCGCGCCGCGCCTCCCGGCGGCGCATGCGCACATCCGGCTGGGCGCCGGGAGCGAGCCGAGTGGATCGATTCCCGCGGCGATTGGAATGGTTCGTCCAGCGTGCGCTTCCCGTCTGGTAGGCCCGCTCCTCCTCACCATTTACCGCCTCTCTCGTCGTGTGTGTGCGCGCAGTGGCCGAGAGCCGGCTCTCAGGGGCACGATAGGCCGAATGGCCCCCGTCTGGTCGCTGGTCAGCGGTTGCCCGAGGCTCTTCCTCTGGAGCGGCTTGAAACCGGGCCGGGGGAGTTGGTCCTCTATTAACCCGTTAGGGGAGGGAGGCAGTAGGATGTAATGCCGGTAAATGCACCTGCTTTTGGTGGAAGGATGTCGGTGCAGAGGTAAAAAAAAAGATCAGAGAGCCTATCCGTGTGGAGTTATTAGTGAAAACCAAATCGGCTATAACATCAAAACAGAACTGACTCGGAGCCTGGCCCGAGTCCCTCCCATCGTGGGAAATACTGCACTGAATGAGAACCTCAGCCAACAAACCAAGAGTAGTTCCAAGTCAATTAACCTTTCTAACAAACACTACTTTCGCCGTAAGTCACAGGAAGTAATTGGGTATTGGAAGTGGCTAAGTGAATTTTAGTTGGTAAGCAAGAGGAGAGAGCGGACTCTACAGATGAGTGCAAGGGTGTTTTGCATGTACGTTTTACCCTTTCTGGCTTGCAGTTAAAAGCAGAGAGTGAGTGTTTTGTCTTATTGAATGAAACTTTAACTCAATTTTCTCTCTTATCTGTGTTGTAGGCTCTGACAAGTATTTCGAAAAGCTTTTATTGTTATTTCAGATTCCCAATAGCAAATACAATGTTACTTTTGTGTTGTGATGCCTGTGTAATTTATTACTTTAACACTGTTGTTTTGCTGAAATGGGAGGTGATGCAGGTGAAAACATTGGACTTCACTACCATGAAGCACAGTGATACATTTTGAAAAGGGTGCTGCCACTGTGGTTAGACTGGAAAATTGCGATACATATTCTTGACCATAGTGGAAAGCAGACTCAGATCTCAGTGACTCTCTTCAATGGGGTGAACACATATCCATCAAAATCAGGATGAGAAAAGGGAATATTGATGAAGGTAAAACAGAAAACGATGAACATCAGAGAAACAGCGTTTCAGTTGATTTATTCTTTAATAAGTACTGGCGAATCTCATTGCACAAGTTGACACAATCATACTCAGGTCAACAGTGCCACACTGGAGTGCTGGACAGAGGTCCAGAACCTGCACTACAGTGTGGTACATGAAGAATCTTTGCCTGAATTCTCACCTTTTGAAAGAGACAAACTGCAATGTTCCATGCTGAATGGTGAAAAATATAAAGCTGTCCTGAAATAACATCTGATGTTTATCTGATGTGTGTTTTGGGAGGAAGCTAACGTTTACTTAGTAGACATACATAAGACAGTATGGACCCTTTGGCCCACAATGTTGTGCCAACTATATAAACCTACACCACAATCAATCTAGCCCTTCTCTCACTCTGTTTTCCTTTCATCCATGTGCATACTTAAGAGTCTTTTAAATGCCAATATTGTATCAGCCTTTATCACCACCCTCGACAGTACATTCCAAGACCCTTCACTCTCTTGTGTAAAATATCTACCTCTGATATCTACCCTATACTTTCCTCCACTCAACTTAAAAGGATATTCTCTGGTATTGGCCAGTGCCACCCTGGGAAATCCCTGCTGGCTTTTCACTCTCTCCCTGTCCCCCATAATCTTATACACCTCTATCAAGTTGCCTTATTCTCCTCAGTGCCCCTGTTGCTATTGGGAGTCCCAAGAGCAACCTCTCAATGGAGTGATTGCTCCCTTCCTGTTTCTGACTTTCACCCACACTGACTCGGTAGACAATCCATCCACGGTGTCTTCCCTTTCTACAACTGGTGATACTAGCCCTGATTAGAAATGCCACTCCCTAACCCAACTTCTGTGACTCCCTGTCCCTTTTGAAACATCTGAAATCCTGGAACATCAACCAGCCAACCCTGCCCTTGTGCCAGCCAAGTCTTCATAATGGCCACAACATTATGATTCCATGTACTGATCCATGCTCCAAGTTCATCACCCTTGTTCTTAATACCTTTCATGTTAAAGATATTTCAGCCTATTCAACTGATTGCATTTATGCCCTGTCCACTGCCTATCTTTTCTCTCATGTTGCACCTTCCCAGAAAACTATCTGACCCAACACTTTGGTTTTCATTCTCCTGCCAAGCTAGTTTAAACTTTCACCAACAGCTCTAGCTAACCTACCCGCAAAGTCCCTCTTGAGTTCAAGTGTAACCTGTCCCTTTTTATAACAGGTCATATCTCCCCAGAAGACATCCCAGTGATTTACATATCTGAAACCTTGCCCTCTGCAGCCAAGTGTTTCTCTGTCATGTCATCCTAGCCTTGCTCTCACTGGCTTAAGCCACAGGCAACAGTCCAAATATTATTGCCCTTGAGGTCCTACTTTTCAGATTCCTTCCCAACTCCCGATATTCATTCTTCAGGACTTCATCCTTTTTCCTGGTTATGTCATTGGTAACAATGTGTAACACAATTTCTGGCTGCTCCCTCTTCAATAATGTTGTGGACTTGATTTGAGACGTTGAGACCTGGGAAGCAACGTACTATCTAGGAGTCTCATTCTTCTCATAATCTTCTGTCTGTTCTAATCAATGAATCTCCTATATTACTGCTCTTAGTCTCCTCCAGCTTCTGAGTAACAGAGCCAGACTCGGTGCCAGAGACTTTTCCCTAGTAGGTTGTCCCCTCCCAACAGTATCCAAAACTGTATACTCGTTATTGAGGGGAGCAGTCATAGGGGTACCCTGCACTGACTGCCTATCCCCTTTCCCTCTTCTGATGGTCACATAGCTGCCTGCCCTCTGTAACTTGGGTATGATGCCTCATTGTAACTCCCTTTTATCAGCCTCTCGAATGATCCAGAGTTCATCCAGCCATAAGTCCCTAGTGTGGTCTGCAAGGAGTTGCAGTCAGATGTACTACTTACAAGTGTAGTCATCAGGGATACTGGAGGACTGCCTGACTTCATGCATCCCGTAAAAGGAACTTGCCACTGCCATTCCCACAGATCTACCTACACAATAAGAGAGAAAAATCTCACTTTAGCCTCCGCTCACTTACACCACTTCTTCTCACTAAAGCCTCTTGAACCAAAACCGTAAGGTCCTCCTCTTACACTGAATTCTGTACACAATGGCTGCTCCACTTGAGCTTCTTGCCTTTTTGATGGCTCCTGCTCAGTTAGCAAATTTGCTAATCAATGACAATTGTTCTTAAATCCTTCCCACCCTCACTCTTGCGAAGTGAAGGTACACCGTTAGAAATTTTGGGTGAGATGGGAAACAGTTGGCCAGGGTCACACCTATTCTTACTTTGAGAATTCTGTGCTATGAATAAGAACGAGTTCCATTTTTGATGTAATGTTAAATTCACTGTATATTCCACATAAAGTACTTAACATTCCACCTATCAAACTTCCTTGCTTGTCCTTTCTGCAAAGATTTCATCCAAAATCTTTCCTTGCATTGAAGACGACAGCGTAAGATAGAATGGATTACTTCTGGAATTTACTTGAACTTGGCTTCATAGAAATCTGTTTCTTTTCATGTATAACATTTGTTTGTGTTTTTTTTAAAGCAATCTCTTAGATGATGGATATTCTACAGATTGGCGTGATTGTGATCTGCATGTGTTTGACTGCGTTCAGGCCTTCTATTGGTCAAAAGCAAAACCTGGATTCAAGTCTAGAAATCTGTATCCTTCTGTGGCATTGATGGGCTTTGCTAGCTCTGTAATATTCTCTAACTGGAATTTCTGGACAAACATGACAAAAAAAAATCGCCTCCTGGCAAAGCAAGGGTGCAGTAGATTAGTACACAGTGACCATTTATATAGTGAGCCATGATTCTGTCCTCTAGGTGCAGCTATAACCCCTGGTTGTACTAGATGCCTGTGTCATTTAAAAAATAACAGGTCTCATTTGCTCAACACTGATCCCATCCCTCTCTCTGGCATGCGTAAATCCTAACTGGATGTGACACTAAAGTTGTGAACTGTTTGACCCCAGTTTAAGGGTCAGACCTCAGATAGTGAGCAGCCTGTGGGTACTTAAAAAAAAAAAAAAAAGACGAAGGGTCTCGGCCTGGAACGTCGACTGCACCTCTTCCTAGAGATGCTGCCTGGCCTGCTGCGTTCACCAGCAACTTTTATGTGTGTAGCCTGTGGGTACTGTTTAGCCTTGCATAAAAAAATGACTGAGGTGCTAGAGGATGCCCTTGGAGGATTTCGTGCTATAGATGTTGCCTGACTTGCTGAATTCCTGCAGCTCCAGCTTCCAGCAACTGCGGTCTCTCATGTCCCCATCTTGGTAAAACAGACAACTTATTTATGATTGCATGTGGGGCTGTGAATAAAGAAATAGAAACATAGAAAACTTGCAGCAAAATACAGGCCTTTTGGCCCACAAAGCT
Source organism: Mobula birostris (assembly GCF_030028105.1). Lineage (NCBI taxonomy): Eukaryota > Metazoa > Chordata > Chondrichthyes > Myliobatiformes > Myliobatidae > Mobula > Mobula birostris. Next base: position 16,118,638 of record NC_092380.1, on the reverse strand, counting down.
GTGCCGAACATGTCCTTACCTTAGAAATTACCTAGGGTTACCCATAGCCCTCTATTTTTCTAAGCTCCATGTACCTATCCAGGAGTCTCTTAAAAGACCCTGTTGTATCCACTTCTACCACTGTTGCCAGCAGTGAAGAATAAGCCTGGAGTATTGTAGCATAATGGTTAAGTTTTGTGCAGAATGCTGGATGATTGATACAGATGCATGAGTTTGAATCTCATTGGGGAATTTAAATTCAATTAATTAATGTAAATTTGGAATCTGTAAGGAAAAGCTCAACTCAGCAATAGCAATTGTAAATTGTTTGAATTGTTAGAAAATCCCATCTGCTTCACCACTGTTTGATGGCAGGGAATTTGCTGTCCTTGCCCATTTTGTGACAACAGCTTGACTCTTAATTGCCTCCTCACTTAAGGGGATAGATGGTAAATGTTGATGTTTCCAGCAATGTCCATGTACTGTGAACGAAGAAAAATCTCTATAATCTGTTCTAAAACTTTTCCTGAATGACAATGGTTTTTAGATAGGAAGCTGTTTGAAACTAAACGCAAAGACCAAATGCATGCATTGAAGAATATGATTGAATTAAATGACATAAATCAACAGTACAAGATTATTGATATCATGTTGAAAGGACTATTCAAGGTGAGCAAAATGCTACGACAAATTGCACAACTTTTATCAAACGTTCTGCCCCAACCAACACCCTGTCTCCCCAGCCATTCAGGTCAAACAAGACAGTTCGTTTCTTTCTGTTCTACTTGACCACACTTTCCCATTATCAAATTACCTACTACTTTCATGACACCACATTTCCCCAAGCCAAACACTCCTGAAATTCTGGTTTTATCACAGCAGCCAAATTCACCACCACCTCCAACTGATCTACAGCTCTTGGTCAGGTAATGAATGGGTCACTTGTAAAACCCTCATCATGGCTCTGGAACTCCATCTTACCTTCTTAGATTTCTCATTTCTCCAGTTCTGGCATCACCCTATTTTTATTAAACTCCTCAACACTGATAGCTGTTCATTCAATGCCGAGCCATTAAACTTTGAAACTTGCTTCTCGGGTTGCTTGTGTCTTACCATTATTACAGAGTTTTTCTAGGAAGTTGCCAGGAAAATTGAAGGCAAGGTGGTGCATGTTGCCTAATGGACTTTAGCAAGGCCTTTGACAAGGTCCTGCATGGTTGGTCAAGAAGGTTCAGATGCTTGGCATTCGAGATGAGGTAGCAAATTGGATTAGACATTGGCTTTGCGGAAGAAGTCAGGGAGTGCTTGTAGATCGTTGCCTCTGACTAGAAGCTTATGACTAGCGTGCCACAGGGATCAGTGCTGGGTCCATTGTTAATTGTCATCTATATTAAGGATCTGGATGATAATGTGGTAAACTGGATCAGCAAACTTGCGGATGACACCAAGATTGGAGGTGTAGTAGATAGTGAAGAAGACTATCAGCACTTGCAGTGAGATCTGAACCAGCTGAAAAATGGCAGATGGAATTTGATGTAGACAAAGTGTGTTGCACTTTTGGGAGGATGAACTAGGGTAGGTCTTGCATGTGAGTGGTAGGGCACTGAGCGGTGAGGTAGAACGGAGGGATCTGGAAATATAGATCCATAATTCCTTGAAAGTGGCATCACAGATAGATGGGGTTGTAAAGACAGCTTTTGGCGCATTGACCTTCATAAGTTAATGTGTTGAGTGCAGAAGTTGGGATGTTATGTTGAAATTGTATAAGATGCTGGTAGGGCCTAATCTAGAGTATTGTGTGCAGTTTTGGTTACCCACCTACAGGAAAGATGTAAATAAGATTGAAAGAGTGCAGAGAAATTTTACAAGGCTGTTTCTAGGACTTGAGGACCTGAGTTGCAGGGAAAGGTTGAATAGGTTAGTAATTTATTCCCTAGAATGTGGAAGATTGAGGGGAGATTTGAAAGAGGTGAATAAAATTATGATATAGGGTAAATGCAAGCAGGCTTTTTCCACTGAGATTGAGTGAGACTACAACTAAGATTTTGGGTTAAGGGTGAAAGGTGAAATGTTTAAGGGGAGTATGGGGGGAATTTCTTCACTCGGGGTAGTGAGAGCGTGGAACCAGCTGCCAGCTTGAGTGGTGGATATGGGGTCGATTTCAACATTTAAGAAAAAATTGGATAGGTACATGGATGATAGTGGTATGGAGGGCTATGGTCTAGGTACAGTTTGATAGGACTAGGCAGATTAATGGTTTGGCACAGACCAGATGGGTGAATGGCCTCTTTCTGTGCTGTAGTGTTCTATGACTATCTTTCTAGTTGTCTCTCATCCAAGATGCTTCTTAAAATCTACATCTCTGCTCTGCTCTGCTACCTTAAATGATGGAATGTCAAATTTTGAAAATCACCTGGATAAGTCCCATTTTATATGTTAAATGGGATATACAATGCAAGTTGTTGGAATCTTTTAAAACAACATGAGGTTATCTGACTCCTTTCAGACTCCAGTAGTTGGTCCATTCTTCCTATTGATTTTTTTTTTATTCATGTCTCTTCCAGTAAATATAGAATAAACTGTTTCAGTTGGTGCATTGATTTCTTTCTCCTCTTTGCACTAACCCCTTGTAACACCAAGATTGATCAATCCCAGCTCCCTTTGAATCATGTGTGATGGCATTTAATTGTAAAGGAAGGGGTGGAACATTGGAAACTATGTACACTCTATCTGTTGCAAAGAGCCACACCAAGTCAAGAAGGCTTGACCAAGAACTCTATTAATATCTATAGATGGTCACAAAGCTGGTTTAGCTATACATCACAAATCTCTCTCACTGGTTCCCAATTATTTTTTTTAATAGAACAATCTTAGAAGTTATCAACAAGCAGTCCAAATGAAACACATCCTCCTTAAAAATTAGAATCCAGTAAAGGATGCTAATACAAAGTTCACTTCTTCAAAACAGGTTTCAAGATAAGTTGGAAAATACGAGATTCTTCAATTAAACAGTCTGATTTCTATTCATTCCAGGTACTGGAAGACTCCAAGACAATACTGATTGGTGCTAATGTGCAAGCTGATGGGCCACTACCTCACGATGAGAAACTCAAAGATGGTAGGTATACAAGCCGTTTGTAGTTTGAATGTATATTTTCCTTATGTTCTATAAAACTTGTATTTTTAAAAAGTTGTAAATAAGGAAGAAAATAAGAGGTGGCAGCATGGTCCATTTGGGTAGTCCTGTAGTCAGAAGGCTGTAAATTCATGTCCCACGCCAGAGACTTCAGATTCTGTTCTAAGGCGATGCTCAAAGTATCAAGGGAAAGGGGCACTCCCTGAGGTGTGATCTTTGTTCTCTCAAGCTTTGAGCTACTGAGGACTATCTTAGTTGAGCGTGAACAAATTATTAGAGAATTTTAAAATCATTCCGAGAAAAGGGATTGATAGGTGAGTGATGAGGGTTCATTGATTTTAAAAAGTCCAGAAAGAGGAGAGACAAAGATAGAGAAGGAGCTGAGTCATAATACCCCAGCACATACCCTCTTGCCCTCCAAACTTCCTTTCCCAAAATAAACAACTTAAACTATTTCTCCTTTTAGGCATAGAATTTCAGATTAGTCTAAATACCTGAGGCAGGGGAGGGCAATACCAATTTGGATCTCCATGTTTGATCACTATCCACTGATCTCTAATGAGAGACGTTAATGGACAGTGATCAGACATCTGACTGACTCCAGCAGATGAAATATTCTCCAGAAAATATGGGGATGAAGAATAAATCCCAAGTTTACCAGAAGCATCCACATCACGAGAATGAGATAAAGTTACTGGATGTAGATGTTGGCTGATTATGTTTAACAGTCATGCCTCCAACACTTGACTAAACCATCACCAGCATCTAAAAGTAAAGAACTTGTGTTTCCATTGTGTCTTTTTCATATGAAGAGTTACTTAATTTCCATTCTGTCTTCTGGATGCCAGCACTTTCAGAAAATTTGTTAAAGCCCAAAATGGAGTTCAACATGTATTTGTATTCTAATGTAATTGCCTTTGTAAGCTGTATATTTTATCCTCAGACATGTCTGTCTCAGAGGCAATTTAGTGACTATTATGAAAAAGCTTTCTAACCGAGTGTGCCAATCCTGTTTTACTTTTCAGCTTATTCCCACATTGTTGAAAACACAGCCTTCTTTGGGGATGTAGCTCTACGTTTTCCCAAGATTGTCCACTATTACTTTGATCGAAACTCCAATTGGAATAACTTAATCCGGTGGGGAATCAGTTTCTGTAACCAAACAGGAGTTTTTGAAGGAGGCCCGCATACACAGCTTCTAAATCTGGTGAGCAAGAAGAGAGGGTTTATTGGTTTTGTTGTTGATTAATAGAACTATTTGCATAGATATAATACTACAGTGTTATGTTCAAATACAAATTCAGGAGGAATTATTTTATTCTGTTAAAGTGGGTACTTAGTTATCCATTCAGTAGAGGAAAACACAGCTGGTACCTCCTAGTGGAAAATTGCAGAAATGCAGTTGCAAATGTCAGAGAATTACTCAGCTGCCTGACAGTTGTTTTAGAAAGAGTTTTATTTAGATAACTTGAGTTATTGTGATGTGCTACAATCATTGCGTCAACTCTCCCAAAACAGACTAACAGCTTATTCAACAATTTAAGTCCTACATAAACCGCAGTGTACCTTTCTTTATCTAACCTTATGACCATACACAGTGTTTTAAGCTGGTAGAGTGCCAGAGGCCCAGGTTCTATCCTGACCCTGGGTGATCTCTGAGTGGAATTTGCATGCTCTGTTGCTGCATGGGTGTCCTTCGGGTTTTTTGTCTTTCTTCCAATTCCCAAAGTCAGCTAATTGGCCACTGAAAAAGCTCCTGTTGTGTACATGAACAGTAAAATTTAAAGTGTGGAAGTGGGAGTAGGAATTAAAATGGTTGGTCACCGGGAAATTCCACTTTTGGTGGATGGAGCAGAGGTGCTCGCCAAAGCGGTCCCCCAATTTACGACGGGTCTCACCAATGCAGATACAAAGAATAGCCCTAACAGATTCACAGGTGAATTATTGCCTCACCTGGAAGGACTGTTTAGGGCCCTGAATGGAAGTGAGGGAAAAGGTGAATGGGCAGGTGTATCACTTTGGCCGCTTACAGAGATGATTGCCAGGAGGGAAATTAGTGGGGAGGGACAAAAGGACAAGGGAATCACGGAGGGAGCAATCCCTGCGCAAAGCTGAGTTTGAGGTTGGGAAGTAAAGATGTTTGGTAGCAGGATCCTTTTGAAGATGGCGGAAGTTGCAGAGACTGATGTATTGGATGCAGATGTGGAGGCTCGTAGGGTGGTAGGTTTGTCAAAAGGGACTTTATCCCTGTTAAGTCGGTGGGAAGATCAGGTAAGCGTGGATGTCCAGAAAGTGGAGGAGATGTGGGTGAGGGCAGCGTCAATGGTGGAGGAATGGAAACTCCATTCTTTGCAGAAGAAGACATCTCTGATGTCCTGGAAGGAAAGCCTCATTCTGGGAACAGATATGGCGGAGAAGGAGAAAAGGGAATAACATTTTTACAGGCAACAGGGTGGGAAGAGGTATAGTCAATGATAGGCATGGGAATTGATAATTTTGTCTCCAGAGATGGAGACATACAGATCTAGAAAGGGGAGGGAGGTGTCAGAAATGGACCAAGTGAATTTAAGGTGGAACTTGGAGGCAAAGTTGAAGAAATTGACAAGCTCAGTATGGGTGAAGGAAGCAGCACCAATGCAGTCGTCAATGTAGCAAAAGAAGAGTTTGGAAGCATTACAGGGGAAGACTTGGAACGTGGACTGTTAGATGTAGGCAACAAAATGGCAGGCATAGCTGGGGCCTATGCAGGTGCCCATGGCTACCCTTTGAGTCTGGATAAAATGGGAGAAGCCAAAGGAGAAATTGTTGAGGGTGAGGACCAGCTCTGCCAGATGGAGGAGGGTAGTGGTGGAGGGGAACTGGTTGGGTCTTTTGTCGAAAGCAGTGGAGAGTTTTAAGCCCTTTTTAATGGGTGATAGAAGTGTATCAAGACTGGACATCCATGGTGAAAATGAGACGGTCAATGCCAGTGAGTTGAAAGTTATTGAGATTGAGAACATGTGAAGTGTGGTGGATGTAGGTGGGAAGAGACTAAACCAAGGGGGACAAAATGGAGTCGAGATATGAGGACACAAGTTCAGCGGACAGAAGCAGGCAGAGACAATGGGCCTACCCGGACAGTAGATTTATGTTACTTGGGTAGAACCACCCATCTGACCACTTAAATGTTATGCTAATTCCTGCACACTGACCATGATTAAAGGTGTCAAACCAGTTCAAAGGACAATAAAGACCTGACTAAAATGAGCAACCTCAGTGTTACAGGACTGGAGCATTTCCCGGGAGGTGCCGCCCTACCACCGATCACATGAATATGTGAGATCTGTGACTGGCTGCATAAACAAGTGAATTGAGGACATCACCATATTTAAACACATCTATGTGAGGGTAATCAGAAGTCATTGCTGACAGCAGAGCTTCAGACACAGATGAGAGATTGGGATGTTGTCTTCAGATCGGAAGATAAGACCTCAGGTCAGCAAGAGCTGTGCTTTCCCGCACCACCTGGAAGGCAAAACAGGATTATTCACAGAGAATGTACAGCCATTTCTACAACACCAGAGACATAAGGTGAATGTGGCAGGGCATTCAGGCCATAATGGACTACAAGTCCACCCTGAGCTATAACGAAGTGACATTTCTCTTCCTGATGGGCTTAATATCTTTTTCGCTCAGTGTGATGCACTGATCAATGTGCTGGTGAGGAAGGCTCCTCTTCCCCCTGAGGAACAGGCACTCTGTCTAGCTGCAGTTTATGTAAGCAAGCCCCTAGCCAGGGTCAACCCACATTATCAGGCCCCACTGCTTTACGTACAGTACCTAGTCAGATGCTGAAGGACCGTGCTGTCCAGTTAACTGAGGTTCTAACAGACATCTTCAACATCCCCCGGAACAGTCCACTGCCCCCTCAGACTTCAAGGTGGCGACCGTCATCCCAGTACCCAAGAAGGTAACAGTTACCATCCAGTGGACTGATCTCAACAATAATGACGTGCTTTGAGTGGCTGGTTATGGATCACATTAAATTTCATCTTTCTGCTACATTGAATCCTTTATAGTTTGCTTATCACTCAAGTCTGTTCAATGATGATGCCACAGCCTCTGCACTCCACTCCGTCCTATTCTACCTAGAAAATGGTGCCTCATATGCTGTTTATCGATTTCAGCTTGGCATTTAATACAATCATTCCTCAGAAGCTGGTGGGTAAACTGTCCTCGTTGGGTCTCAACACCTCTCTCTGTGACTGGATCTTGGACCTCTTGACAGAAAGGCCACAGTCAGTCTGTGTTGGCAGAAACATCTAGCTCCATCACACTGAGTATTGGTGCTCCCAACTGCGTGCTCAGCCTGCTACTGTTCACACTGCTGACACGTGACTGTACTGGTAGATCCATTTTAAACCAAATCAAGTTTGCTGTTGACACAACAGTTGTTGGTCTCATCAACGATGACGATGGCATACAGAGAGGAGGTAGGGCAGCTGGTAGAATGGTGCGAGCAGAACAACTTGAATCTCAATGTCGACAAGACAAGAGAGATGGTTGTGGGCTTTAAGAAGGTGTAGGCTGACCATTCCTCACTGCACGTATGCGGCTCCTCTGTGGAGAGAGTTAGGAACATGGATTCTGAGAGTGCATAGAACTGATGTCACCTGGTCCCTCAACTCCATCTCTTTGGTCAAGAAAGTACAGCAGCATCTCCATTTTCTGAGACAATTGAGGTAGGTAAGGCTCACCAGCCCTCCCTTCCATTTCAACCAAATTTTATAGGAGCACCATTGAAAATGTCCTTACCAGCTGCATCACTGTCTGATATGGGAATTGCGAGGCATCTGACTGCAAGTCCCTACAAAGGATTGTGAGGATTATCAGGGTCTGTCTTCCAGGATTTATCATTTATTAGGATCCTTCTTGGCATTATCATTGAGCCCTCCCATCCATTCATCAGTGTCTTTAACACCTTGCCATCAGGCAGGAGGTACGTTAGGATGAGAGAAGCTTCTTCATAAGATTACTGAACTCCTGCCACCACCCAGGTCTCATTATGTGTGCAGCACCTGTAGCATTATACTGTTTACATTTTAACTTGTATGTGTGCTTTATTATCTGTTAATTTATTTGTGGTGATACTTTGTGTTATGTGTGTGAGTTATATGTACTGTGATGTGCACCTTGGTCCAGAGGAATGTTGTTTTGTTTGGTGGTATACACGTTTACAGCTGAATGACAATAAACTGACTTGTTCCATACAAAATGGAACTACCTGGCCTGATCCCCTTAGTTCATCATTTGTAACCTTTTAGATTACGTACATCACATTCTGATTCAAGCATGTTTGAAATAAAATTATTATTTCTAGTTCCAACACAATTTTGGTCTGAGAATTCCCAGATCCCAGCAACATCTAAATGAAGAAAACTTTCTAAACTCCTTCCTATAATTATAATTGCATGTCCCTTACCTCTCACCTAAAAGAATGTCCTTTCTGTTCCCTGACCTAGAATCCTATAAATGTCAGTGTCCCCTGCTCCAAGGAAAGAATTTCAACCTTGTTTAATAACTTCTTCCATTTCTAGGAACATGTGTCTTTCCTACCTAGACCATCTATCTCTACGTGACAAAGGCAATGTCTCATTTGTAGCTTTTATATTTTATTGCTGGATTTGAAAATACACATTTGATTTTCCTTTTATAACTGAGAGTGGAGTATTAAAAACTTTTAGATTTAAAACTGGAATGTAAAAGTTAATGGAATATAAAAGCATTAAATCCTATTTTCACTTTCTTTTCTCTCCTATAGGCAGCAAATCACTATGGAACTAATTCAGAATGTCATAATTTGAAATATTATAATTTCATACATAATAAATGACCTGGATGAAAATTTGGATGGGTGGATTAGTAAATTTGCAGATAAATCCAAGATTGATGGAGTTGTGGATACTCTGGAAGACTGACAAAGAATACAGCACAATATAGATCAGTTGGAGATGTGGGCTGAGAAATAGCAGATGGAGTTTAACCCAGATAAATGTGAGGTGCTGCACCTCAGGGCAAATGCAAGGAGACAGTACACTGTTAAGGGTAAGGTCCTTAACAGTGTTACTGAGCAGAGAGATCTTGGGATCCAACTTCATAGCTCCTTAAAAGTGGATACACAGGTCGATAAGGGGTTAAGAAGGCTTATGAACTGTTTGCTTTTATTAGTTGAGGCATTGTGTTCAAAAGTCAGGAGGTTATGTTGCAACTTTATAAAACTCTGCTTAGGCCATATCTTGAATATTGTGTACAGTTCTGGTTGCCCCACTGTAGGAAGGATGTTGAGGCTTTGGAAAGGGTGCAGAAGAGGTTTGCTGAGATGCTGACTGGTTTAGAGGGCACGTGCTATCACGAGAGACTGGATAGACTTGGGTTGTTTTCTCTGGAATGTTGGAGGCTAGAGGAGATCTGACAGAGGTTTACAAGATTATGAGAGGCATAGATAGAGTAGATGGGGAATATCTGTTTCCCAGCGTTGAAGTATTTAGTACCAGAGGGCATGCATTGAGGGTAAGAGGGAGTAAATTCAAGAGGAATATTAGAGGTAAGTTTTTTATTTTTATTTTATAGAGAGGGTGGTGGATGCCTGGAATGTGCTGCCTGGTCTGGTAGTAGAGGCAAATACATAGAGGCTTTTAAGGGCTGTTTGGATAGGCACATGGATGTAAGGAAGATGGAGGGATATGGGCATGATGTAGGTAGGAGGGATTAGTGTTTGGGTGTGTTTGATTTGCTTTTTAGCTGGGTTCCTGTGCTGTCCTCTTCTATGTTCTTTGATTAGATTTTAACCATGCATATTCCATAAGAGTTCCTAAATATTGATCAAGAACACATTCTTCTCGCCATTCTGAACTCAGAAGTGTAAAAGCAGTGGGGCCATGTATGAGTCTGATTCATCCATTAACTCATTAAGGAAACAAGATTTCTGATTGCAATAATGTAGATATAAGTATTTCTTCCATGTATTTCCTCACTGTTCTCCAGATATAATAGAGGAATGACACTGATGGTAGAATTAAAAGCATTGTGAGGCATACAAGGAATCAACTTTTTTTTAAAAAATCATCTTATTTGCTTTTATTTCAGAGAACCAATTGCAGTAATTTTAATACTTCATTAAGAATACGGTATAGCTTTCTTTTAGTCTTGCTTTGACAGTGGAAATGATTACTTCTGCATGTTCACTGTAATTGATACATCGTTCTGATGGATGTAACATTAAACATTCTGAGATCAAATTCTGATTTTCCACCTCCAGCTGCACCCACTCAAACAACCATCCCTGATCGCCATTCAGCACTTATCATTAGATGGAAAACAAATTAATTTATACACAGTTAAAGTCATGCATTTCAATTCTGACCTCAGATCTGTTGTATGATAAGATCTCTTTACCTCGCAATCTACCTTGTGATTTTGCCAATCTACCAAGTCATCTACTTGCACTGTACATTCTCTGTAGCTGCTATACTTGCACAGTTATTGTTTTAACCGTGTACTACATCAATGCACAGTGTAATTAATGAATCTGTATGAACAGTATTCAAGACGAGCTTTTCCCTGTTTTTGGTGTACCAATTCCATGAGTTCTGCCTTCCACACAAGATGCTCAGCCCTTACAGCTAAATACACTATATCAACCATTCTGTCCTGCAGCTCAGAAATCTCAAGGGAAATACTAAAAATGTAGAAAAGGAAAACCAGAGTCCAAAAGAATTAACAACATCTACAAAGTTAGATTCCTACCCTTTGGTGGTGAAAAAGCTATCCAGGAAATTGCACATTGATCATGTTTATGTTAACTCAATGTATACTGTTATATAGGACACAATATTGATTCCTGTTATCTGGGAAAAGAACTGCCCAAGATTCCCTGTACTGTGATACCACCACAATTTGATGCATAACCTCTTTGTCTCTCAGTCTGGAATATAGGCATCCGTTAGTCTTATGAGACCATGGATTTGTGCCTTGGAAGGTTTCCAGGGCGCAGGCCTGGGCAAGGTTGTATGGAAGACCGGCAGTTGCCCATGCTGCAAGTCTCCCCTCTCCACGCCACCGATGTTGTCCAAGGGAAGGGTGGCATCAGTGTCGTCGCAGAGCAATGTGTGGTTAAGTGCCTTGCTCAAGGACACAACACGCTGCCTCAGCCAAGGCTCAAACTAGCGACCTTCAGATCACTAGACGAATGCCTTAACCACTTGGCCATGCGCCAACACCAGTGTGGAATACTTGTTTAGAAATCCATCCATTTAATTACTTTACATCTTTTTAATGGGTCTTTTCAAATTGTTCACTGCTTTAACCTAAATTTACATGCTGTAGATCTTTGTGACTATACGTCTAGGTGATTCTCCTTAAATTGAGGATCACTCTTGCAGTTGTTGTCAGAATCCTTTTCAATGTGGGGACCAAAATTAGATTCCATGATCTAAATGGGTCTCTTCAAAGACCTGTAGAATGATAAACTGATCATTGAAGACTTATTCTGAATGAATATTTTAAAATGACATCGCTTACTTTGGCCACAGCTTCACATCTTTGGCCTTAGATCATCATTGGTTCTGATGGAAGGATCTTTTTCAGAAATATTAGCTTTCAGACAAAGTATTTTTTTAGTAATTTATGCTTCTAAGACCTATCAGTCTTTGCTTGTTATGTTAATATTTAAGGTGCAAGACAGAGTGCAGCATTTATAATGTGCCTTGTTTTTTTTTTCTATTCAACAGATGGCACAGGAGCTTGGGATCAGTGAAAAATCTCCTGACTATAAAAACCCATTTAAAGATGAGAATAATGATGTAAGTACTAATTTTCAGTTTTTCTGCTTTTTATTTTATTTTATTTAGAGATACAGCACAGAGGAAACCCATGGGCACATAGGAAGAACATACAGTTTTTTTTAAGAGGACACCAGAATTGAACTCCAAACTCCAGTGCCGAGCTGTAATAGTGTCACGCTAACTGCTATGCCATTATGACACCCACTCTGGATATTTCTAGTCACTTCAAGTTTGAATTGCTTTGATGTTTAGACAGAGAGTGTTAGACACCTGGAAACAGATTGTTTGCCATCAAGCCTTTGAGTAACATCATGAAGTATTGGTGTTGGAATTCCAGAGCTTTGAGTGGCAGAATTTTAAAGCGCTGCCACAAATTGAAAATGATTGAGGCCAAAATGGGAGGAGCACTGACATTTCCAAAAGTTTGTCAGGGTGGAGAAATTGGCAGAGGGAGAGGCAAAATCGCAAATGGATTTCAAAATAAGGCTGAGAATTTTCAAAATTGGAACCAAAGCAATGAAGGATGAATGAAACTCAATGGAAGTTATCGAGTATTTGAGTTATATTACACAGAAACAGACACTAGCCTACCGTGACCATGCCAATCATAAACTATGTCTATGTTATTCCCATTTTTCCAACACTGCTCTTAGCCTTCCATGCCATAAGAATTCAAGGGTTCCTATAGATCCTTATTAAGTGTTGGGAAGCTTTCTGCCTCTACCACTCCCTCCATATTACAACCAACATCTGGATAGAAAAAGAAGTTCTGGTTCCCTGCAAACCTCCACCCCTTACTTTTATGCTCTGATTTTACATCTCTGCTGTGCATGAAAGTTTCTCAGAATCAGGTTTAATATCACTGGCATATGTCATAAATTTGTTTTGTGGCAGCAGTACATTGTAATACATTCTAATAAACATAAGTTACAATAAGAAATATATTAAAAAATATCAGTAGTGCAAAATAAATGTGAAGTAGTGTTAATGGGTTCATTGTTCATTTAGAAATCTGATGGCAGAGGGGAAGAAGCTATTCCTGAGTGTGTGTCTCAGGCTCCTATACCTTCTTGATGGTGGCAATGAGAAGGGGGCATGTCCTGGGTGATGGGGGTCCTTAACAATAGATGCAGCCTTTTTGAGCTATTGCCTTTTGAAGGTGTCTTGGATGCTGGGAAGGCATCTACTTTTAGCAGTGTCCCTCAGATTTTTGCATATCTCAGTCATGTTCCCCTCTATTTTGTTCTGAGAAAAACAAAGCCAGCCTATCCAGTGTCTTTCTGATGGAATGAGTTCTTCCAACATTCCAGCAATTTTTTTGATGCCAGATTTCAGCATCCGTTGTCTCTTTTGCCTTCTTGACATGTTAATCACTCTTCGTATTGTCACTCAGGCTATCCAGTTTTAAGACTGACAATAAGCCAGAGATTTTCCAAGGTACGTACTGATACCAGAGCTGTCTTGAGCTTGCATACTCTGCATATTCAGTTCCTTCAGCCTCTGGCTGTTATAATTGGTTAACCATCTAACTGAAGATGTATTTCTCTCCCTCTTTCCTCCCCTCACCATCCCACGCACTGTTCACCTCCATATCTGACTCATTTATTTGCCATTCCCTTTCCTCTTGATCATCGCTTATTGCCTTTTCTGCCTCTGCCTCTCTGTTGCCCACATCCACAACCTTTATCAGTCCATCTCGCTCACCTCCAAAATAGAAGTCTTCCAGAACACTGAGTCCAAATCTATTGAATATTAAAAGGCTTAGACAGAGTGGGTGTGAAGAGGATATTTCCTATTTTGGGGGCGTCTAAGACCAGAAGGCACAGCTGCAAAATAGAAGGACATCCCTTTAGAACAGAGATGAGCAAGAATCTTTAACCAGAGGGTTGTGAATTTGTGGAGGTGAACAAAGATGGCTGTGAAGGCCAATTAATTAGGAATATTTTAAGTGGAGGTTGATAGGTTCTTGATTAGTAGAGGCATCAAAAGTTATGGGGATGAGGTAGGAGAATGGGGGTTGAGAGGGATAATAAATCGGCTATGATCAATTGGTGGAGCAGACTTGGTGGGCCGATGGCCTGATTCTGCACTATTGTCTTACGGTCTTTTCATAGGTGAGATGTTTCATGCTAAGAAACATCCTGGACTCTTTCCTGTGCAATCATTTCCTTCGCCTATTGAGAAAACCATATGGGTGCGGCAGTAGTGTAAGTGGTTAGCGTGACACTAATACAGCTTGGGACCTTCCAGAGTTTGGAGTTCAATTCTGACACTTCTATAAGGGGTCTCTCTGCATCCACCCTGTAGAATGCATGCGTGTTCCTAGGGTGCTTTAGTTTCCTCCCACAAGCGAAAGATGCACCAGGTAGGTTAATTAGTGATTGTAAATTGTCCCATGATAAGGTTAGGGTTAATCTAGGTTGTTGGGTTGCTGGGGCGGCGTGTCTCGAAGGACCAGAAGAGCCTCCTCTGTGCTGTATCACTAAACAAATAAACAAACCAGACTGCCTGTAGTACCCCAGTTGTGACCTAATGGTTTATGAAGTTGTACCGCAATCAGCTGTTTCATCTTACTGATGTTGGGTGCCAGGTTGTTGCTGTGGCACCACTCCACTAGTTGGCATATCTCACTCCTGTACGCCTTCTCGTCACCACCTGAGATTCTATCAACAATGGTTGTACCGTTAGCATATTTATGGATGGTATTTGAGGTGTACCTAGCTACGCAGTCATGTGTACTTACAGAGTAGAGAAGTGGGCTAAGCACACACCCCTGAGGTGCGCCAGTGTTGATTGTCAGCAAGGAGAAGGTGTTATCACCAATCTGTACAGATTGTGGTCTTCCAGTTAGGAAGTCGAGGATCCAATTGCAGAGGGAGGTACAGAGTCCCAGGTTCTGCAACTTTTCAATCAGCATTGTGGGAATGATGGTATTAAATGCTGAGCTATAGTCGATGCAGCATCCTGACATAGGTGTTTGTGTTGTCCAGATGGTCTAAAGCCCCACGGAAAGCCATTGAGATTGCATCTGCTATTGACCTTTGTTACATGTGAAGTATCTGGAACTGTCCAAAAGATGAGATATCATTTTCAGTAACACAATTTTGTGTTTTTTTTCGTCACTTATCTGGTTGTTCCATAATGCTGTGTCTGTTTACAGAATCACAGAATTATCTGTTAAACTTGCATTTTACATCTAATTATTCATTTTATTTACTTTGCGATATGCCACGCAGTTGGACCTTCTGGCCCCTTGAGTCACGCTGCCTCAGGGACCCTACAACCCCAATTAACCCTAACCTAATCACGGGACAATTTATAATTAACCTACCTGGTATGTCTTTGGACTGTGGGAGGAAACTGGAGCACCTGGGGAAAACCCAGCATTCTACGGGGAGGGTGTACGAACTCCTTACAGACAGCACTGGAACTGAACTCTAAACTCTGGAATGCCCCGAGCTGTGGTAGCATTGTGCTATCTGCTACGCTACTGTGGCACCCAAATTAGGTGCCTGAAACCTAACAAATCTTTTCAAACACCAGAGTTATTGTTCACAAACTATCACTTCAAAGGCTCCATGACTTTAGCTTTTCCCTAAAATCTTACAGAACAGTTTCTTTATTTACTGTTAATGTAACAAAGTAAAAACAAATTATTTCTCATTGTTAACCAATGAATCAGTGATTTGTAAAGCTACATTGAGGGTGCTATTGAGAATGACAAATGTTAAAAGATCCGATTCACAAATTGATCCACTGTTATTTGTATTTTACAGTTTACTGACGATAATGATGCCTTTCGCAAAGCCTTGAAAGATGAGGAGAAAAGGAGGAAAAAAGAAGATAAGAGGAAGGAGCTTCGAAAAGGGCCAAGGATTACAAAGACAAGATCTGAATTATGACCCACTGAGCAACATGACAATTGTTGAGACTGTTAATATACTGCTGACTGGAGCTGCTAGAAATCTGTCACTGGCACCTATACAAGACTGAAGAAAATACTTTTAGCATGGCAGTAGCCCTTATGGATTTGCTGTCAATACTGCTGCTACCTTTAATTGAAAGAAGCAATGTCATTATCAAACCCGCATTTGTTTTGATTCATATCAATAAAATGGGTTTGAATTATTGAATGTAATCCCTGAAATGATGGTAACAATCCCAGAATCTGAGCTTAAAAGGCTTTGAGTTCTTCCATTACTGTTAAGTAATGAACCTTAACAGTACCAACTCAATTGTGCATTATAAGTTGAACTGCTGGTTTTCCAATTTGAGAATAAAATGCAGGAGTTTAAAAATATAATCCTAAGAACTGGTTTAAAATTCATCAGTCCTGTGCAATATACATAGAATTGCACTCAGAGGTGGACCTTCTATCTCTATGGTCACTAAACACTATATTTTTATTAAATTAATGAACAAAAATAGTATATCTATACATTTCTCTCCTCCTATAAGATATTCTGCAAAATTTATATTCTATTATCTCTTTGTATTTTAGTCAAATTCTGCTTCATAAATTCCTGTTATGCCCCTTGGAATGCATATAAAGAGTTCATTCATTCATTACCTTTTGAAGAGCCAAATAATCTTTTTAAAAAAAATGTCGTCTTGGGAAATAAAATAACATAAACACTTAATGCTGCCAACATTCATTCCAGAAAGCAAAGGCTTGAAGTGTTGGTCTGTAGGAATAAAAACAAAATGTTGGGAAAACTCAGCTGGTCAAGTGGCATCTGTAGAGAGAGAGAGAGAGAGAGAGAGAGAGAAAGAAACTTTTTTTCAGGTCAATGACCTTTCATCAGAACTAGAAAAAGTTAGAAAGAAAATGTTCTGAATTGCAGAGTGGGGGAAAGAATAGAGGTTTAAACTCTGTTACATATATCTTCTCTTCATCCAGCCTTTCCTACAATGTGAAGTATGCTTTATTTCCAATTCTTCCTTGTTATGATGATGGGTCATTAACCTGAAACATTAACTCTTTCTCTTTAGATGTCTCTTCATCTGCTGGGTATTTCATTTTCTGTTTCTTATTCTCTTTTATAGATCCCTCCATTATCCTACTCTATATCTCTGTTCCTTCACCAGCCCTACAATTGTCGAAGATTTCTATGCTCCTCCATTGGCCTCTTTCATGTACACAGTTGACTTCAGTATGGCTATGGCTGACTTGAACTTCTGGCAGTTATTACAGATACCACTTTACCTCTCCACTTTTGAGATGTTCTTTAAGATCTACCTCTGTTCTGATATGTGGTTGTGACAATTTTTGATTGGTAATATTCCTGTGTAATGCCTTGGAATATAGGTTGCCACGTAAATGCAGGTTATTGTTGCAGCTGCTTGAACACAAATTCAAGACCGCAAACAGGAGAAAAACCACACTCAGGTTGGAGGAACAACACCTTGTATTCCATCTGGGTAGCCTCCAACCTGATGGCATGAACATTGATTTCTCTAACTTCTGTTAATGCCCCTCGTCCCCTTCATACCCCATCCCTAATTTTTTTCTCTCTTTCCCTCTCACAATAACTCCTTGCCTGTTCTCCATCTTCCTCTGGCGCTCCCCTCCCTCTTTCTTTCTTCTAAGGCCTTCTGTCCTATGATACTCCCCCTTCTCCAGCCTTGTATCCCTTTTGCCAATCAACTTCCCAGCTCTTGGCTTCATCCCTCCCCCTCCTGTCCTCTCCTATCATTTCGGGTCTCCCCCTCCCCCTCGCACTTTCAAATCTCTTGCTATCTCTTTTTTCCATTAGTCCTGACGAAGGGCCTCGACCCGAAACGTCAACTGTATTTCTTCCCATAGATGATGCCTGGACTGCTATGTTCCACAAGTTCAAGGAACCTCTTTAGTTGTCTTTGGAAGTTCTGGGCATAATATCAATCTAACTAAAAAGTGCTTATCATGACTGCTCTCAGGGCATCTCCCAGGTGTGAGAGAGATATCTTAGTGCTTGGGTAAAGAAATAGATTTGTAGTAAACATAACAAATTTTATTATTTGCTAATATTTGTGAGAATATGTGGGGCTGAAGGGTTAAAGAATAAACATGTCACCCGTGAGATTCATAAAATGAAATTTTTATGTTGTCACACATTTTATTTTCAGAATTTCACATCTTTTTATAGGTACCTTAAACCCTGTTTTTTTTTTTGCCATTCACTGACTGCATCTCATTTGTTAAGCCCTCTTGCCAGTATGTTGGGAAAGAAAGACACAGATCTGTCATCAGAACTTGTATTTGAGACCCTTTGTTTGATTTACCTTGGTCCAGGTTTCCAAAAAATCCGGATTTGGAAAATATTCCAGCTTTGTAAGCTTATATGGTGCTTTTTATAGGTTAACCATGAAGATGAAAATAATATGTAAAATGGTTTCAGAGCAGAGGTGGGAATTGTTATGGAAGTAGTCTTAGACCCAGATACAAAATTGGGTTTCCTCTGGGTGCTCCTGTTTCCTCCCACATTCCAAAGACATACAGGTTAATTGGACAGTGCAGACTCATTGGACTGGAAAGGGCTAGTTACCATGCTGTATATCTAAATAAAAAATAATTTTTTTTTAAAATATCCTAAGATATTTTATGTGGAGAGAATGTAGAAATGGTTAGGGGGAGAAATGCTGGAAAAAGAGTAGAAGCCAGACACAATGTGTTTGGTTTCTTATGGTTGGTCTTAAGACAAAAATAGTACTGTGGAGGTAACCAAAGGGCTGAGAAGACTTAGCAAAGAAGAAAGTTAGTATAGAAGCCAACCTCGATGATATTGCCAAAGTGCAGCAAAAGAGAAAGACGAGGACACAAAACAAATATAGTAGTTAGCAGTGAGGTTTCACTAACTGGTCAACACTGGAGTTTTAGAGTAGGAGGGATGAGGAATTAAGTGAAGATTTTCAATAGGTAATTATGTATTGTAATGTTAATTGGTACTAATGTTTTCATTAATTATATTTCAGAAAGGTGATTGAAAGAGTAGTTAAATATTTTGAGATGATACTTCACTGATGTCAGCAGACTAGAGATTATCAATCAGTGTCACTAAAACAGATCCTTTGATAATTATCACATGGTGGTTTTGAGAACTTTATGCAAAATTCTGTGATGCATAATTTATTTTGAGGTAAACTGTTCAGTATTTATTTGTGATTCAGCTCAGGGAAGTTTGTCTTTACTCAGTATTACTAAAATTGAATATTTTTGGTTATTAAATGCTTCAACTTTTAAGTGTGGTTAAAATGACCAATGTGTACCAGATCATAACTCTCAGTGCCTAGCAGAAGAGCACTGCAGTTAATAGTGTAGCTTCATTACACAGCACCTGCAGTGTGGTGTTTTCCCTGGAGTTCACATGTACTCCCTGTCATCCTGGGTGCTCAGATTTTCTCCCATAACCAAAAGACCAATTTAATCTTGACAAATTCAAGCTGATGTATTTTGAAAGAAGGCAAACTAGGGTAGGATGTAAACGGTAAAAGTTAGGATCCTAGAGCATACTAATGAACAGAGGGACTTGGTTGTCAAGTCCATAGTTTTCCTGAATTGGATAAGGTGGGGAAGAAGGTATATGGCATATTTACATTAACTAGCCATGACATAGAATATAAAAGTTGAGACAATTTGTAACAACATCATATAAACATTGGTTAGACAATATCAGGAGTATTGTGTACAGTTCTGGTCACTACACTATAGGAAGGATATGATTGTGCTGGAGAGGGTGTGGAGGATATTCGCCAGGATGTTGCCTGGAATGGAGCATTTCAATTGAAAGGAGACTGGGTTTGTTTTCCTTTGAATTGAGCAGGCTGTGATAGCTAAAATTATGAGGGGATAGGGAGGATAAATAGTAAAAATCTTTTTCCATAGTGGGAGTATCCAGGACAAGAGTGTGTATGTTTAAAGTTAGAGACTCGAAGTTTAGAGATGACCTGAGGGAGGGTTTTATTTCTTCCAGACCATATAGTCTGGAATGTGTTGTTTGGAGAGTTACTGATGGCAGATACTCTCGTATTTAAGAAATTTCTAGATAATTATTTGAATCGCTGAGACATAAAGTTATAGGCCTGATGTAGGTAAATGGGATGAATGTAAATAATCCCATAAATAATGTACAGCAGGTGGCATAGATATGGTGAGCTGAAGGTCCTTTTCCTGTATGACTATGATGTACAGTTTGCTAAGTTAACTTCCCTCAGTTGTTTAGGAGCACCATCTGGGAAAATCTTCCTTCCTCATGAACTTCATTCTTTTTTTGACTTGCCTTTCACTCATGATTTAACTTTTTAATCATAACTGAAGTTTAATGTTTCTATTTGATTAAGATGTTCATTGCACGTGCATTCCCTGATTTTCCCCTTTACGATTGTTAGATTTACCTCTCTGTCCTCTTCACTAAATGTACTGTATTAACTTCCTTTTACCATCTGTTCAGATTACTTTAATGGTTACTAACTTTGGTTTCAAGATTACAACATCACATATTCTAATGCCTCTCCAAACTTCCCTCCTTGCCATTTCTGGTAATATTTACAACTGATAGATCAATGTGTTCAAGACTTAAAACAAAATCAAATGGTTCAGAAGTCCCTGGCATTTGAACACTTACAGTGCAAGTTTGGCTGGAATGGTTCTCCTTGGAGGAAAACAATTAAGCTCACCTCAAGATCAGGGGCGTATTTAAAATTTTTGGCCAAATGACAATGGGGAATTGTGTGGAAAAATGTTTTTACATCATGATCTGAAACTTCATGGAAGCAATCAGACTCTACAATGTGGCATTTGACAGGCACTTGATAGAGAACATTTTCAGGCTTTTGTGAAGCAGCAGGAACCATTATCATTAGTCTACTTAACAGCAGGCAGAAATACTTCCCTGAACTACTACCAATGTTGTAGTGATTCTCCTGTTATCCTTGTACTTGTATGCTATGATGATCTGTATTTTAGTGGTAGTATCTTGTTATTGCTAAATTGGTAGCCATTCTGGAAAAAAAAACAGAGTAAGAGGTGCTTTATTAACACACAAGCAAGTTCTGGCCATTTTTATAAAATACAGTCTCTTAAGCTGTATCTCCTGAGTGTCAAGAAGTGTTCAGTAAAGGTGCTGTATCTATCGCAAATCCAGTGATGCAGCTTCAATTTTGATCTTGTGTGAATGTAGTCTGAGTTTGAGTTTCTATAAGATGTTCTAGTTTCCTCACACATTCCAGAAGTGTTCTTATTGATTTGCTACTGTAGAGAAAAAAGACGTGTTAGGGAAAAAGCTATGTAGGGGTCGTTAGAGGTGGTGGGAGCAAGAGAAATGGGACCTTTTTTCTGTGCTCATAGTCATATATAACACAGGGACAGGCATGGAAAAAAGTAGTCGACATTTCGGGTTGAAACCCTTCGGCAAGACTGACATTTATTTTAATCTCATTTGGTCCAAATACCGGGATCTGCACTTAACCATCTTTCTCTTTTAATCACATTTGTAATTACCGTTATAAGTCAGTGAATTCAATGTTTTTTTAGACATGTACTTTGCTAATATACTACTTTGTTTGGCATATATCCCTCCAAATCTTTCCTATCCTAGTAAAGCAAGTCCTTCAGTCTTAGCAACTTACACGAAATGCTGGAGGAACTCAGCAGGACAAGCAGCATCTATGGAAAAAGAGACTAATCGACATTTCAGGCTGAGACCCTTCATCAAGACTGGAGAAAAAACGAGGAGTCAATGTTTAAAAGTGGTGGGGTGGGGGAAGAGAGTGATAGGTGAAAATGCGGGGGGGGGGGGGGATGGGTTTGAAGTAAAGACCTGGGGAGTTGATTGGTGAAAGAGATACAGGGCTGGAGAAGGGGGAGTCTAATAGAGGACATATATATAACACATCACGCGGAAAGATGAACTAGAAAAACTCAGACTCTCTGGAAAGATTGAGGGGAGCAAACCTAGAGGAAGACCTTGGCTTATGTACATCAAAAGCCTAGCCAGGTGGCTACACATCGAGGAAATGGAAGTCATCCAAAAAATGAAGGATAGATCTATATGGAAAACCACGGTCACCAAAGTCCGCATCGGATACGGTACCTAGACAGACAGACAAGACTTTGCTGATGCTATAGTACCAAGAATAAACCACTGTCTCACAACAATGGAGACCTGGTTTCTATCCCCAACTCATCAGGTGCTGTCTGTGTGGAGTATGCATGCTCTCCCTGTGACACTCTAGGTTTTCCATAGAGTGCTCCAGTTACATCCCAAAGAGGTGCAGGTTGGGTAGTCAGTAAATTGCACCAAGTGAAGACTGAGGGAGAATGTGCTATGGGGAAGTAAAGGATGTATTGGTTCAGACTGAAGGAACAAGATCTCCCAGTGACCACCCATTTTATTTCCACTTCCCATTCTGACATGTCCATCAATGGTCTCCTCTATTGTCCTGATGAGGCCACACTCAGGTTGGAGGACCAACATCTTGTATTCCATCTGGGTAGCCTCCAACCTGATGGCATGAACATCGATTTCTCGAATTTCTGGTAACTGCCCCTCCTTCACCATTCCCCATTCCCATTTCCCTCTCTCACCTTATCTCCTTACCTGCCCATCACCTTCCTCTGGTGCTCCTTCCCCTTTTCTTTCTTCCATGGCCTTTTGTCTATTAGATTTCCCCTTCTGCAGCCCTGTATCTCTTTCACCAATCAACTCCCCAGGTCTTTACTTCAAACCACCCCACTACCCCCCGTATTTTCACCTATCACTCCCCCCACCACTTTTAAACATTGACTCCTCGTTTTTTTCTCCCGTCCTGATGAAGGGTCTCAGCCGGAAACGTCAACTATTCTCTTTTTCCCATTGATGCTGCTTGGCCTGCTGAGTTCCTCCAGCATTCTGTGTAAGTTGCTAAGACTGGCTTTACTAGGATGGGAAAGATTTGGAGGGATATATGCCGAACACAGGCACATGTTCAAGTGGCCAAATGGGTGAGTATAGACGCGATGGGCCGAGGGACCGTTTCAATATGACTCATAGACCTCGTGGGCTGCATTCTTATAAATAAACTCCCGGAAATTAAAGGGCAATCTTGTAATGTTGCCACAACTTCCCCCATTGCTAAAGATTTACTATTTCTATAGAATCTCTATTCTATATTAACGTGCCTTACAAGATAATAAGACGCCCCAAACTGAAGCTCCCAGAAGGCGGCCGGCGAGCGGCCCGTCACCATGACGACTCATCGTGACGCCGCATCACCCCACCAGCCGGAGCGCCAGCCCATTGGCCCGCCGGCGTCTCGTGTTCTGGGTAACAACAAACGGTCGCTGCTCGCGCCACCGTTCGAGCAGCATACGCGCGGAAAGGGGGCGTCTCCGGCCTGTGACGTCACCCCGGAGCAAGATGGCGGCGCTGTCAGTGAGGAAGTGGCATCGGCGCAGGGAATAGCAACAATGAAGCCTGAAAGTAGGAGATACGCCAAATTATTTTTTTGAGAAAGGGGTGGGAAGAGTCACCATTTCATTATTACATTCCCAGAAAAGCGTCTCCATCGCTGTTCTGTTAAAGCAATGGAGAACGAGGACATGTCGCTGGAGAATATGGACCCCTCACTGACTGAGTTCAGTGAGGGACTCAATTTTGGGGATATAGACGGTGAGTTGGTATTTTGTCGACCATTCCCAACCCCTTGGGCGTTGAATGTCACCCGCCACAGCATATTACTTGCAGTATGTGTGGTTCTGGAGGGAGGGGGAAGGAAAGAGTTTACAGTTGTAGGGTATTTACTCTCCTTACTGTTAAGAGTTAATCAGAGATAGTAAGTTTAATGTGATGATTTGATGTATAATATCTATAAACTTTGCAACTCGGAATGTAATATATGCTACTGAAACTTTTTTTGTTGATCAGTGTTTTTGAGACAAAATACTTGTCTTCCTTCAAAATTGTATGCTTTTTTTACTATCAAGTTATTATGAAACTATTGCATCTGTGCTTTTAACAAAATAAAATGAATTTAAATTAGAACATGGCCTTTGGCCCATTGTGTCCCACACTGGCCAATACAGTGTAACCGAGGCTTGTTCATTTTCTAGTTCCTATCAATATTGTGAACTACAGCATACTGAGCTCATCTAGGCTTTCTTCAAATATTCTGATATTCCACTGCTCCAAAAGGCTTTCAGACAGTGGGTTTAAGATCTCTACCATTTTGAATCAAAATGATTTTTTAAGATTCCTATTAAAAATGTCTATAAATCATCTTAAATCTGTGCCAGTTCATTATTGGCCTTTCTGCTCAGATTAGCTTAAGTTAATCTATTATACGATCTACGTGTATCATGAGAGCAGAATTCGATGTTGGAGTCGGTTTTCCATCCAATAAGTCCATGGCTGGTATTTTCAGTCAGTGCTGTTTTCCTGTACCATCTGCTGCTAAGGAAATCAGTATATCCACTGATTTGCTTAACAATAGCAATCTTGCATTCTTAATCCAAGGTTCTTGTTGGCCGTTGTCCACAAGAAATGAGCCCCCATATCCATTGGATGAATTAATTTTTTTTCTGTCTTGTATAGCTGAATTACAGTCAGGGTAAACATCTTCTTGCAATAGTTGCCAACATACCATTTCTTCCAAATTGCTTGCTGTATGTGTATATTACCTTCCAGTGATCTGTGTGCGGGATCAGCAGTCTGCTGGAAGTGTGCTGTTGGGGGGGGGGGGGGAGAGGAATCTATGGGTTGACAAATGCAGAGTCTGGGGTAGAACTGAGGTCAAGCCACATCTCCAGAGGCAAAGGGATTGTCAAGGTTTTGGATCAAGATCTTGCATCAGGACTGAGAGTGTAGAGGGAAGACTGATGGTATTTTGAGGCTGGCAGGGGTCTGGGAGTTATGGGTGAGAAGGAATGAACAGACCAAGGGAATCACAGAGAATTACAGAAAGCAGAAAGGGGAGAAGAGCAGAAGATGTGGCGGGATTCTGTTGGAGCTGAAGAAGGTGGTGAAGGATGATATGCTGGAGGCATCCAATCTATTTTCATAATGTGCACCTGCTATGTATTCACCACCTACTAAAATTCTCCAGAGTACCTTGAAGTCTTTGCGTCCCTGTCAGAGCTCTCAATCTATCCCTTTTGTCTTGTTAGCAAACTTCGAGCACCTCCACACCATCTGCCACAAGTGGGACTTCCTGGTAGCCAAGATTTTGACTCCAATTCCCATTCCGATGTGTCGATCTTTGGATTTCCAGCATCTGCTGATTTTCAAACTTAGAAATATTCTCTTCATTTATATCATCCACATCTCTGCAGGTTGCAAAGAGCTGGGCCCAAACATTCATTGCTGTTGTCACCCACTAGTCATTGCCTGCACCCTAGGAAAATCGTATTTATTCCATCTCTCCTATCAACAGATAACCATTTTCCAATGTGTGACAGTAGAGTAGCCTAGTCCCATGTGTTTTAATTTTGTAGACAAACTTCTCCTGAAACCTCATCAAGTTATTCAGAAAATCTAAATACACCACATCCTCTAGTGCACCGTTACCTAGCCTACTGTGTACGTCATCAAAACATTCCAGTGTTTGTTGAATATGATGTTCCCTTCATAACATTGTGTCAGCTTCTTCTGATATTGGATGTTAAGTGTTAGCGCATGTGGGTATCTAACTGCAGGAGGATGGATAAGAATGACGAATATCAACAATACTTATTATTTTTTTCTGTTCTGAAGCTACACTTCAGAATGCTGCATCTGCTATTTAATTGTCAGACAAATGAACTAGTAAACGCCACAGGGGTTTGGGTGGCGGGGGGGTGTGTGGAAACTGTCAGGACATGCTGATGAAAGGTCTAGATGGAGTGGATATGGGGAAGATCTTCCAAATAGAACATAGAACACTACAACACAGTGAAAGCCCTTCAGCCCACAATGTTGTGCCAACCCAACACCTACTCTAAAATCAGTCTAACTCTTCCCTCCTACACAGCCCTTCATTTTACTATCATACATGCATCTATCGGTGTGGGCACGTGGCCAAGTGGTTAAGGCATTGGACTAGCGACCTGAAGGTCGTGAGTTTGAGCCCCAGCCGAGGGAACGTGTGTGTGTCCTTGAGCAAGGCACTTAATCACACATTGTTCTGCGATGACACTGGTGCCAAGCTGTATGGGTCCTAATGTCCTTCCCTTGGACAACATTGGTGTCGTGGAGAGGGGAGACTTGCAGCATGGGCAACTGCTGGTCTTCCATACAGCCTTGCCTAGGCCTGCGCCCTGGAGACTGAAGACTTTCCAGGCGCAGATCCATGGTCTCGCAAGACTAACGGATGCCTTTTATTTTTGCATCTATCTAAGAGTCTCTTTATTGTCTCTAATGTATTTGGCTCTGCCACCACCCCTGGCAGGGTGTTTCATACACTCACCACTCTCTGTGTAGAAGAAACCTGCCTCTGACATTCCCCCTATACTTTCCCCTCCAGCATCCTTAAAGTTATGTCCCCTCATATTAGCCATTTCCTCCTTGAGGAAAAAGTCCCTGGTTGTCCACTTTGGCTATCTTTTTCAGACCAGCTCCTGGTAAATCTCCTCTGTACCCTCTCTAAACCTTCCATGTCCTTCCTGTAATGAGGTGACGAGAGCTGATTATAATGTTCTTAGTGTGGCCTAACCAGGGCTTTTTTAGTGCTGTAACATTACCTCAGCTCTTGAGCTCAATCCATTGACTAATGAAGGCCGACACACCATAAACCTCACGCTTTCTTAACAACCGTATCAATTTGTAGGGCAATTTTGAGGGATATAGGCCCAAAGATTCTTCTGTTCCTCCAAAATGTTAAGAATCTGACCATGAACCCTGTATCCTGCCTTCAAATTCAACCTTCCATACTGAATCACTTCACACTTCTCCGGGTTGAATTCCATCTGCTGCTTCTTAATGCAGCCCCCTCCCCAATCTTGTCAAAGTCCCCTTGTAACCTATGACAGCCTTCTGAGCTATTCACAACTCCAGCAACCTTTGTGTTATCTGCAAGCTTACTAACCCTTCCAAGTTATGTATAAAAATCACAAAGAGCAGGGGTCCCAGAACAAATTGTGGGAGAGTCTAGGACCAGAGAGGACAGCCTCAGAATAGAGGGCTGTCCCTTTAGAACTGAGATGAAGAGGAATTTCTTTAGCCACAGGGTGGTTAATCTATGGAATTCATTGCCACAGACAGCTGTGGAGTCCAAGTCATTGTGTATATTTAAAGCAGATGTTAATAGTAAGGGCACCAAACGTCATGGGGAGAAGGCAGGAAAATGCAGTTGAGAGGGAAAATAAATCAGCTATGATCAAATGGCCTACTTCTGATTCTTATGATCTTGTGTAGTAATGGGTGAGTGAGATGTTGCAAACAAAATATTGCAGGTGCTGGAAACCACAAATAAAACAGGAGGTGTCAGAAAACATGTTTTCAGTCAATGATAGTGCATTGCCTTTGATGAAAAGTCTATAGTCTGAAATGAGAACTACGTCAGGTATGAAACACTTCAATCAGACCTAGTCATGGGTAACTTACTCATCTTTCACAATGTCACTCTTCCAAAGCACTTAATACCTTACTGTAGGTGGGGGGGGGGGGGGGAACGTCGACTCAGACCATGAGAGGCCTGCGTCGGGCACTTTCATGCCTTACAAGGCACAGATTGGAAGTCTGTGTGGGGCGCCACTCGTCGCACAGACACTAGAGCAATGTGTGATTAAGTGCCTTGCTCAAGGGCACAAACACGCTGCCACAGCTGAGGCTCGAACTAGCAACCTTGAGATCACTAGACAAACCACTTGGCCACGTGCCCAACACTGATGAAATTAAAGTCATGTTATATCAGAAACTAGTTTGATATTGAGTAGCATAATTTAGTTAATACAAAAAGAACATTTATTAAGGGTTATTGCAGCATTTAGTTTCTTGTCCCTAGTAAGCTTTCTAGCTTGTTTTTGTATCTTACTGTGATACATGTTGTACTGATGTACTTAAGCCCATCACCCCTTCAGAGCATTGACAGTAGCTCGCTAGGGTCCTCTGTCCTGGGCCAGTCTTTAATGTTGTCTCCAGGTGAAGTCCATCTTCTAGGTGTATCCTTGCTGTCTTGAGGATGAGGTCTTTGGAACTTCTGTTGGCATTTCTGCAGCACCGGGTTTTTATGAGATGGGGTTACCAGCTCCATGCCCAACCCCCTTCCTTCCACAGCTGGGCTTGGGACCGACTGTTCATGGTGGAGTTGATACATGTTGTAATTGGATGTTGTAGTGTTCTCCGAGCTTTGCAATTAGCTTGCAAATGTTTTATCAGCAGTCGAGGTGATGCAGTTCACAGTTGCTGGTGTTTCTCTCACGGAGTGCTCACGTTAAATAGCCCCCTGTTTGCTTCCTTCAATTCTGATTGGTTACCCCTTCAGTTGACCTTTGAATTCTATTGGCTCATGTTTCTTTGGCTCTTAGGGGTTCATAGATGGTGTCTATTTCGTATTTGTTTTCAGAGTTATGAGAAAAGAACCACGCTTCTAAAAATTCTCATGCCTGCTATATAAACGCGAGCACACCCAGAGAGAAACACCAGCAGCTGCACACTGAGGATCTCACCTTGACTGATGATGAAGCATCTGCAAGCCAATTGCCAAGCTCAGCGAACATCACATGACCAAACGCCTCGACCGGAGCTACCAATATTCACCACCATTCTAAACGTGTTGAAACCTCCAACCAAATCTGGATAAGCTCAACTCACGCTCTTGCCTCTTGATAAACTGGAATCTCTTGCATCAGAATAATGTGGAGCCCGGAACCTGTAAAGAAAAAAGTGTTTCTTCTGAGCTGCCTTTTGTGCAATTATTTTGCAATTCAGATATGCACTATCTGCTTATTTCATCAGAGGAGGAGTAGAACACCATATAGCCCCTTGAGCATGTTCTGTCCTGGTCACACACCCAGCACCATTACCTCCACTAACCCTTATGCCTTGGTTTATCAGAGTATAAGAGGTCAGTTAGGCCGTTCGGCCAATCAAGTCTGCTTTGCCATTTGATCTTGACTGATTTTATTTTCCCTCTCAGCCCCATTTAGTTGCCTTTTCCCTTGACTAATCAAGAACCTATCAACTTCCGCTTTAAATTTACCCAATGACTTGCCCTCCACAGACATATATGGCAATGAATTCCACAAATACATCACCCTCTGGCTGAAGAAATTCCTCTTCATTGCTGTTCTAAAGAGATGTCCTTGTATTCCGAGGCTGTGCCCTCAAGTCCTCAACTTTCCCACTAATGGAAGCATCCTTTCCACCTCCACTCCTCCACTCTATCTAGACCTCTCAATATTTGGTAGATTTCAAAGAGATTTCTCCCCCCCCCATTCTTCTAAACTGTAGTGAATACAGGCTCAGGGCCATCAAATGCTTCTCATATATTAACCCTTTCATTTCCTGGGTCATTCTCATAAACTTTCTCTGGACCTTCTCCAATGTTAGCCCATCCTTTTTTAGCTATGAGGCCCCAAAACTGCTCACAATATTTTAAATGTGTTCTGACAAATGTCATTTTAGTGCCAATGCATTACATCCTTGCTTTTATATTCTAGTCTTCTCAGAATGAATGCTAACGTTGTATTTGCCTTCCTTACTACTGACTCAACCTGCAAGTTAACCTTTAGAGAATCTTGCACAGGACTCCTGAGTTCCTTTGCACCTCCAATGTTTGAATTCCTCCCTGTTTAGAAAAAGCTTACACTTTTCATCCTTCTGGCAAACGCATGACCATATGCTTCCTTTCCTTGTATTCTATCAGCCAGTTCTTTGCCCATTCTCTTATTCTGTCCCAGGTCCTTCTGTAGACTCCTGAAATCTATCAGTCTCCATTTTGGGTGAAATTTGTGACTGGGCCTCCTTCGCTCTCTAAGGTTGAAAGTTCCAGAGGTTCATCATCCACCTTTCCATCCCAAATAACCTCCCCCATGTTCCCCACTTCTAGATTCCTCAACTCCGGAAAATATCATTCCTGCAGCCATCCTTTTGAACGTTGTAAGAAGGGTCTTGGCCCAAAACGTCGACTATCTATTCATTTCCATAGATTCTGCCTGACCTGCTGAGTTCCCCCAGTATTTTGTGTGTGTTGATTTAGAATTTTACAAATTTCAATAAAGTCACCTCTTTTTCTTTCAAAAACTAGAGAGTGAAGCATAGTCTATTAATGTCTCCCTGTATAGTAAACCAGAGAGGAACTAGTCTAGTGAATCTTCCTTGCACCCCCTCGGGTACTTCTGTTTTTAGGAGACCAAAGTTTTACACAATACTTTTGGTGTATTCTCACCAAGGCCTTGTTTCATTGCAGTAAGACATGTTTATTTCTGTTGAAATCTTCATCATGAAACCTAGCACATACTTTATTGTTTTACAGATTACTGTGCTTTCCTGTCTGGATTGTAGGATTTGTGAAATTGGATAGGCTGGGGGCGATTTCCCTGGAGCAAAGGAGGTTGAGGGCCGACCTAATGGAGGCCTATCAAATTATAAGAGTGATAGACAAGATAGTCAGTCAGAATCTTGTGCCCATAGTAGTGGTTTGACAAACATGAAGGCATAGGTTTAAGGTGGGAGGAAGTGAAAGAGAATTTGAGGGGAACATTTTGTTTTACACAGAAAGTAGTTGATACCTGGAACTTGCTGCTGGAGGACGTGGTGGGATCAGATACAATTACTGTTCAGGTACTTGGATAAGTCAGGCAGAGAAGGATATGAACCCAATGAGGGCAATTGTGATTGGAGTTGATGACAAAAAAGTTTGACGTGGACGTGGTGGAATGAAGAATCTGTTTCTGGTCTCTGCAACTCTATGACTGTGTTAACATTTGGTGGGAGGACACTTCAGTTCCTTTGAACATCAACATTTCCAAGCCTCTCTGCACTTAATAAAAAAAAAAGCTTTTATCTTTTACATCAAGAATGGATGACCTCACATTCAGCATATTAAAGCCTCCTTATCTCATCCTTACTGCTAAGTGCATCTCTTGTTTCCTGATTACAGATTTTTCATGTCAATTCCTACCAAATAATGTGCACAGAGGCAATGACATAACTGAACATGCAACAAGGCCTTTCAGGTTTTGAAGCTGAAATTTATAATTTATAAGCATCTAGAATAACGCTAGACAGTCCGTGCTGTAAGTCTTTTGCTCAGAGTTGCTCTGGGAGAAAGGCAGGGAAGTTGTGGTTTCAGAGGCAGTTCCATGGACCCTAGTACATAACTTAGATGGCACCATAGTCCAGGGTTTACAAATGGTGTGAGGTTGAAGATTCCCGTAGGTGTCTGTAAGGAATATGTACATTCTCCCCGTTACCACGCGAGTTTCCTCTGGGTGCTCCAATTTCCCCCGTATTCTAAAGGTTACTAGGTTAATTGGTCTCATGGGTGCCAGCTCTTGAGCAGAAAGGGCCTGTTACGTGCTGTACCTCTAACTTGAAAGAAAAATGATACCAGCTGCAGAATGGAATGTTGCAATGTTGTCAAATGTTGCCATTATTTGAGATACTGTCAGTCTGGCCATTCTCTTCTAACCTCTCTCATTAATAAGGCATTTTCACTCTCAACTGCCGCTCACTGGATGATGTTCCAGGAGATTAGCAGTTTCTGAGGTACCAAACTACCCCATTTGGCACCAACAATCATTCCATAGTTAAAATCACTTTAATCACATTTCTTCCCCTGTCTGAACAATGACTTAAGCTCTTGACCATGTCTGCATACCACTGTGCATTGAGTTGCTGCTACATGATTGGCTGATTAGATATTTGCTTTAAGAGCAAGTATGCAGGTGACCCTAATAAAGTGGGTGCTGAATGTACATAGAAATAATTAGTATCATTGCAAAGTTAATGGTTACAGTGCTCATCCAAGTGGATGTCTTGAAAGACAGTTGTAAAAGTTCTTAATGTGGTTTTATGATGGATTCTTGGTTCTGCCAGATCAAATGCTTATCAGTACATGAACTGGGTACATTATTATAAATTTATTTAGTTGTACTTTAATAAATGGTGGCTGACGTTGGTTTCTAGCATTAATATTTTACACTCAGTGAGATGTTATGACAGTTGCTAAGAAAGAAACTGACTCACAGGAAGATGGATTTTCTCCTCCTTGATACTAATTACATTATTATTTCATAGAAATGCTGCAGTTTGTCAGTGGTCAAGTGGGTGACTTTCCTGACCTGTTTGAGCATTTCAGCACTGGTCTGACGGGATGTGAAAAGCTCGACCAGCCTCCAGTTGCTCCACCACAGCAGCAAGGAGCACCGCCGCAGGCACCAATACTGCAACAGCAGCTGGTGCAGCAACAGGTGCAACAGCAACAGCTGGTGCAGCAGCAGCAAGTTCATCCCTCCGCAGCACCAGCGATCCCACAGACCCCTTCCCCTGCAACCCAAAGGACCACCCCAGTTCTACACCCTCGTCCGCCAGTACACACACAGCCGCAGCAGCAAACCTTCATGATAACATCAAACTTTACCTCAGCACCGACGCAGACTCGGATCATTCAGCAGCCTGTACTCACCTACCAGAACCAAGGAGGATTCTCAGGTATGAGTTTGCATACAAAGTATTTCAGAATATTATATTTGAGTGCAATCCAAGATTGGATCAGCTTTGGAATTCACATTGTCACTGTGGGAGGTGGCTCCCTAATTCAAGAACAGAAAGCCATGTATTTGGGCAGTTGCCTGATGTTCAGGCTTCATACTTTGAAGCAGAGTGTTCCATGTTCTTATCAAAAGCTGGAAGAGATGCTGCCTTGTAGTGTCAGACACCTGGTACCGTCCTGATTTTAGGTACTATCTGTGTGGAGTTTGCATGTTCTCCCTGTGATCGTATGGATTTCCTTTCACATACCAAAGATCTGCCGGATGGTAGGTGAATTGCCCCCAGTTCAAAGTAAATTTATTATCAAAGAACATGTATCTCACCATTTACGACCCTGAGATTCTTGTAGCCATACTCAACAAATCTATAGAATAATAACAATGACAGAATCAATGAAAGACCGCCCAACTCGGATGTTCAGCCAGAGTACAAAAGACAAAAAACTGTGCAAATATAACAAAAAGAAACAATGATAAATAAGCAATAAATATTGAGGATATGAGATGAAGAGTCCTTGAAAGTGAGTCCATTAAATGTAGGAAGATTTCAATGATGAGGCAAGTGAAGTTATCCCCTTTGGTTCAGGAACCTAATGGTTGAGGGGTAATAATTGTTCCTGAACCTGGTGGTGTGAGTCCTGAGGCTCCTGTACCTTCTTCCTGAGAGCGTGTCCTGGATGCTGCTTTTCTGTGACAGAATTTCATGTAGATGTTCTCAGTGGTTTGGAGGGCTTTACCCCTTTACCCATGATGGACTGAGCCGTATCCACTACTTTTTTTCCACACTGACTTTACATTTAAAAAATTCATAATTTTTAAGACATCAGTCAATCACTTATGGAAAAGAGACTCATAATTTTTTCTAAATCATATTAGTGATTTTAAGAAATATAACTCTAATTAAAATAAACAAAAATTTTGGATGACCAACCCTCAATAACATTAGTAAGTAGAAAGGAATAATAATGCTAATCATCTTAAACTGTTTACAATTTTTGGATGTGATAATAGGAGATATACTAAGATCTAATTGTGTATTATCTACTTTTCATCAATTAAAGAATGATGTTCAAGGGAAGAGACAATTTTTTGTTTTTGCAAAACTAAATTTCCCCTTACCAATTTATCCTTTTCTCCTGTAAGAGTTCATGATGGAAATAATAGTTCTAGGGAGGAGAAAGGGGGCTTCCATTTGTTACCCCATCCAAAAGGTTCTTCTTCAACCGCAGTTCTCGAGAAACAATATTTAATTGTGAGGAGCACCATGTCCTGCATCATCTGATTATCACACAGCTTTCCAGTAGGAGTGCTGCATATGGGAAGTTTGATACTTTCCCACCTCTTGCAGGGGGCAACTGTTCTTCCGAAATTTACTTCTGAATTTGTTGGTTGTTGTCTAATGGCCCCAGCTAAATATTTCCACCAGCACCACTAATTCTACGCTGCCAGTGTTTTTTTTTAATGTATTCATAGGATGTAGATGCAACATATGTTATCTATTCCCGATTACCCTGGATCTAAAGAATTTCATTTAGACATATAGAATCACATCTGGGCCAGATGGGTTAATCTGGCAAATTTTCTTCCTAGTGTAAACCAGATGGGTTTTTAGAATTATCCAGTCATTTCATTGTTACTGTACCGAACCTAGCTTTTAATTCCACATGTATTTAAATATTTGAATTAATGTTTCCTAGCTGTAGTGGTGGGATTCAGACATGTGCTTCTATATTCATTAGTCTATATTCATTAGTGCTAGCTGCTGCTAGTCAGTTAACTTCTTCACTAAGCTACTTCATCTCCATCTGTTAGGTCACCACACCATCTTACGTACACACCTGTCCCATGTTAGACACTGTTTCTGATTTTCAGTTGTGTCCCACTAGAAATAAACAATTACTTTGTTTGCTTTTTTATGGTCTTACTGATTTGTGTTCCATAATAGTGGTATGTTTTGCTCTTCTTTCCCACTCAGACTCTTATTGTGGCTTCCTTGCTCATCCTACCAAAACTCACTACCTCTTAGCATTGTTGTTATGTCATATGATGCAGGTGGTCATGGTCTTTTTACCATAGTTGTTCTTGGCGGATTTTCTACAGAAGTGGTTTGCCATCGCCATCTTCTGAGAGTGTCTTTAAAAGACGGGTGGCCCTAGCCATTATCAATACTCTTCGGAGGTTGCCTGCCTGGCGTCATAACCAGCACTTGTGATATCGTCCAGCTACTCATACGATCATCCACCACCTGCTCCTATGGCTTCATGTTACCCGGAATGGAGGGCTAAACACGTGCTGCACCTTGCCCTAGAGTGACCTGCGGGCTAGCAGAGGGAAGGAGCACTTTATACCTCCTTTGGTAGAGTCGTATCCCCATCCCACCACCAGACCCCTTATCATTAAATTAGCTTATTTTTCAATTTATATATGTTGTGCATTGAGTGGTATCTCATTCATTTGAGAAAGAAGGAATGTTGTGATTCTTTCTATTGTTAGCCTGTTTTCTTTTTGATGTATTTTAATCTTGGCTATTTCTACAGTTCTTCAGTCCCAGATACAGAACCTGGTCACTTCCCCACAGGTGCAGCCAGTCACCTTTCAGCAGCAGGTACAGGGTCTGTCAGCCCACAGGATGCTTACTTCAGCCGCCACAGCCACCATCCAGACGCTGACACCGGGCACCACCACCTCCGTCCAGACACACTCGCCACAGGTGCAGCAGGTCCCTGTAAGTATGCTTTTCCCTATCGTCCTAATCGCCCATAAACTTCAATCCGATGACTGCTCAGATGGGATATCTGCTCTGAAAACGTGGAGATGCTGAATGTTAGGTGGAATATGATGCTTTCTGAACTGATACAACCATGGAATTAAAATGTCAAGGAACGTAAATGGTCCAGGACATACGTAAACATGCCCACTGACTTCAGAACTTGATTACTTAAGGTAATGAAATGTGTTAGATGAACTTCATTTAAATTTAAATTTAATCTGAAAACACCAAGTCCTTTGCTAAACTGGTTTACTAATCGAATAGAACCATGAACATTATGTTTAGCAGTGATGCAGAAGTTAAAAAAATACTAAGCTGATTTCTTAGGCTATTTGCACTGCATGGGGGTAACAAATATTTTCAATTAGGTACTAGTGATGTAAATTATTGTTGATCAATGTAAATGCAATATTTACAAAAGAATCATCACTTTGCTCCTTATTTCTTATTTCTTTCTGGTCCTGTTAACTTGAATTTCCATGAGCCATTTCCAAGGATGAACGTGTCCATGACACCATTACCTGCTGTTAAAGCTTTTAAACTGATAGTGAATTTTATTCTTTTCCAGGTACTGGTGCAGCCTCAGCTCATAAAGACGGACTCCTTAGTCCTGACGGCTCTGAAAGCTGATCGCAGTCCGGTTATTGCGGCCGTGCAGAATCCAACCATTACCACTCTGACCACTCCAATGCAGACCACAGCTTTGCAAGTCCCAGTATGTTGCACTCAAGTAGAACATTGAGTTATTAATGCAGGTGGAAGTAGAGACTGCTTTTCAGCAGATTGTGTTTTTTCTGCAATTTTTATTGAATACTTGTATTCGTTGACAAATGCAGGATGTGAAATCAATGTTATGTAACCTCCATGGATGTCAATCCTTAGCTAACACGTTACTTGACAGTGGCACTTCCAGTGACTTTGATGAGTCAAAAGGCAGCATGTACATGTTTAAAGATTCTGTTCCAAGTCAGTGAGTTAAATGAACTCATTTAGGTTTGCAGTGGCAGGGACCAATCTTCATTCACCTTTTGTAATCTGAGCATTGTTGGCAAAGACAGCATTCATTGCCCATCCCTGATTATCCTGGAGAATATGAGCCACTACTGTCCTGGTGGAGGTAATCCCACAGTCAAATGTATAATAAAGCAGTTGCTCTGCAGGCTCGTCAGATGTTCCTGTGTGGATGAGGATTTGTTAGATTCCTTCCTGGGATGAAGGTTGATTCTGAAGAGTGGGCCATTGTTCTGCTGTAATACTTCAGCTAACCTCCAGCAGCTTTCCTCGGCAAGATGAATGGAAAACTGATCAAACTTCGTCACCTGCATTCCAGAAGTACAATTACCCCACCCTCAAGTCATTCAGTTAGAACATGCAGACAGTTCTTGCATCTGTTCACTCTTGAGGCCAATCTCTATATCATCCTTGATTCCTTCACTGAACAGTATGACTATGGGCCTTGCGTGAAATGGATAGAACAATAGGTTCTTCACCAACCTGTCCCCACTGCATAGCACTGTCATCTGTTACTCCTACACCCAGACAACTATAGTGATCCATCTTGAATCCCTGGCTTACGTAGATCACTTCAGATATCTCTGGAGCCTGCTTATTAAGGGCAGGCATTAATAATGACGTCTCCTCTACCTCATGTACCAGCATAGCTGTTGGCCCACTGATTAAAAGACTGTTCAAAGATCAAAACCTCAAACCCAACATAAGCTCAATGCAAGCAGCAGTGATGCCTGCCCTTTTGTATACATCGTAGATATGGGCAACTTGCAATAGACATCCTAATCAACCAGGAAAGTATCACCATCATTGTTTCTGTAAATGTAAACTCTTCCAAATCCATAGATCTGTCAACATCAGCCTCTTCTCCCATCCCAGCATCATCTCATGACACTCAACCAGCTCCTCTTGATAGGCTGTCTCATTCATTTGCCTGACACAGTTGTTCAAAACCCACATTCTGCTTCAGGTTTTGTTTAAATACTTAAAGGAAATCTTCATAACCTCCTTGGGGGAAAATCTGATACCCTGATCAGAATTTATGGAGCGGGACAGACAGATTTAGTGTTTTAGATCAACGATCCTTTATGATCAGTTCTGATGATGTCAACTTCTTGAACAAAAATTGGTTAATGGAATCATCTTCCACATAATGGTCTCAATGTTTGGGCCCTGTGCCTGGTGGAAATAGGATGGCAGTGACTGGAAAAGCAATGTGTAACAACTTTTTCAATTTCCTAATTGTTTTTAAAAGAGTTATGTAGGGCTGCTTTTTTAAGTCACTACAAAATATGTATTTGTCCAGTTGTGTTTAATATTATTTATCTCTGTATATACAAGGACTGGGCCTCTCGGGAGTGGGAGGGGGTGGGCATCGGGGATCTTTTATTCTGTGAATGTGTTCTTGTGTGTGACTGTTGGTAATGTGTTTTTAACATCTTGACCCCATAGTAACGCTATTTTGTTTGGCTGTATTCATAGGTGTTCATGTGTGGTTGAATGACAATTAAATGTGAAGGGTTGAAAGTGCAGGTGAAGGGATTCCCCCTCTGTTAGTCAGGGAATATGACAAAATAACTATGTGCAGAATGCCTTGGAGAAAACTCTGAGGTGTTATTAAAATGCTCCTGTTCCCCTTGTCATTTTAGATAATAAGAGATTACAGGTTTGAGAATTGCTGTTACAGAAAGCTTGGTATGTTGTTCCGTACATCCTGGTGTGGTACAATCTGCCACCATTTTCTGTCACTGGGGGAGAAGGTATTTTTTATTTATATCAAATTTCTGCATTCCAGTTAAACTGTTAGATACATGGAGCTCCTTTTAATCATCAAGTAATTAATTCTTCAGACAATCAGATCATTACTGGCAGATGAAACACAGTGCGAGGTTGTGATGGAATTCATGACTATAATATGGTACTCAGGATATTTTGTGATGTTTCAGATTTTCTAGAAGTATACAATGCAACATTGCAGTGGTGAAGTTGAGTCAGGGATCACATTTCCCTTGATGCCCTTGTACCTGTTCAACTGGAAGGGAGGGTGGGGTTGGGAGCAAATTACTTGGCCTCTTTTATGGGGACCAGAGTGGAGTCAGATAGTATGTCAGGGAAGGTTTTATTACAAGATTGAATTTTTAAAAGTTGAATATTTGTAAAGAGAATTAATGTCATGTTTTCCTCCCCAGACATTGGTCAGCAGTAATGGAACTATTTTGACCACCATGCCAATGGTGGTTGGGCCGGAAAAGGTTCCAATCAAGCAGATTGTTGGAAATGGAAAAGCACCAGTGGAGGGGCCAAAGGAGGGTGAAAAAAGAACAACACACAACATCATTGAGAAGCGTTACAGATCCTCCATCAATGATAAAATCATAGAGCTCAAAGACCTTGTGATGGGGACGGAAGCTAAGGTCAGTCAGCGGCATTGATTATTTTTTACATACTGTTACGTATCCCGTAACTGGGTTACCAAACCAGCAGAAATGGGTCACTCAGTTGGAGTCTGGATTACTAGAACTAAGAAAGTTTTATTAAAGAAACAAGCAACACAGTACTCTAATCAAAAGGATAATAAATGCAACAGTTCAGCAATGATAAACACACATGTACACAGAATTAGGATAACAGGATCAATCAAGCTCTATCGTCGTCTAGGGGTAAGTGACCAGTTTCAAAGTGACGCAAAGTTCAGTTCAATTGAATTCAGTTCAGTTCACAGTAATCACTGCCGTGGGAGATGGACAGTGGGGGGAAGGAGAGAGAGAACAAAACGAGTGAATATTCAAACGGCTTCCACACAGACCTTCGATATTCTTTGCAGTCAGCTTTCGGGCGAGCCCTTCGTGATGTCTTCTGAGGTCACCGACCATGACTCCTCCGTTTCCAGATACGATCGTTTCTCTGCGGTGAACCTGGGACCCAGGCAAGGGCGGACACACACACCAGGTTCCCGCCGATCATGCCTTCCCACCCTGTGCATCTATGGCTTGGTCCCGCGACCAGCCCTCCAAAACTTCCCACCGACTTATGGGAGGCGCACCGCTTCCAGGGTCTCATTACCTCGTGGTGTCGTGTGTGTCTTGCCTTAGCGAACCTGTCCCTTTTTATCCCCCTGCTGGGGTATCGCCTGTCCATCACTTCAAACAGTTCAGGGTTCAAAGGGGGAGCCGCTCTTGACAGCTCCCTTCTTCTGTTACTCTCTCTCCCGTCCCTTCATTACACATCTCCAAATGCTGCTCCATTGTTTTCTTTATCTCTCTCTCTCCTGAAGACAGGTGGCAGACTAACTGCTGATCCCACTGGTGCCAGCACAGGACAGCTAACATCTTAATCTATGTGTATTCTCGTCACAATACAGATTGCGTTATGATATGTTGTTTGTAAAGATACTAACTTACAAGGATTTTTTTTTTAAAAAGTGCTCATATTAAATAAGTCCCATTCCATAGTTTGTGTTTCATTCATGCAACAATCCAGATTTTAGGAATTTATCCAGACTCAGAGCTCACGATATCTTGAGTTTATTATTGAAAAATATAGCATAAAAACAAGCCCTTCAGCCCAACTAGTCCATGCCAACCAGGTGCTCTCGCAAGCTACTCCCACCTGCCTGCATTTGTCCCATTTCCTTTAAGTGTTTCCTATCCATATACTTATCCAAATATCTTGTAATTGTATCTGCCTCAATTACTTTCTTGGCAGCTGGCTCCATTCATGCGCGTCTTGAAACTCCTGTGACTGTAGTATATATCCTGTTTTACTCCGTCTCTGTTTTACAGCGCGGAATAAGCACTAGGAGTCACGCTGCCCAGCAACCCCACCCCCACCCCTCCCAATTTAATCCTAGCCTAATCACAGGACAATTTACAATGACCAATTAACCTACCAACCAGTATGTCTTTGGACTGTGGGAGGAACCAGAGCACCCAGAGTAAACCCACGTGGTCACAGGGAGAACGTACAAACTCCTTACAGGCACAAGAATTGAACACTGGTGGCCTGTACGGTAATGCATTGGGCTAACCACTACGTGACCATGCCACCCTTAATTTTGGGCTTTCAGATTCTGTGCATATTGCATCTGGCACGGAATCAGAAGTGTTGTGTAAAGAGTTTTGGTTCTGTAAGGGAAAAGTTGAGTCATAATCTAGAACATTATCAGAGTATTTGAGTGATGGTATTTGAAAACAAATATGTAGTTGAATGGCCTTGTATTCATTATTCACATATGAGCTATTTTAATGAGGTACCCGATACTTGGCAAACACTATCGACATCAGCTCAGAAAGCAAGCTTTGAAAAGGGTCGTTTTAAAATATGGAACTCGTGCACCTTTATAACTGAGCTTCAGATACTCTAAAAAGAGCACCTTAAATTAGTTTTTAAATTAGTTTAATATCTTACAAGGTGGTTATTGCTAGTTAGAACAGTTTATGTGGAGAGTTTCAACAAAGCTATTGGATTGGAGGTTTGGGTTTGACCTACAGATGAAGTAGTGTTGAACATGTTTTAATTTAAGCAAGTGCCTAAAATGGAGATAGAGTTTTGTTTTGTCTTTTTAATTTTTCTTTCTCACTGTGTGTTTCTTCACTACCAGCAACACTCAGTAATAGGAAGAGATAGTGCAATTTGCATTAGTTGGGGAATGAAGTTAAGTAGTCAAGGAATCAAACACATTGTGCAGTATATTCTATGACCCTTTCATTAAACTTTTAAAAAATGTAAACGTACATTAATTT
The DNA here is from genome assembly GCF_030028105.1 of Mobula birostris. NCBI lineage: Eukaryota > Metazoa > Chordata > Chondrichthyes > Myliobatiformes > Myliobatidae > Mobula > Mobula birostris. The sequence goes on along the minus strand of NC_092380.1, from coordinate 16,077,537 downwards.
GAGCAGCAACAGATGCTCATAGTGGGAAAGGCTGCAGACTGCTTTGGAGGCCAAGTCATTGGGTATATTTAAAGCAGAGGTTGACAGGTTCTTGATTAGTATGGGCACATAAGGTTATGGGGTTAAGTGGGAAAATAAATCAGCCATGATTAAATGCTGAGCAGACTATGTGCTGAATAGCCTAATTCTGCTCTTATGTCTCATTACATTTACTGTATGTAACAACTTTAACATAGTTAAAAAAAAAATCGAAAGAATTTCATAGAAGCTTTATTGGACAAAGTTAAATGTTGAGAGTGAAGCAACATACATAAAAGTTGCTGGTGAATGCAGCAGGCCAGGCAGCATCTATAGGAAGAGGTACAGTTGACGTTTCGGGCCGAAACCCTTCGTCAGGACTAACTGAAAGAAGAGCTAGTAAGAGATTTGAAAGTGGGAGGGGGAGGGGGAGATCTGAAGTGATAGGAGAAGACAGGAGGGGGAGGGATGGAGCCAAGAGCTGGACAGTTGATTGGCAAAAGGGATATGAGAGGATCATGGGACAGGAGGCCTAGGGAGAAAGAAAGCGGGAGGGGGGAAGCCCAGAGGATGGGCAAGGGGTATAGTGAGAGGGACAAAAAGGAGAGCGGGAGAAAGAATGTGTGTATATAAATAAATAACAGATGGGGTACAAGGGGGAGGTGGGGCATTAGCAGAAGTTTGAGAAGTCAATGTTCATGCCATCAGGTTGGAGGCTACCCAGACGGAATATAAGGTGTTGTTCCTCCAACCTGAGTGTGGCTTCATCTTTACAGTAGAGGAGGCCGTGGATAGACATATCAGAATGGGAATGGGACGTGGAATTAAAATGTGTGACCACTGGGAGATCCTGCTTTCTCCCAGACAGAGCATAGGTGTTCAGCGAAACGATCTCCCAGTCTGCGTTGGGTCTCGCCAATATATAGAAGGCAGCATCGGGAGCACCAGACGCAGTATATCACCCCAGCCGACTCACAGGTGAAGTGTCGCCTCACCTGGAAGGACTGTCTGGGACCCTGAATGGTGGTAAGGGAGGAAGTGTAAGGGCATGTGTAGCACTTGTTCCGCCTAGTGGGGTGGCGGGAGGATGGAGTGAGAGCAAATGTGCATGAAATGGGGGAGATGCGTTTGAGAGCAGAGTTGATGGTGGAGGAAGGGAAGCCCCTTTCTTTAAAAAAGAAGGACATCTCCTTCGTCCTGGAATGAAAAGCCTCGTCCTGAGAGCAGATGCGGTGGAGGCGGAGGAATTGCGAGAAGGGGATAGCATTTTTGCAAGAGACAGGGTGAGAAGAGGAATAGTCCAGATAGCTGTACCACCCCACCAGCCTCCGGGTCCAACATATAATTCTCCGTAACTTCCGCCACCTCCAACGGGATCCCACCACTAAGCACATCTTTCCCTCCCCCCGCCCCCCGCTTTCCGCAGGGATCGCTCCCTACACGACTCCCTTGTCCATTCGTCCCCCCCATCCCTCCCCACGGATCTCCCTCCTGGCACTTATCCTTGTAAGTGGAACAAGTGCTACACATGCCCTTACACTTCCTCCCTTACCACCATTCAGGGCCCCAGACAGTCCTTCCAGGTGAGGCGACACTTCACCTGTGAGTCGGCTGGGGTGACTTCCTGCGTCCGGTGCTTCCGATGCGGCCTTCTATATATTGGCGAGGCTCGACGGAGACTGGGAGATTGTTTCACTGAACACCTACGCTCTGTCCACCAGAGAAAGCAGGATCTCCCAGGGGCCACGCATTTTAATTCCACGTCTCATTCCCATTCTGACATGTCTATCCACGGCCTTCTCTACTGTAAAGATGAAACCACACTCAGGTTGGAGGAACAACACCTTATATTCCGTCTGGGTAGCCTCCAACCTGATGGCATGAACATTGACTTCTCAAACTTCCGCTAATGCCCCACCTCCCCCTCGTACCCCATCCATTATTTATTTATTTATATACACACATTCTTTTTCTCTCTCTCCTTTTTCTTCCTCTGTCCCTCTTACTATACCCCTTGCCCATCCTCTGGGCTTCCTCTTTCCCCCTTTCTTTCTCCCTAGGCGTCCTGTCCCATGATCCTCTCATATCCCTCTTGCCAATCACCTGTCCAGCTCTTGGCTCCATCCCTCCCCCTCCTGTCTTCTCCTATCACTTCGGATCTCCCCCTCCCCCTCCCACTTTCAAATCTCTTACTTGCTCTTCTTTCAGTTAGTTCTGACGAAGGGTCTCGGTCGGAAACATTGACTGTACCTTTTCCTAGAGATGCTGCCTGGCCTGCTGCGTTCACCAGCAACTTTTATGTGTGTTGCTTGAAATCGCAGCATCTGCAGATCTCCTCGTGTTTGTGTTAAGAGTGAAATAATTATTCATTTATCTCATTTGGTTGATGAAAAAGGTTGTAAGCTTATTTTCCTACAAGATTACAACTATTTTACTAAATTAAATTGAAAATAGTGTATGGCATTATGTGAGTTATGGTGATCGTACATTTGTTTCCAAGACAGAAAAAATCTAATGTGACTTATTTTACAGATGAACAAATCTGGAGTTCTAAGGAAAGCCATTGATTACATTAAATACCTGCAACAAACTAACCACAAACTACGACAGGAGAACATGGCACTGAAAATAGCCAATCAGAAAAACAGTAAGTAGTGCCAGTGTCATATTAAAGGGGAATTTTCCGCATCTTGCAGCCTTTATAATGACAAGTAGGCAAATTTCAGCTTTTTCCATTTCTAGTTCTAGCCACTTACACTTGTTTGAATTTAAACACAGTTCTTCTTTCATGCACACATCTACTTAATATTATGCTTAAGAGAAAACCTGTTTTTGATGAGATGAATAATTGTAAATCAAAGCAATGGAATTAAATGTTTCCTCTTTACATAATTACAGAGGGTCTGAAGGGATCTGAGATTTCCAGTCTGTTGGATATTGATGCGGACCTGAAGACCGATGACTTCAAATCACATTTATTGATCATGTCACCCCCACCTTCGGATTCTGGCTCCCCAGGCACTTTCTCACCTTGCTCCATTGATTCAGAACCAGGAAGCCCTCTTCTCGATGAAGCAATGGTAACAGTCATTTAACTATATTACTTCTATTTTTTTAAAAACTGTAAACTGTAATGAGTTAAATTTTTGCTTGTTATTATGGTTGATTTGTTATTAATCCTGTGTTCATGCAGTTTGATCTTAGTTTCCTTAATTAAATAACTCATATGTTTGAATATATCTATTATTCTAATTATTAGTGTAAATACGGAATGCTCTTCCTCCAAGAGGATGTATATGCTGCTGGAGGGCAGGATATTATTAAGCACTTGTTAGGAAGTATCAAAATTTATGTAGCAAAGGTGGGCAGATGGTATAGGAGTACAGATCAGCCAATTGTTGAACAGTTTTAATGTGTTGAATGACCTACTTCTGTTCCTAAATATTGCATGTATTACAATGAAACCTTTCCCTACAGGTAAAGGAGGAACCATTGTCTCCCCCCACCCTTGGTATGCTGGACAGCTCCCGGATTCTTCTGTGCACCCTCACCTTTCTGTGTCTTTCTTTCAATCCACTTGCTTCACTGTTTGAACATCGAGTCCATTCACCAGCACTTGAAGATTCAGGACATTCTGGTAGAAGTATGCTTGGGATTGAGGCAGGTAAGCATTCCTTTAACAAATGATCTCCTGCTGAAATACTCTTTTATCTTTGAAATTGGTTTCCTATTTTCCCACCAAAATTATCACATATGTCCCCTTTGCGTGAGCATGTAGTTCTAATGGCTTCTACCTGTCTTTCTCCTTAAATTCTCCCATCTCCTTTATTTACCTATTCCATCTGTTCTTGAATGTTAAGACTTAAACATTCCTGCATCAATCGCTAACCTTGTCAATAAACTTCACAGCTATGAGGAGAACAATATTTTGCTCCTTGTTCTAAATTTTGTATTTTAGTCCTAAATTCATGCTCCTCAGTTACAGGAATGTTTGGTTATTATCCCTTAATCTCAGAACTTGGAGGAAGAAAATAATTCTTCCAGGTATTTTTAAATTTGTATTTCGCTATTCTAGGCAGCAATCCAGTGAATGAGAAGTATACCCACCTCTGAAGTCTCAATATGATTCCTATAGTGTCAAGTTCAATACTGCACACAGTAACTGAATATCCCTTATATTTATAGGTTCAGTATGTTGTAAAACTATGCTTTCATCAGTTTTTGTTCAACGCCTTCAAATTGCTATCTGTAGTATCCTATAGACCTCAACCCTCTCATTTCTCATCTGACCCAGAGAATTCAGTATTTAAGTTTAGCTCATACTCTCATCTTAACAATATTCAAGCATTTTTGTCTTCAGAAAAATTCAGTATCTGGGTATCTACTGCAAATTTGGGCATTCTTACTTTTGCGTTATATCTAAATCATTGATGAATCCATTAAACAGATGTGATCCTAAAACGGAACCAATCTTTGCACCCCCAACTACACTTGTAGCCACTCTGAAAATCTATCTGTAGTTATATTTTTCCCTTAATAGTCTTCCTCTTAAAACTAATCTTCCCTCAGCAGCTGGAGCATTTTTTTACCTCTAGTAATCTTATCACAGTGCTATCATATCACAGGCAGAGTGTCCATGATCACAGCAGTTTCACAGTCCACTGTATCTGTTACTTCCAAGTAATTCTAGGAGTTGTGCTGTGCACAGTTCCTTTTGAAATAATGTTGGGATACCGATTTTCCGTAACAAGGTCATCTCATCCTTACTTGAAAGGCTTTGAAATTTTCCATCCATAGGGTGTTGAGAAACCTGCCCTGTAGTAACATGGATTACCCCTCTCTCTTTTCAAAACGTTTGGTTATTTTCTGTTTGTCTATCCATTTCGCATCCAATCTCAACATAGCCTGAAATATAATTTCTGAACCCTTTGTATTTTACTCATCTAACAGGATATATTCTGCTAGAATCTAGCAATTTTTCTGCCATCAACCTAACCAAATATTGCAGTCTTCCTTTTGCCTGTTACTAGATCTGTCATCTTTCTGTGAATATTTTCACCTCTAATAAGCTTAATAAAGGCTAAAATATTTATTAAATCTTTCTGACAGATTTTGTTCACCACTTACTAAGTTTCATTTGTTTCTCAATACATCTGATTTTAAACATGCGTTTCTTTCTGGTATCTTAGTGAAGTATTTTGCACTTCACTCATATTTATCAAATAGTTGCCTCTTAGTTTTATCTTGGCTTATTTGTGTTTCAGTCTATTATTTTCCTACATGTTTTGTTTTCACTACAACAATGGTGCTGTGGGGGAAGGGTGATGGAAAACAACAGGCAGTTTGACCTCTCTTGCCTGTACTGCCAGTTAGTAAGGACATAGATCATCTTTTACCACAGCACCACTTTCCTGCATGAACTCCATATTGCTTGAATCCCTTAATATCTGAAAATCTAGCAATCCTTTTCTTGAATAAACTCGGTTTATGAGACTCCATAGATCTTGTGGATAGAGAATAGTAACAATTCACTACTCCATACCCTCTGTGTATCTTCCTTCCTCCTTGACTGAACACTTTCATAGTCATAGTCATACTTTATTGATCCCAGGGGTGCTTAATTTAAAGGAACACTCCTAGTAACTTTCCTCCTCGGTGCATTGCTGTATTCAAATTTCAGACTACACTTCGTCAACTTGAAGCCCAAGTTCCTTAAGCTCCAGATGTGATTGGCATGAATGCCAGTGGTTTCTATTAACTTGCTCATTTAACTTCTGCATCAGTTCCATCAGTTCACTAGTGTTGCCATAATTGTCTTTTTTTAAAAATTTAATTCCTACGCCATCATTTTAACTCACCGACCCTGCACTTTGGGGACACCGTGCTGAAAAACATTGTGTTTTTCTGGACACACAAATTCAGTTTCCTGGGCACTACTAGAGTGACGACTTCAATTAAGCAACTCTACCTGGTAACTCAATAACCTGGAGACCAAAGCCTACCTGTTTGCCACTTTACATCATTGAATGGCTGCGGACACTGCTGTTATAGATAACCACAATGAGAATATGTTAGTTTTAATGATTTGTTAATATTGCTTTTGTTGTAAATTTCTACCAATAATATAACAAGTGCTCTGAAGCAATTAGGCCTCATCAGTTTTAGTTTTTGAAATAAATCGTTTCTATTTTAGAAGAGTCCAAAGGTTGGTTTGATTGGATGCTCCCCACCCTAATCCTCTGGCTGGTGAATGGCATCATTGTGCTGAGTGTATTTGTGAAACTCTTCATTTACGGCGAACCCATCACGCGTCTCCATTCTCGGTCCTCTGTCACATTCTGGAGGCACCGCAAGCAAGCAGATCTGGACTTGGTCAGAGTAAGTATTACACTTGAAAAATACGGACACTGGAAATGTGATCTAAAAACAGGCGTTGACTAGAAATGCTCAGCAGGTTGGGCAGTGCCTGTGAGTAGAGGAACGGTAAACATTTCAGGTCAGTAACCCCTCATTGATCTGAATCGTCAACTCTGATTCTCTGTGAATGGATGGTGATTAACGTGCAGTATACTTCCATATTTTTACTCTCGTTGTGGATTACATTTGATTGGGATGTAAGCGAGATGATCATGACTCTAGAAAACGTGTTACATGTAAATCCCTTGTAATGATCTCAAGCATCCTTAAAATCTGACTTTATACAAATTAGAGGGCTACTAAATACTTTTATAACAATTAAAAAGAGACAAGATCTGTGAGCAGTGGTGTTCTGCAGGGACCCCTGTAATTTATGGTGTATCAGTGACCTGGATGAAAATGTAGATGGGTGAATCAGCAAGTTTTCACACGACACCCTCAGATACAAGAGCAGAATTAGGCCATTTGGCCCCTCAACTCTGCTCCACCATTCCATCATGGCTGGTTTATTATCCCTCTCAACACCATTGTTGAAGGGAGTGGGGGAAATAACAGGATACAGTAGGGCATATTGTATAAATTGGCATCAAGACCAGCACGGTGCTGAGGGCTGAATGGCCTGTCTCGTGCTGTATTGTTCTGTGTTCTATGAAAACAGGCTTTAAAGTCCGGGGGGGGGGCGGGGTGTGGGGGGAGGAGAGAATGGAGGATGGTAGTAGCAGCTTTTGTGGTCTTTTTTTTTAGGCGTCCGTTAGTCTCATGAGACCATGGATTTGCGCCTTGGAAGGTTTCCAGGGCGCAGGCCTGGGCAAGGTTGTATGGAAGACCAGCAGTTGCCCATGCTGCAAGTCTCCCCTCTCCACGCCACCAATGTTGTCCAAGGGAAGGGCATTAGGACCCATACAGCTTGGCACCAGTATCGTCGCAGAGCAATGTGTGGTTAAGTGCCTTGCTCAAGGATACAACATGTTGCCTCAGCCAAGGCTCGAACTAGCGACCTTCAGATCACTAGACGAACGCCTTAACCACTTGGCCACGTGCCAACACAAGCTTTGGTGGTAGTGATCATTGATCAAAGTCACCCAACTGAGACTCAAGTATTGAGCTTGGTGGTCTTGGTGTAGTATGGGTGTCTGAGCAAGTTGTTCAGTCATTGGGAGACGTGCTAATTCAGACAGTGTACTGGGAAGACCATGTACAGAGTGATTAATGATGGGCACTCATGGAAAATGCGATCCAAGATCCTGAAATGCATTGAAAAGACTGTTACGTGGGAAACAATATTGTCCCTTATACCCTCAGTATGGAAATTGCATCTGTAAGTCCCTAGCTTTGTGATGCAAAAAGTCCTAGGAATCCTTGTTTACGTGTTTCCCTCTAGAAGTAAATAAAATGATTTCTTAGTTGCTTAACATGGACAGAAAATGCAGTTGAATTTCTGGCATCACTGAGACATATGTCTGCAGACACTGGAATCTAGAGCAATATTCAGTCTTGGAGGAACTTGGCGGCTGAACGGTTGGGGCGGGGGAGGAGAGGAATTGTCAATGTTTTTGGGTTGAAACCCTGCATCAGGACTGAGAGGGAAGATGGCCAGTGTAAAGGGTGCATGGCGATTAGTGAGATGGGAATTTAAGGTGATAGGTGAGCTGAGGAAAAGTGGAAGATGGCAGGCAAGTTGTGCCAGGTAGGGGAGGGTGGAGGGAATTGGTAGACAGTGGCATATGAATGATGGGTGGAGGCTGACAAATAGAAAAAAAGCTGAGAGGCCTATGGAATGAGGTGGCAGTGGAGAAATGTGAAGGCTGAAGAGAGCTCCTAGAGCAGGAGTTCCCAACTTTTTTAAAGCCATGGAGCCTTGCCGTTAACCAAGAGGTCTGTGGACCCCGGGTTTAGAACCCGTGTCCTAGAGAGAGATAAGCAAGAATACCAAGGTCTGTCAGTACTGGAATCTGCAAAGTAAAGAAGGTGATAAATGGGAACCATAAGAGAAGAGGTGAATGGCACTTGGAACCAGAGCCAGATATGGTGGGGAGTGGGTATGAGACCCTGTGGATGTGTAGTGGTGGATAAATCCAGGAGTGAGATGGGGACACAGATGGATGATGGGGCTGCGGTGTGGTTTTGCTGGGGAAGGAGGCAAAAATTGAAAGACCAAAGGAAAGAGAAGGCGCTTCTTAAAATTGGTTCCCTTCCACCAACCCCACTGCCGATCCTGGTGTTGTATCTCTCAGTAATTTGTTTACAATTTACAATTCTACTCTTGCTGAGAGTAAGGACACCTTTGTTATGTTCCCAGAAAAAATTTTAGCAGTCAACTCCTAATTCTGTTATTATTCTTCAGGGCTGCTCATGCTACCTGTGTGCAGTTTATCTAAGCATTGCTATAACTATAGTGATATGTAATTCAATGCATATTGCTTTCCTTTGTTATTATTTTTTATTCCCTTATTTAAACTTTCTGGATAAAAGGGTTTCTTGTGAAGAACTAATATTCTTACTGAGTTTTTTTTAACTGAAAGCTGACCTTTTCATGCTTTTTAAAACTTTTTTTAAAACCAAAAGGAGTCATCTACAAACCCCATTTCCAGAAAAGTTGGGATATTTTCCAAAATGCAATAAAAACAAAAATCTGTGATATGTTAATTCACGTGAACCTTTATTTAACTGACAAAAGTACAAAGAAAAGATTTTCAATAGTTTTACTGACCAACTTAATTGTATTTTGTAAACATACACAAATTTAGAATTTGATGGCTGCAACACACTCAACAAAAGTTGGGACAGAGGCATGTTTGCCATTGTGTTACATCACCTTTCCTTTTAGTAACACTTTTTAATCGTTTTGGAACTGAGGATACTAATTGTAGTAGATTTGCAATTGGAAATTTTGTCCATTCTTGCTTGATATAAGACTTTAGCTGCTCAACAGTCCGTGGTCTCCGGTGTCTGATTCTCCTCTTCATGATGCACCATACATTTTCAATAGGAGATAGATCTGGACTGGCAGCAGGCCAGTCAAGCACACGCACTCTGTGTCTACAGAACCACGCTGTTGTAGCCCGTGCAGAATGTGGTCTGGCATTGTCCTGCTGAAATAAGCATGGACGTCCTGGGAAGAGACGTCGCCTTGATGGCAACATATGTCTCTCTAAAATCCTAATATATGCCTCAGAGTCAATGGTACCTTCACATACATGCAACTCACCCATGCCGTGGGCACTGATGCACCCCCGTACCATCACAGATGCTGGCTTTTGCACCTTTTGCTGATAACAATCTGGATGGTCATTTTCATCTTTGGCATGGGGAACTCGACGCCCGTTTTTTCTGAAAACTAGCTGAAATGTGGACTCATCTGATCACAGCACACGGTTCCACAGTCCTTCGGTCCATCTGAGATGAGCTCGGGCCCAGAGAACTCGCCGGCCTTTCTGCATAGAGTTGATGTATGGCTTCCTCCTTGCGTAATACAGTTTCAAGTTGCATTTCTGGATGCAGCGACAGACTGTGTTGAGTGATAATGGTTTTCCGAAGTACTCCCGAGCCCGGGTGGTTATAATTGTCACAGTAGCATGATGGTTTCTTAGGCAGTGCCGCCTGAGGGCTCGAAGATCACGTGCGTTCAACAGTGGTTTCTGACCTTGCCCTTTACGCACTGAGATGTCTCTGAATTCTCTGAATCTTTTCACAATATTATGTACTGTAGATGTTGAAAGACCTAAGTTCTCTGCCATCTTGCTTTGAGAAATGTTCCTTTTGAATTGACTAACAATTCTCTCACGAATTTTGGCACAAAGGGGTGAGCCACAACCCATCCTTGCTTGCAAAGACTGAGCCTTTGATGGATGCTACTTTTATACCCAGTCACGATACCTCACCTGCTACGAATTAGCCTGCTTAATGTGGAGTCTTCCAATCCGGTGTTACTTGAAAATTATGTGCACTTTTCAATCTTATTTTAACTCTGTCCCAACTTTTGTTGAGTGTGTTGCAGCCATCAAATTCTAAATTTGTGTATATTTACAAAATACAATTAAGTTGGTCAGTAAAACTATTGAAAATCTTTTCTTTGTACTTTTGTCAGTTAAATAAAGGTTCACATGAATTAACATATCACAGATTTTTGTCTTTATTGCATTTTGGAAAATATCCCAACTTTTCTGGAATTGGGGTTTGTACATTATTATGGACCTGTAATAAAATGGGAAACTATTTTCATGTACATTAGTTAAGGTGTTATGGTCTTGTACTTCAATGGAGTTGTACCTACAACTGAATAATATTCTTTTTCTTTTTTTAAAATTTTATTTTTATTTGGTTAAGGAATTCACAAATATCACGTACTTTTTTCACACATATAACCTTATCCATTTTTTAATATGTATAAAACTACAATTATTTATACATTCTTAAGTACACATTGAGATGATATAAAAGGAAAATAAACATTTAAATAGATAATTATGTACTGTGGTAAATCTAACCTATTAGGCTAAGTAATGGAATTAGTTGTTAAGAAAAATGGTAATAATAGTTTCCATATAACCCTTCTGGACCATTTCCACTGGTCCAAAATGTTGTATATAAGCCTATGTATCAACCATTGTAGGTGTTTATATCCTAATTTGTTCATGCTTGCTCCTGCCCGCAGACATAATTATCCAATCCCTATGTATTTATTTACTTAATTTTTTCATTTTTTTATCCCTTTCCCAAATCTTTCCCTTTACTTGTGTTAATTCTCTATTTTCCAAAAGAAAGCAAAAACAAAAAAAACAAACATTTAGACTAAGGGTGCTTACGTTAGCAATATTACTGTGTTGATGAGAAGAGCAGTATAAATCATTAGGAGAGTCATCTAAAGTCTGCTCGCATTGGGGTTATATATTCAATCCATTTATTGCAGATTTGATAAAATTTTTCTTTTTGAGTTCTCAGGGAGTAAGTCAACTTTTCCATTTTAAATATTTCCAAGATAATTTCGTACCAATCTTCTAATGTAGGTGGTATTGGATTTAGCCATTTTCTAGTGATTGATTTCTTACTTGCCGCTAAGAGGGCCTGCAGCAACTTTATATCTTCCTTCTGTTCAAGAAACAATACATGTCCCAAATAGAGCTTCTCAAAGTTCAGAGGTATCTGGGACCTAAGTACCTTAACTAAAGTTCTATGAATACCTTCCCAAAATAGACTTAATTTAGGGCAATCCCAAAAAATATGAAAATGATTTGCTCCTTGGAGCCGCACCTTCTCCAACACATCACATTTGTATCTTTATATTTTTCCTGATATGGGGTCTTGAAGTATCTTATAATGTTTTTCCAACAATGCTCTCTCCAAGTCAAAGAATTGGAGGACCATTGAAAGCTGCAGATTTTCTCCCAAGCCTCCTCTGAAAGTACCAACCCCGCTTCTTTCTCCCACTTCTCTTTAATATACAGTGTATTTACATTTTTAGCATGGGAGAGTGCATTATATAATTGAGAAACTGATTTACTAGGTATTGAACTGCAAGCCGAATTCAGAATCTTGAAAAATTCTAATTCTACTGTTGATAGGTCTGTATATCTACAACTCTGGTTAACGTAGTTTCGTACTTGAAGGTACCTAAAAAAGTCATTATGTTCTAGGCCATGTTTGTCCTGCAGGATTTGGAAACTTTGTAATACTCTTTTATCTATAAATGAGAGGTAGGTTGTAAGACCTTTCTTTATCCATAGCTCAAATCTTTTATCTCCTCTGTTGGGAAGGAATTCGGTATCATATGCACACCATCTAAAGAGTTTTAACATGTTATTAATTCCACATGAATTAACCACCTTCTGCCATACTTTTAATGTAAGATTTATCCAAGCGTTTTTAAATTTTTCCAACTGGGCCATCAATCCTTTGTCAGCTATTGAGGCCTGAAGAGGAAAACTGTCAACTAATCCAAATTCTATTTCCTTCCATCTAGCCTTATATTCCCTATTACACCAATATAACAGAGGGGTTATCTGTGAGGCATAAAAATAATTTCTCAGGCAAGGAAGAACCATACCTCCTCCTTCCTTCCCTAACTGTAAGGTGTTATATCGAATTCTAGGTTTCTTTCCTTGCCAAATGAAGCAGGAAATCCATTTGTCCCATTCCCTGAATTGATTATCATCCACCTCCACCGGTAAAGTACGGAAAAGATACAATAACCGAGGAAGAATATTCATTTTTATAGTATTTATCCTTGAATTTAAACTTAAAAAGGGGATAAGATTCCATCTATGCATATCTGCTTTTATCTCTGAGATTAATGGCCCATAATTTACCTGTGACAGTGTTGAAAGATCCTTCGGCAGGGTTATTCCTAAATATTTTAATGATTTAGCTTCCCACTTAAGATCATATGTATCCTGCAATTTTTTGGATGGTGTATAATTTAGGGACATAACCTGCGTTTTCTTTACATTTATTTTATAACCTGATATTTTCCCAAAGTCATCCAACAGTGTAAACAATCCTATAAATGATTTTTCTGGTTCACTCAGATAGACCAAAACATCATCTGCGAATAACGCCACTTTCTGTTCAATCCCTGCCATCTTGATACCTTTTACGATTTCGCTCTGTCTTATTAGTTGGGCAAGCGGTTCAATATATAGCGCAAAAAGGAGAGGAGAAATTGGGCATCCCTGTCTAGTGCCTCTCTCTAAGATGAAGGAGTCAGAGAGGTCCCCATTTATCTTAATTCGGGCTGTAGGGCTGTCATATAGAGTCTGAATTACTTTAATAAACTTTTCTTGAAAGCCGAATCTTCCTAACACTCTGTATAGGAATGCCCAACTAACCGAATCAAAAGCTTTCTCAGCGTCCAATTCTACTACCATTGTCTCTGTCTCGTTCTTATTAACCTGTTCTAATATGTGCAGAGTTCTCCTTAATGTTGTCCTGTGTTTGTCTTTGTTGAATAAATCCAGTCTGGTCTAAATGGATTAGGCCAGGTAAAAGCTTTTCCAATCTGCGCACTAATATAGATGTAAATAGTTTGTAATCTAAATTAAGAACACTAATTGGCCGATAATAGCCACATTCTAGTTTATCTTTACCCTCTTTAGGAATAACTGAAATAATCGCTTCTCTCCAGGAAGGTGGAGTTTCTCCTCTCTGCAAGATCCAATTAAAGGTGTTAAGTAGTAATGGGGCTAACTGTGTCTTCAGGGACTTGTACCACTCTGAGGTAAACCCATCAGAACCCGGGGACTTTCCAGCCTTTAACCTAGAGATGGCCACGTTCAGTTCTTTGACAGTTACTGGTTCTAATAATCTTTCATTTTGTAAATCTGTAAGTTTAGGTAGATCTAAAAAATTCAATACACTGTCTATATAGGGCTCATTGGGGGGCCCGGGGTTGGGAGTACAGCTCTCGATAATATGTTTCAAAACTCTCTTGAATTTTCCCTATTGTACTCTCCACAAGCTTTGTCTTTGGATTCTTTATTTTATGAATTGTATTGTCTGCTTGTTGTTTTCGTAATTTATATGCTAATAATCTAGCTGATTTACCTCCTACTTCATAATTCTTTTGTCTCAGGTAAAGAAAATTTCTTTGAGTTTCCAACGTATAAATATTGTCAATTTCACTTTGCAATTTCCTAATTTCCTGTTTTCGATTTGAATTACTTTTGTTGCTATCTACAACTTGAAGTTGTTTTAATTTTCCTTGAAGGTCTGCTAATTTTTGTGCATTGATTTTTTTCATGTGAGTGGTAATGGAAATAATTTTCCCTCTCAGTACAGCTTTCAATGTATCCCATAAGATCACTGGTGATGTTTCTTCTGTGTCATTAAGGTCTAGATATTCTTTGATTTCTCCCCTTAATCTCTCCATTACTTTCGGGTTATTGAGTATATGTGAGTTTAGCCTCCATAGTGTTTTCCTCATTTTCCTTTCCAGGATTAGAGACATAGAGACTGGGCTATGATCCGACAGATCAATTGTTGCAATATTACAGTTTTTTATCCTGAGTCTATCTGTATTAAAGATAAAGAAATAGTCTATCCTTGAATAGGCTGAATGAGGGAAAGAGTAATATGTACAATCTTTACTAGTAGGGTGTAATTCCCTCCAGACATCTATAATTCCCAACTCCTCCATCAATGAATTCACTTCCCGAGTCAGAGGTTTATTCTGAGTAACTATTCTTGAAGAATCTAATATAGGATCTAATCTAATATTAAAATCCCCTCCACAAACTACTACCCCTTGAGAACTGACCATTAGGTCAAAAATGTGTCTATAAAATGACCATTCACAACCTGGAGGAGCATAAACATTCCGCAATGTTATTTCTGTACCTTCTATTCTTCCTGTGATTTTTACGAACCGTCCTTCTTTGTCTCTAGTCTCTGAAATATGTTCATAATTAAGAGTACTTGATATTAAAGTAGCTACCCCTCTTTTGTGACTCAATTTATATGTTGAATAACATACATGCTTAAAGCCCATTCTTTTTAATTTTCCATGTTCAGATTGGCTCATATGTGTTTCCTGGAGGAAAGCTATTTGTGCCCTCTCTTTTTTCAATTTAGACATAATCTTATTTCTTTTAATTGGATTCAAAACCCCATTAACATTATAGGAAATTATTTTTACCAATTCAGTTTTCATTTTTCTCTAGTAGAAAAAAAACACACTCCTTTTCTAACCAAACAGTAAGCAATCCCTTCTCAACAGTAAACCAAGACATATAACCACACCCTAGACATTTTTAAACGTGCAACATTTGAAAATTTTTCCCGACTTCCCACAGTGAGGCCTGAGCACCGACCCGCCTCAGTTCAGAGGGATAACCTCTATCTTCACCCTGTGTTAGAGGGCCCTCAGCAGTTTGAATAATCATAGAGAATTTTCTCCTATTTATGTCTCGACCATATTGCTATCATTCAAGTTATTCCGTCTAGTTTATTTTCAGTTACCAGTTTTCATTTTACCTTTAAGTCCGATTTACTCTTTTCAGTCATTTCTCTTAATTAATCTGTGTTCTCTGTACATTCGTGTCTGAATATTTGCAGCTTTTCCTTGTAGTTTGACACTCTGGTTCGAGTGGAGCGTCCTCGCCCCACTAACTGCCACGACTTCTGCCGAATCCTCTCCAGTAGCGACTCCGGTTGGGTGATAACTTTAATAGGTAGTCCCCGGTCTGCCAGGTCCAATGTTGCCTCCTCCACCGTAGCGTAAGTTTTTGTCCCTTCGTCGTAAAAGACTCTCAGCCGAGCTGGATACAGGGTCTGGAATCTGATGTTGTTTTCCTTCAGGGCTCTCCGTGTTTCCGTATATTCCTTCCATCTGGCAAGAATCCCCGGTGCGTAGTCGTGGTCTAAACTGATTTTACAGTTGTTCCACATGAAACCTTTCTTTTGCCATGCCCTTTTAAGCACCTCTTCCTTCGTTCTGTAACTGAGAAATCTGACCAGAATCGATCTGGGCTGGGCGCCTGCTGGAGGCTGTGGTGCCAACGCGCGGTGAGCTCTTTCTATCTGTAGCTCTTTTGCGGCCGGTATATCAAGGTTCTCTCTATGTAGCTTCTCCACGAAGGGAATCATCAATCCGGGTTTACCTTCAGTACCTTTGGGAACTCCGTAAATCCTCACATTTTCCCTTCTCGAGCGGCCTTCTTGATCTATTAGTTTCCACTGGAGCTGGCCTTGCAGCTTCAGCATTTCTGCTATCACCTCCTCTGCGTTTTGTAGCTTCTCTTCAATTCCAACAATCCTCGCTTCGGCTTCATCTATCCGCGAGTTAGTTTTTACTATTTCTCCTTTAATATCTTCCAGCTGTTTGCTGTTATCTTGTCGGAACTCGCGAATCTCTCCGAGAATCAAGGACAGAGTCACCGATTCCCCCTCATTATCTCCGTCCTGGCTTGCTGTGGGGGAGCTAGGCCCGTCGCCTTGCTGCGTCTCTTTATGTTTATCAGCCTTCGGAGCGGACTTTTTAATCTTGTTCTTAGACATCATCCTTGCCCCTTTTATTAATATAGTTATGCAATATTAAGTATTTGTCTAAATTTGATTATGGGGCAGTTTACCTTCTTTTTTGTCGAGAGACCTTTTCCTTACGCCGCCATTCCCTTGTTGACCCGGAAATCCCCCCGAATAATATTCTTTTTGAACTGCAGCCTTTAGTCTCTTTTTATTCCTTGTTTTGTTTCCTATTCTCAGTTAATGTACTTTTGTTAAATATTGCAAGTAATCAACTTTCTTTGGACCTTTGAAGTTTGGGCTGTACTGATGGAGGATGTATCTAATGGACTTGTATATTTCGCTCTTCGCTCTCCAGACTTTTTATAGCAATGATACTTAGAGGACTAGATACACTGTTAGATTTTGGTACATTAATTTTGCAGACTGGGTTTCAAATCCAGAAGAAACCAATTAAGATTATAATCTACTGGCTGTGAGTCTAACGTGGAATGAATTTTTACAATTTTAACTCACTTCATAGGCAGCGTTGAGTCGCAGCTTCACACTGGTCCCAATGTAGAAATTCCACTCAAAGTTCACCGGAAAATTGGTTTAGAAAGGCTAAAAAAACAGTTAACTTGGTCTAGAACAGGTGTTTTCGAATAGGGGCATATTGTTTTGCAAGGTAGCTGGGAATTTAATCTGATTAAGCTGATTTGAAATCTTGCTTATGAAATTCTGACACTGGGTTGTTTTGTAACAAAGGAATCAGTTGCTTGGATAGGCAAAGGATGGAAGAGCTTAATATAAGATTATGTTAAAGGTTATTAGTGCAAGGATATTATTGGTTACGTTATAATAAAATGTCAAACACACAAGAAAGTTTGTAGATGGTGGAAATCCAGAGCAACACACACAAAATGCTGGAGGAAATCAGCAGGCCAGACAGCACGTATGGAAAAGAAGAAACAGTCAACATTTTGGGCCGAGCCCCTTCATCAGGACTGAAAAGGAAGGGGAGAAGTTAGACTTCTAGGTTTCTCCAGCAATTTTTGTGTGTTATAATAAGTCCTTTGATCAGGAATATGCCACTAATGATCATATCATGCATGTTAGGTACATTTACATTAAAATAATTAAGTCAAGGATTTACTTCTCATTACAGGGTGCCTTTATTGCCGCTGCAGGAAACTTACAGGCTTGTTTATTGGCACTGGGACGAGCACTGCCAGCTTCCCGGTTAGACCTAGCCTGTAGCCTATGTTGGAATATCATTCGGCATGGCATTCAGAAGCTGGTGTTTATGCGCTGGCTGCTGAAGTGGACGAGAGGTTTTCGGCAAGAGGCACAGCTTCAAGAAGAAGCCAAGACGAGTGCACGAGATGCTGCACTGGTATATCATAAACTCCATCAACTGCAGCTGACAGGTATTGTCAAATGATGAACATGTCTCAATTTATTTGACCAGATTACTTAAGGGAAGATGGGGTTTAATGTTTATGATTGCATGCAATGCTGCTGTTTGCAGAATTTTACAATGCACAAAATGTCTGCTGCAAATGCCTCTATAACAACAGAGAAATTGGGCTATATAGTTGAGACAAACAAATCAAGTTGTTCTGTTTGAAGTTTTCCAAATTATCCTTTATGTCTTCATTTATTTATCAGAGGGCCTATTCTTGTGACTGGAATTGCACCTTAACAAGTGCATCAAAATGCTTCCTATGACAAAAGGCAAAGACTTGAGAAGATTTTATATAGTCTTATTCATTACTTCCTGACTTGTTTATTCTATACGCCCTGTGGTAAGGTCTAAAATTCGTTTTTTTTGTTTTTAATCCAGAATAGACTCGTACAGTTTCTGTGATTGTTACCTTCAAATTCCTTCCAATCAGAAACCAAAATTGCTGTTTGCTTTCTCTATATACCTGTTGGATTAGGGTCTAAATTCAAAGTTCAAATTAAATTTATTATCAAAGTACATATATGTCATCATGTACGACCCTGAGATTCATTTTCCTGTGGACATACTCAATAAATCCATAATAGAATCAATGAAAGATCACACCAACTTGGTATTCAATGAATGTGCAGAAGGCAACAAGTTGTGCAAATACGAAAATAAAGTAATAATAATAATAAATACTGTAAACATTGAGAACGAGATGAAGAGTCCTTGAAAGAGTCCATAGATTATGGGAACAATTTGTGATGCGGCAAGTGAAGTTGAGTGAAGTTATCCCCTTTGGTTCAAGAGCCTGATGACTGAGGGGTAATAACTGTTCCTGAACCTGGTGGTCTGAGTCCTGAGGCTCCTGTACCTTCTCCCTGATGGCTGAGGGGTAACAACTGTTCCTGAACCTGGTGGTGTCAGTCTTGGGGCTCCTGTACCTTCTCCCAGATGACAGCAGTGAGAAGAGAGCATGTTCTGTGTGGTGAGGGTCCCTGACGATGGCTGCTGCTTTCCTGTGACAACTTACTATTTAAATTGTTATTTTTCTTATAGTTTAACTTTCTTTATTGTTACCTATGTGTTTGTATAATCACCTGTTTGTAAATTTTCAATAATTTGCAGTGTAATTGCATATGTTCTTGTGTAGTTTCTTTGTCTGCGAGCCGGAGATGTCTTGGCAGCATTAAGCAAGCCTGACCTTGGTTGACAGACTTTTTGTCAAAGGATACTGCATTATCTAACTAGCAGTACAAACCAGAACATGAGGTCTCCAGTCCTTTGTTACTTGCCTCTTCTCTTTGTTACTTGCTTGCTAGTACAGGCTGACTCTGTCTGACCATGTAATATGAAGAACATCTAATAAAATGGTTGTAACAATAAGATTTGCACTTTAATTTTTGACAGCCGAAAGACTTTGGACAATATGATCTCCAGATGCAACATACCATAACTGTCATAATGCACTTAATGACTTAATTCCACTGTAGTCCACCAGCCTTTTGGTTGCAATATTATTGATTATTTTAAATGGAGGTACTGAAGCCATATGATAAAATTATTAAAATCATGAAAGGTTTGGACAGAATAGTTAGTAACAGATTTCAAATGCTCTGGAAGACTTGAATGTTTTTTGCCACCCTTTACCTGGAAACCAATAATCTCCCAATTTTTTTTGCAGTAAAATCAATTTAGCAAAGTGTAGAGCAACAAACATTGTATTGAAGGGATTTTTTTTTTCTCTCTTTTCTTGCAATGTAGATAAACTGGTGCAAAGTCCCGCAAGTGCAATCAATCTAGCTCTGTCCGCAGTTAATCTAGCAGAGTGTGCAGAGGAGAAAATCCCCCCAAGTGTCATGGCAGAAATCTATATAACTGCTGCCATCTGCCTAAAAAGCAACTTTAGTGGCAGATTCTCCTTCCTACTGGTAAGTAGATTCCCTGTGCTGTGCATTTTGTTATTACAGGTAAATTTATAAGAATGAATTATTTTGCATCTCCTTTTCATGAAGATTTAAAGTGGGGGCCCACCAGGATATGGATACAATGAACCAAAAGGAGTTTAACTCTGTTAAAGAATATGTAAAATCTGTGTAGGGGGAGTTTTAAAAAAAAAAGCTGAAGCCTGAGCCTTTCTGAAGCCAAGAGTATATCAGGAAGTGCACTCAGTAGCCACCTGATTAGGTACCCCCTGTACAGTACCCAATAAAGTGGCCACTGAGTGTATGTGTGTAGTCTGTCTACTTCAAGGTTTGATGTGTTGTGTGTCAGAGATGTGCTTCTGCACTCGACTGTTGTAACACATGATTATTTGAGTTATTGTTGCCTTCCTGTGAGCTTGAACCGGCCTGACCATTCTCCTCTGACCTCACTCATTAACAAGGCATTTTCACCCACAGAACTGCCACTCGTTGGATGTTTTTTTGTTTTTTTTTACATCATTCTCTGTAAACTCTAGAGATGGTTGTGCATAATGCTTGTAGGAAATCAGCAGTTTCTCAGATACTCAAACCAACACCTCTTGCACAAACATTCATTTCACAGTCAAAGGCTCTTCTGATGTTTGGTCTGAACAACAACAGAACTTTTTGACCACGGCTCCGTGCTTTTGTGCGTTGAGGTGCTGCCGCGTGATTGGCTAATTAGATATTAACGAGTAGGTGTACCTATAAAAAAAAAAGTAGCCACTGTGTATATGAACATAAGTAGGCCACTTGGTCCCTCTTGATATCTGGCGTTCAATTTATCTGTCCCGTCTCACCATCTCTTATGTGCTGGTTCCCAATAGTCCACAATTGCCTGATCTTTAAAACATTATCTACCTTCTCATTATGAAATATGCTGTATACCAAATTATCCAGCCTTCATAGATCTCTGGAAAAGAGACAAGGTATTCTTCCACATCTCAGTTTTAAATGGCGACCCTTACCTAGTTACCATGTCCCTTTGTTGAAGGTTCTTCCATTGATGAAAACATTTCAACATATTCCTATTGTTACCCCTTAGGATCGTTAATGCTTCAATAAGATTATCCTCCATTCTTCTAAACAACAAAGAATTTGGATGTGAATTCTTTACTTGCTCATGATTGGGCAACCCTTTCATTCCAGGAATTAGCCCGATGATTCTTGAACTCCTTCCAGTCCTTTCTTAAATAAGACAACCAAAAATATGTGGCTTTGTCAAAGTACTGTATAATTGTAACACTGTTTCCCTGTTTCTAAACCCCAGCCTTACTGCAAAAGGCCCAATGTGCCAATTGCCTTCCTTACTACTTACCACATCTGCCTCTGACTTCTGGGACAAGAACAAGATCCCTTTGTACTGCACTCAATTGTGATCTTTTTTCCCGTTTAAATAGTAGTTTTGGCTTTCTGTAATTGAAGTGCGTGACCCCACTCTTCTCCACTCCACTTGCCAAATCTTTGCCCACTCACTTAAACTGTGCTGTTGCAAGGCTTATCTGTCCCCATTTAACCATCTGCTTTCATGTCAGCAGTAGACTTGGACATCTTGCAATCTGTCCCCTCCTCCAGGTTGTTGATATAAATCGTAAGTAGTTAAGGGCCAAGAACTGATTCTTGGGACACTCCATGAGTTGTGTCATTCCAGGCTTCCATTAAAACCATATTAACACACTTCTTCCAATAACATGACTTAACTAGTACACCAGTCTTTTATGTACCACCTTGTGAAACATCTCCTGGAAATCTAAATACACAATATCTAATGTTTCCCCTCTTAGGAAGTGCATAGAGTTGATTGCTGAGAGGCGAATTTGTGAGTTCTAATGCCACCTAGGAGTCTTGAATGGTGAGATACAGCTTCAACACTAAAATCCTGATTCTACAACAGTGCTTATTGATGGCATGCATCTACCAACAGAGTGGGGTGCAATTATCCTGGGAATGTTCGTAATCTTCAAATGTATTGCAAAATTACTTCAGCTGAATGTTTTTTTTTTCCTAAACCACATTTAATCAAATAAGTTCATGGTCTGTGTATTTTTCACATTCATAGCGCTATTTCCTGCGTCAAGCCCGGCGAGTTTGCCAATCCCAGTGCAGTTCTGACCCAGGCACCTATCACTGGCTTTTCCATCCCCTGGGGCGCCGCTTCTTTGTGGACTGTGATTGGTCTCTTAAATCAGTTGCAAAGGAAAGTCTCTTCAGCTCTCCAAGGAACCCAGGTAGGAAACACTAAAGTCCAAGTACACTGCCCTCAATTCCTCTGAATTAAAAAGAATGCACTTTTTTATTGATAGCTCACAGTTTCTGTAAGCAAATTGTCATTTTTTCTGCATGTAGTTCAGACACCAGAATACAAGAACAGTAAAAGTGGATTCCAGTATTTGGGACAGTACTTAAAAGAACAAAAATGAAATTTAAAAATATAGTTGTGGATCCTTTGTGTATTTAGGACACTATGCCACTTAATTGGGGCAGGAAACTGTTTCTAACCCACAGTCAGTCACGTTAACTTGTGTGGTCGTTAGACACTACACAGTGCATCTAGTTTTTAAATAGCACCTGTTGTGTGTGTTTGTGTTTTAAAAAAAAAAGCAGTGATTATTGGCACTGATATTTGGCGAGAAATAAGCAGTAAGGTATTTGGATCTGTTTTGCTCACTGCGGTTTCAAACATTCAGGCTTGAAAATGCCAGAAATGGCTGGAAGTGAAAATGAACGATTTCACTACTTCAACAAATGAGGAATTATAAAGAATTTGAAGGTATCGATAATCATTTTGAATGTTACAATGAAAATAAAGATTTGGAGGATGCAGTCATCTAAAACATTGTATGAAGGCAGGCCATTATCTGCATCTAGGTGTCTGTGCTGATATTGTTCATTTAGAGTCAATCATAAGAACACAACAGATGAATTCCTCCGTCGATAACTATTAGGAACTAAGACACAGTTTTATTGTACTGTAGAGGTATTGGTAGTGTTCTAATTTGTTCAGTATTTCATTTAAATACATGAATTGTTACTCACTTAAATAGTAGCTTGTCTTTTTTTATACCTTTAACTATTTCCATGAAACTTCAGCTAATTGGAGCAGCTGCTTAATTGGGCCAAAATGTACTGGTCCCGATGTGTTCCAATTAACTGGAATCCAGTGTATTAGAAAATAGTGGGTATGTGAAAGCATACTTGCTTAAGGAAACTTGAAGATACAAAGGAGAAAGGAAACAGAGCAGTGAAGGGGAGCCTTTAGTGGCTGGCTCATTGGAGATGCTCTCCAATTAGTATACTGACTAATACCATAACAATTAAATTTTGATTAAAGGAAGGAAAAACAACAAGTTAGTTTAAGAATATTTAATAATGAGGCACAGGCTCTGTCTTTAGATGATAAATGCTGGAAATCCTAGGTAGGCTAGGTAGCATATGTGGAAGAGGAAACAGAATTTAATGTTCTGAGGAAACATCATCAACTTGAAACAGTAGTTCTAGTTCACTCTTCCACAGATACTCTTGACCTTCTGAAGATTTATTCATAGCATTTTCTGTTTGTATTTCAGATTTCCAATAGCTAGTTTTTCTTCCCCCCCCCGAGACTGGAACAATTTCTTGCTCTTCTATGGTAAACAGCAGCTTAGAATGCATGTAAAAAGGACTGAATTATAGAATAAATATACGGTCAGAAATTGAAAACACTTTTTAACGCAAAATATTTAAAGAACTTTGTAGGAATGTTATTGACCTAAATGTGACACTGAGATACAGAGAAGATATGGAAGTTGACACCGGAAGATTTGGTTGAAGTACCACAAAGAGGAAGCTTAAAGGAAGAAAGAAGCAGGAATGCAAGGAGATGCAAGTTGAAGGCTGCATTGTTGAGGTCCCCAATTGGAACCATGCATTTGAGTTACCTGTTCAATGCAAATCAGTTGATGGGTTATTTAATACAAGAAAAAATCTAGCTTGTATAATTCACCATAGTGCCTATCTTGAGCCTGAAATGAAAATAGCTATTATTGTAATTTTTTTTTTACTTTCCTCTTGCAGTTGATCCGGTAGCCCAAGTGAACCAGGCATTTTGTGAAAATTTACTTGAGAAAGCCGTATATTCGCTAGTCAAGCCAGAGGTTGAGGATGCTGGGTATGTACGCTAGTCTGATGTCAAATCAAATCAAGTTTAATTATCGTTCGACCATTCATGGATACAGCCAAGGTGCAAAATGTACATAGTACATTCAAAACAGCAAGCAGAGCAAAAGCATAAGTCACGCAAAAAAACTCACAGACGTACATGGCTGGGAATGGATGAGGTAGATGAACCAGTCCATCTTTTCCTAGAACAGTGGTTGGTTTTACAGAAAGCTAATTGTTTAATTGCATTGGAAAAAATCGTCCTTTATAGGGCAGAGATTTTTTATACAAATGGAATAAGGCATCAGTGGATAGCTTGCACTTGCTAGCATCTACATACATTATGCTTTATTGTCACCAAACAATTGATACTAGAACGTACAATCAGCACAGCGATATTTGATTCTGCGTTTCACGCTCCCTGGAGTACAAATTGATAGTAAATATTAAAAATTTAAATTATAAATCATAAATAGAAAATAGAAAAGGGAAAGTAAGGTAGTGCAAAAAAAATGGAGAGGCAGGTCCTGATATTGGAGGGTATGGCCCAGATCTGGGTCAGGATCCGTTCAGCAGTCTTATCACAGTTGGAAAGAAGCTGTTCCCAAATCTGGCCATATGAGTCTTCAAGCTCCTGAGCCTTCTCCCGGAGGGAAGAGGGAGGAAAAGTGTGTTGGCTGGGTGGGTCGTGTCCTTGATTATCCTGGCAGCACTGCTCCGACAGCGTGCGGTGTAAAGTGAGTCCACGGACGGAAGTTTGGTTTGTGTGATTTGCTGGGCTGTGTTCATGATCTTCTGCAGCTTCTTCCAGTCTTGGACAGGACGACTTCCATACCAGGTTGTGATGCACCCTAGAAGAATGCTTTCTACGGTGCATCTATAAAAATTAGTGAAGGTTTTAGGGGACAGGCCAAGTACATGTTAAGTAATTGAAATGAAACTGCCATCTAATTTCAAAAAGGGATACGTAATGAAAATCGATTCATCGTGTGTGTCCTAACTTGAAGCTATCATCAGAAAAAAAATGATCTTGTGGTTTTGTAAGTAAATTTCCTCGACTAACTCTCTTGAGAGAAACAAACCATTGTGGTTTGATTAAACTCCTGAAAAAATGCATATTGTCCTTCAGATTGGAATCGAGAAATCATTTCATTAACAACCTTCATAACTCCTACTTCTTTCAATTATGTTGCCTTTCATTTTGGGATTTAAATTTCCTCTTAAATTTATTTATTCATTCAATAAAGACATTAGTTTTGATTATTTTGGTATTATCAGGTCCTGCCCCAAGATTATTTTGCTTTAGGTAACAAAGGCAAATTACTTTAAACAAAATGAGTCTGAAAATAACTTGCAGTATAAATATTCTCATTCACAAAAATTACTTATGAATATCCAGAATTCCAGTGTAGAATCAATCAGACTTTTGCCAATTTTGAAATGAGGAATTGAAAAATTTCCATCAGTTTAATTTGGGTATGTTTATGTAAATATGGTTTGCCTAACTTCAGGAACCAGAAAAAAATATGATTTAAAATGTAAAGCAGCTGAGTTGCAACTGATCTTAAGTAGAAGATCTAGTTTGCATCTTTGTTGTTAAAAAACCACAAATTCTCTATCCATCCGTAACAGCATAAGAATAGAAGGGGGAGTAGGCATTCTGCCCCTCTTGCCCACGCCATTCAACATCATACCCAATTATCCTATTCCTGCCTAATCTCATATTACTTGGTTTCTTAATATCCACTAATCTAGTTAAATCTTTGCATAATATATTCATTGTCAGAGTCTATACAGTCCAATTGGGTAAAGAATTATAGAATCACTATCCATCGGTTGAAAAAATTGCTTTGAGACTGTGATTCCTTCTTGTAGACATCCAGGCCCATGGAAACCACACTGATCTTACCTTGCTGAGTTCAGTAAGAATTTTAGTATATTTCAATGAGATCACATCTCATTCCTCCAAACTAGAAATATACTGGCCCAGTCAACGTAAATTCTCATACAATAAAGCTGCTTTTTCAAGAATCAGTCTTTGAACTTTACTGCACTCAATTGCCTGTATACCTTTACCAAGGTAAGCACACTCGATTTGTACATAATATTCCAGATCTGGTCTTACCAAGGTCTTGTCTAATTGACCCATGATATCTCAAATTTTATAGCACTAATGGACACTATACAATTTCCCAGTTGCTGCCGTCTTTTGGAAACACTTCTCTCAAATGGGGACTTGTAATATGTTCAAAGTAAATTTATTATCCCAGTATGTGTATGTCACCGTATACTACCCTATATTCATTTTCTTGTGGACATTCACAGTAGAACAAAGAAATACAATAGAATCAATGAAAAACTACACACAGAGACTAACGAACAACCAATGTGCAGAAGAAGACAAACTGCACAAAAATAAAAACAAATAATAAATTCATTGAGTTGTAGAGTCTTTGAAAGTGAGTCCATAGGTTGAGGAATCAGTTCAGCGTTGAGTGAGGTTATCCACACTGGTTCAGGAACCTAATGGGTGAATCTACGCAAACTTCTAAGAAAGTAGAGCCATTGCTGTGCCTTCTTTATAATGGTACTTACGATCAGGTCCTAGGGCACAATAATGCCAAGGAATGTAACGTTACTGACCCTTCCACCTTCAATTTCCCCTGATGAGGACTGGCTCATGGACATCCAGTTTCCTCCTGTAGTAAATAATCAGCTCTTTGGTTTTGCTGACACTGAGCGAGAGATTGTTGTTTTGATATGTGGTAATGAATGATCAACCTACTGTAACTGCTGAGCAAAATGAATCAGAATAACTGGAATTAATATTGATATAATTGGAAATTGGATCTCAGGGTTGTATATGGTGATACATATGTACTTCGGTGTTAAATTTACTCTGAACTGTGAACTTTGGCTACTGTTTATGCTTTTATCCTTACAAAAGCAAATGCCAATTTTAAATATGGATTTTTTTCTTTAAATGATGAGTTATAAGCTACAGAAATAACTATGTAAAATAATAATTTTGAATGTAGCAGTGAAATACCCTTTGAGAAGCACATAGATCATTGTAAGATTAACCTACAAATCCTTGTGTGAGTTCAAACCACCTGTCTGTTTATAACTGCTGAGTTCCTCCAGCATTTTGCTTGGATTTCCAGCATCTGCAGATTTTCTCTTGTTTGTTTATATTTTTTTCCAGTTCTTTCCATTCATTTCTTCAACTCTTTATTTGTGACTACCATTTATCTTTCTCAACCTTAAACACTTTCACCACCTGTTAGTGACCAAAACTTCAGTCATTGCAGTCACGGCACTCCAGTTCTATGTAGTCACTCTGTAAAACTCTCTCCCCACCTCTCGCACTCTCTCCAAAACTTTGGGTCAATGGTTTCAACCAGGAACTTCTCCTCTGTGTCCTGCTGATCATTCTGTCCTTTTATTTTTGATTAAAAAATGCAGCTAGAGGCACCATTTACAACAAGTGCAGGTGACAGACGGGTTGAGGTAACATCAGAAATAGAATGGGGCTATCTAGAGATGGAGTATTGTGCCACAGCAGTTGGTGATATTGCTCAGAAGTCCATATTTGATCCTGCCATCTGTGTGACGTGTGCACAATCTCCCTGTGACTCATGGGTTTCTTACCACTTCCGAGACATGCTTTTAGATTGATTGGCTACTATGTGTTATCCCCAGTGTAGGTACATGACCATAAGACCATTAGCCCTAGGAGCAGAATTAGGCCATTAGGTCTGTCAACTGCTCTGCCATTCAATCATGGCTGATTTATCTTCCTGCAGTGGGAAGGTGAGTGAAATTAGATTGCAGGTTACAGGGAAATGAGGATAAATTGGAGTAATAGAATTATTCTCTTGGAAGCTGACATCGATCGTATGGGCCAAATGGCCTCCCATTTTATACAAAGTAGATAACATTCCAATGCACCCATTAGGGTGCGCTAGAGTGTTATAGAAACAGGGCACTGAATTCTGACTCTCTTGGTTAGTCAACTGAGAAAACTGTTTTCCAATCTGAAAATGTGCTGCTGCTGGTCCTCATTTCCTGAGACAGGACTAGCAAAGTTATCTGGGAGATAACTCTATCTCGAATCCGGTGTGTCATGGCAGGACATGTGCACGAGGACGCAGGGGTCGGTGTACTGTGGATAGACCAGATGATTTAGGGGGTGGGGTGATGGTTAGTAGTAGCCTGTGCTGGGCCTCTGGAAGTAGTTCAGTGGAGCATTCTCAGGGACTGGGAAAGCAGGAAGCAGGAGAGTCTGCAATGTGGAGGTGTGGGGGGTGGGGGGCGTGCCAAAGTATGTCCTGATGCAAATGGAGATTGGGACGACTAGTAAATGGGTTAGGGTGATAATATCATGGTAACTTCAGGGCATGCTGGAGATCAGAAAGGCTGGGTATTAGCTGGGTGGGGAGGGAAGCCTAAAGGTGTACAGTAAGTCAGTCATATCACAACCTAGTTTGCTGCTGAAATATGTAAAAAATCATGAACTACCCTGCAATAATGTTTGGAGAAAAAAGATGTGTCCATATTAGAATTTTGTCTGGATCACTGGGGAAACTGGTAAATATAGTCAGATTTTTTTTAAAGAAAACAAGCTGGAACTTGGAAAAAACAAACCTACTTTGAAATGCTGGGCTATGGGGAATAAAACAACATAGTGCAATTGAAGTTGTGAGCGGTTGTCTTCCCATTTAGGTGATAGTTTTTTTATGTAAGTACCACTGCCTGGTCTGAAAGCATTTGTAGCCATTTCTGAATTTGTTTGATACAAATGTTAGTTGTTCCTAAACTAGCTAGAATATATTTGTGGGATCGTGATGTTCCTGAACTGACAGAACCTACATTATATTAACCAACATATATTGTCTGTTACAGAGAGTTCTCCAATGCTTTCGAGTACTTGCAGTTACTTAAAACTTGTGCTGATACAGCAGGTAATTGGACACAGGCATTTTCCATTGAATCCAGTCTGAGGAATACTGCAGGTGAGAGCTCAGCTTTGAAATGATCCAATACTGATCTAATATTGATATCCTTCAATAATTTTTAAATGAATTCAAGTTGGCAGGACATTTACAAGGACAGGTGTGTAAAGAGGTGTGTAGGATCATTGGAGACCGGACTCACCCCAACCACAAACTGTTCCGGCTGCTACCATCCAGGAAATGGTACCGTAGCATTAAAGCCAGGGCCAACAGGCTCCGGGACAGCTTCTTCCACCATGCCCTCAGACTGATTTACTCACGCTAATTTGAGTTACTCTATTTTACATTGACTTCTATTTATTATAAATTACTATGATTGCACATTTAGATGGAGACGTAACGTAAAGATTTTTACTCCTCACGTATGTGAACGATATAAGAAGTCAATTCAATTCAAAGCTCTGTCCCAACTGTACCTTTTTGTGCAACATGTTACTTTCACTTTAATTTATCCTGAGTCCCTGTGATACTTGTCTCAGCCAGTATTTGATAAATTGTTAGCAAAAACTAAGACCGGTTTCTGAAACTATTTTGAATGATTTTGTTAGCTATTTTTCAGTATGTTAATTAATGGAAAGAATGCTTTGCTCAGAAGCTCGAAGTATATTTTTAATATTTATCCAAACAACGCGACCATCTTTGAAGAGCAAAAGGAATTGTTTGTGTCTGTAAATTAATCATTCATGTCACTTTGCCAGGTCCAGATCCTGTGAGTAAGTGGTGGACATCAGTTGTCGCATTCACTGTACACTGGCTTCAGGGTGACGATTCAACAGCGAAAGGATTGTTTACTGAAGTAGAACGAATACCCAAATCTCTGCAGATGTCTGAGTATGTCTATATTTCACTTTTCTCGCATTAAGTGAAGGTTTTTAACTTCAAGCAGCAGGATATAATTATGGAAGTGAAATAAGCCCCTTGCATGTACAGATTGAGTTTGCTTTAAAATGTTGTACTTTAAGGAAAAGTCTTGATCAATTTTTTTTAAAAGCACAGGAACAGAAAGAGACCCTCAAGCTTATTCCATCATTTAGTTAAGCAGTTGCTAATCTGCAGTTCCTATTCTCATATTTCTTATGACACAGAGGCCATTTAATTTATCAAATGAGTCTCAGAGCAATCTCATTAGTTATATTACCCCACTGACCAATCTGTCCTCCAAGAGGACCACAACTTTGTGGTTGATTGGAGGATTACGTGCTTCAATGACCCGGAGAGCTAGGTTGGCTGGAGTCAGGCTTTGGCTCTTGGTAGGGTCACCCATGCCAAACAGGTCAAAAGACAGAGGCCAGACTAAGAGTGGTCCACTGGTCTTCCAGGCTCGGGGGTTTAGCTGAGGGCTAACAACTCTGATTGGTAAAACAAAATTATTACGGAAACAGCAATGAAGAATCCTTCTAAATCTGAGTGCAACAGTATTCCTGACTCTCCACCCAGAACTTGCATGACTGACAGTAGTGAAAACCAAGAGGAGGCTACTGACACGATGAAGGAAGCCCTGAACCCCACCAGAGATGGAGGACCTTCAGTGCTGCCCTAAACACTAGCGGCGTAACAGGCAGTAAGAAAACTGATCCACCTGAAACTTATTCCTTCCAGTTTGCCATTCAATTTCCCCATGAATTTTTTACAAAAGCCATTTACCCCGGTCAATGAACCAGGCACCACCTTTGGTATTTGTGAGGTAACTGCAGCACCAGGGTGGTAATGGAGGGAGCCCATCTTGTCACACAGATGTGCAAACTCCACATAGACAGCACTGGAGGTCCTGATCGATCTGGGTTACTGGAGCTGTGAGACAAGTTCAGTCCTCCTCTCACGTTGGGAAGTTCTGAAGGTTTCAAGGGGCAGCTATTCCCAGATTTTGAGAAGTGTGTCCTGATATTCCTCCTAAGTGGTCTGGCTCCTCCTACCCAGCCACTTCCTTATTTTGAAGTCCAACATCATAGGAAGTGAATTCTCTCTTTAAAATTCAACCTGATTCAACTGAAACCTTTAATTTCCTGTGATCATGGGAATGAAAATGTATGCATCCTGACTCTCATGATCCTGGTTACGGAGTGTGAACTCAACTGAGTCATTTGCAAGTTCCTTATTGGAAACTTGCTTCCTAAAAAAATTTAAAGTAAATCAAAGCCTGAGAAGTTTTATCATAAATGTGAGCATGACCATTTACCCATTTACACTCAGTGGCCACTTTAGTATAAAGAGGAGTGTACCTAATAAAGTGGCTACAGGAGTGAAATCCAGCGTGGTCTTCTGTTGCTGTAGTGCAGCCACTTCAAGGTTCAACATGTTGTGCGTTCAGAGATGCTTCTCTGCACACCACTGTTGTATCACAAGGTTATTTGAGTTGCTGTTGCCTTCCTGTCAGCTTGAACCAGTCTAGCCATTCTCCTCTGACCTCTCCTATTAACAACACAAGTAATTCTGCAGATGCTGGAAATCCAGAGCGACACATACAAAATGCTGGAGGAACTCAGCAGGTCAAGCAGCATCTAGGGAAATGAATGAACAGTTGACATTTTGGGCTGAGACATTTCTTCAGGACCAGAGAGGAAGGGAGAAGACGTCAGAATAAAAAGGCCGGGGGAGGGGAAGGAGGACTAGCTAGAAGGTGATAGGTGAGCCAGGTGGATGGGAAAGGTAAAGTGCTGGAGAGGAAGTTAATCTGATAGGAGAGTTGACTATGGGAAAGAGGGAAGAAGGAGGGGCACCAGGCAGAGATAATAGGCAGGTGAGGAGAAGAGGTTAGAGTGCGGAATAGAAGAAGCGGGAAGGGGGAGGGAAAAGAAATTACCAGAAGGAGAACTAGATATTCGTGTCATCAGATTGAAAGTTACCTAGACGAAATGAGGTGCTGCTTCTCTACCTGAGAGTGGCCTCATCATGGCAGAAGAGGAGGCCATGGACCAACATGTCAGAATGGGAGTGGGTATAGGAATTAAAATGGTTGGCCACCGGGAGATTTGATGGATGGAACGGAGGTGCATGACAAAGCAGTCCCCCAATCTGTGACGAGTCTCACTAATGTAGAGGAAGCCGCATCAACAGCACCAGACCCCAATAGATTTGCAGGTGAAGTGTTGCCTCATCTGGAAGGACAGTTTGGGGCCCTGAATGGATATAAGGGAGGAGGTAAATGGGCAGGTGTAACACTTAGGGTGCTTGCAGGGATAAGTGCCAGGAGGGAGATTAGTGGGGAGAGACAAATGGACAAGGAAATCACAGAGGGAGCGATCTCTACGGAAAGCAGAGAGTGGGGGGAAAGGCAAAGATATGTTTGGTGGTAAGATCCCATTGAAGAGGGCAGAAGTTGTGGAAAATGATGTGTTGGATATGGGGGTTCGTGGAGTGCTAGGTAAGGACAAGAAGAGCTCTATTCCTGTTAAAGCGGTGGGAGGATGGGGTGAGCACGGATGACTGGGAAATGGAGGAGATGCAGGTGAGGGAATCATCAATGGTAGAGGAAGGGAATCCCTCCACCATTGATGCTTCACTCACCTGCGTCTCTTTGAAGAAGAAAGACATCTCTGATGTCCTTGAAAGGAAAGTTTCATCCTGGAAATAGATACGGCAGAAACAAGAGAACTGAGAAAAGGCGATAGCACTATTACAGGGGACAGGGTAAGAAGAGGAATAGCCATGGGAATCGATAGGTTTATAGTCAAGATAGCCATGGTAATCGTAGGCTCGCGTTAACAAGGCATTTTCACCTGCAGAACTGCCGCTCACTGGATGTTTTCATTTCTCGCACCATTCTCTGTGAGCTCTAGAGACTGTTGTGCATAAAATCCCAGGAGATCAGCAGTTTCTGATATACTCAAACCACCTGGTTTGGCTCCAGCAATTTTTCCACAGTCAAAGTCACTTAGATCATATTTCTTACTCATTCTGATACTTGGTCTGAACAACAACTGAACACATGCCTTTATGCATTGAATTGCTGCCACATGATTGGCTGGTTAGAGATTTGCATTAATGAGCAGGTGGCCTCTGTCTCATATCGTCTCATGAGGGATGATTTATTCTTCCAATATCATATTACTGTGAGTTAAATGCCTTTATGGGGAAAGCTTAGAAACTTAATTTCTGGAAATAACTCATTATGTAAAATCAGGGGCTAGGGAAGTTTTAATTACAAATAGTGTATGATTTGTCCTCCAACAAGAGAGTTAATCCAACTCTACAATAAAATACTAAAATTTTAAGGTATTCCTCTCTTGTATGATTTTGTTTTTTCTTTGTTTCCCCAATGTAGAAGCCCACTGCCAAAAGCAATTCTTTACGTCTATAAAGCGATGCAGACAACCCTTTTGGGGAAGCGAGATGTTCACCAGACAACATTCCTGCACTGCGAGAGAGCCAGTGGATACCTCTGCAACAGTTTGACTGTCTCTAGACCACACCAGGATACAAAGCTTCACAAGGTACAGAGCTGTGCATTGATATCATCCCTTTGTGCAAAGCGGTTTTCTGCACCTCAGCAGTAGGTTTGCAATGTCCCAGCTGCAGCTTTAAGCTTTATAGCATAAAAGGCACCTGCTTTTGTATGTAAATCTAGGGCAGAACAGGTCTTTCAAAACTGAGATGGTGGCCTCTGGGGTGCATTGTAGTTGCATTGCATGTGCCAGCGATGTTGTGCAATGTGTCTGCAGTGCAATACAGAGGTGTGCCCTGGGCATCGAGAAGTGAACATGATTTACACTAATCCTGGTCTTAGAACTCATGGCTGGTCATGTCCTTTCAATGTTGTCACAAGTCTGGTAGGACTTGTCAGTGCCCTGCCATTCACTGTATGAGAGTTGTGGAACACAGAGACCTGGGAGTGCAAGTTCACAGTTTGCTGAAAGCAGCCACGTTGAAGAAGGCATTTAGCATGTTGGCCTTCATCAGCCAGGGCATCAAGCGTAGGAGTTTGGGCATTACATTGCAGTTATATAAAGCTTCACTTGGAGTATAATGGCCAGTTTTGGTCACCCTGTTGTAGGAAAGACATTGTAAAGCTGGAGAAGGTGCAGAAGAGATTTATGGTGTTGCCTGGACTGGAGCATTTGAGTTATAGGGAGAGGTTGGCCATGCTAGATCTTTATTCCTGGAGCATGGGAGAGTGAGGGGGTGACCTCATAGGAATTTATAAAATCCTGAGGGGCATGGATAAAGTGGGCAGTCATAGTCTTTTCCCCAAGAATGGGGAGCCCAAAGCCAAGGGACACAGATGTAAGACAAGAAGGGAGATATTTAAAAGAGACCCAAGAGGTAATTTCTTTATATAAAGGGTCGAATAAACTGCCAAAGGAAGTAGTAAGGGTGGGTGTAATTACAACAGTTAAGAGACATTTGCATTGGTGCATGGAGGAGAGAATCTGGGAGGGTTAAGGGATGAACACAGGCAACTGGGATTGCAGACAGGATGCTATGGTCGGCATGGGCCAGTTAGAGCAAAGGGTCTGTTTCCATGCTATCTTATGACTATAACATCAGGCCAACGTGCAGGATCTTTTCAATATGCCGCTGACATCTTAAAGCAACACCTAGCCTTTGTCAAAGGAAACAGGTGATTTTACACGACTGCTATATGCTCACTATGAGTCAGCCCCATCTCTGGTGCTTATCTAAGTTTTCATCGAATGTATCTGTGTTATAGATTTTCATTTCATAGGGTGTAGTGAGTCCCACGTTCCTACCACTGTTAAAGAAAGCTTGGGAGCGGCACAGTGGTGTAGTGGTTAGCACAACGCTTTACAGTGCAACCAGCCTGGGTTCAATTCCCGCCGCTGCCTGTAAGGAGTTTGTACGTTTTCCCTGTGACCGTGTGGGTTTCCTCCGGGTGCTCTGGTTTCCTCCCACAGTCCAAAGACGTGTCGGTTGGTAGATTAATTGGTCATTGTAAATTGTCCTGTGATTAGGTTAGGGTTAAATCAAGGGAATGTTGGGCAGAGTGGCTGAAGGGCAGGAGGGGCCAATTCCTTGCTGTATCTCAATAAATAAATAAATAGAAAGAAAGAAAGAGAAATAGAGAGAGAGAGAGAAAGAAAAATACCTTCTACTAAATTCTTCATATTGGTGATCATCTCCAACATTGTTCTCTCCATCAAGTTGAAATTGAAGTTATCTTTAGATTCAGAAATGGTTTTATTAAATGGCAGTACTAGCATAGGGGATCAGATGTTTGTATCTTCTCTGCCTACACTGTCCAAACTCGACCAGTCCAGCCTACTTCTGTGGACTGGGGCCCCAAAATGTTCAGTCTTCCTTGCTAATTAAGTTCTGCGATCACATTTGTAAATCTGTTCTGTACTTTCCCAAACACTTGGATTTTTTTGTAATGTGGAAATCAATATTTGTAACAAATCTAAATAACATCTTTGCTTCTCATTGCTTTGTTTCTAGAAATTAACTCAAGTGATTGGTTTGTTCCTTCATGTCATTTTAACCTGTATTGCTGATTTTGGTCATTTATACCTTAGAGATCACTAATTTACAGTGGATGTTGTGAAGCCATACTTTTATCCACTCCTTCCTCTCTCAACTTTTCAGAGGCAAATAAAATCTGCACTACACAGATAAAATTTCAAAGGATCTTTTTATGGTTCTTCCTTCAAAAGTCTAAGCAAATTTCAATGCTGTATATCCCAAATTGTGTTTTGTATATAGCAATACTAATTTAGTATTAGGGAATTATGATGCTAGTTGATTTTACCTCAGTAATCACTGGAGGTATGGAGAAGTTAGATTTGAAGGAAGATAGAAAGTTATCAGGGAAAAGAGAACTTTTAAGAATATGAGCAAACATGGCAGTTAGAAAAGAAAGTTGGTGAAGATTGAATTGGGGCAGTTCTCAAAGATGGAGAAAGTAGAGAACAGTGTGTAAGTTGGGCTGCAGGAAATCATAGTTAAACCTGGTGGCAAGGAGGAAAGAAGAGAGGTGGCAGATGCAACTGACTGGATGGTCTCCGTGAGAATGCTATGAGCTCATCATACAGAGATGCATGAGAGGGTTTGCAGAAGGGAGGGAAAGCAAGGGGTTATCTTTGTTGTCCTGCATTCCAATCATGTTTAATGTGATTGAGCTGGACTTGGCTTCATTCAACATGTTTCTGTTTTAAGAAATAAAATTACAAATTTTATAAAGCACTCAGCTGGTCAAACAACATCTGTGGAATGAGAAACAGAGTCAATGATTTGGATCAAAGGCCTCAGATTGATGGTACTACTTCTGTCCAGTTTATGTTCAGAATTCATATTCTCAATTTTTAAATTGCTGATGACATTATTAAAATAAAATGAATCAAAAGAGGAGGAACAATATGTTAGTTTTCTGTATAATTAGATAATTAAAAATCAATTAATTATGAATTCTTGCTGTAGTTCTGCATGTGGTGCTTCATTTTGTTAGTATCCCTATATTTTAGACAGCAGAAAATGAAACCCACTTAATTCCATGCCATTCAGTCTTTTCAGTTTGCCATTAAAACCTGGGTTGGTTTTTGTTTCTGTTCATATTTTAGCACTTATCACAGACTTTCACTTTACTCTAAACTTCCCAGAAGTGATAGAGGCATAAAATATGGAAATAGGCCCTTTGGTTTACCAAGTATGTGCTAACCACCCATTCATACTAATCCCACATTAATCCCTTCTTTAAATTTTCCCTACATTTTCGTCAGCTCCCCTGCCCCACCCCAGATTACATCACTCATTGACTAACTAAAAGCAATTTACAATGGCCAATTACCCACCAATCTGCAAACCTTTGGGATGTGGGATGAATCTGGAGCTCACAAAGGTGGAAATATCCACATGGCTCAGGGAGAATGTGGAAAATCAACACAGATGTCAGAATTGAACCTGGTCTCTCTGAGTCAGCAGCTGTGTACCCTTCTCTTCTTAAGAAGGCGTTTGATTTGTTTTTCCAGTTTAACCTTGTGCAGCATCAATTATGAATGGTTAGTGTACAGCCCCAAAGAACGATACTGAAATTCATGTTTTGCCCATTAATCCTTGCTGGCGGCTACTGACCAGGAAGATTATGCCATTGTTTATTGGCCCATTTCAATTAACTTTTAAATCCAGTGGTGGTTTAATCAGTAATATTTCATAAGTTAGTTAAATAAGTTTAAGCAAATTCAATGTGTCACAGTTGGCATCACTGTCAACTCCAGAGGGTTATATTCAAGCCCATCTCCATACACTTGACTTGGGTTACCATTTCACTACTACATTCCCATCGCTAAACTAAAAATCTATTTGCCAATTTAAAACAGAGATAAAGATTGCACAATTTTTTTTTTGAAGAGCAACATTTTTCCTGTATCCACCATAACTGGAAAGTTTTAATTGGCAATTTGTGTGATTCTGTTAATTGTACCTTGTTGAGAAGAAGCTGATTGCCAGCTTTCCTCCCAAAACAAGTCATTATACTTCAAGGGTAGTTTATTAACTGTGAAGTGCTTTAAAATGACGTTAAATAAGCTCTCCATAGTGTATTCAAATATTTAATTTTGCAAGTATAGTGTGAATTAAAATTCCTCCAGTATTTGTACTCATGTAATCAAAAATTATACTTTATGGAAAAATCTTTAAAATAAATACAGTGGATTCCAATTAATTGGGACACATCGAGACCAATAATTTTGGCCCGAGTAGGTAGCTGTCCAATTAGCTGAAGTTTCATGGAAATAGTTAAAAAGATGAACAAATTATGTATTTAAAAGAAATGCAGAACAAATTAGAACGCGACCAATACTACTACATTACTATAAAACTATGTATTGTTCCTAATAGTTAACGACGGAGGAATTCAACCAGTGTATGCTGCTGTGTTCTTTTGATTGACTGTAAATGAATAAAATCAGCGCAGACATCCAGTGCAGATAATGGAATGCCTTCCTGCATGGAGTAGTTTGGTAATCCAACAATAAATTTCCTGGCACAAAATTGCTTTTGGAATCGGCATTTTTCAGCCTAAGTGGATAACATAAGCACACACAACTGAGGCTTTTTAAAAGCTGTTTCCTCTAAGCATGGTGCAGTTTCTAATGGCCACACAAAAGCGTACAACTGATGCTCGTTAGAAACTGTTTGGCAACTATTAGTCTCCTGTTCCATTAAGTGACATAGAGTCCCAAATAAACAAAGGGAAGTTTGACTAGTTTCTCAATTAGTTTTTGTTCTTTAAGAATTGTCTCAAATAAGCAGCTGTCCCAATTAACTGATAGCCCAATTAACCAGATTATTACATTATTCCACTGTACTAGGAATAGGCACAAATTACCTCATTTGAACATAAAGTTAATATTTCATTGATAATACCTTCAACATGACAATCTGAGGCACCAATAATCCAGCCCTCGATTATTCAGAAATGCTGACCATTCAGCATCTGGCTCACGCATTAGTTTGAAACGTGAATCGACAGTGGAGTGTGCAATTAGGTTGTGTAATCGGACTGTAGCTAGGGCTTTGCTCTGGACTGCAGACCATGCATGCATCTGGAGTTTGGGTAACCAGAGCTGCAGTTCAAAGTGAACATGGAACATTACAGCTCAGTATAGGCCCTTTCGCCCGCGATGTTGTGCTGACATTTTAACCTGCTCTAACTCTTCCGTCCTATATTGTCCTCCATCTTTCTATCATCCATGCACGTATCTAAGAGTCTCTCAAATGCCCCTAATGTATCTGCCTCTACCACCACCCCTGGCAGCATGTTCCATGCACTCACCACTCTGTGTTTACAAAAAATTTAAGCGGAAGATACATTCCTCCTATACTGGAGGAAAGTGTATTTAAGTGTTGACTTCCCTCCCCCTATACTTTCCTCCAATCACCTTAAAATTATGCCCCCTCATGTTAGCCATTTGAGTCTCAGGAAAACAGTCTCTGGCTATCCACTCGATCTTAACATCTTGTACACCTCATCCTCCTTCACTCTAGAGAGAAAAGCCTTAGCTCACTCAGCCTATCTTCATAAAGCTTGCTCTCTAATCCAGGCTGCATTCTGGTATATCTCTTATATATTTTGTGTATTTCACACTCCCTTTAACCTCATCAGTTTAACTGGATCATTCATTATACTATTGTGAAACATGTTAAAAAAAAGTGAAATAAAGGCACTTTTGTGTTTTAGTGGAATTCTAGTAACTGCTACTTCAATACTACGAAAGTACCAAGGGTACTGGATTTTCAGTGTTACTGGTATCAAATAATGTTGATTTAATAATTTGCTGTAATTGTTTTTAAATGTCCTTTGCCTAATTTTTATTTTAAATTGGATTATTATTGCAAAATTGGGGGAAGAAGGTAATGGTGTGAAATAAATTATTTAATAAAACAGAGAAAAAGCCATCATTGCTGAACTGTCTGGAGATGACATTTTTGTTTTCGTTCTGTACTTGCAGGCAATGCAGTTGTTGATCTGCGACATTTTGCTCTCAATTCGTACCACCTTGTGGCAGAAACAGACGAATTCCGGCCAAGCTGTGGGCGAGACCTACCAAGCCTCAAGTCTAGAACTGAAAGGATTCCAACAGGACTTGAGCAGTCTCAGGAAGCTCGGCCAGACATTTAAACCAGCACATCGTAAGGTAAGCAAACACAGCATGTGAAAGATCTTGCCAGTTATTACATGTTGGGGCAGAAGATCATAAGCACATTGCCCAGAAATTTTTCATTACTCATACTGCACCCCTATTAAGTTGGAACTGAATTGGTATGATTCATTGAGACAGTTGATTCCAATATCAATATTTTGTTAAGAAAACAGAGCCAGTCATAGACTTCACTGGTCTGGAGGGGCTCACTATCCACAGTTCCTGCATTCTTGCACTTGCCTATTACCCCTCCACCACCCTGAGTTGAGCAGCTTGATGCAAGTGTCAGCTCAGCCATAGGGGACACGGTGTGGTGTGAGAGGCTCAGAACTGATTCAGTAAATGAAAAAGTTGCAGATGGGGCTTTGACTCTTAACAAAACTCCTAAAATTATATATAGCTTTCAGTTGTCACTGAAACATTTTAATAAATTATTAAAACTGTGCAAAATTTAAGAGTTGACAATGAAGTTAATTAAAAATAGGTGATTAAATATATTAAACTAAAGCAAATAATATTTAATAAAAATTTTGCCCTCACCTCCTACTTCAGAGGCTTAGAAATCACTGGGTCTGATCTGATGGAGTATTTTAGAGGTGTTTTTTATTGATTAATGCTGGGGAGTACCAGCAGAAAGCATATCGCTGTTATGGAGTCATTGCTGGGCTTAGTAAGTCTAGTGACAGTTGTGGCACCATCCCATTGGTATGTCCCAGAAAACACACGTCCAAGGCTTGCAGACAGTAGTTTGAACAGCTGAGTGCTGGTGATTGTCAGGTCAAGCCTATTTGTACCTCGGGGAACTTCACACAAAATGTAAATGCAAAGTTTGTTATTTAGGTGGTGGACAGATGTTAGTGCTGCTGCCTTGCATCTCCAGCAACCTGACCTTGAAATCTTCTCTGTATGAAGTTTACACGTTCTCCCTGTGACCCCATGGGTTTCTTCTGGGTGGTGTGACTTGCTCCAGTCACCCAAAAATGTCCTATTTGATGGGATAATTGTAAAGTGATGGTAGTGTAGAAAGCTAGATGCTGGGAAAATATTCAGAGGAATGAGACTGATGGGATTCTTTGGAAAGAGGGGAAACTTGATGGGCTAACTGACCATGTGGTGTGGAATTAGGTATAGACCACACAAAAGCCCATGCAATTCAGATAGTAACAGTCTTTTTCATTTAACACCAGAACAGACAGACCTCAGTGTGTGTATCCTCATTTCTCTGTGTACCTGTTGTAAAGTAAAATGCCAATAAAATTGTAGTGTGTGAATTGGTTTAATGATGGCATTACTGAAACACTAATCTTAAACTAACGGAGTCATAGTTTACTTTTGTAATCTGTTTGCCTCAGAATTTCATCTATATATCCCATTTCATTAAAAGTGGTAAATCAATAGAAATAGGTCTTTTTTTAAAAAGAAGATATTAGAATGTTATAAATAGGGTTCATTTCTAGAAATATTAAACAAGGTCCACTGTCTGAGTGTGCACTCCAGGACAGGCCTTGCCGGCCACATATGGACTTACCAGCAATGACTGCACAATTCTTCAACCAGTGACTTCTAGAACATAGTTCTTGATGAATTCAGGCTAATCAACTATAATACTGAAACGCTGAGTGTGGGCTAACCAGGACCTAGCATGAATCCACTTCATGGAAATTCAACCCTAGCGACATGGAAAAGTTGATGATTGAAATCCACATAATAAAAATGTCCCACATCAGAATGATAAATATTAAACACAAGAGACTCTGCAGATGCTGGAAATCCAGAGCAACACACACAAAATGCTGGGGGAACTCAGCAGGTCAGGAAGCATCGATGGAAGTGAATAAACAGTTGATGTTTTGGGCCAAAACCTTCCATCAAGACTGGAAAGGAAAGGGAAGAAGCCAGAGTAACAAGGTGGGAGGAGGGGAACGAGTACAAGCTAAAAGGTGATTGGTGAAGCCAGATATGTGGGGGAGTGGAGATGAAGTGAAAGCTGGGAGGTGATAGGTGGAAAAGTAAAGGGCTGAAGAAAGAATCTGATGGGAGAGAGGGAAAGCGGTGAGGCATCAGAGGGGGACAAAAGAGAGGTGAGCAGAAGAGAAATGGTAAGAGGGGAGCCAGAGTGGTTAATGAAAGATGAGAGAAGGGGAAGAGATAATAAAATTACGTGAAGTGAGAGAGATCGATGTTCATGCCATCATATTGGAGGCTACCCAAATGGAATATGAGGTGTTGCTCCTCCAACCTGAGACTGGCCTCATCGTGCAGTAGAGGAGGGAATGGACCAGAATGGCAATGCAGATTGGAGTTTAAATGGTTGGCCACCGGGAAAT
The DNA here is from genome assembly GCF_030028105.1 of Mobula birostris. Lineage (NCBI taxonomy): Eukaryota > Metazoa > Chordata > Chondrichthyes > Myliobatiformes > Myliobatidae > Mobula > Mobula birostris. The sequence continues at coordinate 16,035,681 of NC_092380.1, read as the reverse complement.
CATGCTTGTTGTGGACGGAGCGAAGGCGCATGAAAAAGCAGTCCCCCAATCTACATCAGGTCTTAACAATGTAGACAAGGCCATATCAGGAACATCAGATGCAGTAGACCACCTCGACAGATTTGCAGGTGAAGTATTGCCTCACCTAGAAGGAATATTTGGGACCCTGAATGGAGGTGAGGGAGGAGGTGAAATGGTGGGTGTAGCACTTCTTCCACTTAGTAAGTGTCAGGTAGATTAGTGGGGAGTGACAAATAGATAAGAGAATTTGAAACACCTTTCCTCTAATCTTACAAACTATTGAAAAGCACCAATTGACATCTAGTTTATGGTGATATTAAGTATTCATTTACGGAGAAGACTCTGAAACACTTGTATGGCAACATCAAAAATCACAAAGTAGCCAAAACTCAATGCTTGGGTGGATATAGTAAAGTGTAAAATGAGAGCATATTTTTCCTTCCCGCAATCTACAACTGCTCTGATGTTTCCTCCTCACTGGAATGTGTTTACTTGGACAGTTATTGCGATGAGAAGCTGCAGGGGAAAGTGGAGGGATAGATTTGTGGAGAAATTTATACAGGAGTATGATCATTTTAAAATCAATGTTCTCTTTACTGTTGCCACTGTAGATGAGTGAATTCAGGGGGTTGGATGAACAGAACATATTGTGTAATATTTTTAAATAGTTTTGTTTTGCTGGCATTGTTTTCAGATGTTTTTGCATGAAACAACGGTGAGGTTGATGGCAGGTGCAAGTCCAACAAGAACACACCAGCTTCTGGAGCATAGTCTGAGAAGACGTACTCCACACCCTGTTCAACAAGGTGAAGTATTGCCCCAGCCTTCCAGCTTCAACCACTGGAGGTTTTTGTGTACAATCCACTCTCAGTTTGACAAAGTAGACTGTTATATGTTTAAAACTGTTTTAAATGCTATTTTTGCACCATTTTATATTCCTGGCTTATTGCGCTTGTGTCACTCCTAGAGAGTTATCCTGATCATCCCACTCCCTGCTCTTGCCCTGTAGTTCTGAAAATTTTTTCCATGTTCTACATCACTGTTTAATCTGCGTCCACTGTCCTCCCAGGCAGTGTATTCTAAGTCATAACAACTCATTGCATTTATTTTTCTCATCATGCTTTAGGTTTGTTGAAAAGTCACCTTAAACTTGTTATCTGTTTAGAACATAGAACAGTCCAGCTCGGTACAGGCCTTAATGGCCCACGATGTTGTGTTGACCATTTCGCTGACCTTTCTCCCGGTGAAAACAGATTTGATGCCTTTATTAAAAACCTTGCAAATGCCATTTGCCTTGTCTCCTTGATGTTCTCAATTCTAAAGAAAGATCCCACCTCCTTACTCCCATTACAGCAAATCTGTACTGCATCCTCTCCTCAGCTTTGATACTCCTCCATACAGTAATAATACAGGAGGCCATTTGTTTTGTTATTATGAACATAATGGAGTTTTTAATTTACTTGACCGTTATTTAGAAATGAAATAAACATGCACACATAAAAAAGACCCAAATCAGTGTGAGAGATTGCATTTAGTAGAGTTTTTAGTTTAAAGATGAATCGTTGATTTGCACCATAATTCTCTTAAAGTCTAATTTATAGTTTACTATTATGGTTTGCCACCTTCTATCCCAACTCTACGTTCTCCACTCTTTTATCAGGTAACAATTTCTATCCCCTTGTCTCCACCACTGCAATAATTCTGTCTTGTGCTCTTTCTTCCTTCCCAATAACCTCCTGAGGACTTATCACTTTTTAAAGTTTGCTGTTCACTTCTTGTAAAATGGTGTTGCATATTGTATTAGATAGGTTGTACTGCAAATCACTAAACTATCCTATATGTAGTACTGAACAATTGAATTGAAACCTACCTAAATAGGTTAGCGTCTGGACAGCCTGCTCCAGCACTTGAAAACCCTAGCAGTTCCTGATAATGTGTCCTGTTCACAAAAGGCAGCTCAAATCCAATTTAGTTAATTAGTACCCATCGGTATATTTTCAGTTGTCACCAGAATAATGGAAGGTGTAATTGATGGTTAGACTTGTTCTAAAATGCAATTGCACTCTGCTATAGTCACTCACACTTCCATTGATCATTACTAATCACTTTATGACACTGAGCCCATCGTTATTCCGAATTGCCACCTTCCTGTGGATCTCCTGGGCTTTTCCTTTTCTGATCAACTCCACATGTTAAACACTATGTAGAGTAAAACTCCACCAATCTGCTTTCCATTGTTTGGAAACTTCAATGGTTTGGCATCAAATCACTGGATACTGTTTCTCACACACTCCCATTTCCTGTGCTCCCTTTTAAATCCATCTTCTTTTGCTTCCCATCTTTTTAAAATCAGTGGGTTTGCTGAAAAACTTATAGTACTAGGCAACATTTGGAATTAAAAGTGTGTTGCATTAATAGAATAAAGTCTGATAATCCACCAGTCTGGCATCACTAAAGTCCCAGAATTCAGGACTATTGGAGTTCCATTGTGGTCGTCACTGTCACAAAAGATTCAATTTAGTTACTCTCAAGACTCCCCAAACAAGTCAATACTGATTGCCTTTCTTTAGCCACTGATGCTCTAAATGCTGGTTTACACCATTCCTCAGAATTGTTTCCAACAATCTGCGCACAACTGATGTTGGCCTCACCTGTGCTACATGGCCTATTGTACCCTGAAGAAACCAAACACAGGTTGGGTGATCACTTTGCACCCGGCCTGCAGGCGTGAGCCTGAGCTGGTGATTGCCTGCTACTTTAACTCACCATCTAAATGCCACATTGTTAGTTGCCTCCTGCACAGTTCTAGCAAGGCCCAACAGAAGCTTCAGCAAGCAGTCTGGGCACATTTTTCCTGCCTGAAGAACTCAATATTGAATTCTTCAACTTGAAACTCTTTTGTGAAAACTGACTATTTTTGCCTACTCTTTTCTATTTTTTCCATTCTGTTTTTTTATATACAGATAATCTCTACAACATTTCCCACAGACGAAGAAGCTTAACTGCTCTATTATTTCATCCTATCAGAGAAATTACTTCTGTTTCACCTATCACCTTCCTCCATCTTCTCTGTTATATAGACTAGTTTCTTTCTTTTTCTCCCATTTCTGTTGAAGGGTCCAGGCTTGAAATGTTAACCAACTCTCTTTTCACAGATGCTGTCTGATCTGCTGAGATTTTCTGGCATTTTCAGGCCATCCTTAGTCAACCATTTCAATCTTCCACTTCAAACACCGGTTTCACCTCAGTAGACTTCCAGTTCTCTGTAGCCAAAGAATATTTGAAAGTTCTTTCTTCTTTTAAGAGCCCGGGTTACATTTGATCTAAGTTTGTTTTATCCGCTTTCAAAAATGGTAATCTCCTTAACATGTCTGTGCACTTTGTTTATCATTTTCCAAATGTCACACTCATTCTCCTCAATGTGCTAATTTTGTTATCTGAGGCAGCTCAGTTTCAAGGAAATAATAGTGGCGGATGGTTCAGCTTGCTGAGATTCACATTTTTTTAAAAGTTATCTCTTGTACGTAGAATAGGAAGTAAGTGCATTCCAATATTTGATCATTTCTCACGCGAATGGAAGCTGTAAAAATACTTTGTACTTTTTTAAAAATCAGGTGACCTGGATGCTCTTCCTGGCCAGAGAGAGAAGGCGACAGCAATACTGCTGGCATGTCGCCACCTTCCCCTCTCATTTCTCTCCTCTCCGGGTCAGAGAGCCATCATGCTAGCTGAAGCTGCGCGTACGCTGGAGAAACTCGGAGACAAGCGGTCAGTCAACGACTGCCAGCAGATCATCATGAAACTGGGCAGTGGCACTACAATTGCGGCAAGCTGATGACTGCAGTCTCTGGCAGATCTCCTGACTAAATTCTATCCTATTCATCAAGTGAAGACCTCAGTAGGGGTTGGTGACCCGAAAGGAACAACTTGGCATATTCTTTTAAGGGTTTTATCAATCTTATCTAAAACTAAGATTGGAATGGAATGTAAAGTTGGATATTAACTGAAGAGGGCCATTAGCTTGTGCTTGCCTTATTGCTCTCACTACCAATCCCTGGACGCTTTAGTTCTTGATCAGAGTGCTGCACAATCCACAAAGTTCCACTCAATAGTTTCTTAAATTGTTTCATCCTCATGATCTTGGATGTTTTTGAACTATAGGAATGTAAGTTATCGTGTATGCATTTATAAGAGTTTTGTTTTGTTTAAGATTTCACATGTGAAAATACTTTGTTTGAATATACAGTCAATAAAGCCACAATAGCTAGTCAAGTCCTTCTCTTTTATAGATCACCTCCATCTAATTGTTTTCTCACCACATAATCCTGATTTGTATCAGACTGATCTCTTAAATCCATGTATTCTCTTGACTGCGATAGGCTTTCCATGCAATTTATTTCACAACTCTCATGCACATAGTGTGAAAAAATTGTAAGATATTTAAGGCTGATTTGTTGAATGAAAGTTTGTTTTTTACGCTTCAGGTCTCTGTGATCAGTGTTGTTATGGGCTGATCAATTCACATGTTGAGCAAGCTGTTTGGGGCTGTCTCAAAGCTTTACCATAACAAATTCCACTGGACTAGCTTGTCTCACTCGAGTTCTATTTCCGAGTCACCGTTCATGTAGAACAATTCTGGTCCCAACTTAAAGGTTACTCCCAATAAGCTTTAAGTGTTAAAGACATTTGTTTACTGCAGTTGTAGTATTGATTGAATCTCAGAAATTGTTCTCTAACACTGTCATCAAACAAGTGCTCAAAGCTAGTAACTCGATTACATATCAACTCACTAATAGTTAAACATAATTTGAATAGTGCTTGACTCACTGCTGATTTTTAATGATCTAAATCGCAGAACTGAATGGTTTTAAATCTTTGGGATCGATGTTTCTTTTTTTTAAAAAAGGGTTTGAGCTAAAACAAAATGATGCCATAAAAATGTATGGTTGGTGTTGTGGAGTTAACAATTGTAAAATTGTTAATTTTTGGATCTAGCAACATAAAGATTAATTATGAATATTATTTGTTATAATTTATGAAAATGTAAAGCGGGGCTGTTGTAGCTATTGTTTTTTATTGTTACACAGGGCATGACTGAATTTCCTCTTTTCAAAGAACTATTCATTAGCTGTGTATAGCTTCATCAGATCTTAGCTGCATCTGTAAATACTTAAGTGCAAGTTTCTTGTCATCTGTTTTCTTGGGTACAGTATGTAATGATGTTTTTGTTGTGCTATTTGGTGTTTTATTGATAAATATCGTGAAGCTGTAAGAAGATCTTAAGACATTGTATGCAAAAGAATAAAATGCATTTGTGCTGAATTAATTGCATAGAATGGTTTATTTTGTGCCAGAGACATAGAAAATAAAAAAAACTATTTAATCAAAATCCCCAGGTCCAGACTCAACTTGTCTGTCCTTCTTTATTCCAAATAGTTATCTTCCTATGATTCTAGTTCACATCTCTCAAGCATCAAAGAAATGCTGGAGAGTTTCTGGATAAATGTCCAATCTCTTGGATTTATCAGTAAAACAAACACTGTCATATCCAGAGGAAGTCAAAAGTGCTGTTTAAGATTGAGCATTGACCCATTGCTTTCAATTTCAAGTTTATTGTCAATCAACCATACACACGTATACAGCTAAACAAAACATCATTCCTCTGGAGCTGAGGTGCAAAACTCAGTACATATAGTCACTGAGCTCATCATTATCCCAAATTGCCACTTTCCCTTGGAGCCCATGGGCTTTTCCTTTCTTGATTAATCCCGTGTGTGGGACTTTGTTGAACACCATGTACAGTAAAGCTCCAGTCATCTACAGTCAAGTTTCAGTCTCCATGCAGCTAGTCACAAATCAGAATAAAAAATCCCAATAATTTGAAGTTTTATTTGAATAGCGATTGATTAGAATATGGAACCCTCCATTCCAATTAGTAGCTGAAGAAAACGGTGCATGGTTTTTGGATGATAGGTGAGTACATGAGGGAGAAAATAAAAGCACTTGGTGATAATTTTGTGGATACTTTGCCTATGAATCATGCAACTTAAATGTTACAATTACTCACCAAATACACAAACTTGGTTGAAGGGAACCTGAGAGAACTTCTCTGGTCTTCAAAGTTCTGTCTTGGATGTCCATTTGGGAAGACTTCAGGGTTAATGGCTGATCCTGTGTTGAATCACTGGTTTATGTTGAAGCTTCAGGTCCCTTGGCCTTGGACCCTCTGTGGGTGTTGGTTAAGGAAAAAAATAAGAAAGAACACATTTGCATTTCAATAATGGATATATGAATGGGATACAGATGGATGTCTGTACACCTGTAGCATGTGGTTCAGTAAATTAGTGAATTCACCATTTATTTTTTCTAATTGATCCACATGAGCTGGATGAAAGGCAGACAAGGCCAAAGCAATTGTAGCACCAAAACACTCAGGACTATAAAGAGCAAAAGTTAATATTTTTCATCAAAGTACTGTACATATACTGTATGTCACTATATACATTTTCTTGCAGGCATTCATGGTAGAACGATAGAATTAATAGAAAAACTTTACACATAGGTTGTCACACAATCAATGTGAAAATGAAGGCAAACTGCAAATACAAAAAACCCTAATAAATAAATACATACATACATACTGGGAACACAAGTTGTAGAGTACTTGAAAGTGAGTCCATAGGTGGTGTTCACTGATCAGTTCAGTGTTGAGGTGAGTGATGTTATCCACACTGGTTCAAGATCCTGATGGATGAAGGGTAATAACTTCCTGAACCTGGGACCTAAGGCTCCTGTACCTGCTTGTCAGCAGCTAGAAGAAAGCATAGGCTATGGTGGGGGTATCTGATGATGGATTTCTGAATGGACAATAAACCCACAAATACTATCTTCGTATGTTTATTCCCTCCTTTTCTGCACTGGTTATTTAATGTTATATATATAGTGCAATTTTTAGTTTTCATTATTATGTATTACTACTGCTGCAAAACAACAAATTTCATTATATATGTCAGTGGCATTAAACCGGATTTTCATTCTGATTCTGACTGGGGTCCTGACGTGAGGAAATCGAGGATCTAGTTGCACAAAGGGGTATCGAGGCCTCTGTGTTTGAGCTTATTGATATGTTTTGGGAAGACGATGGTGTGAAATGCCGAACTGTAGTCAATGAAGAGCGTCTGGATGTAAGCACCTTCACTGTCCAAACGTTCCAGAACTGAGTAATGAACGGATGAAATGGCATCTACTGTTAATTTGTTGTGCCGGCTGGCAACTGGAGCGGACCCAAGTCTCTCCTCAGGTACGAATTGATATGTTTAATAACCAGTCTCTCAAAGCACTCCTTTACAACAGATGTTAGTGCTACGGGACGATAATCATTGAGGATTTTCAACAAGAAGGTCCATAAGATGGAAGCACATAGAGAAAGAGTCACTTGGAAAGCTTCTTTTGATCATAGGAATTTCTAAACTAATAATAAAATCTACTTAAATACAGTTTTTTTCTTAGTATTTGATTTTCAGTCACAATAGTTCTAATATTAAGTGTTAGTGAGTGGAACATGCCTTAAGTGGGCTTAAAACAGAAACAGATGCTTAGACTGGTCTTTCTTTGCCTATTAAATAAGTTAATATGTTTAAATAATATCCTTTACTATTCTGGCTGTAAGGCGTTCTTTCATTTTATTAAACTGGTTCGACATAATTTGCGAGGTTCCACAAATGGTAAAAGGTGCTATTTGCTGAGGTAGTAGAGGTGGAACGTTTGTACGGGGGACGGGGATTCCGCTCAGAGCTCGGGAGGATTTGTTTGCTGCTCATAGCAACGTGCGTTCCCGGGAGAGGGGAAGGGTAGGAGGAACAGGGGCTATGGCGCCGAGGAATGGCCGTGGCCCAGGCAGGGGTCGGAAACGCTGTGTGCTCACCTTCAGCGAGGAGGACAGGAGGTGAGGTTCGGGGAAGGGATGGGTAGATAGCGCCCAGCCCGGATGCGGGGCAGGAGCGCCGGCGATCCCCATTTAAACAACACTGCAAGCCGAGGCGGGATATGTGACTGCCCCGCCACATCGTGCGAGCTCAGGCCCGCGGAGTAAGAGATGTCCATCTGGAGGGGAAAAAAAGACCCTTCCGTCCGTCTAATCTGAATTGATCCACTTAATCAAGCCAGAATACTGCAGAGCACTCCGTAGGCCTTCTCATTAACATCATCATCATCATCATCAGGTGCCGTGCCCAGTCTGAGCTTTGACTGCCATGGCCCACACACTCCTGTTTTGGGTCAAGTGGATCAATTCATTGGTATTCATTTCCAGTTCTCTGGCTGCTGTCTCCATCATCATTTGTCTTTGTCTTCCTCTTGCTTTCTTCCCTTCAATCTTTCCCACAATTACCATGCATTCTAACTCCTCTTTCCTGATGACATGTCCAATGAAGTTACGTTGCCGTTTCATCATCTCATACATTATTTCTCTTTTTGTGTTTGCTCTGTTCATGACATCCTCGTTGGATATTCGTTTCGTCCCGTCCATGATATTCTTTGCATCCTCCTCAATAACCACATTTTTGCTGCTTCAAGCAACACACATCAAAGTTGCTGGTGAACGCAGCAGGCCAGGCAGCATCTCTAGGAAGAGGTGCAGTTGACGTTTCAGGCCGAGACCCTTCGTCAGGACTAACTGAAAGAAGAGCTAGTAAGAGATTTGAAAGTGGGAGGGGGAGGGGGAGATCCAAAATGATAGGAGAAGACAGGAGGGGGAGGGATGGAGCCAAGAGCTGGACAGGTGATTGACAAAAGGGATATGAGAGGATCATGGGACAGGAGGCCCAGGGAGAAAGGAAGGGGGAGCGGAGCCCAGAGGATGGGCAAGGGGTATAGTGAGAGCGACAGAGGGAGAAAAAGGAGAGAGAGAAAAAGAATGTATTTATGTAAATAAATAACAGATGGGGTACGAGGGGGAGGTGGGGCATTAGCGGAAGTTTGAGAAGTCAATATTCATGCCATCAGGTTGGAGACTACCCAGACGGAATATAAGGTGTTCCTCCAACCTGAGTGTGGCTTCATCTTTACATTAGAGGAGGCCGTGGATAGACATATCAGAATGGGAATGGGACGTGGAATTAAAATGTATGGCCACTGGGAGATCCTGCTTTCTCTAGCGGACAGATGATGGCATTAACATTGACTTCTCAAACTTCCACTAATGCCCCACCTCCCCCTCGTACCCCATCCGTTATTTATTTATATACACACATTCTTTCTCTCACTCTCCTTTTTCTCCCTCTGTTGCTCTCACTATACCTCTTGCCCATCCTCTGGGTTTTCCCCCTGTCCCCCTTTTCATTCTCCCTGGGCCTCCTGTCCCATGATCCTCTCATATCCTTTTTGCCAATCACCTGTCCAGCTCTTGGCTCCATCCCTCCCCCTCCTGTCTTTTCCTATCATTTTGGACCTCCCCCTCCCCCTCCCACTTTCAAATCTGTTACTAGCTCTTCTTTCAGTTAGTCCTGACGAAGGGTCTCGGCCCGAAACGTCGACTGTACCTCTTCCTAGAGATGCTGCCTGGCCTGCTGCATTCACCAGCAACTTTGATGTGTGTTGCTTGAATTTCCAGCATCTGCAGAATTCCTCATCTTTGCTGCTACAATTCATTTCCTCATGTTACTAGATATTGTCCAACATTCTGATCCATATAACGTAACTGGATAAACGTAACATTTCAGTACTCTGAGGTGGGTTGTCATGCCTAGTTTAGTATTGGTCAGTATACTCTTCATTCTTGTAAAGGTGTCTTTTGCCATCCCTATTCTTCTTTTGATGTCCATGTCACACCTGCCATCTGATGTCACCCAGCTTCCTAAATAGCAAAAGTTCTGTACTTGTTTTATGTCTTCCCCGTTTATTTTCAGCCTGCAGATAGGATTCTCCTTTTTGGATATCACCATACATTCTGTCTTTTTGCAATTGATAGATAGACCCATGTTTGCACTTTCTTCAACAACTATATCAATTAAGTTTTGTATTTCTTCCTCCGTACTTGCAATTAACACAATGTCATCTGCATATCTGAAATTATTAATGTTTTCACTGCTAACTTTGATTCCCAAGATGTCTCTTATTTTTTGTAATATTGTTTTGCTGTACACATTAAACAAATCGGGGAGAAAACACACCTTTGTCTAACGCCTCTCTTGATTTTCGTAAACTGACTCACTTCTCCATCTATTCTTACAGCGGCAGTTTGTTCCCAGTACAGATTTCTGATTAGGCGGAGGTCTTTCGAATCTAGATCTAGAGTTTCTGTAATATTTCAAATAACTTATTGTGCTTCATTTTATCAAATGCTTTTGTGTAGTCGATGAAACAAACAAACAAATCTTTTTGCACGTGAATAGCTCGTTCTGATAGTATCCTTAACATCAATATCACGTTTCTTGTACCTTTGTCTTTGACAAAACCACATTGTTCTTTATCTATTTCAGCTTGTATCTTACTTTTAGCTCTTGTCATCAAAATTCTTAGAAGTATCTTACTGATATGACTCATTAAACTATGGTCCTATGTAATTCACATTCTTTTGCTCCAGGTTTCTTAGGAAGAGTGATAAATCCTGGTTTTACAATTCCATAATTTTCAAGGACAATAATTAGTTCTATTACTAATTCATCAGGACCTGCTGCCTTTCCTTTCTTCATCTTATTTGTTGCATTATGAACTTCAGATTTTAAAATACTTGGACTTTCAATGTTCTTCTTAATTCCTGGTTCTTTGCCTCGATCGTCTTCAAACAATTCCTGAATATACTCAGTCCATCTGTTCATAATCTCATCTTTTTCCATCATAATGGTACCGCCCTTTGCTTTCAAACATCCACCTGAAGAACAGAGGAGCTTTTTACCAGTTTTATTCTAGATTTGTTATGTACCCTTTTTTGATCAGTAATAGGGATTCTTTCTAGTTGCTCACATTCCTGGTTTAACCATTCTTCTTTGGCTTTTTGATATAAGCTTTTAACTTTTTTATCCAAGAACTTATATTCCATAGGATTTGCTTTCTTCCGTCTCCTTTCTTCCATTAGATTTTTGATTTCATCTGTCATCCATTTATTCTTTGTGCTTTTTTCTTTTTTAGGAATCATTGACTGCTGATTCTACCAAGGCATCCATCAGAGAGTTAAACTTCATTTCTACATGACTGCTATCATCTTCAACAGATTCTATTTCTAGACTTTGAAATCTATTCCTTACTTCAATTGTAAATTTTTGTCTTAAGTTTTCTTCTTTAATTAATTGCGAGTAGTCAAAGCCTACTGGTCCTGGGTATGACTCTAAACTGCAACCGGTGATGAGGCTCTGATTTGGGACTTTCAGAGCTTTGGGGAAAGTGGAGTTACCCCTCAGTCATTCATTGCTCCCAGGGCTGCTGTGACCCGGAACGGTAGCACTTGCAAGGGTTCCTGCTCAGGATACGAGCGAAGGCCAACGGCAGATCCGGCAGGTTCAGTAACTGAACTTATGCCGGAGAAGGCGGATGAGCTACGACCTCAAGTGACAACGGCTATAGTACAGGCGGATGAACATTTGGGAAGAGAAATGGCGATTTCTTCAGTTCGCCCAACGGAAGGCAATAGCAAACCGCCGTTGTTAGATTAAAAATGCAAACAACGGGAATTCTGCAGATGCTGGAAATTCAAGCAACACACATCAAAGTTGCTGGTGAACGCAGCAGGCCAGGCAGCATCTCTAGGAAGAGGTACAGTCGACGTTTCAGGCCGAGACCCTTCGTCAGGACTAACTGAAGGAAGAGTGAGGACTGTACCTCTTCCTAGAGATGCTGCCTAGCCTGCTGCGTTCACCAGCAACTTTGATGTGTGTTACCGTTGTTAGATACTAGGTTTCCTAGAATCTATTTGCTAAGAAAACCATGGTCAAACTCACAAAATGTATCGCACAACAACAGCGTCAAGAGGATCTTCAAGACAATTCTGAAGGTACTTCGCTTGGTAGAGTTGATTCTGGGCAGCAGCGGATCCCCGACCGTCATCAAGCTACTGCTCATAAAATAGGCCTTCTGCAAGTTAGGAAATAATGATCGCGCTTCAGAAATGGTAGATGCAAATGTTTAATAGATGGACAGAACCCCAAGGAGGGAAACATTTTTCCTGACCACGTAAAGGGCTATTTGGGTTACAGAATCTAGGGTGGATCTCCCCGCAGTCCTCTCGGTTGCATTTCACATTTACCCTCTAGTAATCAGTTCTCTCTGGTATATTTACCCACCACTCATCGGCACTTCGTGGCAAGTTAAATGATGAATGCCCTCAGCTCGAATGGTCGACTCCCCCCCGCCCCCCCAATGTTGTTGAGTTCCTTCAGCATTTTCTGTATGTTGCTGAAGATTTCCAGCATCTGCAGACTCTGTGTTTGAACCTAACTTGCATGTCTAGAGTACCTGAAGTAAACGTGCACATTCACAGGAGGATTGCTGAAAGAGTGATTGAAGCTTGGTTGCTCAGTCTAGATCAAGACCATGTATCTTAGGCATGGAGGGCCATTGACCGATGGGGTTAACACAGAAAGGTGCCCACTAGTGTGGGTCAGATGGGCAGAATGACTTATTTCCTTGCTGCATGATTCGAATCACGTGCAATCTTCACAGTTGATAGAACGGCCAGTGTACTGACTGGGGTTGGTGACTTTTCATCATGGCAGATTTGGTAACGGTTATTCAGCTGAATGCGAGTGGAAATATGAATGGCCTTTGACTGGTGATTTGCTTCTTGTGGATGTACAAACGTAACTTGGCATTATCAGCTGAAATCTTCATCTAAAGGTGACCAAAAAATTCAAATTCCTGAGGTAAAGTGACAACGATGGACAGCAGCTTTTGACTGACTTGAGGTATCAAGGAACTTTGGTGAAACTAAAATGAATAGGAATTGAAAACTCCATACCTCGTGCAACGATTACCGTGGCTGCTGAAGGATCGGTCACTGATCCCCTGGAGTTTCCTCATCCTGACCATCCTCTGTTGCCTCATATTGTATGGGTCTTGTTTCATGAGCACACACTTGTTCAAAAGTTGCAAATTGTTTTGGAAACATCTCTTCTGACCTTATGATGGAAGGCAGATATTTAATTATTTGGACATTGACACATGTGTTGAATGTTCTCTGTCTTCCCTCTCCATATTTTTCTGATCATCTTGCCACTTCTCCCCCACAAGACCATAAGATATAGAAGCAGAATTAGGCCATTTGGTCCATTGAGTGTGCTCCACAATTTCATGGCTGATCCAGTTTCCCTCTGAGCCCTAATCCCATGCCTTCGCCCTGTATCCCGTCATGCCCTGACCAGTCACAAATTTATCCGGGTAAATATACGTAAAGACTTGACCTCCACAGTTGCCTGGGGCAACGAAGTCCACAGATTCACCACTCTCTGGCTAAAGAAATCCCTCCTCATCTCCAACCTAAAAGGACGCCTGTCTATTCTGGGATTGTGTCCTTTGGTCTTAGACTCTTCCACCAAAGGAAACACCCTCTCCACATCCACTCTATCAAGGTCTTTCACTATTCGATAGGTTTCAATGAGGTTACTCCTCATTCTTCTGAATTCTAGTGAATACAGGCCCAGAGCCAATGGACATTGAACCCATGAACACTACCTCGCTATATAAAAAAAAATATATATGTGTCTCTCTGTGTGTTTACTGGTTTATTTATATTTTAATATGTATTGCAGTGTACTGTTGTCGCATAACAACAAATTTCACGATATATGACAGTGATATTAAATTTGATTCTGATTACTTTCACAGATGAACCCAGCACCCATCTTTGTTTTCTCAGTAAGACACTTGCCACTCCTCCCCTAATTTCCTCACACTTGTTGCAACCTTAATCTGATCTAAAAGCACTAACTTCCGAATTTCCACATTCCACAGTGGCGAGAGGCTGTTGAGAAATGACATTTGTGCTGGCCTTTTCAAGGGCCTTGTCAGTGATGAAATGTCCAAGCCTCAGCTGTATGAAGGGTCTCGGCCCGGAGAGTCGACTGTTTACTCTTCTCCATAGATGCTGCTTGGCCTGCTAGGCTCCTTCAGATTTTTGTGCATGTACAGGTGCCCTAACATGATTGTATATTAGTTTCAATTTCTTGACCCTTTTTGACAGTTAGCTTTTGCTGTTTTGTATTGAAGGGAGTTCCTAACTGGCTTTCATAAGCGAAAGGTGGAGAGAAAGAAAAAGGCCTTGGAAGAAATTAAAAAGAAACTGAAGGAGGAACACAAACGTGTGAAGGAGGAGGTGAGAAAGGGTTAATTCTACCAGGTAGCCAAGTAACAGAAATGTGAAAACATTTGGTTTAATATTCCCCTTTGGTACCTTCAATTGAACCTTATGACCAACATACAGTATTGAAATCTTTGGAATCAGTGATATTGCTTTCATGACAAAATTACAATGCTTAATCAAAATCTGATGCTGATTCACATAAAATAATATTCACCCAGAATTTGTGGTCAGCAGCAAAGCGGGTATGCTAAGGGAAGCCAGTACCAGAGGTTGTGGAGGTATTATTTATGACCATAACCCAGTAGTATGTCATGTAAAAGTAAAACTTAAAAAAATAAAGAAGCAAAAACCTGAACAATCCCTTGACTACTTGCAATTGATTAAAGAAGAAAACTTAAGACCAAAATTTACAATTGAAGTAAGGAATAGATTTCAAAGTCTAGAAATAGAATCTGTTGAAGATGATAGCAATCACGTAGAAATGAAATTTAACTGTCTAAAGGATGCCTTGGTAGAATCAGCAAAGTCAGTGATTCCTAAAAAAGAAAAAAGCACAAAGAATAAATGGATGACAGATGAAATCAAAAATCTAATGGAAGAAAGGAGACGGAAGAAAGCAAATCCTATAGAATATGAGTCCTTAAATAAAAGAAGTTAAAAGCTTATGTCAAAAAGCCAAATAAGAATGGTTAAACCAGGAATGTGGGCAAATAGAAAGAATCCCTATTACTGATCCAAAAAGGGTACATAACAAATCAAGAATATCACTGGTAAATAGCTCCTCTGTTCTTCAGGTGGATGTTTGAAAGCAAAGGACGGTACCATTATCATGGAAAAAGATGAGATTATGAACAGATGGACTGAGTATATTCAGGAATTGTTTGAAGGTGAAAAACCAGGAATTAAGAAAAACATTGAAGGTCCAAGTATTTTAAAATCTGAAGTTCGTAATGCAATAAATAAGATGAAGAAAGGAAAGGCAGCAGGTCCTGATGAATTAGCAATAGAACAAATTATCACCCTTGAAGATTATGGAATTGAAAATCTTGCTGATTAAACCATTGACATTTATGAGACTGGAATAATACCAGAAGAGATGAAAAAATCAGTATTTATCACTCTTCCTAAGAAACCTGGAGTAGTAGAATGTGAATTACATAGGATCATAAGTTTAATGAGTCATATCACCAAGATACTTCTAAGAATTTTGATGACAAGAGCTAAAAGTAAGATACAAGCTGAAATAGATAAAGAACAATGTGGTTTTGTGAAAGACAAAGGAACAAGAAACACAATATTGATGTTAAGGATGCTATCAGAATGAGCTATTCAAGTGCAAAAAGATTTGTTTGTTTGTTTTATTGACTACACAAAAGCATTTGATAAAGTGAAGCACAATAAGTTATTTGAAGTATTACAGAAAACTCCAGATCTAGATTCGAAAGACCTCCGCCTAATCAGAAATCTGTACTGGGAACAAACTGCTGCTGTAAGAATAGATGGAGAAGAGAGTCAGTTTACGAAAATCAAGAGAGGTGTGAGACAAGGGTGTGTTTTCTCCCCTGATTTATTTAATGTGTACAGTGAAACAATATAAAAAATAAGAGACATCTTGGGAATCAAAGTTGGCGGTGAAAACATCAGTAATTTCAGATATGCAGATGACACTGTGTTAATTGCAAGTACAGAGGAAGAACTACAAAACTTAATTGATATAGTTGTTGAAGAAAGTGCAAAAATGGGTCTATCTATCAATCGCAAAAAGACAGAATGTATGGTGATATCCAAAAAGAAGGAGAATCTTATCTGCCGGCTGAGAATAAACGGGAAAGACATAAAACAAGTACAGAACTTTTGCTACTTAGGAAGCTGGGTGACATCAGATGGCAGGTGCGACATGGACATCAAAAGAAGAATAGGGATGGCAAAAGACACCTTTAGGAGAATGAAGAGTATATTGAACAATACTAAACTAGGCATGACAACCCGTCTCAGAATACTGAAGTGTTACGTTTATCCAGTTATGTTATATGGCTCAGAATGTTGGACGATATCTAGTAACATGAGGAAACGAATTGAAGCAGCAGAGATGTGGTTTTTGAGGAGGATGCAAAGAATATCATGGACGAAACGAATATCTAACGAGGATGTCATGAACAGAGCAAACACAAAAAGAGAAATAATGTATGAGATCATGAAAAGGCAATGTAACTTCATTGGATATGTGATTAGGAAAGAGGAGGTAGAATACACAGTAATTATGGGGAAGATTGAAGGGAAGAAAGCAAGAGGAAGACAAAGACAAATGATAATGGACACAGCAACAAGAGAACTGGAAATGATTATCAATGAATTGATCCACTTGACCTGAAACAGGAGTGTGTGGGCCATGGCGGTCAAAGCTCAAACTGGGCACGGCACCTGATGATGATGATGATTATTTACAGATCCTCCACATGCTTTTGAACACCCAGCTAAGGTACAGTCTGTACAAACAAATGAGTGTTTGGGACAACGGTGGGATCAATCTGCTGATGCTGCAAGGCTGCAATCATCTAATATTTCAAAAATATTATTTATTGAAATATAAGTAATATTTATTAATTTAGGTGGCGTGGTAGTGTAGCAGTTGGCAAAACACTTTACAGTACCAGCAATCCGGGTTCAATTCCGGCTGCTGTCTGTAATGAGTTTGCATGTCTTCCCTGTGACCACGTGGGTTTCCTCCGGGCGCTCCAATTTCCTCCAACAGCCCAAGGACATACCGGTTAGTAGGTTAATTGGTCATTGTAAATTGTCCCATGATTAGGCCAGGATTAAATCGGGATTGCTGGGCGGCTTGGCTCAAAGGGATGGAAGGGCTAATTGCATGCTGTATCCCAATAAATAAAACATCTATATACAAAAAAGAATCAGAGTAATACTTCTACATTCATGTTCATACTCATTAGTGTTAACTTATATGATTTTAGAGCCATAGCATCATTACCACTCATGTGGGCCCCTGGGGTGATTTACTCTCAGGGTTTTTGCACCTTACTCAGTCTCTCTATGTGTGTAAGTGGGACTGGACTGTGGTCTTTCCCCACAGAGTCATGGTGGTGGTTATACTGAGCTTTGATGCATCCCTCGGCCTGAACTGTACGAGTTGGCAGCATTCCATTATGGACATCTCACTGTGCAGAGGGACCAACAAGTCTTGGGCAGCCCAAAGGGTGCCTTTCACTAGGTTGATGGCTTTCCAGGTGCACATGATGTCTGTCTTGGTGTACGTCCCTGGGAACAGCCCATAGAATAGAGATTCCTTTTATGCAGCTGCTGTGAATGAACTGAGACAAAAGACCCTTGCATCCTTCTCTACACCCTCTCAGCACAGTCTGCAAAAAGATGGGTGACTGTCTCCCTCTCACTGCAGCTGTGCTGAGGGTGTCTGTACAGAAAGGATCTGACTGTGAGGGCCTCTTTTACCACTAGTCTTAGTTGTTGTTGGTGAGTTATGGCGATCAAGCAGCTTCAACCATGTGAAAACTCTGTTCAAGGCTGCATTTCCGAGTTGTGTACTGTTTAGGTCGCAGGAATGGTACCCTGCCTTAATCTGAGGATGACCTGTACCACAGCGTTCCTGAGCAGACCCTTTGTCAAACCCACTGGAAGAAGTGGAAGCTGACATTACCTCAACTCCTGGTTTATCTGAATGTCCAAACTAACAAAGAATATTCAGAATAACAATTTAAATTATACAGTTGTTAAAAATATTTTAATTAATGTATTGAACATAAATTTTAAGCATTTAGAGATAAAGATTGAAGGAGCATCCGGCCCACAATGTGCCGACCTTTTAGCCCACTCTTAGATCAATCTAACCCTTTGCTCCCAAATAGTCCTCAATTTTTCTGTAATTCCTGTGCCCATCTAGAGAACTGAGACTTCTTTTTTCCGTCGTGAAGGTGTTTGGAATCTGCAGCACACTGCCTGAGGGGGTGGTGAAGGCAGGAACGCTTGTAATATTTTCAAAGTATCTAGAAGTCCAGTTGAATAGCCAAGGCACAGAAGACTGTAGCCCAGGTGATGATAAATAAGATTGTAATGGTTGGTTGTCATGGAGGTAACGGGCTGAAGGGCCTGTTTCAGTACTGTGATTTTTTCATTATGATAAATATTTTTTGATTATGTTCACTTTAAAAATATGAAAATATTAATGCTACTTCATTTCCTCACAACTGATCAAGTTAATTGAACTGGCTGACAGTTTCATGGAGATCCGCCAGCTATCTCCTCACTGGTGAGCTCATGTCAGACTTCCAGATGGGTGATGATTGTGGCCTCCTTTGTTTCCCAGGCTCTCTCCATTCTGCAGGTTGGAGCGTGACTGATGGGAATTCTCTGTCACTTTGGATTCTGAGGAGCTCAGTGGAAAATGTAGTTGAACAAATGCAGAGGAACAGCTGTCAGCAGGCTTGGGGCTTCCACACATGAATCTGCAGAAATCCCAGCACTGTTAACTATACCCTGCAAATTCCTGGGTCATGGGATAGACAACCAAAAGCTTGGTCAAGGGGGAAAATTGCACTTGTATTGGTAATTACATGGGTGGTGGGGCGTAGATGCATCTCTACCAAAGGAGGTATAAGGCACTCCGTCCCTCTGCTAGCCTGCTGATCAGCCTTGGGCAAGGTGTAGCAACCGCTTAGCCCCCCCCCCCACCCACCAATCAGGGTCACATGAAACCATGGGAGCAGGTGATGGATGGTCGTATGAGCAGCTGGTGCATATCACAAGTCCTGGTTATGCGACCACTGACACTAGGCAGACAGTCTCTGAAGAGTATTGACAACGGCTGGGGTCACCCACCTTGTAAAGACACTGCCCAGAAGAAAGCAATGGCAAACCATTTGTTTAGAAAGATATGCCAAGAGCAAACCTCATCACTATGATCGCCCATGTCATACAACACGGCACATAACGAACAATTAGCAATCACAGGTGCAAATTAGAATTATTACGAGGAAATTTATCTCATGTTCTTTGTGAGTAATTATTATACTTCAGATTGCTTATGGTAGGATTTAAATTTTAAGACTTAATAAAAATATCATATTAATATAATGTCACACTAAATCTCAGTCACTGAT
Organism: Mobula birostris; assembly: GCF_030028105.1. Taxonomy (NCBI): domain Eukaryota; kingdom Metazoa; phylum Chordata; class Chondrichthyes; order Myliobatiformes; family Myliobatidae; genus Mobula; species Mobula birostris. The sequence continues at coordinate 16,016,238 of NC_092380.1, read as the reverse complement.
GTGGGAAATAAACTGATCATTTTTGGAACTACAGATTTAACGTGGATGGGTGATTCAAGTTTGTACCATTCTTAGGTAAAATTTGAGCTATCATTTTGTAAAGTGTGTTTGCAGTGTAAATTATTGGTGCATTGGCTTCCATTAGGGACTTTGTGCATTTGATAGCTATTAGTAACTCGATATTCCCCACTGACTGTAATAGACCCTGTGTCAATACCTCTTCACTTCTGGAGATTAGCCACTAACTTGAGCTACAAGCAAAAGTTTCTTCCACAATCTGTTAATTTAAAAAATGAAGTAGCATTTTTTAGTTCCTTTGATGACATAGATGGTTGCTCTCTCTTGATTGGGATCGACCATGGATATTACGTCCTAGTTGTCTACATGAGAAACATATTATTATACAAACCAGGGCAGTACGATCCGGAGAGCCCGTGCAGCAGGCACCCTTTCTCCACACAGCTGATGAATCCAAAGAAACGGCAGATATCAACACAGTTTGGCATCAGTGGTGTTGCAGGAGTTGCCAGTCAGCATTGAGCTCAATGCAGGACTGCCTTAGGGACTAGCTCCAGATTTTTCCTCGGGGTTTACTCCCAAAGCCTTCCCCATGAGTCGGTATAGCCGCAAGGCAGTGAAATTTTGGGATCAGAGTTTTCTTTCTAGATTGCTGTGACCATGGTTGACGAGCCCCATCTTCCCAAAGTGACTGGTTTTAAGACCAGTAACGGACCTTTGCCCTTCTTCTGTCGATAGAAACGGTTCTGCCTGGCTTAGTAGCTAAGCCACACATGAAGGCCGGGAGCTGGACTTGGTTGTCAGAGGCTATTTGAGACGTACATCATTGGGAGCATTTTATAGCTAGTTGGAGCTTATCCCCACTAACACATAGTCATAGTCATACTTTATTGATCCCGAGGGAAATTGGTTTTCATTACAGTTGCACCATAAATAATTAAATAGTAATAAAACCATAAATAATTAAACAGTAATATGTAAATTATTCCAGGAAATAAGTCCAGGACCAGCCTATTGGCTCAGGGTGCCTGACCCTCCAAGGGAAGAGTTGTAAAGTTTGATGGCTGCAGGCAGGAATGACTTCCTATGACACTCTGTGAACACCCCTGGCTATAACAACCTTAAGGAACCAGTGTTCTGATATTCATTGTGAAAAGCTGTGGCCAGGAACTGATGCCCGTGACATTCCACTAGTTAAGTTTCTCAACCTGAAGATGACTTATTTATTCATCCCCATTAAGAGCAGGTGATCCCATGCTATAATTCTTAAAATGGCAGTAATCAATATTACATATGTCACAGTCCCAGATTCAATCCCCATTTTGCATCGTGTTAGCTGCAATAAGATGTGTAAATCACGTCACTCAAGGTGATTTTGTGTGGCTCTTTTGGGAAAGGATAGACAGAATGTTGTTCTCAGAAAAGTGATTATAGATGCTGTGAGCCTGCGAATCTGGGACCTGAGCAAAATTACTAGAGAGGAAAAAAATCATTCCCAATACCTTTATTCAGAATAAGAAGAAAGACTTGAATTAATCTAGTGCCTATTTTGGAGTGTGACTAAAATATTTTGCAGCGGATTTAGTCTGTGTTAGAATGTAAGATGTCTTTGTCAGGAATAAAAGAATGGCATTTAAGCTCTCCTGAAACCTCGCCCTTCTTGAAACCACCTTTTTCCCATGAATATTCTTCATCTTGTGCAATTCCAAAACTTTATTGCCCATTTTTTGATAGGAAGAGCCTAACCAGTCCAGACCCTGGCTGTCACCAATGTGCAAGCACATTGCATTAAAGGTTATTGGAAAAGACTTGGAAGCAGCAACCATAGTTAATTTATTTTCCCACATCTTATCTTAGGGGTACTGTAGTGTTTCTTACTTATTGCCTAGTTATCTTGATAACACAATTGCATTGGTGCTGTAATCTAATTAAATTTTCTATTAATCTTTTGGGATGGTTCAGTGGTTCCATTCAATATCAGAGAATGTATATAGTATACAACATGAAGTTCTTGCTCTTCGCAGACATCCACAAAAACGGAAGAGAACCCCAAAGAATGAAAACACAAAAAGAACCCCGAAGCCCCCTCTCCCCCTCCCATGCACAAGCAGCAGCAAAGCATCAACCTTTCCCCTCCCACTTATTTCTGCCTGAAGCATCAGCACCCTCCACCCACCAAGCAAGCAAAAGCAAAGCCCCCAAACAGACCATGATCTGCAGTCCATCCAACACTATTGTTCAGCCAAGACTTCGACATGCTGCAGGCGTGCGTTCGTTCTCTCTCTCTCGTTCTCTCTCTCTCTCTCTCTCTCTCTCTCTCTCTCTCTCTCTCTCTCTCTCTCTCTCTCTCTCTCTCTCTCTCTCTCTCACTCTCACTCTCACTCTCACTCTCACTCTCACTCTCACTCTCACTCACACACACACACACACACACACACACACACACACGGGACAGAGAGGTATCACCCTTTCCACAGCGAGAGGGGAGACCAAAAAACCCACAGCCGCTGTTATAATGTTACAGTCTGCCATGTTGGTTTTATTTCCAATATTGTGAAAGTATGTGATTTGAAGGCGGTCCTACAACTGAGATCACATCCCAACCCACGTGAGCATTGGGATAGGTGACCAGAAGCTTGGTTAAAGTGACAAAGGTCAAGAGGTTTACAAAGTATTTGCAACATAATTGTACATTCTTCTGTTGGCTTCATCAATTCTGATTTTCATGTTGTCTATAAGTTGTCTTCTTTCTCACCATGACTCACTCCTTCATCAAATCCACCTACTCCTTTCTCTCATGTACATTTAAGTGCATCTATCCTAGTCTCAACTACTGCCACTGTTAATGAATTCTATGTGTCCGAGTAAGGATTTTCCTTTTGACTTCCCCAGTGGCCATCTTATATTTTTGGTCCATGGCAGTATGACAAGAACATTTGTTTAAAAAAAATGAAGTGCAGAGTTTGGTTCTAGATTGCCAGTAATGAAGCAGTGAAAGTTGGGGTGTCACAATGGAATTATTCTGAAATATTTCCTAATCTTCATCTTTTATTGATTTGCAGAGGCGTAAAGAATATTTGAAGATGTACAAAGAAAGACAAGAAGCTTTGGGTAACTTGTATTTTTTAAATTAAAGTAGATGCTGATTTTACATGCAGTTGAACTACACAGCCAGGGTTTTTGCTTGGGGTTTTTTTTAAGGGCACATTCTCAGCACCAGCCATTTTCCAGCCACATTTATCACTCTGGAGTTCAACAGCTAGAGTTTCAGCTCTCGTTCATGACTGAAGTATGGTGATGAACAGACTAAAACTCTGCAGAAGCTTTTTCCACTCCTCTCCTGACTCTCATTGGGAATGAAGTTATATACAGGCTCTATTAAGTCTTCTAGCTTCATGTCATTTGTCCACGTGCAAATCTATATCTAACATCCCTCGTGAATAATCCTCATGTCATGAAATATAAGTGGTTCTTTGGAAGTGCTAAGCTCCTCCCAGCCCCTCTTTCTTCTGCTCTTTATTAAGTGCTTTCTTTGTCTTTTATGTGTCAGGATTTGTCCACTGGGGTTGGGTGGGATTACAACCGGAGGTCATGGATTGAGGGCGAAAGGTGAGAAGTTTAAGGGGAACATGAGGGGAAACCTCTTCACGCAGAGGGTGGTGAGAGAGTGGAATGAGCTCCCAGCATAAGTGATGCGTACAAGCTTGATTTCAAGAGAAGATTAGATATCAATCAAATCAACTGAGAAAGACACCCAAAGACACTCCCACTTGACTGGAAACATTTCCACTGAAAATATTTCACGGTTCCTTGCAGCTAAGAAATCCTTTAGAATTGTACTCACTGCTGGAGGAAATGAGGTAACCAGATTGGGAACGGCAAGGTCCCACAAACTACAACGTGTTAATGTCCAGAGAATCTAATGATCTTGGTTTTGGGATAGTTTTGGTAAGGATATTGAAAAGCACTCCCCTTCTGTATAATACTTCACAATCTTTTTGAGAGAGCTGGAAGTATTCATTGAAATACCAGCATTCATTTGGAACATGCTCTTCACTTTAATGTAGCTGTTTTGATTTGTCCTCGGAATGGAGTCTGGGACATCCAGTTTGTAGCCCTACCACCTCCATGACGAAAAGTAAGGGATCATCTAACTTATTCCGGGCAGGGTAGCTCAGTGGTATGGCAGGCCTCGACTCCGGGTCATTAACCGACATCCATCAGACCCTGCATAATCCTATAGATCAGGCAGGAGCTAACGTAACTCACTTAAAAAAAGATGGAGGGAGAAAACTGGGAACTATAGATTAGTTAGCCTGAGATACAGAGAGTGAAAAAATCGGTCAAAGTTAGCATAGATTTATGAAAGGAAAATCATTGTGCTTGACAGATTTACAGGCAGGATTTGAGTATGGAATTATTAGAGGGAGAAGCAGTGTATGTGGTATATTTGGATCTTCAAAAAGATTCAACAAGATTCCACATGAGAGTCGCATGTGGGAATGAAGAACTGATTGGCAGACTGGAAAGAAAATGTGCCCTTTTCCAACTGGCAAGCAGTAGCTAATGGAGTACCATGGTGTTCTAGCAATGGCCTGATGTATGAAGAGAGGAGTGACTGGACTTCTGTTTGCTAGAACTTAGAAGAGTATGAGGGGGACCTTGCAGAAGTTTAAGGAATCCTAATGGGACTAGACAGACTGGAAGTGTAATCCTAACTGTGCTGAAGTCTGAACGTAAGCCGTTTAGAACCAACATGAGGAATTTCATTCAAATGTTTGGTGAACCTGTGGTTTAGTTGAACCCAAGATATATTAAAGAAGAAATCGAGTTTATGTTTTTAGGGTTAATGTGATCAAATAATATTGGATCAACTGTGATGCTCTTAAGTGGCAAAATAGGCTCAAAGGGCCAAAAGGCCTTCTGCTACTCTTAATATCTATGTAAGGAAATATGTGCACAGAAGGAACTTGTATTTCTTCACTTATTTCACTTGTATTTCATAAACCTTTCTGTTTCACTCATCACTTTTAAAACACTGCTTTAATGTTTACATTTTGCTCTGTTTTTTATTTTGGTCACCTTGTCTAACCATATTGTGTATCTGTGTAAAATTGTCTTATTGTGCTCCTTTGAGAAGCTTGGGATATTTTATCAGGTTGAAGACTATATAAGTGTAGATTATTGGCATGTTTCAGATCTCAAAAGGTCCCAGTACAGTTTTTAATTCCTGTTAGATACTCTGCGCCCATTGCATTCTGGGAATACATGTGCTTCAAGATGGTTGTGTTGTTTCCTGTTTATTTACAGAGGAAGCTGATGAGTTAGATCAACTGGCAACCTCCAAGAAAGAGTCTATTCAATATGACCATCCAAATCACACGGTCACCGTGACAACGATCAGCAATATTGATTTGGCTGGCAGGAATTTATTCCCCCATTGTGCCAATCAGGTAACTAAATAGTTGAAACTGAAGGAGAGGCAAGGGCAGAATTATTTGATTGGTAACAATCTTAAAAACATATGGAATATTTTAGTATAAATATACGATTTGCCACTACGACATCTGCTATCATAACGCTGTCAGTTTTGACGAATGGTACGCAACTGAAACTTTCCAGAAGCTATCACTACTTGCTATAAACACAAGAAATTCTGCAGACACATAAATATAAAATTTGCCACTATGACATTTGCTATCATAATACTGTCAGTTTTGATGAATGGTACACACCTGAAACTTTCCAGAAACTATTACTACTTGCTATAAACACAAGAAATTCTGCAGATGCTGGAAATCCAATGCAACACACACAAAACCCTGGATGAACTCAGCAAGTCAGACAGCATGCATGGGAATGAACAAACAGTTGATGTTTCGGGCCGAGACCCTTCTTCTGGACTTACTACTTGCTGCTGCTCTCTCTCTCTATTCTCCTGCTGGGAATCCGCTAGTAGAGGACCAATAGGCCTCTATTCAATTACACTGCTATATAATCTTAGAGAGCAGATAATTCCACCTCCCCATCACAAAGACATGGGTGGTTGGTTAATTAGCCACTTTATGTGTAAGTGGTAGAATCTGGGGGGGAGTGAATGGGAACGTGAGGGAATAAAATAGGATTAGTGTAAATAGATGCTTGACAAAGGGCCTGTTTCTGTGCTGTGTGACTCTATAGATACTGTTCAGTCAGCAGCTCTAGGAGGAGTTTCAGTTCTAGGTTCTGTGTGTACTTGTACATCAGCAACTTGCATTTTATTAACACATATCACATAGTAAAAGGTGCAAGGCATTTCCCGGAAGTGATATCAAACAAAATCTGATATTTTGAGGAGCTAGGGTGAATGACTCCAGGCATGAAGGGATACGGGGAGAAGGCTGGAGATTGGGGCTGAGAGAAAAAATGGATCAGCCATGATGAAATGGTGGAGCAGACTCGATGGGCCGAATGGCCTAATTCTGCTCCTGTGTCTTATGATCTTATTGTTTGTTCGTTATGTGCCGTGTCATATGACGTTGGGGAGCATGCTATTTCCATGATCATGATTGTTCTTGGCAAATTGGTCTACAAAAGTGGTTTGCCATTGCCACCTTCTAGGCAGTGTCTTTATTAGACGGGTAACCCCAGCAAATATCAATACTCTTCGGAGATAAAACCGTAAGACATAGGAGCAGAATTAGGCCATCTGGCCCTTCGAGTCTGCTCCGCCATTCAATCATGGCTGATCCTTTTTTTTTTCTCCTCCTCCCATGGCTTCACATGACTCTGATCGGGGTCTAAGCAGGTGCTACACCTTGCCTATAGGTGACCTGCAGACTAGCAGAGGGAAGGAATGTCTTACATCTCCTTTAGTAGGGATGTATCTCTACACTGCTACCTTTATGGTCTTAAAATCTACCACTTTGTCCAGGCTACCTTTATAAGATAATATCAAATTTTGATAACTTGCAAATTGCCCCTATCTGTTACTCCAGAGCTGTTATTTCGACACAATTTATATTTTTATGCATTTTAATCTGCCTCAAATTTCAATAGGAAATAAACTGAATCTGAGCAGCTACTTCACTCTTCAATCTCATAACTGAGGAATTTACACTGTTGGAGGTATTCCTTTACTCTTCATTGCCACTGGAGACCAAGTGTGGGGGTTACTGAAATTGTCTTTGTGCTACAAATGTAAAGGAAGCATTCTTAAGGTTTAGAAAGCAAAAATCAGACTGGGTTCTTGTGGATTAAAAACATAACAGGAAAGTGCTGAAGCAGGGAATTCTGGAGGCCAAAAGAGGCCTTGAAATGTTCTTGTCAAGCAGGATCAAGAAAGTCCTAAGGCATTTTAACAAGAGGATAACTAAAGAGAGGGTAGGTCGACTCAAAGATAAAAGAAGGGAATTTGTTCTTGGAAGTCAGAGCAGGTGTCAAAGGTATTAAGTGAGTGTTTTGTGTCAGTATTTACTGAGGACGAGGATTTGGAGTAGTGTGAAGACAGAGCTGGGCATGCAAATGTGCTGTGATGTTTTAAGAATAAGGGGAGAGTCCAGGGTCTGATGAAAAGCATTGAGGTGAATAAGTCCCCAGGGCCCAGAATATTGAAAGAAGCAAGTGAGGAGATTGCTGTGCCTTTGATGAAGATCTTTGTGTCCTCCCTGGCAACGGGCAAGGACCCAGAGAATTAGATAGCAGCAGATGTCGTGCCTTTCTTCAAGAAAGGAAATAGGGATAACTCAGGTAACTATAGGCCAGTGAGCTTCACACTGGTAGGGAAGCCTTTGGAGAGGATACTGAGGGATAGAATTTGTGCACATTTGGAAAGGCATGTTTTTGTGTAGGCATGTTATGCCTTACAAATTTGATCAAGCTTTTTTTGAGGAGGTGACAAAAGAGGTTGATGGAGTGAGGCAGTGGACTTTATCTACATGGATTTCAGTAAGGCATTTGATAAAGTTCCTCTTGGTAGGTTGATGCAGAACATAAAGGTGTCTGGGATTAAGGGTGAATTGCAAGTTTAGATTCAAAACTGCTTTCCCCATAGAAGACAGTAGGGATGGAAGGCTGTTACTCTGGAGATCCGTAACCTTTGTTGTGGGGACTTCTGTTTATGATCAACAGGCAACCTCTGATTGTCTCAAGATGGCGCCAATAAGTATTGACTCTATATGTGCAGCTCTGAAGGAAATCATCAAAGATTGCCATTTAGGAATCCACAGACACAGCCACAAGTACTTCAGTAAGCAACATTGTTAAACAATCTATCAATATTCAAACCTAGCAAATCAGTGGACCCTGGACAGCAGAATTCATGCTGTGAATTCATTTCCCCTCTAAGAAAACAGGAGCATGGAAGCTGAGCCAGTCTGCAGGTACGATTGAAACACAGGCTTTAGACCCCCACTCCTGACTATCCTGCTGGTAAATATAGTGTCTCTGGAAAATAAAACTGAAGATCTCAGAACTAGACTGCAGTATCAGAGGGACATCAGGGACTGCTGTGTACTTTGCTTTACGGAAACATGGCTATCCCCTGCATCACTGCAGCCCGATAGCTTCACTATTCTCTGCAAAGACAGGACAGCTCAGTCTTTGAAAGGTAGATGAGATGGAGTATGCTTTATGATTAACTCATTGAGGTGCACAGATTCCGGGTCCAGCGTATTGATGCAATTACAAAGAAGCCACAACAGCAGCTATATTCTATTTGGAGTTTGAGGAGACTTGGTATGTCACCAAAGACTCTTGCTAGTTTCTACAGGTGTGCCTTGGAGAACATTCTAACTGGTTGCATCACTATCTGGAGTGGAGGAGCCACTGCACAGAATCAGAAAGTTATAAACTCAGCTAGCTCAATCATGTGCACTAGCCTCCCCAGCATTGGACATCTTTCTAAAGGCAATGCCTCAAGAAGGCGGCATCCATCATTATGGACCCCCATCATCCAGGACGTGTCCTCTCATTGCTACCATTAAGGAGGAGGCACAGGAGCCTGAAGACATCCTCTCATTGTTTCAGGGACAGCTTCCTCCCCTCCACCTTCAGATTTCTGAATGGAAAATGAACCCATGAACAGTACTTCACCTTTTATCGCTCTGTGTTTGCATCACTTAAGTTTTTATATATATCTTATTTAAAAGTTATATTTTTATTATTATATATTGCAATGTACTGCTGCCGCAAACCCACAAATTTCATGACATATACCAATTAATTAAATTTGATTCTGATTCTCATGTATATCAATGATTTGGATGAAAATGTAGATGGGTGGAGTTGTGGACAATGTAAAGGACTAACAAAGAATACGGCGGAATATAGATCAGGTACAGGCATGGTCAGAGTTTAACGGACAGGTGGAAATTAATCCAGGGAAAAGTGAGGAATTGCACTTCAGGAGGTAAAATGAAATACGAAAATATACGCTTAATGGGAGACCCCTTAATGACATCAAGGTACAGAGGGACCTTGGGGTCCAGATCCATAGTTCATTGAAAGTGCCTACACAAGCTGATAAGGTAGTAAAGAAGCTGAATGGCATATTTGACTTTTCAGAAATGGAAGTTGAATATAAGAGTCAAGCTGCAGCTTTATAAAACTTTAGTCAGACCGTACTTGGAGTATTGCATTCAATTCTGGTTGCCCCCTTATAGGAAGGGTGTGGAGAGGGCACAGAAGACATTTACCCAGATTCTGCTTGATTTAGAGGATTTGAGCTATAAAGAAAGGTCGTACAAACTTGCTCTCCCTGGAACTTCCAAGGGCCGAGGGGGAAGCCTGATAGACGTTATCAAAATTATGAGAGGCATAAGATGGGGTAGAAGGTCCAAATATTTTCCCCAAGGTAGAAACGTTAAACAATAGACATCATGCTTTTAAGGTTACGGGGGGAGTTTTAAAGGTGAAGTGAGGGCAATTTTTTAACGCAAAGAATTGTAGTTGTCTGGAATGGGTTACCAGGGGTAATTGTGGATTCAGGGGCGGTCTCATGGAACTTAAGAGGCTTATAGACACATGAAAATGAAGAGAATGGAGGTATTTGGAGAGAGCTTTAGTATAAATGTCATAAGATTTGTATGGCCTGTCCATTACTGTACTGTGTTCTATGTACTAATTGTGTTTAAGTGGCTTTCTTTTCTTATTTTTGGAGTCGGAAGAAAATGAGGAAGAGCAGGCACAGGAGAATGATGTGGAAGAGGAGATGCTTGTGAAATCCAACAACCCATTACCGAAGAAACGAGATGAGCCCATATTATCTGCAAAGTAGGTGGAGTATTTTGAAACATATCATTTGGTAAACTTTTAATCTATTTAGAGGTCAAGTGCAGCTAAATTGAATATGTGATGTCCTGTAGAACAGTATACTATAAACAGATCCCTGTTCAGTCTTTTCTGTCTTGCAGTGCCACGTCTGCCAAGCTCCTAGCTAAGTCTGACAAGTTGAGCCTCTGGCAAGCTACTTCAGTCATCAATTAGTAGTAGGTGGCAGAGTCTTATGTATTCAGCTTTGACATGTGATGTGGATTCCTCCAGCTGACCGACAAAGAAACACTTGGGAAGCATCTATCACTGTTCCTTTTAAGATTGCACCTCATTTTTGCTTGTCACCTCAAGTAAGGGCACAAGGAATTAATCGCCTAAGAGGAAAGTACATTTAAAAATACAGTACTGTGCAGAAGTCTGAGGCACGTATTTTTTGGTAGGAGGGTACCTAAGGCTTTTGCACAGTACTGTAAATGGCAATAAGGTTCGTTCCCTGATGACCTCGATGCCTTTTATGCTTGCTGTTAGGGAGTATTCTGGGGTTATGTGAATATAGCAGATATTAATTCAAACAAGAACCAGTCCAGTTCTTAAATGTAAATTGCAAGCAGTAAATTGATATTATAGTACTGTCAAAAGACTTTTGTACTTAAAATCTGCTTTACCCTCTTTTTTTATATAATGCATTGATGTCCATCCCTCACTGTAAGACCGAGGCTCACACCGTATATCCTCCCACGTTCCATTTTTTTGGGATTTCACTGGATCAGAGTCCCCTTGCCACTACGGACAGGGGAGATTGGTCTTAGCTAGGGGTCGGCAACCTTTTTGTCTCTGTGGGCCAGATCACGTATTAATGAGCAGACGGTGGGCCAGATAAATGCCATAAAAAGCTTGAAATATAGGAATTATCCATTGAAATATATCTAGTTATGTTTTGCCTCAAATTAATAAATAACGCATGCTAGAAAATCATTTGTGCTTAACCAAGGATGCCAATTAGTAATCAAAAAACTCAGTTTAGTTGCAATTTATTTTAATCATCTTTTGAATCTATTAAAAGGACACAAAGAATCTTTAAACATAAAATGTGTGAACATGATGCATTGAATGGTGGTAAATTAAGTATAATAAAAAGAAAATTTTAATGCAAACAGTCGATAAATCACTGTGAAACTTGATGCTGCTTGTTACTTGAAAGCTTCTCAATATTGGGTGTCAGACTTGTTGATGCCAAGAGCAAGACTTTATTCAGATGGGCATCAGTCAATCTTGTTCTCAAATGGTTCTTGGTGTGCTTCATTTTTGAAAATAATTGCTCACACAGATAAGTGCTGCCAAACAATGATGCCATCTTTTTTGCATGGTCCACTAAGTTAGGATTCTTCCCACTTGGATGAATATATTTTCAATAGAAGTCAAGCACTGACACATCTTCAGAATGAAATTTCGATCTCAATATGTCATCACACTGCATCTCAATCAATTCCATTTGAAAAGTTTCTGATGCAGTGTCCACTTCCACATCAAATGGAGTAGCAAACAGCTCGAACTCATTTGCATGCAAGTGAAAATCAGCAAAACGAGATGAAAACTTTTCTCAATTCTTGGACCATATTCACAAAAAATGCCTGGATCTTGTGCTTTACTTTTTTGAAAAGTGGGAAAATGTGCAAAATTTCCTTTTTGAAGCTGGTGCTCCCACAATTGCAGCTTTCTTTCCAATATGGCGGGTCTCGTAATATTGCCTGATATTTGCAACCTTCTTCACAGCAACATTTTCTAGGCAAATGAGACAAACTGGTATCTGAAAACCTGTGCGTGCATGGAGAGTATCTAATACATATTAGTAAGGTAGTCTGCCTTCCCGTCATTCGTATATACCAGTGTTTGGTTTGGAACAAAACGGAACCTGGGGCCAGTGTAACAACACAACATGCATGTCCATCAGTGTGGTCGCGTGAAACACCCAGAATAAGGAAAAATCGCTCGTGGGCCGGATAAGCATAGTATCCCAATATTTGCTCGCGGACCGTAGGTTGCCTACCCCTGGTCTTACCGGTGCATTGAAGAGTTTGATTTGCTAGGAAACAGTAGGTTGGAGATCTGGTGATCACTGAGGGATTGTGATCTGACTACTTTTCCCAAGCTAGTAAATACAAGTAATGGAAGTTATTTTAGTATTGCTGATGTGAGGTCAGGTGACCTGCAGCTTTCAACGTACATGATCAAAAATTTGCAGAATGAGAGCAAAAGCCCACTCACTTCACATCCACTGTAGCTGGTCAGCTGCTCATTCAGTTAGATCATGGCTGAATACATCTTAATCTCAACGTCTTACTTTCATGCTTCCATAAATTTTAATACCCTTGACTGATTAATAACCTCAATGCTGTATGTTTAGATTGACCATTATCCACCACCAACCCTCCAGCTTCTCACAACATGTAGAAATGTGGGAGTTCCAGATACCTGCGCTAGTCCTCGCATTGTTTCCTGAATCACCCTGAATAAACTGTTTTCAATCCCAGATTATTATTTTTTTTACTGGCTTGTTCTAAAATTTCCCATCAGAAGAAATAGCTTCTCTGTTCACTCTATCAATGCACTTAATCACATTAAACACTTCAGTTAGTTTATCACGTAATCCTCTGGATTCAAGGCAAGTAAATCATAGAATAGTTATGCTATAAAAGCAGTCTGTGCCAATTCCTAATAGAGCAATCCCATCAGATCCCTTCCCCTGTTTGTTTCCCATAGATTGACAAATTATTCTGCTCTGAAAGCATGTATTAATTCTAATCACCATCTCTACAAAGTGAATTCCATAACTGAACTACCAAATTAATTATTTTCTTCCTGCATCCCTGGCATTCTTTTCTCGGTTTTAAATCTTTGATTATGGTTTTGGTCCACTTATTAATGGAGATTGGCTTCCTTTTATCTATCTTTTCTTAAGCCAGTCATGGTCAGGCACATCTCTACAAATCTCTTCTTGGCCATCTTTCCTCCAAGGGAAATCTCATTGCATTAAACTAAGAGCAACACAAACAAAATGCTGGAGGAAAGCAGGTCAGGCAGCATCTACAGAGAGGAATAAACAGTCAGCGTTTCCGGCTGAGATCCTGAATCAAGACTGGTTTCCAGTATCTGCAGAATTCCGAACTAAATAATTCTAAATTGAGCAATTGTTTGGCCTTTCCCATTATTATTCTAAACCAGGTGTTCCCAACCTTTTTTTCTAATGCCTTGGACCCCTACTGTTAACCGAGGGGTCCATGGACCCCAGGTTGCGATCCACTGGTCTAAACCTAACGATCCACTGACTGACAGACCAGTAGGTCCAACTCTTTCAACAATCAGATCCAATAATGCCTCCTTCAGAAAGTTCTCAACTTTTAATGTTGTTCTAATCAATATCGGGGTAACTAAACTCCTTCTCTGTGATCACCACACTCCATTTCTTGTAAATTTCTGTAATTTGCCTGCCGATCTCTCCTCACAATTTTGTGGTCTATAGAAAACCCTTAGTAGTTCCATTCATGGTTAACTTTAACCATATGGATTCTATACTTGACCTCTCAAACACCCCTGTTCCCCAGGATTAATTAACTTCCTGGAGATAGTCTCACCTAACATTTTCTCTTCTCTTCCTTTTCAAAATCTTAGTCTTTCTTTTATTCTATTTTCATTGTTCATACTATCATTACCTTTATTTAAGCAACACACATAAAGGTTGCTGGTGAACGCAGCAGGCCAGGCAGCATCTCTAGGAAATGTTCTAAGTTTAAAGCACATTTACTTTCAAACTGTGTATGCAGTATACAATGCTGAGGTTCTTCTTTCCGCAGGCAGCCATGCAACAAACACCATGGAACCTGCTCAAAGAAAACATCAAACGCACAATGTGTGGGGGAAGAAAAGAACAAATCATGCAAACGGCAAAAAAATAAGTGAATAACACACAAAATATTAAATGTCAAACCGCAGGGTCCTTGAAACGGTCCATGAATGTTCAGTTCATTTTAGTGCTGTGTGCAGGCCTCAGATCCAGTCCGCGTCAAAGCGCCCCGATCAAAATCACGCAGAATAGCAACTTTAAAAAAGTAACCAGAGACACCTGTAACATGAACCACAGAGTCCTCTAAAAACGAGTCCACTCTATGAGCCACGCTGATCAAACCTTGCCCAAGACCCCTTGTCCTTCCTCTGGCAGCAGCGAGTGAGAGGGAGACCGATCAAACACAGGCAGGCAATGCGGAACACCCGCTTGCCTTCCGCTCTTGTCCTCGTTGATTTCAGTCTTGCTCGGCGCTTTAATTGGTGAGTAACGGGTTCGCGCTCCGCCAAGCCGCCCACTCTGTTCTCAACTAGCCGAATTCTCCCAGAGACCCCAAAAGCACCAGATCGCTGAGTTGGCCCAAAAACACATCATCAAAATGTAAAATTACAGGTTCCAATTGCACACAGATTTCTAGTTCATGCATTATATTCCTGATTATAATCCATCTGATCCTTATTGATTTCATCTCTACCTCCCTCCACCCTCTTCTTTATTTTTCCTGCAGATCTTTTAATTTGATATATTTAGTTTGTAAACCTGAGTGTCTTGTAACCACAGTTCAGAAACAGCATTCCTTCTATCTACACTTCATTAAAATTATTTCTTACACTCTGTGCTTGTAAAAAAAGTTATTTAAATCACACATTCCACTCTCAGCTCTGTTCTTCTCTCATGTAATTCATGTCCTAAAGAATCATTTCAGACTTCCAGCTAGTTATCTGTTTATTTAATAATTCTTTCCTTAAACATTAATATTTTAACAACTTGAATAATAAGTGCACAATAGTTTATAATTTCATTTACTTTGTAATCATTATTTTAAAAAAAACAATTCAAATTACTGGTTAATGTAAAACACCAGTGCTCTTTGTATTTCTTTGTTACTAGTAAAGTATATTAAATAGGCTAGGTTTCAAGTTTCATTTTAAATAGACTGAAGCTTCCTCACAATGTTTTAGACTTTGAAACAACTATCACTGTTTTGTTTTGCCAGGATTTCTTCGCTGACGTCTGCACTACACACAGCAAGTAGAAATAAGAAAGGAAAGAAGAGGAAACATTCTCGTGATAAGGTCCAGCCCCCCATCAAAGGCAAAACCACAAAATCACAAAGGAGAAAACGGACGGGAAAACTAGGGGGTGAGATGTGAGTCTCATGAACCCTTTCTCTTGGACCTCTCTGCTCCAAATCACACAAGAAGTGATATCAGTGCTTGAACTGAATAATCAAAATCTCAAGACCTCTTTGTAACTGGAGGCAGTTTGGCCAGAAGATTGTTTGCTACACTTGGAAGATGCCAGATCAATCCTTGTAAGGGTCCTGTGTTTGAATTTTGTTTTTAAGATAATATTTCTCCTCCTGATAAATATGAATAAGAGAGTATTTATTTTAGAACAAATGTTTCTTATTCAGGTCCTTGGCATCCAATATGCATTGTTCTTCATCTACCAAGTTCCTCAATCCACAACATGGCTGTCACCTGTGATATATGTGAAACCTGCTAATGTGGTCCATGTAACCTTACAGGAGTTTGGGCATCTCTTTGCCAATTACTTAAAATCTACAATGAGATAAAGGCTATTCAGTCCAGCCTGCTCTGCTTGGAGTTACAGGTATTCTGAGGTGGACTTTTATCTTCATTTGGCCTCTGCTACCTGTCCTGAAAGGCACACAGAAGTTCCACGAGGTACACTTGGAATATCAAATGATTTTATTAATAAATTTCTATCCTTTTTTTTTCCACTATGTCTTCTTTAAGCTCACTTGTGAAGGTGCCAGTTAAACCTGAGAGTCCATTACTGTGTTGATACGTGGGGAATTGGTTTCTGATTTGTTCCAGCTTAAGAATTTAGTGTTGCATCTTTGGCCTGATGCTGAATGTACAGGTTATATTGTTTTTTTTAACCTGACTGAATCCATTCTTTCAAACTATATTTTTTTACATTTTGTGAAATATTTTTATTCTCTAGTCAGCAACACTGGATCTTCAAAGGTTTGCCGTGTTCTCACAATAGTTAATGTACTGGTGTTGCTGGTGTTTTCTGGGGCAACCTTGAAGCTTCAGAACTGAACAGCTGTAAGGCGTCAACTCTCTTCAGCTGCTTTCTCCATTCTGCACCCAATAATTGATCTGTTGTTTGAAGGAACTTGATCCATTTGCAACTATTTCAACAACGTGCGTTGCAGCATTGGACAACCTATGGGATTACATTCAGCACGGAATCAGCTACAGGAGTTGCCAACATTTGTACGTATTTTGCAGAGCAAAATCATGTGGAATTGTCTTCTAGAAGGTGGAGTTTTGCAAAATGATAGGAGTGTATAATCCTTGCACTTCACACAATGCATCACCATGTCCTGCTATGATTGCTACTGATTTCTTAACAAAAAGCATGTATTCTTGCTGTCAGAAGTTGTATGATATTGTACAAACATATCTGTCTCAGTTTGGGAAGTCCCTGCAGTTCTCCTTTGTAGATGGGATTTCCCTCAGAATTCCCAAAAGCAATTCAGTGCTTTGAATTATTAATATCAAAGCTGATGGTCAAGGCTAAGCACCTACCTGAAGACTTTTGTTTTACTGGCAAGAGTCGCTATGGAGTACTTGTGTTTGTTTTCAAGTGAGCTTCCAGAGCACTGTTGGCTAGGGAGCATACTTCAGACTGACTACTGTGTTAATTAAGGAGTGCTCTGCAGTCTTTTGTGTTGGATGTGAAGCCGAGGCTCCTGTCCTCTCAGTGATAGAAGATCCCCTGGCACAGCTTAAAGAGTAGGGATGTTCCTGGCCAACATTTATCCTTCAAAATCACATTTTTTCAAAAAAAAAAAGAGAATTATCATATTGTTATCTTCACAAACAACAGGAATTCTGCAGATGCTGGAAATTCAAGCAACACACATAAAAATTGCTGGTGAACGCAGCAGGCCAGGCAGCATTTCTAGGAAGAGGTGCAGTCAACGTTTCAGGCCTGACGAAGGGTCTCGGCCTGAAATGTCGACTGTACCGCTTCCTAGAGATGCTGCCTGGCCTGCTGCGTTCACCAGCAACTTTTATGTATATTGTTATCTTGATGATTTTTGTGGAACCTTGTTGGCTTCTGTTTTCCAAATTACAATGGAGATCATGTTTTAAAAATACTGAATTGGCAGCTAAGTGCACTAGGACATCTTAAATTATAACACTAGTATTTTTTAAAAATTTATTTTTGCGATACAGCATGGAACAGGCTCTTCCAGCCCTGCAGCCCACTGATTTAACCCGTGCCTGATCACGGGACAATTTACAGTGATCAATTAACCTACCAACTAGTATGTTTTTGCATCACGGGAGGAAACCCATGCCCACGTGGGAAGGAACGTACAAACTTACTTAGAGAAGACACTGGAATTGAGCTCCGAATTCCAACTCCCTGAACTGTAACAGTGCCATGCTAACCACTATGCTACTTTAGTAAACGGGGGTGTAATCTTCTGTCCCAGAAGGAAGGTTTGTACTTCCCATTTGCAAATCAGAATAAAAACAAAAAAATGCTGGCAATATTCAGCAGGCCAGACTGCATCTGTGGGAAGAGCAACAGTAAACATTTCAGATGAAAGACCCTTCGTCAGATCTGGGAAGGAGACAAAATCTTGATAAGCTGCAGGGAGGATTGGGGAGGGGAGATGTCTGACAGAGTAAAACCAGGGGTAAATATCCCCCCTTCCTCCCTCAGCATCCTTGCAAGTTTCTTTTCTCCTTCTCAATTTTGTTGACGTGCCTTCCACTTGAAATGTTAATTCTATTTCTCTTCCCACAGACATAGCCTGATTTGCTATTTCCAGAACTTAAAGTTTTAATTTTAACTTGCCATTCAATGTAGTGTAAAGAAATGATTTATAATAACTAATTTGTTGTCTAACATTGATTATAGAGAGCTGTTACAGTCTAGGGAGGCTAAATGTTGCATCAGTCCTTTAGGCTGGATTCAGAACATTCACAACTTTCAGGATCTTGATCATATTTTATATCCACTTCATTTGAATGCATCTTAAGGAGGTGCATTGGCAAAGATTGGATACAGAGGGCAGAAAGACAAAAAAGAGAACAAGGAGTTCCACGATTATGCTTTGAGAAATCCTTTGCCAAGTTTCTTGAATCTGGTGGAATGCTCATTCGGCAATTGAATATGGAGTTTAGCAACATTATCAGTTTCGCAGTTGGAAAAGGTCAAAACTTTTGGAATGCAATGGTAAGAAGGGTGAAAAGTGAACAAGACAAAGTGGAACACTAGAGCTGGAAATTGTCCAGTGTTAAATACATGGTGCACAATTGGAAATGTGTTTTCTGTGAGGGTCTGCTGCTGTTAGATGTGTTGTGTACAACAGATCTTTCAAGCTCAATGTGCCTTTCCTTGGTTTGCACGGCTAATGCTGGTTGGTTATGGGAACTGGGACATCATGGATTGGATCCTGGTATTTGGGAGATGGGTGGTGGTGTGCAAGGATGAACAGAGAGGTAAGGGGACCTACCTGCAGACTGTTCCAGAGACTCTTCCTTGATCACTTAACTCTGCCCTGCATTGTCATTAACAAGTGTTTCCTGAGTGGCATAATTGTACCTGTTTCAACCGCTTCCTCTGACAACTCATTTCATGTACTTTTCACTGTGTGTGAAAAGGCCCCTCTTAAATCTTTCCCGTCACACTAAATCTGTGCCCCCTAGTTTTGGATTCCCCTATCCTGGGGAAAAAGCCTGCTACCATACACCTTATCTATGCCTCTTAGAATTTTAAACATTTCTATAAGGTCACCCCTCATTCTACATTCCAACAAATAATGACGTAGCCTGGCTAATCTTTCCCTACAATTCAAGCCTTCTAGTCATGGCAACTTCCTCACGAGTTCTTTTCTGCACTGCTTTCCAGTTTAGCTGTGCCCTAGCCATAACAAAGTGACTAAAACTGTGGACAATAATAATAAAATGTACTGCCAGGTGCTTTGATGTGTGACGACTATCAACACCATTTACACTAATCTTAGTTCGTCCTCTACATTTCTCAACAACCCCCACACAGATTCTATTATTCATTTGCACTCTAAGGCCACACAGAACATGAGTTGAAAAGTCATGTTCTGTAGTGAAGCTGTAGCTTGCGGAATCCGTTCAGGCTCGGCCTGGTTCGGGAGCCTGATGGCTGCAGGGTAATAATTGTTACGAGCTGTCTGACCACGTGGCTTTTCTTCAGATGCTCAGCTTTCCTCCCACGTCCCCAAGTCGTACGAGTTGGCGAGTTAATTGGCCGCAGTGAATTGCCCCCAATATGTAGGTGAGAGGTAGAATCTGGTGGGCGGGAGAAGTACTGATGAAGTGGAATTAGTGAGGGTCGTTAACGGTGAGCACAAAAAGCGCGGGAGGGTTTGCTTCCTGTGAGTCAGAAATCTGATGAAAGGCCATTTCGTTGAAATTGTTAACTCTTGCTCCTCTGGTATAAGGAGCAGTCGAACAGTTCCAGTACACTGCGTAATGTAAATTCTGTAGCAGCATTTTGCCATTTAGGCGTTAGCGCTCGCGTCCTAGCAAAAGTGCAGAAAGTTATCTGACTTCATTGTGAGATCTTACTTTGCACAGATTGCCCGCTAGTTTTGCTCAACACGGTGATCTCACTGCGAAACTACTTCGGCCTGGGCTGTGAAAGGCGGGTCATAGAAATGACCCCGGGAATGAAAGGATTGAAGTAAGAGGAGCGTTTGATGCCTGTACTCTTTGGAGTTTAGAAGAATGAGGGGGGAAAGTCATTGAAACCAATCTAATATTGAAAGACCCAGAGTGGACGTGGAGAGGATGTTTCCTATAGTGGCGGGGTCTAGGACCAGAAAGCACAGCTTCGGAACAGAGATGAGAAGGAGTTTCTTTAGCCAGAAGTTGGTGAATCTGTGGAATTCATTGCCACAGACAACTGTGGGTGCCAAATCATTGGGCATATTTAAAGCGGAGGTTGATACATTCTTGATTAGTAAAGGCGTCAAAGGTTACGGGAAGGCCCGAGAATGGTGTTGAATAGGATAATAAATCAGCCATCAGTGAATGGTGGAACTGAATGGCGCAATTCTGCTCCTAGGTATTATGGTCTTGTAAATAATTATTTTGTCCTTTCCTACAAACTCCTATTCCATCGCTCGCCAGCAGATGTGCCCATTGAAGCGCACTTGGAGGCGGTTCCCTCCGTAATTGACAGCACAGCCCACCAATGAGCCTATGCTCCGAGTTTCGTACTCTCCAATTAGGGGCCGGCGTTGTCCGGCCCTGGTGATTGACAGCCGCTGATTGTCCCGCACCACCAGGTACGATGGGTTGTAACCGGGCAGCTGCGAGTTGATGTCAGATTGGAACTCCTAAAACCTGTCCAAAAAGCGCCGCGTGTAAGTTTATTCAATGTACTGGAAGTCTGTGAAGGAGGCAATCATTTGAGCGAACTTAATGAATGTTTGCTGAAGTAAATTTGGCAGCAAAATCCAATTTTGACCACGGACTTCGGCAAAGCGTCACTTTATAGACAATAAAATGTCTTTTAAAGAGCAGCATTTTAAAATACTGGGGAATTATTTTCGAGAGCTTGGAATATTGCTGCTTGTGAATTGTGCAGGCATGTTCTCGGGATGTGTGCTACATTGAGCTTGCTACTTGGATAACTACAGATTTGCTGCATTTCTTGACAAACAATTCCGAAATTGAGCCTCGGCTGCAAATATCTAATTGATATTTATGTAACTGGCGTCTTGTGGGGACGAAGGGAATTTGCTCTGGTCCCTGGTTGTAAGCATGAGGCGACAAATGACCAAGTCCGCAAGGAGGGTACAGCCATGCATTGTGTCTTTTTAAGGCAATTACAACTTTTAACTTGATGGCTCCGAGTGAGTTTTCGTGGATAATGTTTGTCGTTAACCCACGGGCCTGCTTGAAGTTCCAAGCAAATGTTTTTGACAGGAGCAGGTGCCAGAATTGTTTCAAAGCCTTTGATCTCCATCGAAAAGACTGCGGTCGCGATGACAACCAGGTGAAACACGAATCGAGCTTTAATAATTAATATTTTATTTTGTATATTAACGGAGAGCCCCTGCCATCAGCGCGCAGAGAGAGGGAGAGGTTGAAAAGGCACAGCTTGGCCTATTAAAAATACATGCTAAGTTGAGGAGTATTGATGATCAGAATTAAAATAGTTTACATGGGTGCATTTCCTGTACTTTCTGTTGGTCAAAGGGCTGCATGCCGAGAAGTCTGGTTAAGGTATGTACAGTTATGAGAGTAACACTCTCAAATTGCTGGAAGTTTCTCAGCAGGCCAGGCAGCATCTATGGAGAAGAGTAAACAGTGGACGTTTTGGGCCTAGACCCTTCCTCGGGACTGGGAGGGGGGGAGATGAGAAGTCAGAGTAAGAAGGTGGGGTGAGGGGAGGAAGAAGTATAAGGTGATAGGTGAAACTGGGAGATGGGGAGGGAGGGGTGAGGTAAAGAGCTGAGAAGTCCATTGGTGAAAGAGAGAAAGGGCTGGAGGAAGGGGAATCTGATGGCGGAAGATTATAGAAGAATGGGAAAGGGAGGGAGCTGCAGAGGGAGGTGGTGGGCAGGTAAGGAGATAAGGTGAAAGAGGGGAATAGTGAAGGAGGGGGTTGGGGCAATTACCAGAAGTTTGAGTAATCGATGTTCGTGCCATCAAGTTGAAGGTTCCCCAGGTGGAATATGCGGTGTGAGAGACATAGATAGGGTAGACAGAATCCTTTTCCCAGGGTAGAAATGTCAAACACTGGAGGCCATTGGGTTACGGTTAGAAGGGGAATGTTTATAGATGTGTGAGGGGAGAGTCCTACACAGAGGGTGGTGGGTATTTGGAAAGCCTTGCCAGGGGATATAGTAGAAACAATAGCAATGAATCAGAAAACACAAAATACTCTGCAGATGCTGGGGTCAAAGCAACACTCACAACACGCTGGAGGAACTCAGCAGGTCGGGCAGCATCCGTGGAAAAGATCGGTCAACGTTTCGGGCCGGACGAAGGGTTCTGGCCCGAAACGTCGACCGATCTTTTCCACGGATGCTGCCCGACCTGCTGAGTTCCTCCAGCGTGTCAATGAATCAGATTTCTGATTCAATTGTCTCTGAAAACAGAGTATTCAGTATAGATGATCAGGCAGGCAATGGAGGGACAGACCATGTGCCAGAGGATGGGATTTATATAATTTAGCATTGTGGTTGGCACAGATATGGTGCGCTGATTGGCCTCTTCCTGTGTTATGTTCTGCTGTTTCTATGTTTCTGAGATAGGCAGTATAATAAGAAATTTGTAACTTTGATACTGCCATGTGTGAAGGCTGGATTAATGCAAGGGATGAAACCATTCAGCTGGTGTTTATGTTCAGTACCGATTTCCCATTACTCCTATCCATCACAGTCCTTTCTCTCTCAAAATTGCACTTGACTGCACCTCCTTCACATCTACTCTACGTGGATTAATTGGAGAGGATGTTTCCGATGGTGGGAGAGTCTAGGACCAGAGGACCCAGCCTCAGAATAGAGGGGCGTCCTTTTAGAATGGAGATGAGGAGGGATTCCTTTAGCCAGAGAGTGGTGAATCTGTGGAATTCATTGCCACAGGCATTTGTGGAGGCCGAGTCTTTGGGTATAATTAAGGCAGAAGTTGATCGATTCTTGATTAGTCGGGGCATGAAGGAATACAGGGTGAGGGCAGGAGACTGGGGCTGAGAGGAAAAGTGGATCAGCCATGATGAATTGATGAAGCAGACTTGATGGACCAAATGGCCTAATTCTGCCCCCTTTTCTTATGGTCTAAACCACTCTCTGGGTAAATGAAATCCCTGCAAATCCTTTGGATGTATTGGTGACCTACTCACCTGTCCTCATTGTTTCCCGGTGGAAAGCATCCTTAATTTAGCCAGCCCTTTCGGGTCAAGGACACCTTGCTGCTTTTGCAGTTCTGAGGTGGGCGATGAGCACCCTCTGTGGGATCTGCAGACATGCCACAGGTGAGGCAGGAGGTGCTTAACTGCGCGTGTGGGTAGTTTGGGAGGTAATGCGCTTCTGTTGCCTTCTTCATGCTCTCATGGATACTGAATACTCTGTTTTGAGCAGTTATAGGCTATGAGTCAATGATGATGCTCGATTGCTTCCTGAGAAATTTCAATTGGTTCAGCATGGACTAGATGGGCCAAAGGGCCTGTTCCTGTGCTGTACTTTTCTATGACTCTAACCTCAAAGTCCTTTCCCTGTCTAGCTGGCGATAGAGCTCAGCATAATGTGCCTGTTTCAGGAGACTAATGTCGGGGATGCAGATGATGTGCCTCACCCTTGGATCCGGTTGTATGTGATTAAAAGGTCTGCTGGTGGTTCTTACTGACGAAGTTGTAGGAGTTGAAGAGGTGGCATTGGTGTTACCTCTCCAGTGCTTTGCGATACCTTCTGCAGGTAATCCACATCACTTCTGCTCAGTACCGGGCACCGGAGTCTTGAATGCTCTTTCCTCATACGGTCAGAGAAATTGTTACTGAATTTCATGAGGCCAAAGGTATGGAGAGTACTCCATGTTTTCTGGGGTTTTGTCACTCATTCGATATTGTTGGGAGTGATAGCATTATGTGGCACGGGCAGCTTGTTTGTGAACCTTCATTTACAGACATTTGATATAAATGCTATTCTTTCTTGTTCATCAGTCAACAAGTCAGCAAAGTCTAAGATGTTGTCCTCGAAGTGTACTCCTACGCAAGTGTCATCTGCTTATTGTAAAATTGTTGGCCAAATGTCAGTTCTAGTGTAAACTACAGAAAATGGATGGTTTCCCTTTCTTCCTACCCGTTTGCTGTACTTCACTGGGACGATTGTGAAGATGAGATTTATTGATACGCTTTTTATGAATTAGCTTTGAACTTCCATGAGAACTACTTTCACTGTGTTTTCCCTACCAGACTCCAAACAGTTCTTAGCATTCCCTTTCTGGAGAAAGGATACCATGTACAATTTTTAGCATCTTTAATCTGTTTATTAAGAAGATATAAAATTCCTTTCACAAACAAGAAACAATCTGCAGATGCTGGAAATCCAAGCAACATACACAAAATGCTGGAGGAACTCAGCAGGCCAGGCAGCTTCTATGGAAAAGAGTACAGTCGATGTTTTGGGCCAGAGCCCTCTTTTTGTCATGTATTTGCTGATAATTTAAAGCTGAATCTTTCTTTAAATCGGGGGCTCCCAACCTTCTTTTTATACCATGGACCAATACCATTAAACAAGGGGTCCGTGGACCCCATGTTGGGAACCCCTAGTTTAAATAGTTTAGAATGTTACCCTGTTGAAAATGGTTTGCTGATGTAAGGTCTCAACCCAAAACTTTGACTGTCCCTGTACCTCCTGCAGTTTGTTTTTCTTTTGCTTCAGATTACATCTGTACCCTTTTGTGTCTGCTCTCTGAAATGTTACCCATTGTGCCATGAGACAACTGTATGACAAAAGGTGCATGTCGAGTATTTTTCCTATGTCTTCTGAATAAAGTATTGTGTTATATAATAATGGGTGGAAATTGGTATGTGGTGGGAATGAGAACGAAACCAGTGTAACACACTGAACTTGGGTCTTTGACAATAGGTTTCAAGTCTGGCCCACACTGATCAGAGGCACTCTCCTGATTTATAAAGGATATGAATGAAGTAAACGATGCAAGTTGTGATGGGCTCCCATCAGACATGGCTATTTGGGGTGCCACGATAGCATAGTGGTTAGCATGACACTTCACAGCACAGGTCATCTGGGTTCAATTCCTGCCGCTGACTGTAAGGAGTTTGTACGTTCTCCCCGTGACCTCATGGGTTTCCTCCCACAATCTAAAGACATAACAGTGTGTCGGCCAAATGATCACTGAAAATTATCCTGTGACCAAGCTAGGATTAAATCGGGGGGATTGCTGGGCGTCATGGCTTGAAGGGCCAGAAGGGCCTATTCTGTGCTGTATCTCAATAAAATAAAATTAAATTAAAAAATATAAATTGAGAGAAATGCTGAATGGCTTACAGAGAAAATTAAGAACCTTGTGGCATGGTGCAAAGACAATAACCTATCCCTCAACATCAGCAAGACGAAGGAATTGCTTGTTGGCTTCAGAAGGAGTAGCAGACCACACGACCCAATTTACATCGGTGGTGCGCAAGTGGAACAGGTCAAAAGCTTTAGGTTCCTTGGGGTCAATATCACAAATAACCTCACTTGGTCCAACCAAGCAGAGTCCACTGCCAGGAAGGCCCACCAGCGCCTTTACTTCCTGAGAAAGCTAAAGAAATTTGGCTTGTCCCCTAAAACCCTCACTTAATTTTTATAGATGTACCGTAGAAAGCATTCTTCTAGGGTGCATCACAACCTGGTATGGAAGTCGTCCTGTCCAAGACCGGAAGAAGCTGCAGAAGATCATGAACACAGCGCAGCACATCATATAAACCAATCTTCCGTCCTTGGACTCACTTTACACCGCACGCTGTCGGAGCAGTGCTGCCAGGATAATCAAGGACACGACCCACCCAGCCAACACACTTTTCATCCCTCTTCCCTCCGGGAGAAGGCTCAGGAGCTTGAAGACTCGTACGGCCAGATTTGGGAACAACGTCTTTCCAACTGTGATAAGACTGCTGAATGGATCCTGACCCAGATCTGGACCGTACCCTCCAAATATCCTGACCTGCCTCTCGGTTTTTTTGCACTACCTTACTTTCCATTCTTCTATTTTCTATTTATGATTTATAATTTAAATTTTTAATATTTACTAATTTTTACTATTTTTAATATTAATATTTGTAATCAAGGGAGAGGAAAGCACAGAATCAAATATTGCTGTGATGATTGTACGTTCTAGTACCAATTGTTTGGCGACAATAAAGTATAAAGTAAGAGAAATGGGACTTAAGAAACTTTTCAGCAAGGGGCCTGCACAAACACCGTGTGTTAGCTGGCTTCCCTCTGTTGTATAGTCCTGTGATTCAATGAAATGGATATAGGGCAGTTCTGCATGGTAACAATGGATTAAGTCTCATGTCAGGAGATTTTCCTTTAGGTTGCGGGATATTGTTTGAGGCTATAGAGCAGGGGACCCCCGACCGCTCGGTTAATGGTAGGAGTTCATGGCATAAAAAAGACTGGAAACCCCAGCAGAGCATTGCTAATGTACATCCAACTATTTTTTGGAATTTAGCTTACTCCAAGAAATGGTACTGTAGAGGGAAGGAAGTAAATGACTCACTTATTTAAATATACAGTCATTTGTGGTGCACAAGCACACGTATGGGCACAAAGGCACACACACGCATAAACATTTGCACGCACGTTGCTGGAGGACCTCAGCAGGTCAGGCAGCATCCGTGGAGGGGAATAAAGGGTGTGGACTGTTTATTCCCCTCCATGGGTGCTGCCTCGCTTGCTGAGTTCTTCCAGCATTTTGTATGCGATGCCCAAAATTTTGGAGGTTTTTGATTAGAACTGAGGGTATGATTGTATTGAACACTGAGCTGTAGTCAATGAACAGCAGCCTGATGTAAGTATAACTATTGTACAGGTGATCAAAGGTCGAGTGGAGAGTCAGTGAGATTACATTCGCTGTAGACCTATTGTGGTGATAGGCAAATTGAAGTGGGTCCAGCTCCTTGCTGAGGCAGGAGTTGATTCTAGCCACGACCAACCTCTCAAAGCACTTGATCGTAATAGATGTGAGTGCGACTGGGTGATAGTTACTGAGGCAGCTCACCCCTGCTGTTCTTGGTCACTGGTATGGTTGTCGCCCTTTTGAAGCAGGTGGGAACCTCCAAGTGCAACAGTGAGGGATTGGAGATGTCCTTGAACACTCCTGCCAGGTTTTCAGAGCCTTTCCAGCTACACCATCATGGCATGACGCCTTGCAAAAGTTCACCTTCTTGAAAGATGTACTGGCGTCGGCCCCCCCCCCCCCCCCGCCGAGACGTAGATCACAGGGTCACTGGATGCTGCAAGGATTCTCAGAGATGTAGTTTTATTCTCTCTCTCAAAGTGAGCACAAAAGATGTTGAGCTCATCTGGGAGTGAAGCAGCTCTGCCATTCATGATGGTAGATTTCACTTTGTCGGAAGTAATGGCCTGCAAATCCTGACATGCATCTGATTCCATCTCTTACCTCAATCGGAGTGTTCTTTTTGTTCGTACGATGGCCTTCCATAGGTCGTACCTGGACTTCTTGGATAGTTCTGGATCAGCAGACTGAGAATCTCCTGGTTCATCCACTGCTTTTGCTCTGGGTATGTCTGGTATGTTCTCGAAGGCACACACTCATCCACACAGGTCTTGGTGCTGGTGACAACTGTGGCGTATTCATCAGACCCGAAAGTGAATCTCAGACTATTGACGAACTGCTCTATGAGCAGATGGTTTAACCATATAACAATTACAGCACGGAAACAGGCCATCTCGGCCCTTCTAGTCTGTGCCAAACTCTTACCCTATCCTATTCCCGCCGACCTGCACTCAGCCCATAACCCTCCATTCCTTTCCTGTCCATATAGCTGTCCAATTTAACTTTAAACGATAACATAGAACCTGCTTCAACCACTTCTGCTGGAAGCTCGTTCCACACAGCTACCACTCTCTGAGTAAAGAAGTTCCCCCTCATGTTACCCCTAAACTTTTGTCCTCTAATTCTCAACCCATGCCCTCTTGTTTGAATCTTCCCCACTCTCAATGGAAAAAGTCTAACCACGTCAACTCTATCAATCCCCCTCATAATTTTAAACACCTCTATCAAGTCTCCCCTCAACCTTCTACACTCCAAAGAATAAAGACCCAACTTGTTCAACCTTTCTCTGTAACTTAGGAGATGAAACCCAGGCAACATTTTAGTAAACCTCCTCTGTACTCTCTCAATTTTATTGACATCCTTCCTATAATTCGGTGACCAGAACTGTACACAATATTCCAGATTTGGCCTTACCAATGCCTTATACAAATTCAACATTACATCCCAACTCCTATACTCAATGCTCTGATTAATAAAGGCCAGCTAGTTTACGCTTGCAAGCATTCAGAGGCCAAATTCCAAGCTGTTGTCAGCTCATTCACTGAAGCATGCAAGAGAATGGGTCGTGCCCCTATCAGTGTGACGGAAGTCCTCTGCTAACTTGCTTTCACTGTACAATACTGCCCTCTGACAGCAGAAGTCTATGATGAAATTCTGGAGCTCATGCTCCACTGCTTTGTAATCTTGGGAGCCACCAATTAACAAAGTAGGTACTGATGAAGAGTATCGGCCGGAAATGTCAGCTGCTTATTCCTGTCCATAGATGCTGTCTGGCCTGCTGAGCCCCTCCAGCACATTGTGTGTATTGCTGCAGATTTCCAGCATCTGCAGTATTTCTTGTGTCTATGTTTTGATGAAATTTGCTATCACTTTCAGTGCACCAGGGCAACCTTTGGTTAATTGAGGGAAAAGTCAAGGACTGAAACCTGGTGCAGAGCACAGTCTGTTTAGCCGCAGTGATTCCTGTCTTTCCGTACTGCCTGTAAAATCCTCCGAATCCACTGAAGATGGATTTTCAATGTTCATGGATGGATGGATGTCATTTCTTCAGCAGGCCAATATCACCAAAACCGGGTTTGTTGGGCAGGCCACATCGCTTTCATGCTTGCCACCAGACTCCATTAAAGTTCCATTATATAGCTGGAGATTACCAGGCAGACAGAGGACGTTGTCCACAATCCCCTAGAAGAAAAAAAGGGAATGCAACATCTGCACTGACACTAAGGAACTTCTGGCCTGTGGTCATCCAAAGAAGGAGCTTTCAACTTGGAGCCATGTGTCAAGAGCGGGCAGAAGCCTTGTGTACATATCTCAAGGAGTGCACCACCTTCGAAGCTACAAACTTGTCCAACCTGTCTTGACACCTCCTCTTCCCTCTGGCGCCCTGTAACTCCCACAATGGGATCATCATTTGTCTCAGAGCTCACAGAATCTAAAGGGAAGGAGGTTCTCCTCCATTCCAAGGTACTGCCCCTTGTGAAAACAATAAAATTTCAGTACAAAAGCTGCATTGAGGCAAAGGGTTTGAGGAGTCAACTGCCCCTCGTGCATTGGTATTGGATTATTATTAACTTGTGTACTAAGGACCACAACCTTGTCATGTTCTGGAGGCTTGCATGCCTCAATGACCCTGAGAAATATGGTGGCTGGAGTCAGGACTTTGTGCTTTGGCTCTTTGTAGACTCAGCCATGCCAATCAGGTCAAAGGGTGGATGACAGAGGAAGAGTGGTCCATCAGTCCTCCAGGTTTAGGGGTTCAGGTCAAGGCTAACAAACCTGACTGAAACAAAATTGTTATGGATACAGCAATGGAGAATCCTTCTACATCTGCGTGGTCAAGGACAGACAGATGGAGGACCTTCATTGTTGCCCTAAATGCCAGCAGGTGTAATGGACAACTCATATGTACTAAGATGCTGTGAATAATTAGTTTTGCATGCCATCCATAAAGGTCATTTCAAAGCGTAACCACTTTGAGGTAGTAAAGTTGAAGTTGAGTTCATTGTCCTATACGCAAGTACATGCAGGTGCAATGAAAAGCTTACTTGCAGCAGCCTCCCAGGCAGAAAGCGTCATATAAGCAACATTCACAAGAAAAAGTGTGCATTAACCATAAATTATTCACAATTTTTACAAGAATGACACAATCTAGGTATGAGGAATGAAGTATACTTTAGTGCAAAGTGATCAAAGTAGTCATCATGTTGCTAAGCTGTAGTGATTAGGGTTTGCTGGTTGGTTTATGAACTGAATGGTTGATGGGAAGTAGCTGTTCAAGAACCTGGAGGTATGGGACTTTAGGCTTCTGTACCTCTTGCCTGATGGTAGCTGCGAGAAAATGGCATAATCTGGATAGTGGAGAGCTTTGATGATAGATCTTTTGTAGACTCAGTGGTTTCTGAAGTACAAAACAAAAACAGTGACAATGCTGAACAGTGTTACAGCTATAGTTCTTAGAAGTTAGATTGAAAATAGTAGAACAATTGTAATGTATGTAATGAATAGATCTACACAAACTGCTGGAGGAACTCAGCAGGCCAGGCAGCATCTATGGAAAAGAGTCTTGCTGAAGGGTCTCAGCCCAAAACATTGACTATACTCTTTTCCATAGATGCTGCCTGGCCTGCTGAGTTCTTCCAGCAGTTTGTCTGTGTTGTATCTGCAGATTTTCTCTTGTTTGTAATGAATAGACCTGCTGGGAGCCATCTGCTCATCAGTATAAAGGGGAAGTCATGGCTGGGTTA
Source organism: Mobula birostris (assembly GCF_030028105.1). NCBI lineage: Eukaryota > Metazoa > Chordata > Chondrichthyes > Myliobatiformes > Myliobatidae > Mobula > Mobula birostris. Next base: position 15,985,594 of record NC_092380.1, on the reverse strand, counting down.
AGGATTTGAGGAAGAAATTATGGTGCGGACACTGGTAGGCCTTAATGGTCTGTGCAAACTGGTGACCATCGGATCTCCATGTCTTAATGTCTTTACTCGCAGTGCTATGTGCTGGTCAGGGCAGGAATAGAATGATAGTACAGGTGAATGAGTGGTTAAGGTCAGGGCAGGAATAGAATGATAGTACAGGTAAATGAGTGGTTAAGGAAGTGGTGCAGGGGGCAGGGTTTCAGATTTCTGGATCATTGGGATCTCTTCTGGCAAAGGTATGACCTGTACCAAAAGGAAATTTTACACCTGAACCCAGGAGGGACCGATAACCTTGTGAGCAGGTTCGCTTGAGTTGTTCGGGAGGGTTTAAACTCAGTTGGCAGGGGGATGGGAAGCAGTTTGATGGGCCAGTTGGTATACAAGTCAATGCAGTGTGTAGTGAGACCGTGAGGATGGACAGGCAGCTGATAGGGCAAAATTGCCGTCAGTGAGATGAGGTGAAGTGTAACATGGAGGTACAATCGAAAAGAGTGATGAATACAGGTCTGAACGTGTTATATTTAAATGTACACAGTGTACGGAATAAGGTAGATGAGTTTGTGGCGCAGTTAGAGATTGGAAGGTATGATGTTTTGGACATCTCTGAGACATGGCTGAAAGAAGATCATAGTTGTGAGATTAACATCCAAGGATACACATTGCAATGAAAGAACAGGTAGTTAGAGGGAGTGTGGTGGCTCTGTTGGTAAAAAATGAAATCAAATCCTTACAAAGAGGTGACAAAGGATAGGAAGATATAGCATCCTTGTGGGTAAAGTTAAAAAGGTTCTGCAAGGGTAAAAATAAACCTTGATGGAAGTTATGTACAGGCTCCTGAACTGTAGCCAGGATGTCCGATATAAGCTTCAATGGGAAATAGAAAAGGCATGTAATAAGGGCAACGTTATAGTTTTACGAAAGGGATTTCAATTATACAAATCGGTGAGGAAAATCAGGTTGGTGCTGGATTCCAAGAGAGAGAATTTGTTGAATGCCTACTAGATGAGTTTTTAGAACAGTTTATGGTTGAGTTCACTCAGGGCAAGGCAATTCTGGATTGGGTGTTGTGTAATGAACCAAATTTGAATAGGGAGCCGAAGGTAAAAGGAACCCTTGCGAGACAGTGATCATAATATGTTAGATTTCACCTGGCAGTTTAAGAGGGAGAAGATAAAGTTAGATTATCAGTGTTACAGTGGAGCAAAGTGAATTACAGAAGCCTGAGAGAGGGGAGCTGGCCAAAGTTGATTGGAAGGGAATACTAGCAGGGATGACAGAAAAACAGCATTGGCTCGAGTTTCTGGGGGCATTTCGGAAGTCGCAGAATAGATACATCCCAAAGATGAAGGAGAATTGAATTTAAAGGGTGGATGATGCAACTGTGGTGACAAGGGAAGTCAAAAACAGCTTAAAAGCAAAAGAGAGGGCATATATTAGAGCAAAAAAAAGTGGGAAGTTAGAGGATTGGGAAGGTTTTTAAAAACCAACAGATGGCAAAATATGAAATATGAAAGTAGGCCAGTCAAAATATTAGAGGATACTAAAAGTTTTTTCAGATATGTAGAGAGTAAAATAAAGGCAAGAGTGGATATTGGACCACTAGAGAAGTAGTAATGTGGGACAAAGAAATGGTGGATGAGCTTAAGTATTTTGCATCAGTCTTCACTGTGGAAGACACTAGCAGAATGCAAGAAAAATTTGAGAGTGTCAGGGGGCAGAAATGAGTGTAGTTGCCTGACTTCAGTGATTGGGAAGACGTTGGAGTCCATTATTAAGGATGAGGTTTTGGGGTACTTGGAGACACATGATAAAGTAGACCGAAGTCAGCATAGTTTCCTTAAGGGGAAATCTTGCCTGACAAATCTGTTGGAATTCTTTGGGGAAATAACGGGCAGGATAGACAAAGTAGAGTCAGTGGATGTTGCTTACTTGGATTTTTTAGGAGGCCTTTGATGAGGTGCCGCACATGAAGCTGCTTAACAAGATGAGAGCCCGTGGATTTACAGAAATAATGTGAGCATGGATAGAAGATTGGCTGATTGGCAGGAGAAAAAGAGTCAGAATAAAGGGGGCTGCTGGTGACAAGGGGTGTTCTGCAGGGGTTGCTATTGGGACTGCCTCTTTTAAAGTTACATGTGAATAATTTGGATGACAGAATTGATAGCTTTATGGCCAGGTTTGCAGATGATACAAAGGTAGGTGGAGGGGCAGGTAGTGTTGAGGACGCAGTGAGTCTGTAGCAGTTGAACAGATTGGGAGAATGGGCAAAGAGGTAGCAGATGGAATATACTGTAGGGAAGTGATGGTCATATACTTTGGTAGAAGAAATAAAGGCGTAGACTATTTTCTAAATGGGCAGAAACCTCAAAGATCAGAGGTGCAAAGAGAATTGGGAGTCGCTGTGTAGAATTCCTTAAAGGTTAGCTTGCAGGTTGAATCAATAGTAAGGAAAACAAATGCAATGTTAGCATTGATTTCAAGAGGACTAGAACATAGGATGTGAGGCTGAGGCTTTGTGACGCATTAGATGGCACTTGGACTTTTGTGAGTAGTTTTGGGCCCCTTCCGGAGGAAGAGGTGTGCTGCCAGTGGAGACGGTCCAGAGGTTGTTCAGGTGAATGATTCCAGCAATGAAAGGGTTAATGTATGAGGAGCGTTTGATGGCCTTGCTGGAGTTTAAAAGAAAGGCAGGTGGGGGAACCTCATTGAAACCTGTTGAATATTGAAACACCTAGATCAGAGTGGATGTGGAGAGGATGTTTCCTATAGTGGGGTGAGACTAGGATTAGGGGCACAGCCTGAGAAGAGAGGGATGTCCATTTAGAACAGAGAAGAGAACGGTGCTCCCGATGTGGCCTCTTTGACAATGGTGAGACCCGCCATAGATTGGGGGCCTGCTTTGCTGAGTAGCTTCGCTCCATCCGCGACAAGTAGGATTTCCCGGTGGCCGACCATTTTAATTCCAATCCCCACTCCCATTTTGGCATGTCGGGCCATGGGCTCCTCCACCTCCATGGTGAGGCCACTCTCAGGCTGGAGGAGCATTGCTTCATTTTCCATTGGGGTAGCCTCTGTTCTGATGGCATGAACGTCGATTTCTCTAACTTCCGGCAAATTTTCCCCTGCTCCTTCCCTCTTCTTCCTTTCCCCACTGTGGCGCCCCTCTTATCTCTTCTCTGTTCCTCACCTGCCTATTACCTCCCCCTGGTGCCACTCTTCCTTCCCTTTCTCCCATGGCCAACTCTCCTCTCCAATCAGATTCCTTCTTAATTGGTCCTTTACCTATTCCACCAATCACCTCCCAGCTTCTTATTCCCCCCTCCCCTACCTATAGGCTTCACCTATCACCTTAATGCTTGTACTCCTATCCCTTCCTTCACTGTCTTATTCTGTCTTCCTCCCCCTTCCTTTCCAGTTCAGATGCAGGGTCTGAGCCAAAAGCGTCAACTGCTTATTCATTGCCATAGGTGCTGCCTGACCTGCTGAGTTCCTCCAGCATTTTGTATGTGTTAATCTGGATTTCCTGCAGAATCTTTTGTGTTTGTCATAGGTTATAGAGAGTTATTTCTAAAAATACTTGTGCTTGCCACTCATTACATATTAAACATCCAACTGACTGGTATGCAGCTGGGAGAGTGAGTGAGCAGCTCCACAGATTCATGCCAATCGAAGGAACAAGCAAATTATAAAGGCAGATTCAGGGGAAAATTTCCTGGTGGGAGCTGGCTTATTGTGCCTGAATATGTGCCAATTCAGGTTTAAGATTTTTATGTAAAAGGTCCTTAATGCTAATTACTTTTGCAGAGTATTTGGCTAGGGAATTGAAATATTGGAAAGCAAGGAGTTGTGTGTGTGTGTGTGCTGGAATTCAAGATTCAACAGAAATCACATTACAACAGATTAACAATGTAACTATTGGCCTAAATCTTGCTAGAAAAGCGATGTGCTGTGATGCATGCTGTTATTAATGCACAGTTTTGCCAGCAAATTTAGGGGATTAAGTGATTACGTTGTCAGTCTTCAGAATTTGCAGACTGATTAACTCCATTTACTTTCCATAAACAGGATCTCACCCTTTAACCTCGTTTTTTTTCAAACTTGCTGTATTTGCATAATAATTCCCCATCAACTTGACACAAAGTTGGGACTTGCATTTAACATCATAAGTACCCCTTTTAATCCTGTGATAATGAATGCTCTACCGGTCAAATGCAGAAGGGGAAAAGAATTAATCGGTGGAGTATTTTTTTTCATATTTCAGATTATTTTAAAACTTTTCAAACATAGCAACTTTTATTTATTTAGAGATACAGCTCGGTGACACAACCTTCTGGCCCGATGAACCTGCACCGCCCATGTGACCAATTGTATGTCTTTGGAATGAAACTGGAGCACCCGGAGGAAACCCACGCGGTCACGGGGAGAACTTGCAAACTCCTTACAGACAGCGGCAGGAATTGTACCTGGCACTGTAATAACATCACGCCAGCCGCTACACTACCCTTTACAGTACAGGAAGATGGACTTGAGTTCATGATGGCCCCAGGTCGAGCAGTCGGCTAAGTCCTGTAGCCTCGCAAATTAATTTTCCTCCAGGGCTCCGTCCAGTTCTTGTTTCTACAACATTCACAGGTGGTGAATCCCAGAACGTGTCAGCCCTCGGCATGTTTTTTTAAAAACCCTTGAGCGGGCAGGAGAGATTTAGTTTAATTTCGCGTTGTGTTTGGCCCAGACAAGGTGGGTCGAAAGGCCTGTTCCTGTTTTGTGAGTCTTCTGCTCATCCCTTTGATCTGTGTTCTCCTGGTCCCCAAACCTTCTAATGGAGACGGCTCCTGTTTATCTGGTCAAAACATGCCATTTCTCTGTCCGTTCTGCCAGCCTGTCGTATACTCAGTGGCCACTTTATTAAGCACCTCCTGCACCTAATAAAGTAGCCACTGAGTTCATGCTTGTGGTCCTCTGCTGCTGTAGCTCATCCGCTTAAAGGGTCGACGTGTTGTGTGTTTAGAGATGCTCTTCTGCACACCACTGTTGTTACACCTGGTTATTCAACTTATTGTTGCCTTCCTGTCAGCTTGAAGCAGTCTGGCCATTCTCCTCTACCCTCTCTCATTAACAAAGCGTTTTCACTCGCAGAACTACCACTCACTAGATAGTTTTACTCTTGCAGCATTTTCTGTAAGCTAGAGACTCTCGGTGTGTGAAAATCCCAGGAGATCAGCAGTTTCTGAGATACTCAAATCACCCCGTCTGGCACCAACAAGCATTCCACTGTCAAGGTCACTTAGATTACATTTCTTCCCCATTCTGATGTTTGGTCTGAACAACAACTGAACCTCTTGACCATGTCTGCAAGCTTTTGTGCATTGGGTTGCTACCACACGATTGGCTGATTAGATATTTGGATTAATGAGCAGGTGTAGCTAATAAAGTGGCCACTAAGTGTATGTCCTCTCACAGTCTATTGCTTTCCTCTGCACCATTTATCACATCGCTGAGTATTGTGTTGACTGTAGCTTTGTCCCTTTGTATACCCACATCGATCATTAAAGTTTCAGGCCCAGTTACTTCCCTCTTAAGAGTCCCAGTGCCCAACATCCTCCTGTCTAGAAAACAACCGTTTACTAGCCTTTCTGCTTTCTGAGTTTGAACTAATCTTTTATTTGTGCTTTCACTAGTTCCTTTATTTCATTGTCCTCAGTTTTGCTCAGTAACCTTTTTACACGGAACTTCACAAAATGCCTTGTGAAAATCCACAGTGAAACTCTGCACCCCCTTTGACCTTCTCTTGTCAGCAAAATTGAGTTAGATATGATTCGATTTTAACAGGTCTGTACTAGCTTTCTGACCATCTATTGTTATTACTTTTAAAACCTATTCCCCTAATGCAATTATGTTGACTGGCTTACAGTTACACAGCATACTTTTTCAAAAAGTTACTGCGTTTGTCATTGTCCAGTCTTCTGGTGTCTCTTCTATTTTGGGAGAAGTTTTTGTCAAAATTCTTGTACAGCATTTATTCCCCTTTTCCTCCACCTCCCTCTTTACCACTTTTTGCAGCATCAACTTTACCATCACCAAACCTATTGGCAGCATCCACTTCTCTGATAAAGTATTCAGCCATGCTTTATATGGATACTCAAGCTTCTGATTTCTAATTGGCCGAAGTTCTCCTGTTGCTACTTGCTTTCTGTATGGATTTGCTTTGTATTTCAATCATACGTGCCTTTGTTTGGATCAGCTTTATCCTGCTAGTCCCCCTCTCCTTGCATTAAAATTAGCTCCTCTCCCATTACATCAGGTTCAAAATCAGGTTTATTCTCACTGACGTATGTGGGGAAATTTATTGTTCTGTGGCAGCAGAAAGGAGAAAGATATATAACAAATACTGTGAAGTTATAACAGGAAATTATACGTATTAATTTGGTGCAGAAGAGGAATAGTCATTTAGTGTTTGTGGGTTCATGGACCACTCTGATAGTGGAGGGGAAAAAGCTGTTCATAAAGAATGGTGGAAGAGAAAAAATGCTGTGTGTCTTCAGGCTCCCGTACCTCCTCACTGGTGATAATAATGGGAAGGGGGCAAGTCCAGGATGGTTTGGGACCTCGATGATGGATGCTGCCCAACTCCACAGCAGAAAGAGATAGAGGAGCAACTACCAGGAAACTCAGTGCTGACGTTGACTGACTGTAGTTGCTCTGATACTGAGTGGTGTAATCTTCGACTAAAGGAAAGAATATTTAAAATATGTCCATACTCATCCTCCTTGATGAGTATGTTTTTGTTCTGGGGAGTGGGGTGAGGGCTGCAGAAGGACTTAGACAGATTAGGAGAATGGTCAAGGAAGTGACAGGTGGAATATAGTGTAGGGAAGTGTATAGTCATGTACTTGGGTAGACATAGGCTATTTTCTAAATGGGGAGAAAATTCAGAAATCAGAGGTGCAAAGGGACTTGGGAGTCCTTGTGCAGGATAACTTGCAGGTTGAGTCAGTGGCGAAGAAGGCAAATGCAACGTTAGCATTCATTTTGAGAGGAATAAAATATAAAAGCAAGGATGTAATACCGAGGGTTTATGAGGCATTGGTCAGACCACACTTGGAGTATTGGGAACAGTCTGGGGCCCTTTATCTAAGAAAGGATGTGCTGGCATTGGAGAGAGTCCAGAGGAGGTTCACAGGAATAATTCTGGGAATGAAAGAGCTACTGTACGAGAAACATTTGATGTCTCTGGGACTGTACTTGCTGGAGCTTAGAAGAGTGAAGGGGATCTCAATGAAACCCACAAACACTATATCACTATTTCTCTTTTGAATTATTTATTTATCCATTATTATACTGTAACGTAATATTTTTAATGTCTTTAACTGTACTGTTCATAGAATCTTGAGGGATATAAAGCACAGAAGCAGGCCCTTCGGCCCATTTGCACTAAACCTACGTTAATCCCTTTAATTTTTTTCTCCTCACAGTCCCCATAGATCCTATGATAGACCTTCAGCTGGGGAGGGCTCACCGACTTGCATGTCCTTTGAATTTGGGAGGAAACCAGAGCTCCTGGAGAGAACCCGGGTGTTCACAGTGAGAATGTACAAACTTCACACAGACAGCACCTGAAGTCAGGACTAAACCAACTCTCTCTGGCGCTGTGAAGCAGCAGCTTTTCTCGCTGCATCACAGTGCTGCCCTCTCCCTGTGTTCTTGAATACGTCCGTACCCAGCAAAACCAGCATCAAATAGTGAGTAAAAATTAAAGCAGTCAGTAAATTCTCTGTGAACTTCCTGCCTCTAATCCAAAGATAACTCCTCTGTGTAATTCCTTATTAAATACATATAATTTAAAGCAGAGAATATGGCAAATTGAACTGAATGATTCAGTTTATAATTATGCACAAGCTTCCTTTAACTTGCTTATCAGCAGAACTTATTAATTTTTCCCTTTTCCCTGCTGACTTTAATAATGACCAATTTATATTCATCCCGCTTAATCTTCATCAGTCCTGTTCAGTAATTTCATAATGTTAAAGACCTTTGTGCTTGAGGTACCATTGTATGTTCTCAATAACATAGATGGCTATTCCCATTTCCTCGGCCGAAGTATAACCCAGGGACAGGATTAGAAGAGTGAAAGTTGGTTAGTGATCACCAGCAGTTTGACAGGTAGCATGCAGATTTGAGCTGCCTGCCCTCTTCTCCTTGCCACCACCACTCTCCCACCACAATCCAATCATGAAAATTTGTCGTGTTCAAAGTAAATGTGACTATCAAAGTACATGTATATCACCATATGCAACCTTGAGATTCATTTTCTTGTGGGCATACTCAATAAATCCATAGAATAATAATCATAACAGGTTCAATGAAAGACTGCACCAACTTGGGTGTTCAATCAGAGTGATGATGGATGCTAATTTCCTGTAACAGTGTTTCATGTAGATATGCTCATTGGTGGGGAAGGGTTAACCGGTGATGGATTGGGACATATCCACTGCTTTTTGTAGGATTTTTCCATTCAAAGGCATTGGTGTTTCCATACCAGGCTGTGAAGCAGCCGGTCTATATACTCTCTACCACACACCTATAGAAGTTTGTCAAAGTTTTAGATCTCATACCAAAGTGGTAAACTTCTAAGAAAGTAGAGGCGCTGCCATACCTTCTTTGTAATTGCACTTACGTGATGTGCCCAGGACAGATCTACGAAATAATAACACCAAGGAGTTTAAAGTTGCTGAATGTAAAGAAAACTGTTATTTGGAAAAGTAAGTTTTACTATGCTATTCAGCTTGTCTGAGCGAATGCAGGTCTTGTCCTCTTTTAATATCTATAGGCCCTACATAATATGGGTTTAGTTTTACTTGACCTAGTTTAAGAGTTTTGGGTCCATAATATTTATTTATAATTTTTAAAGGGGGGCATGACAGTGTACGCTGTAACACTTAACAGTGCCAGTGACCCGGGTTCAATTCCCATGCCGTCTGTCAGGAGTTTGACAGACCATGTTTCCTCCGGGTGCTTTGGTTTCCTCCCGCATTCCAAAGATGTATCAGTTATAGTAACTTGTGGGCCAGCTTTGTTGGCACCTAAAGCCACTTGCGGGCTGCCCCCAGCACATCCTTGGTCTGTGTTCGTCATTGACACATTTCACTGTATGTTTTGATGAACATGTGACAAAAGCTAATCTTGAAATTGACCACCACCGTAACTAGTTTGGGAGGTTAAAAAAAAAAGTGCTGGTGCAGAGTAGATGGCACTTTCCATCAAAACATGTTTTATTTGTCTGGATTTCAGGAGTGTGTAAACTATCCAAGGCCGTGTGATAACTACGGCTCAGTATTGGGATGACCAAGATGAAAGATGCTTCAAATACTGCAGGGGGTGAGCACTGTCACAGTCCTTCGGTTTGAAGGCATTCTACCCTGGAAACCAAAGCTGATAAAGCAGTGTCAAGTCAATGAGTTACCTGGGATTTTAGTTTTGAGTGGAACAACAGAGTACCTAGAAGTTACTATTAAACCTTGTGTCTGATTATCTTTGGGAAGACGGTGGTGAACCTCCTTAAAGCACTTTAGCAGGGATTCCCAACTATTTTTTTATGCGTGGGACCCCTACCATTAACCGAGGGGTCTATGGACCCCCGGTTGGGAACCCCTGCGCTAGTCTTTCTGACGATGGTGCTCCAGTGGTGCTATTAGATATGGAGTGCTGATGGAGCTCGATAACTCTGGATAGCATATAGCTGTTGTCCTGAACTTCACAGGACCAACAATGGATTAAGGAAATGCACTCAAGGAAGTCTTGGTGGGTTACTACATTACGTTTAGTGTATTGCACAGTGTCAGGCATTCATTTTGCCTTTCTATTGTGCTTCTCCACAACTTGTCTGCTTCATTGTGTACGGTTCTGGTCACCGAATTACAGGAAAGATGTCAATAAAATTGAGAGAGTACAGAGGAGGTTTACTAAAATGTTGCCTGGGTTTCATCTCCTAAGTTACAGAGAAAGGTTGAACAAGTTAGGTCTTTATTCTTTGGAGCATTGAAGGTTGAGGGGGGACTTGATAGAGATGTTTAAAATTACGAGGGGGATTGATAGAGTTGACACGGATAGGCTTTTTCCATTGAGAGTGGGGAAGATTCAAACAAGAGGACATGAGTTGAGAGTTAAAGGGCAAAAGTTTAGGGGTAACATGAGGGGGAACTTCTTTACTCAGAGAGTGGTAGCTGTGTCGAACGAGCTTCTAGCAGAAGTGGTTGAGGCAGGTTCTATGTTGTCGTTTAAAGTTAAATTGGATAGATATATGGACAGGAAAGGAATGGAGGGTTATGGGCTGAGTGCAGGTCGGTGGGACTAGGTGAGTGTAAGAGTTCGGCACAGACTAGAAGGGCCGAGATGGTCTGTTTCTGTGCTGTGATGGTTAAATGGTTATATGATTACTATGCAGGTTCCTTTCTAGGGTTCTATTAAAGCTGAGGAGTCTGCATCAGACATTCCCTTCTGTACATGGATAGAGGAATGTGCAAAGGGAGAAGTTGATAGCACATGTCTTTGTTGACTAGATATGCTGTTCCCTTTAGTGCATTCATTCACTGTGCTAGAAATGAGTGGAGGTGCCTTTGGTGTGGCCCTCTGAAGCCAAAGATGAGCTCCGGTAAATCCTACCGGAAGCCTAGGCCAAATAGTTTTCACATGTGCTGTAAAGCACCGTGTTCTGACCAGAGTGCATTCCGGTTCCATTCTCGGGATGTTGGTGCCAGATGGGGTGGTTTGAGTATCTCAGAAACTGCTGACTTCCTTGGGTTTTTTTGTGCACAATAGTCTCTAGAATTTACAGAGAATGGTGCGAGGAACAAAAAAACATCAAGTGAGCGGCTGTTCTGTGGGTGAAAAAAACCTTGTTAATGGGAGAGGTCAGAGGACAACGGCCAAACTGGTTCAAGCTGAGAGGAAGGTGACAGTAACTCAAATAACCACATGTTACAACGGTGGTGTGCAGAATGGCATCTCAACGCACAGCACGTCAACCCTTGAAGTGGATGGGCTACAGCAGCAGAAGACCATGAACATACACTCAGTAGACACTTTATTAGATACAGGAGGTACCTAATGAGGTGACCACTGAGAGTAGAACATAGAGCAGTGCAGCAGAGAAATCCTTCAACCTAACTTGTCCAGGCTGACTGTGATGTCCGTCTATGCCAATCGCATTTGCCTGCATTAGATTTGTATTCCTTTCCTAGCTAAGTACAGAGCCTTTTAAATGCTGTCGTCACATCTCCCTGCACCACCTCCTATGGGAACACTCACAACACACTGGAGGAACTCAGCAGGTCGGGCAGCATCCGTGGAAACGATCAGTCGACGTTTCAGGCCGGAACCCTTCGTCAGGACTGTAGAGGGAAGGGGCAGAGGCCCTATAAAGAAGGTGGAGGGAGGGTGGGAAGGAGAGGGCTGGTAGGTTCCAGGTGAAAAACCAGTAAGAGGAAAGATAAAGGGGTTGGGGAGGGGAGGCAGGGAGGTGATAGGCAGGAAAGGTGAAGAAGGAATAGGGGAAAACACAATGGGTAGTAGAAGGAGGCGGAACCATGAGGGAGGTGATAGGCAACTGGGGGAGGGGGCAGAGTGAAATAGGGATAGGGGAAGGGAGGGGGAGGGAATTACCGGAAGTTGGAGAATTCTATGTTCATACCAAGGGGTTGGAGACTACCTAGACGGTATATGAGGTGTTGCTCCTCCAACCTGAGTTTAGCCTCATCATGGCAGTAGAGGAGGCCATGTATGGACATATCCAAATGGGAACGTGAAGCAGAGCTGAAGTGGGTGACAACCGGGAGATCCTGTCTGTTGTGGCGGACGGAGCGGAGGTGCTCGATGAAGCGGTCCCCCAATCTGCGTCGGGTTTCACCGATGTAGAGGAGGCCGCACCGGGAGAACGGGATGATTGATACGTTGATTGATCGTTTCCATGGATGCTGCCCGACCTGCTGCGTTCCTCCAGCGTGTTGTGAGTCTTGCTTTGACCCCAGCATCTACTGAGTATTTTGTGTTCACCTCCTATGGGAGTTTGTCCCATATGGCCATCACCCTGTCTGTGCAGAAATCTGCCCCTCGGATCGCCTTTGAATTTCTCCCCTCTCACCTTAAACCTATGCCCTCTCATGTTGGGTTTCCCTATCCTGACAAAGAGACTGACTATCCTTTCTGTGCTTTTCATTTATAAACCTGTACAAGGTCATTCTGATATTCCAGCGCCAGTAACTGGAGCCTTTTTGATTTCCCCTTTGTAAGTAAAGTTCAGGGCAAAGCTTTGCTGAATATCTACTGTATTCGTTCTAATGATACCATATCATTCCTTTAGTGAGGTGTCCAGGATGGTACACATCCTTTGACACTACCTCACTTTTTTAATATACAGTATTTCTGTTTTCTGCATGTTTTTTAAATCTATTCAATTTACATATACTGCAATTGATTTACTTGTTTATGTATTATTATTGCTATTTTTATTTTATTTATTATCTTATCTCTCTTCTATATTATGTATTGCATTAAACTGCTGCTGCTAAGTTAACAAATTTCACGTCATATGCCGGTGGTGATGAACCTGATTCTGGTTCTGACAAAGCTGCAAATCTGGCCAGGTGCATGTTTAGTACAACTGTGGCGTGACTCTTCAGACTTCTGCTCAGACTTGGCCTATGAAAGCAAGCACGTTGAATCACAAACTTGAGATTCTGCAGATCCAAAGCAATGCACACAAAATGCTGGGGGAACTCTGCAGGTCAGGCAGCACCTTTGGAAAAGAATAAACAATCAATGTTTTAGGCCGAGACCCTTCTTCAGGACATTACTTCAGGGTAATGCCTTCACTGCCCTATCCTCACCTTCTTCACTGCTCTATCCAACCTTCCATTTTCTGGGAGCTATGAAAATGCATCCCAGGGTCCTCTGCTGTTTATAGCCCTTTGAGTAGTTGACATCCAAAACAGTAAAAGTTCAAAGTGCAAACCTGGTTTGACAGAGGTCATAGGACATATTCCTGCTGAGAACTCACCTAGTTTCATCTGAAGATACTATGTTTGAAAGTGACTACAATTCTGCGTCACCAAGGCTCAGGACCACACGTACACACACCCAAATTCAGGCCTGTGTACGCACATCCCGCTGGACACAGACAGTCCCAAACCCTTTGAAGTCAATGTGTAATGCTTGAGATGGGCTGCTGTATGTCCTTTGTGAAGGAAGGAAGGAAGGAGCAACTTTATTTGCCATAAACGTTTACATGGACTAGGAATTTGCTGTGGTGAGGGTGCAATATGCAATAAAAACCAACAACATTAGACAATTATGAAGAATAAAGTATTACATAAAAATAAAGTTGGAGGTTGAAGTATAGATATGGAATAAAATGTGAATAAATACATAAATCCCAGCATGTATTTACCATGTAAACTGCATCATAAAAACTGCTTTAAAGTTTTTACAGTGCCATGCAATGACTGGTTAGTAGGTAGAGAGGGGCATGGGGAGTTAAATGAATGGCGATCAGATTAACTGCCTGCAGGGGGGGAGGGTGGGAGGAGAAATTTCAAGATGGCTTGGAGTCTTTCCTCTCAGTTGATCACAATCTCTCTGGGACTTGCTTCCACAAAGAGTGGTAGAAGCAGTCTAAGAATTTTTAAGGCAGGGATGGAGAGATTGTAGACAGGCAAGAGGGTCGAAGGTTTTGAGCATTGGCCAGGGTATGAAATCGAGATTACCATCAGATCTGATCTGATCTTGTTAAATGGTAGGGTAGATTGGAAGGGCCGAGTGGCTTACAGATGCCCATAATTTGTAAGTACATGTCTAACATTTTTTTATATATAGTTTATATGAGACAACAAACAGTTTGCTGGAGTAACTCAGTGTGTCGTGCAGCACCTCAAGAAAGGAATTCTGCTGATGTTTTGGGCTAAGATCCAGCATCAGGATTGAGAGGGGAGAGATGTGATAGCCATCATAGAGAGGAGAAGGGGACGAGGTGAGACAGGAAGCTGAGGTGATTGGTGGACTGAGGAGGAGCAAAAGATGAGAGGTGGGAAGGGAGCACAGGGATGGAGTTGGGAGGCAGCTGAGATTAGATGTACAGTGGATTCCCCCTTCTCCTTCCTGTCCAATTGGGACACATTGGGACCAGTACATTTTGGCCCAGTTTTGCCGCTGCCCCAATTAGACAAAGTTTCATGGAAATAGTTAAAAAGACATTAAAAAAAAGACAAACTGAGTAACACATTTTGCATTTAAATGAAATACAGAAATTAGAACACAACCAACAGTGTTTCCTCTAAGCTGCGCAGTCGCACAATTACTGAAATGCTACCGTGCCTTTGTTGCCGCACAGCTGGAATTGGATGGAGCTAGAAAAAGTTTATGAAACATGAAAGATTTTCTTTGTTGTCGTGCATTTCATTATACCCTCTAATTAATAAATAAAATCAAAAGTATGATTTTTCTGTTTTCATTCTAAATTTTCATAATATGCATATTACAAAAACATTTAAGGCACCACACAGTTTTCAGGCCATTTAAAAATTTCCTGCTCATAGCAATGGTTGTTCCTTACAGCTGTAAAAAACATTAGAGGGAACATTGCCAACAGTACTATAAAACTATGTATTGTATCCTCCAAATTATCGTTATAACCTTCGAGATGATTATCAATACCTTAATTCTTCATAGTTCCCAACTTGTTGAAGTAGTGAAATAGTTTGACTTTTCACTTCTGGTCATTTCTGGCATCTCCAAGCCTAAATGCTTGATACCACAGTGAGCAAAGCAGATCTGAATTGTCTCACTGCTTATTTCTCACCAATTATCAGTGACAAAAATCACTTTTTAAACACAAAAACGCACAACTAATGCTGTTTAAAAACTGTTCAAGTTACATTTATTATCAAAGCAAGTTTCAGTTATACAACCTTGAGATTCGTCTGCTTACAGGCCAGCACAAAACAGAAACCCGAAAGAGCCCAATTTAAAAAAAAGACCAATGCCTGATGCACAGAGAGAGAAGAAAAACACACCAATCATGCAAACAGTAAAAGCAAGCAACAGCGTTCTGAATGAAAGTGAGTCCATAGACACGAAGTCCAAGGCAGACCCATAGCCTCAGCCTCAGTTCACTCTAAGCACGGTGTAGCGTCTAACGGCCACACAAGTGCACACAACTGATGCTAGTTAGAACCTGTTCGGCAAGCCTCCTGTCCCAATTAAGCAGCATAGTGTTCCAAATCAGCGTAGGGAATCCCAGCAATTTTCTCAATTTGTTTTTGTTCTTTAAGAGTGGTCCCAAATAAGTTGTTGCTCCAATTAACCGGAATCCACTGTATTTATGTGGAGATTGCTTATGTGACCAGTACTTGTTAGCCAATGCAAGTTGTCCGTAAGAAGATGGAGGCAAGCTGACATCTGGTGCAGGCTTTTCTGTGACACTGCTGAGGAGGGAATTCCAAGATCAAGATTCAGTGAGGATAAAGGAGCGGTGACACGTCTCCAAGCAGGGAAGATGATAGATGACTTATAAAATAGTCATGACCTACACCAGAGTTAGCTCTGAGCCGATTGGATTACAATATTGTTCAAAACCAGATATCTCAGTTTTGTGTGGGACAATGGACGCTGTTGAACGATAAATAACAGGTTAGTGTGTCACATACTCTGAGCAAGCTGAGTAGTGATGAGTAGGGGTGAATGCCTATGAAGGTGAGTGTAACTGAAAGGTAATGGGGCAGCTCTGTCTATTTTTAGAATCTAAAAGATTAAGTAAAATGTTACATTGAAGATGCAGTTTCCTTAGCAAAGTGTTCTCTTTTGTCGTCTCCCTGTATCAGTTAATGGATGATATTTATACGTTGTGTTGGAATAGACAGTCTACCGTCTCTTAGGGCATCAGACTGATGAAGCTTCTCTCTGGGCTGAGTACAGTCTGTGTTTTAGGTGCTGGGAACGACCTTGAACGTGGTTAATGCCACCTGTGGATGCCTGTAGTTTGACTGGAGCCATGGGCTCCTGTCTGTTGCTCCCTTAACAAGAAAGAGTTAACTGTAATTATCTGTCGTGAATTAGAGGGCCTTGGTGACCTTCCCTGTGCGTCTGAGTTTTGCAGATATCCCAGCTCCAACCTGAATGAGCGAAAATACTCACGTTGAGGGAAACTGGCACTGCTGCCTCGCCCTCTTCTGACCTTCCCGCTGTGAGAGTGGCAGGATGAGTACTTCACTGACAGTGTTCTTGGTTGAGGGGAGACTCACTCTCTTGTTCTGAGGTTTAGGGATTCGGATTCAGGTTAAGATTCAAATCGTGTACATCGAAATGTGCAGTGAAATGTGTCATTTGTGTTTAGCAACCAACACACCTGAGGGTGTGCTGGGGGCAGCCCGCAAGTGGTACCGCACATTCCTGTACCAACACAGAATGCTCACAGTGCCAGGCAGAACAACACAAAGCAGCAACAATAACAACAGTTTAAAAAAAAACAGCAAAACAAACAAAACAAGTCAACTACTCTCCCACCCAGCCAACCCTCACACATGCCAACAGGCCTCGAAACCCAGGACAGGCCACCTCTGGGCCTCCACCCTTGGCTCTGGACACTCAGACTCAGGACACTTGGACGTTCTGCCCCCCACCCCCAGACACATAGAAACATAGAAAATAGGTGCAGGAGTAGGCCATTCGGCGCTTCTTGCCTGCACCGCCATTCAGTATGATCATAGTTGATCATCCAACTCAGAACCCTGTACCAGCCTTCCCTCCATAACCTCTGATCCCTTTAGCCACAAGGGCCATATCTAACTCCCTCTTAAATATAGCCAATGAACTGGCCTCAACTGTTTCCTGTGGCAGAGAATTCCACAGATTCACCACTCTCTGTGTGAAGAAGTTTTTCCTAATTTCGGTCCTAAAAGGCTTCCCCTTTATCCTCAAACTGTGACCCCTCGTTCTGGACTTCCCCAACATCGGGAACAATCTTCCTGCATCTAGCCTGTCCAATCCCTTTAGGATTTTATACATTTCAATAAGATCCCCCCTCAATCTTCTAAATTCCAACGAGTATAAGCCTGGTCGATCCAGTCTTTCATCATATGAAAGTCCTGCCATCCCAGGAATCAATCTGGTGAACCTTCTTTGTAATCCCTCTATGGCAAGAATGTCTTTCCTCAGATTAGGGGACCAAAACTGCACACAATACTCCAGGTGTGGTCTCACCAAGGCCTTGTACAACTGCAGTAGTACCTCCCTGCTCCTGTACTCGAATCCTCTTGCAATAAATGCCAGCATACCATTCGCCTTTTTCACCGCCTGCTGTACCTGCATGCCCACTTTCAATGACTGGTGTATAATGACACCCAGGTCTTGTTGCACCTCCCCTTTTCCAAATCAGCCACCATTCAGATAATAATCTGTTTTCCTGTTTTTGCCACCAAAGTGGATAACCTCACATTTATCCACATTAAATTGCATCTGCCATGAATTTGCCCACTCACCTAACCTATCCAAGTCACCCTGCATCCTCTTAGCATCCTCCTCACAGCTAACACTGCCGCCCAGCTTTGTGTCATCCACAAACTTGGAGATGCTGCATTTAATTCCCTCATCTAAGTCATTAATATATATTGTAGACAACTGGGATCCCAGGCCTCCCGGACACTCAGGCCACCCCTGGGCCTCTATCCTTGGCCCCAGATTCTCAGACTCACAGACATTAGACCTCTGGACTTTAGTCCCTGGCGCAGCAATGCAGACTTGACCTTCAGGCCTGAGCTTCCGGACTTGCTGACTTCACTCTTCGACCTTCAGCCCTCTGACCTTTGACCTCTGAGGCTTTCTGTGCTGTGTACCTCAGCCTTTGGCTTTGGTTTCCGGACTTTGCTGACCTCTAGGCATCGAATCCAGGGCTCTCCGATCATCAGTGAGCTGTGAGGTTCGACTCCCTGACTTGAATGACTGAGGTGACAGGGGAGGATGGAACACCAGCCCTGGTGACTTCCGCCCATATGCATATGGATATCATGCTGATGTGTACATTGGTGGTGGCTGAAGATGTTGAGTATGCAATTGCTGATAATGATATTAGTGATGCCTATTTACAGGTCAGCCCTCCAGATAAATCTTCTTCAACTCAATACAGCAGGGAGACATCTCCACCATTCCCCAGTGCTGTTTGGATACAACAAAGAGATACAATAACAACTTTTGAAAGGTACTTGTGTAGGTGGATAGGAAAGGCTTGGAACAGGGGTTCCCAACCCTTTTTATGCCATGGACTCCCTACCATTAACTGAGAGGTTGGTGGACTCCAGGTTGGAAACCCTTGGCTTGGAAGGATATGGGCCAAATGTGGGCAAGTTGGATGAGCTTGAATGGGTGTCTTTGTTGGTGTGGACCAGATGGGCTGAAGGGCCTCTTCCCATGCTCTGAGTACAATGGAATGGGATTTCAGAGGCGGGTAATGAGACCATGGGTGCCTCTGATACTTGCTGGTTACTGGTCAGACAAATTCACCATCTAAACTTGGTACCATTGTCCAGTGGGGTCACTGGGAGGGAAGAATCAGTGAAGTACAGAATAAAGAAGATAACCATAAGTTAGCAGTAATTCAACCTCAAAGGAAGGTTCCAGCCATGACATTTGAGCAGGCCTAAAGTTACTACTTCAAGTAGCTGTAATTTTTAATTGAAAGGATTTAACAAGTACAGAGTAATTGTTCCTTTGATGTTATTTTTCTTCCTGATGGTTGTCTGGAGGTTACGGTAGAACTAAAATATTAGTTAGACCTCAGCTGAATTACTGCGTACAGCTCTGGTTGTCACACAGCAGGAACGATGTAACTGAAATAGAATGGGTGTGGAGGAGACTCTCTGAGATCTTGTCTGGGATGAAGGGCTTCAGTTCTGAGCAGAGATTGGATAGGCTGGCTTTCAAAGTTCAAACTAAATTTATTATCAAAGTTACGTCACCCTGTACTATCCTGAGATTCATTTTCTTACAGGTAGAACAAAGAAGTAAAATACAATCAATGAAAAACTACATGCAAATGAAGGCTTACAAGCAACTGATGTGCAACAGACAATCTGTGCAAATACCTGTAGTAATAATAGTAATAAATAACTACAGAGAGAACGTGAGCTGTTGAGTCCATAGGTTGTGAAATGAAAGTGAGTGAAGTTATCCACGCTGGTCCACGATGGTTGAAGGGTAATTATTGCTCTTGAACCTGGTGGTGTGGGACCTAAGGCTCCAGTACCTCCTACCTGTTTTCCTTGAAGTTCAGGAGGGACATGATGGAAGGACAGGATATTATGAAGGGCACAGATAGGATAGACACCTCATAAAAGGGGAACAGTTCCAGTAACAGGAGGACAGTAGGTCTAAGGAAGTTAGCAGGGGCTTGAGGAAAGGCTTCTTCACCCAGAAAAGTGATTGAAATCTGGAACGCACTGGCAGCAGTGGTGGTGGAGGCAGGGACTTCTCACAACATTGAGGAAGTATTTAGATAAGCAATTGAAATTCCACGGCTCAAAGGCAAGTACTGGGAGATGGGATCAGGAGGTGAGGTGCTGACATGGAAGTAATAGGCAGTTAATTGAGCAAGGCACTTAACCACACATTGCTGTGTGATGTCACTGGTGCCAAGCTGTATGGGTCCTAATGCCCTTCCCTTGGACAATATTGGTGTCGTGGAGAGGGGAGACTTGCAGCATGGGCAACTGCTGGTCTTCCATACAACCTTGCCCAGGCCTGCACCCTGGAGAGTGAAGACTTTCCAGGCGCAGATCCATGGTCTCGCAAGGCTAACGGATGCCTTTAATAGGCAGTAGGGTCTGCTAGTGTATGACTCTATGAACGGTACAAATATGCCCACAGAGAAGACCTATGCCTCCAGCATTTATTACTTCAACGTGAACCAAAAACTTCACACTATACGGTACAGAGTTAACGTTGTGGTTAACCAACCTGGCTGCTAACCCGGAAACCGACAGTTCAGAGACCAAGTTCATGATCCCACCATGACAGCTGTGCAATTTAAGTTTCATTAAGCATCTCAAGTTTGGGTAAAGGGTTGATTGTAATGATGGTGACTGGATTTTTATAAAGCACCATCTGTCAGCCTTGCCCGGTTTGGCCGATATGAGACTCCAGACACAACCCACATGGTGGATCCCTGCATCTCCTCTGCAGTGGCCTCCGTTGTGTCATTGCTGCCGTGTTCAATTTGGGGGCAACCTCACCTTCTTAATGACTAGTCGGAATGGACGATAAACACCACTGACAATGACTCTGTGGAAAATGAATAAAATTTAAAAATCTTGAGTCACACTGGCCTGCAGGTCGTCCTAAATGATACAGAGCTCCGGAGTTCTCATACCCGTGCATTGAGCAGGAGGTCTAACGTAGCACCCAGTCCAAAAAGTGTCCTGTCAAGACTTCCGGGAGCTGTGTAGTTGTACTTGCAAAGCCCCCTATTGAGGGTCCATCTCTCAGACTGTCACATTTACCACCTGAAATTAGAATGGTTTCCCTGCAGAGCCACTGGGAGAGCTTGACTCCATATGGTCCAGAACAAGTAAGATACTGTAGTGACAAGTAATTCAACCACAACAAGGCTCCTGGCATGACACTGTAAAATGCTTATAGTTACTGCTGTTTGGATTTACAGTTATTATTTAACGGGTTAGTTATTGAGTACACAGGTTAGTAGTTGATTGATGTTTTCCTCCTGGTGGTTGTCAGAAGCTTCTGGGATTGATGAGAACATTTTTTCCAGAATCCATTCTTTTGCCAGGGTTGAATATACTACTAGCAAAAGTCTTCGGCACATGTACAGTATGTAGCCAGGGTGCCTAAGTGCACAGTACTGTAGTAATTTTATGTATTGCACTGTATTGCTGCTGCAGAAAGAAACAAATTTCATGACATATGTGAGTGATGATAAACCTGATTCTGATATGGGAATTTATTGTGGACTGAGAGTGGGAAGGGGGCAGGGAGAGGGGAATTATAGTTGGGAACAGGGCAAGAGAGAGGGGAGAGAGTGGGAAGCACCAGAGAGACATTCAGTGATGATCAGTAAACCAATTGTTTGGAATCAAATGACCTTGCCTGGTGTCTCAGGGCTGGGTGTGTCTGTATGTGCACCAGCACCCCTGTCTCTGGCACTCCTTCTCTGCCACCTCTCCCACCCCCCTCCTGTGGCGCTCCACCCTCACCATTCCCAATATCCTTTACTCCCACCAGATTTACAAACTCACTCTCCGCTCCACATCGACAAGTACAGTACTGTGCAAAAGTATTAGGCACCCTGTCTATATATATGTGCCTAAGACTTCACAGTACTGTATTGATGTAAACCTTTGGAATATATCTTGAGCAGGAGACTGAACAGGGATGATGCTGAGCTAGAGTTGCTGTTGGAAGAGAGGATGAGGAGGGAGAGAGGGTGTTCAATACACAAGTGTGTCTGGCTACAACGTTCAGAGAGCAATACTACCTAACCTTGAAGTAGAATACTGTCTGCTCTTGAACTGGGCCATCGTCATCAAAGTGTTTCACTTGCTACAGGGAGGTCAGAATATTGGAGCCCATGATTGTCAGGTTGTGGAGCTATGTGCTGTTTGGCTGGTTATGGACACCCACACCCACTTTTGTTTAAGGCCCTCTATTCAAAGAGGGTATGGGGTGAAGGCAGGGGAGTGGGGATGACTGAAAGAATTGCATCAGCCCATGATTGAATGGCGGAGCAGACTTGATGGGCTGAATGGCCTACGTCAGCTCCTATATCTTGTGGTCTTATCGGACCAGTTATAACGAATGCTCTCCTGAGCGCGAGGCTGCATGGTTTTGCAGGGTGGCATTTACTGCCAGTGCAGGAGCTGGGGTCTGCTCGGTCTCTGTATTGTATTACCGTCCAGATACAGTGGAGCCAGAGGCAGCAAGTCACCCGGTATCCTGGCACAATGTTCGCATCCTTCGGTAGTCCATTGAGTCATGGTGAAGCTGAGCCCCCACAGCAAACGCTGCTGAGGCGGTGGCTCCTGTGCTCCGTCCACACACAAGTACACCATCAGCTAAGGCACCCCCACCATATCACAAGCCCCTCCACCGCTGAGCCGAGGTACCACTTCTGCGTAGACTGTTCTTGAGGAGGATCTGCAGTAGTTGGAGGAGTGGGTATCAACACTTGTGGATGTCTACAGGAAACTCCACCAGGAGAGGGGAGCCCTCCCAACCAGCTATCCAACAAACAAGAAAGGAACGAGTGAGGAGAGGGGAAAATCCAGTTTGTGGGACATTCGTGATGAACTAATGAAGCTGTAACTACAAGCTCAGTTTCCTATTTATCAGCAGCCTTGCGACAGGCTTTCCCACTGCAATGATCATGATGTTGATTGTCTGCAATACAGAGAGCCCCTCAACTCCAATGTGTAAATGAATGATTATTACTCCATACTTTATTGTTGCCAAACAATTGATACTAGAGTGTACGATCATCACAGCGATATTTGATTCTGCTCTTCGTGCTCCTTGGAGTACAAATCGATAGTAAATATTAAAAATTTAAATTATAAATCATAAATAGAAAATAGAAAAGGGAAAGTAAGGTAGTGCAAAAAAACCGAGAGGCAGGTCTGGATATTTGGCGGGTACGGCCCAGATCCGGGTCAGGATCCGTTCAGCAGTCTTATCACAGTTGGAAAGAAGCTGTTCCCAAATCTGGCAGTGCGAGTCTTCAAGCTCCTGAGCCTTCTCCCGGAGGGAAGAGGGACAAAAAGTCTGTTGGCTGGGTGGGTCGTGTCCTTGATTATCCTGGCAGGACTGCTCCGACAGTGTAGATAGATAGATAGATATACTTTATTAATCCTGAGGGAAATTTGGTTTTGTTGATAGCGTGCGGTGTAAAGTGAGTCCAAGGATGGAAGATTAGTTTGTGTGATGTGCTGGGCTATGTTCACGATCTTCTGCAGCTTCTTCCAGTCTTGGACAGGACAACTTCCATACCAGGTTGTGATGCACCTGAGAAGAATGCTTACTACGGTGCGTCTATAAAAATTAGTGAGGGTTTTAGGGGACAGGCCAAATTTCCTTAGCTTCCTCAGGAAGTAAAGGCGCTGGTGGGCCTTCTTGGCAGTGCACTCTGCTTGGCTGGACCAAGTCAGGTCATTTGTGATATTGACCCTGAGGAACTTAAAGGTTTTGACCTGTTCCACTTGTGCACCACCGATGTAAATGTTTAAGTGATTATTATTGTGCTTACAAAGTCAATTAATTAATCTTTTGAATGGTCTTGGTTTCTACCTCCTTTGTTCTTCGGATTCTAAGCTGTGCTGTCCTCGGCTCTACAGCACAACATAAGAAATAGGAGGAGGCCATTCAGCCCTTCAGGTTTATCCTGTATTTATCGAGGTCAGAGCAAATTTATTCCTCAGCACCTTTACCTGCTCTGTTCTTGGATCCCTTGAGTCTTTTAATATCCAGAAATCTATTGAGATCTGCTTTGAATAAATTCTGTGACAGACTTCATGGTTCCCTGGGTTACAGAACTGCTGTCGCACTCTGCATGAAGACATTTCTCCTCACCTCAGTCCTAAGCAGCCTGCTCCCTATCTGAGGCCGACTACTGGTCCCAGGATCCTCACCCAGGAGAAATGTTGCATCCAGTCTGTGCAGAGCCCTATACGGATCTTCAAAGGAAAATCCCTTGCACTCTGCTATACCCCAGAGATGACAGGGGTGGTCAACACAATCTCTCGTGGTGGTAACAGCTGCCTCCCTTTGCAGTTCCCATACACTGCCCCTCCCCATTTGATTTTACCAGTGAATCTATTTAGAGTTTTAATCTATTTGCTATAACTAATGCTTTAAAGGTCTAAATAGCGTTGTAACTAATTTATCAAGTTCATGTAATGCCCATTGTTGGATACATTGTACAGCTCAATGTAAAACAAGTTCTTTGTATAAAACCTTGGCTGATTTTTCCCATACTAAGCTTAGGAATCTCATAGACTGTCATGGAGTTGCAGCGTAGAAACGGTCTATCCAGTCCGAACTCTACCCATTATTTTACACCGATCCTTCATTAATTCTATTTTATTCACCCCACATTTCCACCAACTCCCCAGGTCTCTTCCCTGAGAAGCCAGAGCAGTAGTATTGCTCATAATCAGCATTTCATGTAGCTCCTGTATAGGCTGCTGCCGGGCCAACCTATTGTTCCAGGCACTGCAGGTGCCATGAGAGGGCAGTGGCCAGGTGGATCATATCTCCACTCTATTTCCAGAGTTATACAGTGCTTTGCAAAAGTCTTAGGAACATAATATATAGCTTGGGTGCCCAGGACTGTATTTGGCAATGTGCAACAGAGAACAAGTTTGTAAAATATGGCAGGAGCAAAGGTTGTTGGGCGCGTGGCTAAGTGGTTAAGGCGCTCGCCTAGTGATCTGAAGGTCACTAGTTCGAGCCTTGGCTGAGACAGCGTGTTGTGTCCTTGAGCAAGGCACTTAACCACACATTGCTCTGCGATGACACCGGTGCCAAGCTGTATGGGTTCCTTCCAAGGTGCAAGTCCATGGTCTCACGAGACTAACAGATGCCTATATGCTCATTACTGTATATACTGGAAAAATTAAAACCCAAATAAATTTTCTGGAGCCTTGCGTTCATTTTCTGGCCCTGGGTATTGTCCTCGCGCTGAAAAAGGCCGTGATGCTCACTATTTGATCCATACTCTGTGGCCACTTTATTAGGTACACCTGTACACCTGCTCATTAATGCAAATATCTAATCAGCCATTCATGTGGCAGCAACTCTATGCATAAAAGCATGTAGACATGGTCATGAGGTTCACTTTTTGTTCTGACCAAACATCAGAGTGAGGAAGGAATGTGATCTAGGTGACTTTAACAGTGGAGCGATTGTTGTTGCTGGATGGGGTGGTTTGAGTCTCTCAGGTCTCCTGGGATTTTCACGTACAACAGTTTCTAGAATTTACAGAAAATGGTATGACAAACAAACAAAGGAAAATCCAGTGAGCAGTAGTTCTGTGGTGAAGCAGGTCAGACGAGAATGGCTGGACTGTCTCGAGCTGACGGGAAGGTGACGGTAACCACGCAGTACAACAGTAATCTGCAGAAAAGCACCTTTGAACCCACAACACATCGAACCTTGAAATGGATGGGCTACAGCAGCAGAAGACCACGAGCATCCGTTTAATAGCCAGTTCGTCAGGTACCAGAGGTACCTTATAAACTGGCCACTGAGTGTATCTTCAGGAATTGGATACACCAGCAATGTCTACATTAACTGCCCAGCCCTCATTGCACTTGAGAAGGTGGTGTTGAACTGCCTTCCTGAACTGCTGTAGTCTTTGTAGTGTTTGTATTCACACAGTGCTGTTGGGTATGGAGCACCAGGATTCATCCCCAGTGACAGTGAAGGAGAAGCAGTATGTTTTCACTTACTGCCTGTTACACCGCTGGTGTTTAGGGCAGCAGTGAAGGTCTTCCATCTATGGTGGTGTTCAGGGCTTCCTTCATCATGTCAATAGTTCCTCTCGGTTTCCACTACTGTCAGAAACACAAGTCCCGGGTGGAGACTCAGGAATACCGTCACAATCAGATTTGGAAGGATTTGTCATTGCTGTTTCCGTAACAATTATGTTTTACCAGTCAGGGTCGTTAGCTCTGAGCTGAACCCCCAAACCTGGAGGACCGGTGGACCACTCTCAGTTTGTCCTCTACCCTTTGACCTGTTTGGCATGGGTGACCCTACCAAGGGCTGAAGCATAAAGCCCTAACTCCAGGAAACAGAACTCTCCGGGTTATTGAGGCAGGCAAGTCCCCAAGCCACAACAAGGTTGTTGGTCCTCTTGAAGGAGTATATTTTCAAGCACTGGTAAGCTCAGACTGCTTTCTACTTTCTACAGTGACCTGTCGTGGATCAAAAGTAGGCGGTATAAGGCCAAGGGCCAATAAATCCAGTGGGCCATCTCTGTTCGAAGTGCTGTACACGTGACTCTCACTACCTCAGACAGCTGAGATGAAGATGCCGATGTTGGGTAAGAGTACAATGGAGAGGAAAGCAAGGATAAGGGTTATCCAGGAAAAGGTAGGGACCTCGTGCAAAGCCAAAAGAACTGAAGGTAGTGAAAAACATCAACAAAGCTAGACCACACTCAGAGTATTGTGAGCAGTTTTGGGCCTCTTATCTAAGAAGGGATGTGCTTGACTTTGGACAGAGTCCAGAGGAGGTTCACAAGGATAATCTCATGATTGGCGGCAAGGTAGCACAGAGGTTAGCACAATGCTTTACAGTACAGGCAACCAGGGTTTAATTCCTGTCACTGCCTGTAATTTGTCTGTTCTCCCCGTGACTGCATGGGTTTCCTCCGGGTGCTTCCGTTTTCTCCCACAGTCTAAAGACGTATCAGTTGGTAGGTTAATTGGTCATTGTAAACTGTCCCACGATTAGGCTAGGATTAAATCGAGGAATTGCTGGGCGGTGTGGTTTAAAGGGCCTATTCTGCACGGTATCTCAATCAATACTTTATACTTTATTGTCGCCAAACAATTGATACTAGAACGTAAAATCATCACAGCGATATTTGATTTTGCGCTTCGCACTCCCTGGAGTACAAATTGGTAGTAAATATTAAAAATTTAAATTATAAATCATAAATAGAAAATGGAAAGTAAGGTAGTGCAAAAAAAACCGAGAGGCAGGTCCGGATATTTGGAGGTTACAGCCCAGATCCGGGTCAGGATCCATTCAGCAGTCACAGTTGGAAAGAAGCTGTTCCCAAATCTGGCCGTACGAGCCTTCATGCTCCTGAGCCTTCTCCCAGAGGGAAGAGGGATGAAAAGTGTGTTAGCTGGGTGGGTCGTGTCCTTGATTATCCCGACAGCACTGCTCCGACAGCGTGTGGTGTAAAGTGAGTCAAAGGACGGAAGGTTGTTTTGTGTGATGTGCTGTGCTGTGTTCACGATCTTCTGCAGCTTCTTCCGGTCTTGGACAGGACAACTTCCATACCAGGTTGTGATGCACCCTAGAAGAATGCTTTCTATGGTGCATCTATAAAAATTAGTGAGGGTTTTAGGGGACAACCCAAATTTCTTTAGCTTTCTCAGGAAGTAAAGGCGCTGGTGGGCCTTCTTGGCAGTGAACTCTGCTTGGTTGGACCAAGTCAGGTCATTTGTGATATTGACCCTGAGGAACTTAAAGCTTTTGACCTGTTCCACTTGCGCACCACCGATGTAAATTGGGTCGTGCGGTCCGCTACTCCTTCTGAAGTCAACAACCAATTCCTTCGTCTTGCTGACGTTGAGGGATAGGTTATTGTCTTCGCACCATGCACCAGGTTCTTAATTTTCTCTCTGTACTCAAACTTATCATTACTCGAGATATGGCCTACAATTGTTGTGTCATCAGCAAACTTACATATTGAGTTTGATGGAAACTTGGCTACACAATCATGGGTGTACAGTGAGTACAGCAGGGGGCTGAGTACACAGCCTTGTGGGGCACCGGTGCTCAGAGTGTTTGTAGAGGAGAGCTTGTCCCCTATTTTTACAGCCTGGGTCCTGTCTGTGAGGAAGTTGAAGAATGAATGAATGAATGAATAAATAAATAAATAAATAACCCTGGCAGTGAAAGGGTTAACATATGTGGAGGTTTTATGGTTCTGGGCCTGTTCACACTGGAGTTTAGAAGAATGAAGGAGAATCTCATTAAAACCTACTGAATTATGAAAGGTCTAGATAGAGTGGACATGGAGGAGATGTTTCCTATAACGGGGGAGTCTAGGACCAGAGGGCACAGCCTCCGAAAACAAGGATGTCCCTTTAGAACAGAAATGAGGAATTTCTTTAGCCAGAGTGTGATGAAGCTGTGGAATTCATTACCACAGATGGCTATGGGGTCAAGTCATTGGGTATATTTCAAGTGGAGGTTGATAGGTTCTTGATTCGTCAGAGCATCAAGGGAGAAGGCAGAAGAATAGGTTTGAGAGGGATAATAAATCAGCCATGATGGGATGATGGAGCAGACTCAATGGTCCAAATGGCCTAATTTTGATCCTATTTCTTATGGTCTAAATAAGTATTGGAAGTACCTCAGTTTAAATGGAAGGCTTATCCATATGGAAGCTTTGCCACAAATTGGTGAATGATTGGCCTTTAGTTGTAAGAGCCTTGTGTGCAAAGACCTTGCCTGGTGCCAGTTCACCTCCTGTTGGGTTTAGGCTTCAATACTGAACCTGCGGAAATAACCAAGTTGGTTGAACAAATACCTTAACATGAAGCCTTATCATGTTGATGCGCTTCATGGTGGATTGGTTTTGTAATGCTGGCCCTTTGGCAGCTATTAATTGTGTAAGCAATTACTCATTGAATAAAACACCAAGGGAGGTTCAGAACTGCATGTGCAATGTCAAGGTTAGGAGATGAAGACGAGAAGCAGTTACTGAAAAGGGAGGTTCACAGGAACAATTTCTCGCAGAGTGCAGTGAACCTCCAGAGTAGTCTCAGCCCCAGCAGGCTGCCGACACACACGACATCCTGCAGATGTTGGATCATCAGGGATGTTTATGGAGCAGATCAACTTCTTGAAAGGTCAGGTAATTGGAGCTTGTGTGGAACTGGCACAGGAGGAGTGATGGTCATCCCTGATCTTGGTGGAAGGTAGAGCTGGTTTGAGGGCTGGCGTGGCTACCCCTGCTCCTATTTTCTGATGTCCTATGGCCTCCCTCAGTAACTGCAACACCTAGGACTGAAGGATGCTCCACCAACCAATCAATACTCCTTCAATGGGGCAACTAGACCAGGCCAGTGACCAGGAGTGATGTCCAAGTTTACTGTGTCTAACTTGTGTATAGCTTGTGTTTGGGAGACTGTCGGGTTGGATCTTCCTGCTGAGGTGGGGATGCAGGCATCTTCCTGCCATGTGGGAACTCAGTTCATAGCCACCTCTCTGTCCTCTGGACTGTTCAAGCGCCATGCTGTAAGCTGGGGGAGGAGCCGTACTGCCTCTATGATACAGTGAATATGCCAACATGTATCACAAGGATAATTGTGAAACAACATTTGACAACCAAGCCACAGAGGAGATTAAGTCAATTGCTGCAACACACACAAGATGCTGGAGGAACTCAGCAGGTCAAGCTGCATCTATGGAAAAGAGGATAGTCGATGTTTCAGGCCGAGACCCTTCAGCAGGACTGGGTCCGAAACGTTGACTGTTTACTCTTTTCCATAGATGCTACCTGGGCCTGCTGAGTTCCTCCAGCATTTAGTGTGTGTTGCTTGGATTTCCAGCATTTGTGGATTTTCTCTTGTTTTGATTAGGTCAATTACTGGCATAATTAAATAAGTAAGTTTTAAACGACAGCTTGACAATCTAAGTCTGAACTTGGAGAAGACCAAGGAAGTGCTGGTGGACTTCAGGGAGGTGCAGATGAACCATCCCCCTCTGCGAATGCGTGTCTCCTCTGTAGAGAGAGTTAAGTGCACCAAGTTCCGGGAGTTCACATCACGGATGACCTCACCTGGTCCCTCAATGTCAGCTCCCCGAACAAGAAGGCACAGCAGTGTTTCCACATCGGAAGGAGACTGAGGCAAGCGAGTCATACTGCCCCCCCTCCCCGCCCCTCCCCATCTTAACTAAATTTTATAGGAGTACTCTTGATAGCGCCCTGACAAACTGCATCTCCATCTGGTGTGGGAACAGCCGAACATCAGCCCGGAAGTCCCTACAAAGGATTGTGAGAACGGCCAAGAGGATCACAGGGGTCTCCCTACCATCCATTGGGAACAATTATCAGGAGCACTGCATACGCAGGGCCCTTAGTGTTTTCAAGGATCCCTCCCATCCATCCAGCATCCTCTTTCACTTTCTACCATCAGGCAGGAGACTCTGATGCATAAAGACAAGAACAGTCAGGATGTGAAACAGTTTCTTCCCTCAGGCCAATAGCTGTCTGATCTCCCTGCCGCCTCACCATTCGAAGTGTTCTGTGCCTTACAGTATGTAATTTATGCACTTTAGTTTATTTATGTATAATCCAACTGCAGATTTCATCCTTACTTTCATAAGTTATTGTGTGTTATGTGTACTACAATGCTCCCTGGTCTGGAGAAACGTCTCATTTGACGGTATACATGGGTATAGTCCAATGACAGTAAAGTTGACTTAAAGGTGGAAATAAATTTCAGACAAGAGGTTTGAGAAAGCGTTTCAGGCTTGGGTGGCTGAAGGCACAGCTGGCAATTGTGCAGGGATTAAACCTGAGAACCGATTATATGGGAGGCGTGAAGGAGGCTACAGAGCTAGACAGGGCTGAGGAATGGAAGGGTTTGGAAATGTGGTGAAATACTTTCCACTTGCTGCAAGACCAAGTGCTGATGCAGTGTAGGGAGGATGGAGGTGAGGGGTGAACCAGATAGGCTGCAAGTTGCGAGTTGCACAGTCGAATTTGGGTCAACTCTGCAGTGGAGGCCACATCAAAGGCCGTTGAACAGACCAAGCAGTGGGGTAATGGGAGGGGAGGCTGGTGTGATGGAGGCGCAGATTGGCTGTCGACAGCTCTCATGCAGATTTTTTCTGTCTGATTGTTTAGCTGCAGTATGGCGGTCCCGGCCCGAACCTGCACACCAGCGCATTTAAGGAAGGGGGTCCGCACTTCATTTCTCCAGACTGGAATCTCTACTGTGGAACCAGCCCCGAGGAGGTGACTGCCAGGTAAAGGGATCCCGGGAACTTGGATGGTCACTCCTAGGGGACGGAGAATGTGACCTTACATTACCTGTGATCAGTAACTCCCGAGTGCTGCTGATGGCTGACCTACTGGTCCTGCACAGAGGGGTAGTGGCCAGGCGAATCGTGACTTCACGGTTAATGTTCACAAGAGATTCTGTAGTTGCTGGCAATCCAGCCAACACACACAACATTCACACAGGCAGCTTGTATTGTTGTTGTTCCTTTTCGCCGTTTCCGAAGCGTTTGTCTGTTTATTACGAGGCTGAGTTGCTATCTCAACGCTCAGTCCAGCACAAATGGAAAACATGCAAGGGGCCTGCCGGATTCGAACCTGGGACCATTAGCCTTGGAGTCCGGTGCTGATACCACCACACCACCAGCCGGCTAGACATCATCTATGGAGGGGAATAAGCAATAAACATTTCAGGCCGAGACCCTTCCCCAGGACTAAAAGGGAAGGTGGAAGGGGCCACTGTAGTAGAGGTAGGGGGAAGTGCTACAAGCTGGCAGGTGATAGGTGAGGGGGAAGGTTGGGTGAGTAGGGGAGGGGAGGGGGATGAAGTGAGAAGCTGGGTGGTGCGAAGTTGAAGAGGTAAAAGGCTGAAGAAGGAATCTGTCCACGGTTATGTACTCTGCAAAACTGCTACTCAAATTTTCGTGAGGTTGCCGTCATCTTCCGGCTCTGAGTAATTGGCTTAGTATTGTCGCACAGCTGGTGGTGCAGTGGCATCAGCACTGGACTTCAAGGCAGAAGGTCCTGAGTTCAAACCCAGCCGGGTCCCAACCTGGGCAGCAGCAGTATCTGTGCGGAAGAAAGGCCTGGCAATCTACTTCCGTATCGTGCCATGAAAACCCTGTGGACCCCATGGTCCATGAGGTCACAAAGAGTCGGGCTCGACTTAACGACTGAGCGGCAACAACAAATTGTTTACACGTACCGAGGTACATTGAAAGCATTGTTTTGCTTGCTGTTCATGCCGTTTCAAACTACATCAAGGTAGTACAAGAGAAAAGCAATGACAGAATGCAGAATAAAGTGTTAGAGTTACAGGGAAAGTTATCAACGGCTGTGACAAGGTGGATTTAGAGTGGTAGAGAATGGTTATAACAGTCATGACTCTTTATATATTTTCAGGACTGGGAAGGCCTGTGTTTATTGTTCACCTCCTAACTGTTCTTCAGAAGGTGGAGGTGAGCTGCCTCCTTGACCCAGTGCAGTCCCTCCGGTAAATATGCTCCCATATGTTGGGGAGGGGGTTCCAGGCCCAGTAACAGTTCTCAAGTCGGGGTGGTGCACATCTAGAGGAAAGCCTGCAGCTTCGCCCCTGTTCCTCTTGGAGGAAGGACTTGTGGCTTCAGGAGGTGCTGTCAGGGGAGCCCCTGAGATTAACTGCAGCGCAGTTTGTAGATGGTGCACTCTGCAGCCACTCTGTACCGATAGTGAAGGAATGGACATTTAGGGTGATAGGTTGCGTGCCATCAAGCGGGCTGTTCTGTCCTGGATGGCGTCCACCAGGGTTGGTGAACCCATGGCTCATGTCCCCAAGTCGGCACAAAAACTTTGTGGGCACGCTGCCACTTCTCAATTCTTCATACCTTGCACATTATAAAAAGATACATGATGGTTATCTTCTCTTCTAAATGAAGCAGCAAATGATTTCTTTTACAGCCTGAGAGCACTGAGGTGTTTTCACAGGAAATGTTTCATGCCGGCTTGGCATCAGCTGGATGATTGTGAGACCAAGTGAAAGGTTTTGAAATCCTCTCAGACCCAGTGTGCACATCAGTATTTGGTTACAATAACAAAACTATTTAGAAATGATGTTATTTTTCAATTGTCATATTAAAATATTAATAATTTTTGAACTGTTTTTCTAAAATGCTTCATTTGTCTCAATCTCTGTTCTACTTTTATTAATAGTAAAACAATTAATGGCATATATAAGCAACAGGACTCATCGTTTTTCCTTAACAAAAGTCCATAATTATTGTAACTAATTCATTAATCAATGAGAATCTCTGCTTGAAATTACCATGGCATGTGAGAGAATTTTATCGGAAGTTATGGCCAGTCTGGGCACACACTGTCAAAAAGGTTCGCCACCCCTGGCCGACCTTCTTTAATATTGCAGCTGTACACAGCTGGGCCAGTGGAGAATGTTCCACCCTGGTGCTGACTTCTGCCTTGTAGGAGATGGAAAGGCTTTAGGTTGTCAGGAGGTAAGTCATTATTCACAGGGTACTCAATCTTTGACCTGACTTCTCACAGGGTACCCACCCTTTGACCTGCTTTTGTAGTTGTATTATTTGTCTGGCTGGTCCAATTGCTTTTCTTGTCGGTGAAGCTAGGATGTTGATGATGGAGGGACTCAGCAGTCATAACTCCACAGAGTTTCTGGGGTAGGTGGTGACATTGTCTCTTGTTGGACTTGGTCAATGCCTGGCACCTTCTTGGCGTGAACACTACCTGCCACTGATCAGCCATTGCTTGCATATCGTCGGTGTCCTATTGCGTGCAGGTATGGACTGCTTCAACTTGCTGAGGGGATGTGAATTGAATCAAACGTTGTGCAAACATCAGCACAGATCCCACTTTTGACCTTCAGATGAAGCAGCTACAGATGGCTGGGTCCAGCTCACCGTCCTCAGGAACTCTTGCAGAGGAGGAGAAGATGATGGCGCGACAGCAGCGCGCGCGGCCACTTCAGTGATGATATCTGTTATCTGTCAAGTAGGGGGCCGTGCACAATCCTGATTTGATGGAGACAGATGTGAGAGTACAGAGGAACATCTGGAAAACTTCTGAAATGCCCGCTTCGCTGCCACTGCTGCTGTGTGGTAACCAGAATCTCCGGAGCAGAAGGCCCCGAATCCTGGGCTTTGCGTGTTTCAGCGGCTGGGGCTAGGTCGAAGGCGCTCGGCAGAGGATGGCGCTCGGGAGGCTGTATCGGAGGGGCTGGTCGGAGGCTCGAAGTTTTCGGCCGGATGGACTCAGTGTCGGCTGTGGTCGGCTGCTTCCAAGGCATCGGCAAGTTGACGGTGCCTGGAGGTTTATGGCAGGGAGTTTCTCCCTTTTGCCGCTCGCTATCGGGGACTCGGGAGTCGATTGACTCGGAGACTTTTGAGACTTTTTTTACCGTGCCCATCGTTTGTTCTTCATCAGATTATGGTATTGCTTTGCACTGCAGTAACTATATGTTATAATTATGTGGTTCTGTCAGTGTTTGTCTTTGGTTTGTCCTGTTTTCTGTGATATCACTCTGGAGAAACATTGTATCATTTCTTAGTGCATGTATGCGTTTCTAAATGACAATAAAAGAGGACTGAGTGTTCTCATAATCTAAAAAAAAGTAATGTCCCAGGGTCAGAACCAGAGCCAGGTTCGATATCACTGCCATATGTCGTCGCATTTGTTGTTATGCACAGTAGTGTATTACAATACATAGTGATAAAAATGTAAATTACAGTAAATATATTTTAAAACTTAAATAAGTTGTGCAAAAAGAGAAGCAAAAAAGTAGTGAGGTAGTGTTCATGGGTTCAATATCTATTCAGAAATCAGATGGCAGGGGGGAAGAAGCTGTTCCTGAGTCACTGAGTATGTGCCTTCAGGCCTCTGTACCTCCTCCCTGATGGCAGCAACGAGAAGAGGGCATGTCCTGGGTGACGTGGGTCCTTAATGTTAGATGCCGCCTTTTTGAGGCATCGCTCCTGGATGCTGGGGAGGCTAGTGCTCATGATGGAGCTGGCTGAGTTTACAACTCTCTGCTGCTTATTTCAGTCCTGTGTAGTGCCCCCCCCCCCATACCAGATGGTGATGCAGCCAGTTAGAATGTTCTCCATGGCCCACAGCCCACCACCCCGAGCACGGACAACCATAGCCATTTTGTGTGACACCTCCAGCCACTCGAGTGTTAATTCCTTTGACGCAGATTGACTACAGTTTTACCAGGATATCTTAATGCCTATTGCACACTCATGTGCTGCCGTGATATCAAGGCCTGATTCATTGTTCAAGGTAGTTGTCATGGGTGTATAGTACATACCCAGGGTAGAAATACCATGAAAATTAGCCTTTTGCAGCATCAGCACAGTACATTGCAAACATAACAAACATAAATTACATCAGCCTAAATTAACATAAAATTATACATGCATGACAAAATAAACAAGACTAAACATGATGCATTATGCAGGTTCTGGGTGAAAAACTCTGGGCAATCGGGGTGATATAGTCTGGGCAATCGGGG
The DNA here is from genome assembly GCF_030028105.1 of Mobula birostris. Lineage (NCBI taxonomy): Eukaryota > Metazoa > Chordata > Chondrichthyes > Myliobatiformes > Myliobatidae > Mobula > Mobula birostris. Next base: position 15,950,528 of record NC_092380.1, on the reverse strand, counting down.
TGACATAGTCTGGGTAATCGGAGTGATATATTCTGGGCAATCGGGGCAATACAGTCTGGGCAATCGGGGCGATACAGTCTGGGCAATCGGGGCGATACAGTCTGGGCAATCGGGGCGATACAGTCTGGGCAATCGGGGTGATACATTCTGGGCAATCGGAGCGATACAGTCTGGGCAATCTGGATGATATAGTCTGGGCAATCGGGGTGATATAGTCTGGGGGATCTAGGTGATATAATCTGGGCAATCGGGGTGATATAGTCTGGGGGATCTAGGTGATATAGTCTGGGCAATCGGGGTGATATAGTCTGGGCAATCGGGGTGATATAGTCTGGGCAATCAGGGTGATATAGTCTGGGCAATCTGGATGATATAGTCTGGGGAATCGGGGTGATATAGTCTGGGGAATCTGGGTGACATAATTTGTGGAATCTGGGTGATATAATCTGGGGAACCTGGGTGATATATTCTGGGGAATCGGGATGATATAGTCTGGGGAATCTGGGTGACATAATCTGGGGAAGAATGAGGGTTTCAGAAACACGAGAATTCCTGAAGATGCTGGGAATGTAGAGCAATTCATACAAAGTGCTGGAGGAACTCAGCAGGTCAGGCAGCATCTATGGAAAAGTGTAAACAGTTGATGTTTCAGTCCAAGTCCTGATGAAAGATCTCTGCCAGAGATGTTGACTGTTTACTCTTTTCCATAGATTCTGCCTGGCCTGCTGAGTTCCTCCAGCATTTTGTGTTTGTTGCTAAGAACAAGGGCTTTTCAGGCTGCTTCAATAACTGATGGCAGTGGGGAACAAGCTGTCGTTGGGCCTTGCGGGGTGAGTCTTTAGCCTCCTGTTCCTCCTGCCTGGTGGCAGCAATGAGAAGAAGGCACGGTCTGGATGGGTGGGTGGAGGGGGTCCCTGATGATGGACGTTGTCTTCCTGGAATGTCGCTTCTTGAAGATACTCTTACGCCGGGATCATCATCCCACTGTTGCATTTTGCTCTCTCCTCCATTGTTGGGCCTTGTCCACGTTTAGACCTGGGACCCCGTGGTTCTGGTGTAACTGTCACTAGAGTGGGGGTTCCCAACCTGGAGTCCACAGATCCTTCGGTTAATGGTAGGGGTCCATGGCATGATAAAAGATTGGGCACCCCGCATTAGAGAGTAGTTCATTGCTAAGTACAGACTGTTGACGACAGCTTCCATCCGTGCTGATGATTGAGAGTAGGCGAGTCAGGAAGTAGTTCATGAGCATTTGCCCTGCTCTTTAATCTGCTATCTAACTACCTAAATTAGTTTCAGAACCTCACTTGTATTAGTTCTTGTGTGAACCACTGGGTTTTAACTCTTTCCCCCTCTTTAGAATGCCCTGCAACTGTTTTTGAGATCTTGACCCAAGCACCAGGGAGGTAACAAACCATGCCTGATTTACACCTCTGGCCACAGAAGTCCCTGGGTGAAGGGTAATGAGATCAGGTAGTAGCATCTGCCACTGTTGTATTCATGACAGACCCTCAGAAATGAACAATACGTCATTACGTCCCGGCCTAATGTCTCCTCTCTTGCTCCCTGACAGGTTTTGTCCATTTTATCATTTCTGTCTCTAGTGATGTTTCCGTTTCTGCCCTACTGGCGTTAAGTGTGAGGCGTTCTAGTGTGGTGTAAAAGTAGAGAGACAGGATATATTTACTTTTAGCTGTGAGGGGATTTAGTGTTTGTGTCCTGACACATGAATCAGTGAAGGTTAATGGGTAACCAAGCTGGCAGCCGACTGGTTTGTTTTCCTTTACTATAAGAGGACCTGAGGAGAAGGATAAAGACATCTTGGCAGGAGTTGTAGAGACCCTGGCTGGACTGTAGCAGGAATATTGCTTACAGGTCCCTTTCCCTAAGGGTGAGTTTACTTGCAATGGGCCAAATGCAGCCAAAGTTCACCAGATTGATTCCTGCAAAAGGGGAACCTTCCTAACAGGAGGGAGCAAGCAGGCTGCCTGATCCTCTCGAGCTTAGAAGAGAGGTGACCCATTGATGCAAAATAAAGTTCTTGCTGGCCTCGACGGGGTAGATGCTAGGACGATGCTTCGTCTGACTGGAGTGCCTGTCTCATAATCAGGGCAGATAAGAAGGAATGTATATACCCAGAGGGTAGTGAGTCCTTGGAATTCTCCACTCCTGGGAACTGCAGATATTCATTTGGTTCATTACATTGGAGAGAGTTACGGCAGCTGTGTAGCTTAGTGGTTAGCGTTAGGCTGTTATAGCTCTAGTGACAGGATAGGTCCGAGTCAGCATGGATTTACGAAGGGGAAATCGTGCTTGACTAATCTTCTGGAATTTTTTGAGGATGTAACTATGAAAATGGACAAGGGAGAGCCAGTGGATGTAGTGTACCTGGACTTTCAGAAAGCCTTTAATAAAATCCCACATAGGAGAATAGTGGGCAAAATTAGGGCACATGGTATTGGGGGCAGAGTACTGACATGGATTGAAAATTGGCTGGCTGACAGGAAACAAAGAGTAGCGATTAATGGATCCCTTTCAGAATGGCAGGTGGTGACCAGTGGGGTACCGCAGGGTTCAGTGCTGGGACTGCAGCTGTTTACAATATACATTAATGATTTAGATGAAGGGATTAAAAGTAACATTAGCAGATTTGCAGATGACACAAAGCTGGGTGGCAGTGTGAAATGTGAGGAGGATGTTATGAGAATGCAGGGTGACTTGGACAGGCTGGGTGAGTGGGCGGATGCATGGCAGATGCAGTTTAATATGGATAAATGTGAGGTTATCTACTTTGGTGGTAAAAACAGGAAGGCAGATTATTATCTAAATGGAGTCAAGTTAGGAAAAGGGGAAGTACAACAAGATATAGGTGTTCTTGTACATCAGTCACTGAAAGCAAGCATGCAGGTACAGCAGGTAGTGAAGAAAGCTAATGGCATGCTGGCCTTCATAACAAGGGGAATTGAGTATAGGAGCAAAGAGGTTCTCCTGCAGCTGTACAGGGCCCTGGTGAGACCACACCTGGAGTATTGTGTGCAGTTTTGGTGTCCAAATTTGAGGAAGGACATTCTTCCTATTGAGGGAGTGCAGTGTAGGTTCACAAGGTTAATTCCCGGGATGGCGGGACTGTCATATGTTGAAAGGTTGGAGCGATTGGGCTTGTATACACTGAAATTTAGAAGGATGAGAGGGGATCTGATTGAAACATATATTAAGGGATTGGACACGTTGGAGGCAGGAAGCATGTTCCCGCTGATGGGTGAGTCCAGAACCAGAGGCCACAGTTTAAGAATAAGGAGTAGGCCATTTAGAACGGAGTTGAGGAAAAACTTTTTCACCTAGAGAGTGGTGGATATATGGAATGCTCTGCCCCAGAAGGCTGTGGAGGCCAAGTCTCTGGATGCTTTCAAGAAAGAGATGGATAGAGCTCTTAAAGATAGCGGAATCAAAGGTTATGGGGATAAGGCAGGAACTGGATACTGATTGTAGATGATCAGCCATGATCACAGTGAATGGCGGTGCTGGCTCAAAGAGCAGAATGGCCTACTCCTGCACCTATTGTCTATTGTGACCGGGTTTCAATTCCACTACTATCTGTAGAGAGGTTGTGGGTCCTCCACACTTCAAAGACATACAGGTCAGCAGGTGAACTGGTCACATGGGTGTAATTGAACACGGTGGGCTTACTGGGCTGGAAGGGCGTGTTATCGTGCTGTATTTCTAAATAATGTGCTCTCGGATATTGGGAGAAGGAAGGACGAAGAGAAAAGAATGCATATAGATAAAGTGTTGAGGTTTGCACTCAGTCATGATCCTGTTGGATGCAGAATTGGTATGAGGGGCTGAATGGCCAACTCCTACTTCCTGTATTCCTACATTCTGCCCTTTACACCCAGAGGGTACCATGTTCTGTGCCTTCCTTCAGAGCAGAGTGGTCTCTCATTGTCCCCATTGACAGCAGACTCTGCCCAGTATCCCAGCTAAAGGACCTTCATCCCTGTGTGCCTGAACTTGGGTTTGGGCTTCAAATGTGAAAGTGTGGTCTTTACTGATCCTGCTGCTGGCAGCCTTCCCTTAACCCCAGCGCGTGGTAAATTAGCTGTGCTCTGTTGCCAGCCTCTCATCTTCCCCTGAACTACGCAGTGATAGTATTGTATTTACTTAGAGATGCAGGACGGTGAGAGCCCACACTGCCCAGTTCCGATTCAGGTTCTTTTATCACACGTGCGTGGAAAGATACGGAGAAACGCACCACTTGCATCAACAACCAACACGGCCGAGGACATGCTGGGGACAGTCCGCAAGTGTCGCCACACGTCCTGGCACCAACATAGCGCGCCCGCGGTATGCCCATGTGACCGTTAGCCTACTAACCCATATATCTTCGGAATGTGGGAGGGAGCCAGAGTACCTGGAGACAACCCACACGGGCTCAGGGAGACGTACAGACTCCTTACAGACAGCGAAGGAATTGAACCAAGGTCGTCAGTGTGGTAACAGCGTTACGCTAATCTTCATGCAAACACGCCACCCTGAAAGTAGTTTCAGTTTGCTACCATCCCTGGTAGAGTTTTACAGTGTATTATTAGTAATACTCCAGCTTCACTCAGCCAGTTCTGGGATCAAACCAGACGTTCTGCACTGATTGACACTGAGGTTGGAAGTGATGGTGACTGGAAGGATGTTTTCTGCAAGAATCAGCTTAATCTTGAAGTAGGACAGTTGGGGTTCTTATTCTAACCCTGCTTCACATTCCATTCAATGAGCTTCCAATGAATATGTTAGTTTTTTTTCAAGGCATCCGCTAGTCTCGTGAGACCATGGATTTGCGCCTTGGAAGGTTTCCAGGGCGCAGGCCTGGGCAAGGTTGTATTGAAGACTGGCAGTTGCCCATGCTGCAAGTCTCCCCTCTCCGTGCCACTGATGTTGTCCAAGGGAAGGGCACTAGGACCGATACAGCTTGGCACCAGTGTCGTCGCAGAGCAATGTGTGATTCAGTGCCTTGCTCAAGGACACAACGCGTTGCCTCAGCTGAGGCTCGAACTAGCGACCTTCAGATCACTAGACCGACGCCTTAACCACTTGGCCACGTTAGTTAGGCATCAACATTATTGTTGCTGGCGGGATCTGGCTTTGTACTGGATGGATGCCTCAACACTCACCTTTGCAGCTTCGGAGTGATTGTACCTGGGCAGCTCGGTAGTGTAGCGGTTAGCACCAGCCGTAAGAACGATTCCCGCCACCGCCTGCGAGGAGCCCCGTGACTGTGTGGGCTTCCCAGGCACTCCAGTTGCCCCCTACATTCTGAAAGACCCACGGTTTGGGTTCGTGAGCTGTAGGTGTGCCATGTCGGCGCCAGGAGCAAATGACGCATTTTGATGCACGTGTGCTGAAGAAAGCTAACCTCTCGGGAAAATTTCGAATGGTCAGCTCAATGCAGCATGCGCATCTCTTTGGGAAGACTTGAGTTGTTAGTGGTGGGGTGGGGTGACCCCCTTTTGGGTCAGAAAGCTGTAGGGTAACTCTGGAGGTCTTCATGAATTGGTGAGGGTGGAGAAGGTGTTTCACGGTCAGAGACAACAAGGTGAGATCACCTCCATTGTACTGCTTGGAGATTGTTGAGGAAATGGGTATCACTATCACAGGGAATGGTGAACGTTGCATTTTTAAATTTTAATTTTTATTCCTATCTATCGACCTATCCTGTCTGTCTAACTCTCCTGTCTATCTATCTATCTATACATCTCACCTATCTATCTTGTGTATCTCTCTTCCCTCTCCCCCCATCTTTTAAATCTACTCCTCAGCTTTTTTACTGCAGTCCTGCGGAAGGGTCTCGGCCCGAAACGTCGACTGTACTGTTTTCCATAGATGCTGCCTGGCCTGCTGAGTTCCTCCAGCATTTTGTGTGTGTTGCTTGGATTTCCAGCACCTGCAGACTTCTCTTGTTTCTCCTATCTATCTATCCACCTCTCCAAGCTATTCTATTGACATACAGCGTGGAGTAGATGCCTCAGGCCCGTTGAGGCACACCGCCCTGATTTCACCCCCGCCTAATCACAGGATAGTTTACAATGACCAATTAACCTACTGACCGGTGCGTCTTTGGATTGTGGGAGGAAACCGGAGCACCCGAAGGAAACCCACGCGGTTACGGGAAGAACGTACAAACTCTTTACAGGCAGCAGCGGGAATTGAACCTGGTTCGCTGGTACTGTAAAGCGTTGTGCTAACCAGTACACTACCGTGACACCCCAAAGGGATACTTTAAGGGTACGCTAGGTAAATTCAAGAAGTGGAGTGAGAATGGAGATGGAAAAGGATGAAGGGGCCATGGAGGATAAACACTGGCACAGATTGAATGGCCCAATTCTGTAATGTACTGTTCACGTAATTCTGAGATATAATAATAATAACTTATTTACAGAGCACTTTTCATACAGAGGATGTAGTGCAAAGTGCTTTACAATGGGATAAAGTGCAAACTTGCAAATAAAATATAAGCATGAAAGTAAAAGAGAAAAAGATGTTAGTTAAAAGCAGCGGTTAAATAAATAGGTTTTGAGTTGGTGTTTAAAAGTGTCAATGGAGTCGGCAACCCTTATAGTTTCAGATATTGAATAATGTGTCTTTCTGTTAGTAACGAGACACATGAAGATGAACCGAGGAGATACGTGGAATAGAAGGAGCAATGTGGGTACAGCATTATGCTTTCCTAGGGGATATTGACACAAATATGAAATACATAAAGGTATTTACTAATCATATAAACTACTCAAAGAGTAACGCACCATTACCTCAGTTCTCCTCCATCCTCAGACTGCAATCCCCCCCCTTCCTCTGCCACCAAGCCCAATACTATTGGAGGATGGAGAGAGGATCCAGCACTGACAGAGACACACTCAAAGAACAAATGGGCAAATAGACGCCAGCAGGAAAAAGGGGATTAATTGTAGGGAATAGAATGAAAGAGGGAGGCAAGCTGACATTATTTTCTTCCCTTGGTGTGCCTTTTGACCCAGAATGTTCAAAGTAAATGTTATTATCAAGATTCAAAGATTCAAGATTCAAAAAGCTTTATTGTCATTCTGACCGCACATCAGCTCTGCAGGGCAGAATGAGACAGCATTCCCCAGGAGCAGTGCAATCATATCATAACAAATGCAACACTAAATAATAAACATAACAATAAATAGTAAAACACAACAGCCACATGTCAGTTAAAATCAAGTTATAAGTGTCCAGTGCAAGTTAAAAGTGTCCAAAGCAGAGTCAGGTAGAGCAGCTATTTAGCAGTCTGACTGCCTGTGGAAGGAAGCTGTTTAGTAGCCTTGTGGTTTTAGTTTTGATGCTCCTGTAACGTTTGCCTGATGGCAGAAGAACAAACAGTTCATAGAGCGGGTGTGAGGGGTCTTTAATGATGTACCGTGTCTCCTGGAGGCATCGACTCTGAAAGAGGTCTTGGACAGAAGACAGGGAGACCCCAATAACCTTCTCTGCTTCCCTAACCACCCTCTGCAAGGCTTTTTTGTCGACAGCACTGCAGCTGGAGTGCATATACAATCCTGAGATTCATTTACTCAGCAAATCTACAGAATAGTAACTAACAGGATCAATGAAAGATCGACAGTGCAAAAGACAACAAACTGAGCAAATGCGAATATAAATAACGAGATCATGAGAAAACGAGGCAAAGAGTCCTTTTTTTAAATATAATTTTTATTGAGTTTTCTTCCCCCCCCCCCGATATATACCCCTACCAGAGAAAAAAAATAAAAGAAAGAAGAAAGAAGAACTGCCTGAATATTGGAAGGTTTCCACATGCCCCATGGGATTCAAAATAAATTTAGTATATTTATTTATTACTTTCCCCAAGGGACCAACATCTTTATCATCAGAGCAACTAAATATGCCATCCTATCTTTTGTAAATAAGGGCGCCAAATATTCAAAAATGTATCATATTTATCTCTTAAATTATAAGTAATTTTTTCGAGTGGAATACAACTAGACATTTCATTGTTCCAACGATTCATACTTAAATAGGAATCCGATTTCCAAGTAACTGCTATAGCCTTCTTGGCTATTGCCAATGCAATTTTTATGAATTCTTTCTGATATTTATTCAGTTTAAGTTTCGGTCTTATCCCTTCAATATCACCTAATAGAAATAATACAGGGTTATGTGGAAGTTGAGTTCCAGTAACTTGTTCCAATAAGACTCCTAGATTTATCCAAAAAGGTTGAATTTTAGAACAAGACCAAGTAGAATGTAAGAAAGTACCAATTTCTTGATTACATCGAAAGCATTGATCAGATAAGTTTAAATTTTATCTATTTATTTTTTGCAGCGTAATATATAATTGGTGTAAAAAATTATATTGTACTAATCTAAGTCGAACGTTTATTGTATTTGTCATACTGTCAAAACATAGTCTTGACCAATTTGTTTCATTAATATTAATATTCAGATCTGTTTCCCATTTTTGTTTTGACTCGTGGATTCCTTGTTTAATTGTCTGTTTTTGAATCAATTTATACATAAAAGAAATAAATTTTTAAATTTTTCCTTTTTGAATTAAAATTTCAATTTCATTGGGTTTTGGCAAAAACATTGTTTGACCCAGTTTGCCTTTTAAATAAGCCCTGAATTGGAGGTAACAAAAGAAAGTGTTATTTGATATTTTATATTTATTCTTTAGTTGTTCAAATGACATCAATATACCTTGTTCATAACAGTCTCCTATACATCTAATCCCTTTTTGGTACCAATTATATAAAAGTTGATTATCCATTGTAAAAGGAATAAGTCTGTTTTGGAACAAAGGTCTCCTTGCTAATAAAGATTTCTTTATTTCATTATCAACATTTATCTTATTCCATAGATCAATCAAATGTTTTAATATAGGAGATTCTTTCTTTTCCCGTATCCATTTAGATTCCCATTTATATATAAAACCTTTGGGTGTATTTTCTCCTACCTTATCTAATTCTATTCTAATCCATGCCGGTTTTCGTTCATCAAAGAAATATGCAATAAATCTAAGCAACACACATCAAAGTTGCTGGTGAATGCAGCAGGCCAGGCAGCATCTGTAGGAAGAGGTGCAGTCGACGTTTCAGGCCGAGACCCGTCGTCAGGACTCTTCAGGAACGCAGGGTCTCGGCCTGAAACGTCGACTGCACCTCTTCCTACAGATGCTGCCTGGCCTGCTGCGTTCACCAGCAACTTTAATGTGTGTTGCTTGAATTTCCAGCATCTGCAGAATTCCTGTTGTTTGCAATAAATCTAAGTTGATTTGCTTTCTAATAATTCTTAAAGTTTGGAAGTTGTAACCCTCCTAACTCAAATTTCCATGTCAATTTTTCCAGTGATATTCTTGACATCTTTCCTTTCCAAAGAAATTTTCTCACATATTTATTTAACTCTTGAAAAAATTTCTGTGGCAATTGTATTGGTAATGTTTGAAACAAATACTGTAATCTAGGAAATATATTCATTTTTACAACATTGACTCTACCCACTAATGTTATTGGTAGTATCATCCATTTGTCAAGATCTTCTTGAATTTTTTTCAATAGTGGTAAATAATTAAATTTATATAAATTCTTTACATCATTATCAAGTCTTATACCTAAATACTTTATACCATTTACCAGCCATCTAAATTGGGTTGCTAATCGACATTGGCTATGGTCTCCTTTAGTAAGAGGTAAAATTTCACTTTTATCCCAATTTATTTTAAACCCTGATACTTTCCCATATTCATCCAATCTAGAAGGTAATTTATGTAATGAATGCTGTGGGTTTGTTAAGTAAATCAAAACATCATCAGCAAATAGGTTAATTTTGTATTCCTCCTGATTAACTCTAAAACCCTTAATATCTGGATCAATTCTAATTAGTTCTGCTAATGGTTCTATCACCAATACAAATAAAGCAGGTGATAATGGACAACCTTGTCTAGTTGACCTTTTTAACTGGAATGGTGTTGAAATTTGACTATTTGTCACTACTTTAGCGTTAGGGTTAGTATTTAATGTTTTAATCCAGTTTATAAAAGGTGTTCCTAACCCATATTTTTCTAATACTTTAAATAAAAAATCCCATTCCAATCTATCAAATGCTTTTTCTGCATCCAAGGCTACTACTATACTCATCTCCTCCCTTTTTTGTGCTAAATGAATTATACTGAGTAGCCGAGTTACATTATCTGCCAATTGGCAAAGAGTCCTTAAGGTGAGATAATTGATCGTGGGAACATTTCAATGATGGGTCAAGTGAGTGTAGTCCTTTTATTCGAGAGCCTGACGGTTAAGGGGCAACAACTGTTCTTGAACCTGGTGGTGTGAGTCCTGAGGCTCCTGTACCTTCCAACTTGTTCCTTTGTATTCCAACGCTGATGGAAAATACTGTACATGACTACATGCTGATTTATGTCCTTTACTCACCCCTGCTTGTGTGCTGCTCGCCAGCTTCATCACCCCGATTATGATGTCACGGTGTCCTCACTGTAACCTGCAGCTCTGGCCTGAGCAGTCTCAGCAAGCTACTTCTCAGCACCGTACCAGGTGGACACCACAATGGAGATTGCTCCGATTGTGAGACAGATACTATCAGGAGGGAATTACCAGGGCTGGTGGTGCCACTCACAGCTCGGTCAATGTTAGTGGCCAGAATCAGTCCTGGTCTCCGTACAGAATAGCTTAAGGTAAGTTCTAGATTCCTACATTCATACTTCAGGGAAGGGGGGGGGATCATGTGTTTGGAGAGGGTGCTAGAGAATTCAGTGATGAGGAGAGACTTATGTTCCATAAAATAAGGATAGCTAAGGGGGAGCTTTGCCGGAGATATTTAAAATTATGAGGTATGTTCATAGCATTGAAAGGTAGAAACTGTTTCCACTGGTAGGAGGGCCAGGAACCAGGGGATTTAAGTTAAACTGGAGGAGGAATGAGGAGATCTTTTTATTACAGTGAGCTGTTGTTCAATGGCCTTGAATGGAAAATCCTACAAAAAGTGGTGGATATGGCCCAGACCCTCACGGGTAAAGCCCTCCCCACAATTGAGCACATCCACATGAAACACTGTTGCAGAAAAGCAGCATCCGCTGTCGGGAGCCCCCACCATCCACCAAGGTCATTCTCTCTCCTCGCTGCTGCCATCAGGGAGAAGGTACAGGAGCCTCAGGACTCTCACCACCAGATTCAGGAACAGTTACTACCCCTCAACCAATAGGCTCTTGAACCAAAAGTGTAACTTCACTCAACTTCACTTGCCCCATCATTGAGATGTTCTCACAACCTATGGACTTTCAAGAACTCTTCATCTCATGTTTGAATATTTATTGCTTATTTATTTATTCATTCATTCATTCATTCATTCTTGATTGATTGATTTATTTATTTATTATTGTTATTTATTTATTTTTGTGTTTGCAATTTGTTGCCTTCTACACTCTGGTTGAAAGCCCAAGTTGAGCAGTCTTTCATTGATTCTATTATGGTTATTATTCTACAGATTTAGATTATGAAGACACGTAGTCCCCTTTTATTGTCATTTAGTAATGCATGCATTAAGAAATAATACATTATTTCCTCTGGTGTGATATCACAAAAACAGGACAAACCAAGACTGAAAAAACTAACAAAACCACATAATTATAACATATAGTTACAACAGTGCACAATACCATAACTTGATGAAGAAGTCCGTGAGCACAGTAAAGTTCAAAGTTTCTCAAATGTCCCACATCTCACGCAGACGGGAGAGGGAAGAAAAACTCTCCCTGCCATGCCGACCACAGTCCGACTCTGAGTCATCCGAAAACTTCGAGCTCTGATCAGCTGTCCGACACCGAGTACTGAGCGCCATCTCTGTCCGAGCGATTCGACCTCTTTCTCGGTTGCCAAAAGCAGGCAGGGCCGGGGATTTTGAGGCCTACCCTCCGAAGGATTCCTGACCACACAGTAACGACAGCAGCGGACAGGTGTTTCAGAAATTTCTCCAGATGTTCCTCTGTGCTTTCACGTCCATTCTCCATCAAATCAGAATTGTCCAGTTATTGAGTATGCCCACAAGAAAATGAATCTCAGGGTTGTATATGGTGACGTACATGTACCTTGATAATTAATTTACTCTGAACTTTGTTGTAAACTAGAATTAACTAGCTGGAAGGTAAAAGCAGAAGAGTTTCAGATGGAGCTGCACTAATAATTTTCAACAAGAGCTACCTAGACTTCCCTGAGATTTCACAGGATATGTCTTCTATGTTAGATACTCCCATTACCACTGATGAGATTAAGAACGTTATTTCCTCTATGAACCTGGGGAAAGCTCCTGGCCCTGATGGGTTTACCGTAGAATTTTATAAATGTTTTGCACCTTCATTAATCCCTTGGTTCTGTAGGGTTTTCGAGGCTTCATTAAAACTTGGTAAACTTCCTGAATCTTTTAATAGAGCGTCAATCTCTCTAATATTAAAGAAGGATAAAGATCCTGCTCAATGTGCATCTTATAGACCAATATCTTTATTAAATGTTGATTCTAAAGTTTTTTCTAAGTTATTAGCAAATAGATTAGAAAAAGTACTTCCTTTTATTATTTCGGAAGACCAAACTGGTTTTATTAAAGGTCGTTACTCTTTTTATAACATTCGCACACTGTTAAATATTGTTTATACCCCCTCACAAAATGTTCCTGAGTGTGTTATCTCTTTAGGTGCTGAGAAAGCTTTTGATAGAGTAGAATGGCCTTACTTACTTAAGGTGCTTGAAATGTTTAATTTTAGCTCGAAATTTATATCCTGGATCAAACTGTTATATCATTCTCCTGTGGCCTCGGTCCGTACTAACTCTCTAAGCTCACCTTTTTTCCCTCTTTTTCGAGGTACTCGACAAGGGTGTCCTCTTAGTCCTTTATTATTTGATATTGCATTAGAACCTCTTGCAATTGCCATTCGAGAATCTCCAAATATTACTGGGATAACTCAGGGCTTAAAGTCCCATAAAATATCACTCTATGCTGATGACTTACTTTTATATATTTCTAATCCTCAAAAATCCATCCCTGCTGTTTTAGAGTTATTAGCACAACTTAGTCTCTTTTCAGATTATAAATTAAATCTTAGTAAGAGTGAACTTTTCCCGATTAATAAACAACTTCCCTTATATCATAACTTTCCATTTAAATTGATTAATAATCATTTTTCATATCTTGGGATTAAAATTACTTGTAAATATAAAGATTTATTTAAGATTAACTTTTTACCCTTAATTGACCATATTATTCAACTTTCATCTAAATGGTTTCCTTTATATTTAACTTTGATTGGTCGTATTAATGCAGTTAAGATGTTTTTTTTGCCAAAATTTCTATATATATTTCAGGCATTACCAATCTTTGTTCCAAAATCTTTTTTTGATAAAGTTGACTCAAAAATTTCTTCATTTATTTGGCAAAATAAAAACCCGAGACTGGGTAAAATACATTTACAGAAAGCTAAGAGAGATAGAGGTTTAGCATTACCTAACTTTAGATTCTATTATTGGGCAATTAATATTCGACATATGAAATTTTGGTTACTTGACCAGGATATACTATCCATTCCTAAATGGGTAGCATTGGAATTACAATCTGTTCAGGGCTATACACTTGGCTCTATTTTAGGTTCCTCTCTTCCTTTTGATTTGAAACACCTCAAACAGGTATCTAACCCGATAGTTAAATATACCTTATGTATTTGGTTTCAATTCAGAAAATTTTTTGATCTTAACCAATTTGGGCTAGCGATTCCTATTTTAGGTAACATATTTTTTCCTCCCTCTTTTACGGATCGTGCTTTTCAAATTTGGAAGACTAAGGGTATTTCACGGTTTTTGGATTTATTTTTAGATGGTTCCCTTATGTCTTTTGAACAATTATCTAATAAATATAATTTATCAAAAATACATTTTTTTAGATATCTTCAAGTTAGAAATTTCCTAAGTACTATACTTTCTTCTTTTCCAATGCTTCCTCCTACATACATTTTAGATACTATAATTAATCTTAATCCATGTCAGAAAGGTGCATCGGCTATGATTTATAATATTATTATGAAACTTAGGAAAGCTCCATTTGATAAGATTAGGGTAGATTGGGAACAGGAATTGGGTTCTATCATCTCCGTGGATGACTGAGGGCAGATTTTACAATTAGTCAATATTTCCTCTATCTGTACTAAACATTCCCTAATTCAATTTAAAGTTGTTCATAGAGCACATATGTCCAAAGATAAATTAGCTCACTTTTATTCTCTTATTAATCCTTTTTGTGATAGATGTCTGGGGCAGATAGCCTCTTTAACTCATATGTTTTGGTCTTGTCCTACTCTGGAAACTTTTTGGAGAGACATTTTTAATATTATCTCCAAGGTATTGAATATAGATATTTCTCCTCACCCTATTACTGCTATCTTTGGACTACCTAAAATTTCCAGTAATCTTTCTCCTTCAGCCCGTAGAATGATTGCATTTCTTACTTTAATGGCGAAAAGATGTATCTTACAACATTGGAAAGAGCTTAATGCTCCAACTACCTTTTTTTGGTTTTCTCAGACGATACTATGCTTGAATTTGGAGAAAATTAGAAGCAATCTTTATGATTCCTCACTTAAATTTGAACAGACCTGGAGATCTTTTATTCAATATTTTCATTTAATGTAATTTTTTTTCTCCTCTTTTTTTGCTCCATATTTATATACCCTTCTTGTTTCTTTTACTGTTTTTAATGGAAGTCGGGATTGAGGACGTGATTTTAAGTTTTTTAACTCTGCTTGGTTCCAAGTTAGCCCATTGCTTTGCTTTGCTTTTAGTTAGTTGCACGGTGGTTTTTTTGGGGTTTTTTTTTCCTTTTCTCTATTGATATATATATAAAAATTAGTATACTATTATGTTACCTTAGTATGTTATGTTTAAATTACATTGCTTGTATCATTTTTTTTTGTATTAATATCTCCTGTAATTTTATTATATTCTAACAGTGTATTAGTGCCTATATGGCTTACCTTTTTGTATACTTATTCAATAAAAAGATTTAAAAAGAAAGAAAGAAAGAGCTGCAGATGGGGACTAATCTGCTTGCTGCAAAGCACAGTCAGCAAACAGCTTCCTTCCCTGCTGGTTCTACAAAAGCTGTCAGAGTCAGAATCAGGCTCATTGTCACTGATGTATGCTGTGAAATTTGTGGTGTTTTGGTAGCGGTACAGTGCAATACATAAAAAGAAAGATACGAAAAGTTAAATAATAAATATCAAAATAAGATAAATAGAGGAAAAAGCGAGCAGAATAGTGAGGGAGTATTCATAAGACAGAGGAGAATTAGGCCATTCAGCCCATCGAGTCTGGTCCTTCATTCCATCATGGCTGATTTATTTTCCCTCTCAACCTCCTTCTTCTGCCTCCCCCCTCCCCACCCCATAATATTTGATGCCCTGGCTAATTAGGAACCTATTAACCTCCGCTTTAAATATACCCAATGACTTGGCCTCCACAGCCATGGCGATGAATTTCACAGGGTCACCAGCCTGTTCACGGTTTCATGGACCGCTCGGAAAGCTGTCTGAAGGTGAATAAGCTACACCACCTCCATTTACCGAGCTGACGCACATTAGGCCTGCACATAACCGACGTTGCAGGCTCATATCGGTGCAGTTTTGAATGGGTTGTGATTGTAAGCTTTCATCCGCTTTGACCCACTTGCAGTATTGCAGCGTGTGACGAGCCCGGCAGGATGTCCAGAGGACAAGCTGAGATGCGGGTTGGCACATCGGAGTGGAGCCACTGGCTCTCGGCACCAGAGACCCGGGTTCAGACCCGAGCTCCAGGGCCGTGTGTGTGGAGGTTGCTCCTCCTCCCTGTGGCCCTGTGGGTTTCTACGTGTCATCCGGTTTCCTCCCACATCCCAGAGATGTCTGAGTTGTGGTCGTAGAGGCATAGAGCAAGGCAGCCCAGAGGCAAGCCCTTTGGCCTATCTAGTCCATGCCAGACTATAGCCCTGCCTGCTTCTTGGTCACCATAAGTTGTCTGTAGTGTGTGGGTGAGTGGTAGAATCTGGGGGAAGTTGATGGGAAGTTGGGGAGAGTAAAATAGGACGGGTGTAGGATTGGTATGAGCTTGCTGGAATGCATGAGCTCTGTGGGCCGAAGGACCGATTTCTGTGCTGTCTCCCTCCACGATTTTGTGCTCCTGCCACAGACGACAGCGGCTCTGACCTCCTTTGCTTGCAGATCACTTTGGAAGCAGGTGATGGGGCCCGCCACTGGGCTTGCATTGTCACCGAGGGCCTGGGCTCAGGAGAAGGAGATTCATCAGCCACGTGCATGCAGAGCAGTCTTCAGTACAGACCCGGCGATGGCAGGCTCTCTGATACAAGAGGGTCCACATGTGAACCCCAAGCCATCAACAGAAAGAACAAAGGGCAAACAGCCAAAGGACTGTAATGGTCAGCAGACTCTGCCCATGATGTTTGTACAACTTTCTGCTTTACTCTAGGGTTGCCTTCAGTGCTCGTTGTCCATTGCCAGGGCTGAATGTAACTTAACTTCTCCCTTGTACAGCCAATTTGCTAATGTTGCCGGGTTTGTCGCAATTGTTTTGGCCGTTTTCATCTGGTGTGTTGCAGTGGTCCACTCTCACCATCACACCAGGCCAGCTGGTGGCGCAGTGAGATCAGCACTGGACGCTGGAGCGAAGGTTCCCGAGTTCGAATCCAGGTCAGGCCACCCCCGAGTACACTTTCCATCCATGCCGGGTTGAGTGTCAAGCTAGCCTCGTAAAAAATACAAGGGTCGAGTCAGGAACGTTCATAATGTGACCCAGTTAATCCTGACACCACGTGCCAGACAAGAATGGCTGAATGTCTGGTACGACACGCTTAAAAAAAACCATCACACCAGCCCAATGGTGTGTCCCCTGAATCTATGGCCTCTCAGGCCTCTGCAGGCTTCTGAAAGTTTCAGAGAACACAAATGTAAACAGGAGCCACAGAGACCAACACTGTGAGATCCTTGAGCAAATCTCCGTACTTGGGCCAGTCAGGGTCTGCCCTGCCCAACATAGTGACTGAGATTGGACACAGTCTCTGCCTACACACGGCTGCAGTTGCAGGAGGGCGTGGAAGAAGAGGCTCACCATGATCTGCCACTCCGACAGTACCTTCACTTGTTCCTCCCCACTTATCTCCCTCCGGAGAGAGTTAGAGACAGTTCCTTTTGGAGTTTACGTGCTATTTTAAACAAGTGAGCAGGGCCTGTCAGGACTTGTCTGCGGAGTGGGAGCTTGCTTGGGTTATTAGCAATTTAGCAAGAGCCAATAAAAAGAAGTTGGGTTTTAAAAGAGTGGCCATTGTTGGAGTGGGTCAGGGTCCGAGTGGGAGGTTTCGGCTCATCAGGTTTCAGTGAGAACAGGTGGAGACTAAGGGTACTAAGTCACTTGGAATAATTTATTTGATTGTAGAACCTAAGTATAACAAGTGTAGACAGGATGGTAGTTAAGGCAGTGGACTGCTCCTCCTGTAAGATGTGGGATTGCAGAGTACTTAACGGTCTCCCTGATGATTACATCTGTGGGAAGTGCACAGAACTTCAGCTTCTGACTGACAAAGTCAAAGATCTGGAGCTGGATGCACTCGGGACCATCCAGGAGGCTGAAAACTTCATGGATGAAACTTTTACTGAGGTGGTCGCACCTCGAGTAAAGGCTTCAGATAGTAGTTGAATGAGCACCAGGAGAAGTAAGGGGGGGGCAAGTAGTCAGTGCAGGTTCCCCTGTGGCCATTCCCCTCAGCAACAAGTGCACCCTTTGGATTCTGCTGGGAGGGGAGATGCCCTATTGAGGCACAGCAGCAGTAGCCAGGACAGTGGCACTGTGGTGGGCTCTGAAACCCAGCAGAGAAGGGTAATGTCAGGCAGAGTGGCTGTGATAGGAGACTTGATAGTTAGGGCGACGGACAGGAGATTCTGTGGCCATGAAAGAGATGCCAGGATGGTGTGTTGCCTCCCACCACCCCAGGTTCGATGGTCCAGGATGTCTCAGAGCAGCTGCAGAATATTCTCAAGGGGGAGGTGAGCAACCAGAGGTCATAGTGCACATTGGGTAGAAAAGAGGAAAGAGGCCCTGCACAGAATATAAAGAATTCGGAAAGAGATAGGACCTCCAAGGTAGTAACCTCTGAATTACTCGCAGTGCTAATTGCTAGTTGGGCAAGGAACAGGATGATGGAATGAGTGGCTGAGGAATGGGTGCAGAGGGCAGGGTTTCAGGTTCTAGGATCATAGGAACCTCTTCTGGGGCAGAGGTGACCTGTGTAAGAGGGACCGGTTGCACCTGAACTGGAGGGGAACCAATATCCCGACTGGGAGGTTCGCTGGTGCCACTCGGGAGGGTTTAAACTGGTTGGCCGGAGGGCGGGGTGGGGGGGGGGGTTGGGAACCAGAGTACCAGGTCAGAAAGTGGAGTGATGGCGAGGAAGGTAGATGTCAGAGCCAGTAAAAACAGACAGGAGGAAAGTAATAAATATGATGGGATGGATAGTTTGAAATGTGTGTATTTTAATGCCAGGACTTTTATAGGTAAAGTTGATGAACTTGGAGCAGAGATCAGTAATGGAACTATGATGTTGATGCCATTACTGAAACTTGGTTGACAGAGGGACAGGATGCTTAATGTCCCAGGGTTTCAATGTTTTAGAAAAGATTGAGAGGGAGATAAGAGAGGTGGGGGAGTTGCACTACTAATCAGAGACAGTATCACAGCGGCATGCAGAGGGACATAATGAAGGGTTCATCCACTGGGTGTATATGGGCAGAACTTACATAGGACGTGTGCACTCACCCTGATGGGATAATACTACAGACCCCCCGTAGCCAGCAGGACATTGAGGAACAATGCAGGTAGGTTAAGGAAAGGTGTAAAAACAATAGGGTTGTTGTCATGGGGGACTTCAACCTCTAATATAAACTGGGACCTTCTGAGTTCAAGAGGCTTAAATGGGGCAGAATTTGTTAGGTGTATCCAGAAGGCTTTCTTAAATCTATACGTAGGTAATCCAGCAAGAGAAGGAGCAGGACTGGACCTGGTGTTGGGTAATGAGCCTGGCCAGGTGACCAACCTTTCAGTGGGCAAGTAGTTAGAGAACAGTGACCACAGCTCTTTAAATATAGATAAGGATAAGTACAGACCTTGTGGGAGAGTATTAAATTGGAACAGGGCAAATTATGAGAGCATTAGGCAGGAACTAGGGAGAGTTAATTGAGAACATCTGTTTTTGATCAAGTTCCAAGGAGCAGTCTGTAAGGCTTAGGTAGCTAGAACCAAACAGAGCCTTTGAGGATTATAAAGAAGCCAGGAAAGAATTCAAGAACAGAATTAGAAAAATCAAGAGGGGCCATAAAAAATACTTGGAAAGTAGGATTAAAGAGAATCCCAAGGCATTCTATGCATACGTCAAGAGCAAGAGGGTGGGACTACTCAGGGATAAAGTGGGGTACATTTACTCGGATGTGGAGCATGGGGGTGAGATCCTTAATGAGTGCTTTACTACGGAGAATGACCTGGAGGACAGGGAAATCAGTGCCAAGCATATTGATATGCTAGGGCATTTTGATGTAAAGGAGGAGGTTGTGTTGGGTCTCTTAAAGAACACTATCCCCAAAGCCTGGTGGGATAAACCCCAGGTTATTGAGAGAGATCACAGGGGTCTTGACCGATATCTTTGTGTCATTTCTAGTTATAGGCGAGGTCCCGGAGGATTGGTGAGTAGCTAATGTTGTTCCAATAGAAGGGAACCAGGGATAGTCCTGGAAACTGTAGAACGGTGAGTCTCATGTTAGTGGTAGGGAAGATACTGGTGAGAATTCTTAGGGAGTGGATTTATGAATATTTGGGAAAGCGTGGCCTGATTGTACGGGATAAGTTGTGTCTTACTAACTGATTACTGATTGAGTTTTTCAACGGGGTGATAAGAGTGATTGATGAAGGTAGAGCTGTCGATGTTGTCCATGTGGATTTAGTAATGTGTTTGACAACATCCCTCATGAGAGGCTCATCTAGAAGATTAAGATGCATGGGATCTGTAGTGAATTGTCCATTTGGATTCAGAACTGGCTTGCCCATAGACGACAGAATGTAGTGGTTGAAGAGACTTATTCTAGCTGGAGGTCTATGATAAGTGGTGTTCCACAGGGATCTGTACTGGGACCTCTGCTGTTTGAGCTGTATATAAATGACCCGGATGGATAAGTAAGTTTGCAGATAATGTTAAGATTGGTGGTGTTGTGGATAATGTAGAAGACTGGCAAAGAATACAGTGGGATATAGATCAGTTGCAGATGTAGGCAGAGAAATTGCAGATGGAATTTAACCTCGCTAAATGTGAAGTGTTGCACCTTGGCAGGTCAAATGAAAAGAAACCGTACGTTGTTAAAGGCAAGATCCTTAACAGTGTTGATGAGCAGGGAGATCTTGCGGTCCAAGTTCATAGTTTCCTGAAAGAGGCTGCACAGATTGATAGGGTGGTTAAGGAGGAATATGACATGCTTGCCTTTTATTAGTTGAGATATTGAGTTCAAAAGTCAAACGTTTTGTTGCAGCTTTATAAAACTCTAGTTAGGCTGCATATGGTTCTGGTTGCCCCATTACAGGAAGGATGTTGAGGCTTTGGAGAGGGTGCAGAAGAGGTTTACCAGGATGCTGCCTAGTTTAGAGGGCATGTGCTATCACGAGAGGCTGGACAATCTTGAGTTGTTTTCTCTCGAACGGCTCAGGCCGAGGAGAGATCTGATGAAGGTTTATAAGATTATGAGAGGCAAAGATAGAGAAGATAGACAGTATCTTTTCCAGGGTTAAAATTTCTAATACCAGAGAGCATGCATTTAAGGTGAGAGGGGGTAATTTCAAAGGAGATGCAAGGGCAAGTTTTTTGCACAGTGAGTGGCAGGTGCCTGAAACTTGCTGCCTAGAGTGGTGATAGAGGCAGATACATTAGGGACTTCTAAGAGACATTTAGATAGACACATGAATGTGAGGAAAATGAAAGGATATGGATGTTATGTAGGTAGAAGAGGATAGTTTAGTTAGCTAATTAATTAGCACAACACTGTGGGCTGAAGGGCCTGTTCCTGTGCTGTCTGTTCTACAAGGGGTGATTGATAAGTTTGTGGCCTGAGGTAGAAGGAGTCAATTTTAGAAAACCTAGCACATTTATTTTTCAACATAGTCCCCTCCTACATGTACACACTTAGACCAACGGTCGTGGAGCATACGGATCCCTTCTTTGTGGAAGTGGTCCACAGCAGGGAAGATTGATAAGTTTGTGGCCTGAGGTAGAAGGAGATGAGTTATACAGCTCTCGTTTTGTGCACTTGCAGTTCAACTCTTTGAGTGATTATGCAGGAAGTTTGAAGTTAATAACTCATCTCCCTCCACCTCAGGCCACGAACTTATTAATCACCCCTGCTGTGGACCACTGCTGGAGGTCCAAGACACTGACTTCTACAAAGAAGGGACCCG
This sequence comes from Mobula birostris, assembly GCF_030028105.1. Taxonomy (NCBI): domain Eukaryota; kingdom Metazoa; phylum Chordata; class Chondrichthyes; order Myliobatiformes; family Myliobatidae; genus Mobula; species Mobula birostris. The sequence continues at coordinate 15,928,980 of NC_092380.1, read as the reverse complement.
TATGCTCCACGACCGCTGGACTAAGTGTGCACACGTAGCAGGGGACTATGTTGAAAAATAAATGTGCTAGGTTTTCTAAAATTGACTCCCTCTACCTTAGGCCACGAACTTATCACCCCTTGTATGTTCTAAAGCATCCTGTCTGGTTACATCGCGGCATGGTATGGCAACCGTTCTGTTCAAGACTGCAAAAGGTTGTGGACATAGCTTAGCACATCATGGGCTCTTCAGTAAAGGAGCCTGCGGAGTCAAAGACCCCACCCACCCTGGACTGTCTCCCATCTCCCTTCTCCCTCTCCCATCAGGCAATACATACAAAAGCCTGAAAGCACATACCACCAGGCTCAAGGGCAGCTTCTGTCTCACTGTTGAACAGTCCCCAAGTATGATAAAATGGGTTCTTGATCTCACAATGTACCTTGTTATGGCCTTATACCTTATTGCCTGCCTGCATTGCACTTTCTGTCTTACTGTGACACTTTATTTTGCAATGTTACTATTTTCCCTTGTATTTCTTCAATATACTGATGTAATCAACTGATATATAGTATATAGATGTTATTCAAAATAATGTTTTTTAACTGTATCTCAGTACCAGTGATAATAATAACCCAACTTACCTATCTTTTGGGTGGCGGGGTGGAGATTCGTTTCTGCCAAAGGAGGTGTAAGGTGCTCCTTTCCTCCACTAGTCTGCAGGTCACCCTCGGGCAAGGTGTAGCGCCTGCTTAGTCCCTAATCAGGGCCACATGAAGTCATGGGAGCAGGTAGCTGGTGGTCGTATGAGAAGCTGGTGCGTATCGCAAGTCCTGGTTATGCGACTTATGCGACTGACGCCAGGCAGGCAATCTCTGAAGAGCATTGATAATGGCTGGGGTCACTTGCCATGTAAAGACATTGACCAGAAGAAGACAATGGCAAACCACTTCTGTAGAAAATTCGCCAAGAATAATAATGGTCATGGAAAGACCACGATTGCCCATGTCATATGACACGGCTCATAATGAATGAACAAACCTATCTCTGGGATGCTGGAGGAAACTGGAGTCCTCAGGGAAAATGTGTGTGGTCACAAGGACAACATACAAACTCCACACAGAGAAGTGGCAGAAGTCAGGATTGAACTCAGGCTGTGGGGTAGTCGTTGCATTCTTAGATCTGGCCAAGGGGCTCCCTCAGCCTAGGGGCAATTTTCAGTAGTAAGAGCCTACTGGCTATACAGTATATCTTTGGGATGTGGGAAGAAACCGGAGCTCTGCGGACAACCCATGTGATCGCAGAATGTGCAGGTTTCACACAGACAGCAGTGAACCTGGGTGGCTACGGTTGTGAGCTAGCAGCTCTACCAGCTCTGTTACTCTGCTGCATTGGAACTGGATAACATTTTGCAAAGGTGCAGTGCTATGTTAACAGAAAAAGCAAGGCAGTGGGATAATTGGATCACTCTTCCTGAATGCTAACACAGGGACACTTGGGACTACTCAAATATTATTCACTGGTTGGAGCAAAATATTACAAAATGGCAGATAGACCAAGTAAGCCAAATAGAGTTCAATATAAGGAATTGTGAGATGGTTCACTTTGGTGCCAAGGAAGATATTTTCCAGTGTGGTATTGTGAACCATCAAAGGAAGAAAGATATTTAGGAATCCAAGGACAGATTCAATGAAAATTGTCTCACTAAGAAAAAGACTGTTAGAATATGAGCTTTTATCTTGAGAAGTTTGGAATACAAATAACGTCACGGATGTTCAGAGCTTTGGTTAAGGTAATTGGATGTTCTGTATTTACTTCTAGACACCAGTTCACAGGCAGGAAAAGTCTTCACCAATATCAGGCCATGGATAGGTTGTATGAATTTGGCATGAAAAGATTGGAGGATGGGCTAAAATAACAGCAGTGGGATACAATGAATTAACATACAGGGCATCTACTTTCTGTGGTAGGAGAAGTTTAAAGCAGAAGAACTACAAACACAAAAAAAGTTCTGCAGATGCTAGAAATCCCAAGCAAAATGCTAGAGGAACTCAGTAGGTCCATAAGACCATCAGACAAAGGAACAGAATTAGGCCATTCAGCCCATCGAATCTGCTCCACCATTCCATCATGGCTGATCCCGGATCCCACTCCGCCCCGTACACTTGTCTTCTTGCCATATCCTTTGATGCCCTGACCGATCAGGAAGATATCAATTTCCGCCTTAGATATACCCACAGACTTGGCCTCCACCGCAGTCTGTGGCAGAGCATTCCACAGATTCACTACTGTCTGGCTGCAAAAGTTCCTCCTTACTTCTGTTCTAAAAGGTCACCCCACAATTCTGAGGCTGTGCCCTCGAGTTCTGGATACCCCCACTACTATTGGAAAAATCCTCTCCACATCCATCCATCTCGTCCTTTCAACATTTGGTAAGTTTCAATGAGATCTCTTCCCCCCTCTCCCCACCTTCTTCTAAGTTCCAGTGAGTACAAACCCAAAGCTGCCAAATGCTCCTCATTTTTAACCCCTTCATTCCCAGAATTATCCTTGTGAACCTCCTCTGGACTCTCTCCAATGACCACACATCCCTTCTGAGATATGGGGCCCAAAACTGTAAAGGTCAGGCAGCATCTATGGGAAAGAGTAACCAGTCAACGTTTTGGGATTGATGAAGGGTCTCGACCTGAAACGTTGACTGTTTACTCTTTCCATAGATGCTGCCTGACCTTCTGAGTTCCTCCAGCATTTTGTGTGAGCCACAATGTAATTAGATATTGCACCTTTGCATGAAGAGTTGCATAGTCTAAAACTCCTTTTCCTCAAAAGGCCAGTTAAGTTTTCATTCTCAGTTCGATAGCGTTTTGGCAGCTCATGGTGCCAGTGTTGTGCACCAAAAGCATTGAGGGAGAGATTACCTGGTGGAACTGGGTGGTGAAATGGATTCTGCCGAGTTTCTCCATCGTTTTGTGTGCGTGTTGCTGAAGAAGGGCTGAATGGTTTCCTCCTGTGGCTGTGATTGATCTTGGCTTTTGCTTTGAAGCTGGCAGGCGGAATCGAGAATGCACAATCCATTGACCAGTCAGATCCGCAGGAAATGGTCAGCGGACTCATCCTCTCGGGTAAGCAGCATTCCAGCCCTCCTCCCCCCCCCCCACCCACCGCCTGGATCAGGGGGAGCCATCGCTGCCTTTAACAGTTGCTTATTTTTCCTAACCCCACAGATCTCGGAGTTATCCAGTATGGCGGGGTCCAGGGGCTGCCTGTTAAGAGGAGAGTGGACACCGGGGTCCAATGTCTCCATGCTGCAGGGAGAGAGCAGGAACAGGGACCTGCACACCGAAAATCCAACATGGGCCCAGTCGCGCAGCAGAACGAACTCAGTGGGCTCGCGGGGTAATGTCAAAGTAACATTGTCTCTTACAGATGACAAGATTCATCCAAGCGGGATTTCATTTAGGTTGGAATAATTCCTTGAATCCCAATGCCATCCACCCTACAATTAGGATATTCTAGCCAATCATGCTCTTTTGCTCAGTTCTGGGCAATATATATACCTTCTCTTTCTTCTCTTGCTGCTTTTGTATCTGGGCTTCCATCAGAATCTTCTCTGGTTCCTCAAACTTCAGGACATGTTCTTCTTCATCTTGTTCATTTATTGTGTTGGGCATGTGGCCAAGTGGTTAAGATGTTCGTCTAGTTACCTCAAGGTCGCTAGTTCCCTCAAGGTCGCTAGTTCGAGCCTCAGCTGTGGCAGCGTGTTTGTGCCCTTGAGCAAGGTACTTAATCACACATTGCTCTAGTGTCTGTGTGAGGAATGGTGCCCCACACAGACTTCCAATCTGCGCCTTGTAAGGCAGGAAAATGCCCGACGCAGGCCTCTTGAGTTGGCGTTCCCTCCCCTCCCCCCTTCTTCATCCCCTCCTTTCTTCGATTGAAACCGGTGCTTCCCACTGTTCCACACACTGTCATTATGCCGCCAACTCTTCAGAATAGCTTTCCTTCCATGGTCCTTCTTCACTTCACAGAATCGAAGGCAAGTTGTTGAACTGGTTGGGGATCTGGCCAGCAGGAGATGATGGGCAGGGATATTGGCAGGATGTGACAATGTGCTCTCCGAGAATCTGCACTGAGACTGCGCTGTTCACTGTAATAACACATGACTCTGATGATGGGCTAGAAACTCACTAGTACAGCGATCTACATTTTAAAAAATCGGTCCCCAGTACACAGTACAGATTCCAGTTGCTTGGCTCCAAAGAGGGCGTGATTGAGAGACTGGGAAACAATGGGGCAAACGGATATCCTAGTAGACAATTATGAGGTTACTTGCATTGACCAGACTACTTTCTAAATGGTCAAAACATGAATGCAGTGGAGGTCCAAAGAGATTTGGGGATTGCTCACTTCACCCCACACTGACTTTTCCAGTCTCCTTTTCCCTACGACACCATGGATGTGATCTGAGCCATACTTTCTGGAGGTGTGATCACCCTCAGCAGTAAAGCCTTTCAGTTGGTACCTGCTGAATTTCCTGTAGACACCATGTGACCATTTGCACAGCCAGTGGTCTGTAGCGACTTTGGTGGCTGCCCACGCTCGGCAGCTCTGAGCTTGAGAGCCCACGTGAAACGTCCTGAGTCTCACAGAGTGAACCAGAAATGGCAGACCAGAAATTGTCAAACTGTGCCGCCATTTACATTCTGGGGACGTGACAGTGGCTCATTTGGTCGAGCCGCTGTGTCACAGACCCAGAGGCCCAGATCCGATCCTGACCTGAAGTGTCGTCTGTGTGGAATTTACATATTCTCTCTGTGACTGTGTAGGTTGCTCCCAGGTGCCCCAGTTCCCTCCCACATCCCCGATGTGTGGGTTGTTGACTTACTCATCCATAGTACAGTATATTGTTAAAGGGGAGTGAGATTGGAGAACTTAGTGAGGGAACTCCACAGCCTGTAGTCAGGGGAACAAAGGCAGAGCCTTTAAAACTGAGGGGATGATGGGCAGGAGGCCGGAGCACTGACATCTTGGAGTGTAAAGGACTGGAAGAGGTTACAGAGCTGGGTGCGGACTGGTGTGGAGGGACAAAGCCAAGACTGCGGTTCCTCAAGCTGGATCTGGCAATGTGTATGGTGTTTGGAGGGAGGTGGACAGCCGGTCTGACTGTGTTCTCGTCTCCAGCAGGCACAGAGCTGGTGAGCGCTGAGCGAGTGACTGGCCGCAAGCCTCGGGTGGAAAGTGGGTACTTCTCCTTGGAGCGAGCAAAGTCAGACTCTGTCCACAGCCAGTCCCCCGACGGGCGCCGTGCTGCAGAGGCCCAGAGTGCGGGAGGAGGAGGAGGGCTGCTCAACCTCGGCCGACTGACCTCGTCCCAGAGCTCCTTTGAGTCAGAGTCGAGCTGGGGCACAGCCTCCGCCGTGGGCAACCCGGAGTCCAGGCTCCTCCGCAGGGACTACACAGCACTGGCGGACATCCCAAAGCCCAAGAGGATCATCGGCCGAGAGAAGCTGGAACAGGACTGTAAACAACTGGGGCAGAGGACGCGGACGCGGAGCCCCGGGCGTGAGGAGGTGGAACGCTTGTTTGGGCAACAACGCAGGTTGGAACAATTGTAACATCTGTCCCCCACGATTTATGTGCCAGGCAACTGGTCAGCCAGGGGTCCATAGATCCCTTGCTTAATGGTATTGGTCCATGGCACTCTTTGATTTAGACCAAAGAGTGGCCTTATTGTGGTGTCTAAATCATTAGAAGTGGTTAAAAGAAGAGGGAGGGTTCATTTCTGGGAAGTTAAAAACCAGTTGTAAACATTAATAGACAGCAAATATTGCTTCGCTGTTCCAAAATGGCGCAAGGATGTGCCAGGCAGAGATGGTTTAATATCAGTGGTGGGAACGTATTTAGGGATTATGGTCAGAGAAAAACTTGGCAAAGTTGTAGAGAATGAAAGCGAGGCAGCACGTAATGGCTGAAGGGGAATCGTGAGTGATGAAATGTTATGGTAAGGCTGATGAAGAGAATGGAGTGGATGCTGCCTATAAATTTTCAAGGGGTATTTGATAAAGCACCACCTCAGCAGGCTAGTTAGCAAAGCTGCAGGTCAGATTAAAGTTTCAGAAGCAATATGGATGAGAAACCACCCCAGTGCAGAAAGCAGCGGTGGGTTAACGTTAAACAGGGTAAAGCGTGCAGATGCTGGAGATCCAAAGCAATGCACACAACATGCTGGAGGAACTCAGCAAGCCAGGCAGCGTCTGTGGAAATGAATAGACAGTCAACGTTTCGGGCCAAGACCCTTGTTCAGGACCGATCAGGAAAGGGGAAGAGGCCAGAATAAAAAGGTGGGGGGAGGGGAAGGAGGCTTGCTGGAAGGTGTTTGGGGGGAAAGGTAAAGGGCTGGAGAAGGAGGAATTGATAGGAGAGGAGAGTGGACCATTGGAGAAAGGGAATGAGGAGGGGACTCGGGGAAGTGATGGGCAGGTGAGAGGTGGTGAAAGGCCAGAATGGGGAAAAGTAGAAGAAGTTAATGAGTTTCAGACTGGAAGTGGGGTGCCTCAAGGATACACTTAATATTAATGGCTTAGACTGCAGCTGAAGGGCGAAACTTCCAAGTCTACAGCTGACAAGATTTGGAAGTACAGTAACCAGCGAGGAGAGTTGTAAAAGCATGAGAGAAGATGTAGATAGGCAGACTGAATTGGTAAACGTGGCCCATGAGAGTTAATGTAGCTGGATAAACTGATAGAGTTTGGCACTGAAAATAAGGAGAGATACTGCAGTTTAAGTGGTGCCGTTGTAAGGGTTGCACCAAACAAAGGGAACTGGGTAAATGGGTAGAACACAGTGAGTGAGCAGGTGGTTCAGGAAATGGGGCCCTAGGCTCCAGAAACAAACTGGGAGGGTATGAATGGCATTCTGAATGGATGCATCAGCATTGTATGGGGGGGGGGTGCTGCTACTGCACAAGTTTGAAATAAGTTGCAGAAACTTATAAAATTGTTCAGCTCCATCATGAGTACTATCCTCCCTAGTATCCAGGACATCTTCAAGGAGCGGTGCCTTAGGAAGGCAGCGTCCATCATTAAGGACTCCCACCATCCAGAGCATTCCCGCTTCTGATTGTTACTGTCGGGAAGGAGGTACAGAAGCCTGAAGACACACACTCAGTGATTCAGGAGCAGCTTCTTCCCCTCTGCCATCAGATTTCTGAATGGACATTGAACCCACAAACGCTACCTCACTATTACTTTTTATTTCTGCTTTTTTGCACTGCTTATTTTGACAACGATTTTAAATATATAAAAAATTCTGATTCTGATTCCGATTAGGCGACGATCGGAGTATCATGTCCTAGTGGTAAGACTGTGGATTTGGGTACAGAGAGGACTTGCTTGAATGGTTCTCAGAATGAAAATTTCCTTTCCAGGTTTGGTTGGGGAAGCTGGAGGCAAAGCTTTGAAACATCAGGCAACGGGAAATCAAGGAAAATGTTAACTTGGGATGTATTTATGATTTGGAATTCAATGCTTGTTGTTAATTCAAAATGATGTTATGAGCGCTATTTGCAGGGCTGAAGAAGAGTGGGACTAACAGGGTTGTTTTATCTTGAGCTGGCATAGACTAGATGGGCCAAAAGCCCTCCTCCGAGAATCACAGAGAAATACACGATTCAGGTCCTTCAGTTCTATGAGTCCTTGACGACCACAGTACCCAGCCAGCTCGTCCCAATTTTCTGCATTCGGCCCATATCCCCCCAAGCCTCTCACCCCTCCACGTACCCGTGCAAGTGTTTCTTAAATCATTCTATTGTACCTGCCTCAACCCCCTCCTCTGGCAGCTCGTTCCATATCCTCACCCCCCCCCCCCAGTGTGAAGAAGTTGTTGTTCCTGCGCTTTAACACAGGGACTGTTACTGGCGCCCTGTGCTACAACATTTGTTTGATACTCTGTGGATTCAGAGAAGTTTCTTCGCCCCAGCATAGAAGGAATGTGTGATCCCCTCCTCTCCTCCCTCCCGATGGAGTCATATCACTCGGAGATACTTGAAGGACATCTAGATAAGGCAGCAGAGTGCGATATTTTTCAGACAGTGTTGGACACAGTAGCTTTGAGGAAGGCATGTGTGGTGCAGTGGACCCGTTGGGCAGAAGGTATTCCTTCTGTCCCTCAGAAGATGGAGTGCCAGGGGCTTTTCTAGATAGAGCTCTGAGGAGTCCTCCACCATCATCTGCACTGCCCCTTCCCCCAGTACCCTCCCTCCTGGTGCCTGCACAGACACCGGTTGGTAACAGGACGGGGTGGATAGGTGGGGGCTCCTTGCTTGCTAATTTTGGGGCAGTTGGGCCTTGCGAGGTATGTAGAGATGAGGGAATCATGGAGCACTGGTGTTTATAAACTGGACTGGGTCACCTGGCCCATTAGTTCCTCCCTTCTGGTCCGTCAGCTCCTCCCCTGGTCCATCAGCCCCACCCCCTGGTCTGTTAGCTCCTCCCCCTGGTCTATTAGCTCATCTCCCCTGGCCTATTAGCCCCTCCCCTAGTATGTTTGTATATTAGCTCCTCCCCTAGTACGTTTGTATATTAGCTCCTCCCCCAGTCTATGAGCTCCTCCCTCCTGGTCCATTAGCTCCTCCCCCAGTCCATCAGCTTCTCCCTCATCTTTTCATGGTTCAATGTTGAGACAACATGGGCTTGGTGTTAAAATTGCATTGCAGTATTAATAACTTCACTGGGCTTTGCCCAATGCATCTCAAGTCACCCCAGTCTATAGGGAGCCATGAATTATTGCTGTAAATGTTACGACAAGTGGCTACATTCCAAGATGGAATCTTTATTTCATCGTTTTGGTTTTAATCTCTCCCCCAGTTCTCTGCAGCCTGTTAGGGGAGGGTTTAATCTGATAGTGACAGCTATACAGAGGAAACTGGTTTTGCCACCAGCAAGAACATGTGTTATCAGTGCAGAGCAACAGAAGTAAAAAGCTCGCCATTTAACAAAATACACAAATCTGTGAGGCATGGAAAGTCCCAGTTCTCAGTTCCTGCTATGGCTGACCAGAACTTGTAGAAAGGGACAATTCATCCCCTTGATGGAATGCTGGCTGTTCATACAAATTCCCACTGGGTGTGACTTCTGAATCCCTATCCACCACCATTTGCACACTACATGACAATCTCTCATCTACCTTTTTGTTTGCCAACTAGAATCAGAATCAGGTTTAATATCACTGGCGTGTGTCATGAAGTTTGCTGTCTTGCAGCAGCAATACATTGCAATACGTGGCAATACAAGCTATTAATTACAATAAAAAGCATATATAAAAATAATTAGAATTGCAACAAGAAAGAGAAAAAGTAGTGAGGTAGTGTTTATAAGTTCATTGTCCGTTCAGAAACCTGATGGCGGAGAGGAAGAGGCTGTTCCTGAAACACTGTGAGTGGAGCCTTCGGGCTCCTGTATCTCCTCCTTGATGGTAGCAATGAGACGAGGGCATGTCTGTGGTGATGGGGGGGGGGGCGTCTTTAATGATAGGTGCTGCCTTTTTGAGGCATTGCCATGTGAAGATGTCCTCAATGCTGGGGAGGCTGGTGCCCATGATACCACTGGCTGAGTTTACAACTTCCTGCAGCTTCCTCCTGATCCTGCCTAGTTCCGCGCCCCCCCCCCCCACATACCAGACGGCGATGCAGCCAGCTCTCCTGCTGAAAGGCCTCGGCCTGAGATGGCAACTAGTCCTGCCAAAGGTCGCAGCCCAAATCGGCGACTGTACTTTTTTCCCGTGATGCTGCCTGGCCTGCTGAGTTCCTCCAGCATTTTCTGTGTGTCGTTTGGATTTCTGACACCTGCAGATTTTCTCTTGTTAGTTCTCCTTAAGCTTATTTTCTTTTCTTTAGATTAGTGGTCGCCAACCTTTTTAAGCCCAAGATACCCTACCTCGGCCTTAGTGAAAGGCAAGATCGACCCACTTAATCGTTTAGAGATAAAACAGCTCAGGTTGTACTTCCAACCTGAGGCTTTTTATTTGGGCTAATTGTAATTGAATTACGTAAAATGCTTTTGTCAATCTTTCAAATTAATTCAACCAAGAAAACACTGTAACTAGCATATCAAACAGGCCATAGCTGTCTTTCTTTAAGAATATTACAATACTTCATACCTTTAATTCTAAGTTTCATTATTTAATTTTATTTCAACATGAAAAATAAATGAATAAAAATTGACTGTTTCACTCAGTGTGGTGACTGGGGCTGAATACTTTCTGCTAGTTCCCTGAAATTTGGCTCATAACTACAGACAGCCAGTCTGTGAGGTGTCTGTCAGTAAGACAGCTCCTGTACTTAGATTTAATGATTTTCATCTGTGAAAATGCAATTTCACACAGCTAAGTTGACCCGAAGTAGGCAATGACTTTTAGTGCACATGTGATGAGATGAGGAAATTGACAAGCCCCCAGAAGTCACTGTCCCTTGATCTAGCTTTAGGCTCGATATCATTTTGCAAATCAATTATTTCCATTTCAATAGCACTTAGCACACCAAATACTTGCTGGAATTTGGCTGCTATCTGTTCTATATCGATTGGCAAAAATGGGTTTGAAATAAATGCAGCAATATCTTTCATGACGTTTAACTCCTCAAAACGCCAATCGAATTCTATTGCCAGTTTGTCTAGGTAAGCACAGTACTGCTCGGGCCAAAAAACACTTTTTTCCTTGATGGCCTGTAACATTTTCTCCAAGTTGGGAAAGCGTGTCAGCCTCCTGTTCTTGAAATTTGAAATCCAAACACCGAGCTTTGCTTTAAATGCATTTACTGCACTTATCATGTGGGGCAGGTGTCGGTCTTTTCCCATGAGCTCATTGCTAAGTGCGTTTAATTTAGCCGTTAGGTCTGTCAGGAACCCTAAATCCAGTAGCCACGCATCATCTGACAGTCCCTCGTGCTCCTCGTTTCTTGTTGACAGAAAAGTTTTCATCTTAGGCAGCAAGTCAACGAATCGTTGCAGCACTTTGCCGCGACTCAGCCACCGAACATCAGCATGAAGAATTATGTCTCCGTAAGCGGCATTGAGCTCATCCAATAACGCCTTGAATACGCGGTGCTGAAGCGCTTTTGCTCGAATCAAGTTTATCAGTTTGACCACCAGTGTCATTACATGAGAAAAGTCCACGACCTTCCCAGCCGAGGCCTGCTGATGAATCACACAGTGATAATCCAGGAAGCTGGGAAAATCAGGGTCATTATGGCACAGTGCTTAAAACCAACGCGCACACCGCGCATTGCTGGCGCCCCATCAGTAGTAATTGCCACCAGTTTATGAATGGGGATGTCATTTTCATGGACATTTTTTTAAAACTCATTGTGAAATATCCTCACCTCTCGTTTTCTTCTTTAAGTGCAAAAGAGTGAGGAAGTTGTAAAATCCTCAAAAGCCATTCTGACAAATACAACAAGCTGAGCTGTTTGCAGTGGGAAAAGAGAAGCACAAAAACCAGGGAAAGCAACTAAGTGTGGGTTAAAAACGACTCACATATGCACTCCAGGGGTAAAATTTGCTTTTGCATCAAAAGGTTTATCAGGAATAATGTATTTGTGTATTTCTTTTTGTTTTTTTTGGGGATCTACTGGGAAAGTCTCAAAGATCTACCGGTCAATCGCAATTGACTGGTTGGCGACCACTACTTTAGATAGTTTATCGTCATTATTCTATAAAATCCATTTATAATTTTGTTCGGTTCTATTATACATTCCTTTAGCCGTCTGTGCTCCAAGCAGAATGCTACAAATTCCTCTAATCTCTCTATCGTTAAGCCACCGATCTGGCAAATCTCCTCTGCACTCTCCAAGAGTTGCTGAAGTGTGGGGATCAGAACTGGATCCATTGCTGATCTGAGAGATGCACACGGAAATCCGATATACCTTCCTTGTATTATACCCTGTTTATAAAGCTAAGGATTCTGCCTTTTTCCTTTAACCAGCTTTTCCAATGTGTCATTCGGAAAATATGATTTAAAAAAAAATCTGTCTCTGACTGTCTCCCACAAACAAGTGGGATTTATTCCGCCCAGGAAAACAGCTGAGGCTGAAGAAATTAAGTAGTATAAAAATGAGCTGTGTGTTTAATTGGAAGGAGATTAGATGTCGCAGAAACCAGGACAGAATGAGCTGGTTGTAATGACCCAGAATGTCTCGTGGTGTGCCTAATGAGATGGATTTTTTTTTGTATTTCAACTCAAATTCTTTTTTGTTTCCCTTACAACTTCCTGGATATGTGGGCGCCACGGCAGCGTAGCAACTAGCGTTACAGCTGGGGACGTTCCTGAGTTCAGGGTTCAATTCCAGCACTAGCTGTAAGAAGTTTGTACATTCTCCCCATGAGCTGCATGGATTTCCTCCTGGTGCTCTGGTTTCCTCCCAAAGACCAGTTAGTAGGTTAATCGATCATTGTAAACTGTCCTGTGATTAGGCCAATTAAACAGGTGGGCTGCTGGGCAGTGCAAATCATTGAGTTGGAAGGGCCTCTCTGAATAAATAATAAATTAAAAACAAATTTTAAAACCCTCAACGAGGGCAATGGATTCTGGACACTGTAGCAATAGACGTGATCAGAGTCGTATACAACACGGAAAAGGGCCGTTCAGTCCGCTGACCATCAACCACCCATTTACACAAATCCTATACTATTTACATTATTTATCCTCTCACATTGTTATCAACTCTTCCCAGATTCTACCACTCACACTAGGAGTAATTTACAGCAGCCAGTTAACCTACAGAGCTACACACGCAAAATGCTGGAGGAATTCAGCAGGCCAGGCCGCCTCTGTGGAAAAGAGTTGACAGTCAATGTTTCAGGCCGAGACTCTTCGTCAGGACCTGGAGAAGGACTCAGCCTGACGATGTCCTGATGGAGGATCTCATCTCGAAACGTCGACTGTTTACTCTTTTCCATGGATGCTGCCTGGCCTGCTGAGCTCCTCCAGCATTTTGTGTGTGTTGCTCGGATTTCCAGCACCTGCAGATTTTCTCTTTGATTGTGAACCTACCAAGCTGCACATCTTTGGGATGTGGCAAGAAACGGACAGAAACCCACAGAATTCAGAGAGTGGTGAGTGCATGGAATGGGCTGCCGGCAGCGGTGGTGGAGGCAGATATGATAGGGTCTTTTAAGAGACTTTTAGATAGGTACATGGAGCTTAGTAAAATAGGTAAGCCTGGTAATTTTTAAGGTAGGGACATGTTCGGCACAATTCTGTGGGCCGAAGGGGCTGTATTGTGCTGTAGGTTTTCTCTATTTCTATTAGAATCTACCTCACCGTAAGAGATAGGAGCAGATTAGGCCATTCAGCCCATCGAGTCTGCTGCACCATTTCATCATGGCCGATCCATTTCCTTCTCAGCCCCAATCTTCTGCCTTCTCCCCGTATCCCTTCCTGCCCTGACTAATCAAGTGGCCAAGTGGTTAAAGCGTCGGTCTAGTGAGCTGAAGGTCGCTAGTTCAAGCCTTGTGTTGTGTCCTTGAGCAAGGCACTTAACCACACATTGCTCTGCGACGACACCAGTGCCAACCTGTATAGGTCCTAGTGCCCTTACCTTGGGCAATATCGGTGGTGTGGAGACGGGAGACTTGCAGCATGGGCAACTGCCAGTCTTCCATACAACCTTGTCCAGGCCTCAGTCATCATCGAAAATCGATGGACAGCTGAAGAATCAGGAATCTATCAGCCTCTGCCTTTCATCTACCAGTGAGATGAAAGGATTGAGAGAAGTAGTGGAGTGAATGTGACAAAGCTGGGGTGGATTCAAGGAAAAGGATGGATTCTGGGAGAGGAGGATTAAATATGAAATAGTGTTTGAAATACAAATACAAAATTGCTGAAACAGGCCAGGCAGCATCTGTGGAGAATTCAAAGTTCAAAGTAAATTTATTAAAGTATATATGTGTTATCGTATACTATCTTAAGATTCATCTTCTTGTAGGCATTTACAGGAAAATAAAGATGTGCAATAGTGAAAAGTTATGAAACTTAGGAAACTTATGTGCAATAGTGAAAAGTTATGAAAAGTTATACATAAACAAAGACTGACAAACAACCAATGTGCTTCAGAAGACAAATAGTACAAAGAAAAAATACTGAGAACATGTTGTAAAAGAGACTGTGAAAGTGAGTCTGTAGGTTGTAGAATCAGTTCAGAGTTGTGTTGATTGATGTTATCCACTTTGGTTCAGGAGCTTGACGGTTGTAGGGTAATAACTGTTCCTGAATCTGATTGTGTGGCTCCTGTATCTCCTGCCCAATGGTGGTAGTGGGGAGAGGGCATGACCTGGATGATTGGGGGTCCTTGATGATAGATGCTGCTTTCTTATAGAGTGCTTGATGTGAGAGAGAAGGAGAGCTGATGTTTCAGTTCAAAGATTTCTTTATCAGAACAACAAGGGAAGGGAAGCAAAGGGAGAGAGGAGCAGGAATTTTCATGAGGTGGCACCAAGTCAAAAGTAATTGAAAAGCATAAAAACATTGAAAATGTTAAATGAAGTAGGAAATACTGGAAACACTCAACAGGTCAGGCAGCATCCGTGGAGAGAGTAACAAAGCTAATATTTCAAGTCATTGACTTCCCTTGATGGGGGAAGCACTGCTTCATTGACGAAGCACTGCCACGTTATTCACTACTGTCCCAGACATTCAGGTCACTGACTCCTGTTCTCCCTCTACAGATCCTGCCTGACCTCCTGCAGCAGTTTTGTTTGTTCTTCTGCATGTGACGGTCTCTCCCTCCCTCTCGCTCGCTGCCCTCCAGGAAGGTCCTTGCATTCGAATGATCTCTCTGGAGAATGGGACCAGAGCAAGGTTTAATTGCCACAGTTTGTAGACTTGGACTCTAATTCAGGTTTATAAAGTGTTCTAGTTCTGGTCACTCCGTTGCTTCTACTGGGTGGTTTTTGAATCGGGACGGACTGCAGATAATGAACACTGAGCTGAACTGAACTAAAATATGCCTTTGATTTTGTGTTTTATACTCAGTGTTTTCACTTGTTTTTTATGTTGCTTTTTGCATGTGGTGGGAGGGGGGAGTTGGTGTTTTTTTCTTTAAATGGTTGATTCGTGGTTCTTTGTTTCGTGGCTGTATGTGGAGAAGACGAATTTCAGGGCTGCTTTGATAATAAATGCACTTTGAATCTTGCAGATTTCCAGCATCTGCAATTTCGTTGCTTTTCAAATATAATTTTAAAAATGGTCATTGCACGCAGGAACTCCATCATTATAATCGTCCACTTTCTGAATAAGAGAAAACTACTCATTAATAGCGTTATAAATGGTCAGACTTAATATTTGTTGTGAGTTTACTGTGCAATTAATGTACTGACGCAGCAACTTCACGACACTCATGTGGAGGTGAATTCACAATACTGCTTAGATGGTTTGTGACCGAGACAGGAAGAATTGGACTGGTTTGTTACTATTATAGGTAAAAAGCTTTTGCTTTAAACATAAGAAATAGGAGCAGGAGTAGGCCACCTGGCCCATTGAGCCTGCTCCGCCATTCAAATAGATCATGGTTGATCTGACCATGGACTTATCTCCAGCTACCTGCCTTTTCCCCGTAACCATTAATTCCCCACCTATGCAAAAATCTATCCAACCTTGTCAAAACTCTATCCAACTTTGCCTTGAGATAGTCTCCACTGGTTCATTGGGCAGAGAAATTCCACAGATTGTCCACTCTTTGGGAAAAGCGGTTCCTCCTCATCTTCATCCTAAATTGACTCCCCCAAATCTTGACGTCATGTCCCCTAGACAGACAGATTATTCCATACATAGTTACATTGAGCTAGTGAAGAGAAACCTCCAAGAGGATTACAACCTTGTCGTAGGGTTTGGAGGCTTGCCTGCCTCATGGACCCGGAGAGCTGTGTTGGCTGGAGTCAGGGCCTTGTGCTTTGGCTCTTGGTAGGGTCACCTAGGTGAAAGGATAGGGGCCAGAATAAGAGTGGTCCACTGGTCCTCCAGTCCTCCAGGTTTGGGGGTTCAGCTCCAGGCTAACAACCCTGACTGGTCAAAAAACAATTGTATGGAAACAGCAATGAAGATCCCTTGTATACAGACAGAGATGGAGGATATTCATTGCTGCCCTAAACACCAGTGGTGTAACAGGCAGTAAGTGAGTGAAAAGAAAAACAGAATGCAGAATATAGTGTTACAGTTACAGAGAGAGTGCTGTGCAGGTAGACAGATTAAGTGGAAGGGGCCACAACGAGGTAGGCTGGGAAATCGATAATTCATATTTTAGCGTATAACAGATGTATTCAAGAGTCAGATTGAAGCAGGACAGCTGCCTTTGAATCTGAGCTGCACTTTCCATAGTTTCTTGCAACCTAGGAGGCTGTTCAGCCCTTCAAGTCCATGCCAGCTCTCAGAACATTCCATCATTGGTGTTGTTGAAGTTGTAACTTTTGCTCGCCCACACGCCCATTGAGTCTCCCGATTATTATTGTCACTGAGATACTGTGCTGAGTAAGCCCTTCCGGGCCCTCGAGCCACGCCGCACAGCAATCCCCCAGTTTAATCTGAGCTTAATCATAGAACAATTTACAATGACCAGTTAACCTACCAACCCGTATGTCTTTGGACTGTGGGAGGAAAGAGGAGCACCCAGAGGAAACCCACGTGGTCACGGGGGGAACGTACAGAATCCTTACAGGCCAGCAGCGGGAATTGAACTCGGGTCACTGGTACTGTAAGGCGTTGAGCTAACCGCTGTGTTACCTTGCCACCAGTCCTCCTGCCACCCACTTACACCTGCGGATAACCTAAAGTATCCAACTGACTGAACAACTAACTCGTGTTTGAATTGTGGGAGGGAAGCAGAGCACCTGGTGGAGGAGAAGCCCAGACGGAAACAGTGACAGTGGCATGACTGAACCAGTTTGTGAGTGCTGTGTGCCTCCAGCGCTGCCAGCTGCACTGTGGTGCTGACTAGAGGAACAACAAGACACAGTCCCTGGGCCATCTCCCTGTACCCTCATGTCACTGACTGATTTACCCATCGATGACAAAGAGCTCCGATCACACCCGCCTTCTCCCCAACACATCTTGACTGTACTCCCGCACCACAAGCATGGCTGTTGATTTGAGAAGAAGGAGTTTAAAGTTCTGGGAGGGTCACAGGAACTTTTGCGAGGTTCTCCCTAAAAACCAGGGATTGATTGTACCATAATTTCCCGGAGGGTATTAAGAGTGTGGGATGGGAAAGACTAATTTGGAAAACCCCTGAAATGAAGCATTGGCTTCATTTTGCCCACATGTCCCAAGGTGCCATGAGAAGCTTGTCCCCCATACAGATCAAAGCATTACAGGGGTACACTGAGATAGATCAAGGTAAACACCCTCTCCAAGTTCACTCCATCTGGACCTTTCAATATTCGGTAGGTTTCAATGAGATCCACCCTCATTCTTCTAAACTCCAGTGAGCACAGACCCAGAGCCATCAAACACTCATCATATATTAACCCTTTCATCCCCAGAATCATTCTTGTGAACCTCCCCTGGACCCTCTTAAATCTGTCTGCCTCTGTAGAAAGGTAAAACAACAACAATACAGAATAAAGTGTTTAAAAACAGACTATCGATAAGATGCAGTGCAGGTGCAAGGTCATAATGAAGTAGATTTTCAGGCTGAGAGTCCATCTTATCATACAAGAGGACCGTTCGAGAGTCTGATAAAGGCAGGATAGAAACTGATGGTCCTTCAGCCTGGTGGTAGGTGCTTTCGGGCTTCTGTATCTTCTGCCCGACAGGAGGGGGAGAAGAGACAATGTCCCGGGTGGGTGGGTCTTTGATTATGCTGGCTGTTTTACTGAGACAGAGATTGGGGGTTGGAGAGTGTGATTAACCAGTGTTCTTTGTTGATATGTTAAGCTCCTCCTGCCCTGTAATGATTGCAGTCTGGGCTGCTCGTTGGTTATGGTGTATAAACCGTGTCCCCATACTCTGACTACAAACAAGAGAAAATCTGTAGGTGCTGGAAATCCAAACAACACACACAAAATGCTGGAGGAACTCAGCAGGCTAGGCAGCTTCTATGGAAAAAAGTACAATTGATTTTGGGGTCTCGGCTTGAAACATGGACTGTACTTTTTTCCAAAGATGCTGCCTGGCCTGCTGAGTTCCTCCAGCATCTTGTGTGTGTTCCCCATACGCTGACTGCCTTGTCCTCTGTGGTCTGTTCTTCATGGCAGAAAGATGGATGGCAGCAAGGAGCAGAGGGATCTCTTTGCAAACTGAATCTTTGTTGTCATGCTCCAAGAAGCGGCTGAAAGTGTGAAAGAAGGCACAGTAGGCCATGGACCAAGTGCTGGTATGCAGGTTGTCTCGGGGTTACAAACATCCAACATAGGAACAAGTGTGGCGTGTGGCCAAGTGGTTAAGGCGCTAGACTAGCAATCTGAAGGTCGTGGGTTCGAGCCCCAGCCGAGGCAGTGTGTTGTGTCCTTGAGCAAGGCACTTAACCAAATACTGCTCCAGTCCACCCAGTTGAAAATGGGTACCGGCAAAAATGCTGGGGGTTAACCTCGCGATAGACTGGCGTCCTATCCGGGGGCGGGGGGGGGGGGGAGTCTCATACTCTCAGTAGCTTTACGCCACGGAAACCGGCATAAGCACCGGCCTATAAGGCTCGGGACAGACTTTAACATAGGAACAGCTCCCATGATCTTGTTAAACTCAAAAGTCCAATGTACAGATTTTGTGAACAGCAGAACTAATTTCTTCTTCTGCAAAACAGAAAATGCTGGAGGAACTCTGAAGGTCAGGCAGCATCTAGAACGTAGAACGTTACAGCACAGTACAAACCCTACGGCTCACAATGCTGTGCTGACCTTTCAAGATACTCTAAGATTGACCTTTTAACGTACTCTAAAAAGAACAGCTGCATTGGTGCTGCTTCATGCACCCGTGCTGAGCTCGTTAATTTAATCAATTTTGCCTCCAGCTTTCACCCTGCCCTTAAGTTCACTTGGCCATTTCTGACATATCTCCCCCTTTTTTGATCTCTCTGTCTCTGGGAACAAACTGTCTACCAATTGCTTTTATAAACCTACCAACTCTCACGGCTATCTCGACTATACTTTTTTCCATCCTGTCACCTGTTATAATAACGTCATTTCCCTTTTCTCGGTTCCTTTGTTTCCACCAAATCTATTCTCAGGATGAGGCTTTCCTTTCCAGAACACCAGAGATCTCTTCCCTTCCTCCACCATTGATGCTGCCTGTACCCACATCTGCCCTCACCCCATCTAGCCACCGTCCTAACAGGGGTAGAGTTCCTTTTGTCCTTACCTATCAACCCACGTGCTTCCACATCCAAACATATCATCCTCTACAACTTCCACCATTTTCAATGGGTTCCTACCACCAATACATCTTACTCCTCCCCACCCCCAACTCTCTGCCTTCTGCAGGGAGTGTGCCCTCTGTGATTCCCTTGTCCATTCGACTTTCCCTACTCATCTCCCTCCTGGCACTTAGCCCTGCAAATGGAAAAAGTTGCCTCACCTGCCCATTCACCTCCTCCCTCGCCGCCATTCCGGGCTCCAAACAGTCCTTCCAGGTGAGGCAACACTTCACCTACAGACCTGTTGGGGTCGTCTACTGTATACAGTGCTCCTGACGAAGCCTGCTCTGCATTGGTGAGATCCGGAGAGATTGGGGGACCACTTCGCTCTATCCACGACAAGCAGGGTTTCCCGGTGGCCAAACGTTTTAATTCCAGTCCCCACTCCCATTCTGCCGTGTCAGTTCATGGCCTTTTCTACGGCCACAATGAGGCCATCCTCAGGTTGGAGGAGCAACACCTCATATTCCACCTGGGTGGCCTCCAACCTGGTGGCATGGACATCAACTTCTCTAACTTCCGGTAACTCTTTCCCTCCCCCTTCCCTCCTCTTCTATTCCCTGTTGTGGCTCCCTGCTTCCCTCTTCTTACCTGCCTAACATCTCACTCTGATGTCCTCCCTCTCCTTTCTCCTGTGGTCCACTACCCTCTCCTACCAGATTCTCCAGCCCTTTGCCTTTTCCACCAATCACCTCCCAGCTCCTCACTTCATCCACCCAGCTGGCATCAGATACCATCTTTAGCTTGTGCTCCTTCCCCTCTTCCCACCACCTTATTCTGGATTCTGCCCCCTTCCTTTCCTGTGCTGATGAGGGCTGTTAGCCCAAAACGTCAACAGTTTATTCCTTTCCGTGGATGTTACCTGACCTGAGTTCCTCCTGCATTTTTGTATGTGTTACTCAGAATCAAACTAACCCTTCCTTCCCACATAACCCTCAATTTTTAAATCATCTATATGCCCATCTAAGTCCCCAATGTATCTGCCTCTATCATCTCTGCTGGCAGTGTGTGTTCCACCTACCCAGCGCTCTGTGTATTAAAAAAAAAACAAACAAACTTGCCTCTGACATTCCTGTGTAAAACAACTTGGCTCTGATATCCTGACACCCCCTTACCTTTGAAATGTCATTTTCCTCCATAGGTGCTGCCTGACCTGCCAAGCTTCTCCAGATTTCGTGTGTGTTGCTCAAGATTTCCAGCATCTGCAGAATCCCTCGTGTCTTAGCTTCCTCTCTCTACTTTTAGTGATTGTTCTTTCTCCTCACTCTTACCTGATGCCTTTCATTACAATGCCCATATGATTTGCCGTATCAAGTGACTCTTCTGTATTACCTGACAAAATTAACTTGAGACAGCTGTTAAAAAAAAAAGGGAACCCATTTGTTACTCGAGGACAGACTGTAAATAGTCGGCGTAGAGCTGATGGGCCGAGTGGCCTGTTTCTGTGCTGGATGGCTCTGTGACTCTAATCCAGAACTGGACCCCAGACCCTTCCCTAAGGAAAACAGAAAACACAAGACACACAGTGGCTACTCAGCTGTATCTGTGAAGATAGGTGAAGTATTAATGGTTCAGATCGATGAATTTTCATCAAGACCAGGAAAACTTAGAAGTTGCAGAGAAGAGGGCACAAAGAAATGTCTGTGATAGGGTGGGGACCAAGAGAGACTGAATGATTGAGGGTGAGCATCATTGCTGTGGTTGGGAGGAGACGTGTGAATAAGGACAGAGAAAGAGGAGGAACAAAAACCTGGGCTGAAACTGTGAGCTACAGACCACAGCCGATACAAACCCCGTATCCAGCGTTCCAGCATCCAAACTGACTTACTTAATGCGCGTTATGCTACTGGCATTTTGGGCACCAAAGAAGCCTTCCATCTCTGATCGTCCTTGGCCAAAACCAATTTTGGTCTTGGCGGTGTTCAGGGCTTCCTTCATCATGCCAGTAACCTCCTCTCGGTTTTCACTCCCGTCAGTCATGCAAATCCTGAATGGAGTCTCAGGAATACCGTCACACTCAAACGTAGAATGACTCTTCATTGCTGTTTCCATAACAGTTTTTAACCTGATCTGGGTTGTTAGCCGTAAGCTGAACCCCCAAAACCTGGAGGACTGGTGGACCACATTTAGTCTTGCCTCTACCCCTTGACCTTTGGCATGGGTGACCCTACCAAAGCACAAGGCCCTGACTCCAGCCATCATAGCTCCCTGGGTCGCTGAGACATGCAAGCCTCCAAACCCTATGACAAGGTTGTGGTCATCTTAGTCCAGCACCTGTAGTTCCCTGCTTATTAAATTCTTGTACCTTCTCAACCAGGGGAGGAAGCAGAAGATGACGAGGCCCCAACACTTGGTCTAGCACCAACGGTTGCCATCGTAAAGATGTGTGTTTGAGGCCAGAATGGAAAGGATCCACACTGGCAGCCATTTTGGTGGGTGGCGGTGGAGGCTGGGGTTGGGGTGGGGGTGGGGGAAGGTGATCACCTCTGCTGCACTGGACTGTGCTAGTCTACAGAGGTGGGCAGATGGGTTTCAGCACATCCGTGAATCTTTCTCTCTTTCTGTTTGGCAGTCTCCTCCCACTAGTGTTCAGTACAGAGTGTCTGCTGTGGAACATGATTAACCAATTACAGCATTCTTGTGATCCCAGGACAAATCCTTTCCTTCCAGTTTAAGTATTTTCCTTTGATCGTGTTTAATCAATTAGATCAAAAATTTATCTCTTTAAGCCTTAATTTGACCTTGTTGAAAACACATTGGAAATCCATGTAAACTACTCCATGGATACTCTTCTGAACACAACTCCCGATACTGCCACAAGTTTAATTAATTGCTTTTGACTTGGCCTTCACTTAACCATTAACATTGGCCTTTCTCTATCAGTTTAATTTCCCCAAGTGGGAATACAGTTAGTCTATAGCAACATCCTCCCAGTAGAAGCTAAACTAATGGGCCTAGACTTCCCCTGAGATCGGCAGTGGATGTGCCAACTGATAATCTCGTAACTGAGCCACTCCCGTACAGCCGGCTGTGTGGCCTTCGGCACAGTGGAACTCCGTCTCTCCGGCTTCGGTGCGGCCAGGTCGGGCTCCGGGTGAAGGTGGCCTTCGGCACCGTGAAACACTGACCCTGCGGCTTCAGTGCTGCCACGCAGGGGTCTGGGTGAAGTCCCCGGGGGCAGTGTGAGTGTTCAGCAGTCTCCAGATTCCAGGCTGGAAAGCCACCGTCTGAACCCGTGCCAGGGCCTGTTGAAGTGGTGAGTAACTGGGAGAAGGGCTAGTGCAGCTTTCTACTTAGTCACTGAATCATAGCGCACAGAAACAGGCCCTTCAGCCCACTGTTTCCAAGGCAACCACCACGTACCCATCTATACGAATCTCAGTTGGCACGTGGCCTCTTTGCCTTAACGATTTCGGACCTTGTCCGGACACAGGCCCACCCCGGGTCACAGCATGGTTCCATTCCCGTGAGCTGTTTGTATGCGTGGGGATGTAAGCTGGCAGGGCTTTGTACTTTTTCCAGTGTGTAGGAGCCTCAGCCTCCAACCACCATTCCGCAGGGAAAAAATCCCTTCGAAGCTTCTTACTCACACCCTTGCAGTGAGGAAAAGTTTCCTACTGTCCTAATGAAGGGCAAGATGCCGACGATGACTATGACTCTTGGTTGTGAAAAACTTTGCATGCCATTCATACAGATCATTTCAAACGTAAGTACATTGAGTTAGTACAAGGGAAAACAATAACAGAACTTGACAATTACAGAGAAAGTGCAGTGCAGATAGTTAAAGGCTCAGAATTTAGATTTCAAAGAGTACAATCATTGAAGGAAATAGACCTGCAGGGAGCTGCATGCAAAGAGTCACAGCGCTCTGACATCGTCTTTGGGTGTTTCAGAGGGCCTAGGATAATTGACGGGAATGTACGGGGAACAAAATGATGTTTGATGGGCTGGGCAGGTTATACTTATTGATTAATTGAGATACAGCGTGGAATAGGTCTGTTGTTGCGTGAATGAAGTCACCGGAGAAAAGTATTGGTAGATATGAAGCAGCGGGCGGCATGCGGAGAGGCTTTTCGAAAGGTCTGGCTGGCCGAACGTGGGGCTTGGTATTTTATGTGCTGAACATCAAAGGTCAATTCCATATTTACAATGCTTTCTTTGAAACTACACACAAACTTCACACCACACGATTTGCACCCACACCACTGACATCAAGATGAATTTTAATCAGTTTTGTCCAGTCTGTGATACACAGATTTTAGGAACCTATTGTTCATTTAAATTGAATCTACAATTTACATTCAGATTTGGAGATTGGTGGCTGAGGAGTCAATTGCTAAATGCGAATGTGCTGAACCCAAAAATCGCTCTAACAAGGCCCTTCTGGTCCTTCGAGGCACGCCACCCAGCACTCGCCCGATTTAACCCTAGCTTAAACATGGGACAATTTGCAATGACCAATTAACCTACCAGCTGGTACAGTATGGACTGTATGTGGTCACGGCGAGTGACGTACAAACTCCTTACAGGCAGCAGCGGGAATTGAACCTGGGTCGCCTGCACTGTAAACCGTTGTGCTAACCACTATGCTACCAAGCCACCCTATGGGTGAAGGATTGAAATTTGTTTCAATGCTCCCGGAGTCTGTAAAGGAAAGGAGCATGAGGGGGAGGGCTAGCAGAGGAGGTAGGATGAGCTGAATGGCCTCACTTTCTGTTTGAGTTATCTAATGTAAATGGTAAGGAAACCCAATGGAGGATTTGTTTCCCCGTTAAACCCAGTGTCTCTGAGTGAGGTCACTTCAACTGTCTTGCAACAGGCCGGTTACTGAGGCATATCGTGACTTAATCCCTACCAACGTGGGTAGAACACAAAGAGAATCTACGATATCCCATCGCCTCGAGGAAGAATCGAGCATGAGTAAGGTCTATCCCAGGAGATTTCAACAGAAAGAGGTTAGTGGCTGTTCCTGGTTTTTTTAATGTTTCATTGTTTATCTCCTTGATATTTTCTGAACAGCTGAGATGACAGACAATTCCTGACGTTGGTTAAGTTAAAAATCAATCTCCAAAAGCTATGGGTTTTGACTGCAAAGAGGGTGCATGAAAACCAGCAGGGGGAAGAAAAGAACTCCCAAAGGTATTCTATAAATACTTAAATGGAAAAGGGATTAAAAAAGGAAAGAGTAGTTTCTTCTGGAGGCAAACTATCAACCTGGGTATTGATATTGATTTATTATTGTCACGTTTACTGAGATGCAGTGAAATTTGTTTGCAACACACAAAATATGACTGTAAGATATAGAAACAGAATTAGGCCATTTGGCCCATTGAGTCTGCTCCGCCATTTCATCATGGCTGATCCATTTTCCTCTCAGGCCCAATCGCGTGCCTTCTCCCCATACCCTTCCATGCTCTGACTAGTCAGGAACCTATCAACCTTTGCTTCAAATATACCCAATGACTTGGGCCTCCACAGCTGCCTGAGGCAATGAATTCCACAGATTCACCATTCTCTGGCTAAAGCAATTCCTCCTCATCTCCGTTCTAAAAGGATGCCCCACTATTCTGAGGCTGTGTATGCTGGTGGTACTCAGCAGGTCAGGCAACATCTATGGAAGGGAATAAACAGTCGACGTTTTGGGCCGAGACCCTTAAACAGGACTTCCTACTGTAAGTGTTGCCTGACTTGCTGAGTTCCTCCAGCATTTTGTGCGTTGCTCTGGATTTCATGCATCTGCAGAATCTCTTGTGTTTGCAGGAGTCTTTTGTCTGGGTGCCATCCAGACTTATCACTCAATCCATACGTACATTTTTAAAACATCAGAATTCAGTGTTATAATTACAGAGAAAGAGCAGTGCAGGTAGACAGATAAAGTGCCGGGATCTCAATGAGGTAGATTGGGAGATCAAGACTTCCATCTCTTAGTCTGTACAGTGGGATAGAAGCTGTCCTCGAGCCTGATGGTACATCCTCTCGGGCTTTTATATCTTCTGGCCAGTTGCAGAGGGGAGAAGAGAGAATGGCCAGGGTGGGAGAATTTCTTGACTATGTTGCAGTGGAAGGTGTGGACAGAGTGAATGAAAGGGAGGCTGGTTTGCGTAACGGACTGGGCTGCGTTCACAGTTCTCTGCAATTTCTTGCGGTTACGGGCAGAGCAGTTGTCCCAAGTGGAAGATAGGTCTGGCTCTCCACAAATACTTCCCATTTGTTTGCACAAATTAAGAAAATGATGAAGGCATTGCCATTGAGGAATAAGCACTGGAATTGACTGACATGGAGAGAGAGAACAATGAAACAGTGAATTAGTCAGGCAACTTTAAAGTGAATAAATTACCAGTGCTGGGACGGGGAGGAAAAGATGCCCGACTAATTCACTATTTCATTATCCTCTCTCTATACCAGTCAATTCCAGTGCTTATTCCTTAATGACAATGCCTTTGTCATCTGGCACCAATACTGCCCAACACTCCTTGGTGCCAGACGTGGTGCTGGAGGGTATCTTTGTATGTTAAAATGTTAAATAAAACTTTATGAAATTGCTCCCAATTCCCACCAGCAACCCAGCCACACAAAGGGTCGTGTCAATTGGCCAGAGGAAGTCGTTTCAGGTCTGAGGAGTTCCTTGGACGCGTGGGGTTCATTTTAATCTAGGAGAGCAGTCTCTTGTGGGTGGAGGATGGTGGCCATGGCGACGAGGCCCAAGAATTCCCTGTGGGACTTCCCTGAATTCCCTGTGGGAGGATAATACATTTTTTGGAAGTTGAGAGGGCACCTTCTGGCCAGCTGGCTCCTGGGTCAGAGAGTGTGGGATCCCCTGTGACCAGATGCTATTTTATTGTTCATTAATAGTTTTTGCCCACTTTATTTGGAGATTTATTTGGGGTCTAGTTGTCAGACATAAATAGTTTAATGGATTCTTGGTAAGAAGCAAGGATTAAATTCTTCAGATCCAAATAGTTAAAATCAGGGCTGGCATCTGTGGGAGTTCCAACCACAATGTGGGCAGATGATTGAGAGAATTTCCAGGGAAATTAATTTTGGGATAGTTTGAGGAAAAATAATGGAAGAAAAACACTTAATGGATAATATTCCCTCTTAGACAGACCGGGAAGTCTCTCAGCGGACTTTCTCCAAAAGCAGAATGCGAGATGCTTCCGCAGACACTAAGTACGACATGGTAAGTGTGTAGATTGTTAATGTATTGCAGTAAATGGATTTGGTGTCCTTCAGGGCATTTACTACTGTTTGGGCAAGGAACCGATTTAAGACTGGTTTCAGCGGGCAGTGTCAATGGAACAATGGCTTTCGTTTTACCACCTCAGGGGAATTACTAAACAGAATCTGACAGTGACTCAAATGAGGAGGCGTCCAAAAAGCCTTGTCAACAACAGAAGGTCTTAAGGAGGATAGAAAGGTTTAGGAAGAGATTTAAGGCCGATGTTGCATGAGGACTGCCCAGGAAAAGTGAAAGCTGTTAAGCAGGTTTGGATAGCAGAGGCTGAAGGTAGTTTCAAGGGATAGGGATATATATTTTGCTCCAAGTGTATGCCATTAAGACCATAAGACTAGAAGACATAGGAGCAGAATTAGGCCATTTGGCCCATTGAGTCTGCTCTGCCATTCCATCATGGCTGATTTATTTTCCCTCTTAACCCCATTCTCCTGCCCTGTAACCTTTGACACCCTGCCTAATCAAAAATCTATCAACCTCCCCTTTAAATATTCCCATTAATTTGGTCTCCACAGCCATCTATGGCAATGAATTCCACAGATTCACCACACTCTGGCTAAAGAACTTCCTCCTCATCTCTGTTTATCCTTCATCCTATTCTGAGGCTGTGTCCTCTGATTCTAGACTCCCCCACTGTAGGAAACGTCCTTGCCACATCCACTCTACCTGTGTCCTCTGGTTGTAAGCTGCCCCACTATAGGAAACATTTTCTGCACATCCACTCCATCTAGGCCTTTCAACAGTCGATAAATTTCAATGAGAACCCCCCCCCCCCCAATTCTTCTGAACTCCAGTGAGCGTAGGTCCAAAGTCATCAATTGCTGCTTGTACATTAACCTTTCCATTCCTGGGTTTATTCTTGGTTTCCTGATCTGAGATGGCAGACACTATGTTTGAACAGAAATATGGGTAGGATGAGGTCACACAGTCCCTCAATCCTTCTCTGCTATTTGATAAGGTCACCTCTGTGATTTGATTGCTAGGCAGTTGCAATCTTCTTCCACCTCATTGTCAGCTTTCCATGTGGATAACATCGGACATCTCCAGATTAGGCTTGGTTTAGCTCTCACCAGACCATTCCGCCCAAGACGTTGAGGTCTGCATGTGACGATTGGGTTTGGCCACCATCCTGACACTCATGCCCATTGGCGTCATCGGTAAACTTGCAGGTTGTTTCCTAAAATCAGAATCAGGTTTATCGTCACTGATATGTCATTAAATGTGTAGTTTTGCTGTAGCAGACCCGAGTAAGACATAAAAATGACTGAGTCACAAATAAATAAAAAGTCCGAAAGAGAAACAGCGAGGTAGTGTTTACGGGTTCACGGACTGTTCAGAAATCCAGTGGCATTGGGGAAGAAGCTGTTCCTGAAGTGTTGAATGTGGGTCTTCAGACTTCCGTGCTTCCACCCTGGTAAGATCAATGAGAAGAGGGCACATCCCGGATGCTGAGGGTCCTTAATGATGGATGCCACCTTCTCGAGGCCCCGCCTTTGGAAGATTTCCTTGATGTTGGGGAGGGTTGTACCCGTGATGGAGCTAGCGGTGTTGTCGACCCTCTGCCCCCCTCTTGCGATCCTGTGCATTGGAGCTTCCTTTCAATCAGAATGAGCCGCCAATCAGAATGCTCACCACCACCAATATGCAGGAATTTGCTAGACTTGGTGACAAACCAAACCTCCTCAAGCTCCAAATGAAGGTGAGCTGCCGGCATGGCTCCTTTGCGATTGCATCAGTACGTTGGGCACAGGACAGATCCTCTGAGATGTTGATGCCCAGGGACTTGAAGCTGCAGGCATTCTACATTCGGATCATTGTTTTAAGAGAAAGCAAGCAAACAGACCAACACTGATCCAAATCTGCCTCTGGGCATTTTGAACAGTGCTCAATGCAACTTGTACTCAAGAGCTTAATTCTTGCAATTTATAATTTTGAAATAGAGGTAAAATCAGAATCGGGTTTAATATCACCAGCATATGTTGTGAAATTTATTAACTTTGCAGCAGCAGTACAATGCAATACTTGATAAATATAGAGGAAAAAACTATAGAGAAAAAAATGAATTACTGTAAATATATACGTATATTAAATAGTTAAAACAAGTAGTGCAAAACAGAAATAAATAAAAAAGTGACACACACACACACAAAATGCTGGAGGAACTTAGGAACTTTTGTGTGTGATGCTTGGATTTCCAGCATATGCAGATTTTCTTGTTTGTGAAATAAAAAAAGTAGTGAGGTAGTGTTCATGGGTTTAATGTCCATGTGGAAATCAGGTGCCAGAGGGGAAGAAGCTGTTCCTGAATCAGTGAGTGTGTGCCTTCAGGCTACTGTATCTCCTTCCTAATGGTAACAATGAGAAGTTGGCATGTCCTGGGTGGTGGGGGTCCTTAATGATGGACGCCGCGTTTCTGAGGCACTGCTCCATAAAGGTGTCTTGGATTCTACAGAGGCCAGTGCCCATGATGCAGCTGACTAATTTTTCAACTTCCTGCAACTTACTTCGATCCTTCGCGGTAGCCACCCCTCCCATCCAGCGGTTTAGAATGCTCACCACTGTACATTTGTACAAGTTTTCGAGTGTGTTAGATGACAAACCAAATCTCCTCAAACTCCTAAATCTTACAAGAGTACTGAGCAAGGCACAGTGAGGGGAAGCTTCCTTCAAGGAGGGCAGGATATAGGTGGAAGATGAGTGCAGGCAGTTAGATAACAGTGGCTCTGAACTGCAGCTGTATACCTTCAGCCCCAAACCTCTACATCTTTACTCTATGTCCAAAATGAAGGCAGCTGACCTCCAGAATCAGCAGCCTTTTGGGGTGAGAATTCCAATTTTCCTGTACAATCTGCGAAGTGATTCAGTCCCAGATGTCAAAGGGCTTGTCCTGGATTTACCACATTTTGGAAGTTAATTCCTCCAACGAGTCCTTCTTTCGTTACGAGTTCTCAATTATGCCTTGCTTCTCCAGTACACCGTGTTTCAGTCCAGTCCATCCTCAGAGATTAACCCTTTCAGCCCTGATGTTATTCTGATGAATCTTCTTTCCATCTTTGGGAGACGAGGTACAGTGTAGAGAGGCAGCGGAGGACCTCAGAGGTTTTGCACCGCTAAAAGAGTGCTTTATGGCTTTAAAATTCCAAGCCCATGAACCTGAAGTTTAATTGGCCTCCCTCCCTCCCATCTGCCTGTGTCAACCTGCAACTGAGTCATAAACATTAAAAACTGAAGCATCTCTACATGATCCCTGGAGACAGACAGGAGGAAATCGGCAGAGGCTGGAACGCACCCAAAATGCTGGAGGAACTCAGCAGACGAGGCAGCATCTACCGAAAAAAGCAAACAGTCGACATTAGGTTCCTGGAGAAATTATTATAGCCTACCTGCCCCTCACCCCCGTGCCTGTTTCCTAATACCAGCCATCTCATAATCCCACTTCTAATTCCGTGCAATTCAAAGACTCAGTTGTAGTTATCCTCAAGTTGTCTATATGCAACCTCGCATACGCTTCTATCCACCACATTAAGGCAACCGACAAGTCTGAACTAATCTGGTTTGATCCTCCCTGTTTGCATTAGGAGCAACATTTTGCAGTGTGCCCATCTGACAAAGGGATGAAGAAATGTGGGATGTCGAGGGTAGGAAAGAAAGATGGGATGAATCAGTGTTGCTCGGATTTCCAGCATCTGCAGATCCTCTCTTGTTTGTCAATTAGTCCATCGCAGCTACTTAAAACAAAATGGAAATTGCTCTGAATGCTCAAATGGCCAGGCGGCATCTGTGGGGAACACAGAAGACTTGTTGTAAGAGGATGATTAGAATTAAAGAACTCTGTTTCACTCTCCACGCGCTGCTGTCCAATCAACTGAGTATAACCAGAGTTTTCTCTTGCATCTCAGAATCCTGGTGTCTGCAGTATTTTGCTTTTGTGAAAGCTGATGAAGATATGCGAGCATCAAAGGGGGTAGGGAAAGGGTTAAGAGTTCAATGGGCCTAAACCAATCCCTGGTTTTAACTGGTTCAGATTGATTTTATTACCAGTTCCTAAAGATCAATAGTTTAGTAATTAGGAGATCCTACTCAGTATGAATCCTATTCCCCCTGCAGCTGGATCCTCGTCTTCCTAACCGGAAGACCACAATTTGTGCGGATTAGAAATAACTTCTCCACCTCGCTGACAATCAACGCTGTCACACCTCAGGGATGTGTGCTTAGCCCACTGCTCTATTCTCTCTACACGCTTGACTGTGTGGCTAGGCACAGCTCAAACACCACCTTTAAAATTAGATGATGATACAACCATAGTTGGCAGAGTCTCAGATGATGACGAAAAGGCGTACAGGAGTGAGGAATACCAGCTAGTTGAGTGCTGTCGCAGTAACAACCTTGCACTCAACGTCAGTAAGACCAACGAGCTGATTGTGGACTTCAGAAAGGGTAAGATGAGGAAACACACACCAGTACTCATAGAGGGATCAGACGTGGAGAGAATGAGCAACTTCAAGTTCCTGGGTGTCAATATCTCTCAGGATTTTACCTGGACCCAACATATCGATGCAGCTACAAAGGAGGCCCAACAGTGACTATATTTCATTTGGAGCTTGAGGAGATTCACTTGCAAATTTCTGCAGATGTACTGTGGAGAGTGTTCAAACTGGCTGCATCTCCATCTGGTTTGGTGGGTGGGGGGTGGTACTGCACGGGATCGAAGTAAGTTGCAGAAAGTTGTGAACTCAGTCAGCTCCATCATGGGCACTGGCCTCTGTATCTAGGACATCTTCAAGGAGCGATGTCTCAAAAAGGCAGTGTCCATCAGTAAGGGCCCCATCACCCAGGACATGCCCTCTTCTCATTGTTAACATCAGGAAGGAGGTACATAAGCCTGAAGGCGCACACTCAACGATTAACAATTCAGGAACAGCTTCTTCCCATCTGCCATCAGATCCGTCTCGGTTCACAAGACCCTGCAGCGGATAGTGAGGTCAGCTGAGAAGATCATCGGGATCTCTCTTCCCGCCATTACAGACATTTACACTACACGCTGCACCTGTAAAGCCAACAGCATTGTGAAGGACCCTATGCACCCCTCATACAAACTCTTCTCCCTCCTGCCATCTGGCAAAAGGTACCGAAGCATTCAGGCTCTCACGACCAGACTGTTCAACAGTTTCTTCCCCCAAGCCATCAGACTTCTTAGTACCCAGAGACTAGACTGACATCTACATCATTTATTATTATATTGTAATGTGTCCTCTACTGTGCCTATTGTCTTGTTTATTATTTATTGTACTGCCCTGCACTGTTTTGTGCACTTTATGTAGTCCTGTAGTCTAGTGTAGTTTTTTGTGTTGTCTTACATAGTCTAGTGCAGCCTTGTGTTGTCTCACTTCATCTAGTGTAGTTTTGTGTTGTTTCATGTAGTACCATGGTCCTGGAGGAATGTTGTTTCGTTTTTACTGTGTACTCTACCAGCAGTTTATGGCCGAAATGACTTGACTTGATTTCTGAATGGACGCTGAACCCATGAACATTACTTCATTACTTTTTTTATTTCTGTTTTGCACTACTTTTTAAATTTAACTGTGTTTTATATACTTGCTGTAATTCATTTTTTCCTCTATTATTATGTATTGCGTTGAACTGCTGCCGCCAAGTTAACAAATTTCACGACATATGCCAGTGATATTAAACCTGATTCTGATTCTATTTTGTTTGACGCAGTTAATTAGCTAAAGCAGCGGGGGGAACCAGGTACTGTGTGCAGGAGACAATTGAAAAGTGTTGTAATATGGCTTGTGTGCCTTTAAATAGGTATACTGATTGTTACTTGCAGTGCGTTTTTAAGGATGCATCATTTTTTCCAGCCTGACAGAGGTGTCTCAAAACAGGCCTCCTCATTCTCAATGAAAATCAACCACCGATATCTAACACAGCAGCGTGATAAGGTAATTAATGTTGGTAATTATTATTTATTAGCTGTTAAGCCTGGCATTGCTCTGGTTTTTATACTGGCAAACATGATGTTTCCATGCAACTATGTTCTATAAAACTTCATATAAGTGAAATAAAATCTGACTTAAATATAGAATTATTCCTTGAATAATATATTTAGCGGATTCAAAATTTGTAGTTTAACTAAAGTTTCCTATAAAAAGGAAGATATACTAAAAAGTAAGTATGCTTACAAAATTCCCTTTAAGTGGGTACGTATATACACACAATGCCTAAATGTGTGGCCAAGTGGTTAAGGCGTTGGCCTAGTGATTTGAGAGTTGCTAGTTTGAGCCTTGGCTGAGGCTGTGTGTTGTGTCCTTGAGCAGGGCACTTAACCACACATTGCTCTGCGATGACACCAGTGCCAAGCTGTATGGGCCCTAATGCCCTTCCCTTGGACAACATTGGTGTCGTGGAGAGGGGAGACTTGCAGCATGGGCAAATGCTGGTCTTCCATACAACCTTGCCCAGGCCTGCGCCCTGGAAACTTTCCAAGGTGCAAATCCATGGCTTCATGAGACTAACGGATGCCTATAAATGTACTCAATTGTAATGTTGAAATATTCCATTGCTTCGTAAACACTTCAGCTCAGTGTTTAACACGATCTTCCCTTGGAGGCTGGTGGGTAAACTGTCCTTGTTGGGACTCAACTCTCCTCTCCATAATTTCTTGGCAGAACGACCGTAGTCAGTTGGAGTTGGCAGCAACACTTCAAGCTCCATCATGCTGAGCACTGCTGCCCCGGGGCTGTGTGTTCAGCTCACTTCTATTCACGCTGCTGACTCACGACTGTACTGCCAGATCCACCTCAAACTGCATCATCAGGTTCGCTGATGATACAACAGTGGCTGGCCCCACCAGCAACAGTGATGAGTCAGCAGACAGACAGGAGGTGGAGAGGCCTGTCAAATGGTGTGAGAACAACAACCTGAGTCTCAACGTGGACAAGACAGAAGAGATGGTTGTGAACTCCAGGAAGGTACAGGCCAACTATTTTCCATTGCACATCAATGGCTCTGCTTTGGTGAGAGTGAAGAGCACAAAGTTCCTTGGTGTGCACATAACGGACCCTGGACCCACAACTCCTCCTCACTAGTCAAGAAGGCACCGCAGCATCTGCATTTTCTGAGGAGATCGAGGCGTGCAAGGCTCCCCACCCCCATTCTAACAACTTTCCACAGGAGCACCGTTGGGAGTGTCCAGTCCTGGTGGATCACTGTGTGGTACGGAAGCTGTGAAGCTTTGGACCGCAAGACCCTACAGAGGATAGTGAAACCTGCCAAGAGGATCACTGGGGTCTTTGAGAGTGTCCAGTCCTGCTGGATCATTGTGTGGTACGGAAGCTGTGGAGCTTTGGATCACAAGACCCTACAGAGAATAGTGAAACCCGCCAAGAGGATCACTGGGGTTTCCCTCCCACTGTTCGTGGCATTTACCAGGAGTGTAGGGCCCAAAGCATTGTTGAAGATCCCTAACAACCACAATCTCTCTGACCCATTATCGTCAGGAAGGAGGTACAGGAATGTCAGGACTAGGATTACCAGACTGAGTAACATCTCCCTCCCTCAAGCTGTGAGACTATAGCATACCCTGTGAACACCAAGGTCTCGTTGCCAGGATACCGAGCTATTTACCGTTTATTGTACTGTTTACCATTTACCTCTGCTGCACACCACATGCACTTTGAATTATATTTTATTAACTTATCTGTGGTAATATTGTTAACGTGCTGTGTGTGATACACGTTTTGTGGGTACGCTGTAGTCCAGAGGGACGCTGGTTCATTTGGTTGTAGATACGTACAGTCAGGTGACAATAAACTTGAACTTTGAAAACACTGGACACTTTGCTTTTGAACCTGATTATTTTTATTTCTGACTCTGGAACAACCAACATAGAGCTGACCATGGGAAAAGCATTCCTTTCCAGATAAAGGTCACAGCTTTCAGTGGTCGTCCTTGGTCCACTGATGGTCACAACAAAACTAAGCTGAACAGGAAACTGAGTCAATTGTGTTGGAAAGGTCAATCAGGCGGGATAATTGGTATCTAAGACATTTTCCCGAACATTATAACTAACCCTTATTGTAGACTCAATTGTATGTGGTACCATTTTTGAAAACTTTTCTGAAAATTTGTATCTTTAGGTGCGCTGTTTGTCAATAAAGATGCAAGAGTTTTAGGAAGGACCTATAAGAAGTGATATTTGAACCTACCCATTACTAAGGCACATTCCAGAATTTTCCTTTCCACTTTAAAGCAAACACTGAGTGCAAGAAGTGGGCATTGATCCAATCAAAACTATTGGCTCAGAGAAATAGACAGCATTTGGGTTATGAACAAAAGCAGATAGCTTCCAAATGCAATTTTTTTTTTTGCT
Organism: Mobula birostris; assembly: GCF_030028105.1. NCBI lineage: Eukaryota > Metazoa > Chordata > Chondrichthyes > Myliobatiformes > Myliobatidae > Mobula > Mobula birostris. Next base: position 15,894,003 of record NC_092380.1, on the reverse strand, counting down.
GCAGTTTTTCTGCTAAAGCTAGTTGGGAATGGACACTTCCTTCCACACTTTGAGCCTCTCCTGGTGCAGCCTTGATAATACACTGCCTCTTCCACTGGAGCCTTCCTCTTTCTCTGCAACGTCTCAGGGGGATTCTGTAGCTCAGTAAAACTTCTTAAAAATTGATGCAATGTCATAAAAACTGTACAAATGCAGTGTACCTCTCAGAACCAAGGTTAAACATGTACCTGTTTATAAAAAAAAGATTTAAATTTTAGGTGATTTATTTCAATAAACAGAAATGCAAATTAATTTAGATGGTTGAAGGTAAGAGGATTGGCCAGAATTTTTAATTATTAATTTTCAATGGAAAAATTCAGGAGTTTTGGGACCCATAACTTCTAAACCAGGGTTCCCAATCAGGCGTCCACAGACCCCTTAGTTAATAGTAGGGGTCCGTGGCATAATCAAGGTTGGGAACCCTGTACTAAAGTATATTAAACTTCGCCACTCTTCACATATCTTTAGGGTAAACCTCGTGTCACAAGAAAAAAGTTATCCACTTTCATTTGGGGGAAATTAAAATATTGTTTCTTTTAATCGATGGGAAAATGCCAGTGATGGATTTAGAAAAACTAAGAGTGTGGTACACACCCTTGTTCAAAACTTAACTTAGATGCAAAATTTCAGGTCTCTTAAGTTGTTTCCTTACTGAGCAGGTCACACAAATATTCTGCTTTGTTAAATATATTTAGCTGATGGGCATTCTCACTTGTTCTCTGTGCCCCTGCCACTGTAATTCTGAATCTTCTCAAAGCACCAGTCATTAATTTGCCTGTGTTGGCCCAGATGGAGACTGTTGGTGATCCGAGGTTGCCACAGCTGAATTTGATCCCTTCCTCTCCGGACAGTCACATTGATGCACAGGAAGAGGCCGTCTGACCCATGATGTCTGTGTTAGCTCTTTTAAGAGTTAATTCTTCCCTGCACTCCCTGTATGACTGCAGCCTCCATTCCTTGTCATAGTCATGCAGTTCTGAATCTGCCTCCGCCACTCACTGTATCCCCGTCACAAACTTCAACTTGAACGACCCAATGTAACTATTAAACCTTCTTCCACTGGACGTCTTCCCTCACATTTGTGCCTTCTGCTAATGGGACTACTTCTCCTTATAGCAGTGGAAACTCCTGGCAGTTTTAAGCAGCTCTGAATTTTTCCCTTAACCCTCTCTGACTTCAGGAAAACAATCCCACTTCCTGCGTAGGACGTAAATCCTTCAATCCTGTTGCAACTCTAATAAGCCACCTACACTGTGCTCCCTACAGTGTGGCCCCCAGATGTGGCCACAATACTCCTGATGGTTTCTACAGGTTCAGCAATCCCCATGCCAATTTATAAAGCTAAGGTATCTAGATATCTTTTTAGTCATAGTCATAGTCATAGTCATACTTTATTGATCCCGGGGGAAATTGGTTTTCGTTACAGTTGCACCATAAATAATAAATAGTAATAGAACCATAAATAGTTAAATAGTACCGTTTAAGCCATCCACCCAAGATATTTTGCCAATTTCATCAACTTCTAGGTCATTGTGTCCCTGGACACTCTTAAATTTGTAGTGTTTAGTTGAGTCGATGTACTTATTAAGTAGCTGAATGAAAACTATAGGTGATTCTGCCAGCCCTTTCGCTAATCCAGGAGAATTACAGTAACCCCATCACAACGGCTTAGTCCTTACGTCATTGGTACACCTAGTGGCGTTCTTTTCCGAGCTGAGTCCCATTCTAAAGATATGCTTGTCGCATATACATTATAACATCAAAACATACAGTGAAATGCATCGTTTGCATCAATGGCCAAGGATGTGCTGTGGGCAGCCCACAAGTGTCACCCTGCTTCCAATGCCAATATAGCATGCTCACAACTCACTCACCCTAACCCGTATGACTTTGGAATGTGGGAGGACAATGGAGCACCCATATAACCATATAATCATATAACAATTACAGCACAGAAACAGGCCATCTCAGCCCTTCTAGTCCGTGCTGAACGTTTACTCTCACCTAGTCCCACCGACCTGCACTCAGCCCACAACATACCTATCCAATTTTTTTTTAAATGACAAAATCGAACCTGCCTCTACCACTTCTGCTGGAAGCTCGTTCCACACAGCTACCACTCTCTGAGTAGAGAAGTCCCCCCTCATGTTACCCCTAAACTTTTGCTCCTTAACTCTCAACTCATGTCCTCTTGTTTGAATCTCCCCCACTCTCAATGGAAAAAGCTTATCCATGTCAACTCTATCAATCCCCCTCATAATTTTAAACACTTCTATCAAGTCCTCCCTCAACCTTCTACGTTCCAAAGAATAAAGACCCAACTTGTTCAACCTTTCTCTGTAACTTAGGAGATGAAACCCAGGTAACATTCTAGTAAATCTTCTCTGTACTCTCTCTATTTTTATTGACATCTTTCCTATAATTCGGTGACCAGAACTGTACACAATACTCCAAATTTGGCCTCACCAATGCCTCGTACAATTTCAACATTACATCCCAACTCCTATACTCAATGCTCTGATTTATAAAGGCCAGCATACCAAAAGCTTTCTTCACCACCCTATCCACATGAGATTCCACCTTCAGGGAACTATGCACCATTATCCCTAGATCCCTCTGTTCTACTGCATTCCTCAATGCCCAACCATTTACCATGTATGACCTATTTTGATTAGTCCTACCAAAATGTAGCACCTCACATTTATCAGCATTAAACTCCATCTGCCATCTTTCAGTCCACTCTTCCAACTGGCCAAAATCTCTCTGCAAGCTTTGAAAACCTACTTCATTATCCAGAACGCCACCTATCTTAGTATCATCTGCATACTTACTAATCCAATTTACCACCCCATCATCCAGATCATTAATGTATATGACAGAGGAAACCCACACAGTCACGGGTCACATTTCGGTCTCTTGAGCACATAATTTGGGCTGCAACTTCTGTTGTGTTGTTCAGCATTGGAACTGCTGTCTAAACTTTCAGGTTGGATGTAAAAGAGCCCACAGCATTATTTCAAAAAGAAGCAATTGCCCCTGGTGTCCTGGTTAGTATCCATCTTTAGCCAATATCGTTAAAGCAGGTAATCTGGTCAGTAGCTCACTGCAATGTGCAGCACCTTACAATGAGCTCCTGTCTGTATTGACATCTCCTATGGCAGAACATCAATAGTACTTCATTGACAATAATGAAGTTTGAGGCTGTGAAAGTTATGATTCATTTATAATTCAAAGAAATTCTCTTTGCCGTTTTTTTTGTTCCCCTGTACATCATTCCAGTTGACTGAATACATTGCATATTTTCCGAAAACCTCATGCTGTTTTTTTTTTTGAAATTCTTCTGCTGTTAGGTGGGTACAAGGGTTTACTCCCAAAAAGAAGAACTGACCATCTGCACTAAATGTTCCCGCTTTGCTTTGGAAGTTAACAAGGTTTGTTTGCCAGTGAGAAACATGAGGAAGGAGAGAGAGACCAGTGAGGACTTGGTACAGATGCATTAACTGGTGTGGGATTGGGGTTGCCGATATTCCAGAATTTAACAGTTAAAATAGAATAGAATAGAATAGAACTTTATTGTTGTTGCTCAAGACAATGAGATTGTGATGCTACTCCAGTCCATGTAAAACAGACACTTACAACGTGGAAAGTCTTAATATATATAAAAAAATCCCCATATTTACACGCAACAAGTGACTTTGATAGTCCATGACACTCAAAGGCCATTGGCAAGCCAGGGTGCGGCATTGTTCAGCCGCACAATAGCCCTCAGGAAGAAGCTGATTTTCGGTCTTATTGTCTTGGCTAAGATGTTTCTGTATCTCCTACTGATGGCAGGAGATTGAACAGACAGTGTCTGGGATGGGAGGGTTCTTTAATGATGTTACAAGTGTGCGTGGGCATCGAGAGTTGTAGATTGTCCCCAGGTTTGGTAGTTGAGTCCCAACGATGTGCTGAGCCACCCTAATCGCCCATTAGAGTGCTTTGTGTTCTCTGCAGTGAGAGCACCACACTGTCATTCCGTATGTCAGTATGCCCCCTATCACACTTCAATAAAAGTTAGCCAGCACTCTTTGAGGCAGACCAGCACCTGAGCAGGTATAGTCACTGTCACGCCTTCCCTCCTATCGAGGTCATGTTTTAATCTCCAGCACACTGCAATGAGCAAAAACAAAATTTCATCAGTTTTTGGACAGATGGGCTTCCTCCAGATGCTCTAGTTTCCTCCCACGGCCTAGATTAATTACCCTCTGTAAACGCCCCTAATGTGTAGGGGGTAGAATCTGGGGGAGAGCTGGTGGGAATGTGGAGAGAAAGAATGCGATGGGATTAATGTGAATGGCGCTTGGCAGTTAGCACAGACTTTATGGACCGAGTGGCCTCTTTTCATGCTCAATTGCCGTAAAAGTTTTGTTTGCATTTTCCCTGAGTATTTTAGCTTTTATAAGAATTTGGATGTAGAAGGGAGGCGGGAGGGTGTTAACTGGGTGGGGTGGCTGAAGGTGGGATGGCCATATCATGAGGTCTCCAGGAATCACAAGCTCTCAAAACCAGACATTGTGGATCCATCTGGGAAGGCAGTCAAAGATTCTTGACCCTACTGAGCTCAGCCCACAATCCCTGTTCTTAATTACAACCCAACAATACACAGTGGTAGATGAACAGACAGACATCAGATGGGGCAGTGTTGAATTCTGGTATCTGTGTAGTCTTCCAACTCTCACGCATTAGCTGTATGTACAAAGCTCATCTGCAGCAGCCTGGGTGGTCCCTTTGTGATCTTCACCATCCTGTCCCTCGAAGCATGGCCAAGGCAAGGAGTGAAGCTGAGCAAGTAATGACAACAACTAAGAGAGGACTGGCTGGGAGAGTCTTTAACCCAACTCACCCAGGGAGCGGTCAACCTCATATCATGTTGAATCAAGTCTTGTGGATGGACCTAAGGGAACCGAGACATAAATATTAAGGAGAAAAGAATGTAGATTGTGCTAAGAGGGTAAAAACTTCAAAGTACATTTGTAATCAATGTATACTGCATACAGCCTTGAGATTCGTCTTCTTGCAGGCAGCCACAAAACAAAGAAACACAATAGAACCCATTTTTAAAAAACACACAAAAAGAACAAATGGTGCGAACAATGAAAAGATAAACAGACTGTTAACCACAGAGTCCCTGAAAGTGCACCCACAGCCATAGAGTCACTTCAGCCCTGAGGCGAGTGAAGCTGGTCCAGGAGCCCAATGGCTGCAGGCCTCAGCCACAGAGTCAGTTCAGCACTGAGCAGTGTTGATGGCTGCAGGCCACAGCCACAGAGTCAGCTCAGTGCAAGTAAACCTCACAGAGTAGTGAGCTGGACATCACTTCGTCCTCCGCCCTCGATCGAGTCACACAAATATTAAAACAAGTAAACAAAAACACATGGAACATGAGCTGCAGAGTCCTCGAAAGTGTCTCCACGTCTGCATAGTAAAGCCCATCCAGACTGAAGGGCGACAACTGCTCCCGAACCCGGCGGCATGAGGCCCAAGACTTCTGTACCTCTTGCGTGACAGCTGTAGTGAGAAGAGAGGGAGACTGATCAAATGCAGGCAGTTGGCACTGAACACCTGTTCATTTTTTGCTCTCATCCAGGACCATTTTAATCTTGCTCGACTCTTTAGTTGGCACGGAACAATGCAGCTGACCACAGGCTTGTCTTCTGCCATTAGGCCTCAACACAGCGTCTACCCCAAGCGTTAGCCGGCCCGGCCGTACCTGTACTCTCAATAGTTTGGTTCACCAAATCTCCCAGAAGACCGCAAATGTCTGCCTAGTTGGTTCAAAAGTAGGTGGGGGGGAGGAGGTTCACAGTGGTTGCTTATACCTGCAAAGGCTCAGTACTTCAAGCAGTCCATCTCTGGATTAATTTATGTTCCACTAATGAGAAGGCCACAAGATAAAGTTGGGGTAAGTTGAAATTTGTGGGTTAGATGGTAATTGGCCACTGTAAATTGCCCCTGTGTGAGGGTGAGTGGTATTATCTTGGGGGGGGTGTTGACGACATGGGGAGGATACACTGTGGTTAACGTAAATGGGCAGTGGATGGTGACCAAAGACTCACCGAAGGATCTGTTTCTATGCTGTGCAATGACTGTCAAACCGTCACCCCGGGTGAATTCTCATCACATCACTTCCCCTTCCTTAACGAGACACTAAAATTGTGGCCTTACTCTGGGTAGGTTCTCATTATAGTCCTGAGCATACTAGGAAGACTTGTTCATAATCCTTTCAATAAAGGCCAACTTTCTATTTCTCTCAGTGCCTCAACTTCCCCAGGAGACTAAAGAAATATGGCATGTCCTCTTTGAGCCTGACTAATTTTTATCGATGCATCATAGAAAGCATCCTATCTGGATGCAACTCATCTTCGTAATATAACTGCTGTGCCCATAACTGCAAAGTGTAGTGGACACAGCTCAGCACATCACAGGAACCAGCCTCCCTTCTGCGGACTCTGTCTACAATTCTTGCTGCCTTGGTAAAGCAACCAACATATCCACAGACCCCAACCACCCTGCACATTCTCTCTTCTTCCCCCATCCCCCATTGGGCGAGAGATACAAAAGCCTGAAAGCACATCCCACCAGGCTCAGGGACAACTTCTTTCTCATTGTTATAAGGCTTCTAAATGGTCCCTTTTAGTATGATAAGATGGATCTCACAATCTGCCTCATTATGGTCTTATATCTTGTTGTCTGCCTGCACTGTTCTTTCTCTGTAACACTTTATTCTGCTCTCTGTTATTATTTTGCCTCAGTGCACTGTTGAAATGAAATGATTCATGTGGTAAACTATTCATACGGTATGGTAGCATAGTGGTTAGCACAATGGTTTACAGTACAGGCGATCGGGGTTCGATTCCCACCGCTGCCTGTAAGGAGTTTGTAGGGTGCTCCGGTTTCCTCCCACAGTCCAAAGACGTACCGGTTGGTGGGTTAATTGGTCATTGTAAATTGCCCTGTGGTGAGGCTGGGATTAAATTGGGTTGCTGGGTGATGCGGCTCGAAGATCTGGAAGGGCCTACTCTCTGCTGTATCTCAATAAATAAATAAATAAGAAACAAAGCTTTCACTGCACTTTGGTACACGTGACAAAAATTAACTAATTTACAATGACTGGTAACATCCTGTTTCTTGCACAGGCTCACCCAGATCTCTCCGTTCACCATCATTTGATAGTCTCGTGCCATTTTATTATTGTTCTGCTTGTCTGCTCTTCCCTTCAAAATCCATAATTTCCAATTTCAAACAAGAGAAAATTTGCAGGTGCTGGAAATCCAAGCAACACACACACAAAACGTTGGAGGTACTCAGCAGGCCAGTCAGCGTCTATGGAAAAGAGTAAACAGTCGACATTTAGGGCTGAGACACTTCGTCAGAACATCTAATGTTCTCAGACCCTTCATCTACTCTCCTATTTCTCCGCATTTCTGCCACTTTGCCTGCTCACTTAACCTGCCTCTATCCCTCTGAATCTCCTCTCAACCTGCTTGCCTTCCATGGGGTGCCACAGTAGCTTAGCAGTTAGCATGAAGATGTTACAGCTCAGGGCATTCCAGGGTTCAATTCCAGCACCGTTCTGTAAGGAATCTCTGTACGTCCTCCGCGTGGAACACCTGGCGTTTTCTCCGGGTCCTCCACTTTCCACCCACGGTCTAAAGATGTACATGTCAGATTAATTGGCCATTGTTAGTTGTCCCGTAATTTGATTAGGGTTAATCATGATTGTCGGGAGTTGCTGGGCCAGCGTGGTTCGTAGGGCCAGAAGAGCCTACTCTGTGCTGTAGGCAGACAAACAGACAAATCAGTCAAATTTGACTACACTCAATTAGGTTTCTCTTCTACATCCAAATATCCCATAGAAAGCATTCAGCCTGAACGCATAATGTCTTGATATAGCAATTGTTCTGTCTGTGACTGCAAGATACTACAGAAAGTTGTGGACACAGCTAAGCACATCACAGAAAGTAACCTCCCCTCTATGGTCACTGTCTATACTTCCTTTTACCTTGGTAAGACAGTCTACATAATAAAAGACCCCACCCACCCCGGACATTCTCTCTTCTCCCCTCTCTCATTGGGCTGAAGATACAAAAGCCTAGAAACACGTACCCCTGGGCTCAAGGACGGCTTCTACCCCACTGTTATCAGATTCTTGAGCAGATCTCGTATATGGTAAGATGAACTCACTCTATCCCTGTTCAGCGAACGGTCTTTCTCCCTGGATCATGAGCGCAAGTCCCTAAGAGAGTCTGAATCCAATATGTTTTATAAATTGCTACCCACCGACTTAACAGCGCAGCCAAACCTTTGGAGAAAACACAGTCTGCGCTTCCTCCTGTTTAATTTTTAGTAAGACATCAAGTGGAAAGGTGAAATGCCAGGGTATACAGAGGTCAGAGGGTATAGGGTGAAAGATGAAGCAGTATCGGGTTACTCAGGGAGGGGAGTGAGATTGTTGATGGAGAGTTGAGTTCAGCAGTGGTGAGAGCTGGAGACAGCAGTGTAACAGTGGCACCAGTTCCTTTCTTTAGATGAACATTACTTGTCTTCAACTCCAGCCCAGGATGTCTCCAAACACCCCTTCAAAAATGGAAGTAGTCTGTTTAGGTAGGGGCTGGCAGCTCTAAACCAGGGGTGATGTGTATGGGGAAATGATCCTCAGCCCAACGTGAATTGTGAAGTCTTACAAGTGTTGATAGCCGTAACACGGGGTAGAAGAGAATTGGGTTATTTTATTAGACGAATCTGTGTTTCACTTCCTTCCCAAAGGCTTCAACTCCATTCCAGTTGACAGTTCAACCTTGCTAAATGTTCCCAGTACCTTCCCCAAGCTTAGATAACACAAAATGTACCTTATGAGAATAGGTTGAGTGAACTTGGCCTTTTCTCCTTGGAGCGACGGAGGATGAGAGGTGACCTGGCAGAGGTGTATAAGATGATGAGAGGCATTGATCGTGTGGTTAGTCAGACGCTTTTTCCCAGGGCTGAAATGGCTAACACAAGGGGGCATAGTTATAAGGTGCTTGGAAATGGGTACTGAGGGGATGTTAGGGATAAGTTTTTCACACAGAGATTGGTGGGTGCATGGAATGCACTGCCAGCGGCGGTGGTGGAAGTGGATACTATAGGGACTTTTAAGAGCCTCTTAGATAGGTATATGGAGCTTGGAAAAATAGAGGGCTATGCTGTAGGGAAATTCCAGGCAGTTTCTAGAGTGAGTTACATGGTCAGCACAACATTGTGGGCCGAAGGGCCTGTAATGTGCTGTAAATTTCTATGTTCTATGTTCTAAAATGGGAAAAATGGATTTAAAATGGTTCAAGTGGTTCAATTTAATATCAGATAATGTATACAGTACACAACCTGAATTTCTTACTCTTCACAGACATCCACAAAACAAGAAACCCCAAAGAATGAATGATGGAAACATCAGAACCTCAAAGCCCCCCTCCCCCTCCCACAGACCAACAGGAGTAGAAGCATCAACCCTCTCCCTCCACCTTCCCCCCACTTGCGCCAGCAGAAACACCCCCTCCACCATGCAAGCAATAGCAAAAGCCCCCAAAAGACCTGGATGTAGAGTCCATCGAAAATGACAATCCATAACCCTGCACTTTGGTATCTCAGACAGGTTCTCTCTGTCTGTCTCTCTCCAGCGAGATCGCTGCTGCAGCGACGAGAGTGGAGGCCAGCAGCTCGCTGTCCCAAGGTTACGTGTGTATTCTGCAATCTCAGAGCACTCCACAGTGCTTTAAAGGCAATGATACGCATTCAGAACATAGTCACAGCAGCCCACTTAGGTTCAGCAAGATCCTACAAATGCAATGTCCCATTTTGGTGGTTTTTGGGGAGGTGGAATATTGATCCCTAAAGTAGAGGATCAATGGAGAGAGTGAGAATCAGGTCTATTATCATTGACAAATGCTGTGAAATTTGTTGCTTTGTGACAGCAGTACACTGGAAGACAAACATTACCACTGTATATGCTACAATAAATAAAAATGTAGCAAGATATTGTCCATAGACCATTCAGAAATCAGATAGCGGGGGGAAGGATGATGTTCCTAAATCACTGAGTGTGGGTCTTTGGGCTCCTGTATCAATGGTGGTAATGAGAAAGGATGATGAAGATCCTTATTGATGGATGCCATCTTCTTGAGGCACCGTCTTTTGAAGATGCCCTTCTTGGTGGAGAGGATCGTGCTCGTGATGGAACTGGCTGATTCTACAACCCGCCGCAGCCTCTTGTGATCTTGTGCATTCGAAGTCCCGTACCAGACAGTGATGTATCTAGTCAGATTGCTCTCCATCTGTGGAATTTTGCAGAGCCTTTGATGACGTACCAAATCTCACATAGAGACATTATCTTAATATCATATGCAGCCTTCCATCAGCAGTGACAGTGCAGTGTTAGGTTAGGTTATGTCCTGAAGTTCCCTGAATATGGTTTAAAGCTACAGTCAAACTCAGAAGCTGGTTGCATTTCTCATCTCTGTAAGAGTAGGTGTACCATTCATATACACGTGGAATCATCTGTACTCAGCAATGAATCCAACAGTGGTCCGTGTGATGTTGCCTCATCTATCAAGCTTCTCAAAGGCAAATGGGCACCTTAGCTGCATAACACAAAATCAGGCCATTTGGCCCATCGGATCCAAACCAGCACCCAGCAGAGCTATCCCATCAGTCCTATGATTCCCCCTGCCCCTGCATCTTATTCTCACTCACAGGCTCATTAGTTACCCTTTCTTTCCTTTGCCATCTGGTTACACTCTGGGTAATTTATAGCAGTGAATTAACCAGCCACCAACCAGTCTTTAGGATGTTGGAAGAAACTGGAGCACTAGAGAGAACTCAACCACTCTGGAACAACCCCAGATCTGAATACACCATGGAAGGAGCTGTATCCAGTAGATTTCCAAATGTTTATTGATGCAAGCAAGGTTATCTTACTCCTGTATACGACTGGGATATTTATAATATTCCACATGCAGAGGTTTACGAACCTCCTCTCCACTATAGATTTGCTTGTCTGAACCGTTAAGTTTCTCCCCTTGTTTAGCAAAGGTGTTTGCAACAGCTCACATTTGCATAGCTCTTCTAATGTAGAAAATGTTCCAAGACACTTTGTAGAAGTGGAGTCAGGCAGAAGTCAACACCAAGCCTATGAAGATGTTAAGGGAATGGAAAGCTTGTCACAGAGTTGCGTCTCTTGGAAGGCTGTTAAGGGAGAAGGTGCTGAGGGTAAGAGGTTGAGAGAGGAAATTCCAGATCTGGGATTCAGATGGCTTGACTGTTGGGTGTCGGGAGGACAGAAGAAAAGGTTTAGAGGGCTGAAGGATGTTAGAATCACGGCACTTAGGAGGAAGCTATGCAGTTTGTGGAGCTCCTGCCAACCCTTTGAAAGAAGTATTTGATATCTCTCCCCCCTGGCCTCTCTCCGTAGTACAGTAAAACTTTTCAAATCAACATCCACTCTTTCAAGCATAATTGGTAAATGGTCTTTTATAGTTGCATGTACCAAGGTATAGTGAAAAACTTTGTTTTGCATGCCATCCATACAGATCACGTCATCATATCTAGTACGTAGGAAAGGCAATAACAGAATGCAGAATGAAGTGTTGCAGTTACAGAGTAAGTGCGGTGCAGGCAGACGATAAGGATCACGGCCATGGCGAAGTAGCTTGTGCGTTCAAGACCATCTTATCGTACAAGAGGACCAATAAGTAGTGGGATGGGAGCTGTCCTTGAGCTTGATGCAATGTGCTTTCAGATTTGTTGTATCTTGTGCCCAGTGGGAGGGTGGGAAAGAGAGAACGTCTGGGGTGGGAGGGGTCTTTGGTTACGTTAGCTGCTTTAATAATAATGCTACTTTGTTGATCCCAAGTGGGAAATTTGTTACAGCAGCAACATTTAAAAGCACACTTAGCAGTGTGCAGACTTAACTAATAATAATGTACAGAATAATAATATACACAATAATAATTTACCAAGGCAACAAGAATTTTATTGTGTACTCCAGTTTCTATCACTTGCCTATTGCGTCTAAAGAAGCATCTCGGTTTTCTTCCACCTCCTTTGCCAATCCGCACTTCTGATTACTGGTCCCTCGCCTGTCGAAACGTTCTTGATCTATTTACTCTATCAAAGCCCCCCCATCATTTTGAGAGCACCCATTAAATCGCTTAACAGTTTTAATCCTGAGAAAAGATTCTTCAATCTCCTCCTTTCGGATAAGCATCCTCTGCACTCTGACTGGGATGCTATTCCAAAATGCTGTGCTCTGAAATGGGCACAGTACTCCAACTCAACACACACAAAGTGCTGGAGGAGCTCAGCAGATCAGGCAGCACGCAAAGTGCAGGAGGGACTCTAACTGAAGCCTATCCGGTGTTTCTTAAAGATGTGTTGTTTGTACGCCCCATGTCTCAATAAACATCCAAGGATTCCATCTTTTTGTTTATGTACAACTTCCCTTGTGGCTGCCAAGTTTTGTGTTTGTCATCACATCCATTTTCCTGCACTTCCTCTCAAACTTGAGCTTTCACCCAGGAGTCAGAGAGTCACACGGGTCCTTCGGCCCACCTTGTCAATGCTGACCATCAAGTCCTATCTGTATCGAGCCCACTTAGCGGTACTTGGTCGTTAGCCCTCTATATCAAGATCAATCCAGATGCTCCTTAGATGTTATGAGGATACTTGCTTTCACCAACCCTCCTGGTGAGAACATGAGAACAATTCTTCCTCAGATCCTCGGACTCTTCCCCCTTCCCCTGTACTTGCATCCTCTTGACTATAACACCTCTGTCATAGAGCAAGGTTTCTACTGTCTACCCTGTCTATGCCCAAGTACTGCCTCTCATTGATTTTTGACCTGCTTTGTGAAGAGAAAGGCAAAGAGAATTGAATATGAGGGTTCACATTTAAAATTTTGCACAATAGGTGGCAGAAGCATCTGAATAATAAAGAAATTGAAATTCTAAAGTGTGTAGTGACATTTACTGGACCAGGCTGGTACGGATTTACTGATGATAAAAGTAACCAGCTAGAATCAGTTAATAGTCTGATGGGTGTGGATAACTTTGCAAAGAGTGATTGAAAGTGATGCAAGATAGAGAGAGAGGAAAAGAGTAAAGTTGTGGACAAAGGTGAACGTGGGAAAGAGGCTTGACTTAATCACAAACAACAGGAATTCTGCAGATGCTGGAAATTCAAGCAACACACATCAAAGTTGCTGGTGAACGCAGCAGGCCAGGCAGCATCTCTAGGAAGAGGTGCAGTCGACGTTTCAGGCTGAGACCCTTCATCCTGAAGAAGGATCTCGGCCTGAAACGTCGACTGCACCTCTTCCTAGAGATGCTGCCTGGCCTGCTGCGTTCACTAGCAACTTCTATGTGTGTTGCTTGACTTAATCACAATAGTGATTGCACTGTTGATCGACAAACATCAGTTAAACATCTGGCGTGATGCAACCGTAGCCTATGAAGCATTAGATATAAGGAAAGGATTTCACAAATGCAAAGGTAAACAGTGATTCGGTGGCTTAAGAAATACGTGCACTGGAAAAACACAGCAAGCGATGTTACACAGGAGTTTCTGCAGATGCTGGTAACCTTGAGCAGCACACACAAAATGCTTCAAGGGACTTCAAGACCTTGGCCTCGTACCTCCCTGTGCAACTGGATCCTTGATTCCTCACTTGCAGACTCCAGTCAGTTCGGATTGGCAACAACACCTCCTCCACAATCTCCATCAGCACAGGTGACCCACAAGGCTGTGTGCTTAGCCCCCTGCTCTTCTCGCTTCATACTGTATTTATGACCGTGTGGCTTATTTCCGTTGCCTTATTTTAAGTTTGCTGACAACAGTACTGTCATTGGCCGAATCAAAACTGGTGACACATCATTACACCAGCATGTCGGAGAGAGATTGAAAATCTGGCTGAGTGTGGCCAACCGCACGCTCAGTGTCAGCAAGACCATCGAGCTGATTATTGACTTCCAGAGGAGGAAACCTGAGGTCCACGAGCCCGTCCACATCGGGGGATCAGAGGTGGAGAGGGTCAGCAATGTTAAATTCCTCGATGTTATCTTTTTTCCACTATGGTTATAACCTCAGTCCTGGCCATGATTGCTCAATACCTTTCCCTAGATGATGCTCTGTACTTTGCACTAAGGGGATTACCCTTTGCTCTATGTTTGAAGCTGTATTTATAGAGCTCCTTCCACGAGTTTGGGGTTGCACTGATAGAACAAAGCGGAGAGCGTTCCTCCCTGTGTCTGGTGTTGTACTCATTGACCTACAGGTGACACAGTGGTTACCCTTCCAAGTCCGAGTGGCTACTAGGTCTTGCTGAGCCTGGCCATGAATCGTCTCCATCCCAGGTATTCAGCAGGGCAGGCAACATCTCTGGAAAGGGAACTTGGGTTAATATTTTAGATCAGTAACCCTTCATCAAGCCAATGAACCGAAAAAATTTCTCTACATATGCTGTCTGAACTGCTGAGTATTTCCTGTGTTCTGTTTGCATTCTAAGTGATGGTGCCTCCTGAGACAACATCCAAAGGGGGAGAAATGTTGTGTTGATACCTACTGTCAGTGTGAATTGCCATGCTACTGTTGGTGAGAGATGGCATCCTATAAATTCCTAACCTTCTTGTCCCCAGGTTGGTTGCCAAATATGAGTGTCACATGCTTTCAGTTTTATTAGAGTCTCAGCAAAAACCCAAACTCTGTTCCTTTCCTTGTATAAACCTATGGTTTGTTTACTTTTTCAGGTAGATGGAAGGTTTTCAAAAGAAGTCTCAAGTTCATACACTGGATATCTGCAGTCTGCTGCCAAGGTTGGTATTTACACACCAGAAAGGACAAATCATTTCACAGCAGTGGGAGTGACGTGAGATTACCTGGTCAATAAAACTGCTAGGAATCCCTCGCGCCACACATCAAAAGCTGGAGTAACTCAGCAGATCAGGCAGCATCTATGGAAATTAATAAGCAGGCGACGTTTTGTGCTGCGACCCTTCATCAGGACTGGGAAGGAAGGGGAAGGAGGACAAACTGGAAGGTAAAGGGCTGGAGAAGAAGGAATCTGAGAGGAGAGGAGAGTGGGCCATGGGTGAAATGGATGAAGGAGAGGCACCAGGGGAAGTGATAGGCAGGTGAGGGAAAGAGATAAGAGGGCAGAGTGGGGAATGGTTGAAATGGGAAGGGGGAAGGAGAAAAGAAAAGAAAAAAAATTACCAGAAGTAGAAATGTATATTCATGCCATCAGGTTGGAGGCTACCTAGACAGAATATGAGGTGTTGCTCCTCCACGCTGAGAGTGGTCTCATCTAGGCAGAAGAGGAGGCCAGGGACTGACATATTGGAAAAAGAATGGGATTTTCTGCTGCTTACAGGGATAAGTCCCAGGAGAGAGATTAGTGAGGATGGATGAATGGACAAGGGAATCGTGGAGAGAGCGGTTCCTACAGAAAGCGGAGAGTAGGGGAGGGGAGGTAAAGATGTACTTGGCGGTAGGATCCTGTTGAAGATGGCGGAAGTTATAGAGAATGATGTGTTGGATGTAGAGGCTCATGTGGGGTGGTAAGTGAGGACACGAGGAACTCTGTCCCTGTGGTGTAAGATGGGGCGAGTGCAGTGTCCGGGCAACGGAGGGGATGTGGGTGAAGGCAGAATCCATGGTGAAGGAAGGAGAACCTCATTCTTTGAAGAAAGAAGACATCTCTGATATCCTGGAAAGGAAAGCCTCATCCTGGGAACAGATGTGGAGATGAAAGAACTGAGAAAAGAAATAACCTTTTTACAGGAAGAGGTGTAGTCAAGTTAGGCATGGGAATCGGTAAGTTTATAAAAGAAGTTGGTAGACAGTTTGTCTCCAGAGATGGAGAGAGAAAGACTGAGAAAGGGGAGAGAGGTGTCAGAAATGGACCAAGTGAATTTAAGAAGGCAAACACGAGGAATTCTGCAGATGCTGGAAATTCAAGCAACACACATCAAAGTTGCTGGTGAACACAGCAGGCCAGGCAGCATCTCTAGGAAGAGGTACAGTCGACGTTTCAGGCCGAGACCCTTCGTCAGGACTAACTGAAAGAAGAGCTAGTAAGAGATTTGAAAGTGGGAGGGGGAGGGGGAGATCCAAAATGATAGGAGAAGACAGGAGGGGGAGGGATGGAGCCAAGAGCTGGACAGGTGATTGGCAAAAGGGATATGAGAGGATCATGGGACAGGAGGCCTAGGGAGAAGGAAAAGGGGGAGGGGGGGGAAAAGCCCAGAGGATGGGCAAGGGGTATAGTCAGAGGGACAGAGGGAGAAAAAGGAGAGTGAGAGAAAAAATGTGTGTATATAAATAACGGGTGGGGTACGAGGGGGAGATGGGGCATTAGCGGAAGTTAGAGAAGACAATGTTCATGCCATCATGCTGGAGGCTACCCAGATGGAATATAAGGTGTTGTTCCTCCAACCTCAGTGTGGCTCCATTCATCTTTACAGTAAAGGAGGCCGTGGATAGACATGTCAGAATGGGAATGGGATGTGGAATTAAAATGTGTGGCCGCCAGAGAAAGCAGGATCTCCCAGTGGCCACACATTTTAATTCCTCATCCCATTCCCATTCTGACATGTCTATCCACGGCCTCCTTTACTGTAAAGGTGAAGCCACACTCAGGTTGGAGGAACAACACCTTATATTCTATCTGGGTAGCCTCCAACCTGATGGCATGAACATCGACTTCTCTAACTTCCGCTAATGCCCCACCGCCCCCTCGTACCCCATCCGTTATTTATTTATATACACACATTCTTTCTCTCACTCCTTTTTCTCCCTCTGTTCCTCTGACTATACCCCTTGCCCATCCTCTGGGCTTCCCCCCCCTCCCCCTTTTCCTTCTCCCTGGGCCTCCTGTCCCATGATCCTCTCATATCCCCTTTGCCAATCACCTGTCCAGCTCTCAGCTCCATCCCTCCCCCTCCTGTCTTCTCCTATCATTTTGGATCTCCTCCTCCCCCTCCCACTTTCAAATCTCTTACTAGCTCTTCCTTCAGTTAGTCCTGACGAAGAGTCTCAGCCGGAAACGTCGACTGTACCTCTTCCTAGAGATGCTGCCTGACCTGCTGCGTTCACCAGCAACTTTGACGTGTGTCAAGTGAATTGAAGGACAGGGTGGAAGCTGGAGGCAAAGTTGATGAAATTGATGAACTCAGCATGGGTGCACGAAACAGCACCAATGCAGTCAGCAATGAAGAGCATGACCAGGGAAGGCTTGGAACATGGACTGCTCTGTGTAGCCAATGGAGAGGCAGGCATAGCTGGGGCCCATGTGAATGTCCATGGCTAACTCTTGAGCTTGAAGAAAGTGGAGGAGCCGAAGGAGAAATTGTTGAGGTTGAAGACCAATTCTGACAGACGGAGGAGGGTGGTGGTGGTGGAGGAGAACTGGTTGGATCTTTTGCCGAGAAGGAAGCAGAGAGCTTTAAGGCCTTCTTGATAGGGGTTAGGAGTGTATAAGGACTGTACATCTGTGATGAACATGCGGCGGTCAGGGCTAGAGAATTGAAAGTTACTGAGAAGGGCATGAGAAGTGTCCTGGATGTGGGTGGGAAGGTACTGAATAAAGGGAGATAGAATTGAGTCGAGGAATACAGACCAAGTTCAGTGGGGCAGGAGCCGGCCGAGACAATGAGCGTACCTAGACAGTCAGGTTTCTGGATCGTGGGTTGGAGGTAGGAACGAGCAGTGTGGGGTTAGGGAATTATGAGCTTGCTGACAATGGATGGGAGATTTCCCGATTTGATGAGATTAGTGATGGTGTGTGAGCCATTGGCCTGATGGTCTGGACTGGAGTTACTCCTTCTCGAGGGGTAGGTAAGAGGAGGGTCTGAGAGTTGCCGCCTGGCCTCTGCCAGATAGAGGCCAGTCCGCCACACTACGACAGCACCCCCTTTGATGGTGAAGCTGGGATTGGTGTGGAAAGAGTGGAGGGCAATGCATTCAGAGGGGGTAAGGTTCGAGGAGGAGAGGAAAGCACTGAATCTGAACACGTTGATGTCTCGTCAGCAACCTGAGATGAAAAGATCCAGAGCAGGGAGAGACTCACAGCGGGATGTCTAGGAATAGGACGAGGGTTGGAGGTGAGGGAAGGGGTCATTGGTGCAGGGTGAGGAATTCTGGCAAAAGAGGTGAGCTCGGGGTCAGAGGCAACGGGCAAAGAGCTCAGCGTCATGGCGTGCACTGAGGTGCGGGAGAAGGGGGAAAAGGTAAGGCCCTTGTTGAGGACAGAACATTCCGCCTCAGAGGGGAGGGTTGGAGGGAATGGTGAAGACATGGCAGCGATTAGGTCGGCAATGCGAGGTGAAAAGATCCAGAACAGGCAGAGAACCAGAGCGGGGTGTTCGGCAATTCAAAATGAATCCCTAATTAGCTTCTCCTCTGATGTCACTCCCATTCTTACTGCCTGTTATGTGGCTGACGTGTAGGGCGGCAGTGAAGGTCCTCCATCTCTGGCAGTGTTCAGGGCTTCATTCATTGTGCCAGTAGCTTCCCCTGGGTTTTCACTGCCGTCAGTCACACAAGTCCCGGGTGGAGACTCAGGAATACCGTCACCCTCAGATGTAGAAAGAGTCTTCAGTGCTGTTTCCGTAAAAGTTTCGTTTTACCAGTCAGGGTTGTTAGCCCTGAGCTGAACCCCTAAACCTGGAGGACTGGTGGGTCAATCTTACTCTGTCGTCTACCCCTTGACCTACCAAGGGCCAACGCATAAAGCCCTGACTCCAGCCGTCATAGTTCTCCGGGTCATTGAGGCACGCAAGGCTCCAAACCACTGCAAGGTTGTGGTCCGCTTGGAGGATCATAGAAACATAGAAAACCTACAGCACAATACAAAGCTGTACCGAACATGTCCTTACCTGAGAAATTACCTAGGGTTACCCATAGCCCTCTATTTTTCTGAGCTCCATGTACCTGTCCAGGAGTCTCTTAAAAGACCCTATCATATCCGTCTCCACCACCGTCGCCGGCAACCCGTTCCACGCACTCACCACTCTCTCCGTAAAAAACTTATCCCTGATCACTCCCATTCACTGTATAAAAACAAACACATCCGGCTGCTTTAATTGAATGTGAACTGAAATATCTGTAGTGTAAGCTGACTTCGGATCCATTCCTCTACAAGCCACACATTCACAGTCTGTTTATTAATTTCAGTTGATGTTTGCCTTCATCAGTCTGTGGAACTGACTTTCAGTTATTTATTGCAGAAGGAACAGAACTCTTAATGGTTCAAACTTGAAAATTTGATTTTGAGAGCAGATTGGGTTGAAGAAACTTAACACCAGAATCTTAAGTTTGTTGACATGCTGAAGTTTAGTTTCTACAGTTCAGGATTTGTCCAATTTGCTTCGGAGAAATTCCAATTTTCTGAGCTTTTGTTCAAATATTTTTCCCAGTGTTAACAACACCGGAACAGGTAGTTTCCTTGAACCTGCTCGGCTTTTCAGTGAGATTATAAACGATTCATGAACGAGCTCCGTTATGCACGCCTTCCCCTCATCCCCTTGATATCTTTGTTCAGCAAAAATCTAACATCCTCTGATTCAAAGTGAACTCAGTATTGGTTGCCATTTGGTAGAGGAGATGTCCAGCCACTATCCTGCTGCTCGTTGCTTAACATCACTTCTAGGCCCCTCTTCCAGATTGTCTCCCAACCAGCAGCAGTACGCTCTCTCTCACTACCACATTATTTCCCCTTAACACCCTGAACAATAGGAATTACAGGAAATCCAACCCTAGAGGGTAAAACCTCTCCTAACAATTTATCTTCTTCTGTCCAAGATATTCCAGTAAATTTGTGCATTCTAGAATTGAACTTCACTGTAGTCCAGTGAGGACTTTGTGTATCTATGGGATAACTTCTATTTCCTATCTTTGTCTATTAGACCGTAAGGAGTAAAATTTGGCCATTCAACCCATCAAGTCTGCTCCACTGGATTCTCAACCCCATTTTTCTGCCTTCTCCCTGTAACCCTTAACCCTTCTCCACCGTCTGGCAGAGGAAATCCCTTCTGGTCTTGCTTTTCAAAGAACGTCCCTTTATTCTAAGGCTGTGCCCTCACATTTGATTCTCTCCCACTGGGATTGTTCTCTCCACGTCTGCTCTATCCAGGCCTTTCAGTATCCAGTAGATTCCAATGTGATCTGCTCACCCTTCTGAGTACATAAAGTACAGGCCCAGAGACATCAAACGCTTCTCAAATGTCAAGCCTATCGTTCTTGAGAACTTCCTCTGGATCGTCTCCAAGTACTTCCTTAGATACGGGGCATAAAATTACTCAGGATATTCCGAATGCCTGATTATTCTCTGATGTACAGGCCAACATTCCTTTGACCTTTCTGATGACTTAGCTTACTTGTCCATGATAATTTAGTATTACATTTGCAGGAACCCCCAAGTCTCTCCCAGTTCCATAGCTTCCAGGTTTTCACCTGTTTAGCTACAAACTCTATGACCTCACCTCTGCTGACATTAGAAATCCATTTTCTGTAGTTTTGCCAACTGGTCACGGGTTCTGACTGTGCATTTTTTCTCTCCGCAACCACGTGGGCATCCCTTGGGTGCTCTGGCTGTCCCAAAGACTATGCGAGTTGGTTGATCGATTCTGCAAATTAGCCCTAGTGGAGGTGGGTGGCAAATAGAATCAAAAGTGTGCTGTGAGCACTTGAGAGAGTGAATTGCGGGGAAACAAGTAGAAAAATGCATCTGATGAGGATGCCCTTGCTAGAGAGCTAGCATGAACTCAATGGGCAGAGTGGCCACCTTCTGCAATATAATAAGTCAGTATCCTGCAGGGACTTGTACTGAGGCTGGAGCTGTTCACTTTATTTATAAATGGTCCACGAACATTATCTTGCTATTTTTCTTTTCCACTATATATTTTCTGTAACTTTAATTTTTTTTTATACGTCTTGCACTGTACTGCTGCCACAATAAAACAGATTCCGTGACACGCCAGTGCTAATAAACCTGGCTCTGACATTTAGATAACTGGTTAGAGAGCCACATTTCCAAATTGCTAACAGAGAGGTAGCTGGTGTGACAAGCTCTGCAAAAAAAAGCATTTTGTAGTGATGTTTAAAGGGTGTTTAAATGACACATGAATAGGCAGGGAATGTTCAAACTTCAACATGTCACCTCGTACAATCCAGAGATTCATTTTCCTTCAGGCATATCCAGCAAATCTATAGAATAGGAACGACAACAGGATCAATGAAAGGTCAACCAGACTGCAGTAGACAACAATGGAGAGATGTAGAGCAGGGTCAGGCTGATGGAATTAGTTAAAATTGGAATGCAAACACGAGGAAATCTGCAGATGCTGGAGTTCCAAGCAACACACATCAAAGTTGCTGGTGAACACAGCAGGCCAGGCAGCATCTCTAGGAAGAGGTACAGTCGACGTTTTGGGACCGAGACCCTTCGTCAGGACTAACTGGAAAAAGAGCTAGTAAGAGATTTGAAAGTGGGAGGGGGAGGGGGAGATCTGAAATGATAGGAGAAGACAGGA
Organism: Mobula birostris; assembly: GCF_030028105.1. Lineage (NCBI taxonomy): Eukaryota > Metazoa > Chordata > Chondrichthyes > Myliobatiformes > Myliobatidae > Mobula > Mobula birostris. The sequence goes on along the minus strand of NC_092380.1, from coordinate 15,872,365 downwards.
GGGGGAGGGAGCCAAGAGCTGGACAGGTGATTGGCAAAGGGATATGAGAGGATCAGGGGACAGGAGACCCAGGGAGAAGGAAAAGGGAGAGGGGGGGAAGCCCAGAGGATGGGCAGGGGGTATAGTGAGAGGGACAGAGGGAGAAAAAGAATGTGTGTATATAAATAAATAAATAACGGATGGGGTACGAGGGGGAGGTGGGGCATTAGCAGAAGTTTGAGAAGTCAATGTTCATGCCATCGGGTTGGAGGCTACCCTGACGGAATATAAGGTATTGTTATAAGGTAAAATTGGAATGTTGACTATAGTCATAGTAGGCTGAAGGGCCTGTTCCTGTTCTATATTTTTTGTCCATTACTTTTTCAAATTATTCAGTTTAACAGAGAGGGCCAACGTAGATTTGTAAGGATGGGTCTTGCCTCTTATAACAGAGGCAAAGCTCATCCTTTATAAAATCTACAGCAATGCACCCAAAATGCTGGAGGAACTCAGCAGATCAGGCAATGTCTGTGGAGGGGAATGAACAGTTGTCGTATCGGGTCGAGGCCCTTCATCAGGTCTGGAAACGAAGGGAGAAGAAGCCAAAATAAGAAAGTGGGGGCAGGGCAAATAGTACAAGCTGGCAGGTGATTGGTGAAGCCAGGTGAATGAGTGAGGCATGGGGGAAGAAGTGAGAGTCTGGGGGGTGTTAGGTGGAAAATAAGAAGGAGGAATCTGACAGGAGAGGAGAGTGGACCATGGGGAAAGCAAAGGAGGAGGAGAACCAGAGGGAGGCGATGGACGGGTGAAGGGGTACAATGGGGGCCAGAATGAGGAAAGGTGGGGGGGGGAAGGAAGGTAGGAGTACAAGCTGGAAGGTGATGCATGAAGCCTGGGGTGGTGGGGAGAGGAATGAATAAGAAGCTGAAAGGTGAGAGGTGGAAAAGGTTAAAGGGCTGCAGAAGAAGGAATCTGATAGGAAAGGAAAGTTGACCATGGGAAAAAGAAAAGGGAAAATGGGCACCAGGGGAAGTGATAAGACAGATGAGGAGAAGAGAAGAGGGGGAACCAGAGTGGGGAATTGAAGAAGAGGGGTGGGAGTGGGGGGATAGACATTTTTGGAAGCTGGAGAAATCAATGTTCATGCTGTCAGGTTGGAGGCCACCCAGGTGGAACTCCAATCTGGAATGGCTGGCCTCATCAATGTAGCAGAGGAGGCCCTGGAACAACATATCAGAATGGGAATGGGAAGTAGGATTAAAATCTATCTTGGCCCTCTCTGATCAGCTGAGAACTTTCAAGCTGTCCATTCACTGAAATTAATTACTGGTCCATCATTGTCTTGTTGAAAGGCCAAGGCAGCTGGATCAGAGAAGAGAGTGATTTCAAGCAAGTGTTATAAAATATCTATACATTGGAGTGGCAATAGAGTTGAGATTGAGGAGAAATTCGCTTTAAGCTCTGTGGATAAAAAGCTCTTTATAGGACCAAAGTGTGATTACATTTAGTTTCTCCAGGAATCGGTTAACACTTAACTATTTATAACCAGTTGGAGTCTGAGGATCTTTCTCTTTGACCGCAAGATATTTGGTCTATTCCTGGTTGTTGTTCAAATTGTTTTGGAATTTTCAGGATAATTATGTTTCATTGAATCATCTAAAGCTTAAAAACTTGATTAAAAAATCAAATAACTTGAATGAAAACAAAGCCATTTGGTCCCCAGTAGGTCAATACAGGTTTGCTGGAGGCTATCCCTTAGAATAAAAAGTTTGTGAGGATCATTTGTTGCCTCTGGGCCTGTACTCAATGGAATTCAGAAGGATGAAAGGTGGGAGATCTCATAGAAACATACTAGGTACTGAAAGGCTTGGATAGGGTGGATTTCGAGAGGATGTTTCCAATATTGGGTGAGTCTAGGATCTGAGGGATCCCTTTAGAACAGAAATGAAGAACAACTTCTTCAGCCAGAGAGTGATGAATCTGTGGAATGTGTTGCCACAGAGGGCTGCGGAGGACAAGTAATTGAGTATATTTAAGGCAGAGAATGATAGATACTTAATTGGTGAGGGGATTAGGGGTTTTGGGGAGAAGGCAGGAGAATGGGGTTGGAATAAAGATCAGCCATGATTGGTTGGTGATACAGACTCAACAGGTTGAATGGTCAGTATCTTGTAGTCATATGGTCTTATTTGCTTATTCTTTAGAAGGACAACAAATTCTTCTCACAGAGTGGCCACATGGGATATCTGCAATCTAGCACCAAAAGTGATGAGGTTTGTATTTGATTGTGTGCACAGTGAATCATCTGTCAAAGGCCCTCTGTCTGTGCAAGTCATCCTCTGGTGGGGAAGTTGGCGAGGGAGTCAAGTTTACAGAACTGGTTCTGGAACAAGTACTATTAGCATTTTACTTTGCTTGAACGTTGAGTGGGCTGAAAGATTTAGGGAATTACTTTCTATTGTTTTTGTTAAAATGCCAGCCTGGAGCAAGGCCAGATTGTAAAGTATGGGTTGAATGTAATGAGAGCTCCTTCAATTCTTTCTGAAAAGCTGCCCCAACTTCGCTCGTGTGTCTCTGACATCCACGGGGCCCTGGGTTAAAATTGCACTGGGGCATTTTGTGGGTGACTTTTAACCCCCTGTGGCAGTGTAATAGCTGCCAGTCACAGATTTCTCACACATGCATTCTTTTAAAAGATTGGAGTGAAGGGAGTTTAATATCCTCTAAAAGGGAACTCGATGGTTCTGTCACTGACCAAGCGAGCTCACATTCACTGGTAGCAAACTCAATCTTGTGCAGGTGACGAGAGGACCGATGCCAGGGAATTTTTTTTTCATCTCCAGGAATCAGACCAGGGTCAATATTTATCGCCATCCCTAATTTCCCTTGAGAAGGTGCCGGTGAGTCACCTCCTTGAACTGCTGCTGTCTTACTGCTGATCTCAACCTTGCCGATCTGGGATCACCGCCACCAGCTTCAGGTTCAGGTTCAGCTTCAGGTTCCCCTGACTTGAAAATATTTTGACTCGCTGGAACTAATCTTCTCCCTGAGAGACGGCAGCAGGGCAGGGCATTGACTCACCAGCACCATCTGCAGGCCAGTTAAACGTTGGCTTTGCTGGCAGTGCTCACATCCAGAGAAACGCCGGGGGAAAGGAAGGATCAGTCAGGGTGGGACTTGGGGAGTGACCAGGTTCTGCCTGCACTGTGTTGTGTGACCCCATCACCATGCCAAATAGAATATATGGAGCAAACAGCTGGAATCTGTGTGAAATTACAGGCTGCTTTAGAGCAGCACAGCACAAGAACATACCTTTTGGCCCACAATCTAAAGCCTGTGGCCTGGTGTCTGCACCACAGCCAGGGAGTTAGTCCGACACCTTGGAAGAACATGTCACGATGACACAACATGTATTGGAAAAGCAGCACCAGCTGACGATTCCAGTCAGTGACTGTGCTAAGCCGCCCCCCCTAACAGTGGTTCACATCACCACCCGGCCATAGGCACTGGCTTATGGTGAAGCAGCCTTAGTGAAGAGTAGCTTCCCTGAGTCTTAATCACAGAGCAGTTCACAGAATCTAAAGGTAGAATGATCCCTCTGGGCCACCTCCCTCGTACATGTCAGTCTAGAACTGGTTCAAGTAAAAGTATGTGGTTGCGGTTGGCTGCATGAATAGCAAGAAAATTAGCTTTTTGCAACAACAGAACCGTGCATTAAAATATAACACATAAATTAACATTTACATAACTCGTAAGTGTGCAAAAGTGCACAGAACAAACACGACGGCTCTAGTGCAATTTGTGTGTGACAGAGAGGGAGAGAAATAAATCGTGTTAAGAATTCACATATAAAATGTTGGAGGAACTCAGCAGGTCAGGCAGCATCTATGGAAATCAATAAACCGTTGACATTTTGGGCCGAGACCCTGTATCAGGACTGGAAAGAGAGGGTGAAGATGCCAGAATGGAAAGATGGTGGTACGGGAAGGACTACAAGCTAAATGGTGATAGATGGAGCCTGATGGGGTGGGAGGGAGATGAAGTAAGAAGCTAGAATGCGATAGGTGGAGCCTGATGGGGTGAGAGGGAGATGAAGTAAGAAGCTAGAATGCGATAGGTGGAGCCTGGTGGGGGTGGGAGGGAGATGAAGTAAGAAGCTAGAATGCGATAGGTGGAGCCTGGTGGGGTGGGAGGGAGGTGAAGTAAGAAGCTAGAATGCGATAGGTGGATCTTGGTGGGGTGGGAGGAAGATGAAATAAGAAGCTAGAAGGCGATAGGTTGAAAAGGTAAAGGGCTATATGTATTTAAGGCAGAGATTGATGGGTATCTGAGTAGCCAGGGTGTCAAAGGTTATCGTGAGAAGGCAGGGGGAGTGGGACTAATTGGGAGAATGGATCGGCTCATGATAAAATGGCGGAGCAGACTCAATGGGCCGAATGGCCGACTTCTGCTCCTTTGTGTTATGGTCTAAGAACATGATAGGAGAGCAGAGTTGACCATGGGAGAAAGGAAAGGAGAATGGGCTCCAGGGATGGTGATAGGCAGGTGAGGGGAAGAGAAGAGGTGAGAGGGGGAGCCAGAGTGGGGAATTGAAGAAGTAGGAAGGGGGAGGGGAAGAAATTACTGGAAGTTAGAGAAATCGATATTCATGCTATCAGGTTGGAGGCTACCGAGACAGAATATGAGGTGTTGCTCCTCCAACCTGAGAGTGGCCTAATCCTGGCAGTAGAGGAGGTTATGGACCGACATGTCCGAATGGGAAAGGAGACTGGGATTGAAATAGTTGGCCACCGGAATATCGTGCTCTGTGTGAGTGGAGCAAAGGTGCTCCCCCCACTCCAAATCAGAGAAAATCTGCAGATGCTGGAAATCCAACCAACACACACAAAACAGTGGAGGAACTCAGCAGGCCAGGCAGATGGGAGGTGAATGGGCAGGTCTAACACTTCTTCCACTTGCAGGGTTAAGTGCCTGGAGGGAGATTAGTGGGGAGAGATGAATGGACAAGGAAATCTTGGAGGGAGCTATAACTGCAGAAAGTGGAGATTGGGGGGGGGGGGTGGTAAAGATGTATCTGGTGGTAGGAACCCAGTGTTTTTCAGATTGGTTCAAGAACCTAATGGCAGTGGTGCTGTTAGACTTTGGGGTGTGAGCCTTCAGTCTGCTGTACCTCGTGCCCAATGGCAGCTCCAAGAAAAGGGCATAGCTCGGATTGTGGGGGTCCCTAGCGATGGATGCTATCTTCCTGAGACATTCCCTCTTGAGATGTTGTTGATGGTGGGAAGAGCTATACCTGTGATGGAACTGGCTGAATTCCACTACTCTCTGCAGCCTCTTGTGTTCCTGTGCATTGGAACGTGTGTACCCGGCCACAATGTTCTTCATTGTACATCTCTCCAGGTTGGTCAGTCTTCAATGACCTGCCAAATCTCCTCAAACTTCCAGGAAAGTAGAAACACTGACACACCACCTTCCTGGTTGCATCAATGTTCTGGGCCCAGGGTAGGTCTTCCAATACGTTGACACACAAGCTGCTCGGTATTTCCACCGCAGCAAGGACTGGTGTATGTTCTTCTGACTTGCCCCTCCAAAAGTCCACAATCAGTTCCTTGGTCTTGCTGACATTGAGCACTAAGCTATTGTTGCGACACCACTCACCAGCTGATCTATCTCGCTCCTGTATGCCTCCTCATCACCGCCTCTGATACAGCGGTGTCACTGGCAAACTTGTAGATTTGTCCGAGGCACACCGTTGTAGGTCGACAGAGAGTAGAGCAAAGGCTGAGCATGCATCCCCAAGGTGCATCTGTGTGAATAGTGAGGAGGAGGAGGCGATGTTTCTAATCTGCACTGACTGTGGCCTCCCAGTAAGGAACTTGAGAATCTCGTTACAGAGGGAGGTACAAAAGCCTAGATCTTGGAATTTGAAAATAAGTTTTGAATGAATGATGGTGATAAACACTGAGCTGTAGTCAGTGAAAAACAGCCTGACGATGAAGGGCTCTACAACTCATGTTCTCAGTATTATTTATCCATTGGTTTGTTTTTTTTGCGTATTTGCACAGTTTGTCTTTTGCACATTGGTTGCTGGTCAGTCTTTTGAATCAGAATCAGGTTTATTATTACCGGCATGTGTCATGAAATTTGTTAAATTTGTGTGCAGTTTTTCATTAATTCTATTGTATTTCTTTGTTCTACCGTGAATGCCCACAAAAAATGAATCTCAGGGATCTATTTGGTGACATATATGTACGTTGATAATAAATTTACTTTAAACTTTGAACTTTGCCCCTCTCACCTGAAACCTATGTCCTCTGTTTTTGTTTCCTTTTCCCTTGTGTGCTTTGCCCTCTCATGATCTTATACACCTCTATAAGGTCACCCCTCAAGGTATAGAGTCCTAATCTGTCCAGCCTCTCCCTGTAGCTCAGCTCCTTGAGTTCTGGTAACATTCTTGAAAACTTCTTTGCACTCCTTCCAGCTTAATGGTGTTTTTCCTATGATAGGGTCATCGAAGCTGTACACAATACTCCAAGTCTGGTGTCCTTCCCAGACTCACACCCTCCTTGCCTGTCAATGGAAAAGGCAGTCTTCCAATCCACTTTGTTCTACATTACCAAAACGTCAGGGGTTGAGACCTTGGTCCACCATTTTCTCTGGCCTGCTCAGCCAAACTACCACCTTGACCTTTGAACCCGGTCCAATTAAAGCAACTTCTACTTCTCCCACCTTTATGTCCCTCTGATGTTGGTCTCACCCCTGGTCCTTAAACACCAGATAAAGTTTAGTGAACTTTGAGATAACTCTTGGCTTCCTTCCTGTTCTGCAGGCTGTTCATTTTAAACCCCTCTCCCCGCAGGGTTCCATCCTCACATTCAATATGCAAGGAGCTCGTGAAATTTGTTGTGACTACAGCTGAAATCTTCTTGTGACCGGCCTCTGCAGCTTCCCTTCCTTCTCACCCTCCTGGCTGCCCCAGTTACTCAAGTTTTCTCCGGCTCTTACTCCAACCTCCTTCCATCTGCTTCTGTTTTTGTCTCCACAAGACTTCTCCACCAGGTCCATTTCCCCATCCCTTGACCCTTTCCCACTAAACACACCACCCTGACTTCCTTCATGGCTTCCAGGTTAGCTGATGTCCACAGTTCTCTCTCCCCTTCTGATCAGTTGTCATCACCTTCTCTGCCAAGGACAACCTGTACTGCTGCTTTGTGAAGCACCTTCCCATTTCTGGACTATAACTCCTGTTCACCTTTATCCAGAATCTGAATTATGGGGTTCTAGAGACACTGTGACCCTTCGGTCCACTGAGTCTGTACTGACCATCAACTGCTCATTTGCACCTCCTCTACTTTAATCCTGTTTTGCTGTCTCCACGTTCCCATCAACTCTCCCCAGCTTCTACCACTCACCTACAGTCTAGGAGCAATTTACAGCAGCCAGTTAACGCACCAACCTGCACATCTTTGGTATGTAGGAGGAAGCCAGAGCACCTGGAGGAAACCCACACGGTCACAGGGAGACAGAGAGAACCTGTAAACTCCAAACAGACAGCACCTGAGGTCAGGACTGTGGAGATGTGGTGCTGTGCCTCCAGATTAAGTCTCTCCCATGTCACGACACCCTTACAACACTTATCAGGGTCAGTAATGAGATCTCGTTTGATTAAGTCAAATCAAATCATATTTAATTATCATTCAAAACATACATAGCTATAACTGAACGAGAGAGTGTTCCTCTGGGGCCAAGGTGCAAAACATTCAAAATAGCAAGGAAACATTCAAAAATAGTGAGTAACATAATTCAAAACACAAATACAAAATACAAAGATAATATTTTCCTGGGATGGCAGGGTGGAAACACGTCTTTACCAAAGGAGGTGGAAGGCACTCCTCTCTGCTAGCCTGTGGATCACCGTTGGGCAAAGTGTAGCACCTGCTCAGCCCCCTGATCAAGGGCACGTGAAGCCCTGGGAGCAGATGGTGGATGGTGGTATGAGCAGCTGGTGCAGATCACAAGTCCTGGTTACGTGACCACTGATGCCAGGCAGACAATCTCTGAAGAGTATTGATAATGACTGGGGTCACCCATCTTGTAAAGACTGGCAATGGCATGCCACTTCTGTAGAAAAATTTGCCAAGAACAATTATGGTCATGGAAAGACCACAATCGCCCATGCCATACGACATGGTCATAACAAACGGATGAATATTTTCCTCCTTGATCTTTCTATGGCCTTTGACATGATTGACTACACCCTCCTTCTCCGAAGCCATTACTTAAGTCGCTACGTCTGGGTACGTTTGGTTCCTTTTTTTCCAACCATAGACTGAGAATCACTTTCAACGACTTCTCTTCCCAAGGTCTTAGTTTCTTCCTGACTCGGTCCATAAGCTGCACCTTAGCCACAATGTCCAAAAACGTAGCGTCCATGCCCATGTTTGCTGATGATACCGCCACAGACCCTCCATTACCATGGGATACATTAGGGTAGTGGTGGTGCAGAAGTTAAGTTACTGGCCTAGCAACTCAGAAGACCAGAAATGCAGATCAAATCCTACTATGACAGGCATGGAAAATGAAAAGATCCTCCAGCACTTTGTGTGTGTTACTTAAAGGCAATGCCAATTTTTCTTTCTACGTCCCAGAATAAGACAGCAGCTTCCCTTGTACTTGGTTCCTTAGTGGCCATTTCAGATCATTGTCAGCTGATGGTCAGAGAGGGGGCTAGAAGGTCATCTTGTGCCTAGCATGACACCAGCATTGTGGGCGGTGCGGTTTCATTTCAGGCTGAGGCCAGGCAGAGCGATGTTCTCAGTGACTGCTCTGCCTGCTGTGTTACTGTAGCTCTTCTAACTTGTCCCAGAGTGCTTTACAGCCAGTGTAACGTAGCCACTGCAGGGTCTCAGTCGGGAATTTGTCCAAGGCAGCTCTCACAAACAGCTGCTTGTTAGTTTCCAAAGTAATCCGCCTTGTAATGATTTAAGCCTGAGTTAAAACTTGGACAAGGGCAGGAGGTGTACAGGTCTCCCTTCCTACTGCACTGCAGTGCCGCCGTGGAACTTTATATTCACTCCCCAGACTGCAGCTTGACCCCCAGGGTAAAGAAGGCTTGCGACATAGACCTCAGCTAGCACTTTGCTGCTGGAGTTCCTCAGGGCTGTGCCTCAGCTGTCATTTCATGATTGATCCTTAAGACACGGAGGTTCAAAATTCAAAGTACACTTATTACCTAATTATACAACCTTGGGATGTGTCTCCTTACAGGCAGTTCATCACCACCTTTTTCACACAGAGAATGTGTGAAAAAGGTGGTGACGAGGGCAACTAGGGATGGACAATAAATGCTGGCTTGGTTGGCAACGCCCACATCCCATAAATGAATAAAAAAAACCCCAAAAGAATCCATGAAAATAAATCTCATAGAACATAGAAAATCTACAGCCCGTTACAGGCCCTTCGGCCCACAATGTTGTACCGACCGTGTATCCTACTCTAGAAACGGCCCAGAATTTCCTTACCGCATAGCCCTCTATTTTTCTAAGCTCCATGTACCTATCTAAGAGTCTGTTAAAAGACCCTATTGTATCCGCCTCCACCACCGTTGCCGGCAGTGCATCCCATGTACCCACCATTCTGTGTGTGAAAAACTTCCCTCTGACATCCCCTCTTGTACTTACTTCCAAGCACCTTAAAACTATGCCCCCTTGTGTCAAACACCCTATGTGCAGAGGGAGAGGGAAAAAAAGCAACCAAAAAACCAAAATTGCATAAATTGTGCGAGCACAAAAAGTAAGCAAGTAGCATTTAAAATGAAAGTGAGCCCTTAGTCACAAAACCTGGAGCAGCCAGAGCATGGTGACAGCCTTAGTTCAGTGCAGAGCAGAGTAAATGTCAAGGAGCCCACAGACACGAAATCCGGAGCAGGCCCACAGACTCGGCCTCAGTTCAGCGGAGAGCGGAGTAAACATCAAGGCAGACATCCCACCCCTGCAAAAACTCATTTCAGGGAGGTAGCACCATTAATTTCCGGGAGAGGTGGGATGTCTGCAATAGAGTAGCTCCTTAGCAGCCAGCCAGCTAGTTTAAATGACGTTAGCTATGCTAATGAACGAATGACACCTGTTAAACTCACCTCAACATGTCTTTTACAGTCTTAACCCACCATGGGCAATAGAAAAGTCACTGTTGCAAACAGTGCAGCGAGCAACACAGTCATTATTTTTGACCCCTATTAGGCAGGGGTACACTTTAGAGTAGTCTGGGGTGAGGTACGTTTTATATTTTCTTTTTTTGGAACGGCTCTGCCATGGCGCGCATGTGCTCTCTCTCTCTCTCTCTCTCTCTCTCCCTCTCCGTTGCTCTCTCGCTCTCTCTCTCTCGTGGTCACTGTCACGCTCGCTGTCTCATTCTCTCTTGCTTTCTCTCTCTCAAAAAAATTGATTTCTGGGATATTGTATATAATTTGCAGGCATCAGGGAGCCACGATTAATATGCGGGAGACTCCCGGAACTTCCGGGAGAGGTGGGATGTCTGTCAAGGAACCAGCAGACACGAAATCCAGAGCAGGCCTACAGCCTGGGCCTCAATACACCACAGAGCGTAGTAAACGTCACAAAGCAGAACCGGCCTGACCCTCGCCTCTGGTCTAGGCACCCTGCCTTTTCAATCCACCTGGTGTGCTGGTTATAGACGCTTCACTCACTCTGCAGTGGTCCGGATGATCCTGCGTGCTAGGCCCTGCTTCACACCCCCAGGTGTTGCTAGTACGTCATGACACTTGACCCTCCGGCAATGAGCTCCAGCAGGAGGAGGAGCCTGACAAAATCATCTCAAAGTAAAATGGTACTATGATCACCATTGTTGCCTGAGGGCTTCTACAGACCTGAGACTCATTGCAGGGAACTGCAAGTCCCACGCCACCAAGTTCAGGAACAGTTATTACGCCTCAACCATCAGGTTCCTGAACCAGTGGGGATAACTTCACTCACCAACTCTGAACTGATTCCACAACCTACAAATTCACTTTCAAGGACTCGTCAACTCACATTCTCAATATTATTTTTTATCAGTCGTCTTTTTTCTACATTAGTTGTTTGCCTGTCATTATTTGAGTGCAGCTTTTCATTGATTCTGTTGTATTTCTCTGACTGACCATGCTTTGATATTAAATTTACCTTGAACTTTAAACAACTCCATATATGTTTTATTTTGCATAACTTGTCTTCTTTTGCGCATTGGTTGTTTGTCAGTCTCTGTTTATATATATTTTCCACAAATTCTGTTGTATTTCTTTATTTTCCTGTAAATGCCTGCAAGTAAATGAACCTAAGCTGACATGCACTCAGTAGCCACTTTACTAGGGAGCTCCTGTACCCGATAAAGTGGCCACTGAGTGTGTATGTTCGTGGTCTTCTGCTGCCGTAGCCTGTCCACTTCAAGGTTTGACATGTTGTACTTTTAGAGATGGTCTTCTGCACATAACTGATGTAATCGTCTATTTGAGTTACTGTCGTCTTCCTATCAGCTAGAACCAATCTGGCTATTCTCTTCTGACCTCTCTCATTAAGAAGGCATTTTTACCCACAGTGGCCAAGTGGTTAAGGTGTTTGTCTAGTGATCTGAAGGTTGCTAGTTCGAGCCTCAGCTGTGGCAGCGTGTTTGTGTCCTTGAGCAAGGCACTTAACCACACATTGCTCTATTGTCTGTGCGAGGAGTGGCGCCCCACATAGACTTCCAATCTACGCCTTGTAAGGCATGAAAATGCTCGACGCAGGCCTCTCATGGTCTGAGTCGACGTTCCCCCCTTTTGTCCACAGAACTGCTGCTCACTGGATATTCGTTTTGTTTCTCACACCATTCTCTGTAAACTCTAGAAACTGTTGTGCGTGAAAATCCCAGGAGATCAGCAGGTTCTGAGATATTCAAACCACCCCATCTGGCACCAACAATCATTCCACGGTCCAAGTTACTTAATCACATTTCTTCCCCATTCTGATGTTTAGCCTGAACAACAACTGAACCTCTTGACCATGTCTGCATGCTTTTATGCACTGAGTTGCTGCCACATGATTGGTTGATTAGATATTTGAATTAACGAGGAGATGTACAAGTGTACCTAATAAAATGGCTACCAAGTGTATATGTACTCAGATAATAAATTAACTTTGACTTTGAGATTTACCTGGAGAAGCAACTCTAATACTGTGACTGCAAGAGCAAAGGTTGGGTACTCTCTGGACACCAGCTCACCTACAGACTTCCCAGAGGCACAACTTTGGAATATGCTCCTTGTGCAGGCAAAAGAAATCATTTGAATAATGTCGACATGTCGTCTGGCATCTTCCCAGTGCCAATGCACCCACAAAGGCTTTGCCCAAGCCCACTTTAGACCATTAAGACATAGGAGCAGAATTAGGTCATTCAGCCCATCGAGTCTGCTCCGCCATTCCATCATGGCTGAACCTGGATCCCACTTGACCCCATACACCTGCCTTTTGGCTATGTCCTTTGACACCCTGACTGATCAGGAAGCTATCAACTTCCACCTTAAATATCGCCACGGACTTGGCTCCCAGCGGTCTGTGGCAGAGCATTCCACAGATTTACCACACTCTGGTTAAAAAAAAATCCTCTTTCCCTCTGTTTTAAAGTGCCGCCCCTCTATTTTGAGGCTGTGCCCTCTAGTTTTGGATATCCCCACCACTGGAAACATCCTCTCCACATCCACCCTGTCTAGTCCTTTCAACATTTGGTAGGTTTCAATGAGATCCCCATGCATTCTAATAAATTACAGTGAGTGCAGGTGGAAAGCTGCCAAATGTTAACCCCTTCATTCCTGGAATCATCCTCATGAACTACTCTAAACTTTCTCCAATGACACATCCTTTCTGAGAAATGCAGCCCAAAACAATTGACAATACTCTAAATGTGGCCTGACTAGTGTCTTATAAAGGCTCTGCATTATCTCCTTGCTTTTATATTCTATTCCCCTTGAAATAAATGCCAAAGTTGTACTTACCTTCTATTACACAGACTCAACCTGTAACTTAACCTCTGGGAGTCTTGCATGAGGACTCCTAAGTCCCTCTGCACCCCTGATGTTTGAACCTTCTCCCCATTTAGATAGTAGTCTGCACTATTGTTCCTTTTACTAAAACGCATTATCATACATTTCCCAACATTTCATCCAGATGAATGGAGCAGAGAAACCCAGGGTTCCCCTCTGCATCATTACTGGAGTTGCATGTTGGTGTGTGTTTGCCTTCTGACTTGCAACAGTTTGAAATGCCCAGATTTACTCCTTCATGTTTTGCTTTGCGTCTGTCCATCATTCAGGTTGAAGCAAATTTCCCCGAACGGACTGCTCACCGAGAGAACGCTCGGACTTTCTCCAGGAGTGATCGGGTCAGTGCTTTCACTTTTATCTTTTGTCTTAAGCGTGGCTCCCAGTGCGACAAAGCAGTCTTGTGATCGTATCATGTGCCAAGATGTGTGATAATCCCAATTCGTTATACTTGAGGCATAGCTACTGTTGAAACTCCACAGTCAGTTTGATCGTAATTATGGTCCCACAGAGAGCAATGTGATAGAAGCCAGATAGAAGTCAGTGACAGTACCTGGGAGAACTCTGCTTTTCAAAGCAGTCTGACGGGACCTTTTACATCCAAGACTGGCTACCGCATTAATCAGAATCAGGTTTAACATCACCGGCACATGTCGTTAAAATTTGTTAACTTTGCAGCAGCAGTACAATGCAATACATAACAATAGGAAGAAAATCATGAACTACAGTAAGTAATAGTTAAAATGGTTAAATTAAATAAGTAGTGCAAAATAAAAAAGTAGTGAGGTAGTGTTCATGGGTTCAATATCCATTCAGAGAACAGATGGCAGAGGGGAAGACGCTGTTTCTGAATCATTGAGTTTGCGCCTTCAGGCTCCTGTACTTCCTTCCTGATGGTAGCATTGTCCTTAATGATGGATGCCTCCTTCCTGAGGCATCGCTCCTTGAAGATGTCCTGGATACTATGGAGGCTAGTGCCCATGATGGAGCTGAATTTACAACTCTCTGCAGCTTATTTTGATCCTGTGCAGTAGTTTTCCCCCCCTGCCCCCAACTCTTCCATACCAGACAGTGACGCAGCCAATTAGAATGCTCACCACAGTACATCTGTAGAAGTTTCCGAGTGTCTTTGGTGACGTACCAAATCTCCTCAAACTCCTAATGAAATATAGCTGCTGTCGTGACTCCTTTGTAGCTGCATCGATATGCTGGACTCAGGAGAGATCCTGGGTGCAATATATCAATTACGTCGAGGCTTTGGAGAGGGTGCAGAGGAGGTGAACCAGTACGTTGCCTGGATTGGACAGTATTAGCTATGAGGAAAGATGGGACAAACTTGGATTGTTTCTCTGGAAGTTTGAAGGCTGATAGAAGCACAGAAAATTATATCAGAGTAAAATTATAGGAGTCATAGCTAGGGTGAGTAGTCCGAGTCTTTTACCCAAAGTGAAAAGGTCAAATACTGGAGAGCAGAGGTTTAACACGAGGTGGAAAAAGTTTAGAGGAGACTTACAAGCAAGTGTTTTTTACACAGAGTGGTAGGTACTCGGAATGTACTGCCAGGGAAGGTGGTAGAAGCAGATCTGATAGCAACATTTATGAGGCATTTAGTCAGACACATGAACAGGCAGGGAATAGAGGGATATGGACCATGTGTAGGTAGATTAGTTTAAGTTGGCATCATGGTTGGCACAAATATAGTGGGCTGAAGGGCCTGTTTCTGTGCTGTATTGTTCATTGTTCTAAGAAATTATGTTTTGAAGCTGATGGATGTTTTGGTTACAATTTTCCAAGATGTTATAGACCATGGAGTGATTCCTGCAGATTAATAGTCTATTAAGACTTTGACTGTACTCTTTTTCCATAGATGCTGCCTGACCTGCTGAGCTCCACCAGCACTTTGTGTGTGTTGCCATCCAAGTCATCTTCCCTTTGTCCTGTCCCACTCTCTCTGCTGTTGATCACTTACTTACCCGGATATGACAAAGGGTTTCCAACCTGAAACTTTAATCGGCCACAGATGCTGCCGGACCTGCTGAGTGTTTCCGACATTTTCCGTTTTTATTTCAGATTTCTGACACCTGCGGGTTTTTAGTTTTCAGTGTCTACTGTACGATAAACATTCAATTGTCTGCCATTCAGGTGGATACAAATATTTCTTCATCAGAAGAACAAAATTCATACACAAGGGCTTTTCCCAGAAGAGACAGGGCCAGTATGTGGATTTGTTTTCTTAATTTAAATGCGTCTTTCATAGCAAGAGAGAGAGGCTTGCCCTAAAATCCTCCCTTTGAAGTCATCAACATGTCCCAGATTGCTTTACAGCCAACAAAGTATCCTGAAGTTAATCACAGCATCAAAATACATTGAAGTTAATCAGGAAAAATATCAATAAGATCGAAAAATACAGAGAAAATTTCAAGGATGTTGCCGGGACTTGGAGGGCCTGAATCACAGGAAGAAGTTGAAAAGGTTAGGACTTAGCAGGAGCGCAGTGTGCACAGGGTCCTATGTATTAAGGATCCCACCCATCCGTCCAGCATCCTCTTTCACTTTTTACGATCAGGCAGAAGATTCAATGCATAAAAACGAGAATGGTCAGGGTGAGAAACAATTTCTTCCCTCAGGCCATTAGGCTTCTGAACTCTCTGCCACATCACACTCAAAGTGTCACTGGTTAATCTGTTCTGTACCTTATCATATTTAATTTATGCACTTTATTTTATTTGTAATCAATCTATAGATTTTATCCTTACATATCCTTACAACAGCACACATCAAAGTCTCGGCCGGAAACGTCGACTGCACCTCTTCCTAGAGATGCTGCCTGGCCTGCTGCGTTCACCAGCAACTTTGATGTGTGTTGCTTGAATTTCCAGCATCTGCCTCTGATTTAAAATTCTCAGCTTGTTATCAAATCTTTTCATTAAATCCCATTTGAATTTATTTAATTCTTACATCCGTCTCACAACGTGAGGGAATAAAAATCCGTTGTAATGTACGTACATGTGAATTTCTAAGTTTAATGGCTTGTAGAAAGAAGCTGTCCCATAGCCTGTTGGTCCAGGCTTTAATGCTGCAGTTGTCGTCATCGTGGCTATCCCTCGAGGTCGAGGATGATGGTCTTCGTTCTGTTGATCAAGTGGCCCACAGAGTGAAGGTGCCTGTGCGTGTATTTGTTTAACGTGTACTTGATGTTGCACTCCAAGAAGCACACGGTACTTCGCAAATCAACCAACTGATTCCAGTGGCATGGAAACCATGATGATTGGAGCTGATGGATTTGTTGCAGCCTTCATCTGCCTTCACAGCCGTTGAGTTCGAAGTAACTTCGTCCACCTGTTCCACCGTTGAGATCTTGGTTGGATTGTTCTTTGTTAGGGACCTCACCCTCGACCTTACCGCCATGGGTGACCCTACCAGGAGCATAGCTCCAGACGACATCGCTCTCGGGATCACAGGACCACAAAGCTTCTCCACCACGACAAGGTGACAATCCACGGAGAAGAATGCTGCAGTACCGTTTGCAAGATGGAAGCAGCTGAAACAGTTTATAGTTGGGGTGGCTGGTGTCCCCAGTTATCTTCCAGGCCTTCATTGCGCACCTGCTGCTGTTAATGTCCTCAGTGGAGGGAAGTTCACATCCACAGATGTGCTGGGCTATCCATTACTTCTGATCACCCCCAACCTCACCATCGTTCTGGCCTTCCCCAGCTCCTGTCTCCTGCATGTCACTGAATTTAATCCTGAGCATTTCTTCAGCTGCCAATCCCCCTGCCTCTCTCTTCCCTGTAAGATTTTTTTAAAACCACCCCGTTTCCCACATTCCTCCTTATATGGCTCTCAATCGGCTTGAGTTTGATGGGATCCCTGCGGAAGACTTTGAGATGTCTTCCTATCTTCAAGACAGAATATAAACTCAGTGGCCATTTTGTTGGGTCCCTCCTGTACACTGGGTGTATCTCTGTCTGTTTGTGATCTTCTGCTGCTGTAGCCCATCCACTATAAGGTGTGACGCGTCTGTACATTCAGAGATGCTCTTCAGCACA
Source organism: Mobula birostris (assembly GCF_030028105.1). NCBI lineage: Eukaryota > Metazoa > Chordata > Chondrichthyes > Myliobatiformes > Myliobatidae > Mobula > Mobula birostris. Next base: position 15,855,271 of record NC_092380.1, on the reverse strand, counting down.
CCACTGTTGTAATGCGTGTTGATTTGAGTTACTGTCGCCTTCCTGTCAGCTTGAACCAGTCTGGCCATTCTCCTCTGACCTGTCCCATTAACGAAGCATTTTCACCCGCAGAACTGCCTCTCACTGGATGTTTTCTGTTTATTGCACCATCCTCTGTAAACTCCAGAGACTGGTGTGCATGAAAACCCCAGGAATTCTAAAATACTCAAATCACCCCATCTGATACCAACAATTATTCCACAGTTAAAGTCACTCAGCTCACATTTCTTCCCCCATTCTAATGTTTGGTCTGAGCAACAACTGAATCTGTTCCCTTGCCTGTGTGTTTGTATGCACAGAGTTTAAGAATAAGGGGTAGACAATTTAGAACGGAGTTGAGGAAAAGCTTTTTCACACAGAGGGTTGTGGTTCTGTAGAATGCTCTGCCTCAGAAGGCAGTGGAGGCCAATTCTCTGGATTCTTTCAAGAAAGAGTTAGATAGAGCTCTTAAAGATAGCGGAGTGAAGGGATATGGGGAGAAGGCAGGAAAAGGATACTGATTGTGGGTGATCAGCCATGATCACAGTGAATGGTGGTGCTGGCTCAAAGGCCTGAATGGCCTACTCCTGCACCTATTGTCTATTGAGTTGCTCCCACACGATTGGCTGATATTTGCATTAACGAGCAGGTGTATCTGATAAAGTAGCTACCGAATTGAACATATGAAGTCATTGCCACAGGACCAGAGCTTGGTTTGAGGTACTCCAGTTTAACGATACGGGTAACGCTGATCTGCGCTGTAAACATCACGTAGGTGCGGCCCCGTCTGGGAAAGGTGTTTCCTCTGGCTCTCCGAAGCCTGCACTAAGCCAAACACTAACTTAGTCCCATTACTGTCTACTGTTTGTACCATCTAGGTGCCTACAAAGCTTAACTCAATAGAAGAAACAAGCTCTTGCATAGGATACCGTCAGTCTCCCCTCGCGAGCAATACGGTCAGGAATTCCCCTTCACAGCAGGTGTGTTTGACTGGGGATGAGGGAGGGGAGGTTATTTAGCGATCTTGTAAATGCAAGAGAGGCACCCCAACAAAACAGGTAGATGATTCTGAAAGAAGACCGGTGATGTACTGATACACACTTATTAATATGCAAATCTGCTGGCAAAGGATTGAGAGAGAGGGCAACACACAAAATGTCAAGCAGCATCTGTGGAGAGAAATGAGCAGCTGAGATTTCATGCCGAGACCCTTCGTGAAGACTGGAAAGGAAAGGGAGTCAGAAGCCAGAATAAAGGTGGAGAGAGAAGAGCACAAGCAGGTGATTATTGAATCCAGGTGGATGAGGGAAAATAGGAAGATGGAAGGGAGATAAAGGGGAATGATGTGAGAAACTGGGGGGAGACAAAGGGCTGAAGAAGAAGAAGGAGAGGACAATAGACTATGGAATAAAGGAAAGGAGGTGGTGAACCAGAGGGAGGATGCCTGTGAAGTTAGCGGGGGGCGGGGGGAAGATGGGGTAAAGGTATGTCACCGATAAAGCTGCCAGTTCATGCTCCCCTCGCCCTTATCCTGGCTTCTGTCCCTTTCCTTTGCAATGCTGATGAAGGGTCTCGGCCCGAAACGTTGAAACGTTCCCCCTCCATAGACGCTGCCTGACTTGCTGAGTTCCTCCAGCATTTTGTGTGATGCTCCAGGGGTTTCCAGCATCTGCAGAATCTCTTGCGTCTCTGATTGCGAGGCTGTGAGTTGCAAATTTTCAGAAGTGCTGAATTCTTCAGTCTTTGAGAATGTAGAAGTTTTGGATGTTAGTTACCCGCTAATCTAACTGTATATTAATAGTACTAGTACCCCTGTGATGGTGATTTAATGGTGGATGTTTGCCAATCAACCTTGCTGGCCCAGAAAGGAATCAATCTAACTCCTCATTCCAGCAGCTCATTAATTGTTTAAGAATATCTATTTCTCAACTTTGCTTATCAGTCTCTTTTTTCCCCTTCTGATACTCCTGTATTCCCCTCCCTATTCTGATTTTGACTATTCGTGGACACATTTTAAAAAATAAACTTCCAGCTGCAAAAAAGTCTGAAATAAAAGCAGAAATTGCAGCAACCACTCATCAGGCTGGGCAGCGTTCGTGGGAAGAGAAGCAGTTACCGTTTCAGGTCTGGGACCCTTTGTCGGAACTTGAGTTCACTATTCCCTGTCCACCAGGTTGTCCCACTTCCCTTGTGCGTATATTTTTAGCATTACAACAGCACACGATGTCTGAAATAAAAGGGCGAGGACGTGTTCCAACTTGTAGAGGAAGTTCCAGGAAAGTTGGTGTTCCCATTGTGGACCATACTGTGCAACAGTCTGGGAAAGATTAATTGTAGTCTGCATGAAAGTTTAGAGCTGAGGGTGCGATCTCCCAATGTGACAGTGGTGTGTTCAACTGGGTATTTGTTTCCTCTAGTGGAAGTTGATTCTGTGTGAACTCGGGCAGTGTGAAGAGCCCACGTGTGCTGACTACCTCACAGAGTGGTCCTAATGCACGCCGTGGCGCTGTGGCTGTGGTTGCACCTTGACCTTCAGCAGCACCCAGAGCTGCCGATCTAGGATCCCCACAAGGATACCAATGTGGGAATGCAGCAAGTGCAGGTGTTGGGAATGTGTACTTAGAGCCAGAAGTTGGGTGATGGGACGTTATGGAGGTTGAGTAGGAAAGTATTCACTTTGGAAAAGGGGGAATATATTTTGTAAGGTGATCAAAAAGGCGCAACAGTGCCTTTATTTCCTGTGGAGCATCAAGAAAGCTCACCTCTGTCCCAGGATACTGACAGACTTTTACCGCTGAACCATTGAGAGCATACCCACCAACTGCATCTCAGTGTGTTATGGCAATTGCCCCGTATCGGACTGCAATGCACTCCGTTGTGTGGTGAAAACTGCCCAGCGGATTATCGGCACCCAATTGCCCACCATTGAAAACACTGCCGGGGCAGGGTGAAAAGCATTATCAAGGATGCATCTCACCCTAACCATGGACTTTTTACTCTCCTCCCATCCAGTAGGCACTACAGGAGCCTCTGCTCCCGCACCAGCAGGCACAGGAAGAGCTTCTTCCCTGAGGCTGTGACCCTGCTGAACCTCACATCACAGCGCTAAGCAGTATTGCACCCGTATTGTACTGTCTCAGTACTTTTATATTTGTGTGCTGTAGCACTTACTTTTTATTCGCAGTTATTTTGTAAATAACACTATTCTTTGCATTTTTGGTTAGATGCTAACTGCATTTCATTGGCTTTGTATCTGTAGTCGGCACAATGATAATGAAGTTGAATCTAATCTAATCTAAATGGCAGCATCCAAATTTTGGGAAAGGAAGGAAATATGAATGTGAGTCCTTCCCAGATTATGAACTTCTGAGAGGGGAACGAGCATCTGGGAGTTGGGTGGGATGGAATTGCCAGCTGCTGTAGAGCTGCAGGCATCCTCTGCTGCATGGGAGATGGTTTGCAGCTCCATTTTAACTTGTGAGCTATTGACAGGAATGGGAACCCTGCCGTAACCCTGCGGGCAAACTCTACTGAGCGTTATTAGCATTTATTTTATTTTTGATTTAAAAAAAAGTTTATTGAAATACAATGTAGAATAGGTCCTCTTGGCCCTTTGAGCCACACCACCCAGAAATCCCCTGATTTAATCCTAGCCTAATCGTGGGACAATTTACATTGACCAATTAATCTACCAACCGGTAGCTCTTTGGACTGTGGGAGGAAACTGGGGCACCCGGAGGAAACCCACGCGGTCACGGGAAGAACGTGCAAACTCCTTACAGGCAGTGGTGGGAATTGAATCTGGGTCGCTGGCACTGTAAAGCGTCGTGCCAACCACTGCACCACCGTGCCACGTGTTAGTCTTTAATATGTAAAAATGGAGCCGCGTTGTAGTTACATCTGATCATAATGAAGCCATAGGTCCAATCACGAGAGAATCTGCAGATGCGGGAAATCCAAAGCAACGCACACAGAATGCTGGCGGAACTCAGCAGGCCGGGCAGAATCTGTGGAAAAGAGCAAATGGTTGCGGTTTCATGCTGAGATCCTTCAACAGGAAGGTGTCCACAGGCCTAGTGTTGGTGTCTTTACATAAAAGTAGACTATCCTTGGAGGAATGCCATGATGACTCACTGTATCTGCAAGGGGGACACTGTGAGGGGAATTCTTTGAAGAGAGACGGAGGAGCTCAGTATGGCATACCCCAGAGTTTCGGAAAATTGGAGATAATCTCATCGAAGGATGTGGGTCTGGAAATTCAGTTGCAGGATGCCTTTTCTTCAGTGTTAGGTGATTGAAGATCAACTTTCCCTGTGGTGAAATGGGCTAGTGACCGCCTGTGGGTCACTGTGTGCCACTGCAGGGATTTGAGTGATGCCCGGTGTGACTCACCTTGTATAACTGAGAGTTTCATCAGGTGCACTTGGGATAATGTCTCTCCCTGTGAATCATTTGCCCAGGGAATGGGAATGATTGTTTGAACAGGTAACCAGTCATGCTGATTAACTCAATGCTGGACTTGGACCTGCGTAAGTTAACGTAAAACATACATAGAATAGTACAGCACAGTACAGGCCCTTTGGCCCACAATGTTGTGCTGACCCTTAATCCCTGCCTCCCATATAACCCCCCACCGTAAATTCCCCCCATATACCTGTCTAGCAGTCTCTTAATTTTCACTAGTGTATCTGCCTCCACCACTGACTCAGGCAGTGCATTCCAGGCACCAACCACTCTCTGAGTACAAAACCTTCCTCTAATATCCCCCTTGAAGTTCCCACCCCTCACCTTAAATCCATGTCCTCTTGTATTGAGCAATGGTGCCTTGGGGAAGAGGCGCTGGCTGTCCACTCTATCTAATCCTCTTATTATCTTGTACACCTTTATCATGTCTCCTCTCATCTTCCTTCTCTCCAAAGAGTAAAGCCCTAGCTCCCTTAATCTCTGATCATAATGCATACTCTCTAAACCAGGCAGCATCCTGGTAAATCTCCTCTATACCCTTTCCATTGCTTCCACATCCTTCCTCTAGTGAGGCGACCAGAACTGGACACAGTACTCCAAGTGTGGCCTAACCAGAGATTTATAGAGCTGCATCATTACCTCACGACTCTTAAACTCTATCCCTCGACTTATGAAAGCTAACACCCCATAAGCTTTCTTAACTACCCTATCTACCTGTGAGGCAACTTTCAGGGATCTGTGGACATGTACCCCCAGATCCCTCTGCTCCTCCACACTACCAAGTAACTTACCATTTACTTTGTACTCTGCCTTGGAGTTTGTCCTTCCAAAGTGTACCACCTCACACTTCTCTGGGTTGAACTCCATCTGCCACTTCTCAGCCCACTTCTGCATCCTATCAGTATCTCTCTGCAATCTTCGACAATCCTCTACACTATCCACAACACCACCAACCTTTGTGTCGTCTGCAAACTTGCCAACCCACTCTTCTACCCCCACATCCAGGTCATTAATAAAAATCACGAAAAGTAGAGGTCCCAGAACCAATCCTTGTGGGACACCGCTCGTCACAACCCTCCAATCCGAATGTACTCCCTCCACCACAACCCTCTGCTTTCTGCAGGCAAGCTAATTCTGAATCCACCTGGCCAAACTTCTCTGGATCCCATGCCTCCTGACTTTCTGAATAAGCCTACCGTGTGGAACCTTGTCAAATGCCTTACTAAAATCCATGTAGATCACATCCACTGCACTACCCTCATCTATATACCTGGTCACCTCCTCAAAGAACTCCACCGGCTTGTGAGACACGATCTGCCCTTCACAAAGCCATGCTGACTGTCCCTGATCAGGCCATGTTTCTCTAAATGCCCATAGATCCTATCTCTAAGAATTTTTTCCAACAGCTTTCCCACCACAAACGTAAGGTCAATTACCTGGACTATCCCTACTACTTTTTTTGAACCTTTTTCGAAGACTGATTATTTTCAACCTTCACCCCTTTCCCACTGTTGTACTCTGTATGTTACCAATCTCTTCCCCCCACTGCCTCTAGCTAGCCAATCGGTGCTCCAGTTTCCTCCCACAGTCCAAAGATCAAGCTCCAACCCTCTGATCTCCTGGCCCTTGACCCTCCAATCCCTTAATAGCTTTGACCTTCTAAAACCCCAATCAATGCCTAGAGCCTCCGAGGCCCAAACCCTACCCCTGTGCCTCCATCCTTTTGTTATGTTTTGTAACTTCAAAACATTAAATTAAGTCAAATAAAAATGCGGGGTCTGAAATACGGGTCTAACTTCGTCATTACTTTAAGACACACACATGGTACATGGTAGAGTGATGACGTAGACAATTAACATATTTGTACATAGAACCCATATTTAATTTTTGAAATGAACAAGAATGCTTAATCAACATATATATATATATACAAGATTACTAAAATATTATTGAAATATTAAATACACAACACCTTTGACCATTTAGTCCCTGAAACCCCTGGTGCTGGTCCATATCTGCTGGAAGGGTTAGTATTCCAGACCTTTAACCTGAGGTTGGATCCTTCAGAGTCTGAGAGAAGCTTCTCAGATAGAACCAACTGAATCTCACTGGGCAAGGATGTCTACCTACAGACAGTCAGCAAGTGTACAACTTTATATTGGTTCTTGCACTCTCAATGACACTGCCAACAGTCTCACACCACCATGTTTAGGAACAGTTATTGACCTTCGACTGAGGCTACCCAAGCCTTCCCCACCCGTGAGCACATCTACACAGAGCGCTGTCGCGAAGAAAGCAGCATCGATCATCAAGGACCCCCACCATCCAGACCATCTTCTTGCTGCTGCCATCAGGAGCTTTATGTCCCACACCACCAGGTTCAGGAACAGTTGTTACCCATCAACCATCAAACTCCTGAACCAGTCTGGATAACTTCGCACACCTCTACTCTGAACTGATTCCACATCCATTGGACTTGCTTTCAAAGTCTCGACAACTCATGTTCTCAGTATTTACAACAACACACACAAAATGCTGGTGAACGCAGCAGGCCAGACAGCATCCATAGGAAGAAGCACAGTCGACGTTTCAGGCTGAGACCCTTCGTCAGGACTCTCAGTATTTATTTATTTATTTATTATTATTTGTTTTTTGATTTTTGTGCAGTTCTTTTGCTTGTCAATCTTTGTATGTAGCTTTTCATTGGTTCTTATTGTATTTGTTTGTTCTGCTGTTGTGAATGCCTGCAAGAAAATGAATCTCAGGGTAGTATATGGTGAGCAACACACACCAAAAGCTGGAGGAACTCCGCAGGCCAGGCAGCATCTATGGAAAAAAGTACAGTTGACATTTCAGCCCGAAACCCAGTCCCGCTAAATTTCCAGCATCTGCGGATTTTCTCTTGTTTGAAGTATATGGTGACATGTACTTTGATCAGAAGCTTACCTGAAACTTTGACCAGTCTACCTCTACCTATCCTCGGTACGTGGTGGTGGGCTCCCTCTGGAAATCGCGCGGCCACTTTGGTGGTGATGTTTGTTATCTGTCAAGTAGGGGACCGTGCACAATTCTGATTTGATGGAGACGGATGTGAGAGTATGGAGGAACATCTGGAAAACTTCTGAAATGCCCGCTTCGCTGCCACTGCTACTGTGTGGTAACCGGAATCTCCAGAGCAGAAGGCCCCGAATCCTCGGCTTTGCTTGTTTCAGTGGCGGGGAGAGGTCGAAGGCGCTCGGCAGAGGATGGCGCTCGGGAGGCTGTATTGGAGAGGCTGGTCGGAAGCTCGAAGTTTTTGGACGGACTGACTCGGTGTCGGCTGTGGTCGGCTGCTTCCAAAGCATTGGCAAGTTGACGGTGCCTGGAGGTTTATGGCAGGGAGTTTCTCCCTTTTGCCGCCTGGTATCAGGGGACTCGGGAGTCGATCGACTCGGGGACTTTGAGACTTTATTTACCGTGCCCATGGTTTGTTCTTCATCAAATTATGGTATTGCTTTGCACTGCTGTAACTATATGTTATAATTATGTGGTTCTGTCAGTGTTAGTCTTTGGTTTGTCCTGTTTTCTGTGATATCACTCCAGAGAAACATGGTATCATTTCTTAATGCATGTATGCATTTCTAAATGACAATAAAAGAGGATTGAGTGTTCTCATAATGGAAAAAAAAATCTGCAGCCCCCGAATCCCTGCTCCACCAGTGGGATTTGATATGAAAGTTCCAAAGGAGACTAAACCAAGTAATGTCAAGTGAGAAGGTGCATGAAGTAGAGACAGTCGTGCTGTCAGAGACGCTCTTGTGTAGTTGGGAGCAGGTTCAGTGGGGCTGAGCTCAATCAGCTCCTGCAGGGTCTCCTGTGAACAGTATGTAGTGTGAGAGCAGTGGAAGGAATGGGGATCTTGGTGGGCTCCTTTGCTTACCACTGGGACCCCTCTTCCCTCCACCATACCCATTCTTGTCCTCACCCATTGGGATTCTGTGCCCCTCCCTCTCCAGTAAGACCTTTGACCCTCTCTGTTGGGACATGTACTCCATCCACACCTCTCCACTGGGATCTACCACTGGCTTGTGATTGGTTAGTTTCCTTCTGCTGATCTGTAAAGGTAATTTTGATTGGTCGGCCTGACTACCACACAATGCTCTCAGGGTTTCCCTGACACTGAGTCTGGCATTCTCATCAGCCAGAGGAGGGGTTTGTTGGAGTGGAGGGGTCCCATTGAGGGGGAGAGGGGGACTTGGTGGAGATCCTCTTTCCCACTTCCTCTCCATCACTCCTGCTCTACTTGCTGTTCAGAGGAAATGAGCCCCAGTGAGCCTGTCGGCCCACCCCTTCCTCCGTCTACACGGAACGGCATTAACAGCACGATAGTCTGCAGATCAGACACCTTCTCACCTGAACACAGACCAGGGCGTTCCTCAGTTTATCATCTGGGAATTCTCACAACAAATGCCACACAGCAAAGGTGCAACCTCGGAACAGGACGTTCCTTTAGAACGGAGATGAGGAGGAACTTCTTTAGCCAGAGAGTGGTGAATCTGTAAAATTCTTTGCCACAGGCAGCTGTGGAGGCCAAGACACTGGGTATGTTTAAAGTAAAGGTTGATAGGTTCTTGATTAGGGTGTCAAAGGTTATGTGGAGAAGGCAGGAGAATGGGATTGAGAGGGAAATTAAAGCAGCCATGATAGAATGGCAGAGTGAATACAATGGGCTGAATGGCCTAAGTCTGCTCTTATATCTTATGGTAAGGAGTTGTGGCGTTCTGGAAGGAGTCTAGTGCCACGTTCCCAGATTAAATGGGGATGGATTATTGTCAGTGTCGTCCATTTTTATAGTTAACCAATCAACAGTAATTAATGGAGTGGGTGATACCAAGTTTGTCAAAACATTTCCACATCCTCCCAAGCAACACACACAAAAAATGCTAGTGAACGCGGCAGGCCAGGCAGCATCTATAGGAAGAGGTACAGTCTACATTTTGGGCCGAGACCCTTCATCAGGACTAACGCCTTGTTAGTACTGACGAAGTGTCTAGGCCCAAAACGTCGACTATACCTCTTCCTAGAGATGCTGCCTGGCCTGCTGCGTTCACCAGCAGTTTTTGTGTGTGTTGATTGAAATTCCAGTATCTGCAGATTTCCTCGTGTCCACATCCTCCCACCCTGTTTCAATGACAGTGTCTGCTACTAATTTCTGGTAGGTGGTATCTCATTAATCAGAGTACCTCAAGGAGCCAGTGTTCTACTGTTCTCACCCCACTACACAGACAGTGTCCAATTGTTACGCACCCTACATTGCCAGTGTCCAAGTCATCCCATCCCTCACATTGCCACTTTCTAACCATCTCACCTCCACATCGCCACTACCCAACCCATTTCATCCCCCACACTTCCAGTGTCCAACTATCCCCAGCCCACACGGCCACTGTCCAACCCATCTCATCACTCACACTGCCAATGTTTACCTGTTCCCATCCCCCTCACTGCCAGTGCCCAACCCATCTCACCCCACACATTGCCAGTGCCCAGTTGTTCCCACCCCTCAACGCCAGTGTCCAATCTGTTCCATGCTCCATAGTGCCAGTGTCCCCAGCCCATCCCAACCCCTCCCTCACAGTTCCAATATCCAACTGCCAGTCTCAACTGTTCCCTCTAAACAGTGGCCCCTGGTTTAATTTCTCTGTGGTCATTGTCAACTTGAAAGTGACCGCTGTTGCAGGTTCTCTCTGGAAATCTGCAAACTTTCCCCACAACTCCTGGTGTTCTCTGCTGTTCCGTCGCACTGGCCCTGCCGCCTCAGGACTGTACTGAGGGAGCAGGAGGACCCACTGTGATGGTGTGTTACCACCAATGGCCACTGAGAAGTGAAAACGCGAGGTCCGGCCTCAGACTGTGAAAAGACTTTGTTAACTTCCTGCACAGACTGAGAGAGGACTCACAACCAGGACCATGCCCACCTCACCAGACAAAGATGTCTATCCACAGACAGAGAACAAGCAGGAAAAGGTGAGGCCGATGCTGCATCCATGGGTGACCCTTGTCCAGCTGCACAGGCTAGGGATATCCCAGACAATCTGCCCTAGGATACTCTGAGAAGGTGGTAATTAGCTTCCTTTAACAATAGAGTTCATCTTCAAAAGGCAATGCCTCAAAAAGGCGGCATAAGATATAGGAGCAGAATTAGGCCATTGACTCATCGAGTCTTCTCCGCCATTTCATCATGCCTGATCCAGTTTTCCTCTCAACCCCAGTCTCCTGCCTTCTCCCGGTATCCCTTCATGCCCTGACCAATCAAAGACTCGGCTTCCACAGCTGCCTGTGGAGAAGAGTTCTACAGATTCAGCACTCTCTAGCTAAAGAAATACCTTCTCATCTCCATTCTAAAAGGACTCCCCTCTATTCTGAGGCTGTGTCCTCTGGTTTTAGACTCTGCCACCACAGGAAACATCCTCTGCACATCCATTCTATCAAGGTCTTTCACCATTCGGTAGTTTTCAATGAGGTCACCTCTCATTCTTCTGAATCCTAGTGAATACAGGCCCAGTGCCATCAAACACTCTTCGTATGACAAGTCATTCAATCCTGGAATCATTTTCATAAACCTCCTTTGAACCCTCTCCAGTTTCAGCACATCCTTTCTAAGATAAGGAAGCCAAAACTGCTCACAATACTCCCAAGTGAGGCCTCATCAGTGCTTTATAAAGTTTCAACATTACATCCTTGCTTTTATATTCTAGTCCCCTTGAAATGAATGCTAATATTGCATTTGTGTTCCTCACCACAGATTCAACCTACAAATGAGTCTTTAGGGAGTCCTGCACAAGGACTCCCAAGTCCCTTTGCACCTCAGATTTTTTGTATTTTCTCTCCATTTAGAAAATAGTCAACCCCTTCATTTCTTCTACCAAAGTGTATGACCATACACTGCCCGACACTGTATTCCGTTTGCCATTTCTTTGCCTATATTCTTAATCTGACCAAGTCCTTCTGTAGCCTCTTTACTTCTTCAAAACTACCTGCCTCTCCACCTATCTTCATATCGTCTGCAAACTGCATCAAAGCCATCAATTCCATCATCCAAATCATTGACACATAATGTAAAAAGGATTGGTCCCAACACAGACCCCTGTGGAACACCAACGGCCAGCCAGAAAAGGCTCCTTTTACTCCCACTGTTTTCCCCCTGCCAAACAGCACTGCTTTGTCCATGCTAGAATCGTTCCTGTAATACCATGAACTCATTGCTTGTTAAGCAGCCTCATGTGTTCACCTTCTGAAAACCAAGTACATAACATCAACTGATTCTCCTTTGTCCATCCTGCTTGTTGTTTCTTCAAAGAATTCCAACAGATTTGTCAGGCAAGATTTTCCCTTGAAGAAACCATGCTGACTACTGGCTATTTTATCACATGGCTCCAAGTACCCTGAGACCTCATCCTTAAATCGACTCCAACATCTTGCCAACCATGGAGGTCAGACTAACTAGCCTATAGTTTCCTTTCTCCTGTATTTCTCCCTTCAGTTCATCCTCCATTTCCTTGTCCCCCATTACTACTTCTCCAGCATCGTTTTCCAATGGTCCGATATCACTCTCGTCTCTCTTTTACACTTTATGTATCTGAAGAAACTTTTGGTATCCTCTTTAATATTATTGGTTAGTTTACTTTCGTGTTCCATCTTTACCTTAAGTACTTTTTAGTTGCCTTCAGTTGGTTTTTAAAAGCTTCCCGATTCTCTAACTTCCCACTAATTTTTGCTCTATTATATGCCCCTCAGGCCTGATGAAGGGTCCCAGCCTGAAACGTCGACTGTTTACTCTTCTCCGTAGATGCTGCCAGGCCTGCTGAGTTCCCCCAGAATTTTGTGTCTCTTGCTTTGGCTTTTATGTTGGCTTTGACTTCTCTTGTTAGCCAGGGTTGTGTCATCTTTCCTTTAGAATACTTCTTCCTCTTTGGGATGTATATATCCTGTGCCTTCTGAATTGCTTTCAGAAATTCTAGCCATTGCTGCTCTGCCATCATTCTTGCCAGTGTTCTTTTCCAGTCAATTGACTGGATTTGGGAGCATCTCCTTATGAGAATAGGTTGAGTGAACACGGCCTTTTCTCCTTGGAGTGACGGAGGATGAGAGGTGACCTGATAGAGGGGTACAAGGTGATGAGAGGCATCAATCGTGTGGATAGTCAGAGGCTTTTTCCCAGGGCTGAAATGGCTAGCATGAGAGGGCACAGTTTTAAGGTGCTTAGAAGTAGGTACAGAGGAGATGTCAGGGGTAGGTTTTTTACGCAGAGAGTGGTGAGTGCGTGGAATGGGCTGCCGGTGACGGTGGTGGTGGAGGCGGATACGATAGGGTCTTCTAAGAGACTCCTGGACAGGTACATGGAGCTCAGAAAAATAGAGGGCTATAGGTAACCCTAAGTAATTTCTAAGGTAAGGACATGTTTGGCACAGCTTTGTGGGCCCAAGGGCCTGTATTGTGCTGCAGGTTTTCTATGTTTCTATGTTCTAATTCGGGCCAACTCCTCTCTCATGTCTGCGTAATTCCCGTTACTCCACTGTAATACTGATACATCTGACTTTGGCTTCTCCTTCTCAAATTCCAGGGTGAATTTGATCATATTATGATCAGTTGCCCCCAAGAGTTCCTTTATCTTGAGTTGTCTAATCTATTCTGGTTCGGCATCCATCATTTAGGAACCCCATCACCCAGGACAAGCCTTCTCCTCATTGCTGCCAGCAGGAACCTGAAGACACACACTCAAAATTTTAGGAACAGCTTCTTCCACTCTTCCATCAGATTTCTGTATGGATAATGAACACTACCTCACCTTTTGCTCTCTTCCTGCACTATGTTTTTAATATTTGTAGTTGTAACATAATAATAAGGGTCTTGGCCCAAAACGTCAACTGTACCTCTTCCTAGAGATGCTGCCTGGCCTGCTGCGTTCACCAGCAACTTTGATATGTGTTGTCCATGGAGGGGGAGTTGGTTTCTGTGTTGGACCAGACTGTGTTCATATCTCACTGCAATTTCTCGTGGTCTGAGGCATAGCAGTCGCCTTACCAAGCTGCGATGCATCCAGACACGATGCTTTCTATAAAACGATCTTAAGAACTCTTCTCTGCCTCTCATTCCTTAACAGGCTGAGAGAGGTTTACCTAATAGGTACATCTCCAACTCGCTGAACAGAGATGTCCGTCAGCAAGGGACCGAAAAGGACAAGAAGGTAAAGCAGGGTTTGAGTGTGAGTTGATGATGGCACTCCCCTCTGAAGGTGCTGCTCTTGTGCCCAGGGGCAGGGTTTTCTGGGGGAATCCTGGGAGGTTGATATGAATGTCTATGGGTGCACATGTTGGGATGGTTGGAAGATAGGTAGATACTTTATTGATCCCAAAGGAAATTACAGTGACACAGTAGCATTACAAGTGCACAGGCATAAATACTGGAAGAGAAGTAGGAAGAATAAAAAATAAGTTACCACAAACAGTGTAACAGGAAGGGGTTATCACTTCCCTGGCGATATGTTGACTCATTATAGAGCCTAGTGGCCGATAGTAAGAATGACCTCATATAGCACTCTTTGGAGCAACACAGTTGTCTTAGTCTATTACTAAAAGTACTCCTCTGTTTGGCCAAGGTGGCATGCAGAGGGTGAGAAGTATTGTCCAGAATTGCCAGGATTTTCCGTAGTGTCCTTTGTTCTACCACAGCCTCCAGTGTGTCCAGTTTGACTCCTATCCCGGAGCCAGCCTTTCTAGTCAGTTTGCTGAGCTTGTTGGTATCACCCATGTTGATGCCATTGCCCCAGCACACCACCACATAGATGATTGTATTGGTGACGACAGACTGGTAGAACGTGTGAAGGAGAGGCCTGCATACTCCAAAGGACCTCAGTCTCCTCAGGAAGTAGAGGCGACTCTGGCCCTTCTAGTACACAGCCTCTGTGTTGGTGCTCTGTTCGAGTCTGTCATCCAGGTTCACCCCCAGGTACATGTAGGTCTTCACCACATCCGTATCCTCACTATCAATAGTAACAGTGAGCAATGCAGGCTTAGTCATCCTAAAGTTCATCACCATCTCTGTGGGACTTCTGGAAAATGGCAAAGGTACTGGTGCTCCTGTTGATTGTGGTTCCATGTGAGGAAGTGCAGCCAGCTGCAGTATCCCTGGAGAGACTCCACGAGCCACCAACAGTGCAGGTTGAATCGAGCATCCTTCGGTTATCCCTCTGGATTGCAGACTCACTCCTTATCTCCTGCTCTGAGCTGCTGCCAGGACCTTTTCCAGCAGTTGTGATCACAGCTTTGACCTCAGAGTCACTGATGAAAACTTAAACTCTCTTACCCTCAGTACCCACTCCAGAACTCAATCCTGGCATGCGCCCGCTACTCTCTGTCAGTCCCTCCGTCCAAACCTGCCCCCATTCTGTGGTCCAGCGCTGGTTCCTGTACGATCTACATATTCCAATACTAAGGCCTCCACAATTTCTTTAACCACCTCCTTCAGAACCCTGGAGTGTAGACCATCTGGTCCAGGTGACTTATCTACCTTCAGACCTTTCAGCTTCCCAAACACCTCCTCCCTAGTAATGGCAACTTTGCTCACTTCTGCCCCCTGATGTTCTCAAACTTCTGGCATAGTACTAGCCTCTTCCACAGTGAAGAATCTTGTAAAATACTGTTCCGTTTGTCCACCATTTCTGCTCTCCAGCATCATTTTCCAGCGATATAATATCTACTGTAGCCTCTCTTTTAGACTTCATATATCTGAAAAAACTTCTGGTAGGTTTTTTTTACACAGAGTGGTGGGTGCATGGAATGCCATGATGGGGTGGTGATAGAGGGCAGCTACGTTTAAGAAACTCCTTAGATAGGCACATGGATGATAGAAAAATAGAGGATTATGTGGAAGGAAAGGGTTAGATTGATCTTAGTGTAAGTTAAAATATTGACACAACATTATGGACTGAATGGGCTGTACTATGCATTGTAATCTGCAGAAAAAATCAGACTTTGGTTACATAAAGGCTTTGGAGAATGGATAAGGGAAGTATAGAGACACTCCCTGGCTTACAACCACTGATTCATAGAGAGTTCGTAGACACAAAGTAGTTTTTGGGAAACTGGTGGGATGGAAGGGGATGGATTTGCCTGCTGCAAGCATCTACCAAATGGAAATGGAGTATTTGCACTTGTGTTTTCTCCCTCGCCCAACCAAGCTACAACAATGGTGCTGGGTGGAGCCGAGCAGGGCTGGGAATGCTGAGCGGACTTGCTCGCTCGCTCGCGGAGTCAGTGAGCCTGGCTGCCGGCCGCTGTTTCTGCATCTGCTTGCAATCCCATGACCGATGTTCCTCTGATCCTCTCCCACACGTCTGACTTACGACCAGTTTTCAGGAATGGGACCTTGTGGTAATCCGGACACTGCCTATACAGAGTTCGGACTCAGAGAGCCACAACCTCATTGAATGGTGAAGTGTAGTCAGACCAGGGTCTAGTATAACAGTAGTATAACTTCCTTTTTCCTCCCAACCTACAGTTTAAAAACCAGAACTTTACGTAGAACACTACATAAGCAGTGTAACACAGTTCAGCCCTTTCCCCCATGATGTTGTGCCAACCTTTTAGCCTGTTTCCGTGCTGTAATTGTTATATGATTATATGGTTACTCTAAGATCAGTCTAACCTTTCCCCTCCACCATTGCCCTCTACTTTTCTATCATCCACGTACGTATCTAAGAGTTTCTTAAACCTTGCTGCCTCTATCACCACCCCAACAGGGCATTCCATGCACCCACCACTCTCTGTGTAAAGCCCCACCTCTAATGTCCCCCCTATACTTCCCTCCAAATCACTTTAAAATTATACCCCCTTGTATTAACCATTTCTGCCCTGGGGGAAAGTCTCTGGCTACCTGCTCAATCTGTGCTTCTTTATTATCCTGCACACCTTTAGTTTCCATACCCAATTAAGCTATGCCATGTAACCTTTGGTAACACCAGCCTTTCACCACACACAATGACTTTATTTTGAATGCTCTTGTATCTGCCTACACTGAATCCCATTTACCACAGCAGCCACTCACTTACTCTGCTAGTAGCTCTCATTTTGCACCCTTCAGTGGATTGCCTCCGACCTGACACCGAACTTGGCCCTGTGACAATGGAAGTAGCACTTTGATCCTGGGAATGAAAGGGTTAATGTATGAGGAGTATTTCATGGCTCTGGAGGTTAGAAGAATGAGGAGGATCTCATTGAAACTGATTGAATGTTGAAAGGCCTGGATAGAGTGGAAGTGGAGAGGATGTTTCCAATCGTGGGAGAGTTTGCGACTAGAGAACACAGCCGCAGAATAGAAGGAAGTCCCTTTAGAACTGAGATGTGGGGGAATTTCATGGTGAATCTGTGGAATTAATTGCCGCAGACAGCTGTAGAGGCCAAATCATTGGGTTTACTTAAGGTGGGAGGATGATATGTTCTTGATTAGTAAGGGTGGCAAAGGTTACAGGGAGAACGTAGAAGAATGGGGTTGAGAGGGATAATAAATCAGCCATGATTGAATGGCAGAGTAGACTTGATGGGCTGAATGGCCTAATTCTTCTCTTATGGCCTTATGGAGTCATTGACATTACATATTACCTCCATTAGCCATGATCTGTTGAATATTTCCAGTGTTTTATGTTTGATGCAACACTCACAAAATGCTGGAGGAACTCAGCAGGCCAAGCAGCATCTGTGGAAAAGAGTAAACAGTCAAGACCCTTCTTCAGGACTGAAAAGGAAGGGGGAAGATGCCAGAATGAAAAGGTGGAGGGAGGGGAAGGAGGCAGGCTGGAAGGTGATAGGTGAAGTCAGGTGAGTGGGAAAGGTCAAGGGCTGATAGGAGAGGAGAGTGGACAATAGGAGGAAGGGGAGGGGCACCGGGGATGGGGGGAAGTAATAGACAGGTAAGAAGAAGTGAAAGATTGGAGTAGGAAGGGGGAGTGGAAATTAGCTGTCTGATTTTTCAGCTTCACCATCCGCAGTGAGTTATTGTAGTCACCAAGACGCATCATCACACACCCCACCCCATCACAACCTCCCAGAATTTAGCTCTTGCCCATGATATGCGCCCTCAGAACACTTCCAGATCAACAGCTTGTCCTCAATGTGCCACCGGTTTCAACCTTTGATATCTCTCCAAGTTGAAACTTTGACACCTTCGGGAGCCCATCTAATCAGCAACTCTAAGTATTTCCCAGCGTTTTAGGCCATGAGCAGTCAGAGGTTACTGAGGAGCTGAACACGGTCAACAGTCAGGGGGAAAAAAAGTCCCTACTTCTCGTCACACCAGCAGACACAGAAGGTTAAAATTTACCATGTGATGTACTGGACGTACAAACATTTAAATTAGAATCAGGAAAAGACCTCTCAAGCCTGCTCCACAGTTCTGTAAGGTCATAGCTAATTTATTTTCTGCATTCCAGCTGACCTTCCCACCCTCTTGCTTATTAAGAATCCGTCTATATTTGGCTTAAAAATAATTTGATTCTGCCTTACCGTCTTTGAGGAAGAGAATTCCAAAAAAATTCTAACGTCTACACATCATGGGTGATCTCTTAGTCTTCAACAGTGACCTCTAGGTTCTCCCATAAGAGGACATTTTCTCTGTTTGCAGCCTGCCAAGGTTCCTCAAAACCTCGTATATTTCTGTTAAGTCCTTGCCCCCTCCTCAGGACCAGGGAATACAAGTCTGGCCTCTCCACCTTTCCTCATGAGCAAGCACACTCGCTCCAAGTATTAGTCTTGTAAACCTCTCTGGATTCTAACGAGGCATTATTACCCTTTCTTAAATAAAACCAATACAGTTCTCCAGATAAGGTTCCACTGATAATAGAGCACAACTTCTGTATTAAAATCTTCTCACAATAAGCAACAAAATTCTGTTAGTTATCCGCACCTCAAACTAATCCTTTGCCAGTGATGCACCATGACACCAGATCCCTCAGCATCTCAGAGCTCTTCAATCTGCTGCAAGTATTGAGATCACATAACTAGGAACTGCTCATTTATTAATAGCCATTCGTAGCTCCAAATATAAATACAATTGGGTGTTGACAGAAGCTGAAATATAAACAGGCTTTCCTTCAAACCCTAAACGCACGTGTTGGCTTCCATTTCCCCCGACAGACTGACAGAGGATTCTCAAACAGGGCCACTTCAAGCTCGCTGAACAGAGATGGCCATTTGCAAACAGCTGGCAAGCACAGCAAGGTAAGGTCGCTCTTGTATCCCGTTCTTGGGTCACGGGTGACACTGGCAAGGTGGTGGTGATTTCCCGCCTGGACGGAGGCGGGGGGGGATCGTGAGTTTCCTTACCAAACTGTAAGGCTGGGCCCAGATGGTGGGAGTGAGTGTTTCCTACATGTAACGATGAAGGAATGTTGTGACAGCAAATGAATGATTGGAAAGTTTGGCTATTTGCAAGATCTCAAGGACAGAGGTTGCAGCTAGTGTTCCATACTGAACTTAACTGCAGCCCATCCAATATAGAACGGTGCTGAAAATGAACATTATATAAGGAAGCAGAAAATAGAATTGCAAGGAGTTATGTTAAATCTTTATAGAGCATTGGTTAGGAAGTGGGGGGCAGGTTTGTGTCCAGTTTGGGGTCTCACACTAAATAACGATGCAGGGAATAAAATCCGTTCAGGAGAGGGAGCGGTGGGGATTGATTCATGTGGAACCAGGGATGTGGAACGTTGGCTGTGTGGGGAGAGGGAGGGAACGGATTCAGGGCCATGGGTCACGGATCCTTGTGGGTTCTTACAGTGAAACTGTGCCTAGTGTCTGTTACCTGATGATACCGTTATAAGTTAATTTGTAAAGACTCAGAGAAGAGTTAAGGATTTTTTTAATGCAGTGTGTATCCTATCTGTTTATACTTATGACAATGCAGATGATGGACGTTCAGAGTCAAAAGCAGGCTTGTTACCAATGATACACGCGTGTTGTGAAATTGGTTGTTTTGCAGCAGCAGCGCAGTGCAGGACAGTCTTTTGTCGCCAGTTCTATGCGGTGGTGTGCTGGCTGGGGCAATGGCATCAACACGGGTGAAGTCAACAGGCTCAATAAACTGATTAGAAAGGCTGGCTCTGTTATAGGAATCAAACTGGAGCCTGTGGTAGAACAAAGGACCCTGCGGAAAATCCTGGCAATGTTTCTCACAGTCTGCATGCCACTTTGGCTGAACAGAGGAGCACTTTTAGTAATAGACCAAGACAACTACACTGCTCCAAAGAGCGCTATATGAGGTCATTCTTACCCTCGGCCATTAGGCTCTATAATGAGTCAACTATAGCCAGGGAAGTGATGACCCTTCCTCCTGTTAGACTGAGGTGGCTTATTTTTTATTCTTTCTTACTCCTCTTCTAATATTTGTAGATCTGTGCACTTGTAATGCTACTGTGACACTATAATTTCCTTTGGGGTCAGTAAAGTATCTATATATCTGAATATTATAGGTTACAACAAAAGATATACAAATAAATAAATAGTGTAAGTAGAGAGCATGTTAATGAGGTATTGGTTATGGCAAGGGTTTCCAGCCTGAGGCCCACGGACACCTCGGTTAATGGTAGGGGTCCATGGCCCTAAAATAGTCTATGGGTCCCTGATGGTAGTAATGAGAAGAGTGGCACGGTGGTGTAGTGGTTAGCACAGCGCTTTACAGTACCAGCGACCCGGGTTCAATTCCTGCCACGGCCTGTGAAGAATTTGTACCTTCTCCTTGCGACCCCATGGGTTTCCTCCGGGTGCTCCAGTTTCCTCCCACAGTCCAAAAACATACAGGTTGGTAAGTTAATTGGTCATTGTAAATTGTCCCGTGATTAGACTAGGGTTAAAGCAGAGGTTGCTAGGCAGTGCAGCTCAAAGGGATGGAAGGGCCAATTCTGCGGTGAATCTCACTAACAAAAAATTCGTCTGCTGCCAGATAAGCAATCCCATTAGTTTCAATCCCCCTGTGTGTATTTTCCCTGTATTCTCGTTCATTCTCTCTCTCTCTCTCTCTCACTCTCTCTCTCTCTCACACTCACTCTCTCTCTCTCTCTCTCCCTCTCTCTCTCTCTCACACACACTCACTCTCTCCCTCTCTCTCTCTCCCTCTCTCTCTCTCTCTCCCACTCTCTCTCTCTCACTCTCTCCCTCTCTCTCTCTCTCCCTCTCTCTCTCTCTCTCTCTCCCTCTCTCTCTCTCTCACACACTCACTCTCTCCCTCTCTCTCACACTCACTCTCTCTCTCTCACACTCACTCTCTCTCTCTCTCCCTCCCTCTCTCTCTCTCTCTCTCTCTCTCTCTCGTCTAACAGCTCTCCTTTGATTCTCCTGCTGCTTGCCAACACCAAAGGGTCAATGACAGGGGCAGGAATCTGGGGCATATCAGGGGGGGACCCACACACAGTCAGAAGGACCGTGCACATACCTCACACCCGGGGTCAGGATTGAACCACCCATGGGGAGTGGAAGCAGGTGGAATACAGTCAGGATGCAGTGGTCTGAGGCCAGCTCTGCATTCCAGCGACTGACAGAGGAACGGTGCAGACTGTCAGCGGTTTCTGAGCCGCCTGTTTGCCCAGCTTGCCTCTCGTGTTTGGAATCACTGGACCCCTCAAAATCCGGTTTATTATGACTGATTTATGTCATGAAATTTGTTGTTTTGTGTCAGCAACACAGTGCGATGCATAAACAATGCTATAATTTACCAAGGTGCATAAATAGCGTAAAAGGAATAGTGAGGTAGTGTTCATGGGTTTATGGACCATTCAGAAATCTGATGGCGGAGGGGAAGAAGCTGTTCCTAAAACATCGAGTGTTGGTTTTCAGGCTCCTGTACCTCCTCCCTGATGGTAGTAATGAGAAGAAGACATGCCCTCGATGGGTCCTTAGCGATGGATTTTTGAGACACTGGCCTTTGGAGACGTAGTTTATGGTGGGGAGGGTTGTGCCCATGTCGGATCTGGCTGGGCCTGACAAAACTGGAGAGCTATGGTTCTGTGGAAGGTACAGACCCAGCCATTAACTGTGCAGCATGGTCCATGGGCTGTGGGACAGAGACTCGCCTCTATCCTGTAGCGTTAACTGTCTGAGCAGTGACACAATAAAGGAGCTGTGAGGTTTCAGCACTCTGTACTGCTGCTGGGGGTGGGGGTGGGGGGAGGGGGGAGGTTTCCCCTTGCTGGCCGTCTAAGCCGTTCACAGACCAAGCCACCACCCCTCCCACTGTGAGTAAGCCCAGGGACACGCTGGGTGAAACAGCATGCTCCAAAGATCCTGTAACCCGGGCACTGGAAATCCAAGAAAGAAGGACCGGAGACAGAGGGATCTGAGGCTGGGCTGAGGAAGGTTCAGGATGAGAAGGAGCAGACATTTCCATCTGCAGGTCAGAACTGTGGTCTGTAACAAGTAAATGCATTGTGAAATTCTTTAACCGGAAAATAGTTGGAATATTGATCAGGCGACAGAGGAGCGATGTACCAACGTTGGGCAAGCTTCAAAGGAATAGGGTGACGGATTGTTGGTGGGTTTAGATAGGCGGGGGTTCACATGAAGCATAAACATTAGCACTATCGTATCAACCCAATGCCCTCTACTCTACCCTTAATTCTATAATAACAAATACAACACCAATTAACAGAATTGTTGGTATTTAACAATTTATTACTAATCTGGGTTTGTAAAAATGTTTTCAAAGTCCCTTCCCTAACTTTAAAAGCCCTTCTCCTTCAGATAGTTATCCATTTCATGGACCTTCTTGTTGAGGAGTCCCCCGTGGACCCCCCTTTTGCCCATGATAAACACCATGATCTTGTTGGTTTTGCCGATGCAGATGCTCTTGCCTTGTCCGCCTTTCATCCTTACATCCATCACCTCGTCGTTGTTGACCAGGAGGTTGTCCCTGATGATGGAGCATTTCTTCCCTCCGATGGTGATGCCCGTTTGTAGGAAAGTCTTGCGGTCCTTCCCTATTAGCGTGCTGACCTCGTGCGGGGAGATGGCAGCCAATATACCGCCGGGTTTGGATGCCCAGACGGCCTTGTTGTTGGCGTGGCCCACAATGGCAGCATCTTCCACGTTCTTGTCCTTCAGTATAGTGTTGATGTAGTTCTTCCAGTCTGACATCTTCTCCTCAATTGAAGATTAGTTTCGAGAACAAAGTGGTCTTGGCACTGTCTCACTCGATAATGTGAGGGGAGTTAACAGGCATCAGTCCAACATCACCATGTCATTGTGAGGTCAGAGTGACCTCACTCCATTATGATTATTTATGTCATGAGTTGTTCTGGTGACTTGCTTTACTTCATATAATTGGTTGCAGTTGAAACAGTTGGAGTTTTATTTCAGTGATTGGGTGCCTTCTTTACAAATGGGATCCCCCTTCCCACTTTCCACCCATCCTTGAAGCCATTGAATCCCATTGGATACGAGTCCTTCGCTTTTCAAATCACTTGCACCAAAAAAAAAAGCCCACCCTTTTAGGCTCATCACCAGCATCAGGTGATCTTGTAATGGAAATGCTCCCACCATTCTTTCCAACATCATTAAGTTGTGATTATAACTGATGATCAGGCTCTTCTTCTGAAGCTTTCCTCACCAGGAGCGGGAGAAGATCATCCGATCAGAGGGGCTTGCATCACACGAGGAGGTCACTTTGCCTGTGTTCATTCTGCCCAGACATGGACAATTTAGATGACTCCAATTCCTCAACCTACTGTCCTTTGGGTTACTGAAGGTGATCACACAGGGGAGACTTCTGCCTCCACACCTGTTCATGAAATGAGCTTCACACTCCCACCGCTCTTGGGGTGGGCCCTTGTCCCCTATTCCCTTCGAATCCTTATAAATCTGTGTTCCGCATTACTGGCCTCTTTACAGAAGGAAATAGATCCTTCTTAAAGATTAAAGATCTTTAAGGATAGATTTATTTGTCACCCATAAATCAAAACATAAAGTGCACAATTTACCAAGACCACCTCTCATAATCTAAAGCATCTGTGTTAAGTCTCTTTCTGCCAGCCGGTCACTTTTGTTGACAAGAACAATCCCAGCATAGGCTGTGATTCCCTGTCTCCTGACACCTGAAATTCTCCTCTTCGCCCTCTATACAGAACCGCTGTCTTGATAATGATTTGTGCAGTCCTGGCACGAGCTTCCCGCCCTTGGGCTCCATGCCAGGCCAATTAAGGCAAGTTTCCTGTGTGTCATCTTATCCACTCGCGCTGCTGTCTTCAGAGATCGGAGACACCAGGGACTGCAGATGATGGAATCTGGAGTACACACAAAGTGCTGGAGGAACTCAGCAGGTCAGACTGCATCTGTGGAAGGAAATGGATAATCAACATTTCAGGTCAAGACCCTCCATCTGAAATAATGGAATAGCAACTGTCCTGTCCCCTCCACAGATGCTGCCTGACCTGCTGAGTTCCTCCAACACTTTGTGTGTGTGTGTGTGTGTGTGTGTGTGTGTGTCTTCAGAGACCTGTGAAAATACACACCAAGCACCCTCAGGTCCTCAACTAGTGCTGGTGTCCTCCCATTATTCCCTGGACTTATCTTACCCTCTACAAATGTGTATTACTTCCCATTTCCCCACACGGAATCCCATTTGCCACATCTGTGCCAGGGACTGCAGATGCTGGAATCCGGAGCAATGACCGATTTGCTGGAGGAACTCAATGGATCGAGCGGCATAGGAGGGAGGAAACGAGCTGCTGATGCTGCAGGATGCAACCCTGCATCAGGAGCGAGTCAGAGTCAAAGGAATCTTTCTGCAGCCTGCAAACACAAGGGCAGACATTAACCTTCTGTCTCTAAGTAATGTTTATATAAAAGGAATAGAACGGGAAGGAGCTACACAGTATTTTCAACTATCAGGGCACTCCTTTCCTCAACAGCACCTTAATTTCGGGGGAGGGGGTGGAATTTCAACTTGAGCATTCTGCATTCAGAATTCAAGATTCAAATTTACTTTCTCGCGTGCACATCGAAGCACACAGTGAAATGCGCCCTTTGCGTTAACGGCCAACACGCAGGGTTGGAGGCGAGAGGTGGGCTGGTTCGGCTTGCTGGGGGTTTGCTGGTCCCTGTGCTGGACTGAGGCTGTGGCCTGCCACTAGTGGACTTCTGGACCGGCTGCGGTGATGCCTGGCGTTGTGAACTTCAGTTCTGAATGCTCCTTGCTCACTTTTCTTGATTTTGCACGATTTGTTTTCTTTTTCCCTCTCTGCACACTGGGTGTTTCGACAGTCTTCTGTTAATGGGTTCTACTGGGTTTCTTTGTCTTGTGGCTGCCTGTAAGGAGACAAATCTCAAGGTTGTATAAAGCACACATACTTTGATAATAATTGAACTTTGAACTTTTGAACTTTGAACCAGAGGGTGTGCTGGGGGCAGCCCGCAAGTGCTGCCACAGTTCCCAGCACTAACATAGCACGCAAAGCAACACAAAACACAACAAAACAGCAGCAGCAAAACAAGCCACTCTCCTCCCCTCCTTCCCACCCATGTACACAGTCCTCCAACCCCAGCACCAACAGTCTCCAGCCTCCAGTGGACTTGGACTCGCAGACCTCGGGCCTGCGACCTCCTCAGCGGACTCACAGAGGTTCGCAGCTCGGGCCCTGGCCAATGGGCCTCAGCTTCCAGACTTCCGATTTGACCCTCGGCCCTCGATCCTTCGTATTGACCCCGGGAACCTCACCAGGGGGTCATCTTCATTCCAGTCCGGGTGTCACTCTGGGCCAGCAAGTGCAGTGTGAAGCTGAACAGGTCTTAGTCAAGTTAAAGTGATCTCCGGCTTACAGAAGGGGGCAGAGTTTTCAGCAAACACCATTGCTCTGTTACCCTAAGTCTGCACATTTTTGTAGGGCATCCTCTCTGTTCAGTAAACACAAAATAATCTGCAGATGCTGGGGTCAAAGCAACACTCACAACACGCTGGAGGGCTGCCCAGCTGTTGAGTTCCTCTCTGTTCAGTGTTTTGTGGAGATTTTTGGGAAAACTTTTTAATTGGTCAGTTGCAGCGTGGTTGTTCCATTGCTGCCTGACTTCCTGAGCCCCTCCAGCATTTTGCGCGCATTGCAGTAGCGTTCGTACTCTGTTTTGGTTTTGCCATGGTCAAGTGGGTGCTGGTGGCCTGCCCCACCTCTTCATACACAACAGCGAAGGCACCAGAATGGAGGATATTTGCACTGAGTGAGGGCAGCGCTGGGTTCTGGTGACAACGTCCTAGCTGCCAGTCCCCCCTCTCTAGATGATGCGGTGGTGCTGCCTGAGCTCCTGTGCTCTGACACAACTCCTGTCGGTCTGCCTGATCCCATGGTGCTCGGTTCTGTGTCCTGTCACCTGCCTGGGCAAAGTCTGAAGTTTCAGCGCCAGCCCAGTTTTTTTATGGAAATCCCCTTCGCAGTCAGAGAGCACCAGCGGAGAACAGAACTCACAGCCGACTTATCAGACAACACTACAAACCAGCTCGATGTGTTCCATCTCTTGGTCGGCTGGGATTCAACGTTTTCTGTGACGCGAGTTGATAGGATGGTTAAGAAGGTGTCTGCTGTGTGGCCAGCATTAGTCAGGAGGGGTTGAGCTTAAGTAATGTTGCAGCTCTATAAAAATCCTGCTTAGCACCACAGTTGGTGTACTGTGTTCAGTTCTGGTCACCTTATTATCGGAAGGGTGTGGAAGCTTTAGAGAAGTTGCAGAGGAGATTTAGATTGATTCCAGAGATGAGGGGTGCTAGACTATGAGGAGAGATTGAGTCGCCTGGGACTGTAATCACTGGAATTCAGAAGGATGAGAGATCTTATAGAAACATAAAATTATGAAAGGGATAGATAAGAGAGAGGCAAGAAAATTGTTTCCACTGATGGGTGAGGCTAGAACTAGGGGACATAGCCTCAAGATTTGGGGGAGTAGGTTTAGGGTGGAGATGAGGAGGAACTGCTTTTCCCAGAGGGTGGTGAATCTGTGGAATTCTCTGCCCAATGAAGCAGTGGAGGCTACCTCAGTAAATATATTTAAGACAAGGTTGGATAGATTTTTGCATCGTAGGGAAACTAAGGGTTATAGGGGAAAGGCAGGTAGGTGGAGATGAGTCCGTGGCCAGATCAGCCATGATCTTACTGAATGGTGGAGCGGGCTCGATTGGCCAGATGTCCCACTCCTGCTCCTATTTCTTAAATTCTTATGTTCTTATCACATGGATGAAAGAAAAATACAGGACTCTCTGGCGTTGAAGGGTTAAATTGATCTTGGAGTAGGTTCGAGGGTTGGCACAATATAGTGTGCCAAATGGCCTATATTGTTCTATGTTCTATGTCAGTGAGACCATATCACTGATCAAGGAATGCCACTAATTGTCTTGGCAGCTGAACAAAGGACGTCTGTTGGATTAAAAGCCTTGTAAAGTCTTCACTTGTGATTTGCATTTGGGGGGGGGTGCAGGAACATAATATTGTAACACATTGCATCAATGGCAAATGAAGGAATGCAGTTTCATGACGTAATGTGAGCTCGTTTAGGATGGCGCAGAAGAAGAAGAAGAAGAAGAAGAAAGCCCTGAACTCTGAGTGGAGTCATCGGGACGCTGTCATGACAGCGTTTTTTTAGCAGGCTTTCTTATTTTTACAAGGCTGAGTTGCTAGCTCGACGCTCAACCCAGCACGGATGGAAAACGTGCAAGGGAGCCTGCTGGATTCGAACTCTAGAGCCTTCGCTCCAAAGTCCGGCACTGATGCCACTACACCACCAACCGGCTATTAGGATGGTGTAGGGACACAGTAATTCACACACTGCTCCCAGGTGCTGGGTTCAGTTCTGACCCTGGACACTGTCTGTGTGGAACCTGCATGTCCCCCCTCTGGGACCTCGTGGTTTTTCTTCTGGGTGCTCTGGTCTCCTTCCACATCCCAAAACACATGCAACTTGGTGAGTTATTTGACCACTGTAAAATGCCGCTGAGTGTAGTTAGGTAGCAAAGGAATGAGAAGGGGTATTTGGAAATGAATAAATTACAAGCGTACAGAGAAATAAGGAGGGGAAGTGAGACTAATGGGAGCTAATATGGACCAAGAGAATGGAATGGTCTCGTGTTGAGGTACGTTAGCTTCCAGTTTAAAAAATCCATTCCCTTTTAAGTTCAGGTGTTTGGTACGATTCACTTGAAAGGTTTCATAGATTTGTGCTCAAAATCACGTCACAGAAAATACATCCAGGTTTGGGGCATTCACCTTGTTCACATACTTGTTCTTTGTCGTCTTCAGCCCATCACCACTGCTGGGGCATAGGCCACTGACAGCGGCTCGCCAGGGGCTTCTGTCTTGGGCCGATAGAAGGCTGATCGGCCCTATGTTTTCCACTTTCACCACCTGACTTCAGACTTCTTCTAGGTGAAGATCCTTCCTCTCCCAGGGATGAGGACTTTGGAGCTTCTGTTGGCGTTTCTGTAGCTCTGGGTTTTTTTACGGGATGGGGTTACTAGGCCCCAAGCCCAACCCTCCTTTTGCATCTAAGCTTGGGACCATCCATGATGGAGTTGCTCGTACATATGCCAATAAACTCGACTATATGTCCACGGAGGTTGGGTGGGACTACAACCAGCGGTCATGGGTTAAGGGTGAAAGGTGATAAAGTTAAGAGAAACATGAGGGTAAACTCCTTCACTCAGAGGATTGTGAGGGTGTGGAACGAGCTGCCAGCACAAGTAGTGCATGCAAGCTCAATTTCAACATTTAAGAGAAATGTTTGGATAGGTGCATGGATGGTGGGGGTATGGAGGGCTATGGTCAATGGGAGTAGGCAGCTTAAATGATTTGGCATGGACTAGTTGGGCCGAATGGCTAGTTTCTGTGCTGTGCTTTACTATGACTCTATGACTGTCTCTTCCTTTTTAATGCATAAAACTGACAGGAACTACATCTCCCAACAACCTTTGCAGCTGCTGTGCAAAGGATGCTGGATGGTGCAGTCCTTAACTACCCTGAAAGCAATGGAAGCGAGGTAGTGGATCTTCCCTTCCCATCTGCGTTTGTAGGACACTGGAAGTTGTAGTCCCATATTCCAGCCTGCGAGTAATTATTGCTGAAAGTTACAGTCAGAATCAGAATTAGGTTTATTATCACTGGCATATGTCATGAAACTTGTTGTTTTGTGGTACAGTACAGTGCAAGATATAAAAATTACTATATATTACTATAAATGAATGATTAAATATTGCTATCGCCTGCTCCAGCTGCAGTGATATCTGGCTTCGTATCTTTTGTAAAACTTCAGTTCTGAATGCTATTTGCTTACTTTTATTGTTTGCGCGGTTTATTTTCTCTGCTTGGGTGTTTGACAGTTTTTTTTAATGGGTTCTTTTGAGTTTCTTTGTTCTGGGGCTGCCTGTGAGGAGGTGAATTTCAAGGTTGTATAAAGTATACATCCTTTTGGTAGTAAATGTACTTTCAACTTTGAAATAAATCGAGGAAAAGAGGACCTGGCTGCATTGAAAATCTTTGGGAATAGATTTGTTTCAAATTTGCCAATCTTTGAGAAAGGCTGGGAATGCCTGTTAGTGACATTTACGATCATCTTTAGCTGATTATCACTCTAGACAGGCATAGCTGCCTTTTAGTGTTGGAAACAGAACTTGTAATGTAATTGAGTCTAAGAAATCTTCCTGGTTCATCTACCTGCAGTATATTTCCTCATTCAGTTTCCGTTCCTTGTATCCAGGTGCTCTGGTGTTCTCCCACGTCCCACACACGCTTGGGCTGTTAGGTTGGAAATAGAGAGAAAACTGCACATGCTGGAAATGTGGCGTAAAAACAAAACATCAGAGAAACTTATTTCTGTCCACCTTGTCTCTGTCCTTTCTCCCCTGGTCCTTTGACGTATCTGATGCCCTTAACACTTCAATTGCAATTTGCTTTCACGTCCTAAAGATGTGCTGGGTCCTATAAATTGTCCTTTAATGTGAGATAATAGTTATAATTATTAAGGTTGTTATAGCTGGGTGTGGTAATGGGGATAATCTCCCACTACCTATTAAATGCTCCCAATAGCCTCTGACAACCAAGTCCAGCTCCTGGCCTTCACATGTGGCTCAGCTACTAAGCCCAGCGGAACTGTTTCTACTGACAGGAGAAGGGGCAGAGTTGGATTACTGGCACCTTAAAACCAGTCACTTTGGGCAGATGGGGCTCATCAACTGTAGTTAGCAGCTCATCTAGGAGAAGGAAAACTCTGATCTCAAACCTCCGCTGCCTTGCGTCAACACCTGCTCATGGGGAAGGCTTCGGGAGTAAACCCCGAGGGAAAAGTCTGGAGCTGGAGTCCCTAAGGCAGTCCTACGTTGAGTTCAAAGCAGATTGGCAACTCCTGCAATGCTGCTGGTGCCAAACTGTATCGGTCTCTGCCATTCCTCATTCCTTTGGGTTCATCAGCTGCGTGGAGATGGGGAGCTTGCTACATGGGCAACACTGTGCTCTCCATATTGTACTGCCCTGACTTGAAGCAATAGACTGCTAGAAGCAATATCCATGGTCAACTCTGACCGACAGAGGCCTCAATAGTAGAAAGAATTAAAGGGAAGTTGATGGATGTGTGGGGTAGAGAATATACTGTGGACGTACAAGAGAATAAGGATGAGGGTGGATGGGACTAACAGGATTGATTGCTCACAGAGAGCTGGCATGGACCTGATGGGCCCAATAGCCTCCTGCATTGTTGGAAGTCGAAGATCTGGAGCAAGGACAATAGTCTTGAGCTTTTCTCTAAGGGGGTTGTCAACGATGGGCCGAACGTCCTCCTTCATGCACATTGATCTGTCTGGTATCTCTACAATCAATATTATGGCAGATGAATCTTTAAATTTTATTGAGATACAGTGTAGAATAAGCCCTTCTGGCTCTCCGAGCGGCACCACCCAGAAATCCCCTGATCACAGGGCAATTTACAATGACCAATTAATCTACCAGCCAGTACATCTTTGCACTGTGAGAGGAAACCAGAGCACCCGGAGGAAACCCACGCAGTCATGGAGAGAATGTACAAACTCCCTAAAGGCAGCGGCAGGAATTGAACCCGGTATGCCTGCACTGTAAATCTTACTGGTTCTGAATGAACATTAATGTTGTTAAAAGAAAATATTGAGATGTAATAGATAATTAGTCTGAATTTCCCCAGCTTTTCTCTCAGCTAGTGTGTGGTCCCTTTCTGTCAGTCATTTCTTGACCACAGTTACTCAGGAGATCTGTAAGCTTATCAGTGCCTGCAGTTCTATCTAGGCAATTCTTGCCTCTCAGCAGTGCCGGTTTTTACTGAAGGCCCCAGGACTGCGGGCTATCAGAGGGCACTTTTAACACCTCCTATCTGTTTCATTTCTGACTGCTCTAAGCTGCCCCCTCCCAAGTCTGACTGTCTTCAGGTCAGCCAGGGGGTCTGAGAATGCAACACAGCTCCTGATTTCCATTCCAGGTGCTGCGGTGACCTGGGAAGTGATGCCAGAAATGTCAGTGGAAGCAGATACAACAGTAACTTCCTCAAAGGCACAAGAGATCGCAAATACTGGTATCTGGAGCAACACACAAATAGCAGGAGAAACTCAGTAGATCTATGGAGGAAAATCAACAGTTGATGTTTCAGGCTGAGACCCTACATCATGATTCAAGATGAAGGGTCTCAACCCAAAATGTCGACTGTCTGTTTCCCTTCATAGATGCTGTCTGACCTGCTGAGTAGGTAAAAACTTCTAAATGTCTGTGCACTGTAATGAAAAAGAAGGGGAAGTGGAACTACACAGGCATTATATTGAGCCAGCATAGACCTAGTTTGTCAAATGTCAGTCCAAGTTCCATTTCCATTATAACAAGCAAGATCAATGACAACGTCAACCTCCCAAGCTTTCAATAATACACATCACAATTTTAATTAGATTGTGTATTAATTTCTCAGTTATTTAAAATCAATAAGAATTTAAGCAATTCAACAATGATAATTTCTTTTTTTTTCAAGCTCAGTTCAAACCTGTAAATTTGAGAGCCCAATATAACACAAATAGCCAAAATTTCACTGTGGCATGAATAGAAGTTCGTTCTTCATAGCAATTAGTTGCGTATTTCCCAAAACCACTTTTTAATTTAGACCGTTATGTCAAACAAAAATACAGTGCAGTAGAGGGATAATTATTATAATCAACATGTAAACCATATGTTTCTATTTCTTTTTGATCGTTCTTTCAATGTCTTTCCAAACAATTAAATAACTATCAAGTCAAGTATTAGCATTCCTGGCTAAAGGAAAAAGCACATGAGGATTTAGAGGAGGATTGGAGTGCTCACATGGGCAGAGTGTGCTGACTTTCTGCAGCCTGTGTC
Organism: Mobula birostris; assembly: GCF_030028105.1. Taxonomy (NCBI): domain Eukaryota; kingdom Metazoa; phylum Chordata; class Chondrichthyes; order Myliobatiformes; family Myliobatidae; genus Mobula; species Mobula birostris. The sequence goes on along the minus strand of NC_092380.1, from coordinate 15,823,401 downwards.
AATAGCAAGGGATTGCAGTTTCATCTTTCTCGTATTTCTGTCAGTCAGAGATGTATTTGTTCTCCTTTTGTTCCCTTTCCAAGTCTGTGTCTTCATCTGCTTCCTCACTATAGCGGTGAAGCGCACTGAATCCTACCCTTCCTGGCACAGCTTCGGATCCAGCCCCTATTTCCTCCTGAAATGCAGTCTGTCTGTTTACCTCTTAGTCTTTCTGTCTCTTCCTCTGTCCCCCTCGCTCTTTTTCTGCCCTTCCTTTCCTCCCTTCTCCAGTCTCTCTTTTCCTTTCTCTGCTTTCTCTCCACTCTCACCCCCCTCTCTCTCTTCTCTCTCTCTGCTCCTCCCTCTCTTCGCTCCTCCATCTCTTCGCTCCTCCCTCTCTCCGTTCCTCCCTCTCTCCACTCTTCCCTCTTCTCTCTCCTCTTTCTCTTGCTCTCTTCTCTCTTCCCACGCTCGCTCTCTCTTTCCCTATTCTCTTGCTCGCTACTTTGTCTATCCACTCATTTTCTCTCTCTCTCTCTCCATTCTCACTCTTTCCTCTCTCTTTCTCTCTCCCCCCTTTCTCTCTCTTTCCTCCCCCCACTCTCTCACCTTCTCTGTCTCTCCCTCTCTCTTCCCACACTGAGGAAGCTGTTTACATTACTGTCTCCCCTACCCCTCTACTCTGATTTTCATTCAAAGTACTCTGTCTCATTACTAAAAATTCCGCACACTAATCATTTGTAAAAAGAGATGACTTTTGTGTTGCTGACTATTAATAATTTCCCTCATTAAGTCTGTTCCATTTCTCTGCTGGACTGTTACACAGGCCTTCCATGGCCAAAGTTTTGTAAATTCAGCCGTGCTCACTGCCTATGCAATCTTCTGTAAAATAATTCAGATGTAGTGTTCTAATAGTTTCACTGCAATTTGTATGAAAATTGAAGTTGAGATTTTGTAAAGGAAATGTGATTTCTGAATCCAATAACATCACTCCAGAGCTTCAACTGGGGACTTTGGTTGTGGGTGAGTCCACATGGTTCTGGGCATGCATCCCACTGGGGACACTCACAACATCAGTGCTTCAATAACACCGGGAACCTGACTCAGAAAGATGGTTTATGTCTTTGGTCCAACCCCTATACTGAACTCCAACACCTTCTCATGCATACACTCTCACTCTTTCTCTCTCTTTCTCTCTCTCTCTCTCTCTCTCTCTCTCTCTCTCTCTCTCTCTCCCCCTCTCTCTCCTTCTCTCCCTCTCTCCCTCTCTCCCTCTCTCCCTCTCCCCCTCTCCCCCTCTCCTCCTCTCCCCCTCTCCCCCTCTCCCCCTCTCCCCCTCTCCCCCTCTCCCCCTCTCCCCCTCTCTCCCTCTCTCTCCTCCTCTCTCCTCCCCTCTCACCCCTCTCCTCCTCTCTCCCTCTCTCCCCCTCTCCCTCTCCCTCTCCCCCCCTCTCCCTCTCCCTCTCCCTCTATATGTGGGATATGAATATCCTGGACCAGGGACTGCTACATTGGAAAGTGCATTGAGCATGTTTCCATGGTGAAACTGTACACTGCCAGGGCAAGCCAGAAACCATAGCTGACTACAGAAGTCCGTGTATTTCTTAGTCATTGGGAACAGGACGACTCTACGGTCAGCTACAGCCGTGCTCTCCCATGCCATCAGAAAGGCAAAGTGTGAGCACGCACAGAAAAACCACAGCCACCTTTGGGACTCCAGGGACACGTGGCAGATGTGGTAAAGATGTACAAATCATAACCACGCAATGTTCCCTTTTTTTTACAGCTGTGCAGATCAACCATTGCTCTGAGCAGCAAATTTTTAAACAGCCTGTAAAACATTATATAAAAGAAAATCCCGGCTGCGTGGCAACAAAGGCTACGTGCGTGTGAGCATTGCAGTAACTGCGCAGCCACGCACCCGCGCAGCTCAGAAGGGACATCGGGCCCACGCCTTGTGTTTAAGTCACAAGTTCACAGTTGAAGTGACTGTTGGTGTATTGCACAAGGGCCACTTAATGCACTAAATTGGGGATACTGTGCTCCGTGCAGACTGATAATTTGTGCGCCTTCTTGCTGCGTTTTATGGAACTTGAGGATTAGTAGCTAAAGAGAACAGGGAAGGGTTTGTCCAGAAATGAAACAAGGGTGCTCCGAAACATGTTGTGTGTGGGACTAGAACCAAGTCCGTCAGCATCTGCGAGGCTATTTTTATACCCATATAGTTGGATTCCCACACCGATCCTGAAACTCAAGCAAGGGTCATCTCTTAAGGGCGCACTCCCTATGGCAACAGTCTGCCACAGAATGAGGCGGAGACAGCTCCTTTGCTCATTCAGAAGGACGTGTCAGGAGGGAGAGCCTGTGTGCCAAGGGGGAAGAGTCTGGAGGAAGGTGGCTACAGTCACCTCCTCCAGGATTAACAGTCCCGTACAGGAGGGAAATGTGCCCTTGAGCTATGTCAGAGCACTCCACACCCATTCCCGGCTGCTGTGATGGGATTTCTCACAGGAAATGACTATAAGATGACATCCTGATCATTCCAACACGATGCCATCATGAGGAAGTTGAGAGATGTTGAGGCATGCCACGAAGTTACTACAGCCAGGATGCATTCGTTCACAGAATCAGTGCTGCAGGATGGGAGAGGGATTTGTGAATCATCTGGATTCCCCATCTGATTATTGATGAGCCATGTTTGTGTTTCAACTGAGTGTGCAGAGGTACTCGATTTGCATTGGGAATTATGATTTTGCCACCTTAAACCTCTCTTGAAGAAAGAGACCTTCGCACTCGGTCCTCTGCTTAGCTGGATGCCGGCCAGGGATATTCCCTCAGTAGCTGTCCTCCTCCTGCTCCTCTCTGAGTCTCCTCACTGCTCTTCGTCTGGCACGGGTGCAGTGATTGTTGCTGGAACTTGCAGGAAATCGCCAGCCCTCACTGGTCCCAGGTTACTATAGAGGTCCCTAACCGTCCTGCAGCCCAGTTCTGACCAGAACGGTGCTTGCGGTAGTGGAGAGCTGAAGGCAGTGTCTTTACTGAGGAGCAAGTATTTCAGTAGCTAACTGCAGGAGATGGCACTTCTTATCAGTTTAATCACTGTGGTTGGTTCTTCTGCACTTCTGAAGAAGCCCGTTTAGGTTTTCATCTGTCACCAGAAGGGTTCTTTAAACTCTCTGGAGATGCTTTAATGGTGACCATCTTCGGGAAGATAAGGCAAATCTGATTTCAGTAACTACCGACATTTTTTTTTAAACTGCTGGTGGAACTCAGCAGGTCAGGCAAGATCCGAGCATTGACAATCCCTCCAGGGATGCTACTTGACCCACTGTGTTCCTCCAGCAGATTGTTGCTTGCTCCAGATTTCCAGCATCTGCAGTCCCTTGTGCCTTGAGGAACTAACGTTGCTGCCACAGAGAAGGACCTTCTCGTTGGCCTCCTCCCGGCAGCTGAAGAGCAGCTCTTGAATTGTAGTGACATGATATTCGCTGTCTGATGACTCCAAGCGGGGTGGAGATACCAAAGGAGGGGCAGGGCGCCTCTTCCCTCCGCTAGCCTACAGCTCACCCTTGGGCAAGGTGTACCCCCCCCCCCCCCCGATCAGGAACACGTGAAGCACGAGAGCAAATGGCCGTATGAGCAGCTGCTGCACATCTCAGTCCTGGTTATTTGACCACTGACGCCAGGCGGACAACCTCTGAAGAGTATTGATAATGGCTGGGGCTGCCAGCCCTGTAAAGACACTGCCCAGAAGAAGGCAATGGCAAACCACTTCTGTAAAAACATTTGCCAAGAACAATCTTGGTCATGATCGCCCACGTCAGACGAGGTGGCACATAATCAACGAACGAACAGTGATTTCAAGAGAAGTACAGGGAGCAGCACACACCATCAGAGCCCTTTCTTATCTTACTAAAGCCTCTGACCCTGTCAACTGAGATCAATTGTGGAATACCCTCCTCAAGTTTACCTCCTGTAGGAACTCATCCCTGTTCTACATCAGCTTAACAGGGGTATGCAGGCAAAGGTTTCAATGGAAAAGGTCCATCATAGACCTAGTCTCAGTGCACAGCGATGTCAAGTCAGCTGTGTCATTGTTCCAGTACTTCCCTCGATTTTACACAACACTGCACCTCGGCTCCAACAAATTTCCCCCTAGGATGGAGCTTAGCTACATGTCTAGTGAGAAACTCATTCACGAAAGCCTAGGAGAGGATGGGCTTTACATTTAACATCTGTACCATCTACCATCGTGCCCTCCAACAATAAAGTTACATAAGAAGACCTTGGAAAATGTAGACTACGTGAATTGAATTGACTTTGTTTCTTACATCCTTTACATACATGAGTAGTAAAAGTCTTCAAGTTTTCCATATATTGATTGGGTCTCCCATACTGTTAGGGGTCTAGATGGTTCAGAGTTTGTAAAATGTGTTCAGGAAAGTTTTCTAAATCAATATCTAGAGGGACCAACTAGAGGGGGTGCAATATTGGATCTCCTGTTAGGAAACGAGTTAGGACAAGTGACAGAAGTCTGTGTAGGGGAGCACTTTGGTTCCAGTGATCATAACACCATTAGTTTCAACTTGATTATGGACAAGGATAGATCTGGTCCTAGGGTTGAGGTTCTTAACTGGAAGAAGGCCAAATTTGAAGAAATGAGTAAAGATCTAAAAAGCGTGGATTGGGACAGGTTGTTCTCTGGCATGGATGTGATCGGTAGGTGGGAAGCCTTCAAAGCAGAAATTTTGAGAGTGCAGAATTTGTATGTTCCTGTCAGGATTAAAGGCAAGGTGAATAGGAATAAGGAACCTTGGTTCTCAAGGGATATTGCAACTCTGATAAAGAAGAAGAGGGAGTTGTATGACATGTATAGGAAGCAGGGAGTAATAAGGTGCTTGAGGAGTATAAGAAGTGCAAGAAAATACGTAAGAAAGAAATCAGGAGGGCTAAAAGAAGACATGAAGTTGCCTTGGCTGTCAAAGTGAAGGATAATCCAAAGAGCTTTTACAAATATATTAAGAGCAAAAGGATTGTAAGGGATAAAATTGGTCCTCTTGAAGATCAAAGTGGTCGGCTATGTGCGGAACCAAAGGAAATGGGGGAGATCTTAAATAGGTTTTTTGCGTCTGTGTTTACTAAGGAAACTGGCATGAAGTCTATGGAATTAAGGGAAACAAGTAGTGAGATCATGGAAACTGTACAGATCGAAAAGGAGGAGGTCCTTGCTGTCTTGAGGAAAATTAAAGTGGATAAATCCCCGGGACCTGACAAGGTGTTCCCTTGGACCTTGAAGGAGACTAGTGTTGAAATTGCGGGGGCCCTGGCTGAAATATTTAAAATGTCGCTGTCTACAGGTGAGGTGCCGGAGGATTGGAGAGTGGCTCATGTTGTTCCGTTGTTTAAAAAAGGATCGAAAAGTAATCCGGGAAATTATAGGCCAGTAAGTTTAACGTCGGTAGTAGGTAAGTTATTGGAGGGAGTACTAAGAGACAGAATCTACAAGCATTTGGATAGACTGGGACTTATTAGGGAGAGTCAACATGGCTTTGTGCGTGGTAGGTCATGTTTGACCAATCTATTGGAGTTTTTCGAGGAGGTTACCAGGAAAGTGGATGAAGGGAATGCAGTGGATATTGTCTACATGGACTTCAGTAAGGCCTTTGACAAGGTCCCGCATGGGAGGTTAGTTAGGAAAATTCAGTCGCTAGGTATACATGGAGAGGTGGTAAATTGGATTAGACATTGGCTCGATGGAAGAAGCCAGAGAGTGGTGGTAGAGAATTGCTTCTCTGAGTGGAGGCCTGTGACTAGTGGTGTGCCACAGGGATCAGTGCTGGGTCCATTGTTATTTGTCATTTATATCAATGATCTGGATGATAATGTGGTAAATTGGATCAGCAAGTTTGCTGATGATACAAAGATTGGAGGTGTAGTAGACAGTGAGGAAGGTTTTCAGAGCCTGCAGAGGGACTTGGACAGCTGGAAAAATGGGCTAAAAAATGGCAGATGGAGTTTAATACTGACAAGTCTGAGGTATTGCACGTTGGAAGGACAAACCAACGTAGGACATACAGGGTTAATGATAAGGCACTGAGGAGTGCAGTGGAACAGAGGGATCTGGGAATACAGATACAAAATTCCCTAAAAGTGGCGTCACTGGTAGATAGGGTCGTAAAGAGAGCTTTTGGTACATTGGCCTTTATTAATTGAAGTATTGAGTATAAGAGCTGTAATGTTATGATGAGGTTGTATAAGGCATTGGTGAGGCCGAATCTGGAGTATTGTGTTCAGTTTTGGTCACCAAATTACAGGAAGGATATAAATAAGGTTGAAAGAGTGCAGAGAAGGTTTACAAGGATGTTGCCAGGACTTGAGAAACTCGGTTACAGAGAAAGGTTGAATAGGTTGGGACTTTATTCCCTGGAGCGTAGAAGAATGAGGGGAGATTTGATAGAGGTATATAAAATTATGATGGGTGTAGATAGAGTGAATGCAAGCAGGGTTTTTCCACTGAGGCAAGGGGAGAAAAAAACCAGAGGACATGGGTTTAGGGTGAGGGGGGAAAAATTTAAAGGGAACATTAGAGGGGGCTTCTTCACACAGAGAGTGGTGGGAGTATGGAATGAGCTGCCAGACGAGGTGGTAAATGCGGGTTCTTTTTTAACATTTAAGAATAAATTGGACAGATACATGGATGGGAGGTGTATGGAGGGATATGGTCCGTGTGCAGGTCAGTGGGACTAGGCAGAAAATAGTTCGGCACAGCCAAGAAGGGCCAAAAGGCCTGTTTCTGTGCTGTAGTTTCTATGGTTTCTATGGTAAGTTATGTCTCCGTCTGAATGTGCTATGTGCAAATTACAATAATTTGTAATAAATAGTATGTTCAGTAAGATGTACAACAGAACGATCAATATGTTGTAGGAATACAATTGTGTCTGCATGAATAAATCAGTTTGACGGCCTGATGGAAGAAGCTGTCCGGGAGCCTGTTGGTCCTGACTTTAATGCTGCAGTATCGTTTCCCGGATGGTAGCAGCTGGAACAGTTTGTGGTTGGGGTGACTTGGGTCCTCTTCGGGCCCTTTTTACACACCTGTCACCGTAAGTGTCCGAATAGTGGGAAGTTCACATCCACAGATGTGCTGGGCTGTCTGCACCACTCTCTGCAGAGCCCTGTGATTGAGAGAAGTTCAGTTCCCAAACCAGGCAGTGATATAGCCAGTCAGGATGCTCTCAGTTGTGATCCTGCAGAAAGTCCTTAGGATTTGGGGACTCATGCCGAACTTCCTCAACCATCTGAGGTGAATTTTGGGATTCAGTGATGACAAACATTGATGTTGAAGCTCACTGTGTTTGGACTTTTGAAGGTGTTTGATTAGCCTGCAGGTAGTTCTGAAGCTGGTGGTCAGACCTAATGTCAGCAGGGTGTCTCTATGGTTGAGAACATTTCAAATGTACTTCATTAGTTTGAAAGTGCAATGGAAAGTCATGAAAATCAAAATAAAAGTACATGTCCTTCTCTTTCTTGAACTCAGTTGCTTATTTTAATTGGAATGACTTTCTCCTAATTGAAATTGAGCTGACTGGTCTGTGGTTTTATGCATATTCTTTTCAGTTGCAGTTTCTCAATTCCAAGGCACAGAATTCGAGCCCTGGGAAGATATGACTAACATATCTGGAATTACTCCACCTATTTCTTTCATGCAGAAGAGGCAATAATATCCTTGAAGGTTAACTATTTTTGCTCTGTGCTCTCTTCTATTACGTCCTTTACTGATATTTCTCAAAAAACTGTATATTTTCATAAAGTTTGCATATATATATAGTACAGTGTCCTCATGTTGCCATTCACATTACAAATCATATCTTTGCATTTGCATACAGAATTTACATTATATCTGCAAGGGTGTGGATGTGTTTGTGTCCATCTGGAGGCATGTGTGTGTCCATGTATCTGTCTGTGCACCAAGAGTGTCCTGTGTTTGTGCATGGGTTAAACTTCCTTTTGGACTGTTTGCCATTTGACCAGGATCTTGCTCAGACGAGGTCAGAAAATTCACACACATTCATGTGGGAATGTATCCACTATCTGGAACTAGGGTGGAAGAGTGTCATCCTGAGGGACTGTCAGAAAAAGTTTATATCCATTACTAGTTTTGTTAATGCTTAGTACATCCTTTACATCCCTTTGATTTATTCATCCAGTCGAGTGGGTCTCTGCTTTTCTTCACATTAGTGTAAACTCGTTCTTTTGGCAATCAGTGTAAAATGCAGTGGGATGTTTGAGAACTGCGGGTGGTACTAAATGACTCTAAGTTTGTTCCTTTGCAATTTATTTCAAGATTCAAGATGGTTTAATGTCATTTCCAGTGTACAAGTGTAAAGGAGAACAAAATAATTGTGACTCTGGAATAGAGCACAATAACACAATGAGATAAAGAGCACAATAATAAAAAACACAATAAATATGAATACACAAGATAACAAAGGTAACACACACACACATAGATGACGGATTATATGTGCATAAAGCGACACTAGGTACAGGAATCTGTACTTAAGGTGAATCTAACAGGAAGTGATAGAAGTGGTGGTGGTGGAGTGGGCTAGTGGGTGGATCAGCTTTATTGCTTGTGGAATATAGCAGGGGAATTATATGGAATGTACATAACTGCATGTGATTGTATAGTGATGGACATACTTGTGGATTGACTGAACATCCCCTGTGCCTAGGATTTCTGACCTACCCCTATTTGTAGTCTTGATCCATTGTTGTGAAGTGAACGGGGGGTGGGGGGGGGAGGGTTTTTGCGCACACCCATTCGGGATGCCTTGGGTCTTTGTGTGCCGAGGAGTTCTACAGCCTAGGCGTGGGTGGTGTGTGTGCATTGTCTCCATTCATAATGTTCTTGGCATGGAGCAGTATTGTGACTCTGACCCCTGTCCTCAACAGCACCTCATTTTCTGGCCTAACATTTCATCCTGAATATTTTGTCAAACTCGGGTAAGGTTTGATTGAAGTTAACCATCTGACATTTTCGAGAAAATAACCCTTTATGTAATTCGTCATCATGTTTGACCCCAAGAGTGCAGCAATTATTCCTATTTGCATGCCCTCTGGGGATAATGTATTCTCACTGACGTGGATGTTCAGAATTACAAATGCTCCTTGTAAGACCATAGAGATAAGAGTAGAATGAGGCCATTTGGCCCATTGAGCCTGCTCCACCATGGCTGATTTATTATCCTTCAACCCCATTTTCTTGCCTTCGCCCCATAATCTTTGACCCCCCCCCTTACTAGTCAAGAACCTATCAACCTCTGCTTTAAGTATACCCAATGACTGGCCACCATAGCCATCTGTGGCAATGAATGCCACCGATTCATCCCCCCCCACCACCCCCTTTAGCTAAAGAAATTCCTCCTCATCTCTGTTCTAGTATTCTGAGGCTGTGCCCTCTGGTCCTAGACTCCCCTCACTATATGAAAACCATCTTCTCCACGTCCACTCTATCCAGCCCTTCCAATATTTGAGAATATATGTTGGGTCTTTCATTCCCGTGATCATTCTTGTGAACCTCCTCTGGACCGTCTCCTTTTAGATAAGGGACTTAAGGCAGCCCACAATACCCTAAGTGCAGTCTGATCAATGCCTTGTAAAGCCTGTAACTTAGATTAGCTTTGATTCAACTTTATTGTTGTTGTGCCGCATACAGATATGAAGCCAGTGAAATGCAGTTAGCATCTGACCAGAACTTCTTGCACAATATCTTATCTCCTTGGACCCCAGTCCACCAAATTTAAAAGCTAACATTCTGTTTATATTTTGATTATTTGCTGTGCCTGCTATCATTTTTCTAGCAGTCCATAACTCAGAGAAGCCCAGGTCTCTCTCGGTCACCAGGTTTTTCACCTTTAAGTAATGGTTCAATCCTTTTGGCAAGATGTTTCGTGTCAAGATCCAATTGCCATACATTGGCTTATTGTCCAAATCCGGCCTCCACTATCCTTCCTCCACTATCAACTCTGCTCTTAAATGCATCTCCCCCATTTCACATACATCTGCTCTCACTCCATCCTCCCGCCACCCCACTAGGAATAGGGTTCCCCTGGTCCTCACCTACCACCCCACCAGCCTCCGGGTCCAACATATTATTCTCCGTAACTTCTGCCACCTCCAACGGGATCCCACCACTAAGCACATCTTTCCCTCCCCCCCCCCCCTGCATTCCGCAGGGATCGCTCCCTACACAACTCCCTTGTCCATTCATCCCCCCCATCCCTCCCCACTGATCTCCCTCCTGGCACTTATCCGTGTAAGCGGAACAAGTGCAACACATGCCCTTACACTTCCTCCCTTATCACCATTCAGGGCGCCAAACAGTCCTTCCAGGTGAGGCAACACTTCACCTGTGAGTCGACTGGGGTGATATACTGCATCCGGTGCTCCCGATGTGGCCTTTTATATATTGGCGTGACCCAACGCAGACTGGGAGACCGCTTTGCTGAACATCTACGCTCTGTCCGCCAGAGAAAGCAGGATCTCCCAGTGGCCACACATTTTAATTCCACATCCCATTCCCATTCTGACATGTCTATCCACGGCCTCCTCTACTGTAAAGATGAAGCCACACTCAGGTTGGAGGAACAACACCTTATATTCCGTCTGGGTAGCCTCCAACCTGATGGCGTGAACATCGACTTCTCTAACTTCCGCTAAGGCCCCACCTCCCCCTCGTACCCCATCTGTTACTTATTTTTATGCACACATTCTTTCTCTCACTCTCTTTTTTCTCCCTCTGTCCCTCTGAATATACCTCTTGCCCATCCGCTGGGTCCCCCCCCCTTGTCTTTCTTCCCGGACCTCCTGTCCCATGATCCTCTCGTATCCCCTTTTGCCTATCACCTGTCCAGCTCTTGGCTCCATCCCTCCCCCTCCTGTCTTCTCCTATCATTTTGGATCTCCCCCTCCCCCTCCAACTTTCAAATCCCTTACTCACTCTTCCTTCAGTTAGTCCTGACAAAGCGTCTCGGCCTGAAACGTCAACTGCACCTCTTCCTACAGATGCTGCTTGGCCTGCTGCGTTCACCAGCAACTTTGATGTGTGTTGCATGGAGAAATGGTCATTGGTTTATTGTTATCACCACCTGTACCAAGATGTTGTGGAAAACTTTTGTTTGCATGCCATCCAGGCAGATCATTCCATACGTACAGTGAGATGGTACAAAAGGAATATAGTACACTTGGGTTCTTCAAGGCGAAGACATGATGAGGCTTGGGTTCTTCGAGGTGAGGACATGACGAGGCTTGGGTTCTTCGAGCCAGAGACTGGGTAAGGACCCAGAACCTGGGTCTTGACTCGGGCTCGGACTCCGGAACTAGGCGAAGACATGACATGGTCTTGGGAGACAGGAACCTTGGAGCCTTGGACGAGGACTGGACGCTCGGAGCCTTGGTCTCGAGCAAGGGAACACGGAGCCTAGGACTTGAGAGACAGGAACGCAGAACACAGAGCCTTGGCCTTGAGAGACAGGAACGCAGAACACAGAGCCAGGACCCCTCCTAGGGAGCAGGACATAGGGCCGGGACTCATACACAGAACGCGAAGAGACCGATCTCCACTCAAGGTAGTGGCAAATGGCTGGACCTACCCAGCAAAGGCGTGGACCCAGAGATGGTTCTCAACACAAGGTAGCGGCAAACAGCCAGACCTACCTAGCGAAGGCATGGACACAGAGACAGTTCCCAACTCAAGATAGCAGCAAACGGCTGGACCTACCTAGCAAAGGCAAGGACACAAAGAGATGGTTCCTTTTGTAGACATGGCAAGGCCCCGATCTTGCCCTGGTGGTTGAACCTGACAGCATTACAGGAAAGGACATAGGCAAAGGTAGCAGGCGAGGCTTCAGAAAGAAGTGGGGGGGATTCAGACAAGGGGTTTTGACAGGAACAATCCAGCAGCCAAGCCCTGGTCTCCAGAGGTATTTATGTGTCTGCCCAAATGAGAATCATGTGCCTCAATTAGAGCACCCAACAGAACAGTGAAAAACCGGAAAACCTGGAATACGGGTTGATGGACCGGACCGTGAACCGGAATGCAGACTTCACGGACTGGACCATGACAGTTAGAGGCTTTTAAGAAATAGGCACACGGATATAAGGAAGGAGGAGGGGTTAGTGTTTGGGTGTTTTTGATTTGCTTTTTGGCTGGTTTGGTGCCACATTTTAGGCCGAATGGCCTGTTCCTGTGCTGTACCATTCCACGTTGTAGGTACAGAGAAAACACAGTGCAGGCAGACAAGTGCAAGAGCCACGATGAGGTAGAGTGAGAGATCGAGAGTTCATACTTATGTGGTACAAGAGGTCAGTTCAAGAATTTTATAATGGCAGGATAGAAGCTGTGCTATGTACTTTCTGGCTTTTGTGCCTTCTGTCCGATGGAAGGGAAGAGAAGAGGGAATGACTGGGGGAGACGGGTCCTTGATCACAAACATGAGGACATCTGCAGATGATGGAAATCCAAGGCAAAACACACAAAGTGCTGTAGCAACGCTGCAGGTCAGGCACCACCTATGGAAATGAATGAACAGACAACGTTTCAGGCCGAGACCCTTCATCAGGAATGGAAGAAAGGATGAGAAGTCCTTGATCATGTTGGCTGCTTTCTGGAGGTGTCGGGAAGCGTAGGCAGAGTTAATTGAAATGGAGGCTGGTTTTTATGACGAACGAATGCGTTTGCAATCTTCTGCGATCTCTTGCAGCCTTGGGCAGAGCTGCTGCCACACTAAGCTGCTCTGGGATGGAATACTTTCTACGATGCAGCTGCAAAAGTTGGTGAGGGTCATCGAGGTCATGCCAAATCATCCTTGCTGGAATAAAAATACCAGTGCATTATGTGTGGATTTGGTCACACTATTGTAGGAAAGACATTGTCAAGTTAGAGAGAGTTGAGAAGTGACTTATGAGGATGCTGCCTTGACTAGAGAGCTTGAGTTAGAGGGAGAAGATGGTGATGCTAGTGAATGAAGGGTGACCCCATAGAAATTTATAAAATCATGAGGGGTATGCGTAAGATGGACAGTCTGAGTCATTTCCCCAGGGTGGGGGAGTCCAAAACTAAAGGGTACAGATACAAGACAAGAAGGAAGAGAGCTGAGAGATAACTTCTTTACATAGAGGACAGTGAGTACCTGGTATGATGTGCCAGAGGAAGTGGCCAAGGCGAGTACAGTTGCAACACTTAAGAGGCATTTGGTTAAATGGGTAAATAGAGGAGAGGGGCTTGGAAGGTGATGGGCTGAATGCTGGGACCTGGGATTACGGCTGGCCAGTTGGGACGAAGGTTCTGTTTCTGTGCTGCATTGCCCTTTGACTCGTTCAGTGCTGAGAACACGCAGCAGGTCAGGCAGCTTCTGTAGAGGAGGGAAACAAGCGTTAACGTTTGCAGAGCTCAAAAGCTCGAACTGTCCTGGTCACCAGTTCCACCTTATCTCCGCACTCCCACCAACTAGCACAGTAACGAACTGAAAGGGCTGGTTCTACCTCTCCAGCACACAGGGCACACGCAGTTGGGTATACACATTTGTAAAACGAAATGTGCAGTTGCCATTCATCCTGTCAAGAGTTAGAAATTTGCCCGGGGGGCAGGTGCGGGTCCGAGAACTGAATGGGCCCTGTGATGGTATCTGCTCAGCACAGAGGGGCTGGAGTTCGTAAACAGCGTTCCCCCCCCCCCGCCTTTTTCTCACACGTGTTCTGACGATTAAGTGCAGATTGCAGGGAACGGAGGGAGATGGATCGTGTCCAGGCAGAAGAGCTTTAGCTTCTTCATTCGGCATCGTTTTTGGCACCGACTTTATGGCCAAAGGACCCGTGCTGTACTGTATTGTTGCACAGTATGTTCTGTATTCTGACGAAAGTGTTCTCACTAGTCGGTTGTGCGAGGGCCTGGGCGTGCAGGTTCAGAGCAATAGATCAATATACTCACGGTGTCGGGGGGCTGTTGTGACCTGGAGTTCATGCCACCAGAGGCGACCAAGGATGGAGGAGAGGGGTGGATTAACGTTGGCGGGTAATTTGTGGAGCTACAGGAAACGAGATGGGCAGTCGGACGCATGGATTGCTTTACAGGGAGCTAGGATGAACTCAACAGGCCGATGGGCCTCCTCTGCTGTTGTAACACGGCAGGTCTTACTAATTTAGTTCTCCCTTCGCCCAAAGCAGCTGCGTCCCTGTTTCCAGCCAGCACGCCCCCCTTCCCTTTCTGTAACATTCATGTAGTGAGTGGTTCCAGTCCAGCCGTTTAGTAGAGAGCCCGTGAATGGCTGGAACGGAGCCCATTTCGGGGGTGGCCTTCCAGCTGTTTCGTTCTCTTGTTCTTTGATCTTACAAAATGTTTCTGAATGCCAGTGCTCTGTATTTGGATTCTTTGAGCCTCTGTACGCTGGCTGTGCTTGGACTCTACTATCTGGGCTACACTGAACGCACATCTGGAGCTGCACAGCCGGCTCCCTGAACCCGGTTGTCGCAACATCTGGAGCCGGCCAGCATGCCAGCGTCAGGCAACGCGGCCCTCTGATTGGAGGAGCGCGGGGTGGGCGGGTTCAGGAAGTGCGGGCTGTTGCTGAGTTCTCCAGTGAAAACAAAACTTCGCCGAGAAGTGAAGTGAAGGGCGGGCGGCGGGACCCGGGGCGGCCGCAGCATGACGGTAACCTTCAACCCGGCTGAGGGGCTTCGTTCCCGGGGGCGCGAGGGGTGGGGGTCGTCTCGATGCGCGCGCCCGGCCGTGCGGACGTAGGGGAAGCGCGCGGCCTGCGCGTCTGCGAGCGGCGGTTGGGTGGGCGCGGCAGCGAGGGGGCGTGGGCGCGCGTTCTCCAGTGTCAACGTGGGCGCGTTTTCCCGATGTTTAGTGTGGGACGCGGGCGCGAGCGCTGGTGCGAGGGGGGGCCGCGGGCGCGCGGGCGCCCACAAGCCCCTCGGGCGCACGCACACGGACACCTGCGCGCAGGTGATGTTGCTTTGGGACCTTCCAGTATTGAAGAGTATAAGTACAGTATAAACAGGGCGGTGAGTTACTCATGGCAGTGGTATCAGCTTCCCTTGTAAGTCTTAAGTAATGATACCCATGTGTGAGTGTGTCTTTTGATTCTCTTACTCTATATTCTGCCTCACTTTCTGTGCACGTTCTCCTTCTCTCGCATTCTTTTTTACTGCTTCACCTTTCATCTTTCTTTTTCGGTTTCTGCCAATTCTTCTCTCTTAATTTTGCTTCCACTCTTTATTTTACAGTATGGCTCTCTCTGTCCTGTCTGTTTCTTTCTCTCTCTCTCTCTCTCTCTCTCTCTCTCTCTCTCTCTCTGTATCTTTCTCTCTCTCTCTCTCTCTCTCTCTCTCTCTTTGTCTCTCTGTTTCTCTTTCTCTTTCTGTTTCTGTCTACTTGGCTGTGGACTGTGACGGTGTAACAGACAGAGCCAAGTGGTTAATTTAAGAGCCTGTGTGCATTCCCATCAGAGGAAGTGTAAGCAGCAGCAGGAATTGTCCCCAGAGGGAGTTCTCGCTTGCCTTTCGATGACCACCTGACATAGAACGTACATCACGATAACGGGCTGATGAGCCTGGCTGGTTCAGGTTGGATTACACTCCAAATGAGGCTCTTCTCGCCCCTCTGTCAGCTTCACCTTGCATTTCTACCTTCTTCTTATCTGGCTTCTCCTTAA
This sequence comes from Mobula birostris, assembly GCF_030028105.1. Taxonomy (NCBI): domain Eukaryota; kingdom Metazoa; phylum Chordata; class Chondrichthyes; order Myliobatiformes; family Myliobatidae; genus Mobula; species Mobula birostris. The sequence goes on along the minus strand of NC_092380.1, from coordinate 15,807,703 downwards.
ATTCACCTTTGCTATTTCTGTCAGTGATGACTCCTGCAACCTCACTGCTCGTTCAGGGCAGATTCAGCTTCCCTGGAATACTGAGGCAAAAGTACAGGACATCCAGAGGAAATCCTCAAAACCTCAGCACAAGGGTTGAGTATTTTATCATCATGCACACAAGTTCAGTGATGTATGATTTTGGTTAAAAACTAGCAGCAGCATCACAGGCTCTTTGTTCACTGTACTGTCGCATCTGCAGGTCAGGCAGCGTCTGTGGAGAGAGGAAGTCCTGGTTTCAGGTTCATGACTCTCCTTCAGAACTGGGGAAATTTGGAGAAAAGCTGGTTTTGAGATGCAGTGGGTGGTAGTGAGGGAACAATAGAGTCAAGGTAGGAGGATTTAAATGATGAAGAGGTGATAGTGGAAAGAGAACTCACAGAACTACCAAAGCCAAAGCAACACACATCAAAGTTGCTGGTGAATGTAGCAGGCCAGGCAGTATCTATAGGAAAAGGTACAGTCGACGTTTCGGGCCGAGACCCTTCGTCAGGATTAACTGAAAGAAGAGATAGTAAGAGATTTGAGAGGGGAATGGGGAGATCCGAAATGATAGGAGAAGACAGGAGGGGGAGGGATGGAGCCAAGAGCTGGAAAGTTGATTGGCAAAAGGGATATGAGAGGATCATGGGACAGGAGGCCTAGGGAGAAAGAAAAGGGGGAGGGGGAAGTCCAGAGGATGGGCAAGGGGTATAGTGAGAGGGAGAAAAAGGAGAGAGAGAAAAAAATTAATAATAATAATAAATACATAAATAATGGATGGGGTATGAAGGGGAGGAGGGGCGTTAACAGAAGTTAGAGAAGTCAGTGTTCATGCCATCAGGTTGGAGGCCAAAGTAATGCCAGATTGGAGCTGTGTGAAGGGGTTACACCCTCCGCCGTCGCCCAGCTTCTTGCTGTGTTCGGAACAGCACCTCACCTTCTGCCTGGGCATGTTTACAGCCTGCCTGACTCAACCGTGACTTCAGCTCTTTCAGCTAATCTGTGCCTCCAACCCTGAGTTCTATTTATTTGGTATTTCTTGGCAATGGGGGGAGGAGGGGTCCGGTGGTGTGTGTTGATTCTGGTCCTTGCCTCAGCAACACGGAAACCTACAGGATTCTGCACAGGCAGGACCAGGTGGATGCAGGGTCAGCGGCTGAAGTGCCCACAAGTGTCGTGTTCCAAAATGCAGGGGCAGAGACAAAATACTTGCAGAAGCTTGAAATTTAAAATAAAAACTGAAAATCCTGCAAATGCACAGCAGGGTCAGGTGAGAGAAACACGGGTAACTTTTGTGATGCGAGGTCACTTGTTTCTCTTTGCACTGTTTCCAGGTGCCTCCAAAGATTATTTTCAAAAACAGCATGGCGATTCAAAAATAAAGTGATAAATTCATGTAAAAGAATAGGGATGTACATTGAAGTAAAGAAAAATGAGTAAATGACTTTGCTTCCCAGCGAAGGGGGCAGGCTTGGATCTGGTTCCACATCTTGTCCACCGGTTCACAACCCAGGCAAGGCGAGTGGTGAAGCGACTGAGTCACGTAGTGCGGAAACAGGCCACTCAGCTCTAGAGCTGCCGTCTGTGCATCTGGAGCCCCCATCTAGCCGTCTGTGTATCTGGAGCTCCCGTATAGCCGTCTGTGCATCTGGAGCCCCCGTCTAGCCGTCTGGTCGACCGATTTTACTTCCCCTATTCACTCATCCTCTGCACTGACCTATTCGTCCTCCCAGCACCTGACGCAAAGCATCCTTTGGTCATTCAGTCTGCCTTGCCCTTCTGTTTGCTCTCTCCCCACCTCCTTGCAATTGGTTCATCGTCAGTTTTTCCCAGGCACTGATCAAAGGTCATCCATTTAAACTCTTGCTTTCTTCCTGTCTGTCTATACCCCCTCTCTGTCTGACCACCGGCTGCTACCCCCCATATGTAGCCCCTCTCTGTCTGTCCCCCTATCTTTGTCTCTCCCCCCCCCCCCCACTGTCTGTCCACCTACTCCCTCCATTTGTTGCACTTTCTATCTTTGGTGTATCGTCTGCCCCTGAGAGCTGTCCAGAGTAGGTGCTCCATGCCATCGACTGGCTTTCCATGGAGATGGCTCCCTAACGAGGCCTGGTTGGAGCTTGCATGGCACTGGGACTGGTGAGCTTTCTTCTTCAGCCCAGCTCCTGGGAGATACTATCCAATGTGTGTGGTTCTAAACAGATAACGTTGGAATCACTCAACAGGTCAGGCAGCATCTATGGAAGTTTAGTTCTGACTGTGAGCCTTTGAGTTGAAGCTAGTCTGACTTCAGTCCTGACTCAGAGGTCACTGAATCCTGGTTCTCTCTCCCCAGCTGTTGCCTGATCTGCCGTCTTTCTCCAGTGTTGCCAGTTTTGATTTCAGATTTCCAGTGTGTGCAGTGTGAATCTTCAGATAATGTGCTCCTGTGCCTTCCCGAGCAAACATTACCTGCACCAACTCTGTATCCTACAGGTGATGCACACGGCAGGGAAAGTACACAGAGGCACAGTTGTCCCTTACTGTCTTTTACAGTTCGGCAGTCAGGATGAGGGACAGGGCATGGGCAGCCATGTTGATAGTCTTAAATTCAACGTGCATTTCCTGTTTGAGAGATATTTTTGTGCTAAACCTTTAAACAAGAGAACCAAAAATGCTGGGTGCAAATTACAGGTTTCAAACAGTTAATGTATGGAATAACTGATAACTGCTGTGAGTTACAGACCGGAATCTAATTGGCGATTTGGAACGCAGAGACGAGGAAATCTGCAGATGCTGGAAATTCAAGCAACACACGTAAAAAATGCTGGTGAACGCAGCAGGCCAGGCAGCATCTCTAGGAAGAGGTACAGTTGATGTTTCGGGCCGAGACCCTTCATCAGGACTAACTGAAAGAAGAGATAGTAAGAGATTTGAAAGTGGGAGGGGGAGGGCTTCAAATCTCTTCTTTCAGTTAGTCCTGACGAAGGGTCTCAGCCCGAAATGTCGACTGTACCTCTTCCTATAGATGCTGCCTGGCCTACTGCATTCACCAGCATTTTTTGTATGTGTTGGCGATTTGGAGCATTTGTATAAGATGGCTGGGAGTAGTTACAAATTTTTATTTAGACATCCAGCACCTTCCTGGCTAGGGAGCCCACACTGCCCTATTATATCCATATGACCAATTAGCCTACTAACCTGTGGGTCTTTGGAATGTGGGAGGAAACAGAGCACCCGGAGGAAACCCTCGCAGTCACAGGGAGAACATACAAACTCCTTACATACAGCAATTGAATTGAACCCAGGTCCCTGATGCTGTAATAGTGTTATGCTGTGTGAAATACAAGAGCATGCGGCAATATCAGAAAACAGTGCAGATATTTTACTGCATTCGATGATACGTTTCAGGAGTAATAACTGATTCTGTGATAAGGTACAATTCTGTGCTCTCGACAATAAGTCAGTCATTGCGGCTGCTGGTTCCTCAGAAAGAAGTGGATCCAGGTAGAAAACTTTTCCATGCAATCCGCTTGAACGCGTGATACTTCCCTCATCAATCTTTTCTGAATGGAGCTGCACACTGTGGGTGTGTGCAGACTGAAGGGCTCTTGAGCGTAGCCAGGAAGCTGAGCTGTGGGCACACGGCCACGTGCCCATCCACGTCGCGCTTGGCTGAAAGCTGCACAGCCATGCTGGTCGTGCTGGGAGTCCGAAAGGGCTTTGCGTATTGCCACAACCTGATGTCAAAGTTGAGAGAGGCAGCTTGGAGATCCTAGGAACCCCAAGTCCAAGTCTGTGATCCAAGTCCTTGCAACGATGGAGGAAGCGACAAATCAAAGGACGATAACGACATGGAGTATTTCAAAGGGATAAATTTTTGATTGGAGTTGCAACGGAGCCATGTGCACTGTGAGGAGGAGTGTCAGTACAACTAAAAACTTATTGTTAAAGAGTCAGAGAATCACAGTTCACTACCGCACACAAATAGGCCCTTTGGCCCATCTAGTCCATAACAGACTATTGTTCTGCTTAGTCCCATCGACCTGCACCCAGACCATAGAACTCCATAACCCTCCCATCCGTGTACTTAATCAAAATCTCTCTTAAATGTTGAAACCAAACCCATATCCGCCACCTCTGCCGGCAGCTCGTTCCACACTCTCACCATCCTCTGAGTGAAGAAGTTCCCCTAATGTTCACCTTCAGTCTTAACCCATGAACTCACCCAATCTCAGCAGAGAAAAGGCTGCTTGCATATACCCTATCTATACCCCTCGTAATCTTGTACATCTATTGTAATTCATTTGGATTACTTAAATATTTATATAAAATAGCCAATGGAGGCCATGGATGTTGCGTCCTAGCGGTCTAGATGCACAAGCCAGGGCAGTACAATATGGAGAGCAAACTGTTGCCTATGTAGCAAGTTTCCCCTCTCCATGCATCTAAAGAACCCAAAGGAGCAGCGGAGACCGAATTTGGCACTAGCAGTGTCGCAGGAGTTACCATTTGGCATTGAACTCAACGTAGGGCTGGCTTAGGGACTCCAGCTCCGGATTTTCCCCTTGGGATTCACTCCCAAAGCCTTCCCCGTGAGGAGGAGTAGCCACAAGGCAGTGGAGGTTTGACGTCCGAGTTTTCCTTCTAGATGAGCTGCCGACCACGGCTGGCGAGCCCCATCTACCCAAAGCGACTGGTTCTAAGGCACCAGTAACCCGCCTTTGCCCCTTCTTGTGTGGCTTGGCTGCTTGGCCTGTCAGTAGAAATGGTTCCACCAGGTTTAGTAACCAAGCCACACAAGGAGGCCAGGAGCTGGACTTGGTTGTCAGAGGCCATTTGAGTCTCACATCATTGGGAGCATTTAATAGGTAGTGGGAGCTTGTCCCCGTTACCAACCCCAGCTATAACAACATTAAGGAACCAAAATAATGAACAAACCCAATAACATCTCATCATATATAAAATACTAACTAAGGAAATGCCAGAATTTAAGTGCTAGCAGACCATTGTATGTTAAGCACTGACAGACCCAGTTCTGATACCCAGCACGTAGTATTGACACAGCCTGTAACTGTAGACTGTATATGGGATACTGACAGATTATAGTGACGATGGGCTTTAAGTAAAATGCTGATAGACACAGTAACTGGATACATGCAAGGGATCCAGTATCAGCAGACTGCGCATAAAAAAAAGGCAAACAGATTTTGAAGAACAAAATAGGTTCTTCAGCCCACTGAATCCAGACTGACCAATAACTCATTAGAAACCATAGAAAAACTACAGCACAGAAAACAGGCCTTTTGGCCCTTCTTGGCTGTGCCGAACCATTTTCTGCCTAGTCCCACTGACCTGCACACGGACCATATCCCTCCATACACCTCCCATCCATGTATCTGTCCAATTTATTCTTAAATGTTAAAAAAGAACCTGCATTTACCACCTCGTCTGGCAGCTCATTCCACACTCCCACCACTCTCTGTGTGAAGAAGCCCCCCCCCCCATGTTCCCTTTAAACTTTTCCCCCCTCACCCTTAACCCATGTCCTCTGGTTTTTTTTCTCCTCTTGCCTCAGTGGAAAAAGCCTGCTTGCATTCACTCTATCTATACCCACTATAATTTTATATACCTCTATCAAATCTCCCCTCATTCTTCTATGCTCCAGGGAATAAAGTCCTAACCTATTCAACCTTTCTCTGTAACTGATTATCACTGATCCTACACTTAATTCCATTTTATATTCTCACACGTTCTTATTAACCTCCCCCAAATTTGGCCCCTCAGGTGTTTTACAGCAGCTAGTTAACCCACTTACTTGCACATCTTTGGGATGTGAGATGAAACTGGAGCATTCCAGGGAAGACCCCTGTGATCCCAGAGAAAACGTGCAGACACCACACAGACAGCACCAGAGGTCAGCCTTACCCAGGTCTCTGGCGCTGCAAGGCAGTGGGTCTGTCCGCTCGCCTCTCTGAAACCACACTCCGTAAAATAACTGCACTTGCGTACCTAAATGGCAGCAGATCAGAAGTTGTTGATCAGCACTTGTGAATCCGCCAAAGTTGTAGGCGGTGCTTGATGGTTGTCATGGTTACAGATTTGGGGGCTGACAGGCCTTTCTCCATGTTGTACCTGTCTGGGTCTCTATGACTATGGGTGCCCACTGGGTACACAGCTGGCAAGTTTAGCCTGCCCCTGGCAGCGTGCAGGCCACCAGTTGGTACGCGATCTGCTCCGGTTTGGTAGTTTGGGGTCCACATCACTGTGTCAAGTGTAGGTTAGCTGGTGAGTATGGAGATAGTTTAGGACTTGGCACCCCCCCCACCCCCGCCAGTTGCGGGTGGGGCCATTTCATTCTCTACCACCCCTCCCCCCTCAAAACTCCTGTCTGAAGATGCCCGTGAATCAGAATTGGGTGTTTTATCACTGACATGAGGTTTGTTGTTTAGACAGATGTACCATGCAAGGCGTAGAAATTACTGTAAATTACAAATAAATAGATAGACAGAGAGTGCACCAGAGGACTAATGAGGTTGTGTTCATGGACCATTCAGAAATCTAATGGCAGAGGGGAAGCGGATGTTCCTAAAATGATGAGTGTAGGCCTTCAGACTGGCTGATGGTAGTAGTGAGAAGAGGACATGCCCAGGTGGTCAGGGTCTGACGAGTGTAGGCCTTCAGGCTGGCTGATGGTAGTAGTGAGAAGAGGACATGTCCAGGTGGTCAGGGTCTTCTCTGATGGATGTGGCTGCCTTGAGGACGTCCTTGATAGGGGGGATGGGACTGGCTCTGTAGCCTCTTTCCATCCCGCCCAAGTGTTGGACCACCTGGGAGGAGGCAGGAGATGGGATGGTCGCAGTGGGAGTGCTGGTGACTTGTGTGGTGAGGAAGCTCCTGGTAGCTCTAAGCAGTGTTGGGACCATGTCTGATGTCCGCCATCCATTGCCCCCTGGCTGGCACTGCTCTCGGGGGGGGGGGGTCTAATGGGGGTCTGTCAGCAAGGGGAGATGACACTCACTGCCCTGGGATGGCCTGTATCAACTCTCCAGCTGCCCCTGCACCCACCCAAAATGGTGTCAGTATCTGGGGTCAGAGGTGCCACCACGTGAGCTTGCAGAATTCCCAATGCCCTTGTTTCAGCTGCTGGCCTCACTTCTCAGCGTCTCAGTGTGCTTCCTGTAAGAGAGTGCGTGGCCCAGGTCATGAGATGTGCTAGGTACATGCAGTGAGTGAGACATGGTTTAATTCCTATCCACATTGGAGAGGGCTGGGCTGTGGTCCGGGGGCACAGAGAGACACCTGGGCGGCTGCAGCTGTTACCAGGCACTCGATCCGGACACCAGGTCATCATGTGAGTAAAGCTAGGGTTAGATTGGTTTTCTGTGTGGGCAGGGAAGCCATATTCTTCATTGGGGTAGGATCCTGCCTTGCAGGCACCAGCAGCAGGGTATAAACTCCACAGTCTGGATGTTGGGACACTGTAGACCTGATAATTGCTCCTTGTCAAGACTTGCGCCTTCCGTAGCATCAGTGGAGAACTGTCAAAACCACCAGTCCACAAACCATCTCGAATTTTCAGCACTAATAACACATCCAATGAAAGCAACTGGTTGGTGGTAACTTACAAGAGCACAGGACAATGCCACCACTGGAAATGGAGAGTTGGTTATAACCTGTGGCCCTGGCTCATGTCCCCAGGTTCTCGGGCATATTTAATAGTGGACACTGTATAACCTTGTTGTCAGTAACAAGGACTTTACACTTCAAGGTGGAACAGAATCTAAACCCATAGTTTTTAAAGCCTGACTCTAGAAAATACTACCAACCTGCTAAAGTTACATCGGGTATAAAATACCATCATCTGCTATTGCTTCACTGGGTGTACAGTCTGATATTTTACACTATAAAATACTGCCTATATTCCCTAAAACAGTAAGATATCAGATAATGTTGTGCTATACATTCAGTAGCCACTTTAATATTAGATACCTTTTAATGTGACCATGGAGTGATGTTCATAGTCTTCCTCTGCTATAGTGTATCCACTTCAAGTTTCAATGCATTGAGCGTTCAGCGATGTTCTGCATACCACCATTGTAACGTGGTTTTTTATACTTTAACCTTGACTGTCGCCGAACAATTGGTACTAGAACGTACAATCATCACAGCAATATTTGATGCTGCGCTTCACACTCCCTGGATTACAAATATTAAATATTAAAAATATAAAAAATAGTTAAAATCAGTAAATATTAAAAATTTAAATTATAAATCATAAATAGAAAATAGAAAAATGGGAAGTAAGGTAGTGCAAAAAAACCGAGAGGCAGGTCCGGATATTTGGAGGGTACGGCCCAGATCCGGGTCAGGATCCGTTCAGCAGTCTTATCACAGTTGGAAAGAAGCTGTTCCCAAATCTGGCCGTACGAGTCTTCAAGCTCCTGAACCTTCTCCTGGAGGGAAGAGGGACAAAACGTGTGTTGGCTGGGTGGGTCGTGTCCTTGATTATCCTAGCAGCAATGCTCCGACAGCGTGTGGTGTAAAGCGAGTCCACGGACGGAAGATTGGTTTGTGTGATGTGCTGGGCTGTGTTCACGATCTTCTGCAGCTTCTTTCGGTCTTGGACAGGACAACTGCTTGAGTTACTGTTGCCTCCCTGTCAGCATGAACAAGTCTGGCAGTTCTTCTCTGACCTCCCTCATTAACAAGGCATTTTAGCTCAAAGAACTGCCACCCACTAGATTTTTTTTGGCATCATTCTCTGTAAAACTTTAGGGCAGAGTTTCCCAACCTGGGGTCCATGGAGCTCTCGGTTAATGGTAAGGGTCCACGGGAACTCCTGCTGTAGAGATTGTTGTGCATCCCAAGAGATCAGCAGTTTCTGAGACACTCAAATCACTCCATCTGGCACCAACAATCATTCCACGGTCAAAGTCACTTAGATCACATTTCTTCCCCGTTCTGATGTTTGGTCTGAATAACAACTGAACCTCTTGACCACGTCGGCATGCTTTTATGCATTGAATTGCTGCCACATGATTGGCTAATTAGATATTTACATTAACGAGCAGGCATTCTGTCGTGTGGCCACTGAGAGTATGACTCCCCCACCTCCACTCACCCATAACTGTTGTCCAACACTCTCTTCTTCTCTAATGGCCCCTATATTGCATTAATGAGTAGGTGTACCTAATAAATTGGCCATTGAGTGTATATAAAACAATTTCAGTCCCAGGAGTGTCACAGATGTAGAATATATTTGTCTTTTGAGGAAAGGTTGAGCGAGCTAGGGCTTTTCACTTTGGAGTGAAGGAGGCTGAGGGGCAATCTGATAGAGGTGTACAAGATTATGCGAGGCATAGATAGAGCGGACAGACAGCTCCTTTATCCCAGAACGGCAGCAACAAAACCACAGGATGTCCACTTACGGTGGAGGAAAATTTAGGGGAGGTGTCCGAGATAGTTTCTTTTTACGCAGACAGCATGGTAGCTGACTGGAATGCTTGGTAAAGACATTTCAGGGACTCAGGGACATGGAGGGTTATGGCTGTGTAGGAGGGAATAGATTGATCAGGGAGTAGGTTAACTATGGGTCAGCACAACATTGTGGGCTGAAGGGCCTGTGTAATAATGCTGGATACCAAATACAAACCTAGCAATGCCGCTCTGTTTAAGAAAATTAACCAATCCCATTAACTCCTGACTGAAAAGACTAATGGACCCAATTAGGGACGGCATGGCTGCCTAGCAATTAACCTAAACCCAGTGACCTGGGTTCAATTCCTGCCACTCTCTGTAAGGAATTTGTATGTTAGAAACATAGAAAACCTAAAGCACAATACAGGCCCTTTGGCCCACAAAGTTGTGCCGAACACATCGCTACCTTAGAAATTACTAGGCTTACCCATAGCCCTTTATTTTTCTCCCTATGACCTAGTGTGTTTCCTCCCACCTCCCATGTAGTGGTTGGTAGGTTGTGGGCATGTTGTGTGGCTGCTGGAAGCTTGGTGACACTGATGGGCTGTCCCCAGCACATCCTCGGACCATGTTGGTCATCAACACAAATGATGCTTTTCACAGCCTGTTTCAAATAAAGCTAATCTTTAATCTTCTTCAGTGCCACACGCTGTAGGAACTACTTACAGGCCTGTTAGCGTCACGTTGCATATAAAGTCCGAACTGCTTCAGTGAAATCACGCGGTGTACAAACAACCTCCATAACAGTGCGCTGTGTGTCTGTGTCAAATCGTAACAAAGCCCCATAATATCTGCTAACTGAACTGAAACCCCCACATAGAGTAAAAATCCAAACAAGTGCGGTGACACGTAACTGAATGCAAAAACGTTCCCAATTATGTGGCAGTGCACATGACTTCTCGCCACACGTCAGTCTGCCGACTCCCACGCTTGGCTCGCTGCCGTGAGCTGATCAAATCTTGAACCGGGAGATGTGACCTCAGACAGCTGCCTCCCACTTCGAAGGCTGTGTCCTGGAACGTGGGGCCCACCCGTGTTTTCATTTCACGGGGAGTGGGGGGGGTCTGTTCAAATGGTTTGTGCATGGTGACCTTTCCGCCAGGATTAATTGCCAGCACACAGCTTTCTGTTCACCACGTTGGCCTACTAAATGCCTCAGAGACTTGCCCCTTTAAGGTTGGAATGTTAAACATCCCAACGTGTTGCTGGAGATTCCAGAGAGCCCAGGAATGATGATTCACAAAGAATTTATTTTCCTGTGATACATGTTGGGCTGCGCAGCCCACTGGACCAGGAGTGTCAGGGAATGTAAACAAAACAATGATTTGTGGGACTGGTGCAAATGGCATAGACCTGGCATCTGCCTTCGAGAATCGTCAAGCAGGACTGTAGCCTAGGAGCTGAATCGCTTGTCTTTATTTTAGGCACAATGCAATCCAAGATCAATTCTGATCTGGAGTAATTTGTGCTAGTGATCAGTGTGAGGAGAAGTTGTAAAATGGGACCGAGAAATTCCTGGTATTGGTATCTGTGTGTTGTCACATATACTGTTATGATACGCTCCTGGCCATGCCAGCCTCTGGACTTTAGACACTCTAACTCTCCAGAACATTGATAGCTGCTGTGGCCCCTTCAAAGATTCAAGGTCACCCCGCTAATTGACGGCCATGTTTTGGCGCCAGGATTTTAATATATAAAGAGCATCTGAACTGAGATTCAGTGCTCAGTCATGAGCTCAACTTTTCTCGTACAGCATCTTTGTTTTAGTCTTGTATCATGTTTTGATTCTAATCTCAGATACTCCAGCAATTGGGTCCTTACCGTCCTCACCTAGGCCTCTCATCACAGTTATGGAGATACTGTGAAAAGTCTTTGCTTTGCGTGCCACTCAGACAAGTCATTCTGTGAGATAGTTAAAAACACAACTCAGAATACAGTTACAAGGTGCAATGCAGGTAGACAAGTGAGCCATGGTGAGGTAAGTTGGGAGATCAAGAGTTCATCTTTTAGTGTTTGAAAGGACAGTTCAGGAGTCTGATACTGGTGGGACAGAAGCTGTCCTTAAGAAGGACGCTGGTGGTGTGGCATCAGCACCGGACTTCGAGGCGAATGGTCCAGGGTTCGAATCCGGCCGGTTCCTAGCACGCTTTCCATCTTGTGCTGGGTTGAACGTCAAGCTGGCAACTCGACCTTGTAAAATAAAACAGACAAAATGCTGCCTGGTGCACACAAGGAATAACAGGAAGCTGTCCTTGAGTCTTGGTAGTACCTATCTCAGACCTCTACCTTCTGTGCGATGGGTGAGGGGAGAAGAGAGACTGAGCAGGTTAGAAATGTTGACCAGGAGAGGTGAGCTGAGTTCACAACTCTGCAACTCCTCCTAGTCTTGGGGAAAGCAGCTCCTGTACCGAGCGGTGAAGCATCCCAATAGTGGTAAGGGACGTCGAGTCCATGGTGGATTTCCTTAGCTTTCTGAGGAAGTAGAGGTGGTGGGGGTTCATACTAATTTGCTCCCTGGGGGAGCCATTTTTGCAGAACTTCTGCTTCAGCGCACACTGCAGACTCCTGCCAGCGTGGAATAGTCTCACTCCAACCAGAAGCACAGTCAGTTTGCTGGTTTGCAGAAATGCTCTGCTAATGTTGGAAGGACAGCTTCGGAACTGACTGCAGGCTGTTGGTGCACTTTGCAAGGTCGTACATGGTGCACCAGGGATCCTTCGCTCCAGCATTCAGTTATGTGGCTGCTACAGTGCTGATAGTATCTACCTATCTGTCTGTCTATCTACATTCAGTGTGGGACAGGCCCTTCCTGGCCTTCTAGCCACGCCACCCAGCAATCCCCCAATTTAATCCGACCCTAATCACAGGACAACTCACAGTGACTAATTAACCTACTGACCGGTGCGTCGTTGGACTGTGGGCGAGAACCAGAGCACCCGGAGGAAACACGCGTGGTCACAATTTCCCTACAGGCAGTGGCGGGAATTGAACCGGTGTCACCTGTGCTGTAAAGCTTCGTGCTAACCACAACGCTACTGTGTCGTCCCAGGTGTATCTCACAGGTAGACGCACGCTACGGGTATTGTTGTAGCTATGACCTACTACTCAGGGTCTTGTGGGGAATTCAGTGCTGGTGACAAAGACCTGCCTATCAGCAAGAGCACCTTTAGCAAGACCGCGTCCTGCCTGTGCCCTCCGGACAAACAGTATATTTGCAACTGTAGATTTTCCAAGGTGAATAGTGTTCTGCAGGAAGACTTTCGGAATGCTCCCACTCCTGGAGTGTTCTCTGCTTCAAGGTCAAGGTTGTACTGACTCCCACCTTCCTCGCCGTACAGTTATTGTGGGCAGATGCCTTCTTTTACGATTTTAGGAACGGTAAGATCACCCACCCTGCCTTCAGGGAGGACCAACTGGAAATTATTTCAGGATAATCTGTAACCCGTCTTGTTATGGCCAGCGTGGAGACCCGGGACCCTGAGAGCAGCAGGAGGAAGAAGGCAGTTGACAGGTTGACCCCATTAGCACTGATTGCCCTTGCACCCTTCCCTCCAGGAGAAGGCTCAGGAGCTTGAAGACTCGTACAGCCAGATTTGGGAACAGCTTCTTTCCAACTGTGATAAGACTGCTGAACGGATCCTGACCCGGATCTGGGCCGTACCCTCCAAATATCTGGACCTGCCTCTTGGTTGTTTTGCACTACCTTACTTTCCATTTTTCTATTTTCTAATTATGATTTATAATTTAATTTTTAATATTTACTAATTTTTACTATTTTTAGTATTTAATATTTGTAATCCAGGGAGCGGAAAGCGCAGGATCAAATATCGCTGTGATGATTGTACGTTATAGTATCAATTGTTTGGCGACAATAAAGTATAAAGTAAACTCCCTTTTAAGAATCCAAACCTATTACTCAGCATGAAAGGCAGTTGTGGATTGGCAGAAGGATTCTCTCCTTGTTTGTGGCTCCATCCCCTTGGTGTCTCTCACCACCTTAAGTAACATCAGGATTAGGTTTCTTGTCCCTGTTTTATATGAACTGAATTAAATTGACTTTATTACTTACATCCTTCCCATACACAAGGAGTAAAAGTTTTTACGTTACATCTCCGTCTAAATGTGCAATTCATAGTAATTTGTAATAAATAGCACGTACAACAGGACAGTCAATATAACAGAAATACAATTTTATCAGTGTGAATTAATCGGTCTGATGGCCTGGTGGAAGAAGCTGTCCCGGTGCCTGTTGGTCCTGGCTTTTATGCTGCGGTACCATTTCCCGGATGGTAGCAGCTGGAACAGTTTGTGGTTGGGGTGACTCAGGTCCCCAATGATCCTTCGGACCCTTTTTTACACACCTGTCTCTGTAAACGTGAAGTTTGTTGTTTTGCAGCAGTGGTATGGTCTAAAGACACAAAATTACCGTAAATTACAAAACAAATAATAGTGTGAAACAAAAGGAATAAGGAAACAGTGTTTGTGGGCTTGTGAACCGTTCAGAAATCTGATGGCAGAGGGGAAAATGTTTCTGAATTGTTGAGTGTGGGTCTTGAGACTCCTGTGCCCCCTCCCCAGTGGTAGTAACAAGAAGAGGACATGTCTGGTGAGGTCCTCAGTGATGGATCCTGCCTTCTTGAGGCACTGATATTTGGAGGTGTCCTCAATGATAGGAAGGGTTGTGCCCTATAATCCTCTGCAGCCTCTCGCAATCCTGTGCATTGCAGCCTCCTTACCAGACGATGCTGCAACCATGCATCACATCTGCAGTGAAGATCACCACAGGTTTCCAGAATGAGAGACAGTATTGCCTGCACCAGTTCAGTGACGTGTTACATTGCTTGCCAAGCAGATGTGATACCTGCTGTTTCTTACACAACCTCGCTGATCGTAGGCTGTGGTGAACGTGCAGGGGTGGAGACGACATGGAGACCCAGAGGCTGGAGAGTATCAGGAGAAGAGGATGGTGTCTCTGATTAGCAGTCCCGTCTCCCTAATAAGCAAAAAAGGCAGGGAATATAAGGAATTCCTCAAATGCAAAACTATTTTCACAAGAATCCTGAAAAAAATGTGAAGCATGTAACACTCTCCAAAGTATGATCCTTAACACCCACTCAGTGCACAAAGTACACCGGCTGGGAGAGACTAGGAATCACTTCAGATCTCTTCATATATTTATCGGAGGCAGCAATCAGTGTTGGTGACACAGCACAAGGTTTAAAAAGAGCTCGAGTGCTTTTCAGCTTTTTTCTCACTAGGCAGCAGTCAGCATGGGGCCAATAAAGTGAAAGGGAGGTGTAAGCAGAGCAGCTAGTGTTGGAGTGGGACAGTGTTAGAATGTGGCTCAGCAGGATTCGGTAAGAACCGGCTTGAGCAATCGCAGGTGGAGGATCTCAGGAAGTAAGTAAGAAAGTTTCCAGTAAGTTTTTTTTCTGTAAGTGCATAGGATGGATCCGGAGGTAGTGGTAGGTTCCTTGAGTTTTATGTGGGGAATTTGGGAGACATCTACATCTACATCTACATGAAGTGCATTGAGCTACAGCTCCTCAGAGACCATGTTAAGGAAGTGGAGTTGCAGCTCAGTGACCTTCAGCTCATACGTGAGAATGAGGGGGTGATAGATAGGAGCTACAGGAAGGCAGTCACCCCCTAAGTTGCAGACTGTCAGGAGACGGAAAGGTACCCCTGTGGCCGTTCCCTTCCATAATAGGTGTACCACTTTGGATACTGTTGGTGGGAGGTGGGAGACTTACCAGGGGTAAGCTGCAGCAATCAGCTCTCTGGCACTGAGTGTGGCTCTGTGACTCAGAAAGGAAGTGGGGTGAAGAGAACTGCAGTAGTGAGAGGGGATTCCATAATTAGAGGAGCGGAAAGCAGATTCTGTGGACGTGAAAAAGGCACCAGAATGGTATGTTGCTTCCCAGGTGCAAGGGTCAGGGATGTCTCGGGTTGGATCCACGACATTCTAAAGGGGGAGGGTCTCTATTTCCTGAGGTGACTGAGGTCCTTTAACATCTGCCAGATGATGCTGAGGATGTTCTACGCGTCTGTGGTGGCCAGTGCGATCATGTTTGCTGTTGTGTGCTGGAGCAGCAGGC
The DNA here is from genome assembly GCF_030028105.1 of Mobula birostris. Classification (NCBI taxonomy): domain Eukaryota; kingdom Metazoa; phylum Chordata; class Chondrichthyes; order Myliobatiformes; family Myliobatidae; genus Mobula; species Mobula birostris. The sequence continues at coordinate 15,792,125 of NC_092380.1, read as the reverse complement.
TGAGGGTAGCAGACACCAACAGAATCAACAAACTCATTCATAAGGCCAGTGATGTTGTGGGGATGGAACTGGACTTTCTGATGGTGGTGTCTGAAAAGAGGATGCTGTCCAAGTTACATGCCATCTTGGACAATGTCTCCCATCCACTACATAATGTACTGGTTGGGCACAGGAGTACATTCAGCCAGAGACTCATTCCACCGAGATGCAACACAGAGCGTCATAGGAAGTCATTCCTGCCTGTGGCCATCAAACTTTACAACTCCTCCCTTGGAGGGTCAGACACCCTGAGCCAATAGGCTGGTCCTGGCATAATTTACATATTACTATTTAATTATTTATGGTGCAACTGTAACGAAAACCAATTTCCCCCAGGATCAATAAAGTATGACTATGATTACTATACTATGAACAGGCAGAAATTGTGGTACATATTTGTACCAACAACATGGGTGGGAAGAGGGAGAATATAGAGACAGAAAGCTGAAAAGCAGGACTTCCAAGGTAATCATCTCTAGATTGCAGCCTGTGCCACGGGCCAGTGAGGGTAAGAAAAGGATGATTTGGCAGATGAATGTATGGCTGAAGAATTGGTGCAGGGGACAGGGTTTCAGATTTCTGGATCATTGGGATCTCTTCTGGGGGAGGTCTGACCTGCACAAAAGGGACGGGTTGCACCCGAATCCAAGGGGGACCAAGATCCTTGTGAGCAGGTTTGCTTGAGCTGTTGTGGAGGGCTTAAACTAATCTGGCAGTGGGATGGGAACAGGACTGACAGGGCTGAGGATGGGACAGCATAAAAGCAAAAGGCAGGACGTATAATATCGCAAAATTAGTCGGAAGTTAGAGGATTGGGAAGCTTTTAAAAACCAATTGAAGGCAACTAAAAAGATATAAAGAGAGAAAAGATGAAATAAGAATGTAAGCTAGCTATAGTATAAAACAGAATTATTTTCACATATATAAGGAGTAAAAGAGAGATGAGAATGGATATCAGACTGCTGGAAAATTATGCTGGAGAGGTAGCAATGGGGGACAAAGAAATGGTGGAGGAATTTACTAAGTATTTTGTGTCATTATAGTCTGTGGAAGACTCTAGCAATATGCCAGATATGCAGGAGTGTCAGGGGGCAGAAGCGAGTGTCACTGCTATTATTAAGGAGAAGGTGCTCATGAAACTGAATAATGTGAAGGTAGATAAGTCATCTAGATCAGATGGACTACACCCCAGGCTTCTGAAAGAGGTAGCTGAAGAGATTGTGGAGGCATTAATAATGACCTTTCAAGTATCACTTGTTCCTGGAATGGTTCCTGAGGGCTGGAAAATTGCAAATGTCACTCCACTCTTTAAGAAGGGAGGAAGGCAGAAGAAAGGAAATTATGGGCCAGCTAGCCGGTCTTCACTGGTTGGAAAGATGTTGGAGTCTATTATTAAGGATAAGGTTCGGGGTAGCTGGAGGCACATGATAAAATAGGCCAAAGTTAGCATGGTTTTCTGAAGGGGAAATCTTGCGTGACAAAACTGTTGGAATTCTTTGAGGAGCACACAGGCAGGAGAGATGAAAGAGTGTTAGTGGATGTTGTTTACTTGGATTTTCAGAAGGCCTTTGACAAGGTGCCACATATGAGGCTGCTTAACAAGATAAGAGCCCATGGTATTATAGGAAAGATACGAGCATGGAAAGAAGATTGGCTGACTGGCAGGAGGCAAAGAGTGGGAATAAAGTGAGCCGTGTCTGGTTAGCTACTGGTGACTAGTGGTGTGCTGCAGGGGTTGGTGTTGGAACCACTTCTTTTACATTGTATTGTCAATGATTTGATGGCTTTGTGGCCAGGTTTGCAGACGATACGAAGATAGGTGGAAGGGCAGGCAGTGTTGAGGAAGCAGAGAGGCTACAGAAGGTCTTAGGCAGATTGGAGGAATGGGCAAAGAAGTGGCAGGTGGAATCTAATGTAGGAAAATGCATGGCCATGCTCTTTTGTAGAAGGAATAAAGGCATGAACTATTTTATAATTGGGGAGAAAATTTTAAAAAATCAGAGACTTGAGAGTTCTCATGCAGGATTCCCTAAGGGTTAACTTGCAGATTTTAGCCAGTGGTAAGGAAGGCAAATGCAATGTTAGCATTCATTCTGAGAGGACTAGAATAAAGAGCAAGAATGTGATGCTGAGGCTTTATAAGGCATTTGTCAGTCAGCACTTGGAGTATTGTGAGCAGTTTGGGCCCCTTATCTAAGAATGGATGTGCTGGCATTCGGGAGAGTCCAGATGATGTTCTCACAAATGATCCAGGAATGAAAGGGTTAACATATGAGGAGCATTTGATGGCTCTGTGCCTGTACTCACTGGAGTTTAGAAGGATGAGGGAGGATCTCATTGAAAATCAATTGAATATTGAAAGGTGTGGATTGAGTGGATGTGGAGAGGATGTTTTCTATAGCTGAGGAGTTTAGGACCAGAATGCACAGCCTCAGAATTGAGGGACGTTCATTTAGAACAGAAATTAGGAAAAATTTCTTTAGCCAAAGGGTGGGGAAACTGTGGAATTTTTTGCTAGAGACAGCTGTTCAGGCCAAATCATTGTGTATATTTAAGGCGGAGGTTGATTAATCAGTGTCATAGGTTACAGGGAGAAGGCAGGAGAATGAGTTTGAGAGGGATAATAAATCAGCTACAATGGAATGGTGGAGCAGACTCGATCGGCTGAATGGCCTAATTCTGCTCCTGGGTCTTATGGTCTTTTATTGCTGAGCTCATCCACACTTGCTGAATACCACACAGAAAGGAATAATTACCTGAGTCTATACCCTGAATAGCCTTAAACTCAAACTATATTTCCCAAAGACTGGTCCCTTGCCTGAGCAGCTATGACCTCTGCATAAAACAAACTTTCTTTAAGAGGGCTCCCAGTCATAACCGGGACCATTTCACAAACAGGGAGAGCATTCCACTCCCTGGATGTTCAGGTTGTTGTGGATTATGCGGAGTTTCCTGATCCCGACTGCTGAGTTTCCGGGAAGCTCACGTGACTTGCTCTGAGGGAGTCGGATAAGTGCAGGTCCTGAACCCTTTGCGCACAGCTGCTCGGCACAGTGGCTGTCAGCAACGCAGCCACAGCAGCTGAGATTAATGCACTTTGCAATATATTGACTGGTTTGGCATTCATTAGGGTGGGGGGGGGGTTGCGACGAAGAGCTAAAGTTTCAAGCTAAATAACATCCAAAGGGAATTCCCCCAGGAGATTCCAGCTGAGGCTCATTGTAAGCCATCGCAGAAAAGGTCGTTGACAGATTTCACAATGGAACAGTACCATCAGTAGAAGCACTGATGGCAGGAGTTGGATCCAAGCAGTATAACATCAGGCCTTGCTGCACGTTCTTGCTTCTCACCAAATCACTTCCCCTACACAAAGGAGGCTCCTTGAGAAGGGCAACATGGGGCAAATGTTTCATCTTACCACAGTAACTTCCCATATTTCAAAGTCCCTTGCAATGGCCCCTGAGAAACGCCTGCGACAAGTACTTGTAGGAGCAGAACCAGCAGGAGAATGGGAATTGCAAGATGGCGATTGCCTTTGGATCGCTAGCATTCACAGTCAGTGCCGCAGTAACTCTCTGGAATTCAGAAGAATGAGAGGGGATCTGATAGAAACATACAAAATTTTGAAAGGGGTAGATAAGGTAGAAGCAGGAAAGTTGATTCCATTGGTAGATGAGACTAGAACTAGGGGATATTGCCTCAAGATTCAGGGGAGAACATTTAGGATGGAGATGAGGAGAAACTGTTTTTCCCAGAGAGTGGTGAATCTGTGGAATTCTCTGCCCAGGGAAGCAGTTGAGGCTTCTTCACTAAATATATTTAAGAAACAGTTAGATAGGTTTTTACATAAAAATGGAGAAAATGGCAGCGCGACACAGCGCGCGCAGCTCTCCGGTGAAATGATATCGTATTTGTAAGTAGGATGCCGTGCACAGTTCTGATTTGATGGAGACAGATGTGAGAAGGCACAGAGGAACATCTGGAGAAACTCCTGAAATGCCCGGTTTGCTGCTGCTACTACTGTGCGATTGAGAATCTCCAGAGGGAAGGCCCCAAAATCCTGGGCTTTGCCTGCTGCTGGCGACCGAGGCTGGGGTCAAAGTGTTCGGCAGAGATGGTGCTTGGTACTTGGTGTCTGGTCAGAGCTCGAAGTTTTTGGATGACTCAGAGTCGGACTGTGGTCGGGCATGGCCGGGAGAGTTTTCTTTCTTCTCCCATCTGCGTGAGATGTGGGACTTGCGAGAGACTTTGAACTTTTTTACTGTGCTCATGGCCTGTTCTTCATCAAGTTATAGTATTGTTGCACTGTTGTAACTATAATTATGTGGTTTTTGTTAGTTTTTCAGTCTTGGTCTGTCCTGTGTTTCTGTGATATCACACCAGAGGAATATTGTATCATTTCTTAATGCATGCATTACTAAATGACAATAAAAGAGGACTGCGTGTCCTCATAATCTAATAATCTAATACATAGTAAGGGAATTAAGGGTTATGGGGAAAAGGCAGGTAGAAGAAGCTGAGTTTACGGACAGATCAGCCATGATCTTATTGAATGGCAGGGCAGGCTCGCTGGGCCGGATGGCCTACTCCTGCTCCTATTTCTTATGTTCTAACACTGCCATTTGACCTTTTCACAATCACAATAATGAGGCTGGCAATTTTAAGGGAGAGCGTCAATGGTGTAAAGCCACAACCAAGGTTTTGCTCACATATGGCCACGAAACATGCACACTTGCAAGCTTTCTACATAAAGATGTTAAGATATGTAGCAATACCAGCTGCTGCAACACACCAGTGTGACTTATCTGTGCAGAAGGGAAGTATATTATCTGAACTCAGTGAGGACACATTTAAATATTGATTCTGCTCTTCAATAGCAAAGCGAAATGAATTAATACATAAATGGAATATCGTGACATTTGTCCATAATGTTAGGCATCCATGTTGCTTTACCACTTGGCAACCTAGTAGGTGGGTTTTGATATCCTAACACTGTACCACAGAGTCCCTACTGGGCTGCATTCTAACTGATGGGGACTGCTGTTTTTCAGCCTTGATGGTCTGGTTTAGATTCCACTCCAAGGGTGGTGGTAGACGCAGATACATTAGGGACATTTAAGAGACTTGTAGGCACGTGGATGAAAGAAAAAAGTGAGAGGGAAAGGTTAGATTGATCTTGGAATAGGTTAAAGAGTTTGGCACAACATCATGGGCTAAAGGGCCTGTACTGTACTACTTTCTATGTTCCACGAGACCAATTGAGGGAACTCTTGGGCATGGGCGCATGTTCTGCTGAGAGAATGTGGTGGAACTAATGGACCCTCGTAAGGCCTGAAATTTCACACCAGGTGACCTGTCAGGGGGCTGGGTTGTCTGTGGTGGGCTGGTGTCCATCCCATGCCACACCACTGTATCCACCTTCTGATTGTGACTCACCTATCACTCCACCTAGCATTGCTGTCTGCACAGTCTGAGCCGGACCGCATTGAGTAGGGTAGGGGGAGCCTGTCTCGGCTGCTTCAGAAGCGAGATTGTCATAGTGCGATACCACACAGAATCAGGCCTTTTTGTCTTGCCAACCATCAACAATACACACCCATCGTGCATTCACAAACAAGAGAAAATCTGCAGGTGCTGGAAATCAGAGCGACACACACAAGAACTGGAGGAACTCAGCAGGCCAGGCAGCATCTATGGGGAAAAAAGCACAGCCGATGTTTTGGGCTGAAACCCTTTGGCAGGACCCCTCTCCATCTCACGTTCATCTCGTTTTTGAAATTCACCGTGTTTTCATCACCTGCCCCCAGATTTTACCACGTGCCCATAACTTGCTGTGTCTGATTAACCTACCAGGCAACACATTGGGATGTGGGATGAAGGTGGAGCACCTGGAAGAACCCATGGTCGTGGAAGGTGTGCAAGCTCCAGAGAGAGCTCCCCCCTGCCCGGGTCAGGATTGAAGCTGGGTCTCCAGCACTGCGAGGCAGCGGCTCGAAAGCAGCCCTCCGTGTTGTGTGCAGATTCCCAACTCCTGCAGGAGAACCGTCTGCTCGCAGTTGGTAGGGAGCCCAGTTTACGATGTGCAGCACCTGTCCCCCTGACACCATACAGGCTAGATGGAGTGTTCTCAACCGGGGTCTGTGGACCCCTCGGTTAATGATAGTGGTCCATGGCAGAAACAAGGTGGGAACCCCTGGGCTCTTGTTGGCCAACGCACGAAGGGACATCAGTCAGAGCTGAGCCAAATTCTGTCCTCTTCCGACATCGCCCACTTGGACACAGTAACCCAATCCTCTCCTGCAATCAGAGCGGTACAGGCTAGAGGAGCTGCTGCCTCATGGTTCCAGAGACCCAGGTTCGATTCTGGCCTTCGGTGCTGTCTGTGTGGCTTCCTCCCACGTGCCCCGGTTTCCTCGTGCGTCCCAAAGGAACGCAGTTAACTTGTTTGTTACCTGCTGTGAATTACCCCCAGTGTGTTGAATGAGCAGTGGAATCAAGGGAGTGGATAGGAACGTGAAGAGAATAAAATGGGTTAGGGTTGAAATAAATTGGTGTTTCATGGCTAGTACAGACTTGATAGGCCAAAGGGCCTATTTCCAATCTGAATTTCTCCTTGACTGTATCATGTAGTAGAGGTGAGGGATGCTCCTCTCTGGCCAAGATCTCTTGTCGGCACTGCTTAGATCTTGGATCCATTTGGGGGGAGGGGGGGTTAAATTGTTTGGACTTACTGGAGGGATTACAGGTCATAGCTTAAATCCAGAGTATGGATCTGGCTTCTTCACACCTGTAACTGGCTCACTGTCTGAATCACTGGGTGCTGGAGGAGGCCAGCAGGGCAGGATGGGAATAAACAGTTGATGTTTCGGGGTCTCGGCTCTAAGCTGGTTGCTGGGTCTGCTCTACGTTTCCAGCATCTGCAGTACCTCTTGTGTCACTGACAGAATCGTCTCTCTTTCAAATAAAGATTGTTTGCAGTGGCCCGAACAGTACAGGACCATGCTCAATCCCTGTGGAACACACTTATCTGCTCCTAGACACCTGGATTGAAAGCACTAAACACTCTTCTGCTATTGTTTCTGTGCTTCCTTTTCTCTGGTGTCAGGAGGGTGAGAAACAAGGGCCCCTCCTGCTGTTTGTTCAGAGGCTCGATGGTCCGCTAAGGTCGGACGTTCCTGCACCATTGTTTCTCCTTTTCCGGCTCCTGCAAACTCCGCCTCTTTGACTTGCATTGCGGCACGTATCTGATCAGGAAGAAGGTGTCACGTTAGCATAGAGACTTGCATTCCCTTGGGACACCCGAAATACCGGCAACATGGCACAGCAGGTATTGATGCTGCCTCGTAGCTTCAGTGACCTGTTTCACTTATGACTTACAAGTCTCTGAGCTGTTCAGTCTGTTTCTCACTCCACAGATACTGCCTGACCTGCGGAGTATTTCTGTTTGTATTTCAGAATTCCAGCGCCTGCAGTTTTTTTGGATTGAACTTACTGTGGCAAATAGGGCCTCAGTTCATTGTCTGAGACACTGCTGGAGGATGAGTTTTATTTTTTTAGTTAGAGATACAGCCTGGTAACAAGCCCGTCTGTCCCAGCGAGCCCACACCACCCTATACACCCATGCGACCAATCCCAGTACGCCTTTGGAACGAGCAGCTGGCAGAAACCCGCGCAGTTACAGAGAGAGTGGTTAAACTCTCATTGTCGTACAGACAGCAACGGGAATTAATCGCTGGTCGCAGGGTCTGCAATACTGTTACGCTAATCACATACGACGGTGCTGCCCCCCATGATTTCTGGTGTCCTGACCAATATTATCAGAAACGGATTTAATATCATCGGCATATGTTGAGAAATTTTTTGTGGCAGCAGTACGATGCAATACATAATAATAGAGTGAAAAATGTGAATTACAGCCTATATATTAAATAAAGTAAAGGCATCCGTTAGTCTGCGAGACCATGGATCTGCGCCTGAAAAGTCTTCACTCTCCAGGGCGCAGGCCTGGGCAAGGTTGTATGGAAGACCGGCAGTTGCCCATGCTACAAGTCTCCCCTCTCCACGACACCAATGTTGTCCAAGGGAAGGGCATTAGGACCCATACAGCTTGGCACCAGTGTCATCGCAGAGCAATGTGTGATTAAGTGCCTTGCTCAAGGACACAACACACTGCCTCAGCTGGAGCTCAAACTCACGACCTTCAGATCACTAGTCGAATGCCTTAACCACTTGGCCACTTGCCGATATATTAAACAGTTAAATTAAATAAGTAGTGCAAAAACAAAATAGAAACAAAAAAAGTGGGTAGTGTTCAGGTGTTCAGTGTTCATTTAGATGGCAGAGGAGAAGAAGTTGTTCCTGAATCGTTGATTGTGTGCCTTCAGGCTTGTGTACCTCCTTCCTGATGGTAGCAATGAGAAGAGGGCATGTCCTGGGTGATGGAGGGTCATCAATGATGGATGCCACCTTTTTGAGGCATCTAAAGACATTATTTTAGTAAGTGTTGGTGGGAGTTTGGAATGTGCAGATTGGGTCCCCTTTCCTTGGAATGGGACAGCGAGCACCTTTCAAACACCTTCAGTAGTTCAAACTTCGTATTTCATGCAGCACAGCGGGAGATGTGAAATACTTCCCCTCAGGGTGGGACCTGTTGGCTTGGGTTGTGACCCGTAGCTCTCCCTGATCCTTGGCTGAACGTGGCACCTTCTGCAGCAGCACTGGAACTGGGGACAGCCAGGACCATCTCCAGCAGAGCACCGGTCCAGTTACAAAGTTAGCCTGTTGCTATTTCGACCCCCCCACCCCCACCCCATTGTACAGAGAACACCGAAAACTGGCTGTGGAATTGTGGCAGCCACTGTAGCAAGCAAGGCCACAAGACCACAGTGTGGACAACCTTCTCTGCACTCGCTGTAAACACCAAACAACACCCTGTGGTTCCCCTTGCTTCATTTGCCTGAGCTGTAAAGAGAATATTTGTATTTCCTCTCTGTGGCTTCTACAACAGGCGGCTGGGGGAAGGGCCCTATGTCTGGGGAGTGAGGGAGGCTGTTGTGTAGAGCAGTGGCAAAGGATAAGCGAGGGGGGAACAGGGAGAGGGTGAGGGAAGTAGGAGTGTGACAGAGAGAGGGGAGAGGGTGAATGAAGTAGGAGAGGGGGAGGGGAGAGGGAGGATGAGGCTGGGGTGGGAGAGTGAAGAAGGCAAGGGGGTGAGGGCAAGGTGAGAGGGGGACGATAAGGGAGAGGTGTAACCAGCTGCGAGGAGGGTACTGTGAGGATGTGCAGGTTGGAGGTTGGAGGTTTGAGGGAGGAGAGAGTCACACAGTAGGTGGGCAGGAAGAGGCTATTCTGGGCAAAAGGATTGTCAGCTGGAGGAGTTTCACTGAGAGCAGGGAGGGGGAGCAAACACAGAAAAAGCAGATGTTGCTCGAGGATGGGGAGCGTGCCTGTGCCTCCTTCCGTTCCCCACCCCGTCTTCCACTTCCTCTCTCTCTCTATCTCTCTCTGGCCTACCTCCCTCTCCACTGTCCCATTCTCCCCACTTCCATCTCCCTCACTTTTTCTCCTCCACTTTTTCCCTCTCTCCCCTCATTTCCCCTCTCACTCTCTCTTTTCTACCCTTCCCCTCCCGTCTCTCTTCCTATCCTCCTCCTCTCTCCCTACTTTCCCCTGTCTCCCCCTCAACCCCACCCCCACCCCTCCCACTCCACCTCTCTCCCTCCCCCACTCTCCCCTCCCACCTCTCTCCCTCCCCCTCACCCCCTCTCCCTCCCCACCTTTCCGATTCCCCCTCCCTCTCCCCTCCTCCCCTCTCTCCCTCTCCCTCCCCCATCCTCCCCTCTCCCTCACCCCTCTCCCTCCCCTGTTCTCCCCCTCCCCTTCCCCCTCTCTCTCCCTCTTTCCTCCCCCTCACCCCCTCTCCTCCTGTCCTCCCCCTCTCTCTCCCCGTCCTCCCCCCCTCTCTCTCTCCCCTCCCCCTCCCGATCTTTCCCCCTCTCTTCTCCCCTCCTCTCTCCCCCTCACCCCCCTCACTCCCCTGTCCTCCCCCTCCTCCGCCTCCCCCGATCTTTCCCCTCTCTTCTCCCCTCCCCTCATCTCTCCCCTTCCTCTCTCTCTCTCCCCTCCTCTCTCTCCCCTCTCCCATTTCTCCCCCTCCTCCCATTTCTCCTCTTCCTCCCATTTCTCCCCCTCCCGTTTCTCCCCTCCTCTCCCTCATCTCTCCCCATCTCCCCTGCTTCTCTCTCCACTCCTCTCTCTCCCCCTCTCCACCCGTCTCCCCCTTTCTCTCCTCTCCCCTCCCCCTCTCTCACCCGTGTCTCCCCATTCTTCCTGCTCACCCTACTCTCCTCTCTCCCCTTCTGTCCCTCATTTTCCCACACACTCTCTTCCCTATTCCCTCCCTCACCTCTCCCACTTCTCTCTGCCTACCTCTTTCTGTCTCTTCCTCCCTCTCTCTCAATGCATTTTCTTTTGCCAGACACTTACAATACTACAGCAGCAGATCCTGGAGCTGAAATCAACCCTTGCCAGAGATAAGTGTGAACTCTGAACTCTCCCACTGTAAAGGGGTGTGGCTGCCTGCACACTGAGGCTGATGTCTTGCTGTTTTTGCAATCTGGTATGAGGAGCATTGGCTGTGAACTGAAGGAAGCTGTTCCTGGGGCTGGTAGCAGGGCCTAGTCAGGAGGAAATATGTAATCGTGTGCTGGTGGCAGGAATCTGCACTCAGTACATGCCTGGCTCCACCATGGTGAGTCTGTCCAAAGTTTAAAAAGTTGTTTTGAATGGGAGAGAGTGTGGTGTCGTTCTGTTTTGGGAGCATCGGACCCTGCAGCTGTTATGGCAGCTCCGTGCAGGAGAAGGTTTTCCCTGTAGCCGTGTTTGAGAGAGATTACTCAACGCTCAGGAAACAAATTGGAAGATCGTGGTTTACTTTTCTGGTTTGTGTGGTGGGTGTTCACGTATACTATCACTCCAGATCTCACTTCCCCGTCCCTCACTCTATCTTCACCCTCTCTCTCTCTCTCACACACACACACACACACACACACATACACAGTTTTCTTACTTTTTTACTTCACTTTTGCTCTCTCTCCCTCACCTTTGCTCACTTCCTGTGTTCTTTTTTGTACACACACACACTCCTCCTTCACTCTTCCTCTTCCTCACTCTCTCTCTCCCTCCGTACCCTCTTCCATTATTTCTCTCATTTGCAGTGTCTCTCTCCCCTTGCTCTTTCATTCCCCATTCTCTCTCATTTCCTCTCCCTTTCTGTCTCATTCTCGCTCTCTCACTTGCTGTCTCTCTCTCTTTCTCGCTATCTGCCTGTCTGTCAGTACTCTCTTCCATTACCTCCCACTCTTCTCATTTCAGTGTCTCTCTCCCCTTGCTCTCTCATTTTCTCTTCCTTTTCTGTCTCTCTCTCACTTGCTCTCACTCTCTCTCTCTCTCTCAGTCATAGTCATACTTTACTGATCCTGGGGGAAATTGGTTTTCGTTATGGTTGCACCATAAATAATTAAATAGTAATAAAACCTTAAATAGTTAAATAGTAATATGTAAATTATGCCAGGAAATAAGTCCAGGACCAGCCTATTGGCTCAGGGTGTCTGACCCTCCAAGGGAGGAGTTGTAAAGTTTGATGGCCACAGGCAGGAATGACTTCCTATGACGCTCTGTGTTGCATCTCGGTGGGATGAGTCTCTGGCTGAATGTACTCCTGTGCCCACTCTCTCTCTCTCTCTCTCTCTCTCTCTCTCACACACTCACACTTCCTTTCTCCTCTCTCCTGCATCATTGACACGGATCAGTTTTGCAGTGTTCCTGAGCTCCGTACCTGAGACTGTAGGTGGGAGGTGTGTGGGTTTGGGGTGAGGGAAGACCGGGCCAGCTCCGCGTAACACTTTGTTTAAGAGTGTGACCCACTCGAAGGGTCATACAGCACATAAACAGGCCCTTCGGCCCATCTATGCTAACCCTACTTGCTTAGCTTCTGTTCCTGGTCTATTTAATCATCTGTATGATCCCACCACCTCCACTGGCCAGGCTCTCCCCATTAAAGCAAAAATCAACCTACCCTTAGCCTGGCAGTTTGACTTGGGCTGCCAACTCAACTGTGCCTTGTCCCATCCACAACTAACCCTTCCTCAGCCATTATGGTCATGTCACTGAGTAATGCAATACCAAATGTCTCCCCAGTACTCCAGGGTGACAAACTTCCAGGGCTGCTCATTGACAGAGCCGCTGCCTGACAGCATCAGAAACCCGGGTTGGATCCTGACCTCCTGAGGACGAATTTCACCCATGGTATTTAGTCCCTGACTCACCCACTCGTGCTGTTGTGGGAGTGGGAGCCGATGCATTAACCTTGGAGGTGCTTTAAGAGAGGAATTTGTTCCTTTGGTCTTCCTGCTCCAAGCTTGAAGTCGGTTCAGTGGATCATGAGTTGCCTCTATCTCTATCTCAGTGCCAGCCCAGTGCTCCCATTCTCCTTGCCTATCAGGTCTACCAGTTAGCATGATGGGTTTCTGCTAAGACTTTGACGAAGACGTTGCTAAATTTCTGATGACTCGAAGATAGGTAGGAAAATGAGTTCTGAAAAGGACGTCATGGGACAATTACTCTCCCAAAGTAGTAAGGCTGATCAACACCTCCACTGACTAACCCACCCCACCAGACCCCGCACCAAAGCTACTTTATCATTTCCTGTCAGTGTCACCTTATGATGAGTCGCCTTAACTCTGATACCTAGCGTCACTTTATGGACGTACAATCTATGTACATAAGCTATCTTATGTATTTATATTTATTGTGTTCTTTATCTTACTGTGGTTTTTTTGTGCTGCATCAGATCCGGAGTGACAATTATTTCGTCCTTCCTTCAGACTTGTGCACAGGAAATAACATTAAATAATCTTGACTCTAAAGTGAATGAGCAAACAGAGAATAACATGGGAAAATATGAAATCATTTTGGTAGGAAGAGTACCAGAAGTTATTTAAGTGGTGACAGCTTTGAGGTACAGTTACGTAGCCTCATACTATTACAGTGCCAGTGATCCAGGTTCAATTCCGCTGTCTCTCCTCTTTCTCTCTCCCTGCGACTGCGTAGATTTCCTCCGGGTGCTCGGGTTTCTGCCAACATTTCCAGGACGTGTGGGTTAGTAGGTTAACGAGTCATGTGGGTCTTTTTGGCGGCGCATACCTGTTGAGCTGGAAGGGCCAGTTCCCCTGCTGTATCCCTAACTAAAAGAGGGATGTGGGTGTCTTTGTGTAAGGCGAGTGTGCTGGTGTCATTGATTACCTAAGAAACTGAGTGCAAGATTTCGAAGATTTATATAGGTTACTGGGGCAATCATATCTGGAGCACTGTGTAAACAATTGCTCTCCATATTTACGGAATGATGTTAATACTTTAAAAGCAACTCCAACAAGGCTAAGATTTGAAATCAGTGGTTGTCCGATGAGGGAAGATTTGACAGGCAGGGCTTTGTATCCACTGGAGTTTAGAAGAGAGGGAAATGGACTGAAACAGGTTCAGATCCTCTTGTGGGGGAATATAAAGATATGAGTTGTTCACTTAACAAAACAGATAAGGTAATCATATTTACTCTCAGACAGTTCAGAGCCCTTGGAGCTCTCTTCCTCAGAGGGTGGTGGAAGTAGATTTTTTGAATATCTTAAGGCAAAGGGAGATGTGTATATGAGTAAAGGAGTGAACAGAGAGACAGGAATGTGGAGTTGTGGCTGCAGTCAGATAAGCCATGATCTTAATGAATGGCAGGGCAGGCCTGAAGACCGAGTGGCCTGCTCCTGATCCTCAATTTTAGGTACTTGTGATTTTTTCTTCCCTTCTGCAGGAGAACTGAGGTCAGTTGTCATATGCTACCCTGGTTGGCATCGGCTAGTTCGTCAGGGAGTGAATTTTGCCAGCTTTCTCACAAGGAGTTTATAGCACTTAGTCAGGCTGTTTGTCTCCAGGAGGACCGCAACTCCTCACTGGGTTTGGAGGTTTGTGCCCCTCAATGACCCGGAGAGCTACGTTGGCTGGAGTCGGGGCTTTGTGCTTTGGCTCTTATTAGGGTCACCCTTGCCTAACAGGTCAGAGGGTAGAGGCCAGACTGAGAGTGGTCCAGGTTCAGGGGTCAGCTCAGGGCTAACAACGCTGACTGGTCAAACAAAACTGTTATGGAAACAGCAATGAAGAAACCCTCTACATCTGAGTGCGATGGTATTCCTGAGTCTCCATCCAGGACTTGCATGACTGACAGGAGTGAAGCTGCTGACATGATGAAGGAAGCCCTGAACACTACCAGAGATGGAGGACCTTCGTTGCTGGTGTAACCACCAGCGGCATAAGGGCAGTAAGAAGCAAGTCAGGCCATTTGAATACTTCATCCAGAGGAGTACCTTGTCCTGATCCTTTCTCCCCATTTTATTTGCCACGTCCACTTAAACACACAAGTCCCGAGAAATTGCAGATGCCTTCTACAAAGTACCAGAGACTGTCCAAGAGGACATCAGACGGTTTATAAAGTGATATGGATTGTTTAACTCAGATTATTTTTATGCCATGGACACCTACCATTAACCAAGAGATCTGTGGACCCCAGGTTGGGAATCCTTGGTTTAAATAAATGAGCCAATTGATTATTTGTGGGAAAATATGAAATTGTCCATTTGACAGGGAAAATAACAGCAAATTCACTTTGGAAGATTGAATCTGATGACACCCTACAGGGTTAGTGCCTTGATTCATAGATAGTGTGGAGGAACAGAAGGACCTTGGGGTCCACGTTCATAGATCCCTCAAAGTTGCCGCTCAAGTTGATAGTGTTACTAAGAAGGCGTTTGGTGTGTTGGTGCTCTTTAGTTCAAAGTTCAAAGTGCATTTATAATCGAAGTATATATACTGCATACAGCCTTGAGATATCATCTTCTTGCGGGCAGCCACAAAACAAAGAAACACAATAGAACCCGTTAAAACACCCTCACACAACAGAGACTGTCAAACACACAGAGTGAGAAAAAAGAACAAATTGTGCAAACAGTAAAAATGTAAACAAATACACATGGAATGTTAACTGCAGAGTCCGCAAAAGTGAGTCCGCAGCCACGGAATCAATTCAACGTTGAAGCGAGTAAGCCTTGTGGAGTTAAGAGCCAAACACCAGTTCATCCTTCACTCTTGGCCTTGATGCCTTGATCAAATCATGCAAATAGTTTTTTAAGAAAGTACAGTCGGCCCTCCGTATCCACGGGGGATTGGTTCCGGGACCCCCTGTGGATACCAAAATTTGCGGATGCTCAAGTCCCTCATATAAAATGGCATAGTATTTGCATATAACCTACGCACATCCTCCCATATACTTTAAATCATCTCTAGATTACTTATAATACCTAATACAATGTAAATGCTATGTAAATAGTTGTTATACTGTATTAGGGAATAATGACAAGAAAAAAAATTCTGTACATGTTCATTACAGACGCAACCATCGTAGCTCTTCTAGGAACGTTGATGCTGCCTCAGTGAAAATAGCGTTCAGCGTTTGTTCTGCAGCGAGCTGTTATACAGGCAGCATGCACCCCGACCAGCAAGAGTGGCGAAAAGCAAAAATAGCGTTCAGCGTCTGTTTTGCAGCGAGCCGTTACAGAGGCAGTGCGCACGCCATAGCTTTGAACTGCGTGAGGTTTTCACTACGATTGACAGCGCTGCAATGATTGCAGAAAAGTATGACTTTAATTTTGAAAGGGCACGTAGGTTTGAGCAGGTTTGCAGGATGTTTTGAGTGCTTACAATGAACTGTATGATAGAAAACTGCATGAACCTTCCAGTGTGCTCGTTGTCTTCCCGATTCTAGTAAGTGAAACTACACTGTACTGTACATACATTATTCTACTTTATATAGGCTGTGTGTTTATCATATCATTCCTGCTTTTACTATATGTTAGTGTTATTTTAGGTTTTATGTGTTATTTGGTATGATTTGGTAGGTTATTTTTTGGGTCTGGGAACGCTCAACAATTTTTCCCCATATAAATTAATGGTAATTGCTTCATCGCTTTACGCCATTTCCGCTCTACTTTCGGATAGCGGGAGAAATCTGTACAGTATTTTCGATCTGCGGTTGGTTGAATCCGCGGATACGGAGGGCCGACTGTAAACAAAAACACATGGAACTTGAACTGCAAAATCCCCGAAAGTGAGTCCACAGCCACAGAGCCCGTTCCACGGGGAGGCGAGCGAAGCTCCCCCAGTAGTCCGGTTACAGCTAGGGGTTAGGGTTCCAGAGTTTGGAGATGAAATCTGGCTCCGTCTGTAAGGAGGTTGTACGTCCTCCCCATGAATGTGTGGGTTTGCTCTGGTTTCCTCCAACAGTACCAGCCAGTAGGTTAACTGGTCATTGTAAATTGTCCTGTGTTTGGCCTCGTGTGAAGGAAGTGGGTTGCTGGGTGGTGCTGCTCATTGGGCTGGAGGTGCCCGCTTTGCTCTGTAAATCTAACAGCGTAAATAAATAAAGGCTGGCTCATGGTGGGCCGAAGGGCCTGTAACGTGCTGCAGTGTTCTACGTTCTAAATTATCAAGGTAATGAGAGCTCGGAGATGCAGAGTGATTTAGGTGTTCTCGTATCAGGTGGGTATGTCGCTTCCCGTTAACTAGCGGAACTCTCTGACAGTGGTGTCTGAGTAGAGGATGCTGTCCAAGTTGCATGCCATCTTGGACAATGTCTCCCATCCACTACATAATGGACTGGTTGGGCACAGGAGTACATTCAGCCAGAGACTCATTCCACCAAGATGCAACACAGAGCGTCATAGGAAGTCATTCCTGCCTGTGGCCATCAAACTTTACAACTCCTCCCTTGGAGGGTCAGACACCCTGAGCCAATAGGCTGGTCCTGGACTTATTTCCTGGCATAATTTACATATTACTATTTAGTTATTTATGGTTTTATTGCTATTTAATTATTTATGGTGTAACTGTAACAAAAACCAATTTCCCTCGGGATCAATAAAGTATGACTATGACTATAACTGAATACAGGAGTAGGGAGGTTATATAGAGCGCCAATGAGACCACACCCGGGGGCACCGTGAGTACTACTGGCGTCTTCATTTAAAGAAAGCTGTTATTGGAGGCCATTCAGACAAGGCCAGGATCTGGAATGGCTGGTCGCCTTCTGAGCGAAGGTAGTTCAGGCAAGGCTTGTATCCACCGGAGTTCAGAAGGGAGCAGATTGGTCTCTGATCAGGTTACGGCAGCGTTCCCTGTTCCTGTGACTCCCAAGAGTTTGCGAGTCCGAGACACAGCAGGAAACCGAGTTCCCACCCCGCAGGAGGTATCTCAGTCCCATAGTGGCCCGTAAATCCATCCTAAACATTCAATTGTATGGACGGGCTATACACAAGACGAGTGCTTCTAAACTGGGAGAACCTGTGGTTGTACAAGTCAGTAAGTGTTTTAGGGGAAAACAGGTTGCACTGCATCGACTGCATCTTAGTACACGTACAAACACTTTGCACCTGCCGGCCACAGTTGTTAGGACCCAGCTGCTGCCTTTCTGAGTGCGAGAAGCGGCACTTGGCGGTGATGCCTCAGCTGAGGGAGGTAGGATGTTTCACTCCCTAGCTGCCTCAGCTAGGGCAGGGCTGGCCACCAGCACACGGCCTGGTCTGCCTTGCCATCCAACCAGCCGCCTCTCACTGACACAGCAGGCTGACCACAGAATCTCCACAGTTGGTCATCGTGACCAAGCTTCACCTACCATCTGCCTGTTGCTGACATTTGATCAGGGGCTGTGCACTCGATCCCTTTCTCCTTCTCCCTCTCACTGTCTCTGTTGTTCTGCCTCCTTCTGTCAGACTTCTCTCTTTCCCTCCCTCCCACTCTCTTTGTCTTTCTGTACTGTCCTCTCTCTCCCTCTATCTCCTGCTCTCTCTCTCTCTCGGTCTTTGTCTCTCTGCCTGTCTCCATCTTTCTCTCCCCCATCCCAACCCTTCTTTCTTTCTTTCTCTCTCTCTGTCTCTCCCTCTGTCTATGTGTCTGTCTTTCCATCTCAGTCTCCCTCTGACTTTTCTCTATCCCAGTCATTGTCTCTCTGTCTTTTCTGTTGTTCCTTTCTCTCTCTCCTCTCCCTCTCCTGTCTGCCTTTCTGCCTCTGTCTTTGTCTCGCGCTCTCTGCTTGTGTGTGCATGAGAGAGGGAGAGGGGGAGTGTGAATGTGTCTGAGAGAGAGGTCAGTGTGTGTGAGAGAGAGAGGGGGGAGGGAGTGTGAATGTGTCTGAGAGAGTGATCAGTGTGTGGGAGAGAGGGAGCACCGGTGTATGAAAAGGTGTGGGAAGGGAAATGTGTTTCATTGTGTGTGAGAGAGAGTGACAGTCAGTGTCTGAGTGTGGATGAATGTGTGTGGCAGTGAAGGGAGAGATGCCCAACAGCTGCTGTAGATCACAGTGTTGTAGCTGAGGTCTAACACTGCAGAATTCTCAATTCCCTCAAGTAGCATAACATAGGACGCAAGTGGCAGCCACTCGAGGGTGCAGGGAATCTCACAGGTACCTTTTGTATTTGTGACTCCTGTGTGTTGGTGACTGCTGGTACTGAAAACATCCATTTTAATTCCTCTTTCCATTCCCATTCCGATATGTCCATCCATGGCCTCCTCCACTGTCAGAATAGGGCCACACTTAAGTTGGAGGAACAACACCTTAAATTCCGTTTGGGTAGCTTCCAACCTGATAGCATGAACAGTAATGCCCCCCCCCCTTCACCACTGCCCATCCCCTGGTCCCTCTCTCATGTTATCTCCTTGTCTGCCCATTGCCTCCCTCTGGTGCTCCTCCCCCCCTCTTTTTTCTTTCTTCCATGGCCTTCTGTCTCTTTCCTAGCACTTTGCTTCATAACCTCCCCCTCTGAGTTTCGCCTATCCCCTGGCATTTCTCTCTCTCTCCTCTCCCCACCTTTCAAATCTTTCTCCAGTCTTGCCTAAGGTTTTGGCCCAAAATGTCAGCTGTGCTTTTTTTCCATAGACGCTGCCTGGCCCGCTGAGTTCCTCCAGCACTTTGTGTGTGTTGCTCGGATTTCCAGCACCTGCAGATATTCTCTTGTTTGTGAACTACAGTATAGGTTTCACCCTGATCTCAATACTAAAGATTGGCTTTATTTGTCGCGTGTATATCGAAATACAGTGAAATGCGTTGGTTTGCATCAACAACCAACGCGCTCTGGGGATCGTGCTGGGGGTGGGGGGGAAGCCCACAAGTGTGGCTGCGCTTATGGCGCCAGCGTAGCACGCTCACGGCTCACTCGCCCTAACCCTCGCCGTACAGTGAGGCAAGCGGGAGGAAACGGGGAGAACATACAAGCTCCTTACAGTAAAGCAGGGGGGATTGCACACCACTCGGTGATTGCTGGCTACTAAAGCGTTGCACTGACCGCTACGCCACCGTGCCGCTCACGAGCCATCTTCATGTACCTTTCCTACTTTCTGTATCCTCCCTTTTCCTATTAATCTGTAATTGTAATTTATAGCTGAGTTCCCTTCGCCAACTCCTTCTTTTAGACTCATACTCCAAGGAACATTTTGTCTCCTATTGTGCTCCACAACCCATTTATGTATATTAAAATGTATTTGCCAATGGCCATTCTGCAGGCCTGTTTCAGGTTGAAACATGTTAACTCAGCCAATTGAGAGGAATGAAATAAAAATGGCAATCCTCTGGTTTTCCCCAATGAGACAGTATTCCCAAAACTCCTTTATCCTGAAGATAATATCAGCATTCCCAGAATTGTGCTCCCTGTAAGACACTTGAAGCATTCCGAGATTAAGATGTCATTTGTACAGCATGCATCAGGATAGTACAGAGTGAAATAATAACTTATTTACAGCTTAACAAGCCACAGTAAGGGTTAGGGAGACCGCTAAAAGATGACAGAGTTTTCTCCCCTTCCTCGGCCCTCCGTTCCTGGAGGTGTTGACTGACAGTCATGATCCATAACTCTATGCTACCATTGAATCTGATACTCCGTTCGAGATAAGGGTCTTAAATTAGGCCGAGGCAATGTCTGACCTCAGTAAACTGGAACCTCCTGATAAAAGGGTGAGCTGTTAGGCTAACAGTGGCCAATTACAGACCCTGAGTCAAAAATTAGGCAACACTAAAGAATCAGAGACATCTCTTTTTCCCTTATTAGGGAGAGAGAGAGCCTGTGGTATGTCAAATTACTGGGTGAACAAGTAGTCTTTGGGGTACTGCAAGTCTGTGTCTTTATTGATGCTTTGCTGCACGCTTGAGTGCTTGGTAGAGGGTGCCGATGCTTTCTCGCTGGTGGGGGGGGGGGGTTTGTTGCTTTGCTGCTGCTTATGCATGGGAGGGGGAAGTTCGGGGGGGGCTTTGAGGTTCTAGCATTTAGCTGTTATTCATTCTTTGGGGCACTCCTCTGTTTTCGTGGATGCTTGCGAAGGAAAAGATTTCAAGATGTATATTGTATACATTTCTCTGACATTAAATGTACCTTTGAAGCCTATTGGTTGGCAACCAATTTTTTAAAAAATGTGATTGTTTAAAATACAGTGAAACCTTCGAAGGTGTTTCAGAGAAACATTCACAGTCACGTCTGTCATGTCGTCCCCAATAACTGGAATCAGAGCACACACACACTTACGACTCAAAAATACCTTATTTTACTTACACACAAGGAGGACGGCGTGGCTCCTGTCACCACACTGAACTCTGAAGTCTGAACAAAGAGATGCCTTGCTTATCCAGAATTGGCTAGCAGTTATGTATATTGATCATTTGGTAAACTGTGTAGGTTTGAATTCCTTACTTGCAAGATCAATCGGCGTTCACAATAGAGGTGTTAAAAGTTAATAGAAACTATAAGCTTTGATGTTAGTAAAGCAATTTCCCCTTAGTTGGAGCTTGCACCTTGGATCACTATCTCGTCTTCAGACTCCTGGTGTGTAAGGAAAGGTGTGCTCTTTAAAGCCCTTTCTTGCCTGGGCTCTCAATCTGGAGCCTGTCATTGCCTGGATATTACATTAACTCTTTCCTTGCTGCAGCTTCCACAGGTCACTCCGTCAATATGAATGTGAGGGAAATGCAAGGATGTTGGCTTTGTGTGGGCACAGGGGATTAGTTTGGTTGGCCGTTTGATTAGTAATTTAATTGGTTCAGCTATTCTATGTTCTATATTAAACAAAGGTTTATAAGTATCTTTAGCAAGCGCATAGTTTCAGAGCCTTTACTCATTCACTTAGTATGACAGAGGAGAAGGCCTTTCAGTCCGTTGAATCTATGCCAGCTATTAGAGCAAACCCATTCTCAACCCCCCTCTTAATTCCCTGTAACCTGTTCCCTTTAATATTTCCATTATCTCTCCTATTGGCTATCTGCACTAATTAATCCAGTGTTATAGAACACTATAGCACAGGAACAGGCAGTTCAGCCCATCTTGTCCTTGCTGCCCTGGCCCTCTGCCTGGTCCCATCTATCTGCCCCTTGACCATAACCTTCCCACTCTCATCCGTGCACCGATCCAAACTTCTCTTAACATAGTAATCTACAGCACATTACAGGCCCTTCTGCCCACAATGCTGTGCCGACCATGTAACCTACTCTGGAAACTGCCTAGACTTACCCTTGCTTATAGCCCCCTATTTCTCTAAGCTCTGTGTACCTTTCTAAAAGTCTCTTAAAAGACCCTATTGTATCTGCCTCTATCACTTTCTGCCAGCAGTGCATTCCACGCACCCACCACTCTCTGTGTGGAAAAACTTACCCCCTCTGTACCTACTTTCAAGCACCTTAAAACTGTGCCCCCTCATGTTAGCCATTTCAGCCCTGGGGAAAAGCCTCTGGCTATCCACATGATCAATGCCTCTCATCATCATCTACGCCTCTATCAGGTCACCCCTCATCCTCCGTCACTCCAAGGAGAAAAGACCAAGTTCACTCAACCAACTTAGGTGTTGCAATTGAACTTGTATGCACCACTTCACTTCTGCTGGCGGCTCGTCCCCACCTTCTGAATGAAGAAGTTCCCCCCCCCCCCCAGATTAAAGTCACTTGGCCCACTAACTTGAATTCCTTTGAGATGTGGGAGGAAACTGGAGCACCCGGAGGAAACCCACTCAGACGTAGGGGAGGATGGGCAAACTTCTCACAGACAGCACCCGGGGGCAGGACTGAACCTGGGTCACTGGACAGTGACTGTCCTCACAATCCTTGTCAGTATCATTCAGTGCAGTTCCTCTCCCGATGAGACAACCAGCTCCTGCACCACAAAGTTGCAATGGAGTGTGTGCCCAGTGCAAACCACTTACTGTGGGTTAAAGGGTTAAAACGCGTGCTTGTGCTTGAGATGCGACGGGAGTGGGGGAGCAGGGAGTGGGAAATGGAAGGCAGGAGGACAGGCAGCCTGGAATGGCTGGTGAACAAGGATCTGGTGCTGGTGGAGTGAGTGATAGCTGGGTGAACGGAGGGTTCGGGTGCTGGGGTGGGGGTTGTCCGGAGGTGTTGCTGGCCGAACGCCAGTGGGTCTGGGGAAGGGAACACTGTGTGTGGTGTGTGCTTTGGTTGTGGATAAGGCAGTTTGTGCTGGGGACTAAGCCAGGCACTGAATCTTTGAACTTTGGGGATATTGCTTTATTCGTTAAACTGGCAGAAGTGCATAAACACCAGGCATTTAAATATCAGCAAGTTGGGTGCAAGCCAAGCCATGCCATCTGCGTGACATCAGTTTTCTTTACAGCCATTCCGTGAGCATCTCCATTGCTTCTTAAAGGCGACCCTGCCCTGGCAGGCGGTCCCACAGCCAGGCACTGTGGTCGTGGGCGGGTCTCCTTTAAGTAATGCTGAGGCAGCCGCACCAGCTTATGAAAGCCTCCTTCTGTGTGAGTGCCCGCAGCAGGCTGCGGACGCACGGAAGGAATTCTTAGGAGCTGTGGTCAGTTGTCCGTGGAATGCCAGGGTGGGGGAGGGGGAGGGTGGTGGACACCTCCGCACAATGGCAGCGCTGCTTCGTGCACTGAGGTTCAGTGATCACTTCGGCGAAATCGGATGCCAACGGGGTGATCACTTTGTCAGGCAACTGCAGTCAGTCTGCAGGAACGACCTTCATCTTCCTTCTCCCTTCTCTCCCCACCCCACTCTGACCTCAATGTCTGTGATCTCTTGCACTGTTTCAACAAGCATTAGGAGCGACACCTCATCTTCTGACCAGATACGTCACAACATGTCTACCCCTCCAAGTTTACGCAACTCACTCTTTCTGTTTTTATCGAAATTGGCCATTTCTGTCATGATCATTCAAACTCACTTTTTCTTTTGTGTTTTCCTTCTAAGGTCTGGTCTGTTGGATATATCCCATGGGTTTACTATGAGCAAGGTATCACTCAAACAACAGTGCTTGATGGCTCCTTAATTGCCACACAGTTGGTCTCACCCTATCAGAGGTATTCCCTTTTCCCCACCATTCTCTGCTAGCTAGAGCTATCATGTTCTGTTCTCTCTTTCTCAGTCCTGATGAAGGACCCGAAACACTAAATGCTTCTTGTCCCACTCATGGGGCCATGGCTTGCTGAGTTTTCCGAGCATTTTCTGCTTTGATTTTGTGTTATAACCCCTCACACACAGGAGAACGAGAGGAAAAATCCAGGTCATTTGTGCAAGCCACACTTAGCCTTTGTTTGACCTCAGCAGGTCCCATTCTTCTCTTCCTTCATCTCCCAAACCTACCCCTAACCCTAACGTCCACACTCCTTTGTCCTCCAGCCTCTTTCCTTCATCTCCCAAACCTACCCCTAACCCTAACATCCACATCTCTCTGTCCTCCAGCCGCTTTCCTCCATCTCCCAAACCTACCCCTAATCTTAACATCCATACCCCTCTGCCTTCCAGCCTCTTTCATCCATCCCCCAACCCTACCCCTAACCCCAACATCCACACCCCTATGTCCTCTGTCCTCTCTCCTCCATCCCTCAACTCTGCCCCTATCCCTAACCCTTACCTCCAACAAACTTCCAAACAAACCCTGGCTCATATCCCCCAAACCCAAGCACTCATTTCCAACAAACCAAGTCCCCCTCCCCCAACTTCAACCACAGGTTATAACCCCACCACCTTAGCATATTCATAACCGTGCACCCTAAGATGGATGTATGGGGGAGGAAGATCTCAGTAAAGGCAAGTGTTGGACCAGGTTAATGAAGGTGTGGGCCAGGTCAAAGTAGCAGGGTCGAGTAACACTGAATCTCCAATAACAAGATCAAGGAACAGAAGAGGGATCGTTTCAAAGAAGTTTACTTGTTACTGTGTTCTGTATTAGTCATAGCCATCTGTTTTTACATGGTGTTAGTTAATGGATAAATGTTGGTCCAAGAGAATTCCCCTGCTATACTTAGTGGCAGTGGATCATTTTTTCACCTACCGATAGGGCAGATGCTTGTAAGTGATCCCAAAGGCAGCAGATTGAACCACAATCCAAGGAAGGGCCCATCACACAGGGATCCTTTAACACGTGTCCCAGTGTGCCAGTAGATCTGTGCAGCAGGAGAGCTGTATGCCTGAGAGGCAGTGAGCTATCTGGATGGAGATGGAAGTCACCACGAGACAAAGAGGGAATGAGTCAGAAGCTGGCAGATAGCGTACAGTCTGTGGAATTATGAGGTCATCAGCTTGGCATCCGAGAACAACACATTGGAATATTTTGGAACTAGATTAAGAACAGAGGAAGGACAAAGGTTTGCGCATTCATCAGCGAAAACAAAACAGCAATCAAAACAGGCTAAAAGAATGCTGGTTTTGATCTCAAGGGGGCTAGAATGGAAAGGAGAGAAAGTTGCATTATACTTGTCCAAAGCCTTGTTGGGAATACTGCAAAACAAACCCGGGGCTTAAAACGATAAAATTTCATTGCAAAGACAGGCAGTTTCAACATCGAAATAACTCCGAGAATGTGTAGCTCGGGTAGTTGATGGTTGGTTCACTTGTTCTCCAGTCTTAGCAAAAACATTTTGTCACCATACGAGGAGACTTCATCAGTGCACTGTTCATTTGTGGTGTGTCCTCCAATTGCTTGGCTTTTATATACTTATCAATCAGTTGACTGGTCATCATTACAGAAATTCAATTGTGACATAGGGAGGGGTCTCGTCGCTGATTGGTTGTGTGGTGACCTCTGCATGTTGTGGTCTGGAGTTTTGCCGGCATTGTCTTATAAAAGGGATCGAGGTCTACACGTCTATTTACAGAATTGTTTGCAGAAAACGATGTTTCTAGGAATTCTCTTGCATGCCACGTGTTAGCTTGCGCTATGATGCCCGGTGGAATTTGTGCCCCTTGCGATCTTCATGGGTAGTGAGAGTTGGTCTGCAAAATCCAGCGCGGGGAGTGCAGCAAAGATGGCGTTAGCCAAGCTGGGAGTAAACTGTTTCAACGTGGTTTCTACTCCTTCGAGGCCATGAGGTTAAGAGTAATAAAGAAGGGATTCAGCAACACCCACAGTAGTGTAGCGGTTAGCTTGGGGCGTTCCAGAGTTCAGAGTTCAATTCCAGCACTGCCTGTAAGGAGTTTGTACGTTCTCCCCGTGACCATGTGGGTTTTTCCCCATGTGCTTCAGTTTCCTCCCACAGTCCAAAGATGTACTGGGTAGGCCAGTAGGTCATTGTAAATTGTCTTGTGATCAGATTTGTTGGCGCTTGTGTGGAATGGCTTGAAAGGTCTTCTCCGAGCTGGATCACTAAATAAAACAAAATAGAACGTAGGAATCTACAGCACATTACAGGACCTTCAGCCCACAATGTTGTGCTGACCATGTGACCTATTCTAGAAGCTGCCTAGAATTTCCTTACCGCATATACCTCTATTTTTCTAAGCTCTTTGCATCTCTCTAAGAGTCTCTTAAAAGACCCTATAAATAAATAAAAATCGCTGGAGGTACTCAGCAAGCCAGGAGGGAAATAAACAGATAATGTCTTGGGCTGAGATCCCTCATCAGGACTTCATCAAGAAGGGATTCAGTTGGCTGAAAAGTTTTTTTTTATTTCCCTTAGTGGTGGGTTCAAGATGGAAAGAGTTGTAATATATTAAACGTCGTTCTTAGTATATTTAAGTCAGTGCTCTGTGGAAAGTGTTGTTGGGCTGCAGCCTGTGCAGACACAAAGCTGTTAGAAAGGAAGCACAGAAACTGTAACCCAGTGCTGATAAAGGAAATGCAACAGGATGTTCCATCCTCTAAGTTTAGGTGAACTATAAATATGGCAGGTGTGGCTTGTCTCTTACCACTGACTCAGTACTCCCTGGCTCCTGATGAACTTCAGGGAATTAATCATGATCATGATTGCGTGTGGCTTGAAATAAAGCACCAGAGACGTGTTAAAGGAGACGTATCTTGGTGTTGTTCAGGGCCCTGGGTTGTGATAATCTGTAGCAGACTAGGCCCAAGGCATCGTACACAGTAGGATAGCCTTAGTGATGGAACAAATGCACTATGGTCTTTGTAGGAGAAGTTCCTGCCATTGTGGAGTGTTTCATCACAGAAAAAACACACTGAAGAATTGATGGAGGATAGGGTGCAGGTGGTTGAGAGGAGAAGTGGGGATGTATTGTGTTTATGGAATCTGTGCCCATTTAGAATTAATTTTCCTATTCTTCCGGTATTCCCATCAACATCCCCAACACCCCCTCCCGCCCCATGTAACCCTGCAGTCGGGGCAGTTTACCAAGGGCAATTAACTTACTGACCTATATAGGAAGCAACCAGAGGAGACCCATGCAAGTACAGGGACGACGTGCAAACCCCGTAGTGACATGTCTCACTTTTTAGCTGTCATGCCTGCTCTGCAGGCATCCCTGGAGGTCAAGCCATCTCAGGTCTCAGCTCCCTTCCCCAGGGTCTTTCCAAGATCCTCAGCAGATCTCCACAATGCCCCCTGAGCCGTTGCCCACCACACTTCAGGCAGGTCGCCCAGATGAAGGAATGGTTTCAGTGACAGTAAAACTTTGTAAGCTGCTGTCTGGTTGTTGGGACATCTGGCTCATCACCGTCCCATTTCTCACACACTCTTTAAACACACCAAGGTCCAGTCTGCCCCCCCCCGCCCCCGTCAATTCACCAAGGCCCCATTTCACACATCCCTGTTCATTATAATGTAACTTATTATATGTTGTGTTTTAAAAAAATTAAATGAATATATTGGGGTATTAGTAGGAATTGTATCAATAGTTCGGTAAACCTTCCAGTCCATCATTACCAAAGTCCAGATGGGGTTGGATTATTGAAGTGTTATGATAAATTAATTCCAGTGGGGAACAGACAGCATCTTTGCTGCCTCGCCTCTGACTGCCCTCTTGCACACAAGGATTCCCTCAAATTCCCCTCAACAGGAAGGCTCTTCACTACCTTGATGTTCAGGTGGTTGTCCATCAGGTTGTTGGGACAGTGTTTCCAGGAGACACATGTGGGAGTTTTAGTCTCAGGGAGAGTGCGCCGTCGGACGTTTTCAGGAGCTGCCTCATTGTGGAGGGCGGCAGGGGATGAGAGCTGCCCTCTACACCCCCGTGTGTCCAGCCACAGCAGCTGGCCACTGACCTAAGAGCAACACAGTGGCGGGCTGGTTGTGCTTAGCACTGTGGATCTTTGGAAAGTTCAAAGTTTAAAATTCAAAGTAAAATTTACTATCAGAGGACGTACATGTCACCACATTCAACCCTGAGATTCTTTTCCAGTGGACAGTCTTAGCAAATCTATAGAACAGTAACCTTAAACAGGATCAATGAACTGTGCAAATGCAAATATAAATAAATAGCAATAAATAACAAGTATGAAATAACAAGATAAAGAGTCCTTAAAGTGAGACCGTCAGTTGTTGGAACATCAGAAGTAGAATGAGTATAGTTCTCCCTTTTGTTTGAGAGCCTGATGGTCAAGGGGTAGTAACTGTTCTTGAACCTGGTGGTGTGAGTCCTGAGGCTCTTGTACCTTCTACCTGATGGCAGCAGCGAGAAGAGAGCAAGACTTGGGTGGTGAGGATCTTTGATGGTGGATGCTGCTTTTCTACGGCAACATTTCATGTAGATGTGCTCAATGGTTGGGAGGGTTTTACCCGTGATGTACTGGGCCAAATCCACTACCTTTTGTAGGATTTTCAGCTCAAAGGCATTGGTGTTCCTGTATCAGGCCGTAACACAGCCGGTCAGCACACTTTCACCACACATCTAGAGAAGTTTGCCAAGATTTTTGATGACATTCCAAACCTCTGCAGACTCCTGAGGAAGTAGAGGTGCTGTTGTGCTTTCTTTGCGATTTTATTTATATGATGGGTCCAGGACAGATCCTCTGAGATAGTGACACCCAGGAATTTAAAGTTACTGACCCTCTCCACCTCTGATCCTCCAATGAGTACTGGCTCATGAACCTCTAGTTTACCTCCCCTGAAGTCTACAATCAGTTCCTTGGTCTTGCTAAGCACACAGCTCTGTGGAGCCCCTGCGTTGATGGAGATCGTGGAGGAGGTGTTTTTGCCAATCTGAACTGACTGGGGTCTACAAGTGAGGAAAACCAGGATCCTATTGCACAAGGGCATATTGAGGCCCAGGTCTTGGAGTTTACTGATTAGCTTTGAGGGATGATGGTGTTAAATGCCGAGCTGTAATCGATAAAGAGCATCCTGATGTATGCGTCTTGATTGTCCAGATGTTCTAGGGTTGTGTGAAAAGCCAATGAGATAGCATCTGCTGTAGACCTGTTGCTTTGGTAGGCAAATTGGAGCGGATCCAAGTCACTATTCAGACAGGAGGTGATAAGCTTCAACACCAGCCTCTCAAAACACTTCATCACTGTGGATGTGAGTACCACTGGGCGGTAGTCATTTAGACAGGTTACCACACTCTTCCTGGATACCGGTACGATTGAAGCCTACTTGAAGCAGATGGGTACCACACACTGCTGGAGTGAGGGATTGAAGATATCCGTGATCAGCACAAGTCTTCAGTACTCAGCCAGGTACTCTGTCCGGACTGGATGCTTTCCTTGGATTCACTCTCTTGAAGGCAACCTTCACGTCATCTTCAGATACTGAGACCAAAGGATCATCAGGAGACATGGGGTGTGCGATGGTCTCTCCTTATTGTGGTGGTCAAAGCGAGTATAGAAAGCATTGTGCTTTTCTCAGTTCAGGAAGAGGTGATTCCAGCATCTGCTTCAGTCCAGGGGAGCCTTGCTGGGCACACTACTGAACAGCTGCATTGTGGTGCTATCTAACCAAAGTTCAGATTACAATTGAACCTACAGTACTGTGCAAAAGTCTTAGGCGCATTTAATAAAACATTCTGTAAAGCAAAGATACTTTCAAAAATAACAAAAAGTTTCTAAATATCAAAAAAATTACCAGAAACAGCAGTAAACAGTAAAAAATTAAATCAAATCAATATTTGGTGTGGCCATCCTTTGCCTTTCAAATTGCATCAATTATCTGAGGTACACTGTCGTGCAGTTTTATAAGAAAATCGGCTGGTTGCTGTTCCTAGCACCTTGGAGAACTTGCAACAATTTTTCTGAAGACTTTGGCTTTCTCACTTGCTTTGTCTCTCCAAGAAATTCCAGACAACCTTGATGATGTTGAGGTCAGGGCTCCATGGAGGCCAAACCATCTGTTGAAGAACTCCTTTGTCCTGAGGGTAGTTCTTTACGACTTTGGCCGCGTTTGGGGTCATTGTCCTGATGCAGAATTAAGTTGGGACTAGTCAGACGTATCGCATAATGGATGAGAACCTGCTTGTACTTCCCGGCATTGAGGATTCCGGTAATTCTGACCAGATCACCAACTCCATTTACAGAAATGCAACCCCAAACTTTCAGGGAACCTCCATTGTGCTTCGTTGTTGGCTACAGATACTCACTCCACAGCTCTTCTACAGACAAATTGCCTCCTGTTTGAGCCAAAAATTTCAAATTTTGACTCATCGATCCGGAGCTGTTGCTGCCATCGTCCAGCACCCAGTCCGTGTGTTTTTGTGCACAGGTGAGTCTCCTGGCTTTGTTTCCACTTTGGAGGAATCGCTTTTTGGCATCGACTCTCCCATAAAGACCACTTCTGACAAGACTGCTCTGGACTGAAGACGAATGTATTTGAGTCCCAGTGGTTTCTGTGAGTTCAGAACTGAACTTCTTCCGACTTTAGAAGGGAAGTCAATTCGATGTATCTCTCGTCTGCTACACTCAGATTCCATGGCCGACCGCTGTGTTTCTGGTCCTCAGTCTTGCCCATTTCTTTGTGCTTCTCCAGAAGAGCTTGGACAGCACATCTTGAAACTCCTGTCTGCAGGAAATTTCTGCTGGGAGAGAACTTGCTGATGCAGGATGCCCATCTTGTGTCTTGTGCTCACTCTTGCCATGGTGCAAGAACTGATGACTGGAAGGTTAAACCTTCACATCTGCCACACCTTCACCTTTTAGTTTGGTTGTCCTTCACCCAGTTTGGCTCTTTCTACACCCATTTCTGTTTCAGGTAATCGGTTTAGTTCATTCAGCTTACCATGTCATTGATCATTAGCACCTGTTTGTTATCTTTGTTCAAAGACCTACAAAGGAATCAAGTTTTTATATGAAAAGTGGTCTATTACTTAATATATTACTTTCTTTAATGAAATACAAAAAATTCTCTGTAACATTTAACTTTTTGGAAAATGGTTGTTTGAAAATCTAAAATTTGCTCTTTTCTGCTGACACACTAATGCAGAAGACAGAAAAAAGATAACCATCTAAAACAAAATTTATAGAAAAAATCTCGGATGCCTGAGACTTTTGCACAGTGCTATTTATGTCACCGTATACAACCCCAAGGTTCGCTTTCTGCGGGTGTACTGAGTAAGTCCAAGAAACACGATAGAATCGATGAAAGATTGCGCCCAGCAGGATAGAGAAGCAACCAACATGCAAAAGGCATCAAACTGTGCAAATACAAAGTAGAAAAATAATAATGATATTTATTGCTTATTTATTTATTGAGAACAAGAGATGAAAGGTTCTTGGAGTTCATTGATGGGGTGAGTGAAGTTATCCTCTCTGTAATAACCATTCCTGGACCTGGTGGTGTAGGTCCTTGAGGCTCCTGTACCTCCTTCCTGATGGCAGCAGCGAGAAAAAAGCATGGCCTGGATGGTGGAGGTCCTCGATGATGGATGCTGCTTTCCTAGGAGGGTGCTCCGTGTAGATGTGCTCAGTGGTGGGAAGGGTTTGATGGACTGGGTTGTATTGACTACTTTTGTAGGATTTTCCATTGAAGGGCATTGGTGTCTCCATTCCAAGCTGTGATACAGCCAGTCAATATACTCTCCACCGCACATCTATAGAAGTTTGTCAAAGTTTTAGATGTCATGCCGATTTTCGCAAAATTCCATGGAAGTGGAGGGGCTGCCGTGCTTTCTTCATAATTGCACTTACTTGCTGGACAGATTCTCTGAAGTGACAACACCGAAGTATTTAAAGTTGCTGACCCTTTCCACCTCTGATTCCCCCGATGAAGACTGTCTCACCGACTTCCGGTTTCCTCCTCCTGAAATCACTAATCAGCTCCTTGGTCTCGCTGACACTGAGTGAGAGGCACCACTCAGCCAGATTTTCAATCCCCCTCCTATTTGCTGATTCATCACCACCTCTGATTCAGATTAGGGCAGTGGTGTTGTCAGCTAAGTTAAATATGGTAGCAGAGCTGTGCTTAGCCTCGCAGTCATAGCTATAACGTGAGTAGAGCAGGGGGCTACGCACACAGCCTTGTGGTGCAACTGTGCAGACGGAGAGTGTGGAAGTGTTGTTGCCAATCTGAACTGACTGGGGTCTGCAAGTGAGGAAATCAAGGATCCAATTGCACAAGGAGTTATTGAGGCCAAGGTCTTGAAGCTTATTGATTAGTTTTAAAGGGATGATAGTATTGAATGTTGAGCTATAATTGATAAATAGCATCCTACTGTATGCATCTTGCGACATGTTAAAGATCACAGTGAGCACTCCAACCATTTGATTGACACAGGTCTTCAGTACTTGGCCAGGTACATGGTGTGGGCTGGATGCCTTCCATGGATTCACCCTCCTGAAGGTTGTTCTGATGTTGGCCGCAGAGACTGAAATCACAGGGTGATTGGAGGCTGTGGAGATTCGTGAAGGTTCCTGCATATTTTGATGGTCAACGTGAGCATAGAAGGCATTGAGCTGATCAGGGAGTGAAGCCTTGTCATCACCTATGTTGTTTGGTTTCACTTTGTAAAAGGTAATAGCATTCGAGCCCTGCCACAGCTGTCAAGCATCCTTCAGTGCTTCAGGTTTGGTGCTGAATTGCCACTTCCTCTTACTTTTTACTTGGACACCAGACCTAAATGCCACTGATCTGACCCTCAGCACATTGTGCATCTCACCGTTCATCTTGGGCTTGTGGTTGGAGAAGACCCTGAATGATTTTGTGGGAACACACTCATCTGCAACTGTTTTTATAAAGTCCGTGACAACTGGGATGTATTCATTCAGATCCTCTGATGTATACTTTAACACGGCCCAGTCCACCAATTCAAAGCAATGTGTAGCCACTCCACTGCCTCCTGTGACCAGTTCTCTGTTTTACTTTCCTCTGAAGCGAACCTCATTGGCCTCTGCCTGTGTGCGGGTAGGAGAAAGACAGCCAAGTGATCAGATCAGCCTGTGTCTGACAGTGACAGGTACAACATCCCTGTCTGCCTGTGACTCACAGTGACAGGTACAACACCCTCATCTGCCTGTGTCTCAGTGACAGGTACAACACCCTCGTCTGCCTGTGTCTCAGTGACAGGTACAACATCCCCGTCTGCCTGTGTCTCACAGTGACAGGTACAACATTCCCATCTGCCTGTGTCTCACAGTGACAGGTACAACATCCCCGTCTGCCTGTGTCTCACAGTGACAGATACAACATCCCTGTCTGCCTGTGTCTCACAGTGACAGGTACAACATCCCTGTCTGCCTGTGTCTCACAGTGACAGGTACAACATCCCTGTCTGCCTGTGTCTCACAGTGACAGGTACAACATCCCCATCTGCCTGTGTCTCACAGTGACAGGTACCACACCCTCGTTTGCCTGTGTCTCACAGTGACAGGTACAACATCCCTGTCTGCCTGTGTCTCACAGTGACAGGTACAACATCCCTGTCTGCCTGTGTCTCACAGTGACAGGTACAACACCCCCATCTGCCTGTGACTCACAGTGACAGGTACAACATCCCCGTCTGCCTGTGACTCACAGTGACAGGTACCACACCCTCGTTTGCCTGTGTCTCACAGTGACAGGTACAACATTCCCGTCTGCCTGTGTCTCAGTGGCAGGTACAACATCCCCATCTGCCTGTGTCTCACAGTGACAGATACAACATCCCTGTCTGCCTGTGTCTCACAGTGACAGGTACAACATCCCTGTCTGCCTGTGTCTCACAGTGACAGGTACAACATCCCCATCTGCCTGTGTCTCACAGTGACAGGTACAACATCCCTGTCTGCCTGTGTCTCACAGTGACAGGTACAACACCCCCATCTGCCTGTGACTCACAGTGACAGGTACAACACCCCCGTCTGCCTGTGTCTCACAGTGACAGGTACCACACCCTCGTTTGCCTGTGTCTCACAGTGACAGGTACAACATTCCCGTCTGCCTGTGTCTCAGTGGCAGGTACAACATCCCCATCTGTCTGTGTCTCAGTGACAGGTACAACACCCTCATCTGCCTGTGTCTCAGTGACAGGTACAACACCCTCGTCTGCCTGTGTCTCAGTGACAGGTACAACATCCCCGTCTGCCTGTGTCTCACAGTGACAGGTACAACATTCCCATCTGCCTGTGTCTCACAGTGACAGGTACAACATCCCCGTCTGCCTGTGTCTCAGTGACAGGTACAACATCCCCGTCTGCCTGTGTCTCAGTGGCAGGTACAACATCTCCGTCTGCCTGTGTCTCACAGTGACAGGTACAACATCCCTGTCTGCCTGTGTCTCACAGTGACAGGTACAACATCCCTGTCTGCCTGTGTCTCACAGTGCCAGGTACAACATCCCCGTCTGCCTGTGTCTCACAGTGACAGGTACAACATCCCCATCTGCCTGTGTCTCACAGTGACAGGTACAACATCCCTGTCTGCCTGTGTTTCACAGTGACAGGTACAACATCCCCGTCTGCCTGTGACTCACAGTGACAGGTACCACACCCTCGTTTGCCTGTGTCTCACAGTGACAGGTACAACATCCCCGTCTGCCTGTGTCTCAGTGGCAGGTACAACATCCCCGTCTGCCTGTGTCTCACAGTGACAGGTACAACATCCCCGTCTGCCTGTGTCTCAGTGACAGGTACAACATCCCTGTCTGCCTGTGTCTCACAGTGACAGGTACAACATCCCTGTCTGCCTGTGTCTCACAGTGACAGGTACAACATTCCCATCTGCCTGTGTCTCACAGTGACAGGTACAACACCCCCGTCTGCCTGTGTCTCACAGTGACAGGTACAACATCCCTGTCTGCCTGTGTCTCACAGTGACAGGTACAACACCCCCGTCTGCCTGTGTCTCAGTGGCAGGTACAACATCCCCGTCTGCCTGTGTCTCACAGTGACAGTTACAACATCCCTGTCTGCCTGTGTCTCACAGTGACAGGTACAACATCCCCGTCTGCCAGTTGATTGGGGAAGCAAGCTGTTAAAAACACAGGCAACGAGGAGCTCCTCACAGACACTGTTTGTAAAGATCTTGCAAGGGGTCCCCAGTGTGGACAAAAGTGACCCCCTCCCCACAACCCTTCGCATCACCAGAGCTGACAAGGGACCTGCCAAGGGACTCACTCCTTGAACCCCCTGTTCTGCTCCTCCCACAGTCCCTGACTCCAGTGCAGCCAAGCTGTGTGTTGTGGGTGAATGCCTGCTGAGGGAACTGTGCCTTTAAGAGCTGAGATCCTTCTTGGGTCAGTGGACAGCAAGGTGTTGGAAGTTTCCCTCAGTGTATCCCGTCTGGCTAGCAACTGTGTCAGCTGCTTTGTTGTGCCTGGTTCCAGCTGCAGCCGTCTTTATGCAAATTCCACTAGACTTTGCCCAGTCGCGAATGCACTGACAATCAGTGCTGGAGGATAATTTCTGGGAGTCGTGTTTTAATGACGTAAAGCAACTGAGAGTTGGCTGCTCCTCTACATGGAGGACCCTTTACCCGGCTCCTGAGAGTTGCCTTGTCAACAGAGTGGTCTTGAGCTTGCAGCCTCCAGAGGGAACACACACAAAATGCTGGAGGAACTCAGCAGGCCAGGCAGGTGATGCGAGGGCCTCTGTCGGTCAGAGTTGACCATGGAGTGTCCTGGCAGTCTAGATACCCAAGCCTGGGCAGTACGATACAGAGAGCAAGCTGTTGCCCATGTCACGAGCTCCCCCTCTCCACGCATCTGATGAACCCAAAGGAACTGCAGAGACCTTTTGGAAGAGCAACTGTGAAGGTCTCCTGTCCTCCTGGTGTCTTGACCTCTGAAGGTAAAGGATGCTGAGTCTGAGGAAGATGGATTCTTGCTGAAAGAAAGGTTACTACAGGGTAGACAGGAATGTAGAGCCCTTGCTGCACTCACATCAGCCCCGACTTTATGGGATGGCGGAGCAAACTCAAAAGGCCTAGTTGCATCACACACAAAATGCTGGAGGAACTCAGCAGGTCAGGCAGCATTGATGGCAAAGAGTGACGAGTCGACGTTTGGGGCCGAGACCCTCCCTCAGGACTCCTCTTCGGGTCTTGGCCCAAGACACTGACTGTTCAGTTTTTACCCCAGAGTTGCTAACTGAGTTCCTCCAGCGTTTTGTGTGTGTTGCTTTGGAGCTCCAGCATCTGCAGATCTTCTCGTGTTTATGGGCCTTGTGGCTCCCAGTTTGAATGTTTCTGTACACAGTATCCCTCAATTAACTTTAATAACAAAGTTTCTGTTGGAGACAGAATGCTTTCTATAGTGAATCGATTAAAAAGTGTTATGGGTCGAGGGCGATATACTGAATGTCTTTAGCCTCCTGAGTAAGTAGAAGCAGTGGGGAGCTTTCTTGGCCGTTACATCATTGTGGTTGGACCATGACAGGCTAATGATGATGCTCACTTCTAGGAACTTGCCAGACTTGGGCAACTGGGACTAGCTTAGATGGGAATCTTGGTCAACACAGAACAGTTGGTCTGAAGGGCCTGTTTCTGTAGGACTGTATGACTCAATGATGGTGAACCTCTGGTCCCCACGTTTGATATGTTTTTGTGCATTGTCTGAATGCGGGCAAGATCAGCGTTTACTCTCTATCTCTGACTATGGAGATCCGTCTCCATAGTCTATCTGGAGAAGGTGCTCCCACTATCATTGCCACATTGGTGTGTCATGGATCGCTGCCCTGTGTGATGGGCAAGCAGTAGTATGGTGCGAGACTTGGAGTGGTCACTTTGGTGCCAATATTCCATGAAGCTGCATCTCTTTTTAGCTGGAAAGATCGTGCAATGAAAGGAGGTTGATGTTGATTCAGATTCAGATTTATTTATCACATCAGCACATAGAGTGACATGTGTCATTTGTGTTAACAAGCAACACACCCAAAGATATGCTGGGGGCAGCCCACAAGCATGCCACACGTTCCGGCACCGACATAGCACGCCCACTGTGTTCGGCAGAGCCACGCAGAGCCCCACAAGACAGGGCAAGCTTAGTAGCAAAGCAGCAACAGAAGAGCCAGTCGCGCTCCTACTGCAAACATACACAGTCCTCTAACCCCAAGGCAGCCCCCAGTGGGCTCGTGGATTCGCAAGCACTGAGATTCAACTTCCCCAATGGACTTGCAGAGATTTGAAGACTCGCGGCTCCAGCCATTGCAACTTGACCTCTGGTCCTCCTATCAACCTTCGTGCTTTGATCAGGACTTCTGATTGACCTTTGGGCTACACTGGTGTTGGGATGTCCAGAGTCATGACCTTGTGTGGGCGACAGATAAAGGAAAGGAAACAGTATTTCCATGGGACAACTGATAAACATCTTTGAGAAAAGCCCTTTAACAACGCATTGTCTTTATAGTTGACGATCTTGTGTTAGTCCCACCATCGCTAACAATCAGCACTATAGGAATGACAGCAAACTAGTACGCCCAGACTTCATTTTCCATTTGATTTGTTGGGTGCTCCATTCAGTTTAAAGGAGATCTCAATTGTACTGTGAATATGTACCACACCCATTGTGTGGGAATATATCCACAGTCAGGAGAAACTCCCCGAGAACGCACCTGCAAAGAAGCGGGAGGACAATGCGTCGCTTGCTCAGGTGAAAAGGTCTTTGGTGGGGTGAAGATTTCACATTGGAGTTTAGCTTCACTGAAAAAATCACCTGCAGTACATGGTTTGTGGTTATTTCGTACGTCAGTGTAACACTTTCTAGGAATTAAGAGGTAACACTTGGGGAACATGCTGTTAACTTCTGCAAAGCTATTCCTGAATCTTCCACCGACCCAAGTGCATCTAAATGTTCTGGGAATAATGAGAAGGTGATCCGAGCATATTGTGTAAGAAGTTGGATAAGAGTCCAGGATTCCCATGCGTAAAAGAGCAGAGGAAGACCAATTTTTACATTTTATTTTATTGAGATACAACGGGGTCCTTCTGATCCTTTGAGCTGCTCCGCCCAATGGTCCCCCAATTTAATCCCGAGACAGTTAACAATGACCAATTAACTGGAGCACCCAGAGGAAACCCACACGGCCACGGGAAGAACGCAGAAACTCCTTCAAGGTAGCGGCGGGAATTGAACCCCGGTCGCAGCTACTGTAAAGCGTTGTGCTAACCGCTACGCTACCATGCCGCTCAATCCCACACCGATCTCCCAGAGCCCGAAAGTCACTCATTCGGAGTTTCGGCTGGTCCAAGGTGGTGGGTAGAGGCTTCATCGCAACCGGCAGCAGCAAGTAGTTGGCCTAACAGAGGCAAGATTATCTGAAGTTATTGAGATCAGACCCTCCCTGCTCAGGAGATAACCTTTCCCTTCTCAAGCAAGGGGAGTTAGTTGGAGTCATAGCCTAGACCAGAACAGACTTGCTAGTGGCAGGTCGGAGCCTGGCCACCCATTACTCTGTCAGGATGTGTCCTGGATTGGAGGCCTCTAGCTCCGAGGAGAGATCAGGCCAGCTGGGCCTCCTCAGGTGAAGGAGATTGAATGGCAATCCGATAGAAGTGTACTGTTTAACACTGTGAAAGACTTAGATAGGGTAGTTAGTTAATATCTTGTTCCATGGCAGGGGTGACAAAAACAAGGTGCAGTTTAAACTGAGAGGAAAGAATTTGAAAGAGTATTGGAGGAGTAAGGCTTTTACACAGAGAGTGGTTGATATCTAGAACATTCTGCCAGAGGAAGTGGTGGAGTCAGATACTATCAGTATATTTAAAAGGAATTAAAAAGATACTTGAGTAGGCAAGGCTTGAAAGATACGGTCCTAAAGTGGGCAAATGGGATTGTGTAGATGACCAAAAACATCAGCATGATTTCAGGAGTTAGATGGGCTGAAGGGCCTATATTTGTGTGTGTTTATTTATTGAGACACAGCGTGGAACAGGGCCTTCCGGCCCTTTGAGCCGTGCTACCCAGCAATCTCTTGATTTAATCATAGTCTAATCACGGGACAATTTACAACGACCAATCAACCTGCCAACCTGTACATCTCTGGACTTGTGGGAGGGAATCGGAGTACCCAGAGGAAACCCGCGTGGTCATGGGGAGTATGTACAAATTCCTTATAGGCAGTGGTGGGAATTGAACCTGGGTCACTTGTACTGTAAAGCATTGTGCTGTCCACTAGGCTACCGTGTCACCCCAATTTGTACCACTCAATCAGACCCACAAATTCCACTTTGATGGTAAATGCTCAGGAGCAGACCTTTCTAGCCTCCTCTTATCATTCAATATGTCCATGTCAGATCTTCCATCTTAATGCCACATTCTCACTCTCTGCACAGACCCTTTGGTGCCTTCTGTGTTTAGAAACTTGTCTTCCCCCTCCTTGAAAATTTAGTGTCCTGACTTCCGCCACCCCTTGTGGGCGAGGCAGGTTCGTAATTAAAGCTCACCCACCGGCTCACCCCATCTGAGTGAAGAAATGGTTCCACGTCCCAGTACTCACTGTCCTTCCCTGTATCTCAATAACTCTGCCTGTTAAATCTGCTGAGGCTTTATAGGGCATCAATCAAGACTGCACTTGGAGTATTGTGAGCAGTTTTGGGCGTTTTATCCAAGAAAGGGTGTGCTGACATTGGGAGGAGGTTCACGAGAATGATCCCAGAAATGAAACAGTTAACATATGAAGAGCGTTTGAAGGCCCTGGCCCTGTGCTCACTGGAGTTTAAAAGAATGTGGGGAGATTTCATTGAAACCTATCAAATATTGAAAGGTCTGGATAGAGTTTCATGGAGTGGATGTTTCCTAGAACAGCAGAGTCTAGAATCAGAGGGCACAGCTTCAGAATGCAAGGACACCCCTTTAGAACAGAGATAAGGAAGAATTTCTTAAACCAGAGGATGGCGGATCTGTGGAATTCAACGCCACAGACGGCTGTGGAGACCAAGTCATGTGGTATATTTAAAGCGGTGCTTGGTAAGCTCTAGATCAGTCAGGGCGTCAAAGTTATGAAGAGAAGGCAGAGGAATGGGGTTGAGAGGGATAATAAATCAGCCATGATGGAATAGCAGAGCAGACTCGATGGGCCAAATGGCCTAATTCTGCTCCTACGTTTTATGGTCATCAGCACCCTGAGCGCAGTCTGGGAATGTAACG
The DNA here is from genome assembly GCF_030028105.1 of Mobula birostris. Classification (NCBI taxonomy): domain Eukaryota; kingdom Metazoa; phylum Chordata; class Chondrichthyes; order Myliobatiformes; family Myliobatidae; genus Mobula; species Mobula birostris. The sequence continues at coordinate 15,752,272 of NC_092380.1, read as the reverse complement.
GTGTGAAAATCATTAAAGGGTTTGAAAGGGTAAAAGGAGAAAAGCAGCTTCCCTCAGCTGCCAGAGTTTGTGTCCTACGTGAATCACCAAAAAATGCCAAGCATGTGATTATGGAATCTGATTTTATTCCGCAAGTTGCTACTTCCTGCAGTGTGCTGCCTGAAAGGCTGGTGGAACCAGATTCAGAAACAACTTCCAAAAAGGATCCGATGAAAGAGTAAGGATCAGGAGAGCAGGGTCTTTGGATCGTGGAGCCGGGGCTGGCAGCATAAGCGGGTGTCCTCCTCTGCTGTGGCAGGGTTCTGTGAAAACTAATCAATAAGCTTTAAGACCTTGACCTCAGTTCCTCCTTGTGCAATTCGATCCTCGATTTTCTCACTTGCAGACCCCAGTCAGTTCGGATTGGTAACAGCATCTCCATCTGCGCACGTGCACCACAAGGCTGTGTGCTTAGCCCCCTGCTCTACTCACCTTACACTTATGACTGTGAGGCTAAGCACAGCTCCAATGCCATATTTAAATTTGCTAACAACACCACTGTCGTTGACCAAATCAAAGGTAGTGATGAATCAGCATATTAGATTAGATTATGAGGACACGCAGTCCTCTTTTATTGTCATTTAGTAATGCATGCATTAAGAAATGATACAATTCGTTCCTCCAGAATGATATCACAGAAACACAAGACAAACCAAGACTAAAAAAAACTGACAAAAACCACATAATTATAACATATAGTTACAACAGTGCATAGCAATACCGTAACTTGATGAAGAGCAGACCGTGGGCACGGTAAAAAAAAGTCTCAAAGTCTCTCGAAAGTCCCATCATCTCATGCAGACGGTTGAAGGGAGAAACTCTCCCTGCCATGAGCTTCCAGCGCTGCAAACTTGCCAATGCAGCACCCTGGAAGCACCGACCACAGTCCGACTCTGAGTCCGCCCGAAAACTTCGAGCCTCCGACCAGCCCTCCGACACCGAGCACCGAGCACCATCTCTGCCGAGTGCTTCGACCCCGGCCCCGGCAACAAGCAATAGGCAAAGCTGAGGATTTGGGGTCTTCCCCTCCGGAGATTCTCGATTGCACAGTAGCAGCGGCAGCGAAGCGGGCATTTCGGAAGTTTCTCCAGATGTTCCTCCGCGCTTCTCATGTCCGTCTCCCATCAAGTCAGGATTGTGCACGGCCCCTATTTAACAAACACGATTATCAATTCGGAGCGGCCGCGCACGCTGTGTTGTGCCGCCATCGTCTCCTCCCCTCCTAGAGCGTATAAGAGGGAGATTGAAAACTTGGCTGAGTGGTGCCACAGCAACAATCCCTCACTCAATGTCAGCAAAACCAAAGAACTGATTATTGACTTCAGGAGGAAGAAACTGGATGTCCATGAGCCAATCCCCATCGGGGAATCAGAGGTGGAGAAGGTCGGCAACTTTAAATTCCTTGGTGTTATCTTGTGGTTTTTGTATCGCTATATTTATGCTCTAAACCCAATTTCCCTCGGGATCAATAAAGTATATCTATCTATCTATCAGTCACCTCAGAGGATCTGTCCTGGGCTCAGCACAAGTGCAATTAAAATTTAAGATTTAAAGCACATTTATTATACACCTTGAAATTTGTCTACATCTTGAAAATTACGAAGAAAGCAAGGTAGTGCCTCTACTTCCGTAGGAGCTTGCGAAGTTTCAGCGTGACATCTAAAAGTTCGACAAAATTTTATAGATGAGTATTGTCTAGCCTCATCGCAGCCTGGTAAGGAAACACCAATGCCCTTGGATGGAAAATCCTACAAAAAGTAGTGGACATGGCCCAGTCCCCACCATTGAGCACATCTCCACGGAGCTTTGTTGCAGGAAAGCAGAATCCATCATCAGGGACCCTCACCTCCCAAGCCTTGCTCTCTCCTCGCTGCTGCCATCAGGAAGAAGGAACAGGAGCCTCAGGACTCGCGCTACCAGGTTCAGGATCAGATTTATCACCACTGGCATGTGTCATGAAATTTGTTAAGTTAGCAGCAGCAATTGAAAGCAATACATAGTATAGAAGAGGAGGAAAAATAATAATAAATTGCTGTATACGTATGTTGAATAGGTTAAAAAATCAGGCATAAACAGAAATAATATATATTAAAAAGTGAGAGGGTATTCGCAGGTTCAATGTCCATTTCGGAATCGGGTGGCAGAGGGACTCAGGAACGATTATTCCCCCTCAACCATCAGGCTCTTGAACCAGAGGGGATAACTTCACTTGCCCCATCATTGAAATGTTCCCATAACCTATGGACTCACTTTCAAGGACTCTTCATCTCAATTTCTCAATATTTATTGATCATTTATTTATTTCTGAATCTGCGCAGTCTGTTGTCCTTTGCACACTGGTTGTCTGCCCTGCCAGGTGCTGTCTTTCATTGATCCTACTATGGTTATTGGATTTATTGAGTATACCCGCAAGAAAATCAATCTCTGAACATATGTACTTTGATAATAAATTTACTTTGAACTTTGAATAAGTAACTAATCAAGTGTTTAGAATAATAGGATGAATCTTGCAGTGCTGAAGTTTTATGTTGTTTGGGAAGGTAATTAGCATGTTTCCATTGAGTTTGGGACAGAATGCATCACCTTATCTTTGCTTTTCTGATTTCAGCCAGACCTCCTGAATTTCAAGAAGGGCTGGATGTCCATTCTGGGTGACTCTGGCGAGGTAAGTGTCCATTAGCAAAATGCCCTGTGTTAGACCATCAGACCATAAGACAAAGGAGCAGAAGTCAGCCATTCGGCCCATCGTGTCTGCTCCACCATTTTATCATGAGCTGATCCATTCTCCCATTTAGTCCCACTCCCTCGCCTTCTCACCATAACCTTTGATGCCCTGGCTACTCATACCTATCAATCTCTGCCTTAAATACACCCAATGACTTGGCCTCCACTGCCGCCCGTGGCAACAAGTTCCATAGATTCACCACCCTCTGGCTAAAAAAAATACTTCGCATCTCTGTTCCAAATGGGCGCCCTTCAATCCTTAAGTCATGCCCTCTCGTAGTAGACTCCCCCATCATGGGAAACAACTTTGCCACATCCACCCTGTCCATGCCTTTCAACATTGTTGTACCTGCCTCTGGGTAATTCCTGCTCTGCATGGTGTCTACCCCTGTGTCATACCCTGTCCCTGCATTTCATCACCCCTGCACGTTATCCACCCAGGCATTGTACTGACCTCCGCATCTGAGCCACCCCCGCATTCGAGCCCATCCCAGTGTCCAGGGCCACCCCCGTGTCCGAGGCCCCCCCTCCCTGCGTCTGAGCTAGCCCAGCGCCCAAGCCACCCCCGCATTATACCCATTCCAGGGAACCTTCAACAGAAGAGATGGTAATTAATATTACGCAAGAGATTCTGCAGATGCTGGAAATCCAGAGTAACACACACACAGGAACTCAAGGTCCGGCAGCATCTGTGGGGAGAAATAAAGGGTCGACATTTTTGGCCAAGACCTATCATCAGTAATGAATAATTGTTGCCACTCTCCTACTCTGTCCAGTGATACCAGTGACTGCGGCCATCGCTTAAAGGTGCAGCCTGCCTCAGTCATTGGCAGGGATCTGGCACAGTGGAGTCGAGGTCGAAGTTTGAGTCAGATGTTGATGTTGATCAAGAATTTGTTTAGATTATGACACTAGATTCGGACCTAGATCTGTAAATAGCACGAGGCACAATTACTTTTTTTTTGGGGATATGGACGTTGACCTGGATCTGGCTCAAACATTGACAATGATCGGAATCTGTTCCGGATACTGAGCATAAATCTTTGAAGGTGGAAAGGCAAAATGTGCTGGCTGCTGTACAAACACTGCAATTTGCTCTATTAATACAGGATGTGAAACTAACCGTTTAAAGCACACTGCTATAGAATTCTTCTGGGGAAGGGGTTGTGGTATTGTGGCACCTTCAGGAAGGTTATCGGGACCTTGGTGAAGTATAAGAGTTTAGTGTCATGGTACCGACACAGAAGCTGTTCAGTTATGTGGGGAGACTAAGATAAGGTTATTACTGACATATGAATGGACGAATCAGAAGGAGGAAACTACTCAACACCTCAAACCTGCTCTGTTGTTCAATAAGAACATGGCAGAGTTGACTGTAACTTCCACCCTGCGTTCACTGCAACCCCCACAGAAACCTTTCACCATGTTTCTTATTATAATCTTTTCAACTATGCTTTAAAATTATTTTTAGTCTCTGCTTCCACTGGTCCTTAAGGAAGAGGGTTTCAGTGTCTCCCAGACTTCTGAGAGAAAAGCAAATTGCCTTCCTTCATCCTAAATGGGTGACCCCGGCCCTCCCCCAGAAGGAAATATCTTCTGCATGTTCATCCCGTTAATTCTTCTTTGGGAAAGCTAGGGGCGATCTGAAAGTTAAACAAACAAAAAAAATGTGGGGGAAGTCAGTAACCAGAGGAAATAGTTAACAGGTGTTTGGTAAAAGAACATGGGGCCATTCAGCCCTTCGAGTCTGCTCCACCGTTCCATCATGGCTGATTTGTTGTCCCCCTCAACCCCATTCTCCTGCCTTCTCCCTGTAACCTTTGATGCCCTGACTAATCAAGAGCCTGTTAATTATAACCAATAAGGATGAGGCATCAAGAGAAGCATTCTTTTGCATATTGAGCTGTTGTCATCGGCAGGATCAAACGTAACAGTTGGAAGGACCATGTTACAGCTTGGGGCATTCCAGAGTTCAGAGTAAGAAGGTTGTATGCCCTTCCCGTCAGCAAGTGTGTTTCCTCCGGGTGCTCCGGTTTCCTCCCATAGTCTAAAGATGTACCAGTTGGTAGGTTAATTGGCTGTTGTAAATTACCCCGTGATTAGGCTAGGGTTAATAGGTGGGTCGTTGCGTGGTGCGGCCCATGGGGCTGGAAGGCCCTATTCCACATTGTACCTTTAAATGGGATAATGCATTGGAGGGCCTTGGTGAGGTGGCACAACTTGGTATGATGGGCTGAATGGCCCTTGGTGAGATGGAGTGCCCTAGAACTTGAAAGCAGTTCGAGCCGAACTGTGTGTAAGGGAAGCTCAAATCGTGGTCAGAAATCAAGGCACCACGACTTGGAGCTCCCTTGCCCATTGTTGGTCCCTTCCCCTTTTCCTCTTTGACTGTAGAATTCAGGTTGGTTTCTGTTTGGTTTGTGAGGAACATCACAAGCAAACAGGTTACACAAACTCAGTCCCAGTGTAAACTGAAAGGCATCCATCAGGAGTGAGTTACCTGCCTGCTCTTTCCTGGGCTCAAGGGTGCTGACTTCCTTGCTACTCTCAGGCTATGGTCACTTGGCCCCGACCAGAGACAGAACATGGTACCTCCCAGCCACGGGTGCCCATCCACTACACTGGGTAAATGCACGGACACAGATGCCATCTTACTGATTAATCCTCCTGAATAATAAGAGACAATTCATGTCAATGTTCTCCTGTTTCAGTGGAAGAAGCACTGGTTTGTTCTGACAGACTGCAGCTTGAGATATTACCGAGACTCCACAGCAGAGGAGGTAAGAGGTTTTATGAAGCATCAGCCACACCCCCAGTCCTTGGTGCCGATGCAGCAGAGAGAAAAGGTTAGGACACGAATTGGCACTGGGCGGAGGGTGTTGTGGGTTGGTTCCCTTTTATGGGCAAGGATTCAAATCTAGCTGGCATTGTGTATAGCTCTTTGATTTGGCTGAGGGGAGGCCTGTTTGAGGTTTAAGTAATGAGATGCATAGATAGAGCAGGCAGCCAGTATCCTTTTCCTGGGGAGAGGGGCTAAATTCAAAGGGGATGTGAGGGGCAAATTCATTACACAAAGAGGAGTGGGTACCTGGAATAGAAGAATACAGCCATTTGGCCCACAATATTGTGCTGAACCAGCTGAAAAGCAAATTAAAAACACCCAAAATACTAATCACTCCCACCTACACCATGTCTATATCCCTCCATCTTCCTCACATCTGTGTACCTATCAAACATCTCTTAAAAGCCTCTAATGTATTTGCCTCTACCACCATACCAGGCAGTACATTCCAGGCATCTACCACTCTCTGAGTAAAAAAACTTACCCTTCATATCCCCTATGAACCCACCCCCTCTCACCTTCAATACATGCCCTCTGGTATTAGACATTTCAACCCAGGGTAACAGATACTCCCTGTTCACTCTATCTATGCCTCTCATAATCTTGTAAACCTCTATCAGATCTCCCCTCAGCCTCCGATGCTCCAGAGAAAACAACCCAAGTTTATCCAGCCTCTCGTGATAGCACATGCCCTGTGAGCCAAGATTGTGCTGCCATGTGTGGGAATGGGAGACAAATATGATGGATGCATTTATGAAGCTCTTAGATAGGTAATGTGCAGAGAATGAAGGGACAGGGATAGGCAGAAAGGATTCATTTAGTTAGATGTTTAATCACTGGTTTAATCATTAAGGTACAACATTGTGGGCTACCCTAGCTGTTTCTGTGTTGTACTGTTCTATGTTGTACGAGCAGGGAATTTTGAAATGACAACAGCTTAAGCTAACTTGATTTTAGGGAACTGGGTCAAGCGGCTGACCTTGGCAATTGACAGCTGTCAATCAGAGACCCTGACGTTGTAAGAATATAGTAGTTCGGATTATAGGAAGGATGTGGAAGCTTTAGAGAGGGTGCAGGGGAGTGTCAGAATCTCAGAATTACCAGGATGCTGCCTGGATTAGAGAGCATGTCTTATGAGGAAATGTTGAACAAACTAGGACTTTTTCTCTCTGGGGCAAAAGAGGAGGAGAGGTGACTTGATAGAAGTGTGCAGGATGATAAGAACCATAGATAGTGGATAGCCAGAACTTCTTACCCCCAGGGCTAATATGAGGGGGAATAATTTTAAGGTGATTAGAGCAAAGTATTGGGAGGATGTCAAAGGTAGTTTTTTTTTAAACACAGAGAGTGTTGAGTGTCAGGGGTGTTGGTAGAGGCAGGTATGTTAGGGCTGGGGTTCCCAGTTTGGGGTCCACATACCCCTGGGTTAATGGTAGGGGTCCATGGTATAAAAAAGGTTGGGAACCCCTGGAAACTCTTAGGTAGACACTTTGATTATAGAAAAATGGAGGGCTACATAGGAGGGAAGGGTTAGGTTGATAGAGTAGGTTAAAAGGTCAGCTCAACATCATGGGGCAAAGGACCTCAATGGTGTTGTAATGTTCTATGTTTTAATAATGGTCCAGGACATTAACCAAATTGTGGTTAAGGTTTGTTGGAGGTTAAGTACAGATTTAATCATTGTGGTAGAAAGGTTTTCAGCACGAGGGATGACGAGGACAGCTCAGCATTGGAATTTGAACCTGTGTTTTGCAGAGGAAGGACAAAGGTGTGTGTCATCGAGCACTGCAAACGGGGTTGAATTGCTTTCTAAGGTCTGTAGTCATGCTGGCGGTTGGGGTCAGAGAGGCACAGCTACAGTTTCCAGTTCCCCTCCAACACACCAACAGCATCCGGGCTGAGAGTCAGAGAGCCCCCGGCATGGGGTTGGGTGAAGGTGCTGGCTCCTCTCTGCTGTGAGGGCAGGTGGGTGGGTGGTCAGGGGGAGGAAAGGAGATGTGGCGATGGTCCTGAGTCTCAGAATGTGAACTGAACACGTAGGTATTAGGCTGGGACAGCTGTTCCCACTTGGTAACATAAAGTCGTAGAACTATACAGCACGGAAACATACCCTTCAGCCCATTTGCCTGCATTTGGCCCGTGGGGTATAGATTGGATGGATGGGATGATCGCAGTCTTGCTCCCAAGGTAGAGGAGTCAAACACTAGAGGGCACAAATTTAAGGTGAGGGAGAAGGATATTAAGGGCACCTGAGGGGCAGGTTTTTCACACACCGATGGGTTTATGGGACACGCTGCCAGAGGAAGTGGTAGAGGCAGAGACAATTACGTTAACAGGACATTAGGATGGGTACATGGAAAGGAAAGGTTGAAGTTGAGATTCTGACACCATTCTGCTTCAAACCTCTTGCATGAATCTGATTGTAATCAGGCCTGTTTTGGTGGCTGTTCCTAAGCTCTTGAATTCCCAAACCAAACCTCCCAGTTCTTCCTTTCTCCTCATCTCCTGAAAACCTAGTTACTGACCTAGATGTCATCATGCACGCAACACCCAATATACGGTTTGTGTGAAGTTTTATTGAATACTGCCTCTCTGAAGTTTGGAACATTTTGGAAGCTGAAGGGCTCTATATAGATCTGTGTGTTGCACGAGTAGTCACACTGGAAGGGTGAAGAGGTTTCTGTCTGTATCTTGTCACATCTAACTTCTGCACCTTTCCTCTCAGGCTAATGACCTGGATGGAGAGATTGACCTGCGGAACTGCAGCAACGTCACTGAGTACCAGGTGCAAAGGAACTATGGATTCCAGATTCACGTGAGTAAGCTTACCCTCCCCCCCCCCCCCCGCCACCAAACCACTTCCATCTCTCAATCTGTGTCAGGCTCCCCCATTCGTTGCATTCTATCAACTTAAGGGTGGAGGTGCAATCCTCAACCAGCCTTGTAGCCAGGAAGTGTCCCTGAAACTTACAGTAAGCTTTAGTTGTCTAATCTGTGGGGCTTGTGTATCCTTATTAAAGGTGCAGTTTGCATACAGAATTGACTCAAGTAGGCTCGGGGTTCACTTGGATTCCACTTCGTAATCCAGTTTCCATGGATGTTCTCACCTTTCCCATATGAAAACTACAGTTGGAAATCACAAAGGAAGTTTTAAGACTAATAGTTACTGGGTTACTGGGAGCAGGGGTCAGCATGCGGGATGCTATCGACCACGTCTCCCTTCTCTAAAGCTGGATGGGACCTGCTCTCATTCTTGTACATTGAATTGTAGCTGGAGAATCACTAGCAATAGTTTCTACTCCCAACTCTACATGCTTCTTGGTCCCCAAATGTTCCTCATTTCCCTGCGACCCCTCACCAATATTCCCTGGGCGCACTATCAGATTTCAAACTTGCGTCTCGACCTCGCTCCTCGTTGCTTTACTACTAAACACAGGTGAGCGTAAATCCCTAGACGCTACGTCTATGCCATTGTCTTCTGTCCACGCTCTCTTGTAGTCCCCCAAAGCTGAATTCGGCTGGTTACAACTTTGGAAGGTGAGCTTCCTATCACGCATCTGCTGATTCACTGGTGTAACGATGTTTGACCCAGCGGCTGAACGACTGCAGTGGTCACCTTCGACCTTCCACCCTGCACTCGCGCCCATCTCCGTGTTCCCTATCTGACTCTGTGCCAAGCCTCGTTTTCCATCACCCCCGTGAGTGCTCCCCGGCACTTCTCATAGTTAACTTTTTTTTTAAATTTAGAGATACAGCATGGTAATGGGCCTTTTCAGCCATCGAGCCCACACCGCCCACTTGTAGCCATGAGGCCTCTTTGCCTATTGATCCATACGCGGTAGGAAACCGGAACATTCAGAGGAAACCCCTGTGGTCATGGGGAGAATGTATCGCTGTCCTTACGGACAGCGGCGGAATTGAACTTGGGTCACTGGTGTTACACGACCGTGTCATCCACCAGAAAGTTAGGAACAAGTTAAAGTCTTCACCGTTCCTGTAACTCACCTTTCCAAACTTTGAGATGTCCTCCAGTCCTGTTTCCACAACCTGCGTTGCACCAGTTCTGGTCTCTCCCACATCTCCAGTTTCAATCATTTCCCACTGTGCCCATTGTCCTGATCTCCCTCCCTTAAATCTCTCCATCTTCCCAATCTATCGAACACTTTTCAGTAATGGCCAATTTAAAGGCCTTCACTCCCCCCCCACACCTCGTTCCCCTTCCTCCATATTTGGATCAGTGTTGAAAAAATAACAGGGGAGGAATTAATCCAGTGAAAAGCCTTAGCCTGGTTGTGACATTAAAGGCAACGTTTAAATGCTGGTTGACATTGATGTGATATCACCATCGTAGACAACGTGGAACCCATCACTTCACTAGTGGAGTGATGGGCTGGTGTTCACTGTCCACCTGTAGGCCAGGTGGCAGAACTGATCCCCGTCTTGCTGCCACTGTCTAAAAGGCGATCTGTCCCCTAGACCAAGGAACTGGTGTACACCCTGTCGGCAATGACCTCTGGGATTCGGAGAAACTGGATCGAGGCTCTCAGGAAGAATGTTCGTCCAAACTCTTCGCCCGATGTGACAAAGTAAGTTACTTAGAAGGATGCGAGTGAGTGGGTGTGCAGGGAGAGTGCCGGGACTCGGCTGGAGGAGGAACTGGAGTGGTTGGTGGAGACATTGGAGATGGGTGTGAATATGGCAGTACTGGTTGACCATGAGGGTAAAGGGGATGGGCAGGGGTGAAATAGGATGGGTGGGGAGAGGGCGAATACAGTGGTTGGACAGGGGGACTCTGGTAGGTGAGTGAGAGGGAATGGATGAGCTAAGGTGAGCAGTTGAGTGAGCTGGAAGTCTCATTAAAGGAATTTGAATTTTTTGGGGGAGTAGTTGACAAAGACGTTTGGATCCCTTAGATTGCAATCCAGACGTAGTGAGCCGGGGTGTGAGGAACAGACAGCTATTTGGCCTCTCAAGTTTGCTTGTTCAGTGAGATCGTGGCTGGTGTGCGAGCTAACTCCACGCATCCGTCATTGATCTGTCCCAGAATAAATTACATTCCTCAGTAATTCATTTTGTTCATCCCCCTCAAGCATGTTTACATTTACCTGGACTGAATTCCTTTGCTAACTCTGTTAATGTTTTTGAAGTTCCAAGCACGTTTATCAAAATACCTATATGTCATCATATACCATCTTGAGATTCCTTTCTCCCTGTAAATACCTGCATGAAAATGAATTTCAAGGTCATGTATGGTAACATAAAAATACTTTGATAATAAATGTACTACCTTGAGGTTTATTTTCTTTTAGGCACTTACAGGACAAAAAGAATCTCAAGGTAGTACATGGTCCAGATGTTTCTTTACAAGGGATTGTTTTCAGCTGAATGGTTCACAATATCACCCATCTGTACGTCATTGTTAAACTTGTACATGAACTTGTGTGTTCTGAGTTATTTATAAATCTGGTTGTAAGCTGTGGCACCAATGCTATCTGTGTGAGTTAGCTGTGACCTGCCAGTGGGTCCGCCCACCTCACCATTAGTCCTGCACTGTGTTTCTTGCCACTCAGTTCATTTCCCAGGCAGGCTGATAACTTTCCAACGCTTCCATGAACTTTAACTTTAGTTAACGGTCTCTGAATGGGAACTTGCAAGTGCCTGAGAATATCCATATAAATCAGGGGTCCCTAACCTCGGTTAAGGGTAGGGGTCTATGGCCTAAAAAATGTTGGGAACCCCTGATATAAGTATCTTAGACGTTAATGTCACGAAACATCAGACAGCACACTGCATACAATTAAAGGAATTATATTTATTGAATCTTTAATTAAATTTTAATTAAACAGTCAAATATGCACAAGATGGAGCTCATCCTGAACTTCTCAGTCACTCCTGTTCTGGGCCCTTGGTCTGCGTGAAAGCACACACCACCTTCTGAACGTCACTCGCAATCCATCTCGAACAAACGGGTCTCCCACCGGGTCGTAACCTATGACTGATTCTCCCCAGTGTCTTCTCTCTTCATCTCCTGCCGAACAAAAGCCCCAAGACCAACCGTAGTGTCCCTCACCCCAAAAAAACCTCCCCCCAGTTCCGGCATCCTAATTGGATGGCACGTATCCCTCATCATCCTTATCTTCAACAATAACCCAAACAGATTGAAAGTAGAACATTCTGCTCTTACAGAACTGCTAAGTGAAATACCTACAGCAGAACAGTAAAGATGTGAGCCAGGGCATTACATATTCATCAGTACAACTTACTTTTACAGGTAATAATAATAACATGGCTATTAACATAGAACATGGAAATCTAAAGCACATTACAGGCCCTTCGGCCCACAATGTTGTGCCGACCATATAACCTACTCTAGAAACTGCTTAGAATTTCCCTACCACATAGTCCTCTATTTTCCTAAGCTCCATGTACCTATCTAAGAGTCTGTTAAAAGACCCTGTTGTATCCACCTCTACCACCTTCCTTGGCAGTACATTCCACGCACCCACCACTCTCTGTGGAAAACTTACCTTTGACATCCCCATTGTACCTACTTCCAAGCACCTTAAAACTATGTCCCCTTGTGTTAGCCATTTCAGCCCTGGGAAGAAGCCTCTGGTTATCCACACAATCAATGCCTTTTATCATCTTATACACCTCTATCAGGTCAACTCTCATCCTTTGTTGCTCTAAGGAGAAAAGGCAAAGTTCACTCAACCTATTCTCATAAGGCACACTCAAACTTCCCATAACCCAACTACAAATCTCGAATCCAGGAACTAAGAGTACAAACATTAGGCTAGCCACTGGCCTTTCTCTGTTGTACCTTGTAAGGAAGTATGCAGTTTTCCATTCTAAAGGAGTGTTTCCTGAATCAGGAGGAGTTTGGAAGCTCAAGGCGTCGTAATACATGTGCTTGCCTTCCTTGAGCCTTTAGGTGAAAGCTCTCTGGTCTTGGTTGTGCCAGTTCTTAATCGCATTATTTTCTTCACTGTATTTTTTGCACAATGGATTTTGTTGGCTCTATGTATTTGATTTTATATTACCTGGATTGGCTGGCACGTCTGCTTCACTGTGAATGCCCAAACGAAGTAGAGTACAAAGCTGTGCCAATGTGGCCCAGACCGAACCAGAGTGTGCAACTGAACTTACCTGAGCTCAGCACTTACAGTGAGGTAGTCATGGTGTAATATTGAGTAGCTAACCATGATCTTCACCAACTGCTTTTGTTTCCAACAGCACTTGCAAAGTGCTGCAAATTCCTGCTTTCTTTGTGCTTTTATAATATATGGATATCACAAGCATGTTTCTTTTCAATGCCCTCTTTCTATAACTTGTAATATCTTTCTAGTCGCCTTTTGTTCATTGCATCTCTAAACTTGAGTGAGGCTTCCTTCGACAGCAGGACCTCTTGCTCCTTGGGGCTAGGAACTGGTTCAGTAGTTAATGTGAATCAGTTTGTATCCTCAAGGAGAAAGAGGGAGTATTAACTGGTCCACATTCCCTATTGATCGTCTTTAGTTCTACCAATTAACAGATTTTGCATGGTTTCCATGGAAGTTTGGCATTGCGTTGAAGTTAGTTTTGCGCAAATTGAGACACTGAGTGGCAATTTCATGCTCTTCTCTTTAGAACGTTAGTTGTGTTCAATCATGACTACTGTTCAATACACGACTGGGCTGTTAGCCAAGTCTGCCTCATCAGTAAATCTTAAATGGCCCATCTCCTTTGATTTAAGGACATATAGTTGCAGAAAACTCACACCAGAAAATGTACTGCCTTCTGATATTAGCTAACCTGTCTGTCCTAACATAATCAAAGTAACTTTCTACATTTTACCATTACGACAGGCTTGTCCAACCTTGTATTTAAACATTCTACAGGAATCCTTTGTGTAACTCCCTTTGTTTTGCCGATGAAATCTCCACTGCCTGTTTGACCCTTATACCATCTCTCTTCAGTGAGCTGATCAAAGTTCAAAGTAAATTTATATCAAAGTACATATATGTTACCACATACAGCCCTGAAATTCCTGTTCTTGTGGGCATTCATAGTACATAGAAAGAAACACAGTAGGATCACTGAAACTTGGTGAGAGAGTGAGATTGAGCACCAGTGTGGGGCAGTTGCCAAGGACCGGACCAGGTTGGTCCACACTCCAGAACTCCAGTTGAGACCGGAAAAATGTACTGATCAGGAGGCTCTTAAAAGACCCAATGCCAACTAATTGGTACGTCTTTGGACTGTGGGAGGAAACCCTTGCTGTCACAGGGTGAACGTACAAACTCTTTACAGGCAGTGGTGGGAATTGAACCCACACCGCCTGCATCGTAAACCGTTGAGCTGTCCACTATCCTGCCATGCCGTCTTAGCTTAAACATTAGAATCCTCGATGTCCTGTTCTTTAATTTGGCTCGTAGCATTTATTATTTTCTGAACAGCACCTCTGTCTGTCTTTTATCATGATGTGGCTTCCGCTTCCCCCAGTAATGTTCTCTGATGTTCATCATCGTGGTACAAACCGTTAATCATGTAGGTTCACATTCCTACTCTCAGCACATAGCATCTCACTGCGTTATTGATTCCCTTGCCCCGCCTCATTAGATTCCCCTTCCTTTTCCCAACTCCAAGAGCCCCGGTTTACTATTCAGCTCCCTCCTGACAGTCTATACTGTACCTCGCAGGTAGAAAGGACATTTTGCATAATAGTGAAAAAAAAGGCACAGAAAATGTTTCGGAAACACTCAGCAGGTCAGGCAGCATCTGCGGAAAGAGAAGCAGAATTAACGTTTCGGGTTAATGACCCTTCATCAGAGTTCCAGTTCTAAGAAAGCCGCCGTGTGATTTGTTTCTCCCTCCACAGGTACTGCCTCACCTGTTGAGTTACTATGCACAATGTTCTTTCTGCCTGTGAGGGTTGCCAACATTTTCCATTTTCTACACTTCCAGCATCTGGACTTTATTTTCGGTCATTAACTGCATTTTGTGAGTTGGATATGGTCAGTGATATATCGATGCAGCTATAAAGAAAGCAAGACAGCTGCTGTATTTCATTAGGAGTTTGCTGAGATTTGGTTTGTCAACTAAAACGCTCGAAAACTTCTACAAATGTACCGTGGAGACATCCTGACTGGCTGCATCATCGTCTGCTATGGGGGCATGGGGGGACTACTCCACAAGTTGCAGAAACTTGTAAAATTAGCCAGCTCCATCATGAATACCAGCCTCCATGGCATCCAAGACATCTTCAAGGAGCGGTGCCTTAGGAAGGCGGTGTCCATTATTAAGGATCCCCACCACCTAGGATATGCCCCCTTCTCATTGTTGCTATCAGGAAGGAGGTACAGAAGCCTGAAGGTACACATTCAGTGATTTAGGAACAGCTTCCTTCCTCTGCCATCCGATTTAAATGGGCATTGAACGCATGAACACTTAATAGACAGATAAATACTTAATGTAGCTCAGCTTTTTGTGTTCTCTGTACGAGGGGTGATTGGTAAGTTCGTGGCCTAAGGTGGAAGAAGTCAGTTTTAGAAAACCTAGCACATTTATTTTTCCTACATTTACACACTTAGTCCAGCGGTCGTGGAGCATACAGATCCCTTCTTTGTAGAAGTCGGTGTCTTGGACCTCCAGAGGTGGTCCACAGCAGGAGTGATTGATAAGTTTGTGGCCTAAGGTAGAAAGAGATGAGTTATTAATTTCAAACTTTCTGCATAATCACTCGGAGTTGAACTGCACGTGCATGTAACGAGAGCTGCATAACTCATTTCCTTCTACCTAAGGCCACAAACTTATCAATCACCCCTGCTGTGGACCACTTCCACAAAGAAGGGATCTGTATGCTCCACGACCGCTGGACTAAGTGTGTACATGTAGAAGGGGATTATGTTGAAATATAAATGTGCTAGGTTTTCTAAAACTCAGAGTTGGACTGTGGTCGGGCATGGCCGGGAGAGTTTTTTTCCTTCTCCCGTCTGCGTGAGATGTGGGACTTTCGAGAGACTTTGAACTTTTTTTTACTGTGCCATGGCCTGTTCTTCATCAAGTTATGGTATTGTTGCACTGTTGTAACTATATGTTATAATATTTTATCATTTCTTAATGCATGCATTACTAAATAACAATAAAAGAGGACTGCGTGTCCTCCTAATCTAAAAAAAATTGACTCCTTCTACTTTAGGCCACAAACTTATAAATCACCCCTCCTTTTATTTGTCATGTATTTGATTGTACTGGTGTTTGTAAAGTTAACAAATTGCACGCCATAAGCCTGTGTTATTAAACCTGACTCTGATTGGAGATCCTTGCTGTTTGTCTCACCGGGGTTCCCTTTTACACGAACCCTTTGCATGTCCTGCTCTGCGCCATGGGTTATTACTGAAATCTGGCCTAGAGAGTTCCTCCTCACCACGTTCTCTGTGTGTTGAGAGTGTCTGACGCATGATGCAGGAGAGATTGGAGGTGAAGACCCCGACTGCAACCAAGCATGGAGAACAGTCAGTGTCTGCAAATTTCCGAATCCTGCTAGCTTCTGAATCCTGCAAATTTCCTAATCCTGTCAATTTCCTAATCCTGCCATCCGGGCTCACAATTACTCAGTGCCACAGCTGATCATTACCTCCACTCTCAATCTCTGCTGTAAATTGGGGCTTTTAAGTCACCATTCCAAGCCACAAATCTGGAACCACAGGACCAGCCTTCAAATACTTATTGCATTGAGTGTACCACTAGCAAAAAAAAAAGCATCTCCTTCTACTCCCAAACCAGAGAGTGCTTCCCATTCTTAAACCCTGTGTAAACATTCTGCATGATCATTGCCTGCACACTGCTCCCCGTAGACTATTGTGTTTCAGACCAGTCACTGCACACCGCACCCTGTAGACTGGTGTATGTCAGACAAGCATCTACAGATCTCTCTGTAGACTTCCCTGTGGACTTCTGTCTGTAGCTGCTGTTGTGTTGAAATGGTTTGTGCTGATTTATGTTTGAAATTTCTAATGTCTGCTCTGTTTTTCTCTTCTGCTTACTGTTGTGTAGGAGGAACAGTTGGATGAAAACCCCACCTTCAAAAGCCAGGTTAGAATGCGCAGTATTAAATTGTTATCGGTTCCCCCTCCCTCTCCTGTACATCACCCCTGCCTGCCCTTTGGGCTGGGTGCAAAGCACTGGGTGACTGGTGATCTCTGACGCCACCTCTCGAGTCTCCCTCCAAGCGCCCCCACTGTGATGAACCCCTAGTTCCTTCTCCCTCTGACTTCTTGACCTTGTCGCCCAACAAGGAGTGAGCCTGTGATCGGTCAGTTGGTCTTGGAGGGTGTCCTACCCCGCTGTGGTCAGTAGCCATTCCAGTAGTCCGGTGGACAGAGGCAGACTCCATGTGGTCAGGGTTACAGCCGGGCTGCTGGTAAAGCTCTTGCACAGAGCTGCCCCACCCACTAATTCAGGTCATGGAGTCTCGGTGAGATAGTAGGCCACTCGGCCCATCAGGCCCACACTAACTACTGAGCTCCTGTTACACCAACTGGCCTTATTCACGCTGCACGTCCCCCTAGATTCTATTAGCCACCTACATACTTGGGGCGGTTTTCACTGGCCGGTTAGCCTCCTAATCTGCACATTTTTGGGGTATGGGAGGAACCTGAATGAAGCCCACATGGTCACAGGAAGATCATGCAAACTCCGCACAGATAGCACTGGGCAATTTGTGTGGCAATAGCACTCCCTGCTCCCTCCCCCCCCCCCCACCCCCAGTTATGGGCAATAGAGTCTGGTTGCTCTGGGCAACCTGAGACCACTCTACCCATTGACCTTTCACAGGGAGAGCATGCAAACTCCACACAGACAGCACCGGAGGTCAGGATCAAACCCAGGTTACCGATACTGCGAGGCAGCAGCTCCAACAGCCGCACCACCGGGCGATCAGGTGGCCAGAGTGTCGGAAGCCGAGCATGCTTGCTGGCGAAAGTGGGCTCCATGTCAGGCAGACTTGCTCGCAGTTTTCCAGAGGCAACGGATTAACAGATTATCTAAAGTCGGATTAAGAAACTTGGTGGCTTGCTGCAACTCTTAAAGCAGAGTGTGTTGGTGGGCGGGGGGGGGTGAATATACAAGCCCAGTAGGACAATGAGAGAGTGGATAGGCCTGTAAGAATATGAGAGGTGGGGAAGGGGGTAGGGCATATGCGAGTAGGGCAGTGGTGGGCAGGAGGGTCTATTAGAGGAGGGAATGGCCATCTGGATTCTGTGCCTCTGTCTCGAATGTGGGGAATGAGCCCACGATTGTTTGACTCAAGTCAGCGTGCTATCAACTGAGCTGTACAGCAGAGGTGAGCAATATTTGTGTTGAGTGGCAATCCCACTAACGTATTTGTTTCTTATACTGTATGGTGGATGTTTAAAGTGCGTGATCCTTCCCTAGTCAGAAGGGAAGTACTAGGGAGGTCCCCTAGTCCCCTCGCCCCCTCTTGCAAACAATTAGTTACGTCCTTCTCTAAAGCAACACTCTCACTGAAGGCTTGCTGTACGCCCTCAGGTGCGACACAGAGTGTTTTCCATGAGGAGAGAGGGTAGGTGGCCAGCCTGCTCTTTGCACAGTTAATGAGCTCACAGCTGTGTATACAGTGGCCAGGGACGAGGAGTCAGAAGTTCCAACCCCTTCCCCAAAGCCTAAAAGGTAAAATGAGTTCAAGTGCCTGGCCTTGAGCAGGAACTCCAAGGCAGGAAATTGACAAATTCCTTAACAGGGAGGGAGTGAGAGGATGCAGACTTCCTCCTTGGGCAGGAAGGCAATGATGCACTTCACCCTGTTATTGGAGACGCTGGTCCTGCCGCTGCTCGCTCACTAATGCCCGACTGGAAGGAGCTTCCTCAGTGGCGGAAGTAATCTGCTGGCAGCTTGACGTTCCTCAGGGTGATGACACGGGAGGACACTGTGTGCCTTGTCCGCGAATCCCATAGCTGATGTTTCTCAGGGTGATGACGCGGGAGAACACTGTGTGCCTTGTCTGTGAATCCCGCAGCGTCGTGTCTGTTACAGGGGCTGAGCTCCTTGTTGGTCATTGTCCGGAGACTGACGGAGCAGAGTGTGGTACCTGTGCGCCCTCTCAACACTCGGACTTGAAACCATCCCCTGCAGGGAGCTTCTCCCTGCCAAAATCTCTGTATGGAACTACCATTCAGGCATGGTAACAGATCTATAGCCCACACCAATCTTAATCACAGCTACACTCCCCAGTTCATTCCCTGTGATCCCAGATTTGACCTCCTCCACGCTCTGCCGTCTCTGCATTTTGACCCTGTGATGACGCCTAACCTGTATTGCTTGAGCGGATCCTCCTCGCGTTTCCCAGTCTGTTCCAAATTTCTCCTTTTGCTTCCTCCAATTTAATCCTTAACCTCGATGGAGCTTCCTGCAGACGGCACCCTGCATTGAAGCAGAGAGCCGAGAGGTGAGATGCTCAGCCCCAGCGCCGTTCATCTCCAGATCTCATTGCAGCCTTGGTCCAAGCACGGACCAAGATCCCCAGAAGTGGGGTAAGAGGGGCAAACCTGAACTCAGTGGGCATCACGGTGACAGCTGTCCAGTGCGAGGCAAGGCTTTGCCAGTGGGCACCTACATCCTGCGGAGCAAATAGTCATAGTCATAGTCATACTTTATTGATCCCTGATGAAGGGTCTCGGCCCGAAAAGTCGACTGTCTCTCTTCCTAGAGATGCTGCCTGGCCTGCTGCGTTCACCAGCAACTCTGATGTGTGTTGCTTGAATTTCCAGCATCTGCAGAATTCCTCGTGATCCCGGGGGAAAATGGTTTTCGTTACAGTTGCACCATAAATAATTAAATAGTAATAAAACCATAAATAGTTAAATAGTAATATGTAAATTATGCCAGGAAATAAGTCCAGGACCAGCCTATTGGCTCAGGATGTCTGACCCTCCAAGGGAGGAGTTGTAAAGTTTGATGGCCACAGGCTGGAATGACTTCCTATGACACTCTGTGTTGCATCTCGGTGGAATGAGTCTCTGGCTGTGCCCAACCAGTCCATTATGTAGTGGATGGGAGTCATTGTCCAAGATGACATGCAACTTGGACAGCATCCTCTTTTCAGACACCACCGTCAGAGAGTCCAGGAAATGGAATATGGATGAGCTCAGCCGGCTCCTGCAACCTTTGTGCTAAATCCTGTGTCTCTCGCTGGGTTTCAGCTTTGGCAACGTATCTCAATGTGTTAAATGTGTGGCTCTCTGATGAAAGTATCTTCCAGAGTCACACAGGCCATTGGGTCCATTCCAACCATTTATGTTCATTCTACTCTGATCTCATTTATTCTCTCCACACTCCTCTGACCTACCCCCCCCCCAGAGTTTCTACCCCTCACCCATGCACCTGGTGCAATTTACAGCGGCCTACTGACCTACTAGTTCTTGAGATGTGGGAGGAAGCTGGAGCTCCCAGAGGAGATCCACGTGGTCACAGGGAAAGTGTGCAAACTCCACACAGACAGAGCCCAAGGTCAGGATGGAACCTGGCTCTCTTGAAGAGTGAGGCAGCGGCTCTTCCAGCTGCACCAATGTTTTTCTTTTTGATGTCTTCCCTCTCATTCTAGATTCTCCATTGCTAGGTAACCAGTGTTTCCATCCAAACTTAAAATTGTTCTAAACCAGGGGTCCACAGACCCCTTGCTTAGTGGTAATGGTCCATGGCATAAAAAAGGTTGGGAACCCCTGTTCGAAAGTCTCGGTATTGTATTTTCTCACATAAGGAGCCTTTAGTAAAATCGGCACTGTGAGCTCTCTCTGACGCCCAGATGTGGTTCCCACATTATGAGGCCCACGAGACCCCATCTGAAGTTTCATTAAAGATTTATGTGGTTTCTCAAACTGCTAAGTAGCCGTGTGCCCCAGGAGGCAGCTGCGAGTGGCCTGAATCTGCCCCTACCCTGAATCTTCTGAGTCTACTTCCAGTGCTGACTAATTATTTCAAGTAAATTTAATTATTTACCAAAACGTTATCAGCTTTCCTACACTGACACTGAATTGCATATGCTATCATTTTCAAGCAATTATCTTATCAGCGTCTTGTACAGTTTCCTCTGCTTTTCTAAAGAATTAACAGTATCTCCCATTCTGTCAGTGACAGTCCCCAACACAGCTCCCTCCAGACCAAGGCCTTATCACTGATCAGCAAATACAAAAGAACTGGTATGGCAGTGGACCATGTGCAGCATCACTCAATTTCAGCCACTCGAAATATCTGCCCATGACGTACTGTCCCAAATAGCCAGGGTTCCCTGACATTCAATACTCATCCCTGATTATGCATATGAGAAATACAAACTGCTGAAGGAACTCAGAGGTTCAGGCAGCATCTGTGGAGGGAAATGGTCTGTTGACGGTTCAGGTTGAGACTTTGTACCTCGGCTGAAAGAGGAGAGATGGGCAGGACGAAGAGGTGAGGGGAAGGGGTGGGCGGCAAGAGCTGGCAAGCGATAGGTGGATCCAGCTGATTGACAGGTGGAGTCAGATTAGGGTGAGGGAAGGTGACAGAGGCCGGGAGGCAACAAGGGGCTGCAGATGATAGAAACATAGAAACATAGAAAATAGGTGCAGGAGTAGGCCATTTGGCCCTTCGAGCCTGCATCGCCATTTATTATGATCATGGCTGATCATCCAACTCAGAACACCGCCCCAGCCTTCCCTCCATACCCCCTGACCCCCGTAGCCACAAGGGCCATATCTAACTCCCTCTTAAATATAGCCAATGAACTGGCCTCAACTGTTTCCTGTGGCAGAGAATTCCACAGATTCACCACTCTCTGTGTGAAGAAGTTTTTCCTAATCTCAGTCCTAAAAGGCTTCCCCTCTATCCTCAAACTGTGACCCCTCGTTCTGATGGAACCTGACAGGAGAGGAGAGACCCTAAAAAGCCTTTAACAAAGTGCTGATGAGACGCTTTTGTGAACCGCTGCAGTGTTTTTGGGTGAAGAGGAGAGAAGGGTCTTGGCCCAAAGCATTGACTTTTTATTCCTTTCCGTAGATGCTGCCTGACCTACTGAGTTCCTCTGGCATTGTGTGTGTGTGTGTGTGTGTGTGTGTGTGTGTGTGGTCTTACTCTGGAGTTTTTAGCATTGTTTCTGTGTTTAAGGGAAGTGAGTAAGGTTTGGACCCAGGGACAGTGAAGGATCTGTTTGTCACTCAGCCTGGTGTGTGAGCTGGTGGTGGAGCTCTCTTGCCCCTGCTGCCCCTCTTCTTGGTCACTGTCGTCTCAGTGATCAGTATCACTGCAGAAGCCAGCCTTCAGTCAAGTGGATTCACTCACGGTGGTAACGAGGAGTGACTTGAGGCTCTGCAAAGGCTGGAGAGCATCCCAGCTGCAGTACCTGAACCCTGCACCAAGTGTACTTCTAGTCAAAGAACCAGAGCATAAAAGGTCCAGGGTGAGAGGGAAGAGATTTACAAACGTTTATAATAGGAACCTTGGGGGCAATTTCTTCACCCAGAGGGTGAATGCAGCGAGCTGCTAGAGGAGGTGATTGAGGTATTTAAAAGGGTTTTTGAGCAGTATATGTTCATGGGTTCCCAAGGTTTTTTAGGCCATGGACACCTACCATTAACCGAGGGTCCATGGAACCCAGGTTGGGATCCCCGGTTTTAGAGGGAGTTGGACAAAACACAGTCAAATGAGAGTTGCTTAGATGGGAATCTTGCATGGCGTGGGCTAGTTGGACCAATAGGCTGGCTTCTGTGCTGTGCGACACTGTGATTCTCACCCTCCCCTTTAATCACAACTGACCTTCCCGTGACACATCTTCCTCTGTGGTTCAAGGGCCAGGAGTCGCTGGGTTTGCAAAATGTCCAAGTTAGAAGTGCGTCACCAGCACGATTTGCTGTTGTCTGCAGATTGTTGGGCAGGAACTGGCAGTAACGATCTCACGTTTTGTTTGTAGTTTAACAGACAGCAATAAGGAAAACACTTTCCGTGACGTGATCACCAGGAGGACCACAGGGAGACAGGAGGCGGCATCTGCAGATAGGACGTGGGGGAGCCGCAGGGCAGATGGCCATGAGCAGCGTCTACCCGCGCACGACTGCGTGGAGCTGGAGCCCGTGCAGCAGCCGTGCGCACCAGAGCCTGCGGACTCGCGCGTGCAGGATCCCACGCCGGCCAGTACACGCATCCCAGAGCCCGCGCTGCTGCGCGGACAGGACTCAGCCAGGGCGGATGAGCTGCAGCGCGACCATGCGCAGCGGATCACCGAGCGGAGCAGGTGGTTCGAGTCCACGGCCCCCAGCGACAGCCCGAGGAAGGGGACGGACTGGAGCTTCGAGCCCATCCACATCCCCGAGGCCCTCAGCAAGGACATTGAGGTGAAGTGGCAGGAACTGGAGCGCATTCCTCTGCGGGACCACAAGCAGGTCCCCCTTGTCTGCATGCGGCCTTCCCCCTCCAGCCAGAACGACAGCGGCACCTCGGCGACCACGGAGCGGCTGGAGAAAGAGGTAGGAGAATTAGACCCAATTTTCTGTGTCGCTGTTTGTCCTTGGCCCCAGTCTCCTCCACCTGATCAATGTCTGTTAGCTTCTTACTGTCACATGAACCAATATACAGTGAAACTTTTTGTTTTACCTGGCACCCATACAGATCGTTCCAAACAACACAGGACCAGTAACAGAATGTAGACTATGTTGCTACAGTTACGGAAAGTTGCAATACAGGTAGACAAATAAGATGCAAGCACTCAGCAAGGCAGTTGGAGGGGTAAAGAGTTCATCCTTAACATACAAGGGCATTAGGGAGCTGCCCATGAACCTGGTGGAGTGTGTTTTCAAGCTTTTGTGTCTTCTGCCTGATGGAGAGGGTGGGCGGCAGAGAAGAGAGAATGTCTGGGGTGGGATTACGCTGGCTTCTTTCCCAAGGCAGTGGGAAGTGTAGACGGATTCAATGATAATAGATAACATGTGCTATTAGGTAACTTGGTCAGCATGGACAAGTTGGGCGGAAGGGCCTGTTTCTGTACTCTATGACTCTATGATGTTTCCTCAGTATTAATCACCAAGCCTCAAAACCTGGGCCTCTGTTCTTCCGTCTGCAACTGGATCCTCAACTTCATTTTCAGGAGACCACAGTCAGTGTGGACGTTTAATAACACCTCCTCGCTGAGAATCTACACAGGTACACCTCAAAGATGTGTGCTTTAGCCCACTGCTCTACTCTCTCTACACTTATGGCTGCGTGTCTTGGCACAAATCAAACACAATCTGTAAAGCTGCCGATGACATCACTATTGTTGGCAGATGCTCAGACGGCGATGAGGCGGTGTGCAGGGCTGAGGTAGGTCGGCTGGTTGAGTGGTGACACAGTAACAACCTCGCACTCAGTGTCAGCAAGACCAAGGAACGGATTGTGGGCTTCAGGGAGGGGAGGTTGGGAGAACACACACACCCATCCTCATTGAGGGGTTAATGGTGGAAAGGGCGAGCATCTTCAAGTTCCTGGGCATCAGCATCTTGGAGGATCTACCCTGGGCACAACACATTGATGCAATCACAAAGAAGGCTCTACTTCATTGGGAGTTTGAGGAGATCTGGTGTGTCACCAAAGACTCTTGCAAATTTCTGTGGATGTACAGTGGAGAGCATTCTGACTGGTTGCATCAAGGCCTGCTTTGGAGCCGCCAATGCACAGGAACGCAAGAGGCTGCCGAGTGTTGTAGACTCCTCCAGCTCCACCGCCGCCACAGCATTCTCCACCATCGAGGACATCTTCAAGAGGTGGCAGCTCTAGAAGGTGACATCCATCATAAAGGACCCTCACCATCCACGACATGCCCTCCTCTCAGTACCTCAGTCAGGGCCAAGGTACAAGACTTTGAAGACCCACACTCAGTGCATTAGGAACAGCTTCTTCCCCATCACCATCAGATTTCTGAACATTCAATGAATCCATGAACACCACCCCATTATTCCTTTTTTAAATTTTTTTTTGGCTCAGCATAACGAAACTTTCAATTTCCAGATACACTTACATTTACATTTCTTCCCCTCACAGATATCAGCTATCAGAACACTACCATCAAAATATAGACATCACCACAACATCCTATACAAAAGCCCTTATCAGTTTAGCAGATAAGTTTACATCTACATACTGCAAAAAAAGTTGCCATGTTTTATGAAAACTATTTGTTTCACTGTGCACCATACATGTCAAAAAGTCCAAAGGAATGTGTTCCATGATTAATTTACGCCTATCAAAAAGTCGAGGCCTTATCGGATATCTAACAAAGTAAAATGTTCTTCCTCGTACAAAAAGTCAGGAGGTTTAAAAAGTTTTTTCTGACGTGCATTAATAATACGACCGCTGGGTAAGCCTAAGAGAAAAGACGCTGGGTCCAGTTCAAGTTCCATCTTCAGAATCTTTTCCATTTCACCCAAAATATCACTCCAGTATTATTCCTATTTTTAAACAATTATTTTGTAATTTTATGACTTTGCACTGACCTCTTGCTGCAAAACAAATTTCACTCCCATGTTAGTCAGTAACAATAAACCTGATTCTGATTATTACGTTCTCCTTTCTGCCATCTTGTTTCATCACAGACCTTCTTCCTGACTACATGGTAAATGTTTTCCAGTTCTGATGAAAGATCATTGCCCTACCCTAAAGAATTAGCACAGATTCTCACTCCACAGATGCTGCTGAGTGTCTCCTGCGTTTTCTGCTTGATCTTGGTGCATTCTTCAATTGCTGCCCTCCTTGAACCCAGGGGTCTGCTGGGGTCTGTAAAGCACAGCCTGTAGTGGGATTGGGGGCTGTGTATGTGCACAGGAGGAATGGGGCTTGCTTCACTGTTGTTGCTTCGTACAGTTGGTTCTGTTTTGCTGTGTTCTATGTCATTCTACTGAGCATTGCGGGCACACTGTGTTGGCACTAGAATGTGTAATGACACTTGCAGGCTGCCTCCAGCACACCCTTGGGTGTGTTGGTTGTTAACCTAAATGACATATTTCACACTTCAATACACATGTGATAAATAAATCTAAATCTGCAGCCTTCCCTGAAATGCATCTCCATATTTCTCCCTTCACTCCCACATCCTCACTCTGGCTTTCAACAAACAACAAATTACACTGACCAAGTTTTATTAATCTCAGATATTTTTTCCCTCTTTACCTTGGGATGTGGCATCTAGCTGCTTCCTCTCGCAGGCACACAGGTACCAGTGTTGGAGCTATCTAGTTAACTTAATCGGGTGCCAGGGTGGAGATACATTTCTACCAAAGGAGGTGTAAGGCACTCCTTCCCTTGGCTAGCCTGGAGATCACCCTTGGACAAGGTGTAGCACCTGCTGAACTCCCCCCCACCCCGATCAGGGTCACATGAAACCATGGAAGCAGGTGGTGGATGGTCATATGAACAGCCAGCGCATCACAAGACCTGGAGATCACCCTTGGACAAGGTGTAGCACCTGCTGAACCATGAAACCATGGAAACAGGTGGTGGATGGTCATATGAACAGCCGGCGCATCACAAGACCTGGTTATGCAACCTCTGATGCCAGGCAGATAATCTCTGAAGAGTATTGATAATGGCTGGGGTCACCTATCTTGTAAAGACACTGTCCAGAAAAAGGCAATGGTATACCACTTCTGTCGAAAAATATGCCAAGAACAATTGTGGTCAAGACCATGATCGTTCATGTCATATGATACGGCATGTAATGATTGAATGAACACACAACTTAAGTGAAAATCATTAAAAAAACAGGAGATTCTGGAAACCTAAATGAAAATAGAAAATGCTGGAAACATTCAGCAGATCAAGTCGCATGTATTGGAAGAGAAACAGATAGAACACTTACCCCTTTTCATCAGAACTGATCACAATTGTAAGGAAGGGCCTTCACACAGAAATGTTAACTGTGTTAATCCAATCCCTCTCTGAACCTCACTGCTTTACTTTCTCTGCTGCTTTAAGCTGTGAAAGAAGTCAGAAGGTGGGAAATACGGCCCAGCGCACTGCACTGAACAGAGTGGTGAATGACCAGGCCGTTTGGTGATTAAAGTTGAGGAAGAGATATTGACCAGGCTACTGGGGGAGATGCCTGTCCTTCAGGTGGAGCTGTGGAATCTCTCTTATGTCCATCCAAAAAAGACAGTTGAGTCAGGAATCAGAGTGATACAGCACAAAAACAGGCCCTTTGGCCCATCTCACCCATGCCAATCAAGGTTCCTTAGCCCCACTTGTACATATCCATCTAAATCTTTCCTATCCACGTACTTATTCAAATGTCTTTTAGCACCTGCTTGAAGCACTTTCCCTGGCAGCTCATTCCATGTACACACTACGCACTGCACGAAAAAAGTTGCCCCTCCAATCCCTTTTAAATCCTTTCCCCTTCACCTTGTCTCTGGCCTCACACTGTGAAGAAAATACCTCCTCAGAGGGAGTGGGGGTTTTGATTCCGTCTCCCAATGGAGGGAGAATAAGAGTGCGTGCATTCAGGAGGTCACAGACTCACTCCGCCATGCCCCACAAATGACCGAACTTTGCAAACATGAGGAATTCTGCAGATGCTGGAAATTCAAGCAACACACATCAAAGTTGCTGGTGAACGCAGCAGGCCAGGCAGCATCTGTAGGAAGAGGTGCAGTTGACATTTCAGGCCAAGACCCTTCGTCAGGACTAACTGAAGGAAGCTTCCTTCAGTTAGTCCTGACGAAGGGTTTCGGCCTGAAACGTCGACTGCACCTCTTGCTACAGATGCTGCCTGGCCTGCTGCGTTCACCAGCAACTTTGATGTGTGTTATATGAAAGACAATGTTGTTTTGATTTTCACTTGAAGTACTTTTAAAAATTAATTGGATGGGTAGATGGATTGGAAGGGTTTAGAGGGATATTGGCCAGATGCTGCCGTGTGTTTGGTCAAATGGATCATTCCTGTGCTCTTTGACTCCACACTCAGTAGCCACTTTACTAGACACAGGAGATACATAATCCTGAGTGTATTTCTGCATGCTCATGATCTTCTGTTGCTGTAGCCCATCCACTTCAAGGTTCGATGTGTGTTCGGAGATGCTCTTCCGCACACCACTGTTGATATGTGTGATTATCTGAGTTACTGTCACCTTCCCGTCAGCTTGAGCCAGTCTGGCCATTCCCCCCGACCTCTCACATTAACAAGGCATTCTTACCCACAGAACTGCCGCTCACTTTTTTTTGTGTTTTTTCACACCATTCTCTATAAACTCTAAAGACTTGTGCGCGAGAAAGCCCAGAGGATCAGCAGTTTCTGAGATGCTCAGACCATCCCATCTGGGACCAATAATCATTCCACAGTCAAAGTCACTTAGATTACATCTCTTCCCCATTCTGATGTTTGGTCTCAACAATAACTGAATCTCTTGATCTTGCCTGCATGCTTTTATTCATTGAGTTGCTGCCACGTGATTGGCTGATTAGATATTTGCATTAATGAGCAGGCGGTCTGGTAACTAATAAAATGGCCACTGAGTGTATGATGCCCCCACCTCCACACACCCCCCCATCTGATTCCAACTGTCGTTCAACACCCTTTTCTTCTCTAATGGCCCCTATAATGCGTACTCCCAATGAACGCATGCACACGACCTCACTCAGTAGCGTAGTGGTTAGTGCAGCGCTGTGCAGTACCAGTGACCAGGGGTTCAATTCCCGCCGCTGCCCACAAGGAGTTTGTATGTTCTCCCTGTGACTATATGGTTTCCTCCAGGGGCTTTGGTTTCCTTCCATAGTCCAAAGAAAAGTGTACAGCCGGCATTTCAGGCCGAAACCCTTCGGCAGGACTGGCGAGAAAAGGCTGAGGATTAGATTTAAAAGATGGGAGGAGGGGAAGAGAGAAACACAAGGTGATAGGTGAAACCTATCTCCATCCCCTCCCTCCACCAATTCTGCTTCTCAGCTTTTTTCTCTCCAGTCCTGCTGAAGGGTCTCGGCCCGAAATGTCCGCTGTACTTTTTTCCATGGATGCTGCCTGGCCTGCTGAATTCCTCCAGCATTTTGTCTGTGTTGCTCTGGATTTCCAGCATCTGCAGATTATCCCTTGTTTGTGATTAAATTACAGGAGCGGTTGGGCAGACTAGGACTTCATTACTCGGTGTTTACGAAACTAAGGGGTGATCTTATAGAGGTATATAAAATCATGAGGGGCATAGATAGGGTGAACGAACTCAGTCTTTTTGCCAGGGCTGGGGAATGAAGGAATAATGACCTGGATCTGGGCCATACCCTCCAAATATCCGGACCTGCATCTCGGTTTTTTTTTGTACTACCTTACTTTCCATTTTTATATTTTCTATTTATGATTTATAATTTTAATTTTTAATATTTACTATCGATTTGTAATCCAGAGAGCGGGAAGCGCAGAATCAATTATCGCTATGATGATTGTTTGTTCTAGTATCAATTGTTTGGCGACAATGAAGTATAAAGTATAATGGACATAGGTTCAAGGTGAGAAGGGAGAGATTTAATAGGAATCTGAGGGAAAACATTCCCATAGAGCGTACTATGTGTATGGAATGAACTGCCCGAGGAGTTGGGGCAGGTACAGTAATGACATTTAAAAGAAATTTCAGACAGGTACGTGGATGGATGAGGTTTAGAGCGATATAGGCCCAAAGCAGGCACATGAGATTAGCACATGGGATGGGCTGAAGGACTTGTTTCTGTGCTGTATGAATCTATATTGGCACATTAAAACCAATTTATTTTTGCTGTGATGCAGTGGGGACCAGTAAATTGATGACAACTGTGTTCGAGCCTCCTGTAGTGATCCTAAAATTGACCCAGCTTCAGATGCTGCCAGTTATAAACAACAGGCATGGCTCCTATTTCCTGTGTTAGTGGGGTTGTGAACTACTGGGAAGGATTCATTGTGTTCCTCACTTCACTTATTTATTTATTTATGCATTCATTGAGATACATCGCAGAATAGACACTGCCCAGTAATCCGGGCCTAATCACGGGACAAACTGATGATACAACTTGGTTGTGAAACTGTGAAACCCTTGCTGTCACAGGGAGAAGGTACAAACTCCTTACAGGCAGTGGCGGGAATTGAACCTGGGTCACCTGTACTGTAAAGCGCTGTGCTATCCACTATGCTGCCGTGCCTTAACTACAACTTTGGAAGCAGAAGGCTGCTGTTCCAGCCCTCAGTCTCCTTCACCGCTCGCTGTGGTGAATGCCGATCCTGCCTTTCAGCCCCTGCCTCGGTTTCTTTTCACTTTGAAATTGATTCTCAGATTCTGCTAGGAAGTCTGTACAAGTCCTAGAAAACCATACAGGCAAGTCCCGTGTAAGGAATGGGTTCTGTTTCTACAGAGGTGGATAAGTTGATTTAATTTGTTAAGTCAGAAAGACATGAGGAAAAGCAATCACTTGAGAGGGTGCAGAGGAGATTTACAAGGATGTTGCCTGGATTGGGGAGCATGCCTTATTGATAATAGGTTGAGTGAACTCGGCCTTTTCTCCTTGGAGCGACGGAGGATGAGAGGTGACCTGACAGAGGTCTAATAAGATGATGAGAGGCATTGATCGTGTGAATAGTCGGAGGCTTTTTCCCAGGGCTGAAATGGTTGCCACAAGAGGACACAGGTTTAAGGTGCTGGGGAGTAGGTACAGAGGAGATGTCACGGGTAAGTTTTTTCACTCAGAGAGTGGTGAGTGCATGGAATGGGCTGCCAGCAACAGTGGTGGAGGCGGATACAATAGGGTCTTTTAAGACACTTTTAGAAAAGTACATGGAGCTTAGTGAAATAGAGGGTTAGAGTTAAGCCTAGGAATTTCTAAGGTAGGGACATGTTCAGCACTACTCTGTGGGCTGAAGGGCCTGTATTGTGCTGTAGGTTTTCTATGTTTCTATGACAGCAGGGGTTCTTTTTAAGCCGTGGACCCCCCGGATGGGAACCCCCACTCTGGTGACAACACCTCCACTGTATTGTAATGAAATGCATCAAAAGAGCATCAGACCGATGAGAAAGACTGATTACTGAAAGTGGTGGGAGACATGAAACAATGTAGTCTGGCTATCTGTGGGATCAAATGTACATGTGAACATTTGGGATTTCATTCATATGTAGGGGTATCCATGAGCCGGGTGTGTTGTGTAAACCAGGGACGATCTGTAAGGTTGAGCACACAACTAGCTGAAGGAGCTCAGTGGCATCTCTAGAGGAGAATAAGCAGATGACATTTCAGGGCCCTCATCAGAATTCAGCAGTTTACTATCTCTCTTCAAGGGTTTGAAGGCTATCTTTTCCCTCAAATTTCAGATCTCCGCCCTAAATCAACAGCTGGATGAAACCAGAAAAGAGCTAGAAACTTTCCGGGAGCAGAGTTTTCAGCTGCAGGGGCAACTAAACTCATCCGAGGACCTGAAAAAGCAGGCGGCTCCTAAAGGCTTCATCTCTCAGGTAGGGGGCTCGCCACCGAGCTGGGAAAGGCTGTGTCCCTTTGCAGACCTTGCAGCGGGGTCAGTAACGGCCAGATTCGGTCCACGCCTGTGAACCTGTGTTCTCCCCGTCTCCTGCGGCTGAACCCGGCGCAAAATGTGTAACCCCCGCGCATGAGAGGCAACTCTCAGTTCCGAGCCACGAGGTCCAGAGTTAAGGAGGGAATCACAAACATGAGCAAATCTGCAGGTGCTGGAAATCCAAAGCAACAAGCCCAAAATGCTGGAGGAACTCAGCAGATCAGGCAGCATCTATGGAAACAAACAGTCGACGTTTTGGGCCGAGACCCTTCATCAGGGCTGTTAAAGAGGGTGCAGGAACAGGGGGAGCCGTCAGTATAAAATGCAAATGTCATTAGTAAAGAGCAGACTGCTGGAGGAGTTCAGTGGCTGGGGCAGCATTTATCAAGGGCAGTGTGGGGAGGAGAGGAATTTCAGGTTGAGACTCTGCATCAGAACCCGAAACATTGGCAGTTCCTTTCCCCCACCGATGCTGCTCGAGCCCGTGAGTACCTCCAGCAGTTTCTGTTTTGCTCCAAATTCCAGCTTCTGCAGTGTTTGGTGTCAACACATTAACCAGGGGCAAGAGGAGGTGAAAAAACAGTGGGGGCTGAAGGTGTATATGTCATTACCTGGAGTCCAGTCCAGCTGACATGTTGAATCCGAGACCTGGAAAGGATGCTAATCTTTGCAAGTAGTGCAGATTGTTATCAGCGATGAAAGATTCGGGTATGTGAGGAGGCAGGAGATATCTGCATTATTCTTAAATCAGTAAATTGGTTTAAGATTGTCGCATGCACTGAGGTACAGTGGAAGACCATTCATACAGATCATTTCATTGCAACAGTAGTACACAGGAAAACGATAGCAGACTGCAGAATATTAGGGGTGTAGGGGTATAGACCGGGTAAATACAAGCAGGCTTTTACCACGGAGGCTGGGTGGGACTACAACCAGAGGTCATGGCTTAAGGGTGAACGGTGAAAAGTTTAAGGGGAACATGAGGGGAAACTTCTTCACTCAGAGGGTCGTGAGAGCGTGGAATGAGCTGCCAACGAGTCCATGCGAGCTCAATTTCAACATTTAAGAGAAATTTGGATAGGTACATGGATGGTAGGGGTATGGTCCGGGTGCAGATCAATGGGAGAGGGTACTTTAAATGGGTTCAACATTGACTAGATGGGCCAAAGGGCCTGTTTCAGTGCTGTACTTCTCTATGACTCTATAATGTTATAGAGAAAGTGCAGTGCAGATAGACAAGGTAGTCTCTGATGTCAAGAGTCCAAGTTATATGAGGGGACTGTTGAATAGTCCTACAGCAGGCAGATGGAAGTTGTCCTTGATCCTGTCGGTACATGCTTTCATGCTTTTGTATCTCTATCCAGTGGGAGAGGGCAGAAGAGGGAATGTCTGGCGTGGGTGGGACCTTTAGTTTGGTTGGCTGCTTAAGCA
Organism: Mobula birostris; assembly: GCF_030028105.1. Classification (NCBI taxonomy): domain Eukaryota; kingdom Metazoa; phylum Chordata; class Chondrichthyes; order Myliobatiformes; family Myliobatidae; genus Mobula; species Mobula birostris. The sequence continues at coordinate 15,719,726 of NC_092380.1, read as the reverse complement.
AGGCAGTGAGAAGTGTGGATAGAGTCCATGGCGCTGTGGAGCCCATAGAGATGTACCGAGCTGTGTCCACAACTCTCTGTAGTCTCTTGCAGTCTCGGGCACAGCAGCTGCCATTATAAAGTACAGAGACATAGAACATGGAACCAGTATTTTGGCTTACCAAAGCCATGCTGGACCATCAGCCACTCATTTACACTAATCCTGCCCAAACCCGTTCTATTCTCACTACCTTCCCATCGATTCCCCCATATTCTCCAACTCACTCGCATACCAGAGGCAATCTACATCGGCCAGTTAACCAGGCAGCCTGCGTGTCTTTGGGATGTCGGAGGAAATCGGAACACCCAGGGGAAACCCAGGCAGTTACAGAGAGGGCATGCAAACTCCACACAGAGAGCACCCGAGGTCGGGGTTGAACCTGTTGTCGAGCTCACTCTGAAGCTGTGCGCCCTGCCACCTTGCGCGAGGTGTTCAGACGCCACAAGCATTCTAGTAAGGGGAAAGTGATCCAGGTGGCAGGGAAGGCCAGTAAACCAGGAGTCAGCAACAGCGGGGAATTGGCAAATGAATCAGAGCTGTCACAGGATTTTATAAAAAGCACAGATGTGATCATCAGGAACATGCTGTTTTTGAAAGGGCAGCGGTGGCAAAGTTGAACCCACTTCCACTGGCATTTGTAACAAACCATGGGTAAAGCACTGGAGTAGAAAGCAAGGATGGTGCTCTCAGCACCAGCTGCTTCTTAAAAACACTATTAATGTACCAAAGAGGTCCCGATGTTTGACGATAGAACACAAAGGACTAGATAATCCAAAGTTCTGTCATAGATGAAAGAACGACAGAGAGATGCAGAGGTTTAGGAAGGAAGTTGCTGCCCTAGACAGCCCGAGCAGTCAGAAATGGAGTCAGGTAATTTAGAAGGTTGTGTTAGTGGGTGTTACAGAGGAGGGCCATGGAGGACTTTGAAAACGAGGATTTAAAATTGGAGCATAATGTCTGTGGGAACTGGTGACAGTGGGTGAGTACGGGGCAGATGGAAGGGGTCAGGGCTGCTGGTTGCCTCTTCTGTGACATTTTACACCCTCCCCCATCCCCTTCCTGGTGACACAGATTGAGGCCGTTCAGTGGCCAGCCTCTTCTGCAATTGTTAGATCAAGGCTGAACTGAATCTGACCCCATCTTCCCATAACCCTTCCCCGCACAGATCCATTCATCTCTGTGCTGACGTTTCACTTGCCTCCCAGCTCTGGGGAGGGGGTTGTCAGATTGCCACTCCCCTTTGTGTGAAGGGCCACGCTCGAATTACATGCTTCTCAGGCTAGACCTCGCCAGAGGAAATGGCTTCCACTTACCCTATCAGCTCAGTGTGAGCACTTCTGTCAAGTCCACCCCGGCTCCGGGCCGTCACTGCTGATGATTTAACCTTTTCAGGCCTGTGGTGAAATCCTGGCCCGGACTGAGAGAGTTTTCTGATCTCTGGCCCTTTTGGTGTGCAGGCAACCTGCGAGCGAAGCTTTATGGAGATGGAGAAATCCCACCAGAAGGCGATGGAGGAGCTGCAGAGGCAACACCAGCGGGAGTTGGAGAGGGTCCAGCAGGAGAAAGAGCAGCTGCTGTCTGAGGAAACCAACGCCACCATCGCCGGTACGAACAGGGAGGCTTGCAGCTGGTGCTGGTGTGGGGGAAAGGGAGGGAGAGAGGCTGCATGCGGAAAGTAATCTCCCAGCAGGGCCCCTCCCAAGGGGGTGTCTCCTCCAAGACCCGTATCTTGTTACAACACAGCAGGAGGCCATTTGGCCCGTTTAGTCTGTACCAGCTCTCAGAGCAATCCCACCAGTTCCTTTCACCCTTGTGTTTCCCTATAGCCTATACAATTTGTAAAGTGCACTGTCGAAATGTAGCTATGGTGGCTGGGAATTTCAGAATCAGGTTTAATACCACCGGCATTGCAGCAGCAGTACAATGAAATACGTAATAATAGAGAAAAGAAAGTGTAAATTACAGTAAGTATATACGTATTAAATTGTTAAAGTAAACAAGTAGTGCAACAACTAGAAATGAAAATGTAGTGAGGCAGTGTTCATGGGTTTATTGTCCATTCAGAAATCAATATGTTCATTCAGGCTTCTGTACCTTCTTCCTGATGGTAGCAGTGAGAACAGGGTGATGGGGGTCCTTAATGATGGATCCCGCCTTTTTGAGGTATCGTCCCTTGAAGGTACCACATACTGGATAATCTGGTGGCGTAGTGTAGAGTAAGGGTTAACCATCGGTCAGGGATGATCATGTCCTTCTGAGGAAAGGGTCCTGACCCGTTACCTCGGTGAGTCGGTCTGATAATGTGGCTCCTCCGACAGTGAGGCACACCCTCAATGCTAGATCTTCTTCTTAAGTCTCCAGGGTATTTTGACCCCACTAAGTATCTCTTAAATGTTATGAGAGTCCACCATCCCTTCAGACAGTGTCCAGCAAGTTCCAGATTCCAACCAGTGGCTAAGTTTTTTAAAAAATCCTCTGACCCTGTTGGGGCGTATTCTGGAGTTAAGGTATATAGCAAAGATTAATTTCAACGGCAAGCAATCTTCAGATCTGAATGTGGATTGTAGATTGAAGTTAAAATGCAGCTTGGAACAGCAGGTTGCAGACTAGGGGAAAAAAATTCCTCTGACCCCTTCTAACTCTCCTACTTCTTAACCCTAAGACAGGGTTCCCAGCCTGGGGTCCACAGACCCCTCGGTTAATGGTAGGGGTCCCACGCACAAAAAAGGTTGGGAATTAAATCGATATTCATCATAAACACCTCTGCCAATGGGAAACGACCCTCACTATCCATAACATAGGTTTAATAAGATCCAGGCTGATCTTTTACCTTAGCACTACTTAGCCCCACATTGCTTGACTTCATTGACAGATTAAATGTTCCTTGATAAGTGATTAGCCAAACCAGTAGGAGGTTTCCCTTCATTAAGATTAGTAGAGATTCTGCTGAATGTCATCAAACCCGTCGTGAACAGAATCAGCAGCTTACAACAGCCACTCGGAAGAGAATGTGGCAAACCTGCCTGAATCTGATTGGCAAGGAAAGTCTTGCTGGAAACAGAGTGTTAGGCAGGGTGGATTTAGGGAGGGGTTGATGGGTGTGTGAGAGAACCCTTAAACCCACATTAACCCATTCTGTTCTCACCAGCTACCCCAGATTCCTCCACTCGCCTTACACACTTGGGACAGTTTACAGCAACTTCCTGACCTCCGCAACTCTGGAACTGGGAAATCATGGTGTAGAAGTTTACAGATTGAATGCTGGAAAATGGGATTAATATAGAGAGATACTTGATATCTAGGATAAACTTGGTGGGCTGAATGGCCTTCTAGTCTGTTCTATGATCATTGAGTCACTTTCTGATTGGAGAAGCGGGTGTGTAAAGGGGACAAATGTCTAGCATCTGTTTATTATATTTTTATGTAATCCTGTTTAACTCACATGAACTTCAGATCAAGAGGAATTAAATCCACTTGACTGGCCAACAAATCTTTAACATTCTTACATTTATTTATTTTTATTGTTTTGTGCGGCTGTAACGAAGGGGTGGGAGGAGCCGGTGGGTCTAATATATTTGGATAGTTAGAAAATATTCGATAAGTTGTTAGACAGTTAACAGAGAGCAGAAGGTGAGAAGGCAAGGGGCATCTACCTTGGTTGTGTCGCCAACAAGAAGCATCATCATAAGAATTGTTGCTGGGATGGGGGCTCAACAATCAATCAATTTATTTACTTATTGATTGATTGAGATACAGGGGGGAACAGGCTCTTCGAGCCACAGCACCCAGTAACCCCCCGATTTAATCCTAGCCTAATCACGAGGCAATTCACAATGACCAATTAACCAGTTCGTCTTTGGACTGTGGGAGGAAACTGAAGCACCCAGGGAAAACCCACACGGTCACAGGGAGAAGGTACAAACTCCTTACAGGCAGTGGTGGGAATTGAACCCAGGTCGCCTGTGCTGTAAAGCGTTGTGCTGTTTTTCAGTCCATCTCACTGAACTAGTTGTGCTGGGTGTTTCCAGCATTCTGATCTGCTTCCGGTTCGTTGCGGAGGCAGTACAGGGGTACAGCTGGTGGAGCTGCTGCCCCTCAGCGGCGTTGTCACAGGTTCAGTCCTGACCTCAGGTCTCATCTGTCTGGAATTTGCACATTTTCCCTCCTGACTGCGGGGGGGGGGGTCTGGTTTCCCTCCCACATCCTAAAGATGTGCGGGTTAACAGGCTGTAACCTGTCCCCAATGTGTAGGTGCTGTGTAAAATCTGGAGGAAATGGAACTGGGATTGGAATTTAGTTTATTATCGTTGCATATACTGAGATACTATGAAAAGTTTGCCTTGAGTGCTGTTCATACACAGTGTACTGAGGTAGAATAAAGTGTAACAGCTACAGGGAAAGTGAAGTGCAGGTATATAACAATCTACAAGGTAGATTGAAAGGTTAAGAACCCATGTAATCATAGTAGGGAACTCTTACTACATCGGGTTAGAAGCTGTCGAGTCTGGTGGTGCGTGCTTTCAGGCTTTTGTATCCTCCACGCTTTATAAGGGGGAGGAAGTGAGAATATCTGGGGTGGGTGGAGTCGTTGATTATGTTGGCTGCATTACTGAGGCAGCGAGAGGCGCAGGGGGAGGCTGCTTTCTGTGAGGCGCTGAGCTGTGTCCGCAACTCTCTGCAGTGTCTTGCAGTCACGTGCCGAGCATTTGCCGTACAAAGCCACTGGTGAAAACAAGATTGATGTGGAATTGTGTGTAGGGCTCTCACATACATACACCAACTCCTCCCAGAACCTGTGCCCACCTGCACTGTACATTTCTGTGGCTCCATTTCCTGCAACACTGTTTTCCGTTTCCAGTGCGTTCCTCTGTTACTGCCAGCGTTGGGAGCAGTGATGTTACCTGGTGAGCCCTGGACCCCATCCTCACACAGACGTTCCTTCTGTTCTCTCCGCTCCCACCCCTTCTCTGCAACTGAAACCACGCTCCTTTTCTCCTTTTCTCCAGTTCCGAACGGGGAGAGGTTCTGTCTCTACAGGCGCTGCCTGACTTGCTGAGAGTTTTTTCACCTAGAACCTACCAGCCTTCTCCTTCCCATCCTCCCCCCACCATCTTTATAGGGCCTCTGCCCCCTCCCTCTTGTACTCAGTACCAGAGCCCATGAAGGCAAGTGTGCCAGGTGCTATTTTTTCCACCACTCTGATGGCCGCATGCGCCTCTTACCTCTCCTCACACCTGCCTATCACCTCCCCCTGGTGCCCGTCCTCCTTCCCTTTCTCCCATGGTCCAATCTCTTCTCTTATCAGCTTCCTTCTTGTCCAGCCCTTTGGCTTTTCCACCCACGTGGCTTAACCTATCACCTTCTAACTGTAACAAACGGAAGGGTCTCGGCCTGAAACGTTGACTGTACCTCTTTCTAGAGATGCTGCCTGGCCTGCTGCGTTCACCAGCAACTTTGATGTGTGTTGTTACCTTCTAACTGTCCTCCTTCCTCTCCTCCCACCACCTTGTTCTGGGATTTTCCCCTTCCTTTCCAGTCATGATGAAGGGTGTCGGCCCGAAACGTCAACTGTTCATTCCTCTCCATAGATGCTGCCTGATCCTCCAGCGTTTGGTGTGTAGTTGCTTCAGATTTCCAGTGTCTCTGGTGGTGACAATTTACAGTGGCCAGTTAACCCCTACCAATCAAGAAGTGGCCGGAAGAACGTGCAAACTCCACACTTGACAGCACCATAGGTCAGGATAGAACCCGTGTGATTAGTGAGGCAGTAGGTCTGCTAGTTACTAGTTAGTGTCACTGTTGGACAAATGGACTGGAAACCAGTGATACGTGGCCAATGGCGGGTGAAATGAGTTGTGATAAGGACAGGGACCTGGAAGAATTTGAAAATGGAGATGAAGATAATAAAATGAATGTGTTTCTGTAGTGGGAGAAGGTCAGCAAGTGCAGAGCTTATGGGTGAATGTGATGACTCCATGCCTTCATTTAGCTTTGTGACAAATGGCTCTCAGTCTCGATCTCAAAAAGACCCAGGTCATTAATTGCCTGAGGGTCTGGAAGTAATTTGGAGAATGTGTAGCTTGGGTGGTTGATGGTTGGGTTGGGCTGTTCTCTGATCTTGGCCATTTACTTGCAAACATTTCATGAGGAGACATCATCGGTGCGCTGTTAGTTGTCTCCTTGTGTGGTGACGAAAGTTTTTGCGAGTGAGTTGCCAAGATCGGAGGGCCACGCAACCCACCATGAAGGGCCGGCTCCTGCCGTGGTTAACAGCCTGTGTTTCATGTGACAGCCATCGAAGCAGTGAAAAAGGCACACCGCGAAGAGCTGGAGAGGGAGATGGAGAAAATGCGCTGCACGCAAAGCATTGAGGCCAACAGTGATCTGGAGAGACTGCACAAGCAGCACCAGTGAGTACGGGTTAATGGTGTGGCTGGGGAACCCAATACACAGCCAGTGCAGTGCATCCCGATGGAGGCTGCTGGCTGCATTCCACTCGTATAAACTGTTTTATTCCTGTTCTTTGGGAAAACCAGTATATCTACTGGCACCAGGGCACGAACTAACCGAAGATAAACTCAGACAAATGCTGGAAATACTCAACAGGTCTGTGGAAAAACAGTTAAATCTTGCTCTGATGAAGAGTCATTGACTGGACACGTTGATCGCTTATTCCTCCACAGACGCTGCTTGAACAAGCCACATGTTTCCAGCATCTTCCAACTTCTGCAGTCTTTTTTTTGATTTTCAACATGGACTCACTGAGTTGGACTTGGAACAACATTTATTTACTCAGCAAACTGAGCCTTGCATACACAGCACACCAGAGCAATCACTCCATAGTCTTAATCAAAGTGAAACTCTCCGAGGGTCACAGAGTCGTACAGCAGAGAAACAGGCCTTTCAGCCCATCATGTTCATTCTGCTCTTTGTAACTACATATGCTGATCCCTTCTGGACCTTAGCAATTCAGGTACTTGTGGAGATGCTTCTTGTATGTTATGAGGGCCTGAACCTTCTCCAACTCTACAGGGAGCATGTTCTCATCTGTTAGCAAAAAACAACCCCCTCCACTCAAATCCCCTCTAAACCTCCCATCTCTCTCCTTGCCTGAGAACACCCACCAAGGAAAAAGACACTTACTATCTGTCCCCTCATAAAGACCTCTATCAGGTCACCCTTCTTCCTCTGCTCCAGGCCCACCCAGTCCCTCCTCATGTCTGTAACACTCCGTCCCAGCCATTATGCCAGTGAAACACAAGAGACCTCAGACGCTGGAACCTGCAGCAACTATCGGCCTGCTGGAGGAACTGGGCAGGTCAAGCGTCATCCGTGGAGAGAAAAGGAATTGTCGACGTTTTGGCTTCCGATTCAGGTTTTCAACTTGAAAAGCCGACAATTCCTTTCCTTCCGCAGACGCTGCTCAGCCCACTGAGATTCCTTGTTGCTGCTAGCCTGGTGAGTCTCTCCACCTCTCTGGTGCAATCATATCCTTCCTATAGTGTGGTGACCAGAACAGAACACAATACTCCAAGCGTAGCCTAGACAACACTTTATAAAGCTGCAACACTGTGCCCCAATTCCTGTATTCTCTGCTGTGGCCAGTGAAGAGAAGGGACCTTTATGTCTTCTTCACCTGTCCGGGGTTGCTGGGATAGCATGGCTCGAAGGGCCAGAAGGACCCACTCTGCACTGTATTGCTAAATAAATAAATTATTTCAAGAATTTATGAACACGTCCCTCAAACTCTTCCTGTTCATACTCCCTAGTGCCCTACTACCTACTGATTACATCCCACCCTTGTTTGCCTTCCTAAAAGACATCAGTTCACTCTTGTCCATTTGCCATTATCCCACTTAAGTTTTCCAACTGATCTGTGTCCTGCTCCAGGCTGAAACGACCTTCCTCGCTATCCACAGCACACAGCCAGTTTTGCATCGGCTGCAAACTTGCTTATCGTATTTGTACATACATGCGCAAACATAAGAGGGCAGAGGTCTGGAGAACACAACAAAGTTCTCCTACTGAAAGCAGGGTGATACTTGCAGCAGAGTAGGGATTTCTACATAACACAAGTTAAGGGCGTAAAATCCATTCCAGTGGCAACACGAAGATTACTGCACAGGACGGGAGAGCAAGCTTCAGATTTTGACTGTGGGTTGTATTTACACCATGGAAGGTCAGGATATAAATTTCCAAAATTGTAAACAAAACTTTGGTATAGAAAGCTTCCCTTGATAATGGCAAACATTAAGCAATAGGGTTGTTTTAAAGCTGACCGCTAGAGAAGCAAACCTAGCATTTGGACCATAATTGACTCCCAGCCCAGAACAGTACACTTGACACTCACCTCCCTGCTGATGTTGCCCAACAAACCACTCGGTCTGGGAGGCAACTAGGGATGGGTCATAAATGCGTGCGGTGCCCGTGACTGGATAGGCTGTCTCCAGCTGTGATTGACAGGCGTTTCGCCCAGTCACGCGGAGGGATGGTGTGTTGGGTCTGCCGATGCAACTGCATATTCCGTATCTGTCTGTGTCGCAGGAAGGAGCTGCAGGTGCTGCAGCGGGAGCTGCAGGTGCTGTCGGAGCAGTACTCCCGCAAGTGCCGTGAGATCGACTGCCAGGTGAAGGAGACCCAGCTGCGGGAGAAGGACCTGTCACGGAGCCAGCAGGAGAACAAGGAGCTGCTGCGGCAGAACCAGGTGATGAGAAAGTGCTCTCTGTTTCCCGGCGGCAGCCCACCGTGTGGGAGAAGGAGGGGGTTGAAGCATTAATAGTACCTGGCAACGCTCTACTGATAGGGTGAGATCATTGAGATAATCTCCTAGGGTGTATAGTGTCAAAGCAGCAGGCTTTTCGGCCCACTGTGTCTGTGCTGACCATGAGGTGCCCACCTACTCTGATGCCGTTTTCTGTGCACACACTTTGCCATCACCTCTCACCCCACTGATCGCCCACCGCCTACACTAGGGGCAGTTTACAGCGGGCAGTTCATTCACTGACGCCGCACGTCTTTGGGATGTAGGAGGAAACCAGAGCACCCGGAGGAAACTATAGAGTCACATGGAGAACCTGCAAACTCCACACAGACAACACCTGAGATCAGGATTGATCTATGAGACACCAGCACTAATGACTGCTGCACTGTGCCTGTGCTCCAGGTCAACTGGGTGACCTACAGGCCTAGATAGGGTGAATCAGTCTCTTTTTCCCAGGGAACCAAAATCTAGAGTGAACAGATTCAATGTGACGAGAAAGGTTTAAAAGAGCGACTTACTAATGCATAGGGTGGTGTATAAATGGGACAAACTGTCAGAGAAAATAGTAGCTGCAGGTACCATAACAACATTCATTTGTGTATATACTGTACATGGATAGGAAAGGTTCAGCATCAGAATCTGGTTTAATATCACTGGCATTTGTTGTTATGTGCCAGCAATACTTTGCAAAAAAAAAACTGTAAATTTCAGTAAGAAGTGTGTGTATATATATATATATTAAAAAGTCAGATAAGTAGTGCAAAAAGTGAGAAAAATAAAGTAGTGAGGTAGTGTTCATGGGTTCAGTGTCCATTCAGAAATCGGATGACGGAAAAGCTGTTCGTGAATCGCTGAGTGTGTGTCTTCGGGCCTCTGTACCTCCTTCCTGATGGTAGCAATGAGAAGAGGGCATGTCCTGGGTGATGGGGGTCCTGAATAATAAACGCTGCCTTTTTGAGGTATGGTGCCTTGAGGATGCCCTGGATGCTGGCGAGGATAGTGCCCATGATGGAACTAACTAAGTCTACAACTTTCTGCAGCTTATTTCAGCCCTGTGCAGTGGCCCCACCCCGTACAGACGGTGATCCAGTGTCCCCCTCCCCGTACAGACAGGGATCCAGTGCTCCATCCCTTACTGACGGTGATCCAGCCAGTTAGAAATCTCTCCAGGGCATGTCTGTAGAAATTTGTGAGTGTCTTTACTACAACTGCTGTCGTGCCTTCTGTGTAGCTGCATCGTTATGCTGGGCCCAGGAAGAGACATTGACGTCCAGGAATTGAGATTGCTCACTTTTTCCACTTCTGATGCCGCGATGAAAGCTGGCATGTGTGCCCTCCTCTTGCCCTTTCTGAAGTCCACGATCAGCTCTTTAGTCTTACTGATGTCGAGTGCAAAGATTGTTCCCTGCGACACCATTCAACCAGCTTAGAGGGATACCAGCCAAACACAGGCAAATAGGACCAGCTCAGGTAGGCAAAGAGAAGTTGGGCTGAAGTGTGTGTTTCTGTACCGTATTCTTCTCCTACTTGGGCCCTTAGCTCCCTGTGCAGCATAGGCCATGTATGACCTCCCGTCTCCAGCATCCAAAGTCGATGACATGGTTGGAGTTCATCGATTCTTCTGTAATCCATTGCATCCACTGTACAGGGATTGTCCTGTACAGCTTTACCTGAGCCCTGTTAGCCGGCCTTACCCATTTCCACCTCTCATGACATGGACATAGAGTTGGACTTCCCATACCGAATTACTCTGATTCATTGACTCCCACGCTGAGGATCCCTCTAGACTGAACCCAGAGCCTCAGTATTTAAATTTCTGGTCAGTGATTTCCAGGATAGGGGTGGGGGTTGGTGATGGGAACCCTGTAAAATATTACGCTGGGGAGTTAAACCTCTCTTGCTGGTGGTGATCACTGAGAGGCACAAGTGGAACTTCCATCGGTCTGTGTTTCGATGTTATTAGGGTCAGGCTTTGTGCGGCGATGGGCTGCTTCATCCACCGAGGACCTGCAACTGGAATTGAGCTTGGTGCAATCACCCTTACAACTAGAGACAATCGAGGCAGAGCTGTCGGGGAGGTGTGGAGAGTCGTTGTTAAGGAATGCCCTGCGTATTTGACTGGCAAGGAGTAGGATCTTCCCTGTTACTCCAAACCAGGCTTGTTGGGTAACCTGTGTTTCCTAATAAATGCACACAGACTGTCTGGGTCAGCTCATAAAAGTTTGATTACTGTATCCCTAAAACAGATCCTGCTCATTTCCCCAACGAGCCTCTAATCCCATTGTTTTATCCCTCCACTGCTCTTAAATAGTAGGAAGGAGGGAGGTAATCAGGAAATGGTACAGCAGTCTAGAAAATCTAGTTAGCAGGAAACATTAGGGCAGATTTTCAATTTCTGGTCTGGCGGATGTGGGGAGGTTTGGTGTTCAGTCGGTGTAGAGCTTGTCTGACCGGTCCACATTCACTACACTTGGGTAACCCAGGACACCGGCGGTCTGTTGGATCAGAAACTAATCCAGGACCCTTCTCTTGAATGGGCGGAAAGACCCCAGAGGGGTGTCTCTAAAACAAGGCTCCTATGCCTTCTCCTTATTTACCCTGTTCCCACGATTTCAGAAAGTGGAGAGGTAAGTGCACGGTGGCAGAACTGCTGCCCTACAATGCCAGCGACTCCGGTTCAATCCTGACCTCAGGTGCTGTCTGTGTGGAGTTCGCACGTTCTCCCTGTGACCATGAGGGTTTCCCCCAGCGTTCCTGGTTTCCTTCCCCATCCCAAAAACATGTAGGTTGTTTGATTAATTAGCCATTGTCATTGCCCCTAACGTGTGGGTAAATTGTAGATTCTAGGGGGATCTAATGGGAACATGGGTGGAATAAAATGAGATTAGTGTAGGAGAAGTGGAAGTGATGGTGAGCATGGACTTGATGGGCTGAAGGACCTGTTTCTGTTCTGAATGTCTCTATGATCATGACTTTTCCCAGACACTCTTCATACTTAATCAGTATCAGCAACAAACAGCTTTAACTGGTAACATTGTTGGGAAATATCTGCCTGAATCGTCTACATCACGTTTCGCTAGGGGATGTAAGAAATAGAATTTGGCCCCTTGTGTCTGCTCCACTGCTTTATAATATCATGACTGAAACTGATTGTAAGAAACTTTGTGATGGCCTGAAGTGGGTGGTACAAATGCAACTTCACTTCCCTGTCAGGAATAGTTCATACTCAAAGTGATGAATGAATGGAATGGGTTTGGTCCATTGGAACTGAGTATAATGGGCTTGAATGGGAATTGATTCAAAGCATTGAAAGTTGTTACAATAGGAATGAATGGAGAGGGCCAGGTCAATCACAGTTCTGTACGGTGAATGGTTCACATACGGCTTGTGTTTATCAAAAACCAGAATACTCTCAGAGGATTATGCTTGAAAAAGAGTAACTAAAAAGTTCAAAGTAAATTTATTATCAAACTACGTATATGTCACCATATACAGCCCTGAGATTCATTTTCTTGCAGGGATTCATAGTAGCACAAAGAAATACAGTGGAATTAATTGAAAACTACATACAAAGCATCTGTGGGTGTGAACTTCCCACTATTCAGGACACTTACAGCGACAGGTGTGTAAAAAGGGCCCGAGGAATCATTGGGGACCCGAGTCACCCCAACCACAAACTGTTCCAGCTGCTACCATCTGGGAAACGGTACCGCAGCATAAAAGCCAGGACCAACAAGCTCCGGGACAGCTCCTTCCACCAAGCCATCAGACTGATTAATTCATGCTAATAAAATTGTATTTCTATGCTATGTTGACTGCCCTGTAAGACCATAAGATATAGGAGCAGAAGTAGGCCATTCAGCCCATCAAGTCTGCTCCGCTATTCAATCATGGGCTGATCCAATTCTTCCAGTCATCCCCACTCCCCTGCCTTCTCCCCATACCCTTTGATGGCCTGGCTAATCAAGAACCTATCTATCTCTGCCTTAAATACACCCAATGACTTGGCCTCCACAGCCGCTTGTGGCAACATATTCCACAGATTTACCACCCTCTGACTAAGGTAATTTCTCTGCATCTCAGTTCTAAAAGGAGATCCTTCAATCCAGAAGTCATGCCTTCTTGTCCTAGAATCCCCTACCATGGGAAATAACTTTGCCATATCTAATCTGTTCAGGCCTTTTAACATTCGGAATGTTTCTCTGAGATCCCCCCTCATTCTCCTGAACTCCAGTGAATACAGCCCAAAGGCTGCCAGACGTTCCTCATATGGTAACCCTTTCATTCCTGGAATCATTCTCGTGAATCTTCTCTGAACCCTCTCCAATGTCAGTATATCTTTTCTAAAATAAGGAGTCTAAAACTGCACACAATACTCCAACTGTGGTCTCACAAGTGCCTTATAGAGCCTCAACATCACATCCCTGCTCTAATATTCCATACCTCTAGAAATGAATACCAACATTGCATTCGTCCTGTTGCATGTATTTCTGTACATATTACTTATTACAAGTTACTATAACTTGCACTTTGCACATTCAGATAGAGGCATAATGTAAAGATTTTTACTCCTCACGTATGTGAAGGATGTAAGAAATAAAGTCAATTCAATTCTATTCAAAGACTGACAACCAATGTACAGAAGAAGACAAGCTGCAAATACAAAAAAAAGAATAATTAAATAACACTGAGAACATGAGTTGTAAAGTCTGTTCAGAGTTGAGGTGTCAACTGAAGGGTAATAACTGCTCCTGAACCTGATTGGGACCTATGGCTCCTGTACCTACTGCCTGGTGGTAACAGTGAGAAGAGAGCATGGCCTGGATGGTGGCAGTCTAAATGCAGGTTTTGCTAATTTTCTTGCTCTCAGTTTCCTCTAGATTGTAATCCAGCCAAGCCCTGATGCCTCAGGATTCCTTCGACCTCCTAGGTGGACAGGGAGGGTTAAGGTTCAATGTTTCAGAAGTTTCTTTCTGTCCCTTGCAGGAGCTGAACAGCCAGTTGCTGGAGGAAATAGCACGGATACGAGAGCTCGTTACAGGGAAGAGCCAAGATAGCACGGCCGCTTTACCTGTGACAGGTGACAGAGACAGCTGTGAACTAGAGGTAAAACTGTGGGGGAGGGAGAGGGATGGGGATGAGGGTGAATTGGGGTGGGTGGTGAGGAACAGTGCTTTTCACTGAAATCTACACATTAGACACTTGACCAGGAAACGCTGTAAGAATTATACAGTGGGGAGTGGCCAGTCAACCCCAGGAGGCCCTCCTATTCAAATATCCCAACTCCTCTGGCTTTATACCAAAGTCACAAAGCCTTCCTTTTTAAGCTCTTAATGCATTATTTCTATGTACTTACCATTGAATTAGCTTCCACCGCCCTCTCAGGATGCATAGTTTCTGATCTTAGCGAAGTTCAAAGTAAATTTATTATCGAATGATGTGTATGTTGTCATGTACCACCCTAAGATTCATTTTGCTGTGGGCATTCATAGTGAATACAAAGAAACGCAATAGAATCAGTGAACAACTGCACACAAACAGAAATGGGTAAACACTGAATGAACAAATGAAGAGAAACTGTGCAAATAAAACAGAGATAAATTAGAATTACAAATAAATAATATTGAGAACATAGGTTGTAGAGGCCTTGAAAGTGAGTCTATAGGTTGTGGAATCAATTCAGTGATGGGGTGAGTGAAGCTATCCACTTACTGTGCTAAAGAAAGAATTATCTCTTTCCCCGTGCTCACATGCTTTGTTGTATTATTTAAGAGAAATTTGGATAAGTAGGCGGATGGGAGGGGTACGAAAGGGTACGGTCCAGGTGCGGGTCGATGGAACTGGGTGGAATGGTGGTCCAGCATGGACTGGATGGGCCGAATGACCTGCTGTGGTGCTCTATGAATGTGTGACCATGTGTCCATTCCTCGTTCCCTCTGGCTACAGAAGCAGTTGGGCATGTTTCTGATTTCTGCCGATAAGGAGTGTTAGCCCATCCTCCCCGTGACCACGTGGGTTTCCTCTGGGTGCTATGGCTTCCTCCCACTTCCCACAAATGCGTGGGTTAGGGCTAGTAAGTTGTGGGCGTCCTGTGTTGGCGCTGGTCGTGTGGTCCCAGCAAAATTTGATTTGATTTGACGCATTTCAGTCTATGTTTCGGTGTGCGTAACGACAAATAAAGCTCAACTCTAAATCTTCCTTTGGGGCCACTACAGTCGCAGCGAAGGCCGTGTTTCGGAGGGAATTCCAGGGGTGAGATCCAGTGTTGGTGAAGGATCTGCATTATATATTTCAAGTCAGGACGGCACACAAGTTGGAGGGGAAATCTGTGGGAGGTGGTGCTCCCATGCACCTGCAGTTCATCCTGTCTAGAGGTCATATGTCATGGGGGTGGTGTTGCATGTTACTACAATGTTAAAGCAGATCAGCTCTGGGTAATCTTCCGACCGAAGTACTCCCTGGAGGGTGACCTGGGGAACACTGGCCTAGTTAATACAGTACAGTGACCCTCAGATTCTGGTAATCTCTTCCCCTCTGTGCCAGTCTGTGTGCCATATAGCCCAGCAGTCCTCTGCTGTTCCAGTGGTCGCCTTTGTTTGTCACTTGATTGCAGATCAGAATTGATTTGATTCGTCCCTTAGCTGAACCTGAGTGACCGAGATGTATCAAACGTCAAGTATGAAACAGAAGTCAGGAGCTTTTAATTATGAACTTGCACTGGTGGTTTTCATTATTCTTGACCTTGGAAGGCTAATTACAAATATACATCTAAATTTGATTCCTGTGACCGGGCAGGCTGCTGACATGACATCATTGGATGTACTGAGTTCGGCATTGTGTCTTTATTACTCTCAGTCTTGACACCTCTCGGGCTGAATTATTACTGGACTGGGAGGCTCAAATCTTTTGCTACATCACCTCACAAATATAGGACCAATCTTGATTAAAGACGTGAGTCTTGAGTTTAGTTAGTGAAAAATAAACGTTATGATTTTGATTGAAGTTTAGTGAGGAGATTTAATTGCATAGTGCATGGAGTTCTCTTGAGTCTCCGGATTTCTGCACTGTCATGGAATTACAGGACAGTGCAACACACAAGACTGCCTTTTGGCCCATCTTGATCTCCCTAAACCAACTCTCTGTGTGGACTTCCCCCCCCCTTCCACTTCTTATCTCATTAGCTTTGATGGAGATGGATATGGGCCAAACAGGATTAGCTTAGTGGGTACTGTGGTCAGCATGGACAAGAGATGCTGAAGGGCCTGTTTTCATGCTGTATATCTCTATGACTGAACTCCTGTTTCCACTCCCTTTTTAGCTGCAAATTGCAGCTGCCAACAACCTGGAATCTTTACTGAAACAAGCTCCCTTCTCTTTCTTCAACTGATCACCTTGTCTTTCTCTCTGGCACCTGAAAACTATTTCCCTTGCTCTGAAATAGGGGAGGGTTCAGTCAGCTCTGAAGGTGTTTTAAACAGACAGGGGAGGCTGTCAGTCTTCTCTCTCTTCCCCTGAACAACAGCGCTCTCCGCCGCTGTCTCTGGCATCTTGCCGAGGCTGAGCTTTGTAATGATCTGTAACCCCGCCAGCCTGCTAACACTCAGCAGTGCTGCTGAACCACAGCTGCAGCCCTTATCGTTCACCAACACACAGCCCGTTGCAGGTGCACTGCTGGGCGAAATGGCAGTGAGGGGACTTACAGGGGCTGCTGGTCCTCTGAGAGGATCAAATTCTTAGCTGCTCCTGGGGCAGGCTGTTCCTGATGTGGCGCAGTTCACTAACAGCTTCTCTGTGGAAGGCAGTTCCTACAGCAGTACGTCGATAGTAAAGGCGCTGAATTGGAATCGCGCAACAATAGCGCAGCGGTTACAGCTCGCAGCGATCCTGGGTTCAGAGTTCAATTCCGGCGCTGTTCTGCAAGGAGTCTCTGTACACCCTCCCCGTAGAACGCTGGGTTTCCCCCGGGTGCTCCAGTTTCCTCCCACAGTCCAAAGGCATACCGAGTAGGTTAATTATAAATTGTCCTGTGGCTCGGTTAGGGTTAACCGGGGTTGTGGGGTTGCTGGAACAGCGTGGCTCGAAGGCCGACTTCGCGTGGAATCACTAAAGAAATAAATAAATTCTCGGGTTTACTATCACTGACACGTCGTGAAATTTGTTTTGTGGCAGCAGCGCAGAGCAATGTATAAAAATCACTAAGTTACAGTAAGAAAAATAAGTGGAAAAGAGGAGTAAGGAGGTGGTGTTGATGGGTTCATGGACCGTTCAGAAACCTGATGGCCACGGCAAAGAGGAAGAAGTTGTTCCTGGAAGTCGAGTGTGTGTGATCAGGCTCCTGTACCACCTCTCTGATGGCAGTGATGAGAAGAGGGTGTGCTCTGTACAGTGGATGCCACTTTCTTGACACGCCGCCTTTTGACGATGTCCTCGATGGTGGGGAGGGTTGAGCCCCTGATGGAGCTGGCTGTGTTTACAACCCTCTGCGGTTCCTATCGATTCTGCATCTTGGGGGCTCCATGCCAGGCGGTTATGCAATGCTCCCCATGTACCGTGGAGATGTTCTGACAGGCTGCAGCACTGTCTGGCGTTGGGGGTGGAGGGTACTGCACAGAATTGAAGTAAGCTGCAGAGAGTTGTAAAATTGGTCAGCTCTGTCATCTGTAGTATCCAAGACATCTTCAAGAAGCGGTGCCCCAGAAAGGCGACCCCCACCACCCAGGACATGCCCTCTTCTCATTGTTACCATCGGGAAGGAGGTACAGAAGCCTGAAGTTCAGGAATAGCTTCTTCCCCTCTGCCACCTGGTTTCTAAATGGACACTGAATCCGTGAACACTGTCTCACTACTTTTTTTTAACAATTGTTTTTGCACCACTTATTTGAATCTAACAATTTACTATACATATATACTTACTGTAATTCAGTTTTTTTCCTTATATTTATCATGTATTTCATTGTACTGCTACCGCACAGTTAACAAATTTAATGACGTTTGCCGGTGATATTAAACCTGATTCTGGTCCCTCATCAGGGGCAAACACAGGCAAACAAGACTAGCTCAGAAAGGTACCCTGGTCAGCATGGGCAAGTTGGTCTGAAGAGCCATGTACTTTATAACTATTATTCTATTAATGGGTTATGACGTAAACTTCTTTAACACATACACATACCACCTGTGGAGTGACATTAAGTTTTACATCCCAAAGAAACCTTTCAGAGTTTACATCAGATGTACTGCTACCTTCCTTCATTGGAAATTTTTAAAAAATTGATGTTGGTGTAGCTGATAACAGTATTCAGGTATCTGTGGATGGACCTAAGGTACAAAGGACTAATCGGTGACTGGTGGTGATTGAATGACAGGACAGCCTTGAGGGGCTAAATGGCCTTCTCCTCTGTTTTCCATCTAACACCTTCCTGTCTAAGTGAAGTAGTGACCTGGTTTAGACACGTGTACCCATGCTGTCCTCTTGACCATTCTCTCTGCTCACTGGCACAGTCAACAATCCTACGTTGAGGGCCAATACACCCAAGAATCCCCACAGGAGCCACAAGGACTTCCAGCTGAGCAACAGTGTTAGCTGGCAATCCCAGTGTGTCGGGGTCAGGGGCCATACATTTAACTATCACTGGATGATGTTAAACCAGCTCCTCCCGCGGGTATACGTAGTTGCCTAGGAACTGGGTCACAAAACATTGTTTGTCTTTAGCAGCCTCAGCTCAAGGCCGATGCAGTAAATCGTTTCCACACGAAAACTTGAGGGCCAGTGTTATAGGGAAAGCTGAATTAATTAGGACTTTATTGCCCCGAAGCACAGGAAAATGAGGAGAGCTTTGATAGACACACACACACACACACACACACACACACACACACACACACACACACCCACACACACCCACACACAATGCTGGAGGAACTTGGGTCAGACAGCATCCACAGAAATGAACAAACACTCAATGTTTCAGGCCGAGACCCTTCTTCAGGACTGGAAAGGAAGGAGGAAGACATCATATTAGAAAAGTGGAGGGGGGAGGGAAGGAGGACGGCTAGAAGGTGATAGGTGAAGCCAGGTGGATTGGAACAGTAAATGTCTGGAGGGGAAGGAATCTGAAATGAGAGGAGAGTGGACCATGGAAGAAAGGGAAGGAGGGGCAACGGGGAGGTAAGAAGAGGTAACTGGCCAGAGTGAGGAAAAGAAGAATAGGGAAGGGGGAGGGAATTTTTTTTTACCGGAAGAAGAAATCAATATTCATGCCATCAGGTTGAAGGCTACCCAGATGGAATATAAAGTGTTGTTCATCCACTCTGAGGGTTGGCCTCATTTTGGGACATTTTGTGACATGTCAGAATGGGAATGGAAATCGGAATTAAAATATTTGGCCACCGGGAAGTTCCAACTTTGGCGGATGGAGCCGAGGTGCTTGACGAAGCGTTCCCCAGTTAACGACGGGTCTCGCCAATGTAGAGAAGGCAGCATCGGGAGCACCCAACACAATAGACGGCCCCAGCAGGTTCACAGGTGAAGTGTTGCCTCACTTCGGTGAGGGAGGAGGTGAATGGGCAGGTGTAACACTTTGCCCTCCTGTAGGGAGGGAGATTAGTGGGGAGGGACGAATGGACAATGGAATCATGGACGGAGTAATCCCTGGGGAAAGCGGAGAGTTGGGAAAGGTAAAGATATGTTTGGTGGTGGGGTCCCATTGAAGATGGTGGAGGTTGTGGAGGATGATGTGTTGGATGCAGAGGCTCATGGGGGGGTAGGTAAGGACAAGAGCAACTCTGGCGCTGTTAAGACGATGGGAATATGGGATCAGCGAGATTTGATAGAGGTATACAAACTTACGAGGGGTACAGAAAGGGTTAATGCAGGCTTTTTCACTGAGGTTGGGTGAGATTAGAGCTAGAGGTCATGGGTTAAGAGGGAAAGGTGAAAGGTGAAATGTTTAAGGATGCTCTTCACTCAGAGTGGTGTTGGTCTGGAGTGAGATGTCAAAGGAAGTGGTGGATGTGGGATTTCAACATTTAAGAGAAATTTGAATAGGTACTATGCATGAATGGGCGGGATGTGAGGGGCTAATCAAAGGAACTAAACAAGAGTAACAGTTCAACAAGGGCTAGATGGGCCAAAGGACCTGTTTCTGTGCTGTAGTGCTCCATGAGTCTATACCAGGTGTTACATCTGACCAGCGCATACCCTCCCCGTCCCCGGGGCTCTTTTGGGGCTGTGTCCAGTCTTGGGTTGGGTCTCACTGGCCTCTCTGCAGAGCGAGCCGCGCTCTCGGTGGGCGGTGTTGGCCCGCTCCAGGGTCACTGCGCCAGCAGAGATGTGAAATGCAGAAACCGGTGTATTCCCAAGCTGTAGCTCAGCCTCACAACTGGGAGATCTCTCGAGTGTTAAAGTCAAGTCAAGTCACTTTTTATTGTCATTTCGACCATAACTGCTGGTACAGTACACAGTAAAAACGAGACAATGTTTTTCAGGACCATGGTGCTACATGAACAATACAAAAACTACACTGAACTACGTAAAACAACACAAAACTACACTAGACTACAGACCTAAAGATCCTCCCGCAGGGCTGCAACCTCGTTCACTCCGTTATATCATCACAAAGCTACCAGCCAATAACTTACTCCCTGTTTATTATGCCACACTTAACCCATTCAGCTCCTTCCATCTTGTACCTGACGCTGGGGAATCCATTCTGTACATGAACCAACCAGCGACCTGCGGCAGGATCGCGGCAGGGTCTCAGCAGGTCTCAAGCAGCATTTGAGCTGGAGAAAGTATTTATTTATTTATTGAGCTACAGCGTGGAATAGCCCTCCTGGCCCTTCAAGCCACGCCGCCCAGCAATCCCGATTTAACCCTCGCCTAATCATGGGACAGTTTACAATGAGCAATTAACCTACCAACCACTGCGTCTTTGGACTGTGGGAGGAAACCGGAGCACCTGGAGGAAACTCACAGGGAGAATGTACAACCTCCTCACAGGCAGCGGTGGGAATTGAACCCGGGTCGCTGGTACAGGAAAGTGTTGTGCTAACCACCACACCACAGTGTTTCTCCACAGATACTGCTCGACCTGCAGAGTTCTTCCACCAGCCTGTGTGTTGCCCTGGCTTTCTGCATCTGCAGTCTCTTGTGTCTGTACAGTATATAAACCATTTGAGCACCCCGTGGAGGGGAGGCTTGGTAATGATGCTTTTTCGGCCTTAAGCTGCGAATTTCTGCTGGAATTACTCCAGTGGAAGAGGTTAACCTTCACAATGAACAGTTCAGGGTTAATGCTAGGCTCCTCTCATATCGGAGCACAATCCAGCATAGGACAGGGACAGCCTGTGCACAGGGGGGAGCAGGGGAGGTGAACGAATGGGAATGGGGAGAGAATAAAATGGGACTGAGGTATACGATTAGCATGGGCTTGATGGACCGAAGGGCCTGTTTCCGTGATGCAAGAGCAGATGAAATTCTGTGGCTTCGGAAAGTAACACTTAACGGCAGTAGAGACCCGGATTCAATTCCTGCTGTGGTGAGTGTGTACATTCTCCACATGACTGCACGGGTTTCCTGGCGCTCCAGTGTCCTCCGACATCCCAAGGGTGTACGGGTTAGGGTTAATAAGTTGTGGGCGTGTAACCTTGGTGCCAGAAGCATGGTGACACTTGCGGGCTGCCCCCAGCACGTCCTCACTCAGACTGTGTCAGTCTGTAGTGAAGGACCTCGGCCCGAAACGTCGACTCTTTACTCTTTTCCACGGATGCTGCCTGGCCTGCTGAGCTCCTCCAGCATTCTGTGTGCATTCGCGCATTTCACGTATGCTTTTTTCAAAGTTTTGATGCACGTGTGGCAAATAAAGTTATTTTTTTCCTTTACTCAGTAGTAACAACCTCTAGCCAAACCATTCACAGAGTAAAGATGAGTCAAAATTTAACATGAGTTACTTCCAGCATCTCTAACTTGCTCCGTGGTCAATGTTATTCTACAAAAGCTAATCCCTTGAATGGATTGAAGCAGCTCGCTCCTGGGTATTTATTGTTCTGCCTTATTGCCAGAATGTTTCTGGGCTCCTTGTTCTTGGGACTGGACACTGGGGGTGAGCTTACGGCACTCTCTCTCTGTCCTCAGATGTTGCTGCGGGTGAAGGAGAACGAAGTGCAGAATCTCAGGAAGGAAACGCTGTGCCTACGCGATGAGCTTCAGACCGTGCAGTGGGTGAGTGCCTCTCGCAGGCCTTCCGGCGAGTTAACGAGGCAGGTCCAGTTCGGGGGCCTGACCCTCAGCGCTGTCGCGGTCCTCCCACCGCCCGTCTGCCCGCCGTGACTTTGTTCGTGAATTCTCTCTGCAGGATAAGAAGTACGCCACGGACAGGTACAACGATATTTTCGTGGAATTGAGCGTCATGAAGGTGAGAACGGAGCGTGAGCTGTGCCAGGTGAAAGAGCAGCTGAAGCTGGCACTGTCTGCACTGAATGAGAAGACAACTTTACAGGACAGCGGCACAAAATAACGGTGAGTGTGTGTGCCCCGGGGTCTGGTGAGAGCTGTGTGTACTGACCCTGGTGTTTGGCTTCATATCACCTCACCCTTATCTTCCTCACCTCCCCTACCTGCCAGGAACCGGCTCTGGGGCCTTCCTCCAGTTCTGAACTCTTCCATTCACCTGTGTCGATGGAGGCTGCAGAGGCCCTTAACACTGGCATTGCCCCCTCAAGGTGGTCCACAGTCACTGAGAGAGACACAAACAGGTCTTTTGGCCCTTTGAGTTTGTGCCAACCAGCAAGCACTGGTTATTTCTCACTTATCCGCTCGGACAGAGCCCGAGGTGCCATCTGTTCTCCTACCTGCGCAGTGCTTGGACAACTTAAACATTGGCCCAGATGCACTGGGAGCCTAAGTGTTGGGTGCGGAGTCGAGGGTCGGGCTGATTCCACCCGCCCTCCTGCCAGTGTTTGTTCCTTTCTCCGCAGCGCCGAGGCCGTGAACCGATCCGGCTGCTGTGCGTTTCTGCCCCGCTGGTGTGGTGAACTGGGGGCTGAGGCTTGGGCCTACTCCGGCAGCTCCAGGAGCGGATCTGGGATCAGTCTGGTTCGGGATGCTGTGGGCTTGCTTCTGTTGTTTGCATGATGCGTGCTTTCTTTCCCTCCCTTTTTTTAATTGGGTTATTCGAGTTTCTTGCTTTGTGGCTGCCTGTAAGCAGGCAAATCTCAGGGTGTATAATTTATCCATTCGTTGATAATAAATGCCCTTTTAATCTTTGAATCTCTGTGGCTGGAATGTTCGGCTGAAAATGAAGCAGATAATTTCATGATCAGCTGTTATTCCTACACTCCAGTGCATTGTGTGGCTGCTATGGACAACTGGTCTGTATGACAATAATCCCACAGGGGCAAAGCGGGCAAAACCAGCATTTATCAACATCGCTAATTGCCATTGGGATGGTGATGGTGAATTGCCTTCATGAACCACTGCAGTCCCGCTGGAAAAGGTAGTCCCAGAGCACCACTGGGGAGGGAGTTCCTGGGTTTTTACCCAGTAAAGAAATTGTGTTATATTTCAACTCAATTCCATTTTAATTGTCATTCAATCATATATGAATGCAGCCAAACAAGACAGCGTTATGATGGAGTCAAGGTGCAAAATCACATTACCAACAGTCACACGCAAGAACACCGTCACAGTATAAAATAGTCCTGACACCTCCCCCTACCGCCCCCCCAGCACTGCACCTCCCCCACCCCCCGGCACTGCACCTCCCCCACCCTCCCGCCACTGCACCTCCCCCTACCGCCCCCCAGCACTGCACCTCCCCCACCCTCCTGGCACTGCACCTCCCCCACCCCCAGCACTGCACCTCCCCCTACTGCCCCCCAGCACTACACCTCCCCCCCGCACTGCACCTCCCCCACCCTCCCGGCACTGCACCTCCCCCTACCGCCCCCCAGCACTGCACCTCCCCCCCCACTGCACCTCCCCCACCCTCCCAGCACTGCACCTCCCCCTACCACCCCCCAGCACTGCATCTCCCCCACCCTCCTGGCACTGCACCTCCCCCACCCCCAGCACTACACCTCCCCCTACTGCCCCCCAGCACTACACCTCCCCCCACCCACTGCACCTCCCCCTACCGCCCCCCAGCACTGCACCTCCCCCCCCCGCACCTCCCCCACCCTCCCGGCACTGCACCTCCCCCTACCACCCCCCAGCACTGCACATCCCCCACCCTCCTGGCACTGCACCTCCCCCACCCTCCCGGCACCGCACCTCCCCCTACTGCCCCCCAGCACTACACCTCCCCCCCCACTGCACCTCCCCCACCCTCCCGGCACTGTACCTCCCCCTACCACCCCCCAGCACTGCACCTGCCCCACCCTCCCGGCACCGCACCTCCCCCACCCCCCGGTACTGCAGCTTGAGGCCCAGTCCTCGCATATAGAATATTAGTAAAAACAAAACCAGACAAACATATATGTACGTAGTCCAGACCTCTCAGCCCATTTGAAATCTTCAGCTGACCACAACTGCGCTACACATCCCGCTGTGGAGCGTGTCGGTTCAGATGCCGCTCCCCGGTGGCTGATGATGGTGGTCTCCGCCTGCTGCCCCTGTGGTAGTAAGAATCGTGCCTTTGGGAGGAAAGGCCAGTGCTTTGGCAAGTCTCTGTGGGCTTGGGGAGAGGATACGCAGGGTCATGATTGAACGTTGGTTTTACTCACCCCTCTGCTCCGCTCTCGCCCCTCCCCTCGCAGGCTCCCCCTTGGCCTTGCCACAGAGGAAGAGACCCAGCGATGAAGCCTTCAGTCCCGGCCGAAGGCTCGGAATTACCTGTGGATGCGGAGGTGCCTGGAAGACTCGCTCCGTGCCTTTCTTCTGGTCCTACTGTTTAATAACGGCTCCCAATGTCGAAATTGCTGTGAAATTAAAACTGAGAATATATATATATATATATTATGTATACACACCGGTTAGCAGTTATCACCTGTTCCATTCAACCCCTCATCCATCCTAACCCCTCGCACAGTTGCCGTGGTAACCTGCAACCACTAGGTATTGGCCTGCTTTTCCGATGCGTCCGAGTTGGCGGCTGTGAAGACCGCAGTGGCTCTGGGCTGGGATTCCCCACTCCAGTGTCTTGGCTTTGTACTGGAAGGCACACAGCCCATCCTTTGGCGCCATTGCCGGTTCCAGCGTCCAGGGTGGCCAGCTCGAGCTGGGGCTGTCCCCGGAGCTTGTCTTCCCTCGTTCCGCCCAGCCCGCCTCCCCACCCGCGGAGCAGCCGGTGGGAATGGGCGTGGACACACAGACCCATCACCACGCTCTGTTTGCAGAGGGAATCAGGAGTGGGAATTCACCCTCCCTGCCATACGGATTTCTCGAACTTGTCAGTTCAAAAGGCTTTGTTCCTCACCCCCCACCCCCCAGCTTTTTATGACTGTCAGCATTGAACTTCAATGCTTTGAAATCTTCCTCCCAGCTGATCCTCAGGGCAGCTTCCAGGGAGTGAACCAGCCTTCTCCTGGAAATCCCGGAATGGACAGGCGGTTGGTGACCCAAAATGGGAATCAGCTCTGTTTAAGCAGGATGTTCAGGAGGTTCATTCAGGACCCTTCTCTCCCCTCCTCCGCTATTCAAGCCAAGTGACGAGTGGCTGAGGAAGAAAGGAGGTGTATTATTATGTGAGGTGCTGTGGCAGAGTCCAGTTCAGTCTGTACCCTGCTGTGCTAAGGCTTTGGACAGATGCACATGATTTTTTCATGTTCCTACATGTGCTGCAGCCCAGAAACTTCCTCTACCCTGCAGGTTTAGCAGACAAAGGCATTCACACCATCAAGGCCATTCTACCATTCAGTTTGATCCTTAGGATGAGGGGGGGAGGAGAAACCACTTTCTCCCATCTCACTTTTCAAAATCCTTGATACACATATCCAATGGGACATGGATGGGTAGGGTATGAGGGCACCCAGGGGTGGGGCATATCCAATGGGACATGGATGGGTAGGGTATGAGGGCACCCAGGGGTGGGGCATATCCAATGGGACATGGATGGGTAGGGTATGAGGGCACCCAGGGGTGGGGCATATCCAATGGGACATGGATGGGTAGGGTATGAGGGCACCCAGGGGTGGGGCATATCCAATGGGACATGGATGGGTAGGGTATGAGGGCACCCAGGGGTGGGGCATATCCAATGGGACATGGATGGGTAGGGTATGAGGGCACCCAGGGGTGGAGCATATCCAATGGGACATGGATGGGTAGGGTATGAGGGCACCCAGGGGTGGGGCATATCCAATGGGACATGGATGGGTAGGGTATGAGGGCACCCAGGGCTGGGGCATATCCAATGGGACATGGATGGGTAGGGTATGAGGGCACCCAGGGGTGGGGCATATCCAATGGGACATGGATGGGTAGGGTATCAGGGCACCCAGGGCTGGGGCATATCCAATGGGACATGGATGGGTAGGGTATCAGGGCACCCAGGGCTGGGGCATATCCAATGGGACATGGATGGGTAGGGTATCAGGGCACCCAGGGGTGGGGCATATCCAATGGGACATGGATGGGTAGGGTATCAGGGCACCCAGGGGTGGGGCATATCCAATGGGACATGGATGGGTAGGGTATGAGGGCACCCAGGGGTGGGGCATATCCAATGGGACATGGATGGGTAGGGTATCAGGACACCCAGGGGTGGGGCATATCCAATGGGACATGGATGGGTAGGGTATGAGGACACCCAGGGGTGGGGCATATCCAATGGGACATGGATGGGTAGGGTATGAGGACACCCAGGGGTGGGGCATATCCAATGGGACATGGATGGGTAGGGTATGAGGACACCCAGGGGTGGAGCATATCCAATGGGACATGGATGGGTAGGGTATGAGGGCACCCAGGGGTGGGGCATATCCAATGGGACATGGATGGGTAGGGTATGAGGGCACCCAGGGGTGGGGCATATCCAATGGGACATGGATGGGTAGGGTATGAGGACACCCAGGGGTGGGGCATATCCAATGGGACATGGATGGGTAGGGTATGAGGACACCCAGGGGTGGGGCATATCCAATGGGACTGGATGGGTAGGGTATGAGGGCACCCAGGGGTGGGGCATATCCAATGGGATATGGATGGGTAGGGTATGAGGACACCCAGGGGTGGGGCATATCCAATGGGACATGGATGGGTAGGGTATGAGGACACCCAGGGGTGGGGCATATCCAATGGGACATGGATGGGTAGGGTATGAGGGCACCCAGGGGTGGGGCATATCCAATGGGACATGGATGGGTAGGGTATGAGGGCACCCAGGGGTGGGGCATATCCAATGGGACATGGATGGGTAGGGTATCAGGACACCCAGGGGTGGGGCATATCCAATGGGATATGGATGGGTAGGGTATGAGGGCACCCAGGGGTGGGGCATATCCAATGGGACATGGATGGGTAGGGTATCAGGACACCCAGGGGTGGGGCATATCCAATGGGACTGGATGGGTAGGGTATCAGGACACCCAGGGGTGGGGCATATCCAATGGGACATGGATGGGTAGGGTATGAGGGCACCCAGGGGTGGGGCATATCCAATGGGATATGGATGGGTAGGGTATGAGGGCACCCAGGGGTGGGGCATATCCAATGGGACATGGATGGGTAGGGTATGAGGGCACCCAGGGGTGGGGCATATCCAATGGGACTGGATGGGTAGGGTATGAGGACACCCAGGGGTGGGGCATATCCAATGGGACATGGATGGGTAGGGTATAAGGACACCCAGGGGTGGGGCATATCCAATGGGACTGGATGGGTAGGGTATCAGGACACCCAGGGGTGGGGCATATCCAATGGGACATGGATGGTTAGGGTATAAGGACACCCAGGGGTGGGGCATATCCAATGGGACATGGATGGGTAGGGTATAAGGACACCCAGGGGTGGGGCATATCCAATGGGACATGGATGGGTAGGGTATGAGGGCACCCAGGGGTGGGGCATATCCAATGGGACTGGATGGGTAGGGTATGAGGGCACCCAGGGGTGGGGCAGATCTGCCACAGGGTACTGTATCTAAATGCAATGACTAAAGACCACTTAGGAACTTTTCTCCACCTTTTCCTCTCCAGTTTCCTTGCAGGTAGACCATTAGACATCGTAGCAGAATCAGGCCATTCAGCCCATTCAGTCTGCTCCGCCACTGGACCATGGCTGATTTATTTTCCCTCTCCTGTCTTCTCCCCATAACCTTTGACGCCTTTACTCTGCTTTCAATGTACCCAATGACTTGGCCTCCACAGCCACTGGTGGCAGCAAATTCCACAGATTCATCACCCTCTGGCTAAAGAGATTCCCCTCGTCTCTGTTCTTAAGGAAAATCTTGTATTCTGAGGCTGTGACCTCTGGTTCTAGACTCTCCCTATTGGAAACATCCTCTCCATGTCCATTCTGGCTAGGCCTTTCGACATCTGATAGGTTTCAATGAGATCCTCCCCTCACTTTTCTAAACTCCCGAGGGCAGGCCCAGAATCATCAATTGCTCCTCATATGTTAACCTTTTCATGGCCAGGATCATTCTCATAAACCTCTGGACACGCTCAAATGCCAGAACTTCCTTCTGTTTCAGTTTCTGGATACCACATCCCTCCCTTCATTGCCCTCCTGTCCAGTCACTATGCTACTTATTTACTATGTTTATGTTTTATTTTAGCAGAAAGAGACCATTCAATCCATCAAACCCATGCTAGCTCTCAGAACAATTCCATGCCCTCACTAATTTTCCCTGCGCTCTATCCTTCTCACATTCAGGTTGACTTCCTCCATTTTCGACCACTAGCGGCCAATTAACCCACAAAGCAGATTCCTGGAGTGTCCAGGGGAATCCCATACTGTCACAGGGAGAACGATGAAACTCCAAAGTCTGGATTGAACCCGGATCTCTGAAGCTGTGAGGCAGCTCACCAAGCTCACTACCTCACCAAGGCACTCTGAGTCTCTTTCTGCCACTTCCAGTCTCTCCCCACCATTCCCACCCTCACTCAGGAGCCTCTATCATCCCAACCTCTCCCAGTTGGCCCTGGCTGTTTCTGGTCATTCACAAGCCCTCCCAGGCTCTCTCAATGACTCCTAGGCAGTTCCAAATGCTCCCCACCAACCTTGGCTTCTCTAAGTGTTCCTCGCTGCTCCCGGTCACTCCCAGCCGATGAATAGCTCCCAGATTGCCAGCAGAAGGAACAGAGCGAGTACAGGCAGAATAGAGATACCAGTGGACTCTTGTCTCGAAAGCAGAGTACACTGTGTAGTGTTGCCGGGGAATAATCCCTGCACCGTGATGTTTGCTAAACCGAGGTGTGAAGAGCCCCCATTGGGTTGCAGTGTGCACGCTCACTGGTACTGTCTGCTCTGCACTGACGCTCCCCCTTCGTGGCTCTGCCTCCCACTGACCTGGAGGGTAGCAGCCAGCAACTAGAGTTTACCAGCCCCGTCGCTCCAACCACCCGAT
Organism: Mobula birostris; assembly: GCF_030028105.1. NCBI lineage: Eukaryota > Metazoa > Chordata > Chondrichthyes > Myliobatiformes > Myliobatidae > Mobula > Mobula birostris. Next base: position 15,690,422 of record NC_092380.1, on the reverse strand, counting down.
TATCTCCTGTGCTGGTGAGTCTAGTCAGTTGACACTTCTGGACACCCAAACCACAGCCATCTCCACTTGTCCAGCTGCCGTCCACTGCCCAGCTTATCAGACCATTCCATGTCTGGCTCCAGAGAGAGAGAGCCATCCCATTGAATACTCAAGAGCCGAGATCTTCGGTTCTCTCTCCAGCTCCTTCCTGTTCCCTCTCCAAGGCTGAGCTGTGGATCCAAGACATCCCTACTGGTGAGATTCCTGCTTTCTGTCACTGTTGCCACTCTTCACCCCCAACTTAACTGATCTTCTGAAGCCTTCACACCTTCCTCCTCCCCCGTGCTGCTTATGGGTTCTTCCAAGACCAGGGTACCGATCCCACCCAGCCTGGGGCTCTTTCCGAACTGTGTGGTGTCACACCGCACCCTGTCTTCCTCATCTTAGCACCCAGCAGCCTCACCCCTCCCCATCAATGTTACCTCTCCTATTTCTGCACTCCTCCAATTCTCGAGCAACGCACACAAGATGGTGGAGCAACCCTAGTATCAGGCAGCATCTATGGAGGGAATAAACAGTGACCCTTTCAGGCTGAGAGCCTTCAGGACTGCCAAACAGAGGAGAAAATCTTCAAGGTTGGCACGTCTCGAAAAGACTACACAATTGTTTGTTCCCATCCATAGATGCTGCCTGACTTGCTGAGTTTCGGTTTGTTGCTCAAGATTTCCCAAGTCTCATTCTCATCTCATCATTGCCCTGTAGAAGCCCAGAGCCTGCTGCAGCCCCTACCAAACTCTCTCCCTCCCTCCTCAACATTTGACCAGGATCAACGCCAATTGCCTTAAAGTCACCTTAAGTGTCTTGTCGTTTACCAGGGCTGCGAAGCACATCATCATTGTGTGCCGTGTGGTATGACATCATCATGATGTGCCATGTCATGATCTATCCATGACCATGATGGTTCTTGGCAAATTTCTCTACAGAAGTGGTTTGCCATCGCCGCCTTCTGGGCAATGTCTTTATAAGACGGGTGACCCCAGCCAATATCAATACTCTTCAGGGATTGTCTGCCTGATGTGAGTGGCCACATAGCCAGGACTTGTGCACCGGCTGCTCATTCGGCCGCCCACCGCCTGCTCCCATGGCCTCATGTGATCCTGATTTGGGGTGGGGGGGGGGAGGGGTGGTGGTGCTATACCTTCCCCAAGGGTGACCTGCAAGCTAGTGGAGGGAGGAAATGCCTTACACCTCCTTTGGTAGAGACGTAACTCCACCCCGCCACTCAAGAAGCATCTCAGGGGTTTAAAACTCTGAGGCAACATATTATCATAATGACCTACCCCCTGGCCTTCGGCTAGTTCCTCTGACACAAATGCCTCTTGTGCTTGCAAAGTTACCAGCTCTCCCGGGACAGGAATGCCTTCTCTGTGAGTCTTGGGGTGGCCAGTTATCAGTGAGGAACTCAAACTACACCCCCATCCCAGGAATTTTGAAGTCTTGGACTCCACTCTGCCTGTTACATTTATAAATGCACCCCCAGCACTGCCTATTGCGTCCACAGTCCTGCAGGTTACAGATCAAGATGGAAGACACCCACATTGCAATAAGTCACAACAGTGTGGCCTGGAGTGTGAAGCACTGGAGTGGCTGATAACGTATCAAAGAAGCTACTGTGATATGAAGCACGTGTAATATTCTAAAGAGTATTTTCAATGTAGACTAGCATATAAAATAAATTTGTTAAATATGAGTGAAACCTCGTGTGTGGCCAGTTTGTGTGTCAGCAGCTGAGGCTGTGAATGGGAGAGCATGAATGGAACAAATTGCTGAGGGACTCAATGGAATCAAGCCTTAGCCCATTGCACCCCCAACGTCATAACCCTCGATCATTTTCACTGCTAGAGCCTCTCTCTCCCCTTTCCCCACTCCCCTCTCCTTCCCTTTCTCTCACATTCAGGGAAGGAAAACCTGCAGTGCCCAGGGGAGAGTATTACGAAGGAGCATAGCTCATGGGAAGGAATTTCTTCTCAAATAGTCTCGTATTTCCTTACGACCAGGAAAGAAGCCATTAGGCCCTTCAAGTGTATGTTGGTTTATACAGCATCCCACAAGAATACAGGGAAATTGGAACAGGAGTTGTCAAAGTTCAAAGTAAATTTTATTATCAAAGGTCAAATACGTCACCACATACAACCCTGAGTTTCATTTTCCTGTGGGCATACTCAGTAAATCTATAGAATAGTAACTATAACCGAGTCAATGAAAGATAACCAGAGTACAGAAGATAAACTCTGCAAATGCAAATATAAATAAATAGCAGTAAATAACGAGACCACAAAATAACAAGACAAAGAGTCTTTAAAATGATCTCCATGGCAACGCCCTACAGCCTTGAATTCCTCAATCTTTTAAAAATGTCTCTACCTCCTGGTGATCCAACCTCCACATCCCCCAATGCAAAGAAGTTCCTCCGCTCCTCAACGTTAACTGACTGTCCCGTATTGTAACTATGTCCCCTCATTGGAAACTCTCATGGTCTCTCATACACCAAAGATGAATTGACTTTATTACTTGCATGCGAGGAGTAAAAATCCTTACATCTCCGTCCAAATGTGCAATGTGCAATTTATAGTAACTTATAATAAATAGTATGTACAACAGGACAGTCAGTATAACATAGAAATACAATTGTGTCAGCATGAATTAATCAGTCTGATGGCCTGGTGGAAGAAGCTGTCCCGGAGCCTGTTGGTCCTGGCTTTTATGCTGCGGTACCGTTTCCCGGATGGTAGCAGCTGGAACAGTTTGTGGTTTGTGATGAATTCTTCATCCCTCAATTCGTCTCATCATATCCCTTGCATTTTATTCGTTCACCTGCACTGAATTTTCTCCATAGCTGCCACAGAATAGTCTGCATTCTGTTTTTTTTTTGCTACCTGGGTGTACTCACCAACTGTGATGGCACGATCTGTCTGGATGGAGTACAGGCAAAAGCTTTTCACTCTGTCTCCGTGCATTTGACAAGGATGAACCATTATTCCAATGTTACATCTTGACACAGGCACTACTTTCACAAGCACTTTTATATAGAGCAGAGGAATCGGGAAATACAGGTCTATAGTTCCTTGAAAGTGGTGTCACAGATTGATAGGATCATAAATATATTCGCCAGCAGGGTTGAAACTCCAAAACTCCAGATTAATGCTTCTTTGCAAAATCCCTCTCATCCCAGGGATATCATAGGTCCCATTCTAACACACATTAAGACTATAAGATATAGGAGCAGAATCAGGCCATTTGGCCCATCTCGCTCAGCCCCATTCTCCTGTTTTCTCTCTTTGTTCCTTCACGCCCTGACCAATCAAGAATCTATCAACCTCTGCCTTAAATATACATAATGACTTGGCCTTCACAGCCGCCTGTGGCAAAGAATTCCACAAATTCACTACTCTCTCTCTGTTATTCCATACATCCCTCAACTCCCCCCCCCCCCCCGCCGCCCCCAATTCTAGTACTAGCTGCCTACAGCAATGACAGTTTACAGTGGCCAGTTATCCTGCCAGTCCGGGTCTGCTGGAGATGTGGGAAGAAACCAGAACACCTGAGGTTCATGGTGAACTACAGCACAGGAACAGGACCCTCGGGCCATCTTGCCTGTGCCGGACTATTACTCTGCACCTGGACCATAGCCCTCCATAACGGAGCCCAAATTCACCACTTGTGCAGGCAGCTCGTTCCACATGCTCACCACCCTCTGAGTGAAGAAGCTCCCCCTCACGTTCCCCTTAAACATTCCACCTTTCATCCTTAACCTAAGACCTCTAGTTCTCGTCTCACCAAACCTCAGTGGAAAAAGCCTGCTATAGATAAACCCTATCTATACCCCTCATAATTTTATCTATATATAGGCATCCGTTAGCCTCGTGAGACCATAGATTTGCGTCTTGGAAGGTTTCCAGGGCGCAGGCCTGGGCAAGGTTGTATGGAAGACCAGCAGTTGCCCATGCTGCAAGTCTCCCCTCTCCACGCCACCGATGTTGTCCAAGGGAAGGGCACTAAGGCCCATACAGCTTGGCACCGGTGTCGTCACAGAGCAATGTGTGGTTAAGTGCCTTGCTCAGAGACACAACACGCTGCCTCAGCTGAGGCTCGAACTAGCGACCTTCAGATCACTAGGCCGACGCCTTAACCACTTGGCCACACGCCAATGCGGTAATTTTATTTACCTCTATCAAATACAGGGAAATGTTTATAAAGTCCTAACCTATTCAACCTTTCCCTATAAGTCAGGGGCTCAAGTCCCAACAACATCCTTGTAAATTTTCTCTGCACTCGTTCGATCTTCTGTTTCCTGGAGGTAGGTGACCAGAACTGCACATACTACTCCAAATTCAGCCTCACCAACATCTTAGACAACTTTAACATAGCATCCCAACTCCTGTACTCAATACTTTGATGCATGAAGGCCGATGTGCCAAAGACTCTCTTTGTGACCCTATCTACCTGTGGCACCACTTTCAAGGAATTATAGATCTGCACTTCCAGATCTCACTGTTCTACCACACTCCTCAGTGCCCTGTCGTTCACTGTGCAAGTCCTACCCCAGTCTGTCCTCTCAAAGTACAACACCTCACACGTCTGCATTAAATTCCATTATGCAGACCATGGAAAGTGTGCAAACTCCAGACATACAACGTGGGAGGGTGGGATCGATCCTAGATCACTGGAGCTGTGAGGGAGGGGTGCATCTCAGTCCAAAATCCCAGCCCCTTAGGGAAAGGTTGAATAGATCCCATCTCTGCATCTGTAGGCAGCCTTCTTTCTGTCAAACTTTGAAAGGACTTCTTGACGGGGTCATCTCTCATTCCTCAGTACTCTGGAGGAGGTGGGATCCTTCCACATTAATGGGGTGCAACCACTCACTCTGGGCTTGAGCTGAAAGCTTCTGTTGCCCCAATGTTTTTGGACCACAGTTGCTGCTGTGTTTCTGTTGTTGCTCCTCGAGGCCTACTGTTCGCTTCATTACTTAATCCTCTGCCCCTTCGCTTCTTTCCCTGACTGCCTCGTGCAGCCAGGTAAAGGGTTTCAACCTGAAATTTGACTGTCCCCCAACACTACACCCCCCCTCCCCGCCCACCACCCCCATAGATGTTGACTGAGTTCCTCCAACTTCTCTTTGAGAAGCAGCCAGGACCACATATGACTGTTGTGTAACAAGATTTGCATTGAAGTTAGTTAATGAGCTGAAACTGCCCACTTAACTCAGAGAACACCGTCTGAACTGTGGATTCAACCACCTTGATCCTCTCATGGAATCAGATGGGACAGAAACAGGTCCTTCGGCTCATCACGTCAATGCTGACCTTCAAGTGCCTATCCACGGTAATCCCATTTACCAGGGACACAAGGGATTCTGCAAATGCTGGAAATCTTGAGCAACACAGACAAAATGCTGGAAGAACTCGGCATGTCAGGCAGCATCTGTGGAAGGCAATAAACAGTCGACGCTTGGCCCTGATAAATTGTCTCAGCCCAAAACATGTGCTGTCCACTTCCCTGCATAGATGCTACCTGATGTGTTGAGCCTCAGAATTTTGTGTGTGAATCCCATTTACCACCTCTCTAGCGTCCTTTGTTACTTGTAGTGCTCATCCACGGTACAGGGCATTCAGTGGATAAAGAACAGGTGCCATTTTACAGATGTCCATAAATTGATATTGATCATACAGTTGGAAAATACACTTGATATGGTAACTGTACCTCCACAGTATTGTATTGAATAGCATCAAGAGAACATCAGACTGACAAGAAAGAACAATTACTTGTAGTGAGGAGAGAGAGAAGGGAAACTAGTTCTGCCACAACACACATAAAACGGTCTTGGCCCAAAATGTCAACTGATTATTCCTTTCTATAGATACTGACCTGCTGAAGTCCTCCAGAATTTTGTGTGTGCGCTCTGGATTTCCAGCATCTGCAGAACCTCTTGTTTTTAAAATTAATTCTGCCATTGTTAGGACAAACATATGTATATACATGTTGGATTTTTGAATTTAATAACATTACAGGATCTCGTGCTGCCAGGGTGTCAGTAACCATATAACCATATAACAATTACAGCACGGAAACAGGCCATCTCGGACCTTCTAGTCCATGCCGAACTCTTACTCTCACCTAGTCCCACCGACCTGCACTCAGCCCATAACCCTCCATTCCTTTCCTGTCCATATAACTGTCCAATTTAACTTTAAACGACAACCTCGAACCTGCCTCAACCACTTCTGCTGGAAGCTCGTTCCACACAGCTACCACTCTCCGAGTAAAGGAGTTCCCCCTCATGTTACCCCTAAACTTTTGCCCTTTAACTCTCAACTCATGTCCTCTTGTTTGAATCTCCCCCATTCTCAATGGAAAAAGCCTATCCACGTCAACTCTATCTACCCCCTCATAATTTTAAATACCTCTATCAAGTCCCCCCTCAACCTTCTACGTTCCAAAGAATAAAGACCCAACTTGTTCAACCTTTCTCTGTAAATTAGGTGATGAAACCCAGGTAACATTCTAGTAAATCTTCTCTGTACTCTATCTATTTTGTTGACATTTTCCTATAATTCAGTGACCAAAACTGTACACAATACTCCAAATTTGGCCTCACCAATGCCTTGTACGATTTCAACATTACATTCCAACTCCTATACTCAATGCTCTGATTTATAAAGGCCAGCCTACCAAAAGTCTTCTTCGCCACCCTAACCACATGAGATTCCACCTTCAGGGAACTATGCACCATTATTCCTAGATCCCTCTGTTCTACTGCATTCTTCAATGCCCTACCATTTACCAAGTATGTCCTATTTTGATTAGTCCTACCAAAATGTAGCACCTCACATTTATCAGCATTAAACTCCATCTGCCATCTTTCAGCCCACACTTCTAACTGGCTTAAATCTCTCTGCAAGCTTTGAAAACCTACTTCATTATCCACAACTCCACCTATCTTAGTATCATCTGCATACTTACTCATCCAATTTACCACCCGTCATCTGGATCATTAAAGTATATAACAAACAACATTGGACCCAGTACAGATCCCTGAGGCACACCACTAGTCACTGGCCTCCAATCTGACAAACAGTTTTCCACCACCACTCTGTGGCGTTTCCCATCCAGCCACTGCTGAATCCATTTTTACTACTTCAATATTAATACCTAACGATTGAACCTCCCTAACTAACCTTCCATGTGGAACCTTGTCAAAGGTCTTACTGAAGTCCATATAGACAACATCCACCGCTTTACCCTCGTCAACTTTCCTAGTAACCTCTTCAAAAAATTCAATACGATTTATCAAACATGACCTTCTGTGCACAAATCCATGTTGACTGTTCCTAATCAGACCCTGTCTATCCAGATAATTATATACAGTAAGTCAGGTGTTTGTAACCCAGGTACAGCTTATACTTTTTAAATATGTCTTGACCTCCACCACTCCTTCAGCCCGTGCCTTTCTGATTCCAACCACTCCCTGGGGAAGAAGGATTGTTCCTCAAATCTCCACGGCCTGGTATGGAAACACCAATGCCTTTGAATGGAAAACCCTACAAAAAGTAGCAGATCCAGCCCAGTCCATCACAGGTAAAGCCCCCTCCATCAATGAGCACATCTACATGGAGCGTTGTCACAAGGAAGCAGCATCCATCATCAGGACCCCCACCACCCGGGTGTGTTCTTCTCGCTGCTGCCATCAAGAAGAAGGTACAGGAGCCTCAGGACTCACACCACTAGGTTCAGGAACCATTATTACTCCTCAACCATCAGGCTGTTGAACCAGAGGAAACAACTCTACTCGCCCTATCACTGAACTATTCCAACAACCTACAGACTCACTTTCAAGGACTCTTCGTCTCATGTTCTAGATTTTTACTGTTTACTTATTTAGTTTTTTTATTATATAATTATTTTTTCCTCACCTCTAGCTGGTAAAAGCTGAGGTACAGGCACAGCCAAGCACACTCATTTCTCAATTGTTAGAAACTTTCAGACTATTCCAGTGGTGTTTAGTATTGTTCTTCTCTGGATATTTACAAAAACATTGTTGTGGATGCTGAATTGTTTAATGCTATTGTGTAGTGACTTTGGGATGATACCTGTTGTAGATATTACTACTGGGACAATGTATACTCTGGTCATGTTTCATAGTCTTTCAGTTTCCTCTTTTAATTCAACATATTTCCAGTGCTTTTACTTATTGATTTCTGTATGTTGTGTGTATTTGGAATGGCTATATCTATTAAATAAGTTGTCCTTCCTTTTTAATTCTGTAGTATTATATCCAAAGTTATTATTGGTTGTGCTAACTGTATTAATGGATCAGTTGTAATATAATTTGTAGGACTCTGACTCTAAAATTGGTTCAGGTTTGTATTTATACTGTAATAAGGTGTGGTGTCTTTTATGAGTTTGTATTTTAAAGTAAGATATTGGTGAGTAATGTTTGCCACTTGATTGTACCTGTGTAAGTAATCAGGTTGAGTTAAACTGCTACAGGATCCTGTAATGAGTTAGATTATTTCTGGTTTCTCTCGGCATTTTCTGCATTTATCATCTTGAATTTGTTGATCTTTTAATATGTAGTTTTGATAGTTTTTGTGTTGGTCACCTGGTCCTGTATTTCCACAAGAAACCACTCTTTTTTTTGGGAAGAGGTCTCCAACTCTGAGCTAGGCATTTGACACTTCCTTGTTGACATCTAGTCTACTCAGATCATGGGGATGTCTTCCATGAAGGGTCATGCTCTTCTATTGGTTAACTTTTTCATCTACAGTGATAATTTCTTCATTTTTCTGGGTCGTGCTTTCATTTAAGTTTAGTGGTGTGTCCTTACCAGAATTGCATATGCTCATGTGGAGTGCTGAATTCTGGTTTCGTAGATGAAAATATATCCTTAGAAGTTTTATCAGATTGTTTTGTAAATTTTTAATGTCTGTTATTCCTCTTCTTCCTTCTGTCCTAGATAGGGTTAATCTAAGTACATTCAAGTGTACATCATGTTTTCTAAAATTTGTCATTTCAGCTCTTATTTTTCTTTGTAAAATTTCCAGATCAGTTTCAGACCAAGATATTACGCCAAAAAGAATATGTTAATATTTTTGTTGCCTTTTCATATTATTACTATTGAGTTCTGTTTGGCAGATTTTCTTAAGTAAATTTGTTTAAAGTTTTCACTTTATCACACTATGTTCTATTTTCTTTGCTTATTGATATCCCAGATACTTATACCCTATAATTGGTTGCATTTTATATTCTGCTAGCTCTGTTGCAACTTTCCCTATGTTTAATGTTCTGCACTTATCCAGTCCAAACTTCATGTTTATATTTTTAGAAAGTAGTTCTACTATTCGAATTAATTGCTTTAGCTTTACTGATGAAGGAGTGTATCATTTCAAATCATCCATGTATGAAAGGTGTGCCAGGGTACAGCTCGTTTGGTTGTCTCTGATTTGATACCCATTTTTCATCTGATTCAGCAAATTAGAGAGCAGGTTTAAAGCTAGACAGAACCATAGCAGGTTTAGAGAGTTGGCCTGGAAAATGCCTCAGTTTATTTTGATAACGGTGGTTGTTTTTTTTGGTTATTAATAGATAGGGTGATTATAGTACATCAATGTTGCATCAGATGTTGGAATTTCACAAGTATTGGGTGTAGTTTATATACTTTAAAAACTTCTATCAACCATGAGTATGGGACAGAGTCAAATGCCTTTTGGTAGTCAATATAACGACATGAAAAATGTCTGCTTTTCCAATGGGCTTGATTTGGAATTATAGAATCGATTATTAGTTGTTCTTCACATCCTTTCATACCCTTTCAGCATCCTTTCTGCTCTTCAATGAGTTTCAATAGGTGTATTTAATGTCAGAGAAATGTATACAATATACATCCTGAAATTCTTTTTCTTTACAGACATCCATGAAAGCAGAGGAGTGCCCCAAAAAATGAATGACATTAAAACACTAGAACCCCAAAGTCCCCCCATTCCCTCTCCCACACACAAGCAGCAGTAAGGCAATGACCCCCACCAGCAAAAAAGTATCAGCACTCTCCACTGAACACTCAAGTGTGCAGCGAAGCATCAATAAAGACACAAATTTGCAGTACCCCAAAAACATCATGTTCACCCAATAATTTGATACACCACAGGCCCTCTCTCTCCCTAATAAGGGAAAAAGAGATGTGCCCATTTCACAGCGAGAGGGGAGGCATAACAAACAACTCGCCGGGATGATATTCAAAGTCTGTAAATACATTGTGATTATCTAAGTGAGTGGTGATTAGTTGCGAGATACGTGATGTTAGAATTTTATATATAGTTTGTAAACAAGTGATAGGAGAATATTTTGATGGGTTATTTGTGAATTCTCCTTTAGGTAAGAGATACATTTTATCTGCTGTCAAAAATTCAGGCACTTTTTCAGGATTTTTAAGAAAATTTTTGGTATGTATTAATAGTTATAGACGAAGGCAAATACATTTTTTATACAATAATTATGAATATGATCACTGCCGGTACTTTCCCAGTTGTGGGTATTGTTTTATAATTCTTTTAGCATATCCATTGTCACTTCAGGTGTTTGCATTTCTTCAATTGCGTGAGTGTGTTCTTTTCCCTCCCCAATCCAGCTTGCTTTTTGATTGAGTATCACCCTGTTTGACCAGATATTAAACCAAAAATTCATTATCTCTGTGTTTGTTGGCAATTCTGTGCTAGGGTTTGTCACATTATTATTATTACTTCTTTTTTTCTTCTTTTATAGTTACACATTTTTGTGTCTTTTGTACATTGGTTGTTCATCCATCCTGTTGGGTGAGTCTTTTGCTGTGTTATTTGCATATACTGTGAATGGTCGCAAGAAAATGAATCTCAGGGTTGTATATGGTGACATATATTACAGAACTTTGATAATAAGTTTACTTTGAACTTTGAACTTTCGAACTCCCAGTATCTTATCCCCTTCCCTTAAACCTACACTCTCTCTGGCTTCAGTTCTCCTCTGCCAGACTGTCCTCAACCTCTGGGATCTCAGAGACCATCCTGTTATCCTGTTTGTTTCCGTTCCCACTGCTGACCGTGACCTCTGGCTTGGAATAATCCCATTCGCCCCTTTCCCTGTTTCCCTGTTGCTCGACACTTCCTCTCTCTCCTGCTGCGGCCCAGGTCAGGATGAGGTGCAAGACTGGAGTATGCTAGTGGACCATAAGATCTACATTAGGAGCAGGAAAAGGTTATTCTGCATGCACCACTTCAATCATGGCTAATTCTCCCGCCTTCTCCCCCAACCCTTAACCTTTCACCCCTCCGCCTCATCCAATCAAAAACCTATCAACTTCAGCTAGCCTGTCCTGGTCCACCATGTTAATGTCACCGCCAAGGAAGCTCACCAATGCCTCTACTTCCTCAGGAGGCTAAAGAAATTTGGGATGTCCCCAACAACTCTCACTAATTTTTATTGATGGGCCACAGAAAGCATTTTGTCTGGATGCATAACAGGGTGGAATGGCATGGTGATCACAAGAAACTGCAGAGAGTTGTGGACTCTGCTCAGCACATCACAGGAACCAGCCTCCCCGCTATGGACTCTGTCTACCCTTCTCACACTGCCTCAGTAAAGAAGCTGGCACAATCAAAAATCCAAAAAGCCCAGACATTCTCTCTTCTCCCCTCTCCCACTGGGCAGAAGATACAAAAGCCTGAAGGCACAGACCACCAGGCTCAAGGACAGCTTCTATCCCACTGGTTATCAGACCCTTGAATGGACCTCTCGGATGATAAGATGGACTCTTGGCCTCACAATCTACCTTGTTATGATCTGGAACTTCATCATTCACTGGCACCACACATTTTAAGTAGCTTTTACACTGTATTGTAGCCGGCCTGTGGTGTAGTGGCATCAGCACTGGACTTCGAGGCGAATGGTCATGGGTTCAAATCCGGCGAGCTCCTTACAGGCTTTCCATCCGTGTTGGGTTGGGCGTCGAGCTTGCAACTCGGCCTTGTAAAAAAAAACAGACAAAAATGCTAAATAAGCAGAAAGGTTGCCACGGGACAGAAAAAAAACCGACACAATATTCTGCATTGTTATTGTTTAACCTTATACCAGCTCAATGCACCGTATAATGATCTGATTGTATGAGATTGGAAGCATCCCCTCCACGCGTGTGCTATCTGGGCCTTTAAGTAAATAATGTATGAGATCATGAAAAGGCAACGTAACTTCATTGGACATGTGATTAGGGAAGAGGAGTTATGGTAATTATGGGAAAGATTGAAGGGAAGAAAGCAAAAGGAAGGCAAAGACAAATGATGATGGAGACAGCAGCCAGAGAACTGGAAATGAATACCAATGAATTGATCCACTTGACCCGAAACAGGAGTGTGGGCCATGGCAGTCAAAGCTCAAACTGGGCATGGCACCTGATGATGATGATGATGAATGATCTGTGATGATGAATGATGATGAATCTGATGATAATGAATGACCTGATGATGGATGATCTGATGATGATGAATGATCTGATCTGTGTAAGGGTGTGCAAGACAGGCTTTTCACTGTATCTCGGTACATGTGACAATAATAAAGCAATTCCGACAGCAACACCAATACCCAGTGACTTGACCCCCCACCGCCCTCAGTGGCAACAAATTCCACAACCTCGCCGCCCCTCGGCCGAAGAAATTCATCCTCATCTCGTTTTTAATGAGTTGTTCCTTTATTCTGAGGTTGTGCCCTCGGATCCTGGACGCTCTCGCTAATGGAAGCATCCTCTCCACGCCTACGCTATCCGGGCCTTTAAGTATCCCGTAAGTTTCAATGAGATTCTCCTCCTGTTGGACTAGGAAACGATGATGCTGGGGAATCGGCAGGAACAAAGGTTGGGAAAGAAGAATTATGTCAACACTTTCTGTGACAGCTGTTTTGAAGGGCAGGCTGGAGTCACATCCCTCTAATTCACTGTCAGTGGTGTCCTGGGACAATGGAAACAGAAGGACACTGTCCCTGATCCCGTTACCCCCTCTGGAAACCAAAACAAAGACTACAGACGCTGAAAATCTGAAATAAAAATTGAAAATGCTGGAAACACTCAGCGAGTCAGGCAACGTCTGTGGGGAGAGAAAAACAGTTACCATTTCAGATCAGAAGCCCTTTGTCAGAACAAGGTCAATGTTGCTACCACTCCTGTATGGGCATCGTACGGATGAAGTGGTCTGACCCTGGCACTGGCCCTGGGTTGGAGTGTGGCTGCCCTTTCCTTTGGGAATTCTGGCAAGGAGCAGGAATTGATTCAGCGCGGCGGAATGTTCTGCTTGCTGGCTGGGATTTTCAGTTCACCGCGTCACTGAGCACTTTCTCCAGTAGAGCTTGACAGTGTGTGTGTGTGTGTGTGTGTCTGTGTGTGTGCATTTGCATGCACACGCATGTGTGTGTATGCACACACGTGTATATGCATGAGTTTGTGTACATGTGTGCACACGCATGTGTGTGTGTATGTATGCATTTGCACGCACATGTATATGCATGAGTTTGTGTACGTGTGTGTGCACAGGGACGTATTTGTGCATGTGCGTGTGGGGGTGTGTTTGTGTAAATGTGTGTGTTGTACACTGGACCCAGGCACTGATGCAATGCAAGACATCCCACCTGAAGGATCCAGTGTCTTCACCCCATCAGGCTGCTGACTGTGAAAAGACCTGGAAGGACAGTTTCCCTTTCGCCGTGACTCAGAGTTACCTGGGAGCAGGGGCATGGGGCACAGGAGAGGAACTGCCACCCAAATCCCCTCTCTCTAGGAGTGGTGAGTTCCGGCCCTTCTGGTTATGCCTGACGGACAGTGAAGTGGGGTTTCGGATCAGAGCACCGTGCTCGGTGACGGCTGTGGATTTGGAGTGGATGTGAGGTCTGTGGTGGGCCATCCTCAGTGGGGCCAGAGGGGGCTTCGGCCCTTGGGGATCCCCAAGAATGCAACTGAGGACATTTCAATGCAGGTTTCAGACCACCATTCTTTACTGGGGGTCTTGGTCTTGCATGGATGGTGGGTGGAGGGGCTGATGCTTTTTTTGCAGAGTTGGGTGGAGGTGGGGGAGGGTTGTTGCTTTGTTGCTGCTTGTGCACAAGGCGGGGGCTATTGTTTTAACTGTCATTCATTCTCTGGGGCACTCTTCTGTTTTTGTAGATGTCTGTGAAGAAAAAGAACTTCATGGTGTATATTGTATACATTTCCCTGATATTAAATGCAACACACACACAGGAGCAAAAAGCATATGCACAGGGAAATAGGAAATTTACAGGGGTAAGTAGAGGAACACACAGGGTAAGCAGGCCATAAGGACACAGGTGCAGAGTTAGGCCCCAATTTTGCTCCTATGTCCTCATGTCTTACGATCTTTCCCGCTGGCGCAGGCAAAATAAAGAAAAATCACAGAGCAAAATTCTGCAGGTGCTGGAAAATGGAAATGCAAAACAGAAAATGCTGATAACTTTCAGCAGGTCAATGAGAAAGTCCTGGAATGTTAACTCTGCTTCTCCCTCTACAGGTGCTGACTGATCTGATGAGAACTTCTACTGTTCCTTGCTTTTGTCCAAAACATTGGAATATCGGCAGTTGGAGGCATCGACATATTAATAGCTCGGCTCTGCTGGAAGTGTACTGATAAGAAACGAGTATGCTGCCTTGCAGGAACTCTAACACGTTTCTGCAGGGGCGTTGACCTTAACCGAGAGTTACCACCCGCAAAATAAAGGATGTGTTGATAGTTTAATCCCTTAAGTATAATGTATGTTCTGTGTGTTGCCTGTGATGCTGCTGCAGGCAAAGTTTTCCTTGTACCTGTACCTCTCCACACTTGTGCACATGACAATATAACTCAACTTGACTTCATTTTAAGACGTGCCCAGCTAAACACACACTAAAGCTCACGGAGGGGGCTTTAGAACGACATGGAGGGACACATCCAGGAACAAGATGGGGAATAAGGATGATATCAGTCAGTAAAATGCAGGAGAATGCGATGACAACATCATTATGATGGGACATAGAGACTGATATGGAGAAGTACACAGGGACATAAATGGGGGCGTATATTTAGATAATTACTCAGGAACTTAACTCAGGAGAATATCCTAACTAGTTGCATCACAACCTGGTACGGAAACACCAATGCCCAGGAACAGAAATGTCCACATGAAGTGGTCTACATAGTGTTCCTTCCTGAGACTGCATTTCGGTGAGTCAGATCATTTGGCTGTACTCCCACTACCTCCACACAGAGCCTAAAGAGCAAAGCTCCAGAGATCAAAACAACTAAATGCAGACTGCAGGAGGCTGGAGAGTGGCTACAGGACTGTCCTGAGCCATTGGACTGGGCCATTGTTCAAGAACTCATCCGAGGGATTCCACGACAAATTTACAAATTTCACGACACATGCCAGTGGTAATAAACTTGATTCTGAGGACCTGCATGATCACACCAGGGCCGTAACAGACTTTATTAATACAGCTGTGTATAAGTGTGTCCCCACAAAATCATTCAGGGTTTACCCCAATCAGAAGCCCTGGGTGAGGCATGAAATCCGGAATCTGCTGAGGACCAGATCAGAGGCATTCACGTCTGGAGTTCAAGAATGCTACAAGAGGTGTAGGTATGATCTCCGGAAAGCCGTTCCTCGAGCCAGGTGGAGATTCCGGACTAGACTGGAATCAACGAGGGATGCTCGACAGCGGTGGCAGTGTTTGAATGCCATAACCTTCCACAAAGCTAAACCTTGTGACACAGGGGACAGCAGAGTTTCACTTCCAGGCGAACTCAATGCCTTCTATGCTCACTTTGACCACCAGAATGGTGGGGGGGGGGGGGAACCATCACGTATCCCCATCGTGTATTTCTGGTGCTTCCACAGCTGACAGTCTCACTTTAAAGACTCTTTATCTTGTTATTTCATGCTCATTATTTATTGCTGTTTATTTATATCTGCATTTGCACAGTTTGTTGTTCATTGATCCTGTTTACAGTTACTATTCTATAGATTTGCTAAGTCTGCACACGAGAAAAGAATCTCAGGGTTGAACGTGATGACATGAATGTACTCTGATAATAAATTTTACTTTAAACATTGAACTGTGGAAACAGCCCAGTCCATCCCAGTCAAAGCCCTCCCCATCATTAAGCACCACTACAAGGAAGCAGCATCCACCATCAAAAACTCCCACCATCCAGGCCATGCTCACTCATCAACCCTACCCTTCAGGCAACAGGTACAGGAGCCTTTTGGTCCCACCATGTCCAGTAACAGTTACTACCCTCCAAGCATCAGGCACTTGGACCAGTGAGTCTCATTTCACTCACCTCAACATTGAACTGGTTGTACAACCTACAGATTCATTTTCAAGAACTCTACAACTCACGTTCTCAGCATTAATTAGATGTTATTTGCACAAATTGTCTTCTTTTGAATATTGGTTGTTTGTCAGTCTTTGTTTATGAACAGTTTTTCATAAATTCTATTGTATTTCTTTTTTTCTCTGTAAATGCCAGCAAGAAAATGAATCTCAAGTTGGTATATGATAACACATATGTGCTTTGACAAAAATTTACTTTGACTTTTGCCCTACAAGCACTGTGCACAAAAGAGAAATGTGCAGAATGCAGGACAAGAAAATCAAAGTCAAGTTCAGTATCAGAAGTACATTCACTCACTGGTCATTTTATTAGGTACACCTGCTCATCATTACAAATATCTAATCAGCCAATCACTTGGCAGCAATTCACTGTATATAAAAGCATGCAGACGTGGTCAAGAGGTTCAGTTGTTGTTCAGACCAAAATGAGAATGGGGAAGAAATGTGATCTAAGGGACTTGGACCATGGAATGATTGTTGGTGCCAGATGGGGTGGTTTGAGTATCTCAGAAACCGCTGATCTGAGATTTTCATGCACACCAGCCTCAGAGAGTGGCATGAGACTCAAAAGGCATACAGTGAGCGGCAGTTCTGTGGACAAAGACATCTTTTTGTTGAGAAAGGTCAGAGGAGAATGGCCAGACTGGTTCAAGGTGACAGGAAGGCGAAAGTAACTCAGATAACCACGTGTTACAACAGGGGTGTGCAGGAGAACATCCCCGATCACACATGTGGAACCTTGAAGCAGACGGGCTACAGCAGCAGAAGACCACAAACATACACTTAGTGGCTACTTCATTATGTCCAGGAGGTACGTAATAAAGAGGCCAGACTGTATTGCGCACAGATGCATACTTGCAGCAACATCACAGGCTCCTGGCATAGATAAACAGCTATCACCAGAGAAACAAAGACCAAACACAACTTCTACGAGAAAGGCCACAAAGCAAACAAAAAAAATCTCGCCCATTTTAGTGCAAAGTGACCAAAGTAGTCATAGTGGTGCAGAACTGAAATAGTGATTAGGGCTTTTGCTCAAGAACCGATTGGTAGAGGGGGAGATTCAGATCAATTAATTAATTAATTAAATGCATTTACATTGAAACATACAGTGAAATGTGTCATTTGCCAACTCAACCTAAGGACGTGCCGGGACAAGGGTTGCCATGCATTCCGATGCCAACATAGCATGCCCGCAATGTTCACGATGATCTTGAACCTGGTGGAGTGGGACTTAAGGTCCCTGTACCTTCTACCCCGATGTTAGCTATGAGAAGATGACGTGGCGTGGTCAGGATCCTTGAAGGTAAATATTGGCTTCTTAAGGCAGCACTTCACACAGATCAGAATCAGAATCAGGTTTCATATCACCAGCTTAGGTCATGACATTTACTGAAATGTGGCAGTAGTAGATTGCAATACATAATATTAAACACTGTGAATTCGACCATAAGACATAGGAACAGAATTAGGCCAGTCATCCTATCGAGTCTGCTCTGCCATTCCATCATGGTTTATCCCAGATCTCACTCAGCCCCGTACCTCTGCCTTCTGGCCATATCATTTGATGCCCTGACTGATCAGGAAACTATCAACTTCCCCCTTAAATATATCTGCAGACTTAGTCTCCACTGCAGTCTGTGGTAGAGCTATCCACAGATTTACCACTCTCCGGCTAAAAAACAATCCCTCCTTACTTCTGTTCTAAAGAGTCACCCCCTCAATTCTGAGGCTGTGCCCTCTAGTTCTGGATAGCCCACCTCCTCTCCACATCCACCCTATCTAGTCCTTTCTACATTCGGTAGGTTTCAATGTGATCCCCTGCATTCTTCTAAGTTCCAGTGAGTACAGGCCCAAAACTGCCAAACACTCCTCATATGTTAACCTCGACATTCCCGGAATCATCCTCGTGAACCTCCTCTGGACCCTCTCCAATGACAACGCATCCTTTCTGAGATATGGAGCCCCAACACTGTTGACAATACTCCAAGTGCGGCCTGACTAGTGTCTTATAACGGCAGTAAGTGTGTAGTATTGAGGTAGTGTTCGTGGGTTCCATGTCTGTTCAGAAATCTGTTGGCGGAGGGGAAGAAGCTATTCCCGGATCATTGACTGTGTGCCTGTACCTCCTCCCCGATGGTGGCAATGAGAAGAGGGCACATCCTGGGTGTCCTTAATGATGGATACTACCAATGGTGGGTGGTGGGAGGGGATGTCTCCACGATGTACTGGACTCAATGCACTACTCTGTGTAGACTCCCTGGTACCAGGCAGGGGACCGCCCAGTGTAGTCAGAGTCTCTGTGGAGAGATCGTTGACTTGAGAAAGGACAGGGACGTTTCATTCCTACTAGAGAGTTTGGATGATTCTGTGTGGGCGGGGAGGGTAGATTGGGACAGAAATGGTGCCGGGAGGGAATGGAAAGGAGGTTAATAGCGTGATCCTTTGACCCATAAAAGTAACGGCATCGCAGACAAGAAAAATGCTGGGAAGTGCGAGGTTGTTGGACGTGCCCGGTGAGTCAGTCTGTGTGAATGGAGATCATACGACCATAATCCACAGGAGCAGAATTAGGCCATTTGGCCCATCGGCCAGGCTGATGGCGCGGAGCCGATATCACGGGCAGACGGACGGGAGACGTGCCCGGGTCTGAGAGCAAGAGCGCTTTGAGACCGCCAGTGCCAGGACGGGCGTCACTTCAATCCTCATCTTCGTTAACCAGGCACCACCAGCGGCAAAACCCGCCAGGGCGCCCCCCGGCTCCGGGTGGGCTTTGTAAAAGCGACAGCTGATGTTCTTTCTGCGCTCCGGCTCGGCTCGCTGTGTTTAAGGCAGGACGGAGCGGCTCGGTGAGAGAGCCTGCCTGCCACCTAGTGCAGGAAACGGCAGCCGCAGCATCAGCCAAGCCCTCCGCACCGAGCAGACCCGGCTCATCAGGGCAGCGCCGGGCTGAGGCCGGTTACCCGAGAGGGCAAGGCCGCCACCTGTTTATAAAGGCAGCCAGATTTCTCCCCGGCATGGGGAGGGGACAGGGGCCGATTAATTGGGATAGGTTGGAGAAAGACTGTAAATAAGGACAGCAGTTAACGGATGGGGGGAGCAGGGACACAGATTGTTAATGTGGAGGGGCAGATTCAGATAGGGAGGGGAGGATAAGGACAGTCATCTTAACCAGTTTATAGCCAGGAGGTTGAAGACATAGTTCCTAATCTAAAGGAGAAGGGTATGACATCAGTGACTGTGGGCAGGTTACTGAGAGCCATCTATATGACTCAACAACGTCTGGGTAATCAGACTGGCACTCTCCCTAACGAGATCAATAAACAGAAATTCCTTACTAAATTTGGTTGTCCTTGCCCCTTGCAGTCTGGGTAAACAATCCCCCTTGTGATACTCTTGTCAGGAAATGTAAGGGAGGCTTGACCCTAGACCAGGTCAGCGGAGAGGATTTAGCAGAGAGAGAGAGATACTTTACTAATAGATGGCAAACTACCAGGCCACAACACAAGAGAGAACAGAATCTGAGCACGACAGGCAGCCAGGTAAACTTCAGGCAGGGAGTGTAGAGGCTTGGAGCAACTGGACGAGGCTGGCTGGTTCAATGTGTGAACAGGGACTCTGCATGAGAACTGGGTTTAAATAGGCTGCAGGTGATGGGTCTGGATCAAGCGGCATAGAGTCATAGAAAAGCACAGCACAGAAACAGGCCCTTCGGCCCATCTAGTCTGTGCTGAACCATTTAAACTGCCTACTCCCATCGACCTGCACCAGGACCATAGCCCTCCATATCCCTACCATTCATGTAACTATCCAAATTCTCTTGAACATTGCACCCACCCCTCACGTTGGCAGCTTGTTCCACACTCTCACGACCTTCTGAGTGAAGAAGTTTCCCCTTAAACTTTTCACCTTTCACCCTTAACCCATGACCTCTGAAGTCCCACCCAACCTCAGTGGAAAAAGCCTGCTTGCATTTAGCCTATCTATACCCCTCAGAATTTTCTATCGAATCTCCAGGTGGCTCCTGTTAGCTGGGTAGAGCCTGTATGTGCAGGACTGACAGCTTAAGGGTTTTAAAAATAAAAATAAAGATTAAAGATCTTTCAAAGAATAGCTTTATTTGTCACATATACATCAAAATGTTGGCATATGGCCTTGTGGTTAAGGCGTCGGTCTAGTGATCTGAAGGTCGCTAGTTCGAGCCTCAGCTGAGGCAGTGTGTTGTGTCCTTGAGCAAGGCACTTAACCGCACATTGCTCTGCGATGACGCTGGTGCCAAGCTGTATGGGTCCTAATGCCCTTCCCTTGGACAACATCGGTGGTGTGGACAGAGGAGACTTGCAGCATGGGCAACTGCCGGTCTTCCATACAACCTTGCCCAGGCCTGTGCCCTGGAAACCTTCCAAGGCGCAAATCCATGGTCTCATGAGACTAACGGATGCCTAAAATACATCAAAATATACAGTCAACAACCAACATAGTCCAAGGATGTGCTGGGGTGGGGAAGCCCATCCTGCTTCCAGTGCCGACGTAGCATGCCCACAAATTACTAACTGAACCCATACGTCTTTGAAAACCAGAGCACCCAGAGGAAACCTACCGGGTCATGGGGAGAACTTTCAAGCTCCTTCCAGACAGCTCTGTGACAGGACAGGGGATGTGATGGAAGGAGGGGAAGGCTTTGCTTGGGGAGGAGGTAAATGACTCACCAGTGCGATGAGGAAGTTGATCTCTGGGGAATACACTCCTTGCTCTGGAGAGTAGCTGGTCTTATTGGAGAATGTTTCTGATGAGACAAGGCAGAGTAGATGCCAAGAGTTTCTTGACCTACAGCACATGCAGAGGACAGGTTTCAGAATAAAACTTTGGGGGAGGGAGGAGGCTGGTGAATTCTTGTATATCCCAGAGGTCATGAATAATCTGTTCCTAATAAGGCTATGATTGCTACCTGGCTGGAGCCATGGATGGGTATTAAGCAGGAATGTGGGTGAGTAACTTCAGGAACTTTACACCTCTCTTCCTTACCTTCTTAAGGCGAGAAGGTTGCAGTGTCAGAAGGAGGAATTCCCTCATTCCTCTTCTTTGGTGTTATCATATCAGAGGCTCTGCCCTGGGTCCAGCACCTAAGTTCCATCACAAAGAAGGCATGGCAGCACCTCTACTTTCTTAGAGGTCTGCATAGGTTTGGCATGTCATCGAAAACACTGACAAACTTCTACAGAAGCACAGAGAAGAGTATCCTAACTGGTTGCAACATAGACCCGCATCAATAACCAGGAAAAGAAAAGGCTACAGAAAGCGGTAGATATAGATAAAGCCCTCCCTTCCACTGAGCACAGCTACAAGGAGCACTGCCACAAGAAAGCAACATCCATCATCAAGAATGCCCACCATCCAGGCCATGCTCTCTTTTCTCTTCTACCATCGGGCAGGAGGTCCAGGAGTCTTTGGTCCCACACCACTAGGATCAGGAACAGTCATTATGGTTCAACCATCAGGGCCCTGAACTGCTGGGGAAATCTCCACTTGCCACAACTCTGAACTAATTCCACAACCTACAAACTCACTTTCACGGACTCTAGAACTCATATTCTCGGTATTAATCGTTTCTTCTTATTGCACAATTTGTCTTTTGCACATTGGTTGTTTGTCAGTCATTGTTTATGTATAGTTTTCCATAAATGTTATTGTATTTCTTTATTTTCCTGTAAATGCCCATAAGAAAATTAATCTCAAGGTAGTATATGGTAACATATATGTACCATGATAATAAATTTACTTTCAACTTTTTTTTGTTTCTCCTACCAGACTGCAACACTGCCCGTATCTCAGCATTAAACTGCATCTGCCACCTCTCTGCCTCTCTGCCAGCCTCCTCGGAGCCTGTTGCTCTCTTCTTCATCTCCTTTCTAATGGATGTCCCTCTATTCTGAGCCCTCTGATTCTAGGCTCACACCCTATAGGAAACATCCTCTCCACATCCATTCTACCCAGACCTTTCAATTTGATAAGCTTCAATGAGATACTGCCTCATTCCTCATTCTCCTAAACTCCAATGAGTACAGGCCCACAGCCTTCAAATGCTCCACATATAGTATGTTAGCCCTTTCATTCCAGGAGTTATTCTCAAGAAGCTCCTCTGGACCCTCCACGGCACATCTTTCCTGAGAAAGGGAACCAAAGCTGCTCACAATATTCCAAGTGCAGTCTGACTAATGCCTTGTAAAGCCTCAGTATTATATCCTTGCTTCAGCTATCTCCTTACATCATAGCACTATAGACTAGGTGTCATGGTCTTACTCAAGAATGAGTGACAAAAGCACATCATAGAAAGTATTCTGACAGGATGCATCTCTACTGCTCTGCTCTGGACAAACACAGCCTGCAGAGTGGCAAACATGGTCTAGCCCGTTACAGGCTCATCACAGTCCAACTTCATGGGGCATTGCTTCAAAAAGGCTAACAGTAACATCAAAGGTGGCTGTTACCTTCCCCCTTCTACCTCTGGAAGAAGACATGGGAGCTTCAATACCAAGACATCCAGACTCAAGAACAATGTCTTCCCCACTGCTTTCAGACCCACGAAATAATCTCATTTCTCACATCCCCTTCCCGGTGGTCCTCCAAGAGGACTGTAACCTTGTCGCAGGGCTTGGAAGCTTTTGTGCCTCAGTGACCCGGAGAGCTGTGCTGGCGGGAGTCAGGCTTTATGCTTTGGCACTTGGTAGGGTCTCCCATGCCAAGCAGGTCAAAGGGTAGAGGTTAGACTAAGAGTGGTCCACCAGTCCTGCAGGTTCAAGGGTTCAGCTCAGGGCTAATGATCCTAACTGGTCAAAAAAAATTGTCACGGAAACAGCAAAGAATTCTTCTACAACTGTATGGACAGACAGAGATGGAGAACCTTCATAGCTGCCATAAATGCCAGTGATGTAACGGCAGTAAGTAAGTTCCCAGTGGTGCTTGGACTTAATTCTTCTCTCTCTCTGTTATTGTTTCTTTCTGCACGACTTCAGATTGCACAATTTTTGCACTATTCTGTTATTTTGTTCTCGTCACTGTATTCATTAATATCATTCACACTCTTTACTTCATGAGTTTCATACAAGCAAGGGAATTGCTTTGCATCCTGGTTTATATGACAATGAACTACTTGGGAATTTGAACAACAATGATCAAGATGAGAAATCAGTTCGCGTGAACGGAGAGTTGCAGGCGAACAACAGAGGGAGACCTGAACGCAGGTCACATGTGAAGCTTCAACTTTAGTCCGGGTCAGACCAATGGGCAAAAAACACCCACATGTGAAATTGTTTCCAACACAATCAGCGGGCAGATGGATGAACAAGATAGAAGGCATGGAGGTCAGGACTGGGTTAACAAATCTTCCCAGTACACCATCTTCCAGTGTCAGTGAAGTTACCCAAAGGGACTGCGAAGCACAATTTAACTCCCTGCCCCACGCGTTTAAGGCAAAGATAGTGATAAAACTTGGTTCTACAAGTTGTTCTAAGGAAGGAAGAATGGTGTGAAGCTAGAGAGGTTTAGGGGTAGTGTTCAGGAGCTTAAAACCATGGGAGCCGATGGTACAAGATCATAGGTAGAGATGCACAGAAATAATCAGATAACACAATAATCATGGACAGGTTTAATCTTCACGCTGATGGGACACCCAAGTTATGTTGCAGTTTTGGTTAGAGTATTGGGTTCAGTTCTGATTGCCTTATTATAGGAAGGATGTGGAAGCTTTAGAGAGGGTTCAGCAAAGATTTAGCAGGATGCTACCTCAAGATCCAAATGAAGCTGGTGCTATTTCATTACATTTTTTTTAAGAATAAAGCATACCTTGAAATGGAAAGTAATAGCTCTAGCGTGTCCAATCCCCGACAAGAGAAATATGCAGATGCTGGAAATCCAAGCAACACATACAAAATGCTGGAGGAACTCAGCAGGCCAGGCAACATCTATGGAAAAAAGTACAGTGGGCGTTTCGGGCCGAGACCCTTCCGCAGGACCGGAGAAAAAAAACTGAGGAATAGATTTAAAAGGCGGGGGGGCCATGATCTCTGAAGAGGGAGGGATGAAGTAAAGTGCTTGAAAGTTGATAGGTGAAAGGGACAGAAGGCCATGGAAGAAAGGAAATGGCGGAGCAACGCCAGAGGAGGGGTGGGCAAGGAGATAAGGCAAGAGAGGGAAAAGGGGATAGGAAAAGATGACGGAGAAGTGGGAGCATTACTGGAAGTTTGAGAAATCGATGTTCATGCCATCAGGTTGGAGGGTACCCAAACGGAATATAAGGTGTTGTCCCTCCAACCTGAGAGCACCTAGGCCCCAGTGTGTGGTGGGCTGCTCTTCACTCCTCCATCCCAATGGGGTCGCCCCCCCGCCAGTGGCTTTGTTTCTGCCCGCCGCCACCCTCACAACCTGCGACCCTCGCCCTACGACCTCCCCCGGTCTCTTCCCCTCATCTTCGCCACCGTCGTGGAATAAGGTTGTTCCCTACACAAAATATGCCCGGTCGCCCCTCATGAGCTCGGGGTAAGGCCTGCTCCGGCCTGCCCGGAACCTGCTTCCCTCCAGGTGAGGAGATGTCCCGCTGGCGCAGTCCGGGAGGACATGCTGAAGGTCGGTGCATCTAAAGCTGAGACTCCTTGGGGAAGAACCACGGTCAAGACTCCTGTCACTCCTGGACACCGAGGGACTGAACTCCCGTGTGACAGTCAGACACTTCGGGACAGGGGCGCGTTGTTACTGTACACGCGTCCGGGAGCGAGTGCCCTGGATCTGACTTGGAGACGGGAATCCGTGGCGGCCGCCATCTCTGCAGCCGGGCGCAACTTCAGGGCGAGCAACTTACTGAAAGGCAGTGCCCCAGATGTTGGGACAGAACACTGGTGCTTTATCCGGGGAGCTGAATGGGGCTTTCAGCCGCGGAGATATAGAAGGCTGCTCCACAAACCGGGAATAAAGCCTCATTAAGAAAGTGGTGTGGGCGACAGTGCATCGCTCAGCCCACTCAGAACCAGGGCTTGGGCATTGTGTCAGGATTCCCTGTAACAGCTGCAGGGAAGTTTCGGCAGCCTGGTTCCCGGACGGTGTCAGGAGCCTCGCAGATGCATACCTGAAAACAGTCGCAGATTTCGCTAGATTCTCCCAGCCAGCCTCCAGCAAAACCTTCACCCTGACGACCCAATGCCCTTTAATCTCTCCTGCCCACTGCCCACTGCCCACTCATGGACCTTTGCCAGGCCGCCCCCCACCACCTTCCGTAATTTAGAACTTGTTCTCACTAAGTCTAATGAAAGGTCACCGTTCTGAGATGTGGTTACAAGACACACACACACACACACACACACACACACACACACTCAAATTTAGCAAATCAAGCAACATCTGTGGGGGAAATAGACAGATAAAGTCTTGGTCTGATGAAGAGTCTCGGTCTGAACTATCAACTGTTGATCCCCGTCCATAGATGCTGCCCAATGTTTCCATTTAAAAACTCATTTTCTCACAGAAACGTACTGCACAGAAACAGGCCATTCGGCCTATCTTGTCCATGCTGGGCGAGATGCCTGTCCACTCTAATCCCATTTATCTGCATTAGGTCTGTATCCCTCTATACCCGGGGCTCCCAATCTCTTTTATGTCATGGGCCCCTACCAGTAACTGAGGGGTCTGGACTCCGGGTTGGGACCCTCTGTTCTGTACCTTTCCCATCCAAGTACTTATCCAAATGCTTTTAGACATTGTAATGGTGTCTGCCTCTACACCTCTTCTGGCAGCTCATTCTAGATAAGTACTAGCCTCTGTATGAAATACTTTTAAGTTCCTTTAAGATCAACTTTGAATCTCTCCCTTCTCACCTCCTCTGGCTCTAGTCTCCTCTGCCTTGGGCGGGGGGGAAGACTCTGAGGGCCTTCTCTGTCCCTCGTGACTCTATAAGGTCACCCCTCAGCCCCCTACACTGCAGTGAGAATAAACCCAGCCTGTGCAATCTGTTCGTTCACCTACAACCCTCCATTCCAGGTAACACCCAGACCTCCCTGTGCTGGCAACCAGACCTGTGCACAATACTGTTCCGCGTAATGTGCAGCTACAACACGACTTCATAGGAAGAACACGCAAACTCTAAACGGACAACAGCCAAAGTCAAAGTTCAAAGTGAACTTATCATCAAAGTGCATATCTGTCACCATATACAACCCTGAGATTCATTTTCTTGCAGGCATACTCAATAAATCCATAGAATAGCAGCCATAACAAAATCAATGAAAGATTGGACGAACTTGGGCATTCAACCAGTCTGCAAAAGGCTACAAACTGTGCAAATATTTTTAAAAAGCAATAAATATTGAAATCCAGAGATGAAAAGTCATTGAAAGTGAGTCGATAGGTTGTGGGAACATTAGGCCAGACTTGGTTTTCCGGTCCAGTTCCTTACAGGTTGTCTACATTGTGGAACTCACAGTCCGGTGGGAGGATTCAGTGGTTGAAACATATGCACGCAAGAGACTTCGCTATGTAGATCTAGCAGCTGAAACTCAGCAATGGGGCTGGAAAACTGAAGTTTGTCCTATGGAAGTGGGTTGTAGGGGATTTATAGCCATATCCACCATCAAATTGCTGAAGGAGCTAGGGATCCATGGTTGAACTGTACGGCAAACCATCCGAGTCACACCTTTAGCAGAGGAAAGAAGCAGTCACTGGCTTTGGATCAAGTGAAAAATCTTCTCTTGGGCTGTCAAGAGAGTGGGAGGACACAACGGGGGGGGGGGCGGGGGGGGTGACTCTGGGATGCCGGAAGTCATTGTCAAGACCTCCAGAGATGTAGTGGGCTAATCGATGAAACCTCGAGGAAGGAGGGTGCCCACTTGAAAACCCATGGGTGCCAACCCTGTGCTACTCCCAACATCAAGGCAGTCTCAAGCAAGTGCTCAGGACCCATTGGCAAGAGGGATATTGACATCTTATCCTACGTTTTTTGATTTTTTTCAATAATGGGGAAAATGAAGTTGATTGAAGTTATACCCTCTGTTTCAAGAGCCTGATGGTTGGGGGGTAATAACTGTTCCTGAACATGGTGGGGTGGGTCCTGAGGCTCCCGTACCTTCTTCCTGATGATGGATGCTGCCTGCTGTGACAGCGTTTCATGTAGATACGGTCAATAGTGAGGAGAGCTTTGCCCGTGATGGACTGGGCCGTATTCACTACTTTTTGTAGGATTTTCCATTCGAGGGCATTGGTGTTTCCATACCAGGCTGTGATGCAGCCAGTCAATAAACTCTCCACAGCACACTTAAAGAAGTTTGTCAAAGTTTTAGATGTCATGCCGAATCTTTGCAAAGTCCTAAGGAACTAGAGGCACTGCTGTGCTTTCTTCATAATTGTACTTACGTGCTTGGCCCAGGACAGAGGGTCTGAAATGATAATATAGAGGAGTTTAAAGCTGTGGGCCCTCTCCACGTCTGATCCCTAATGACGACTGGCTCATGGACCTCTGGTTCCCTTCCCTTGAAGTTAGTAATCAGCTCTCCGGTCTTGCTGACATTGAGTAAGGATTGAACCTGTGCCTCTGGCGCTGTGGGGCAGTGGCTCTACCAGCTGTGCTCTATGCCACGCTCCTTTAAAATGTTGCTTGCTATTGTGTCTTTGAGCTGGACTTTGGTCTCCTTTCACAGCTGAGTGTCCAATTTCCACTACTAATGTACCAGAGATGTTGCACCTTGTGAATGGTACTATAAGTGCAAACTGGTTGATGATGCTGCTTCCACTGTCTCTCCCTCTCCTGCGATGCACTCCCCCCCCACCCCGGAGGGATCTGTTGGGATGTGAAGGGCCCAAGTATGGAATAATACTCCTCCCGGCCTCCCACACTAAGCTGCTGAGATTTCCAGCTACCCAGTTTCTTGGTGCCTTCACCTGCCCTTCTCCTTCCTGAGGTGGGATCCCCTGAATGCATTTCCTTCTCTGTCTCCCTCTGCAGTCTCTCTCCACCCTCCTTCCACCTTCCTGTCTACTACACCCTCTTTATTCAATAACCCCTTGGACCAGCAACACCATAACTTTAGAATTAGAACGTAGAAGATTATAGGCCCTTCAGCCCACAAATTTGTGCTAACCCTTTAACCTACTCCAAGATCAATCTAATCCTTCCTTCCTATGTAACCCTCCATTCCCCCTCATCGATTAGCCTATCTAAAGTCTCTTAAATGTCCCTAATGTATCTGCCTCTACCACCTACCCCGGCTGCATAATCCACGCACCCAGCACTCGGTTTAAAAAAAACCTTCCTCTGATTTCCCCCTCCCCATACTTTCCTCTGAACATCTTAAAGTTATATCCCCTTGTATTAGCCAAGTTTTCCCTTGGAAAAAGCTTCTTGGTGTCCACTAGATTGATGCCTCTTATCATCTTATGTACCCCTGTCAAGCCACCTCTCATCTTCCTTCTCTTCAAAGAGAGGAGCCCTAGCTCGCTCAATCTTTCCTCATAAGACATGCTTTCTTATCCTGGGACAGATCATGTGTTTGAGAGGGGGTGCCGGAGTAGCCGGGGACAAGAACTTTAGCAGATGGTTGCAGGAGCCACTGGGCACTGACGGTAGAGGGTATAAATGTTCAGGGTGATGCCAATCAAGCAGGACTGCCTCGTCCTGGGTGGTGCTGAGCTTCTTGAGAGTTTCAGGAGCGGCACTCGCCCAGGTAAGCAGGGAACCACTCCTGACTCGTGGTTGAAAGGCATGGAGGTATCGGGGCAGAAGTCACTCACCACGGGATCCCCAGCCTCGGACCCCGTGCTCGTATAGGTGATAAGACTCTCGTATGAAAGCTGGCCGTACCATGGCGCCGTTTACGGGCAGGAGTCCAGCTTCCCTTGGCAGAACGGAGAAGTGCCGCGGGGGTTCTAGAAGCCAGCTCCATCACAGGGAACGAGCCCCCCCAGCTTCGAGGGCATCTCCGAAAGGCCGAGCCTCAGGAGGGCAACGTCCTCCATTAAGGATGCTCACCGTCCGGGACATACCCTTTTCCCGTTACTACCGTTTGGGAGGGGGCACAGGCACCCAAAAACCTCCACCCAAAGTTTTAGGAGTAGATACATGGATGATAGAAAAATGGAAGGTTATGTAGGAGGGAAGATTTAGATTAATCTTAGAGCACGTTGAAAGGACAGCACAGCCTTGCAGCCTGAAGGGCCTGTATGGGGCTGTAATGTTCTATCCATCGATCTATTTACTGATTTATCTACTTATTAATTTTATTTAATTTATGGTAATTATAATGGCTTGCTCTGTACTGCAGCCACAAAGCAGCAAGTTATGTGACGTATGTCAACGATAATGAACCTGATTCTGATTGTGATTCGATTTCTTGCAGCGTGCGGGGACGGGCTGCTTCACCTCGCCGCGAGTTGTGAATGGGCGCCACTGGGCGGTCGCCCTGAACATCCCCTGATGGAAGGAGGGTCACTGAGCAAGCCGCTGAAGGTGGCCGGGCCCTCAGAACTCAAACAGTGGTGAGCTGTGACTGAGATGGTTGACCTGCAAGACCCACTCCTCCCATACCCGGTTTGTGTCTCAGCCCAATGGGCGTGGAGAGGACCTTTCCTTTGGTGGGGGAGTCTAGGACCAGAGAACACAGCCTCAGAACTGAAGGACAGAGACGAGGAGGAATTTCTTTAGCCAGTGGGTGGTGAATCTGTGGAATTCATTGCCACAGACAGCTGTGGAGGCCAAGTCACTGGGTGTATAAAGCAGAGGGTTGATAAGTTCTTGATTAGTAAGGGCAACAAACATTATGGGGAAAAGGCAGGAGAATGGGATCAAGAGGGAAAATGAACCTGCCAAGATGGAATGGTGGAGCAGATTCGATGGGCTGAATGGTCTAATTCTGATCCTATGTCTTATAGTCTTAGGGTCAATGGAGTGTGATCTCTCTGTTGCCCAGTGGCTGCCGTGATGTTGAAGGCGGTCTCTCACATTGCCTCTGGAGTTCAGTCTTTGGTCCATGCTCGTGATGAGGTTGGGAGGTGAGTGATCCTTATGCAGCCCAGGCCGGCCACTGGTGAGCAGCTCACTGGTGGGTGAGTGCCACATAACAGCGCTGCCGACGGCGGCTTCTGGCACAGCGGGTGTTGGGGCGTGGAGTGGAGTGGAGTGGAGTGAGCAGGCTGCCATTATCTGGATTGGATTTGTCCTGCCTTTTGGGAATGGGGCAGACGTGGTCAATTCTCCACATCGCCAGTGCCATGACCTCACTGGCCCAGCGTGACTGCAGGGGCAGCTAGTTCTGCAGAGGAGGTCCCCAGTACTCTAGCTGATCTCACAGCCATTGCCGTACTCAGTGCCTTTCGGCTATGTCTTGGCTGAAGACAGGCTTTTCTGGTGGGAATCTCAGGAGAAGGCACTCGGTGAATACCCACTTGGTGGTCACGAGTGCGGCAGACTTTTCTCGAGCCCTGACCTTGCCGAGGACGGCACCATCTTCTTCTGTCGGCAGTCTAATTGTTCCTGACTCGGTGTGGTGGGATCGCCAAGCTTTGATCTAACTGGGTCTAAACATTGGCTGTCCTTCTCCATTGATACCTCCTGACCTGCTGAGTTCCTTCAGAATTTTGCTTCTGTTGCTCTGGATTTCCAGCATCTGCTAAATTGCTTGCGTTTTGGATCTAATCCATCAGACGTGGAATTGCTTTCCTACCTGCTCAATGTGACGGTTGTTGTTTTCACCCTGTGTTGCATCTTCACCAAGTTGACACCTTGCACTAGCAACATCAGAGGTCAAGGAAAGGGAGTAGAAGTGGGGCTATTTGACCCAGCTGGGATCTTCAACAATATCATGGAGAATCTGGATCTTCACCTGAAAACCCCTGCCCAAAATCTGAAACACTCAGCAGGTCAGGCAGCATCTGTGGAGAGAGAAGGACATTCGACATTTCAGTCTGTAACCCCTCGTCACAAGAGTATCATCGTTTCTGTCTCACTGTTTTTGATCCCCACAGAAATGTAAGTGCGTTGGTCTTAAATCCCCTCAACAAGACTTTTTTTTTAAGATTATGAGAACACTCAGTCTTCTTTTATTGTCATTTAGAAATGCATACATGCATTAAGAAGTGATACAATATTTCTCCGGAGTGATATCACAGAAAATAGGACAAATCAAAGACAAACACTGACAGAACCACATAATTATAACATATAGTTACAGCAGTGCAAAGCAATACCATAATTTGATGAAGAACAGACCACAGGCACGGTAAATAAGGACTCAAAAGTCCCCAAGTTGATCGACTCCCGAGTCCCCGATAGCAGGCGGCAAAAGGGAGAAACTCTCTGCCATAAACCTCCAGGCACCATCAACTTGCCGATACCTTGGAAGCAGCCGACCACAGCCGACACTGAGTCCATCCGTCCGAAAACTCAGAGCTTCCGAGCAGCCCCTCCAATACAGCCTCCCGAGCGCCATCCTCTGCCGAGCGCCTTTGACCTCTTTCCGGCCGCTGAAACATGCAAAGCTGAGGATTTCGGGCCTTCTGCTCCGGAGATTCTGGTTATCACACAGTAGCAGCGGCAGCGAAGCGGGCATTTCAGAAGTTTCCAGATGTTCCTCCGCACTCTCACGTCTGTCTCCATCAAATCAGAATTGTGCACGGTCCCCTACTTGACAGATAACAGACATCACCACCGAATTGGCCGTGCGCGCTGCTGTTGCGCTGCCACCTTCTCCACGGCTCTCTGGGCCAGGACATCCCACACATTCACAGCCCTGTCTGACAAGAAATTCCTGCCCATCTGCGCTTCGTCCTGACACTTACCTCCTAACTCCAGATTGCTCCAAGATGGCCTCCCCCCACCATGATCATAGAGTTGTATAGCACAGAAACAGGACATTCTGCTGATCTTTTTCCCTATCTACTCAATTCCCTTTGGACTGTATCCATCTTTGCCCTTGCCTATTTCAGTGTAGAGAAAATTTATCTTAAACCTAGAGATGGTGTCTGGTTCTACCAACTCCTCTGGCCACGCATTTCAGATGTCAACTACCCTCAGTATAATAACTTCTCCCTCAGATCCCCTTTAAAGCTCCTTTCTCTCACCTTTAACCTCTGCTTTCTTGTTTTTGATATCCCTATCATGTGGAAAAGATTCTGACTCTCTATCCCATCTGATTCTCTCATTACCTTGCACATTTGGGAAAGTTCCTCTCTCATTTTTCTACCTCTGGAGCTTGGACCTCCAGCACGGTCAGTAGGGCTACTGACAAACTCTCTCGGGTCCTCCTGAAATAATTTCGAGAGAATCGCAGAATTATAGAACGTTTACATTGCAGAAGGAGGCCGTTTCGCCCGTCATATCTGAGCCTGTTGAATAACTCCCAAGTCTGATTCCAACGTCCACCACTCAGCCTGTAGTCCCGCCCTTCAAGTACACAACCAACTCAAGTTCAAGGGTGAGGAGGTCTTTCCCACCCTCCCAGGCAGTAAGTCCCAAAACAGTCAGACCTCCTGCATGCAGAAACATTTCACCATTTCCCCTCTAATCTCTCCTGCGCTCTGCTTTCTGACCACTCAGCTCAGGGAACAAGATCTCCCTAATTACCCTGTCCAAGACCCCCATAATTTGGCCTCAGTTGGACGCAAGCCCTGCCCTTCTTCAGCGAATGCCACTGACCTCTTACAATAGGACAGATCAGTGGCCAGACCATGTGACATAGCAGAATTAGGCCATTCAGCCCATCAAGTCTGTTCTGCCATTCTGCATCTGCTGAAAGTCTTGTGTTTAAGACTTCCCTATCCCCACAACTGACAGATAAGCTCACCACAAAATTGTTACAATTTTTTGTAGCCTACATTTAAAATTAGCTCTGAAAAAAGTCAACAGATTCCAATGATCGCAAACCATATGATTTTACAACCACCTGTAAAAAATCATTTGCAGGATCGAATCTACATTTTACGTTTTGGTGAAGCTTGCCAATAATTTATAATCATTAATGGAAGGAAGTTATCATTTACCAGGGATAAGCAATTGGTGCTGACGGAAGTTTTAAGTTTGACTTTTCTAACCATGGTTGAGAAATTAAGACTGTGACCTGTTCAAAGAATTTTTGATGGTCAGGAGTTATTTATTGGCTTCCTTACATAGGGAATGGCGTTCCGTTACGCAGGTTATCTGATGGACATCCGTGAAGTGAAAAATCAGCTGTAATTTTTTTTCAAAATGCTGTGCTGGTGTGAAAGATGGAATCCCATGCCCTGATCTCTCCTCGTAACCATTGGGAAAGCTTGTGTTTAATAGGCTGAGAAGGTGTGACTAAGAAGTAGCTTCAGAGTGATCCTCATCTTTTTTTCCTCCAGTCCTGATGAAGGGTCTCGGCCCAAAATGTCGACTGTACTCTTTTCCATAGATGCTGCCTGGCCTGCTGAGTTCCTCCAGCATTTTGTGTGTGTCGCTTAAAATGGCGGGTGGTTTTAATAATGTGGATACAGAATTGATTAACTTAGCAGAAGTTATTAGAGAGGTATAGCATGGAAACAGGCCAATCAGCCCACTATCCACACTCATTCTATGCTAACCCATTCTCACAATTGAAAGCGCAAAGTACTTTTATTATCGAAGTATGTATACGTTACACAGTCTTCAGATTTGTCTCCTTACAGGCAAAGAAACCCAAAAGAACACATTTTTAAAAAGAGAACCATCAAACACCCAATGTGCAGAGAAAAAGAAAACAAATCTTGCAAACAATAAAAGTCAGCAAATAGTATTCAGAAATGGAGTTTTACAAAAGTAAGTCCACAGACACGAGGCCAGGCATCACCGCAGCAGGGGCAGGCCACAGCTTCAGTTTAACGCTGAGCAGAGCTGAACAAATGTCACAGGGCAATGAGCAAACTGGCCTATCCCTCACCTCCGGTCCTGACACCCTGACCTTTTCAATCTGGCTTAAACTGACCAAACCTCGGGCCTTTCCTCGCCTTTGGTGACAGGCCTGGGCTCCACCTTGAATCTGCCTCATCTCTGCTCGCCTTGACTCTGCCTCGATTTTGCCTCGCCTCCAGTTGCCTCTCTATTGCTTGTGGTGATCGTTTGCCGGGACAGGTGTAATTAATAGAGTCTTTGTTTGCTTTCTTTTGTTTGCCGCTGATGAGTAGTGTCTGGGTTTCACCAGTGCTGTGTTAAACCGGAACCCATCCTAGCCTAACCCATTCTGTCCTCGCCCACACTCCAATCCACAACCCCCCATTTTTATCTACTGGGGGCAATTTACAGCAGCCAACTGACCTACTGACCCTCCCATCTTTGGGATGTGGAAGTTAACCAGAGCACCCAGGGTAAACCCACGTGGGTCACAGGCAGAGCGTGCAGACTCCACACAGAGAGTCTGGCGCTGTGAGGCAAGGGTCTTACCAGTTGCTGTCAGACCTTTGGAGATCCACGTAAACATACACCATGGACCCCCTCCTGCAGCTTTCTAAAACCTTCGCCCACAGAGCAAAACATTGTATATTGAACCCTGGAGCTGTCAGTGCCCCAGTGGGTGCGCTGACAGTCCGATGTCAGTGACTCTCTCAGGATTCAAGATTCAACATTGTTTAATGTCATTTCCAGTGCACAAGTGTAAAGGAGAACAAAATAATTGTTACTCCAGATCTGATGCAGCCCAAAAAAAAACACAATAATAATTTTAAAATCATAGTAAATATAAATACATAAGATAGCTCATATACATAAGTTGATTGTATGTCTATAAAGTGGCAGCAGGCACAGGAGTGTCTGTTAATGTAAGGTGACTGAAATGATAGTGCTGGTGGTGGTGGTTGGGGTGTGGAGATGTGTGTTAGTGGGTGGTGGTGTTGATCAGCCTTACTGCTTCGGGATAGTAACTGTTTTTGAGCCTGGTGGTCCTGGCGTGGATGCTACGTAGCCTCCTCCCTGATGAGAGAGGGAAAGAAAAGTCCATGGGATCCTTCATGATGCTACTGGCCTGCTTTTTGGCACCTTTCTCTATCTCTGTGTGCCCTCGATGGCGAGTAGGCCGGTTCCCGTGATGCTTTGACTACCCGCTGTAAAGCCTGCTAGTCTCCAAACCCTGCAAGTGATGTGGCTTGTTAGGGCGCTCCCTACTGGGCACCTGCAGAATGACGTGCCGATGGAATGTGCAGAGCTGAGCTCTCGTCAGCCTCCCCAGGAAGCCGGTGCACTGGCGAGCTTTCTTCGCTGTGAAGGACGTGTTCCGGGACCACAAGATGTGCATGCCCGGGTGGAGGCAAAGGTCAGGGGGAGAACGTGCAGACTCCACGCAGACAGCGCCTGAGGTCAGGATTGAACTACCAGCTGCGCCACTGAGTCTCCCAAGGCCACTAAGAAATCCAGAAGGGAACTCGGGCAGAAACTCCCTTGATCAGAGAGGGATTGGGAACATGGAGCTCACCCCTATCGGAAGTGGTTGAAGGAAGGAACAACGACTTATGTAAGGGGAAGCTGGGGGAGGAGCCCCTGTGTCTGCCAGGACTGGTTGGGCCAGATGGCCTGATTCTGCTTCGGGGGTTGATGGGCAAGGGAGAGAGGATGGGTTGTAGGGGAATTGGGGGCTACTCTGAAAGCTGGCATGACTCGACGGGCTGAATGGCTGCCTTCCATGTTGTGAGGAGCTGTGTCCGACTGGGTGCAGGGCCAGTCACCACCACCGGCTGCCTGGGGCGATTGGCAGGCGGGGAGCTGTACAGGAAAGCTGACTGTCACATTGACCACGGCAAGGCCCCGCAAACCGATCTGATAAACCGCCCGCTGTCGGACATGAGATAAGTACGAACGGGACACTGCAGAGACTTGTCACTGCTCTTCGAGGCAGACCTTGAAGGTTCTTGGATTTTCCTCTCCTCCCTTCTCATTGCACAGTCAGAGTGGTGGGGGGGGGGGGGTGCCAGGCAGGGTGGTGGAATGCTCCTCCTGCAGGATCTCTGAAAACTACGTCTGCCAGAAGTGCATCCAACTGCAGTTACTTATAGACTCTGTGCTGGAGCTGGATGAAATCCGGATCATTTAGGAGGCTGAGGGGTTGATCGACAGGGCATACGGAGAGGTAGTAACGTCCAAGGTGCAGTCAGGATAGGGAAGGGGGATAAACTGCCAGTGCAGAGTATCCTGGTGGCCATCTCCCTCAACAACAGGTACACCAGTTTGGACCCATTTGGTGTGGTAGGGAGGGGTGGTGAAGCTGGAATAACCTAGCAGTGGAAAGTTTCGGGCCCTGTGGCTCAGAAAAGAAGAAGGAAGCTGTAGAGATAGGGGATTCATTGCTTAGGGGAACAGACAGGAGGTTCTGTGGACGAGAACAAGATTCTCAAATGGTATGCTGCCTCCTGTGTGCCAGAGTCAGGGACTTCTCGGATCAAGTCTTTCTTTTTTCCAAAAAAAAATAGCTTTAACATTTTGTTTTTTTTATTATTATTGATATATGGTTTAACTTGGTTGATAGTTTAACTCTTATTGTACATATTGATAAGTCGACTCGATTACTTCAATGTATTTTTTGTTGTTGTTGTTGATTTTCAATAATGATTAATAAAAAGATTTAAAAAGAAAAAGGAAAAATGTAAATAAGATTGAATGGAGACCGAAGATTCTCAAGGACATTGCCAGGTCTTGAGGACCTGAGTTATGTCGAAAGGTTGACGAGGTTGTGACTTTATTCCTTATTTGATAGAGGCATACAGAATTATGAGGGGTGTAGAGAGGTGAATGTAAGCAGGCTTTCCCCACTGGGGTTGGGAGATACTAGAAATAGAGGTCATAGGTTAAGGGTGACAGGTGGAATGTTTAAGGGGAGCACGGGGGGGGGTCTTCTTCACTCAGGGGGTGGCGTGAGTGTGGAATGAACTGCTGGTGGATGCAGGTTGGATTTCAACATTTAAGAGAAGTTTGGACAGGTACACAGAAGGGAGAGATGTGGAGGGCTATGGTCCAGGTGCAGGTCGATGGGACTAGGCAGATACATATTTCGGTCAAAGGGCCTATATTTGCACCATAGTGTTCTAAGACTCTGTGACTATAACTAGACACAAATTCATACCCTCCAGGGCAACATTGATCACTACCCTGCTCTGCCTTAGAAATGCACAGCTAACACCTCAGGACACTAGACAGATAACACCAACGTTTTCTCTGCAAATTGTTCCAAATACATTGGAAGGTTAAGTGAACCAACATCAGCATCCTCTCCAAGGGCAACATCCTCAGTTGTAAACAGGAGAAAATCTGCAGACGCTGGAAATCCAAGCAACACATGCACAAAATGCTGGTGGAACGCAGCAGGCCAGGCAGCATCTATAGGAAGAGGTACAGTCGACGTTTTGGGCCGAGACCTCAGTTGTAGTCGGCTACGTGGGCCAGCTCACAGCACTAGATCCCTAAAACAGAAACACTAATCCAAGCCCAACACGGCACAAAGTTACCGGGTGGACAAGGATGTATGCATGGACTCGGAAAAAAATACATCATTCCCCCAGATCACAGAGAATCCCTTCCCCATGCGTACTCAGAGCTGGGAGGGATTACTCAGGATGGTTTTGAGAACTGACTGCATGCATCAGCAGCACAGAGTGAGCAGCTGAAGGAGATTAATTGCTCAGCATGGACAAGATGGGCTGAAGAGCCTATTTCTTCTCTGCAGTGTTCTATGACTCCATGACCCTCGATGTTCCTCTGATAGCATGGCATTCTGACAGTGCCTAGACTTGGCTCCACAATCTTCTGATGCAGAGGCATCAGTTGCTTCCCCGCTGAACTACAGTGAGCTAGTCACTCCACCCAGGACTGAACTACAGTGAGCTAGTCACTCCACCCAGGAGTGAAGGGGAGACTTTGAGTTTCTTCTTTTTGGATGCGTCTCTCCCCCTCCAACACCTGTCACAGAAATTTTCCCGAAAGGCCGTTGTTCACTGCACCCATTCAGCATATGAACTTGGTGCTGCTTTCCTTAAATGAGGCCCCACAAAATTATAGGTAATTGGTCATGTGTGGGCACGTGGCCAAGTGGTTAAGGCATTGGACTAGCGACCTGAAGGTCGTGAGTTCGAGCCCCAGCCGAGGGAACGTATTGTGTCCTTGAGCAAGGCACTTAATCACACATTGCTCTGCGATGACACCGGTGCCAAGCTGTATGGGTCCTAATGCCCTTCCCTTGGACAACATTGGTGTCATGGAGAGGGGAGACTTGCAACTGCTGGTCTTCCAAACAACCTTGCCCAGGCCTGTGCCCTGGAGAGTGAAGACTTTCCAGGCGCAGATCCATGGTCTCGCAAGACTAACGGATGCCTTTATTTATTTATGGTCATAAAGTTTGCTGCAGCAGAAACCAGTGGGAGCTGAAGGAGATGACAGCCAGCTGCAATTAAGAA
Organism: Mobula birostris; assembly: GCF_030028105.1. NCBI lineage: Eukaryota > Metazoa > Chordata > Chondrichthyes > Myliobatiformes > Myliobatidae > Mobula > Mobula birostris. Next base: position 15,651,592 of record NC_092380.1, on the reverse strand, counting down.
AACTTCCCCTATCTTGCCGCCTACTGACCTGAGAAGGACCTCGACTCTTAAAGGCACAGACACCAGCAGCAGCCACTCACCCATAACACACAATATGGCTGCACCGGAGCCAGGGGCTGCAGAGGGGGAACGAGTGAGGAGAAGAATCAATGAATAGTGACTCATCGATGTCCTAGTGAGTCAAGTTGGGTCGCGGGGAGGAGATACACCTCTAGCAAAGGAGGTGTGAGTCGCTCCTTCCCTCTGCTAGCCTGCGTGTCACCTTTGGGCAAGGTGTAGCATCTGCTTAGCCCCCAATCAGGGTCACGTGATGCCATGGGAGCAGGTGGTGGACGGCCGTATGAGCGGCTGGTGCACATCACAAGTCCTGGTTATGCAACCACTGATGCCAGACAATCTCTGACGGGTATTGATAATGGCTGGGGTCCCATGTCTTGTAAAGACACTGCCCAGGAGAAGGCGATGGCAAACCACTTCTGCAGAAAAATTTGCCAAGAACAACCATGGTCAAAGACCATGATCGCCCATGCCATATGACATGGCACATAATGATGATGATGATGATATGGCACATAATGATGATGATGATGATGATGACATGGCACATAATGATGATGATGATGATGACATGGCACATAATGATGATGATGACTGTTGCAAGTATCTTGAAAGGTTGCATCATGGCCTCATACATCAATTCCAATAAACGGGATTATGTGAGGCTGCAGATAAGTGGACACAGCACCGTCCCCACAGGGACTACTCTCCCCACCGCACCTCAGCACCTACAGGACAGGAGACCTTGCCGGATGAAAGTGGCATCTATCATCAAGGGTCCCCATCATCCAGGCCTTGCCTCTTCTCACTGCTACTGTCAGGTAGGAGATACAGAAGCCTGAAGTCCCACACCACCAGGTTCAGGAGCAGCTGCTTTCCTGCAACCCTCTGGTCCTTGAACTGACCTGCACAGCCCTAACCCAACCTTAGTAACGGAAACTACAGACCAGCCTTTTATCTTCACTAACTCACTGGACCTATTATAACTAAATAATCTAATTTACGTATAATTTGTTTGGTGGGTTGTTGTCTGAATGAATGTGCTGTGGACAAGTCTTACAACATACCTGTACCTCACCGTGCTTGTGCACACGTCAATAATCTGGACTTGACTTCCCATGCAGAGAGCGGGCCAGGGGAGCCACCCCTCCTGTCTCAGAGAGACCCTGGGCAAGTAGCTCCAAATGATGCCTCCAGCTGTGAGAATTTTCACTCACTCAGATACTAATTCTGCACCCTCGTAACATTTGTCGGGGTCTGAGAAAAGCTGGGGTGAGACGTCCCAGTAAGGGGATCAGGGACTCATACACGTGCTACAGGCAGCGCAGGTGCCCGTGTGATCTGTTGTTTGCTGATCGTCTCCATGCCTTGTGGTGCATTAGGTGGCAACCTTGCTGTGTCTTTAGCATTTGTCTATTATTTTTCTTTACGAGGCCGAGGTGCTAGCTCGACACTCAACCCAGCATGGATTGAAAGCGTGCAAGGAGCTGGTTGGATTCGAACCCGGGACCACTCGCCTCGAAGTCCGATGCAGATGCCACCACACCACTGGCCGGCTGTTGTGTTGAAAATGGGAGGGGTTATTAGTCACCTGGGCCACCTCAGCAAGTCCCTGGTGGAGATGGTCACCTGGGCACCTTCAGCAAGTCCCTGGTGGAGATGGTCACCTGGGCACCTTCAGCAGGTCCCTGGTGAAGATGGTCGTCTGGGCACCTTCAGCAGGTCCCTGGTGGAGATGGTCACCTGGGCACCTTCAGCAGGTCCCTGGTGAAGATGGTCGTCTGGGCACCTTCAGCAGGTCCCTGGTGGAGATGGTCACCTGGGCACCTTCAGCAGGTCCCTGGTGCAGATGGTCACCTGGGCACCTTCAGCAGGTCCCTGGTGGAGATGGTCACCTGGGCACCTTCAGCAGGTCCCTGGTGGAGATGGTCACCTGGGCACCTTCAGCAGGTCCCTGGTGGAGATGGTCACCTGGACACCTTCAGCAGGTCCCTGGTGGAGATGGTCACCTGGGCACCTTCAGCAGGTCCCTGGTGAAGATGGTCACCTGGGCACCTTCAGCAGGTCCCTGGTGGAGATGGTCACCTGGGCACCTTCAGCAGGTCCCTGGTGAAGATGGTCACCTGGGCACCTTCAGCAGGTCCCTGGTGCAGATGGTCATCTGGGCACCTTCAGCAGGTCCCTGGTGGAGATGGTCATCTGGGCACCTTCAGCAGGTCCCTGGTGAAGATGGTCGTCTGGGCACCTTCAGCAGGTCCCTGGTGGAGATGGTCATCTGGGGAAGGTCCCTAGGGAGCTCAGTCAATGTTAAGGGTTGTAATGGGGAGAGAGTCACCCTGTCACCATTGAGAACTTCTGCGTTTGCAGGCTCAAGGAAGCATCTCCAGACGGGAAGCCATGCAGTCAAAGGACCCTTTCACTGGGGAATGAGACTGGTGATGTCCTTTCCAGCAGAAAGCCAGAGGTGGCGAAACCACACTTGTATGCAGTTCTTGTCAACCAGCTCTTGAAAGGATGAATTAAGCTGGAAATGGTGCAGAAAGGATTCACAACTTGATAGGCTGAGTAGCTGGGATTTTTTGCTCTGGAGCACAAGAGATTAAGGGGTTATAAAGTTAAACTTTATATTTTAAAGTTCAAATCAAAGTAAATTTATTACCGAAGTATGTAATTGTCACCATATTTCTTATCAGATTTCTCGCAGGCATTCACAGTAAAACAAAGAAATACAGTAAATTCAATGAAAATATACACACAAAGACTGACAAGCAGCAAATGTGCAAAAGAAGACAAAATGAGCAAATAACAATCATTGTAAATAACTGAGAACAGGGGTTGTAGAGTCTTTGAGAGTGAGTCCATTGGGTTGTATTTAGTGTGTCCTGGTGAGTGAAGTTATCCACGCTAATTCAGGAGCCTGATGGTTGAAGGGTGATAATGGTTCCTGAACCTGGTGGTGTGGACGTAAGGCTCCTGTACTGCCTTCCGATGGTAGCAGCGAGAAGAGAGCATTGGCCTGGATGACGGGGGGTCCTGGATGCTGCTTTCTTGTGGCAGAGCTCCTTGTAGATGTGCTCAATGATGAGGGAGACTTTTCCTGTGATTGACTGGGCTGTAGCCACCAGTTCTGTAGGCTTCTAAGTTCCTGGGCATCGATGTTATGACCAGACCATGATGCAACCAGTCAGGATACTCTCCACTGTGCATCTGTAGAAGTTTGTCAGAGTTTTAGATGGCATGCTGAACCTGCACAAACTTTCAAGAAAGTAGAGGTGCTGCTGTGCCTTCTTTGTAATAGCACTTACATGCTGGTCCCAGGACCACAAGACCATAAGATATAGGAGCAGAATTAGGCCATTTGGCCCATCGTGTCTGCTCTGTCATTTCATCATGGTCGATCCAATTTTCCTCTCAGCCCTAATTTCCTGCCATCCGATAGATCCTCTGATATGATAATACCAAGGAATTTAAAGACACTCAAGTGCAGTGCAGGTGAACAATAAGGTGCAGAATCATAATGGGGGAGATTGTGAGGTCGAGAGTCCAACTTATCATACTAGGGAACTATTGAATAGTGAGCGGGATACAGGCTGTCCAGGTTGGTGGTACATACTGTATGTTCAGGCTTCTTCTGTCCAATGGGAGAGGGGAGAAGAGATAATGTCTGGGGTGGGTGGGGTGTTTGATTATGTTGTCTACTTTACGGGGGTAGTGAGAAGTATAGACAGATTCCAAGGAGGGGAGGCTGGTATTCTGTGATGTGCCCACATCTCTGCAGTTTCTTGCAGGCACATGCAGCGCAGTTGCCATATCGGATGCTTTCGATAATGCATCAATAAAAATCACAGTCACAGAGTTCACAATCTTTCTCCCATTGGAAGGAGAAGTCAAAAACTAGGGCATAGGTTCATGGTGAGAGGAGAAATTTTTAGAGGGGGCCTTAGGGGCAAATTTTTCACAGAGGGTGGTGGGTATAGTCTGCTAGAGGAAATGGTAAAGTTGGGTACAAACATTTAAAAGATACAATGGCAGGTTCATGGATAGAAAATAATATATTGGGATGATGGTCCAACACAGACAAATGTTCAAACTCTTGTACAACCTCGAAGTACTTATGTTCTGAAATGATCTGTATAGTTGGTTTACAAAACAAAGATTTTCACTGTATCTCGGTACACGTGACATCATGAATCCATACCAATACTAAATGGCACTAGCCAATGTAGGCAACTTTGTTGACATAGACAAGTTGGGCCAGAGGGCTTATTTCCATGAACCCTTTTGTTGTAGCCCATCCGCTACAATGTTCGACATGTTGTGCATTCAGATATGCTCTTCTGCACGTCACTTTTTTTTTGTGTTACTGTTGCCTTCCTGGAAGCTTGAACCAGTCAGGCCATTCCCCTCTGACCTCTCTCGTTAACAAGGTGTTTCACTCAGAGAACTGGCACCCCCTAGATGTTTTTTTCTTTCTCACACCATTCTCTGTAAACTTTAGAGACTGTTGTTCGTGAGAACCTCAGAAGATCAGTACTTTCTGAGATACTCTAACCACCCCATCTGGCACCAACAATTGTTCCATGGTCAAAGTCACTTAGATCATGTTTCTTCCCCATTCTGATGTTTGGTCTGAATATCAACTGAACTATTTGACCATGTCTTCGTGCTTTTATGCACTGAGTTGCTGCCACATGTTTGGCTGATTAAATACTTCCATTAATGAACAGGTGTACAGGTGCACCTAATAAAGTGCATGTCATGAAATGTGGAGTATAAGAGCAGTACAAGAAGTATTGTTCATGGGCGGCTTCATTGTCCATTCGGAAGTCCGATGGCATAGGGCAAGAAGCTGTCCCTAAAAGGTTAACTGTGTGTCTTCAGGCTCCTGTATCTCTTCCATGATGGTACTAACAGAAGAGAGCATGTCCTGGGTGATGGGTGTCTGTAATGATGAGTGCCACCTTTTTGAGGCTTTCTTTTGAAAATGTCCTCGGTGATAGGGAGGATAGTGCCCATGATGGAGCTGGATGAATTTGCAAGCCTTTGCAGCTTTTCCTGATCCTGTGCAGTTCCCCCTCTCCCTGTTAGATGGTGATGGAACAGTCAGAATGTGCTCCATGGTACATCTATAGGAATTTGCTAGAGTCTTTGGTTATATACCTAATCTCCTAATGCATAGCCGTTGATATGCCTTCTTTATAATTGCTTCAATATGTTGGGCCTAGGATAGATCTTCAGACATGTTGACACCCAGGAAATTGAGGCTGCTCTCCTGCCCTGCTGATCCCTCAATGAGAACTGGTGAGCATTCCCCTTCCTGAAGAGCCCAATGATTCCTTGATTCCCAGCAGAATCAACAAACTCATTCGTAAAGCCAGTGATGTTGTGGGGATGGAACTGGACTCTCTGACGGTGGTGTCTGAAAAGAGGATGCTGTCTAAGTTGCATGCCACCTTGGACAATGTCTCCCATCCACTACATAATGTACTGGGTGGGCACAGGAGTACATTCAGCCAGAGACTCATCCCACTGAGATGCAACACAGAGCATCATAGGAAGTTATTCCTGCCTGTGGCCATCAAACTTTACAACTCCTCCCTTGGAGGGTCAGACACCCTGAGCCAATAGGCTGGTCCTGGACTTATTTCCTGGCATAATTTACATATTACTATTTAACTATTTATGGTTTTATTACTATTTATTATTTATGGTGCAACTGTAACTAAAACCAATTTCCCCCAGGATCAATAAAGTATGACTATGACTAAGTCCACAATCAATTCCTTGGTCTTACTGACATTGAATGCAAGGTTGTTGTGCAACACTACTCAACCAGCTGATCTGTCTCACTCCTGTACGTCTCCTTCTGTGAAATTCCTCAGAAGCTCCTCTAATCGCAGTCTGGACACTGTCCACTTAGAGATGGAGTGGATATTGCTGTGCAACAATTCAAAGACTAACTATTATTTATGGCCTTGTTCAACCACATTAAAGCCCCTGAGACCATCAAACTAGAGATTGGTGAACACGAGGAGGCATAATTTAAAGTGATTGGAGGAAAGTATAGAGGGGATGTCAAAAATAAGGGTTTTTTTTTAAACACAGAGAGTGGAAGGTGCATGGGACACAGTGCCAGAGGTGGTGGTAGAGGCAGATACACTATGGACATTTAAAAAACTTTTAGGCACATGGATGATAGAAAAATGGATGGCTTTGCAGGAGTTTGGAATTAGGTTGATCTTAGAGAAGGTTAAAGGGTCGTCAAAACGTTGTGGGTTAAAGGACCTGTACTGTGCTATAATGTTTTATGAGTTGTGGACATCCTCATGAAATTCTGAAAGTAGCCAGAATCTTGCCTACAAATTAGAAAGGGAGACAGAAAAGGCATGTAAAAAGGACAATGCTGTGACAGTCATGGGGGATTTCAATATGTAGGTAGATTGGGAAAATCAGGTTAGTGCTGGATTCCAAGAGAGGGAATTTGTAGAATGCCTTTTCTACAAGATGGCTTTTTATAGCTGCTTGAGATCGAGCCTACTAGGGAAACGGCAATTCTGGATTGGTCGTTATGTAATGACCCAGATTTGATTAGTGAGCTTAAGCTAGAGGAACCCTTAGGAGGACAAAGATCATAGCATGATAGAATTCATCCTGCCGCTGAGGTGCAGAAGCTAAAATTTGATGTATCTGTAAAGGGAATTACATAGAGAGAGGAGCTGGCCAAAGTTAATTGGAAGGGGATACTAGCAGGGATGATGGCAGAACAGCAATGGCTGGAGTTTACAGGGGAAATTCAGAAGGCACAGGAAAGATACATCCCAAAGATGAGGAAGTAGTCTAAGGGGAGGATGAGACATCTGTGGCTGACAAATGAAGTCAAAGACAGCATAAAAGCTAAAGAGAGGGCATATAGCAGAACAAAAATTAATGAGAAGGTAGAGGATTGGGAAGCTAATGAAAATCAACAGAAGGCAACTAAAAAAGCCATAGAGATCGGAAAGATGAAATATGAAGGTATGCTAGTCAATAATATAAAAGAGAATATCAAAAGTTTTTCCAGATATATTAACAGTAAAAGAGGGATAAGAGTGGTTATTGGACCACCAAAAAATGATGCTGGAGAGGTAGTAATGGAGGCAGAGAAATAGCAGATGAACTGAATAAGCATTTTGCGTCAGTCTTTGCTGTGGAAGGCAATAGCAGAATGCCAGAAATGCGAGAGTGTCAGGGTACAGTGTCGTTGCTAAGGAGAAGCTGCTTGGGAAGCTGAAAGGTCTGAAGGTAGATAAGCCACCTGAACCGGATAGAACCCAGGGTTCTGAAAGAGGTAGCTGTAGAGACCATGGAGGCTTGAAAATGATCCTTCAAGCATCACTAAATTCTGGAATGGTTCCTGAAGACTTGAAAATAGCAAATATTATTCCACTCTTCAAGGAAGGAGGGAGGCAGAAGAAAGCAAATTGTAGGCCAGTTTACCTGACTTCAGTGGTTGGAAAGATGTTGGAGCCTACCAATAAAGATGAGGTAACACCCATCATAGTTGCTGGTGAACGCAGCAGGCCAGGCAGCATCTCTAGGAAGAGGTACAGTTGACATTTCGGGCCGAGACCCTTCGTCAGGACTAAGGGTCTCAGCCCGAAATGTCGACTGTACCTCTTCCTAGAGATGCTGCCCGGCCTGCTGCGTTCACCAGCAACTTTGATGTGTGTTTCTTGAATTTCCAGCATCTGCAGAATTCCTCGTGTTTGAGTAAAGATGAGGTGTCAGATTATTTGGAGGCAAGTGACAAAATGGGCCAAAGTCAGCATGGCTTTCTAAAGGGGAAATCTTGCCTGACAAATTTGTCGGAAGTCTTTGAAGAAATAACAGGCAAAGGAGAGTCAGTAGATGTTAGTTAATTGGATTTTCAGATGGCTTTTGACAAGGTGCTGCACATGAGCCCGCTTAACAAGGGCCCATGGTATTATAGGAAAGATACGAGCATGGATAAAAGATTAGCTGACTGGCAGGAGGCAAAGAGTGGGAATAAAGAGAGCCTTTTCTGGCTGGCTGCCGGTGACCAGTGGTGTGCCATAGGGGTTGGTGTTGGGACCACTTCCTTTTACATTATCTATCAATGATTTGGATGATGGAATTGCCAGCTTCGTGGATGATATGAAGATAGGTGGAGGGGCAGGAAATGTTGAGGAAACAGAAGGAGCTGGACAGATTGAGGGAATGGTCAAAGAAGTAACTAGAATACAGTGTCAGGAAGTGTATGGTCATGCACTTTGGTAAAATAAATAAAAACGTAGACTATTTTCTAAATGGGAAGAAAATTCAAAAATCAGAGGTGCAAAGGGACTTGGGTGTCCTCATGCAAGATTCCCTAAAGGTTAACTTGCAAGTTGAGTCAGTGTTATGTAAGGCAAATGCAATGTTAGCATTCATTTTGGGAGACCTGGAATACAATAGCAAGGATGTAATGCTGAGGCTTTATGAGGGATTGGCCAGACCAAGCTTGGAGTACTGTGAGCAGTTTTGGGCCCCTTATCAAAGAACAGATGTGCTGACATTGGAGAGGGTCCAGAGGAGGTTCACAAGAATGAAAGAGTTAACCTGTGAGAAGCATTTAATGGTTCTGGGCCTGTACTCACTAGAGTTTAGAATGGTTGGGGCGGGGGGGGGGGGTGGAGAATCTCATTGTAACCTATCAGATATTGAAAGGCCTAGATAGAGTGGATGTGGAGAGGATGTTTCCCATAGCGGGGCAGTCTTGGACTGGAGGACACAGCCTCTGAGTTGAGCTATGTCCATTTACATCAGAGTTGAGGAAAAATCTCTTTTGACAGAAGGTGGTGAATCTGTGGAATTCATTGCCACAGACGACTGTGCAGCCCAAGACAATGTGTATATTTAAGACAGAGTTCTTGATTAATCAGGACGTCGAAGATTACGGGGAGAAGGCAGAAGAATGGGGTTGAGAGGGATGATAACTCAGCCAAGATGGAATGGCAGAGCAGACTCGATGGTCCGAATGGCCTAATTCTGCTTCTATGTCTTATGGTCTAATTCAGCAGTCCACAGCAGTTCATCTCCATCCTGTGCTTCTTCCATGAAGGCGTGAAATTATGACCCCAACCAATGGATGTACAATGGACCAATCTCAGTGAAGACCAGTGCCAAACGAGGCTGCACCAGAACTTCTTGCTACAATTTTGTGCCTCACCTCCCACACACACCCCTTACAGCACAACTACTGAAAAAACTGTTCACTACATGCCAGAACAAAGATCACTCAAATTTTAAAGATACAGAATTCTTTTAAGCTTTTTTTTTGTCACAAATGTTAGCTTCTTTGCCTCGGCCATCAGATTTCTGAATGGACATTGAACCCATGAAAACTACCTCATTACTTTTTAATTTCTGTTCTTGCACCACTTATTTTAACTATTTAATATGCATATATATTACTGTAATTCATTTTGTTCTATTATCATGTATTGCATTGTACTGCTGCCGCAAAGTTAACAAATTTCAGACACATGCGGGTGATATTAAACCTAATTCTAATATTGCAGCATACAATGAAATGAGTTGTTTGCGTCACATTAAATCAGCGAGGATTGTACTGGGGGGCAGCTTGCAAGTGTTGCTATGCTTCCGATGTCAACACAGCACGTCTAGACCTTCCCTGTCCTAACCTGCATGCTTTTGGGATGGGGGAGGAAACCAGAGCACTTGAGAAAACCCACGCGGTCACGAAGAGCAAGTACAAACTCCTCAAAGACCGTGGTGGGAATCGAACCCTGATCCTACAGCTAGCGCTGTAGTAGTGTTAAGCTAACCACTGGGCTACCAACTTTGGTGGCAGAGCCGTGCTTCTCATTTTGGTCCGTGCCTGGGGGCCAAAATCCAAGTCACCACCAACACTTTCACTGAAGTGTTCAAGATCCAGGTCCTCAACCAGCCTGACCCTGCTGCCCCACACAGAGAATCCCTTACAAAACGACGGCTCGTGGCAAGATCCTCCTAAACTTCCTGTTTCTTGGCAGTCCCTGTTTGACAAAGGTTTATTATTGTCACATGTACTGAGATACAGAGGAAAACTTTGTTTTGTATGCCATCCAATCAGATCACTCCAAACATAAGTACATCGAGGTGGCACCAAGAGGAAAAATAATAAGGGAATGCAGGATGTAATCTTATAGTTGCAGAGAAAGTACCGAGTACGTAGACAATAAGAATAGTCATAGTAGTCATAGTCATACTTTATTGATCCCGGGGGAAATTGGTTTTCGTTACAGTTGCACCATAAATAATTAAATAGTAATTAAAACCATAAATAGTTAAATAGTAATATGTAAATTATGCCAGATGGAAGTAAGTCCAGGACCAGCCCATTGGCTCAGGGTGTCTGACCCTCCAAGGGAGGAATTGTAAAGTTTGATGGCCACAGGCAGGAATGACTTCTTATGACGCTCTGTGTTGCATCTTGGTGGAATGAGTCTCTGGCTGAATGTAATCCTGTGCCCAACCAGTACATTATGTAGTGGATGGGAGACATTGTCCAAGATGGCATGCAACTTGGACAGCATCCTCTTTTCAGACACCACCGTCAGAGAGTCCAGTTCCATCCCCACAACATCACTGGCCTTACGAATGAGTTTGTTGATTCTGTTGGTGTCTGCTACCCTCATCCTGCTGCCCCAGCACACAACAGCAAACATGATCGCACTGGCCACCACAGACTCATAGAACATCCTCAGCATCGTCCGGCAGATGTTAAAGGACCTCAGTCTCCTCAGGAAATAGAGAGGGCTCTGACCCCTCTTGTAGACAGCCTCAGTGTTCTTTGACCAGTCCAGTTTATTGTCAATTCGTATCCCCGGTATTTGTAATCCTCCACCATGTCCACACTGACCCCGTGGATGGAAACAGGGGTCACTGGTACCTTAGCTCTCCTCAGGTCCACCACCAGCTCCTTAGCCTTTTTCACATTAAGCTGCAGATAATTCTGCTCACACCATGTGACAAAGTTTCCTACCGTAGCCCTGAACCCAGCCTCATCTCCCTTGCTGATGCATCCAACTATGGCAGAGTCATCAGAAAACTTCTGAAGATGACAAGACTCTGTGCAGTAGTTGAAGTCCGAGGTGTAAATGGTGAAGAGAAAGGGAGACAAGACAGTCCGCTGTGGAGCCCCAGTGCTGCTGGTCACTCTGTCGGACACACAGTGTTGCAAGCACACGATCATGGATCAAGGGTCATGACGAGGGGGATTGGGAAATCAAGAGTTCAGAGTGAGAATCATTTTCATTATCACTGGTACTTGTCGTGAAATTTATGCAAGACATAAGATTACTGTAAGATTCAATAAGTAAATAAATACGTAATAGAAAAAAAAGAGTGAAATAGTGACGTTCACAGTTTCATGGACCAGTCAGAAATCTGACGCTGGAGGGGGAAGAAACTGTTCCTAAAAAGCTGAGTGTGATTCTCCTCCCTGATGATAGTGATGAGAAGAGGGTGTGCCCCAGATGGCGAGGGTTGTTAATGATGGACTCTGCCTTCCTGCGGCACTGCCTTTCGAAGGTGTGCTTGACGGTAGGGAAGGTTTTGTCCGTGACAGAGAGCACTAGAGCTTCCATACTAGGCAAAGATGCAAGCTATCATAATGCTCTGCAGGGATTTATCATACAAGAGGCCTGTCCTGGAGGGCAGAATCTGTCCTTGGGATCGGAACATCGCCAGATCTGGAAGCAGATTTCAGCAAACGTTGTTATTAATTCTTAAAGTCATAGAACTGAGACTTAAAAGAACCATTACAATAGATGTTATGAATTGATATGCTAAGAGCAGCTAGCAAGGAGTCGCTACGCTCCAGTGGCATGCAGTGAAGTTCGCCTCTGCCTTCAGGACTCCCATGTAGCCATTGTGTTTCCCTGAGAGTGGTGTCATAGGTAGATAGGTGGCAAAGGCAGAGCTTGGCATGCTGGCCTCCAGTCAGGGGCACTGAGTCCAGAAGTTGGGATGTTATACTGCAGACGTATAGGATGCTGGTGAAACCATATTTGGAGTATTATGTTCAGTTTTGGTCAGCCTGCTAAGCTGGAAAAAGGGCAGAAGAGATTTACAAGGATGCTGTCAGGACTCAGAGGACTGAGTTATTGAGAGAGGTTGAGCAGGTTGGGACTTTGAGTGTAGGAGAATGAGGTGCTTAAACTCCTCGGGGTATAGTTAATGTGCAGTCTTTATCCAGGGGTTGAGGAATCAAGAACCAGAGGGCATAAGTTTAAGGGGAGAGGGGAAAGGTTTAACAGAGACCTGAGAGGCAATTCCTTTCCACCCAGAGAGATGTTTCCAGTTGGAATGAACTACCAGAGGAAGAGGCAAATGCAGGTACTTTATCAAAACTTGAAAGGTACCTGGACATGTGCATTGTTGGGAAAGGTTTATAGCAGAGGTTGCCATCCTGTGGCCCATGGATTTCTACAGCATAAAAAATGTTGGGAACCCCTGGTTTAGAGGGATATGGGCCCAACGCAGGCAAATGGGACTAGCTTAGTTAAGGATCTTGGTTAGCACGAACCAGTTGTGACACAGGCCTGTTTCTACACTGTATGATTCTGTGAATTGAATTGACTTTATTACTTATATCCTTCATATACATGAGTAAAAATCTTTACATTACATCTCCGTCTAAATGTGCAGTGTGCAATTTACAGTAAAATACAATAAATAGTATGTTCCACAGGACAGTCAATATAACATAGAAATACAGTTGTGTCAGCATGAATTAATCAGTCTGATGGCCTGATGGAAGAAGCTGTCCCGGAGCCTGCTGGTCCTGGCTTTTATGCTGCGGTACCGTTTCCCGGATGGTAGCAGCTGGAACAGTTTGTGGTTGGGGTGACTCGGGTCCCCAATGATCCTTCGGGCCCTTTTTACACACCTGTCTTTGTAAATGTCCTGAATAGTGGGAAGTTCACATCTACAGATGCGCTGGGCTGTCCACACCACTCTCTGCAGAGTCCTGCGATTGAGGGAAGTACAGTTCCCGTACCAGGCAGTGATGCAGCCAGTCAGGATGCTCTCAGTTGTGCTCAATTTTGCTCTAACTGATGACAAGGATATTTGGAGATTGATAGCTCAGTGCTCACACTTATTTTATGGCCTCCCCCGTGTTTCGGAGACTCGGGCCATCCACACTAAACACCTGCAGCCACTGCAGAGACAACACCAAAGTAAGTTTCTCCAAATACACTCGAAGAGTAAACGAGTCAGCCCCCTCGCCCAGCACTGAGGCCCTAGGCTGTGATGGGAAAACGGCGTCAGTCACAGACTGAACCCTACACTCCAAGAACAGTCACTCCATTCCTGAGAAGAGGTTACCAGGGAGACAATGGAAAAGTTTCAAGGTCCGCTCCAATGGATGAAGCGGCGCACTGGCTCCTGGGAACCTCTGGGCGTGACTGGTTAGAGTGAGGGAGATGGTATTGAGACCCTCGAGTTTGTGCATTGGGAATGTGTGGCGGGACAAATACATGGCCTCGCTCATCCGCCTTCACCCTTCTGTTAAGCATATTCTGGGGGAGTATCTGGCAGGAACCAGTTACCTTATAGAACCACGGAGCAGGCAAGGGAATGAGGAGCTGCCAAAGAAGATCTGGGGTTGCACGGTAGAGTAGCGGTTAGCGCAATACTTCACAGCGCGAACTGGAAAATCACTTGGGGTTCACTGCCTGCCGTTATCTGTAAGGAATTTACACGTTCTCTCCATGACTGCACGGGTCTCCTCTGGGCGCTCCGGTATTCCCCCCCCCACCCCCCATATGTCAGAGGTTTGAGATAGTTTGCGGGCATAATATGTTGGCACTGGAAGCATGGCAACACCAGCAGGATGCCCCAGTGTTAGAGAGCAGTCCTACTCCCCCTCCCCGTCTCCTCCCGATTCACCTCTCTGACAGTACCAGATGCTGAAAATTCTGCTCCCATGTCTTATCGTCTTTTGGTGTTATGAAAATGTCCAGCAGTGCAGTCTCCCCGAGGATGAAGGCACTGTCTGTCGGGAATCCTTCTGATAATCCACAGCTCCCTTGGTACCCTGAGGGAGTGGGAACCACTGCAGCCGAGGGAACACCAGAGGTGACATGAGTGGAGTCAATGCTGCCAGTGATGGTGGGAAGGGAGATCCTGAGATCCCACCTGCTCCTCAAGTCAGAATCAGGATTTCTATCACTGGCATATGTCATGAAATTTGCTGTTTTGCACCTGGGAGGTCACTCCAGTACCCCAGTGAGTGGCAAACCGGGGAACACAGAGATCGGATGAAGTTGCTGGGAAAGATCTCGAGGCAATGAAATGGGGAGTCGATGTTGTCTTGGCCTCCACTGAGAAAGCTAGCACAGCCAAGGCTTTCGCGAAACGTCACATATCTCTGTGGAAGACCCAAGCCCGTGAATACGTTGCTCATCGGAGAGGTCCCGCTGTGAGGTGGTGGTGGTGGGGGGGGCTCTTCACAGTTGGAGCAACACACAAAGATCCGGAGGAACTCAGCGGGGCAGGCAGCAACCATGGAGGGGAATAAAAGACAGCCAGTGTTTCAGACCAAGACCCTTCAGCTGGGCTTATCTGACCCACTGGGCTCCTCCAGCGCTTCGTGCCTCGCTCCAGATTCCAGCGTCTGCAGTCTCGGGAGATACTTGCCTTTGCCTCTCCAACCCCCAGATCCCGGATCCCTCTGCCCAGCGGACCGTAATGGAGAGGTGTCGGTGCTGTCACTGACTGAGCAGGTCACCGGGGTCCTTTGTCACACAGTACAGAACCAGGCCCAGGCCAGCCACCTGGTTTGCAGCATTCCGGCGTAAGTTCCATTTCATCCCGATCAACAGCTTCTACCACACTTCCGTCAATTTACAGTGGCATCTTTGGGCATGCAAACTCCACATAGACAGCGGCAGCATTGAACCCAAGCTGCTGGAACTGCTCTCCCAGCTGTGCCTCCCGAGGGTCAGGCCTCACTGACAGACCCTCTGACCATTTGCCAGAAACAGGTCCCATACCAAAATCTAAAATATATTTGGCCAGGTACATAGACTGGAAAGGTTTAGAGGGATAGGGGCCAAATGTGGGGTTGGGGGGAAGACATGAGCATCTGGGGTTAGCATGCATCGAGCTGGGCTGAATGGCCGTGATGTATGACTCAATGACGTCACTCCTGAGGCACACACCAGATATCAGCTGACGGACGGCAGGGAGGTTCAATTTCCCAATGAACACGCAATTACTCAGAACTTGGGATTTTAAAATAATGTGTGTTTGTGGGTGGGGGGAGGTTAAGGGGGAGAAAACTGTCTGCTCGTTGGGCACTGGCCTTGTAGTTAATTCCGATGAAGGGACTCAACCCAAAACATTGTCTGATCATTTCCCTCCAGATTTACTGCCGGACCCGCTGAGGTCCTCCGGCGTTTTAAGGATTGCTGCAGATTTCCAACATCTACGGTCTTCCTTGCGTAATTGGTTTATTATCAAGATGTGTGCCGAGATACAGTTTAAGATCTTACATTTACATGCCATCCAGACATATCGTTTTACACCTAGGTACATCGAGGTGGTACAAAGGGTTAAAGATAAACCGAAGTGTAACAGTTACAAAGTGCAGTGCAGATAGACAAATAAAGCGCATCGGTTAAGGTAAGGTAGATTGAGAGATCAAGAGTTTACGGCGTGAAAGGATTGGGATTCAGCTGGAGGCAGGGCCACACCAAAATCCGATCTGTCTCCGCGGACTCGGGTGGGTCCCGGGTCAGATTTCGGTGCCTGCCCCACCTAAGGCGTGTGGCATGCTGGGATTTGTAGTACAGCAACGGGAGGGTCAAGCCTTGGAGCGAGAGTTACTACACTTCCCAGAGCACTTTGCGCGGGTGGCTCGTCCCCGGTGCTTTGAAGTCGCTTCACCGGTACGGGGAGCTGGGTTGCTCTCGCTTCTCAGTCGCAGCAAAAAAAAAGGGTGGGGGGGGGATCAAACATTTAGGAAGGGAGGGAGGGCCAGGAATTACTGCCCGGGGTGTAGGCTGCAGGAACTATTCATCCGAACGCTGCAAGTGTCTGCAAATTGCAAAATCCAATGCAGTCCCAGACAGTTTTACATCCCAACAGCCCGGGAGACCAGTCCTGTACTGGTTTCTTAGAGGGATTAAACTGTTCCACATTTCCTCTCCTTTCCCCATCGCTCTGCAGATAATTTTTCACTTTTCAGTCGTGGCTTCTAGATTGTCCCGCATTCGACAAGTGTTAAACTTCCTCGTGGACATTTAATCAGACCTTACTTCTATATAAAACAGGGAATGCAATGAAATAGTACAGTGCTACTCAACTTTAATCGACATCACGCAATCTTCCTCAATGGATGTTTGACTCACCGCAACCTCAAGGGAAAACGAGCCAATAGGAATGCGCTGGGTCGTCTTAGAGCGGCTGCCATTGGACGTGCCAGCAGATACGGTTCATTCAACCTGAGGGTGTGACTGCTTAAATAGAACAGACGGCGGCGAGAGCTATGTCAAAGAAAGAGGGACAGAAAGAAAGAAAAACGCAGCAAGAATAGATTGAAATGGGAGGAGAGACGAGATGGAAAGTAAAGTTAAGGGTGGAAAATAAACGAGGCCAGCAGTAGTAGGAGAGTTACAGTAAGAAGGATTGAGAGAATGGACAAGATGCAAGGGGGCGGCGGGGGAAGAGGCCGGGGCGAAAAGGGAGAGAGGGGCAGAGAAGAGGAACAGGGCATAGGTTGAAGACGGCACCGGGGGGGGGGGGCAAAAATTGCAAATCTGGACAGTTGAGAAAGAAGGCACAGAAAGAGAGAGTGGAGGAAGAGAACCCAAAAAGAGAATGGAGGAAGAGGGTGGAGAGCGAGAGACAGCAGAGAGAGAGAGAGACTGGAAAAGAGAGCGGAGAGAACGGCCAGGAGAGTGAAGTACGAGAACAGAGAGAGATAGTTCGGAGGATGAGGGCAGAAAGAAAGGAGCAAGTGGGCAGAGTGTGGAGAAAGGGCACAAGAGCAGAGAGAGAGGGAGAGAGAGATGGTAGATCGGGGCTTCCCAACCTTTTTTAATGTCATGGACCAATACTATTCAGCAAGGGCTCCGTGGAACCCTGGTTGGGAACCCCTGCAGTATAGGAAGGGGCCACGGAGTGAGATAATGGAGGAAGGAGGGAGAGAGAGAGAGAGAAAGAGGGCAGATGGAGTGAAGAGTGTTGGGGAGGATAACATACATTTCTTTCTTCATGTCTCGCCTCTGACTCCACTAAGAGTACAGGGAGAGGATGAGAGACGAGATGGAAGTGGGGCAGGGGTGTGCGCCACAGAAGACGGGGAAAGTTTGCGGGGTCGGAGGGGGTAGAGGAAGGGAAATGATATGAGAGAAAGGATCGGAAAGTCGCTTTCGAACAAAGATCCAGCGATCGGAGACAAGGAGATGAAAGGCGGCTGAAGTGATAAAGCAATCAATTTAAACACGAGGAATTCTGCGGATGCTGGGCAGGCGGACGGAAGGATGGAGCTGAATTAGTTGAGGATAGCAGCCTTGTGTTGCAGCCCCCAAGCAGTTTAACCAGTTTTTCCCCCAAGTAAAGTTTTGACTTTGGAAGTGGTCCATTAGGCTTTGGTGTGGAGGATCTTCCCTGGCTTTAAATCGAGCAGGATAGTGTCCTGGTGTTCCAGGGCAAAAGCCCCCAGACTGAAATAATTTGACAACGTGTGTTTGTTTAAAGCGAAGAACACAGTAACACCGCCCGTTTAAACCGCGCATTTCAAACGGTAGGGAGGGAAGTGCGTATCTCCAAGTCAAATCTTCCCCGCTCCCAGTGACATCTGCAATCAGTTCCCCTCACAATAAAACAATTACAACACTTAACGTTGGTAGCTCGTACCGAAGAAGTTGCTTAATTTAAAGAGATTAAAGAGATTAATAAACCTGGGGTTCCTGGTTTAAAACTGTTAAAATAACACAATCCAAGATGGCGATCGCGCTAATCTATAAGGAGATGCCTTTCCACTTTATAACTCTCCTCTCTTTATGCAAGACACTTGTGTCTGCCCAAGTGCAACGTAACTCTGCATTTAACAAGTTGCCCCTGCTAAAATAAACTTAACCAAATTGCAATTGTTGGTCCCGGCCCGGACGCTCCGACGCAGAACCGACAGAGTAAACAACTTGCCATTCACTTCATTGCAAATCCCTGCTCGTCTAGCCCCGTGTATTTATGTCGGGAAGATGACAGTGCACAGTTAACCCGCTCCAAAATTCGTCTCCTCTCGACTTGCTGACCCTCTCTGGAACTTTTAAATTAAGTTCTCTGCAATGCCGCCGGAGCTCTGGTGCTGAGCAACTCCGGGTCTGCAAAGAATGAAACGCATTTCATAGTTCAGCCGATTAATCCCTCCCTACGCATTATTTTTTAAAAAGAAATAAAAGTGCCCCCAGGGCTCCGACTTGCTGATAACGGGACTGTTACAGGGATCAAGCACCGAAATCAAATTCAAACCCCTTCCAGCTTCTACCCCCAATTTTGGACCCCGTTAAAGACTTCAGCAGCAAAAGACGAAGAGCTTTGAACCTTCGGTCAGCCCGGAGTGCAGGTTTACAAAACGCCGAAACGCAGTCGCAAAGCCACCAACAAAGCATCGAGATATGTTCTTTAAACTTCAAAGCAGTCCCGAGCAGCACCCATTCCACACATTGCACGAGTTTGAAACTCGTTTAAAATTAATTGTAAATAAAATAGTGAAAGACGTCACGGAGTCAATGGCGGATCCCAGTGTGTTCCTGTGTTAGTTGACTAAATGTATCGCTTTATTACTGCGAACCGAACCAGGAAAGCGCCGCTCCTCTCCGCCGTACACGTTGGGCAAGCATTATATTTTGTTTTGCATTCGGCAGCCGGTGCATCGGCCTTCGCGATTTGCAGATTTTTTAGCAGAAATCCCAAATTCTGCGCCCGCCCGCCGAGTCCTCGCGCCGTTTTCCACCGATTGCGCCCCGTCCGAGCGGCGCCGGCCGGCCCTGCCCGCGGCCACGGCGAGACGAAGGAGTGGGGCTGGCGGCGGGGCGGCCGGCGGGGCCGGCGGGCGCCGGGAAGGGGCCGGGATCGGCCGCTTTTGCCAGCGAAGAAACACAGATGGAAGCACAGCTCGCCATTTTTGCCTGCTCGGAGCTGCCAGCAGTTGCTGTTCTCACTGAGGTCCGCGCCGAGCCTACTAATTCCCAGCGTCAGCGCAGAGGTGCTGAAAAGCACTTGAGAGCAGAGGCAGAGGCGTCCGGGCTCCGCTGCCAGGGAGGTGCGGTGGTACCAGTCTTCACAAGTGCTGACAAAGGTCCCCCTTTTGCTCTTGGCTTTGGAGGAGGCAGCTACCCACTCATCTTAAAGTCAGCCAGGCAGAAGACCAACCATGACTGAGAACTCAGCTCCAGTGACACCCAAAGGCAAGAGGTCCAAGGCGGCCAAGAAGTCATTCGACCACCCCAAGTACACCGAGATGATCACAGCTGCCATCAAAGCTCTGAACAGCCGGGGCGGTGTCTCCAGGCAGGCCATCCAGGGCTACATCAAGAGAGAGTACAACGTGGGCGACAGCGCGGACGTCCAGGTGAAACTGGGGCTGAAGAGGCTGCTGGTGAGCAAGGTCATCAAGCAGATCAAGGGCATGGGGGCTTCCGGCTCCTTCCGGCTGGCCAAGGCTGACGAGCCCAAGAAGGCGGCTAAGAAGGTGGCCAAGACCACCAAGAAGAGCACCTCGCCCAGAAAAGTGGCGGTGGCCAAGAAGGTGGTGAAGGCGCCACCAAAGACGAAGAAGACGAAGGCCGGGAAGAAGAAGCCCAAGACGCCGAAGAAGAAGGTGGCCGCGCCCAAAAAGGCAAAGAAGATGAAGCCGGTCAAGGCCAAGGTGAAGAAAGCCCCAAAACGCAAGGCACCCGCAAAGAAATCCAAGAAGTGACTGCCGACCTTCCTGGCGATGGTGGACTGGCCTTGCTTTCTGTCTGAAATCCTCAGAAACTTTTGTGTACATACAGTTTAAAAAAAAATGTTTTTTGGATTTAGTAAGGAGACTTTTTATTTTGTCAGGAACTTATTGTGTCTTGCATTTTTAAAACAAACCAATGTGTATGCAGTAATCATGTGTTGGAGCTGGTGTTGGACTTTGGGATTGTGACAGGGGAATGTAAATGCTGTATGCTGCTGTGACTATCTTTGCTCCGGACTGCCAGGTCTTGTGTTAGTGCCCTGTCAACGAGCAGGCAGGATCTGTGCATGTGTGTAGCTTCTAAATCCCAGAGGATAAGTCCAGACGTTTGTTGAGAAAAGCCAGGCCCTACTAATGAACAGTGCATTATAATTGCAGATTACAGCAGTTTATCATGTAGTTCAATAAGATCAACCTTTACTTTGAAATTACTTACTTTTTAAAGCTGAATGGAACTACTCTTTGCTTTCTAGAGAATTCTGCTGTGCTGTTTGTTCTGTTGCAGTGTTCATGAAGTTTTTAAAAAGAGGATTCCCTAGCTGAATTTTAACTGTTGGCCTTAAGGACAGCCGGAGGTACTGATCTCTTTTCCCTTAGTGTAAGAGGCTTACTCAGCGATACTGTTAACCAGGTGAACAGCTGTAACTATTGTAACTAAATTTGACAGAAGTAACAGCGCTGGAGGGTGCTTTCCCGGTCCGGAGTTTAGTAGCTTGCAGCAGTAACAACTCCGAGCATCCCGACATCCTCACTTGGAGGCAGTGCTGATTCCCTGAGGTGTACGGGATGTTTGAGTCTAGAGGCATTCAGTGTAGAAGGAGGTACTTGCAGATGGCAGCAATCACACTTAACAAACTAGCAAGATCTAAAAGACCAGAATTTTAAAAAAATTAAACAGTGCTCTCTAACTTGGCCAAAGAAAAATTAAGTTCCTGACTGAAAGGCACCCTTTTATAAAACAGCTCCAAAAAAATGTGATACATGCTGATTTTGTTATTTTTTACTAAACCGCTGTATTTTACTAATTGTTAGGATGCTCTACAAGCAGTTTGTATCTGTGATTAATGTCTGTTTATTCTAATTAGCTATCTCTGGAGCTGTCTATTGTATGGTATTGTTCAAAGCCATATTGGGACATTCCTACTTACGCAGTGAACTCCACTTTTAAGTTTTTAAATGTACATGATGTTTTTTATTAAGCAATCTTCTCTCCTAATTATTTTATGCCAGGGTGTGCTTGTTTTTAATCTGAATTCAGATGAAGACTGAGTGCAGTCCATAGACTCAAAAATCACATCAGTGGAATTGGATGGCTCAAGACATTTATAGGTTCACCTGTTCCTTTGTATGTTTATAATGAATAAAAGCTACATTTTGATTTGAAAGTGGTCGCCTTTTTATCAGCAGAGCTTGTCTACGCCGTTAGGTGGGAGTGGTCTCTGAAATGGCCTAGAACCTGGCCATCTGAGGCCACCTGGTTTGTGGGGGTGGGGGGTGGTTTCAGTCGCCCCAGTCACTTGCTCCCTACAACCCTTCTGGAATCTCCAGAAGTCCCTCTGGTGAGGGTTGAGGGTTTGTTACCATCTCTGGGATAAGCATCAATACAACTGCAGGCCATTTGGGCCCTGGCTGCTCAGTGCTGGATCAACAGCCTGCTGGAGATCAATTGCGCTGATGCACCCAAAATATCGGTAATACCTACCCCACTACTCCTTCCCTCCAACCGATGCTGCATGATCGTCTCAATTCCTCCAGCTGCTTCTTCCTTGCTCCAGGTTCCCGCATCTGTCGTCCCCTTGTGTCTGCTTCATTCAGGTGCTTACATGCCACCTGAGCATTCTGCCACTGGTGAAGTATTGCCCTGGGTGCCCCCTAAAGGGGCATCTGCTCCTTGCAACAGCAAATCCCACATCGCATCGTAGCACCACTGAGCTCCACAGTGCGCGTGTTTCTGGTAAAACTTTCAGAGTTGGGAGCAGGTACAGAGTTGGAGTCGGACTTTATTGTTGCCCGCACAGGTGAAATGAAGAACTTGGCTGCGGCAGCATCACAAGCACAGAGCGTCAGGTACGCACATTCAGAAGAGAAACTAGCAAATTAAACATAAATCATGTAAAATTATATAAGAAATAAAACAAAGATAATAGTGCAAAGCAGCCTATTTGGCGTACTGTGGTAGTGCTTCAGGTTGTGCAGGTTGGGGTGGAGGGAAGTAACCTATTCTTGAGCCTGGAGGTGTGGACTTCAGGCTTCTGTACCTCCTGCCAGGTGGTAGCTGGGTCATTACAGGTTGCTGATAAGAAAGTAGCTGGCAGTATGTTTGCAATAAGGCCATACCAATAAGAAATTTAAGTTGCTTTCACTCCTGATATCCTAGTTAGTGTGATTTGACATCAGTCTACACATGTTTAAGATTAATGTACTTGCGGTGATGGTCAGGCACGGAGAAATGCAAAGTAATGAAGTTCTGGGCAGGATTCCAATTGGCTGTGAGTGGGTTGGGTTTTAACTTTATACCAGAATACATGGTGATAATTTCCTTTGGTGCCCCCTTAGGAAAGAGTTCATGAAGGTCAAGTGTCCATCGCTGGTCAGGATCACGCACCATCAGATGCACGGAGGCTTTCAAGTAATGACAGAATGGGCAACATTAAAAATATACCAATACGAGCACATACAAAACCCTGGAGAAACTCAGCAGGCCAGGCAGCATCTATGGGAAGGAGTAAGTAGTCAACGTTTCGGGTTGAGACTCCCTTGGCCTGAAACTTTGACTGTTCGCTCCTCTCCATAGATGCTATTTTTTTAATGCACGGTTTGTCTTCATTGGCACATTGGTGTCTGCAGTCTTTGTCTGCATAAAATTCTATTGTATTCTTTTTCCCCTGTAAATATCTGCAAGAAAATGACTCTCAGGGTAGTACATGGATACTTTGATAATAAAAAATTTTTGATAGAATTAGACGTGTGATCTAGTGATGGATCCGTGTACTCACCATCTGGTAAGAAGTTAGGATCTCGGAGTGACTGGAGAACTGTAGACCAGCAAGGACAAGGGATACTCAGTAAGGCCTTCACATTTAGAGGTGCTGCAAATGATTTTATCCCCATCTCCAGTTTGCAGCTTGGACAGAGCATGTCAGGAAATGAATGCAACACACAGTCACCAGGATATCAGGTCGACAGCTCCTTTCAGATGCTTCTCAATCCACCGAGTTCCTCCTGTAGCTTCAAGTCAAGTCGAACGAAGTTTATCGTCATTTAACTATATACGTATTTATAACATATATAACCACATAATGTCTATAGAACTGAGACATTTCTTCGAACCAGGGAGTAAAGCACATAACAGACACATAGCATACGATCACCTATGAAGGTAAGAATAAAATCGACCGATGAATCACATATAAATAACAAACTAAAGTGCATTAATATTAAATATTGTAAGGTACAGAACAGATTAATCAATGGCACTTTATATACGATGCGGCCGGGAGTTCAGAAGCCTAATGGCCTGGGGGAAGAAACTATTTCTCATTCTGATCGTTCTTGCTTTTATGTATCAGAGTCTCCTGCCTGATGGTAGAAAGTCAAAGAGGATGCTGGATGGATGGAAGGGATTCTGGATCATACTAAGGGCCTGTGTGTACGCAGCACTCCTGATAAGTGTCCCTGATGGATGGTAGGGAGATTCCAGTGATCCTCTCGGCTGTTCTCACAGTCCCCTGTAGGGACTAAAGGCTCAATGCTCGACTGCTCCCAGACCAGATGGAGATGCAACTTACCAAAAGATGCTCTCAATGGTGCTCCTGTAAAATGCAGTCAGGATGGTGTGGGGAGGGGAAGCCTCTTCTTAGAAAGAGGAGGCACGGCTGTGCCTTCTTGGTCAGGGAGGTGATATTAAGGGATATTCAGGTTCCAGCCTCTGCCACCTCTTGTGTTTCCGGGTCAAAGGTTTGCCGCGTGGACAAGATTTCTATTCCTTTGAAAGGTCAAAGAGCTATCTGCTCCTAATGTTGAAGCAAATGAAAGGTAGTTATAGAGAAAACATTGAGTTCGCCCTGGTGGGAGGGAGAAGGACAAGGCAGCCAGCTTTAGATCCAGGGTGTGGTCGTTCAGCTGGGAAACAGAACAGAAGCACTGAACGTGGTGAATAGCTGAGGCTGCAGCAGCAGAAAGAGAAACACAGTTATTGTTTCAGGTCAATAAGGAGCCAACAGAACTGGAAAAAGTTCAGGAGGATGTGGGGGAGAGAGAGCTGGGGACCGGGTGGATTGAGTCTTGGTAAGGGTAGTAAACTCTCATCCATCTCCTCATCTCAGGCACGACTGGGGTGAACATCTCCTTGAATCCCTGCCCCATGACTTGGCCAAAGTAGGGAAAGAACACTCTGGCTGGTCTGCACACAGACAAAAGGGGCACACCACCACATTAACTATCAATCCATTCCCACCTCAGTCTCCTCTTGCCTGCAGATCCCACATCACCCTCCTCAGCTGCCTCAGGATCCCCACAATAGAAGGTGCAAGTCTTCCCCGGGGGTGAGGGGCCACTGGAGAAGGAGAGACAGGAGATGAGAGCAACATGAAGCTGCCAAAAGAAAGAAAAGGAGAAAACAATCTTGGAGGCTGGAAATGAGAGAAACGAGATGATTATTTGAAACTTGGATTTGCAGGTGCATGGGAAAATAGAAAATAGGAGCATGCTGTACTTTCGGCCCATCAGTGCTGTTCTGTTCAATATAATCAATGCTAGTCCTCCGTCTCAACAACACAATCTCCTCCCACCCCTCTCTCCCCATTATTTTGAGCTTATCAATCCCTCCACCATCTTGTTAAGTCTACGGTAGCGAATCCCACAACATCCATCTCCTCATCTCAATCCTAAATGTCTGATCCTGTAACCTGTACTAGACATTCCCGCCATACATCTAGTCTGTCTTGCCCTGGAAGAGATTTGTGAGCTTCCATTAATTGCTTGGTTTGATCTCCATCTCCATCTATAAATTTACCGCTGTTGCTGGCAGAATCACAGATGGTGGCAAGGAGGCGCACAGGGCTGAGATAGATTAACTCGTGATGTTGCAACAACAGCAAGACGAAGGAAGTAATTATGGACTTCAGGAAGGGGAAGTCAGAAGAACACACACCAGTTCTCACTGAGTGGTCAGCAGTGGGAAGTGTGAGCAACTTCAAGCTCCTGGGAGTCAAAGTCATGGAGGATCTATCTTAGGTCCAACACTTTGAAGCAACCACAAAGAGGGCACGTCAGTGGCGATGCTTCATTTGGAGTCTGAGGAGATTTGGTAGGTCACCAAAGCCTCTTGCAAATTTCTACAGATGTACGGTGCAGAGCGCTCTGTGTGATTGCATCACTGCCTGGTATGTGTAGTGTCAAAAGAGGCTGCAGAGTGTCAGCCTGCTCCATCACGAGCACGATGCTCCCCCACCAAAGAGGATATCTTCAAAAGGCAGTGTATCAAGAAGGAGGTATCCATTTTAAGGATCTTCAACATCCGGGATATGCCCTCTTCTCACTATAAGACCATAAGATTTAGGAGCAGAAGTAGGTCATTCTGTCCATAAAGTCTGCTCCGCCATTCAATCATAGGCTGATCCACTTCATCCAATCATCCCCACTCCCCTGCTTTCACCTCATACCCTTTGATGCCCTGGCTAATCAAGAACCTATCTATCTCTGCGTTAAATACACCCAATGACTTGGTCTCCACAGCCGCTCGTGGCAGCAAATTCCACAGATCTACCACCCTCTGACTGAAGTAATTTCTCCGCATCTCAGTTCTAAAGGGATGTCCTTCAATCCTGAAGTCGTGCCCTCTTGTCCTAGAATCCCCTACCATGGGAAATAACTTTGTCATATCTAATCTGTTCAGGCCTTTTAACATTTGGAATGTTTCTATGAGATCCCCCCTCATTCTCCTGAACTCCGGGGAATACAGCCCAAGAGCTGCCAGATGTTCCTCATACAGTAACCCTTTCATTCCTGGAATCATTCTCACGAATCTTCTCTGAACCCTCTCCAAAGTCAGTATATTCTTTCTAAAATAAGGAGCCCAAAACTATACACAGTACTCCAACTGTGGTCTTATGAGTGCCTTATAGAGCCTCAACATCACATCCCGGCTCTAATATTCTATACCTCTAGAAATGAATACCAACATTGCACTTGCCTTCTTCACCACCGACTCAACCTGCAGGTTAACCTTTAGGGTCTCTTTGCATCTCTGCATTTTGAATTCTCTCCCCATCTAAGTAATAGTCTGCCCGTTTAGTTCTTCCGCCAAAGTGCATGACCATACACTTTCCAATATTGCCACTTCTTTGCCCATTCCTATCTAATTCTCTCTGCAGGCTCTCTGTTTCCTCAACACTACCCACTCCTCCATCTATCTTTGTATCATTGGCAAATTTAGCAACAAATCCCTTAATACCGTAGTCCAAATCATTGACATAGATTGTAAAAAGTTACAGCACCAACACCAACCCCTGTGGAACTCCACTGGTAACTGGCAGCCAGCCAGAATAGGATCCCTTTATTCCCACTCTCTGTTTTCTGCCAACCAGCCAATGCTTCACCCACATTAGTAACCTCCCTGAGATTCCATGGGCTCTTATCTTGCTAAGCAGCCTCATGTGCGGCACCTAGTCAAAAGCCTGAAAATCCAAGTACACCACATCTACTGCATCTCCTTTGTCTACCCTACTTGTAATTTCCTCAAAGAATCGCAGTAGGTTAGTCAGACAGGATCTTCCTTTCAGGAAACCATGCTGGCTTTGGCCTATCTTGTCATGTGCCTCCAGGTACTCTGTAATCTCATCCCTAACAATCGATTCCAACAACTTCCCAACCACTAATGTCAGGCTAACAGGTCTATAGTTTCCTTTCTACTACCATCAGGGGGGAGTATAGTGCCAATATAATGCAAAAAGACAGCAAAATACTGGGTAGTATTCATGGGCTCATGGACTGCCTGAAGTGTTCAGAAATCTGATGGCAGAGGGGAAGAAGCTGTTTCTAAATGTTGAGTGGGTATCTGTTCCTAAACATTGGAGTGGGATCCTTCAGTCTCCTGTGCTTCCTTGCTGATGGTAGAAATGAGGGGAGGGCATGCCTGGATGGTGAGGGTCTTTAATGATGCACGCCACCTTCCTGGGACACCAGCTTTTGAAGATGCCTTTGTGATGCCCGTGATGCCGTTGGCTAAGTCTACACCCCTCTGCAGCTTTTCCCGATCCTGTGCAGATGCAATGAATCAGAAACTGAAACAGTTTCAATCAAAAACCTTCCCTCTCCCCACCTTCTTTATTCTGGTCTAGCTATCCTTTGTCCCCTCCCCACCCCACCACCTTTTCATTTGGGCATCTTCCCCCTTCCTTTCCAGTCCTGAGGAAGGGTCTCGGCCTGAAACGTTGACTGTTTCTTTATTTCCGTGGATGCTGCCGGGCCTGCTGAGTTCCTCCAGCAGTTTGTGTGTGTGCGTTGCTTTGGATTTCCAGCATCTGCAGAATTTCCTGTGTTTAGAATCCTTCCCTGCCGAAGCATAAAAGGGTCATTATCACAGGTTACAAGAAATCATTCTACCCCTGTACATTCCTTCTGTCTGCACACTCCACCCATAGTAACGTGATCACTCCAAATCTATTATTACAGAGTGACAGAGCAACAAGTGGCCTCAATAATCACTGATTTAATTGTGCGTTAGCCATGCTGTTACTGGGAAACACCACAGGTCCTTTGTTAAGACAGTGCGTGTTTATCAAGTACTTTGTTCCTTGCCTTGCTGTTGTTATTACCAGGAGATGTCAAGTTACACAGAAGAGTGAAATATTGGTACTTTCCACCCCTACATTCCTTCTCGAGCAGACATTTCCAAACCTGGATTATACACGACTATAGAAACATCCAGGTACAAGGAGTGTTGGTAAAGGCCTTGGCTGGACACAATGCTCTCATTAACACAGAGACTCCCCTCTCCACCATCCACTCTGCACTGCGAATGGTGTGTGTGTAAGAAACCAGGGTTATTATGCAGCTGCACAGAAACACATGAAGAATGGACAGTAGGAAATCAAGGCTTTAGTGGTGGAACTGAGAAATAAGGTGGGGCTGATCACTTTGTCTGGTTTTATATTACTGTACTGTATTGGGCACCCTAATTATCATTGAGAATTAGGGGAGCAAGTATGCAGGGAGATTTCAGAAAGTTGTCAAAGTAGGGGAGTTTAACTTTCCTGATGTAGGCTGCTACATGATGTTGGTGGGGCCGCATTTGGGATGTTGTGTTCAGTTTTGGTCACTGTGCTACAGGAAAGATGCCATGAGAAGCAAAAGGCGCAGAGATTTACAAGGATACTACTGGGACTCAAAGGACTGATTATGGAGAGAGGTTGAGTAGGTTAGAAACTTTTTCCATTGGAGGGTAGGAGACTGAGGGGTGATCTTCTAGAGGTGTGTAAAATCATGAGAAGCATAGATGGGATGAATGCACTTAGGATTGTGGAATCAAGAATTAGAGCCGATAGGTTTAAAGCAAAAGGGGAAGGGTTTTAATGGGATCTGAAGGGCAACTTCATCACCGGGGTTGGTGAGTGTATGGGAGCTGCCAGAGGAGGTGACCTAGGCAGGTATGTTAACAACATACAAGAGAAAGCTGGACAGGTACATAAACAGTAAAGGTTTAGAAGGATGTCTTAATCGCGCCAATGGGCATCCTGGTCAGCTGGGTCAGGGGCCTATTTCTGGGCTGTATGACCACAACTCGGAGTTGCCATCCCAAAAACCTCAGACAGAATTGTCAAACATAATTCCTCTTTCATAAGCAACACACACAAAGTGCTGGAGGAACTCAGCAGGCCAGGCAGCATCTGTGGAAAAAAGTACAGTCGACGTTTTGGGCCGAAGGCTTGGATATCCAGCATCTGCAGATTTTCTCTTGTTTCCTGTTTCAAAAGACCATTTCAGCTCTAACCAGTAGTACTTTGTTTGTTTTTTTAAAAAAAATTTCAATATTGTTTTCCCTTAATAATAGATTCTAGAATTTTCCCTGCCTGTTAAATGAATTATGTTTTTCCATTTTCTCTCTCCCTCCTTTCATATCTAGTGGAACTGAATTTGCAATTCTCCGATCAGTGGGAATAGTTTTAGAATGTATGGAATTTTGGAAGTTGGCAGTCCGTGCTTCGACTACCTCCACAGCCTCACCCCCAAAATCCCTCGGAACCTGATCCAGATGATTTATCACATTTCTCCAAAAATATCGTTTCGACCGTGCCAATTTTCTTCAGCTCCTGGATCCATCGTTCTCAGGGAGGATTTTTGTCTTCAACCATGAAAGTAATCACAAACTCCCTTTTAGCGGCAAGTGAGAAATCAATCACCAGAAAGTGGCTAAATCCAACATCACCTACATTGGAAGATTGGCGTGAAATTATTTTGGAAATATTTTAAATGGAAAAGATGACTTACTCTCTGAGAATTCAAAAAGAAAAAAGTTATCAAATTTGGAATAAATGGATTGAATTTATAACACTTATCCGAGCAGACTTTAGATGACTCTCCCAATGGTTCATACTGCTTTCCTCATCAACATAGTAATCGTGTTAACGTAAGCTCCCTTGGTTCGAATGTTCACTGTTCTATTTCTGGAAAACGTGGAATTAACACAAGTAAAGAAAAAGATTTGGGAAAAAATGATAAAATGAAGTAAATAAGTACACAGGGATTGGATAATTATGTTTGGGGGTAGGAACAAACATGAACATGTTAGGATACAAACACCTACAATGGAAGTTACATAGGGTTACACACAATATTTTGGACTAGAAAGAAATGGACCAGAAGAGATACGTAGAAATTAATATTCAACCACTATTATTACTATTTTTTAACAACTATTATTATTATTTAGTTTAATAGTGTGGAATCACAATTGCACATAAATATCTATTTAAGTGCCTAATTATATACTCTTTTTTATTCCCACTATGTTACTTAGTTTGTTATGCCCCCTTTTTTATTATTACTTTTTTCTTCTTTTTTTCTCATTATTTTTCTTTTAATATCATCTCAGTGTGTACTTGTGAATGTATAACTATATATAGATTTATACATATATAAAAATGGAAAAGGTTTTATATGTAAAAAAGTGTGTGTAATACCTGTGAATACGTTATCCAAATAAAAATAAAATTTAAAAAAGAAAATAATCACAGATTACTTGTTTAATGCAGGGATTCCCAGCCTTTTTTATGCCATGGAGCCCTACCATTAACCAAGGGGTCTTATGGACTCCAGTTGGGAATTCCAGGTTTAATGTGTCTGTTCCCCAATTTAGTGTCTCCTGGATGAACAAGAGCCTGCTGGAGGAACTCAGTGGGTTGAGCAGCATCTGTGGGGGAGAAAGAATTGCCGATGCTGTGGGTTGGGACGTTGCACTGGCACTGAGAGAGGAGGAGAAGATCGCTGGTATGCAGAGGAGAGGGAGAGGTAGGTGACCGGTGGACAGAGGAGGAGTGAGGGATGACCGGCAGATGGAGGCAGGGAGGGGAGGGGGGGATAGATGGCTTTGGGAGGTGGAAGACCAGCAGGAACAGAAGGGCTAACAGTGATGGAATCTGATAAGTGAGGGATGTAGCAATGGGGGACCAGCAGGGAAGAGGTGAAAGGCAGATGATGATGGGGGGGGGTGGTTGGGTAGTGGGTGGATGGAGGAAAATGAAAATGTGATGGGTGACTGGAGAGGTGGGTATGGGGAAAGGGACAAAAATGGCCTCGGGGACAAAGGTGGATTGGGAGGACGGGAAGAAGGGTGCAAGGGAAACACAACAGGTGAGGTTTGAAAAATTCAGTGTTCATGCCATTGGGGTGTAGACTACCCAGGCGGAATATGAGATGTCGCTCCTACAGATTGTTGTTGCAGAAGGCCAAGAATTGGCAGCCAGTGTTGGAATGGGGACGGGAGCAAAAATTGGTCTGAGACAGGGAGCTTCGTGGGCAGAGTGCAGGCTCCCAGTCTGCACTTGGTCCCGGCAATGTAGAGGGGGCCACGTCAGGGCACCGAATGCAGAAGGTACGTTTGGGGGGTGGGGGGTGAGGCTGTGGAGGTAGTCGACGCACGGACTGCCAACTTCCAAAATTCCATGCATTCTAAAACTATTCCCACTGATCGGAGCATTGAAAATGTCGTTCCACTATTTTTGAGAGGAGAGAGAGAGAGAAAATGGAGAAATATATTTCAGTTAACAGGCAGGGAAAATTCTAGAACCTATTATTAAGGGGAAATGATATCGAAATTCACAAAACGCTACCAGTGCGTGTGAATCTTTACCTCACCTAGCTGTTTAGATCCCTGGCCGGTAGTGAGGGAGGAGGTGTAAGGGCAAGTATTGCAGTCCCTGTGACTGCACGAGAAGGTACCAGGGGTCAGACAGGAGTGGGTGGTGAGGGATGGGTGGGCCAGAGACTCGGTGAAGGAGTGGTCCCTGTGGAAGGCAGACAGGGTGAGGGGGGGTTGAAGGGACTGATGGTGGGATCTCATCGCAGCTGCTGGACATGATGAAGTTTAGGTGCTGGATGCAGAGGCTAGGGAGGCGAATTCTGAAACCCGCACAGTTCGTCAGCTTACTGCTTCATTCATACGCCCTTACCTTCGATCCTGGGTGTCAGCACCTCACAGGACCTACCCTAGGCCCAGCACGTGCAGAAGGCACACCAGTGACTATGCTTCATTAGGAGTCTGTGGAGATGTGGTCTGTCACCGAAGACTCCAGCAAGGCTCTACAGACGGAGAGCATTCCGACCTCGTGTGGAGGTTCCGGTGCACAGAATCGACAGAAGCTGCAGGGGTTCGTAAACTCGGTCAGCTCCATCATGGACAAGAGCCTCCCTACCATCGAGGACACCTTCAAAAGGCAGTGCCTCAAGAAGGTGGCAGCCATCATCAAGGACCCTGACTATCTGGTACATGCCCTCTTCTCATTACTACCACGAGCCTGAAGACCCACACTCAACGTTTCAGGAACAGCTTCTTCCCCTCTGCCATCAGATTTCTGAATGGACCATGGACCCATGGACACCACCTCACATTTCCTCAATTGCATTATCTATTGTTTGTAACTTATAGTATTTTTTTTGTCTTGCTGTCACAGAAAAACAACATATGTCAATGACAATAAACCTGCCTCTGATTTTCCCCGTGTTCCTGCTGCCCATTTTAATAAGATCACGACTGACTTTTGACTTCAGTGCTGCCTTCCCGCACCAAACCCTTAGCCTATCTGTCTATCCTGGGCCTGACGTATTGATGCAATTACAAAAGGCAAGCCAGCGGCTATATTTCATTAGGAGTCTGAGATTTAGAATGACATCAAAGAACTTAGCAATTTTACACAAATGTACAGTGGAGATGATTCCAATGGGTTGCACCACCGTCTGGCACGGAGGGGCGACTGCAAAGGATCGGAAAAAGCTGCAAAGGGTCGCAGACTCAGGATGCTAGCCTCCCGGCATCGAAGACACCTTCAAAAGGCGATGGCTCAAGAAGGCAGCATCCGTTATTAAGGACCTTCACCATCCAGGAATGCCCTCTTCTCATTGCTACCTTCAGCGAGGAGGTACAGGAGCCTGAAGACACACACACAATGTTTTAGGATCAGCTTCTTCCCCTCCGCCATCAAATTTCTGAATGGTCCATGAACACTATCTCACTTTTTTCTCTCTTTTTGCACTACTGATTAGTATTTTTAATATTTATTGTAACTTATGTAAGGGGGTTTCGATTTTTATGTTACTGCGGAGGCCAATTAAAATGGCATTTTTGTTATGTTAATATGGGGAATGCAGCTTTGTTGTGCTTTAACGCTGAGAAAGTTTGCGCTAGCAGCTTATTGTGGTTTAGAGGGTGATAAGAGGGTGCTATTAACCAATTGGGATAGTTGTTATGGTTTTGGTGTATTTGAAGATACTGTTTGCGCGGGGTTTTGGGGGAGAAGGCGGGAGAGCGAGACAGAGGATGGACCAGGTGCTGTGAGTCCGCTAACGGGGTCGGACCCCGAGCGGGACGTTCGGCGAGGAGACGGAGACGGACTCGTGTGGAGCGTCTGGTCGACCACCGTTGTT
Organism: Mobula birostris; assembly: GCF_030028105.1. NCBI lineage: Eukaryota > Metazoa > Chordata > Chondrichthyes > Myliobatiformes > Myliobatidae > Mobula > Mobula birostris. The sequence goes on along the minus strand of NC_092380.1, from coordinate 15,618,390 downwards.
GGTCCCAGGCGGCCGGTCGAGGTGGTCCGAGGGGTCGCAGGGTGAAGAAGGTCCTTGAGCTCCAACGGTTTTTGTGCACGAAGAGATTGAACTTTGATAAGTGTGACGCCTTTTATTTTCCTTTTATATTTTATTCTCTTTTAATTATATAGTTCCAGTAATATCTATAAACTGTAAATCATTTAATCGTATCTGGTGTATTGTCTGTTATTTGGGCGGGGTGGGGTACATCACACAGCATCCACACAAACTAATTACCCAGTTTGGCGGGGCCGAGGCTGTTTCCCTAGACGACAGCGAGCCGAGCGACCCTGAGGGTGGCCAGGGGGGCTGCACTTATAATAATTGTTATGTATTGCACTGTTGTTGCAAAACACTGATATAACACTTGTTATCATTGACACAAATTTCGCAACATATGTTGGTGATAACAAACCCTATTCTGATTCTATTTCTGACTTTTGGTTCCCTTAATATCTTTCGATCTAGCGAGATTCCACTGTCACAGATCTGGAGATGAAGGATGTGGGTCCGATGAGGATGTCGGGAAACCTGTGGAGTTTTCTGCAGAGTGGAAAGAGTAGGAGGAAACTTTCTAAAGGTTCTCACAACTTTGAGGGGCTTTAGTAGAGAGAAGTTATTTCCATTGGTTGGAGGGTTGACCCGAAGATTTAAGATCACTAGCAAAAACTTCAGTGGGAGATGATTAGGAAGCACACCAGCTCCTCTGCTTCCTCAGAAGGCAAAGGAAACTTAGCAAGTCCCCAGTGACCTTCAGCAAGTTTCACAGAAACCCATAGAAGGCATTCAATCTGGATGCACTATATCTTGGAGCATCCAAGGCTGCCAGAATTTCCAGGGAGTTATGAACGGAGCCCAGCCTATCACAGAATCCAGCCTCCACTCCACGGTAAGGCCTGGACAGAGTGGACTTGGAGAGTAACAGAGTCCAGAATCTGAGGGCATTGCCTCGGAATAAATGGTGCGCCCCTTTAGAACTGAGGTGAGGATCAATTTCTTCAGTGAGAAGGCAGTGAAACTATGAGGAGCCATGGCCTTTGAGGGCAGTGAAGGTCAAGTCATTGGGTATATTTAAAGCAGGTTCTTGTTTTCTAAGGGAGAAGGCGGGAGAAAGGGGTTTGAGAATACAAGTCAGCAATGATTTTAGGACTTGATGGGCCAAATGGCCTAATTCTGTTCCTGTTTCTTATGTTCCATTACATTTCCCTCTGTATCAGAAAAGTAGCCAACAAAATCAAGGGCTCTCACCCTGGACATTCTCCCATCGAGCAGAAGATACAAAAGCCTGAAAGAATGAACCACCGGGCTCAAGGTCAGCTTCTATCCCGCTGTTATCAGACCTCCCCTATGCCAAAAGATGAACTTATCTCCCAATCTACCTGGTCGTGATCCTCACACTTTCTTTGTCTACCTGCATCCGCGTGCTCTGTCCGTGCAAGGCTGCCCCCAGTGGCCACTTTATTAGGTACACCTGTACGCCTGCTCGTTGATGCAAATATCTGTATCGGCCAATCACATGCCAGCAGCTCAACGCGTAAAAGCATGCAGACATGGCCAAGAGGTTCAGTTGTTGTTCAGACCAAACCTCAGAATGGGGAAGAAATGTGATCTAATTGACTCTTGACCGTGCAATGATTGTTGGTGGCAGACGGGTTGGTTTGAGTATCTCAGAAACTGCTGATTTTGTGGGATTTTCTCACGCAGTAGTCTCTAGAGTTATAAAGAATGGTGCAAAAAACATTTTAAATGAAACATCCAGTGACTGGAAGTTCTGTCGGTACAAATGCCTTGCCAATGAGAGAGGTCGGGGGGAATGGCCAGACTGATTCAAACTGACAGGAAGGTGACAGTAACTCAAATAACCACAGGTTACAACAGTGGTGTGCAGAAGAGCATCTCTGAACACACAGGAGGTACCTAAAGAATCTGAATCAGAATCAGTTTTAATATCTCCAGCATACGTCATGAAATTTGTTAAAAATAGGAAATAAAAAAAGTAGGGGAGAAGTGTTTATGGATTCAATGTCCATTCAGAAATTGGATGGCAAGGGGGAAGAAGCTGTTCCTGAATAATTGAGTCTTCAGGCTTCTGTACCTCCTTCCTCATGGTATCGATGAGAAGAGGGCATGCCCTGGGTGGTGGGGGTCCTTAATGATGGACGCCGCCTTTTCGTGGCATTGCTCCTTGAAGATTTCCTGGATACTACGGAGGCTCATGCCATGATGGAGCTGGCTAATTTTACAACTCTCTGCAGCTTACTTCGATGCTGTGCAGTGCCCTCCTCCCCCAATACCAGACTGTGATGCAGCCAGTTAGGATACTTTCCACAATACTTCTGTAGAAATCTTTGAGTGCTTTTGGAGACATACAGAATCTCCTCAAACTCCAAATGAAATATAGCCGCTCTCTTGCCTTTTTTGTAGCTGCATCAGAATGTTTGGTCCAGGTTAGATCCTCAGAGATATTGACATCCAGGGACTTGAAATTGCTCGCTCTTTCCATCTCTGATCCCTCTATGACTGGTGTGTGTTCCCTCGTCTTATCTTTTCTGAAGTCCACAATCAGTTCTTTAATAAAGTGGTATCTAATAAAGTGCATACAATGCACCCTGTTTTCTTTTTTACTATCTTGATGTGCTTCCAAACACATGCGACCTTCCTGGTGGCCAAAAAGCTAAGAAATCCGACTTAAAACATCACTAAAAATACCCTTTCTGAGGTAAATTTTGTTAAATTATCGGTGCAAACAGTGAAGGGGTGAGTGATGGTGAGGTGAGTTAAGGGGATAAATCGAACAGATGGAGTTCCGATGCTGGTGCAGCTGGTCCGGGAGGGAGGCTGGATTATTCTGAGCGCCGAGCTGACTTGAAGAGCTTGAGAGGGGCTTCGGGCCGGGCGGCGAAATCCAAGCCCGGAGTGAGTTGCTGGGCAGTGTGGCCTAGGCCCGGGGTCCTTCGCAGCAGCGGTGCCTGAGTCCCTAGTGTGAGGTCTGATACACCATTGAGACATTTTAAACGCTGGCCCAGATTAGAAGCGAGAACCGATTTCGCCCGTTCTCTGCCATGTTCACTCCTCTCTCCAGTGTGCCGGAGCCTTTTGTTGTTCCATTGTTGGGTCAATTTAAACACCGGCCCGGATAGACTGAAAAGACAGGGTGTCGGTCGGGACAAGAGCCAATTTCTCTTGTTCTCCGCAATGGTCATCTCCATGGCACTGAGGCTATGAAGACTGCAGCGGCTGCTGAGCTCCATGCCCCCCAGTATGATAAGCAAGGCTTTGGGCCTTCTCTGGGCTGCTCTAGGGTTCAGATCTGAGGGGTCAATTTTGGTTCAGAATATTGTTGTTCGCCTCAATTGTTTGTGCGATTTTTTTTTCTTTCTCCTGCACATTGGGTGTTGGTCTTTCATTTTTATTTTTATTCTTTTTTCCTTTAATTGTTTTTTTTTTGGGTTTCTTGCTTGGTAGCTACCTGTGAGCAAGCAAAGCTCAAGACTGTATAATTTATACATTCTTTGATAGTAAGTGTACTTGAATCTTGACTTGAATCTAATTATGCATTGCATGATCTGTCTGGATGGCAGACAAAACAAAAGATTTCCACTCTTTCTTGGTACATGCTTTGATAGCAAAACAGTACCAAGAAATACTGAAAGTGATTTAATTCAATCTAAAATCTGGGTCTTAAGTATAAATAAAGGTATATGATATGAATTGGCGGCAGTAGATTGAGAAACTGCATTACAATAGATGGCAGAAAGGAACGAGTGACTAACACGACCTAGTTTACAAAGCATAAGCAAATAAGAAAAACTGACAGAAATCAGTTGACCATCCATGGTCATCAAGAGAATTTATTCAAAATTAGATCTGAGTCAGAAGAAAAATAAGGTTCAGGTTTATTAGTACTGCCTCCAAGATGATCACAACCTTGTGGTTTGGAGGCCTGGGTGCCTCAACGACCCGGAGAGGTATGTTGGCTGGAGTCAGGGCTTTACATTTTGGCTCTTGGTAGAGTCACCCATGCCGAACAGGTCAAAGGGTAGAGGCCAGACTGGGAGTCCTCCAGGTTCAGGGGTTCAGCTCAGGGCTAACAACCCTGACAGGTCAAACAAAACTGTTACAGAATCAGCAATGAAGAATCCTTTAACATCTGAGTGTGACAGTATTCCTGAGTCTCCACCCAGGACTTGCATGACTGACAGGAGTGAAAACTGAGAGGAGGCTACTTATGGGACGAAGGAAGCCCTGAACATTGGCAGAGATGCGGTCCTTCGTTGTCACCCTGAACGCCAGTGGCCTAACAGACAGTAAGTAAGTAAGTTATTTTCACTGACATATGTCTTGAAATTTGCTCTTTTGAGTCAGAAGAACAGTGCAAGATATAAAAATTACTACGTTTCAAAAACATACAGTGTAAAGGAGAATAGCAAGGCAGCGTTCATGGATTCCTAGACAGTTCAGAAATCTGACGGTAAAAAGGAAGAAACTGTTCCTAAAATGTTGAGAGTGGGTCTTCAGACATTTGGAGAAGGACATGGATGGGAAAGGCTTAAGGGGTACAGGTAACTGGGGCTATTGGTCAGCATGGACAAGTTGGGCCGAAGAGTCTGCTGTTTTCCTCAGTGACTCTATGCTTTTATTTTATTCTCCCCTTTGATACCCTGTACATTGCCTCTCATTTCATTTTAATTTATTACTTTCCATCACTAGAAACCTCCTCCCCCTCTAACATTGTGTGTGTGTGCGTGTGCGTGTGTGCGTGTGTGTGCGTGTGTGCGTGTGTGTGTGTGTGTGTGTGTGTGTGCGTGTGTGCGTGTGTGTGCGTGTGTGTTTGTGTGCATGTGTGTGTGTGCACGTGTGCGTGTGCGTGTGTGCGTGTGTGTGCGTGTGTGCGTGTGTGTGTGTGTGTTTGTGTGCGTGTGTGCGTGTGTGTGTGTGTGTGTGCACGTGTGTGCGTGCGTGTGCGTGTGTGCGTGTGTGTGCATGTGTCCCTGTGTCTCTCCCCCTGCTGCACCATGCTCCCCTCAGACAATGCGAGACCCTGAAACCAGTGAAACCACCCCTGTACCTCAGTACGTGAATGATAAAGCTCACCACACCTTCCACCGACCAGCACAACCTGTGGCTGTTTGAAGATATAGACTACAGACCTAGTACAAACCTCCTAGTGATCCCCTATCCTCCTGTACACATGGACACCTGGACCACCCAGGGCAGTGGTTCAGGGACCCAGAGAGAGGGGGGGGGCACCGACCTTGTGACCACAAAGTCCTCCAGGTCATCAGGAGGATCAGTCGTTTCCCAGGGACAGCATTCCCAACAGTGGTCCTACCTACCTCCAGCTGGTTACACAGGGTAGGGCACATCACACGCACGATGCCAGAGCCTGGCAAACAGACACTCCACTCCCAGTTCTGCTTTGGGCACACACTTCCAGTCAGACAGGAAGGAAGATTCCTGGATTTGTTCAGCACCTCCTTCAAGGAATGAAGCAGTGCCACTAGCTCCTGGGAATCTCTGGCCTACAACTGCTCAGAGTTTAGAAACAGCATGGTGGATGGCCCTGGGAACACTGAGTCTGGGGATCAGGAGTCCGGTGTAAATCGAAGGAAGAGGGCAGCAGTTCACAAACTGCTCACCCACCATATCAGAGGGGAAGCAAGCCCTGGAAGTGAGGGAGTCATGCAATACAGCAATAGCCCCTTTGGCACAAGAGCAGAGGGACATAATCCACGTGCAGGTGAACAAGAGTACTTCCAATCGGCATCAAGGTCAGCACAGACACTGTGGGCTGAAGGGCCTGTTCCTGTGCTGTACTGTTTTATGTTCACATCACGGCTCCCCCTAAGCTGCGAGCACGCACGGCCACACAGTAACTGAAATGCTCCCGCACACATAGCCTTCACTGCCGCGCAGCTGGAATTGGATGCAGCTAGAACAGGATTACGAAACATAAAAAGATTTTCTTTGTTATACTGCATTTTATTGTACTCTCCAACAAATAAATATAATCAAAATTATGTGATTTTTCAATTTCCATTCTAAATGCTCTTAATATGCATATTACAAAAACAACATTTAAAGTGCCATACAGTTTCAGGCCATGTAAAAGTTTCCTGCACAAAGCAATGGTTGGTCTGTGCAGCTGTAAAAAAAATTAGAGGGAATTTCAGTTTACATCCATGCTGACTTTTTTGTCCATGCTCACTATAATTTCCTTTGCCTGCACTAGGTCCATTTCCTTCTATGGTTTGCCTATATAAATATCAAAGTATCTCTTAAATGTAATGATTGTATCTGATCCCACCACCTTGTTGGGCAGTGAGTTCCAGATCGCAACTGCTCTCAGCTTTCCCCACACACCCCCTTTAAAGTTCTTTCCTCTCACTTCAAACCTGTGTCCTTTTGCTTCAGAGTCGGGTCTTTTATCACCGACATTGGGCGGCACGGTAGCGTAGTGGTTAGCACAACGCTTTGCAGTTTCCAGTGACCCGGGTTCAATTCCCACCACTGCCCGTAAGGAGTTTGTACGTTCTCCCCGTAACCGCGTGGGTTTCCTCCGGGAGGTCTGGTTTCCTCCCACAGTCCAACGATGTACCAGTTAGTAGGTTAATTGGTCATTGTAAATTGTCCCATGACTAGGCTAGGGGTTAAATTGGGGATTGCTGGTCGGCACAGCTCAAAGGGCCAGAAGAGCCTACTCTCATTAAATAAAAAGTATCATGAAATTAGTTGTTCTGTGGCAGCAGTACAGTGGAATACATAAAATATACTATAACCTACAATAAGAAATATATCTAAACTAAAATAAGTAGTGTAAAAATAGTGAGGTAGTGATCATGGGTTAATTGTCCGTTTAGAAATCTGATGGCGGAGGGGAAGAAGCTGTTCCTAACTGTAGAATTTTGACCTCTTACTTTATTTAAGCCTCTTATGATCTTATATAGCCGTCAACTTCCTTCGCTCCAGGGAAACCAGTCCCAGCCTGCCCAGCCTTGATCCTGGGGGACTACATAGGATGAAGTGTAAATGAGGGGGAGGAGAGAAGAAGTAGTTTAACGTCGTTTGCTTGGTGCATTTCCCAGCCCATGTCACGCGGACCTGGGGATTGCAGTGGAAATCACTAGGATCCTATCAGCTTCGGGATCAGAATCCTGGGCCAGGGACTGGAGGCTGGAGGCCTGGCTGTGTGTGTGAGTGGGAGGAGAGGGGCTTGTTTTGCTGTTGTTGTTGCCTAACTGCTGCTTGTGTTGTCCTGATTATCATCGTGCGCATGCTTTGCTGTGATAACCCTGCTGGGCTGCTGCCAGCTCATCCTTAAGCCTGAGAAGAGTTTATTCATCATTTGGATTTGATGTTTCTCTCTGAACGACTTTTATGTTCTTTCTTTGTTTCATGGCTATCCGGAGAAGGCGAATTTCAGAGTTGTATATGGATACATGCTTTGATAATAAGTGAACCTTTGAACATACAGTCACACAAAAAGATAGTCACGTAGATACTAGTCCCTGAGTATCATGTCTTGTTGACTGATGGCGCATGGCATGTCGTTGGCAAGGACAAGCCCACTGCAGTCCAATCATCACACACTAAACAAAATAGTGCAGCCGCAGACGAACACAAACAGCTTGTCTTCCACCAAGCAAACTCTAGAGGGCAGCACCAACAGGAGGGGGAGCAACTCCCAACGCAGGTGGGTGCTGTTCCACACTGCCTCCAGCGCCTCCTCCCCAGGCGCCTGCAATAGGCAACCCCGCGGCATGAGGTCCTACTCCGCGCTACAACCGAGGCCACACAGCTCCCTCGCCTTTGGTCTTTCCAATGAAGCAGTGAACTGAACTTGTAGTAATCCACGTTACCAATGTCCAGCAGGGTCTAGCGATCACAAGAAAAACGTCCAAGACAATCACCCGCTCTGTTTGCTGGATCGCGCACCGCCTCTGACAGCTTCTTCCTTGGGTGGCTGAAGCAGGCTGCAACACAAAGTCCAACTCCACTGCTATTCAGTTACTTGCTAGTGTGGTAGGTGTTCTTTCCACTCAGGGAAGCAGCCATCATATTCAAAGACCCCTCCAAAATTGGCCATTCTCTCTTCTCCATCTTCCCATCAGGCAGAAGATACAAAATCCTGAAATCGCAGGTGACCAGAGTCAAGGATATTTTCTATCCCACTGTTATAAGACTCTTGAATGGATCTCTTACGCAATAAAGGTCAACTTTTGACTATTCGCTCTACCTTACTTGAGGTTCCTGATAACCAGCAGTGTCTGCGATTGTGAAAAAAAGAGCAAAGGACGAACAACTACACCTTTGGTTGGACCCAGAGAGCTGCTGCGTCCAAGCACGACGCCATTTTAGCAGGACAGTGGACTGTCCATTTTCTCAGCTGCCCCTCTCCCCACCGATTTAATTAGTGATTGCTTTATTATTGTCACATGTACCGGGAAGGGATACAGTGAAAAACTTTTGCTTGAACGCCATTCATGCAAATCAGTCCAAACATAAGTAGATTGAGTTAGGACAGAAGAAAAAGCAATGGAGGTCACAGAATGTTGTATTACTCTTGCAGAGAAAATGCAGTGCAGACCAACAAACTTGTTGTACGGGCCATGACAAGGTAGAGCAAGCAATCAAGAGTGATCTTTATTGTATAAAAGAGTTCAAGTGTTATGAATCTTATAATAGGCATCTGTTAGTCTCGTGAGACCACGGATTTGCTTGGAAGGTTTCCAGGGCGCAGGCCTGGGCAAAGTTGTATGGAAGACCGGCAGTTGCCCATACTGCAAGTGTCCCCTTTCCACACCACCGATGTTGTCCAAGGGAAGGGCACTAGGGCCGATACAGCTTGGCACCGGTGTCATTGCAGAGCAATGTGTGGTTAAGTGCCTTGCTCAAGGACACAACACGCTGCCTCAGCTGAGGCTTGAACTAGCGACCTTCAGATGACTAGACCGACGCCTTAACCACTTGGCCACGCGCCAAACAGTGTTATAATAGTCAAGAGTCTGAGAACAGTGAGATAGAAACATCCTTGGTTCTGTTCAAATGTGTTTTCAAGGTTGTGTGTCTTCTGCCTGACAGGAAGAAGGAGAAGAGAGAATGACCAGATTTGGAGGGGTCTTTGATTATGATGGCAGCTTCCCTGAGTGGGAAGTGTAGATGGAGGAGAGGCTGGTTTTCAAGCATTCACCGCCCTCTGGAATTTCTTGTGGTCTTGGGCAGAGTAGCTGATATATCAAGCTGTGATGTATCTGAATACAATGGTCTCTGTGAGGATCTATACAAATTGGTGAGACCACTAAGGACATGCCAAACTTCTTCTATCTTCTGAAGAAGCTTCCTTGGCCATAGTTCTACATCTTATGGCAGAGGTGTTGCCACCTATCCTTACAGATTGCAGTCTATCGATGGGGATGTCAATCCCCTCAGATCCCTTTGAGTGGGTACATGAAGCTGACAGCTTCCTCCTTTGTCAAGACATCTTTCAGTAAGATCTAAGATATTGTAATTCACTTCATTCACGGCGTTGACAGTTTTAAGCTCAGATAGATACCATTAAGCACTACAAGAATCCTTCTTTGTTGACTTCCCACCATTTTCCACCCTAAATGTGGAAGCTGGTGGTGAAGTTGATGGGTGCAGTTGCTAAAGTAGTGTAGAAAGAGTTGGGGAGTTGGGGTGTGTTAGCAGTGTGGACTTGCAGCATGGACTGCTCCATGTAGCCAACGAAAAGGCAGGCATAGCCGGGGCCCTTACGAGTGCCCATGGCCACACCTTTGGTTTGGAGGAACTGTGAGGAGCCAGAGAGTAATTGTTGAGGGCGAGGGCCAGTTTTGCCAGATAGAGGAGGGTGGCGGTGGAAGGGTCTGACTGTCAAGTTTTTGGCCAGAAGTACCCCAATTGTAGAGGAAAAAGGAAGCTTGAGGACTAAGGGTTAACAGAGTCATGGGGACAGCATGATAAGATGCAGAATGGGTCTATCTTACTTGTACTAACAAACAATAGATCACGTCATTAATGAGGGACCGTTTACCCTTGTCTGAAAGGCAATGTGATTCACACATAAAGTTGCTGGTGAATGCAGCAGGCCAGGCAGCATCTCTAGGAAGAGGTACAGTCGACATTTCGGGCCGAGACCCTTCATCAGGACTAACTGAAGGAAGAGCTAGTAAGAGATTTGAAAGTGAGAGGGGGAGGGGGAGATCCGAAATGATAGGAGAAGACAGGAGGGGGAGGGATGGAGCCAAGAGCTGGACAGGTGATTGGCAAAAGAGATATGAGAGGATCATGGGACAGGAGGCCTAGGGAGAAAAAATGGGGGAGGGGTGAAAAACCCAGAGGATGGCAGGGGGTATAGTGAGAGGGACAGAGGGAGAAAAAGGAGAGAGAGAAAAAGAATGTGTGTGTATAAATAAATAACGGATGGGGTACGAGGGGGAGGTGGGGCAATAGTGGAAGTTTGAGAAGTCAATTTTCATGCCATCAGGTTGGAGGCTACCCAGACGGAATATAAGGTGTTGTTCCTCCAACCTGAGTGTGCTTTCATCTTTACAGTAGAGGAGGCCGTGGATAGATCCTGCTTTCTCTGGCAGACAGAATGTAGGTGTTCAGCGAAACGATCTCCCAGTCTGCGTCGGATCTCACCAATATATAGAAGACCACATCGGGAGCACTGGACGCAGTATATCACCCCAGCCGACTCACAGGTGAAGTGTTGCCTCACCTGGAAGGACTGTCTGGGGCCCTGAATGGTGGTAAGGGAGGAAGTGTAAGGGCATGTGTAGCACTTGTTCCGCTTACAAGGATAAGTGCCAGGAGGGAGATCAGTAGGGAGGGATGGTGGGGACGAATGGACAAGGGAATCGCGTAGGGAGCGATCCCTGCGGAAAGCGGGGGGGGGAGGAGGGAAAGGTGTGCTTGGTGGTGGGATCCCGTTGGAGGTGGCGGAGGTTACGGAGAATAATATGTTGGACCCGGAGGCTGGTGGGGTGGTAGGTGAGGACAAGGGGAACCCTATTCCTAGTGGGGTGGCGGGAGGGTGGAGTGAGAGCAGATGTGTGTGAAATGGGGGAGATGCGTTTGAGAGCAGAGTTGATGGTGGAGGAAAGGAAGCCCCTTTCTTTAAAAAAGGAGGACATCTCCCTCGTCCTGGAATGAAAAGCCTCATTCTGAGACCAGATGCGGCGGAGACGGAGGAATTGCGAGAAGGGGATGGCATTTTTGCAAGAGACAGAGTGAGAAGAGGAATAGTCCAGATAGCTGTGAAAGTCAGTAGGCTTATAGTAGACATCAGTAGATAAGCTGTCTTCAGAGATAGAGACAGAAAGATCTAGAAAGGGGAGGGAGGTGTCGGAAATGGACCAGGTAAACTTGAGGGCAGGGTGATAGTTGGAGGCAAAGTTAATGAAGTCAACGAGCTCAGCATACATGCAGGAAGAAGTGCCATTGCAGTCGTCAATGTAGCGAAGGAAAAGTGGGGGACAGATACCAGAATAGGCACGGAACATAGATTGTTCCACAAAGCCAACAAAAAGGCAGGCATAGCTCGGACCCATACAGGTGCCCATAGCTACACCTTTAGTTTGGAGGAAGTGGGAGGAGCCAAAGGAGAAATACCACTCTGCTCCGTCTAGCGGAATTAGTCCTTACTCTTAATAATTTCTCCTTTGGCTCCTCCCACTTCCTCCAGACTCAGGATCTGTCCTGGGCCCGACACGTTGATGCAACCGTGAGGAAGGCCCACTGGTGGCTGTGCTTCACTAGGAGCTCGAGGGGCTTTGGTGTATCACCACAGACTCTGACAGCCCTGCAACGGAGAGCATTCTGGTTGGTTGTATCTCAGTCTGGCGTGGAGGCGCCAGTGTGCAGGATCAGAAGAGAACACAGAGGGCTGGAGTCTCAGACAGCTCCGCCACGGGGATAAACTTCACTGCCATCAAGGACGTCTCCAAAAGATGGCGCCTCAGGAAGGAGGCGTCCATCACTAACGACCTTCCCCATTTGGGACAGCACCTCTTCTCATTACTATTTATTCAATTTCATCGATTTTTATGTCCTTGCATGGCAAAATAACAACTTTTTATATCTTTTCTGCAGCAAAGTAACAAGCTTTGTTGATTGATTTATTTATTGAGATACAGTGTGGGATAGGCCCTTCCAGCCCTTTGAGCCACACTGCCCAGCGACCCCTGATTGACCCCTAGCCTAATCACAGGACAATTTACTACAGGAGTAACAAAGTAGAGTTCGTGGGGTTCATGGGCCGTTCAGAAATCTGATGGTAGAGGGGCAGAAGTTTTTTATAATTCATTGAATGTGGGTCTTCAGACTCCTGTAGCTCCTCCCCAGTGGTAGTAGAAGGAACAGTGATTAGGTGAGATGGTGTGTGTGGCGTGAAGGAGATCAGAAGTGTCAGCGGTCCTCCACAGGCTCCTGAACGGACATGAGGACATTCAGTCCTCGTTTATTGTCATTTAGAAATGCATGCATGCATTAAGAAATGATACAATGTTCCTCCAGAGTGATATCACAAAAAAAACAGGACAACCAAAGACTAACACTGACAAGACCACATAATCATAACATATAGTTACAACAGTGCAAAGCAATACCGTAATTTGATAAAGAGCAGACCATGGGCACAGTAAAAAAAGTCTCAAAGTTCCGATCGACTCCCGATAGTCCCCGATAGCAGGCGGCAGAAGGGAGAAACTCTCCCTGCCATAATCCTCCAGGCGCCGACAACTACCGATGTATTGGAAGCACCCGACCACAGCCGACTTTGAGTCCGTCTGAAAACTTCGAGCCTCCGACCAGCCCTCTGACACTGAGCACCGAGCACCATCTCTGCCGAGCGCTTCGACCCCAGCCCCGGCCGCCAGCAACAAGCAAAGCTGATGACTCGGGGCCTTCCCCTCCGGAGATTCTGGATCACACAGTAGCAGCGGCAGCGAAGAAGGCATTTCAGAAGTTTCTCCAGATGTTCCTCCGTACTCTCACGTCTGTCTCCATCAAATCAGGATTGTGCACGGCCCCCTACTTGACAAATAACAGACATCACCACCAGAGTGGCCACTGCGCGCTGCGTCGCACTGTCATCTTCTCCTCCTCCCTCAATAAGATGAGCCCCTGACCTCACAATTTACTCTGTTATAATCTTGTACTTAACTATTTACCTACACTGCCCTTTCTCTGTGGCTTTTACACTTTATTCTGCATTGTTATTGTTTTACCTTGTTCCATCTCAATGCACTGTGTGATGATCTGATCTGTATGAACTGTGTGCCAGACAATATTTTCACAAGAACATGTAGCAACAGTAAGCCAATAATCCTAATAATGAGGAAAAGCAGAGATCTTTCATGTTGTTTTACTGACTACCAAAGAGCTGTTTTGTGACTGCCTGTAAGGAGACAAATCTCAAGCTTGTATGCAGTATACATACTTTAATAATAAATGTACTTTGAACTTTGAACAAGATGATAAGAGGCATACAAAGTGTGAATAGCCAGAGCCTTTTCCCCAGGGCGGTAATCGCTAATACAAAGGGGTATAATTTTGAAATGATTGAAGGCAGTATGGGGGGGGGGGGATGTCAAAGGGAGGTTCTTTATTATGAGAGTGTGGGTATGTGGAACGGTTTAGGCAAACACATTGGGGGGCATTTAGATAAGCACGTGGACGATAGAAAAATTGAGTGTTATGTAGGAGCGCAAGGTTTGAGGAGGTTAAAAAGTTGGCACAACATTGTGGGCCAAGGAGACTGTTCTGTGCTGAATTGTTCTATGTTCCATAGTTTCAAGGAAAGGGGCCAGTCATTTAAAGCTGAGGCGCGTTGAAATTTCTTCAGAAGTTGTGAATCTCAGGAGTTCTCTGCTCTAGAGCATTGTGGAGGCTGGGTCAGCAGGTGTACTTAAAGTGAAGGTTGATATACTTATGAAGGATCAGTGGGCATCTGGTACAGTGGAGCAGATGAGGCCTGTGTGGTAAACCATGTATATAGGTTGTAACTGGGTTACCTGTCTGGACATGCCTGGACACGCCCCTCTGCTGACTGCTCCTGTGGCTCCTCCTACAGTCCCTGAATAAAGGTGATTGTGCCACTGCTCCTCCCCCAGTCCAGGACAGACATACAGCATGGACGTGGATCCATTTTACTGTTAATAAAAGCCTTTCAGTATTTACTCTACTTCCAGTCTTTTGGAGTAATTGATTGTACAACCTATACACATGGTTTACCACATTCTGGGACAGATCAGCCATGATCATGTTGACTGGTGGGGCAGCTTGAGGGGCCAAGTGGCCTACTCCTGCTCCGAGTCCCTTTGTTAGTTAGAAAGGCACAAGTTAATCTGGGACAGTCGGGAGTCTGACTGAACTTTCTAGAGAGGTGGAGAGTGGATGAGGGTGTAGCTTTGCTGTCGTCTACGTGAATTTTGGCTGGCTTTTGACAGGGTCTCATGAGAAGCTGTTCAATAAAGAGAAATAAAACATCAGATCCATGAAAGAAGAGTAAATTGTGTCCAGAACATCCTCCATGATGAGATGGAGCCAGGAATAGTTGTCCGTTACCAGTGGGGTCTCTCTGCACTTAGTCCCTGTCCCTTACTCTCTGTAATATATTACTTGTTCATCCATCATCGTCGTCGATGAGGACCTCCACACCATTAGGATGGTGTTGAGACTAGTGCATGATTTGAATTTAAGTGAGGGAGAGTTGCGCAGTGTCAGCCTCACTCTCTCTTCCCAATTCCCATCTGGATCCAGTGGCAAGACAGAGTCAAGACAGCTGGAGATGGGACTAGGCACAGTGGATGACCAGGACATCTTCTGTGCCTTGTTCTGCTCTACACGTTCCACGACACTTGCAGAGACCGTCTTCTTGACCGTTGGACCTTCCATTGGTCTCGTCCGCTCAATCCGCCGGAGTCTGTCTTCACAGGCTGGGATAGACAACTCCCTATCTCACCGAGGGTTTGAGACCCGTCTGCTACCCTCACCTGGCTTAGCCGGCTTGTCGAAGCCTTTGCCCAGGGTGTGGCCGCTGTCGCATGCAAACAGCTACAGGGAGCCACAGGTGAGAGCTGAGTGCCAGGTGGGGACCAAAGGTGGACAAACCGCCTTAAAAAGGATGCAACATGTTCCCCCACCAGAGGTTCTACCCCTCCCTGACACCCCATACACCCCAGGTATGTAATATAGTAATGTATACCCTGTTCATGTTCCATTGTCTTTCTATTTCCTCTCTTAATTCAGCATATTTCTGCTGTTTTTCACTTACTGATTTTCATAAGTTATGCGTGTTTGGAATGGCTATATCTATTAAGAGGCATAGACTTTAGTAAAGGTGGCAGGAGAAAAGAGTATGCAAATGATAGGGAAGTTCAAAGTTCAGAGTAAATTTATGATCAAAGTACATATATTTATCACAATATGCAACCCTGAGACTCATTTCCTGGTGGCATACTTAGTAAATCCATGATAGAATAGTAATCATAACACAATCAATGAGAGACCGCCCAATCTGGGCATTCAACCAGAGCGCAAAGGGCAACTAACTGTGCAAATATAAAAAGAAAGAAATAATAATAGAAAATAAATAAACAATAAACATTGAAAACATGAGATGAAGAGTCCTTGAAAGTGAGTCCATTGGTTGTGGGAACATTCCAAAGATGAAGCAAGTGACATTGAGTGCAGATATCTGCTCTGGTTCACCAGTCTAATGGCTGAGGGATAGTAATTATTCCTGAACCTGGTGGGGTGAGTCCTGAGGTTCCTGTACCTTCTTCCTGATGGCAGCAGCGAGAAGAGAGCACGTCCTGGGTGGTGGGGGGTCCTTGATAATGGATGCTTCTTTCCCGTGACAATCATTTGTGTAGATGTGCTCAATGGCGGGGAGCGCTTTACCTGTGATGGGCTGGGCCTTATCCACTACTTTTTGTAGGATTTTCCATTCAAGGGCACTGGTGTTTCCAAACCAGGCTGTGATGCAGTTGGTCAATATTACTCTCCTCAACACATCTTTCGAAGTTTGTCACAGTTTTAGATGTTACATCGAATCTCTGCAAACTCCTAAGTAAGTAGAAGTGCTTCTGCGTTTTCTTGGCAATTGTACTTACATGCTGGGCCCAGGACAGGTCCGCCGAAATAATGACACCCAGAAATTTAAAGTTGTTGACCCTCTCTGCCTCTGACCCGATGATGCGGACTGGCTCATGGACCTCTGGTTTCCTTCTCCTGTAGTCAATAATCAGCTCCTTGGCCTTGCTGACATTGAGTGAGAGGTTGTTGTGACAACACCACTCAGACAGATTTTCAGTCTCTCCCCTGTATGCTGAGTCATCACCACCTTTGAGTTGTCCCTGTGGAGGAAGGATGACAATGCAGGAGACAGAGATGGTCTGGGCCACTGGGCAAAGTGGCAAACGGAACCAAATGTGAAGAAGCGTGAGGTGATGCAGTTCGGTTCGTTTCGGATCCTGCAGCCCACCTGTGGGTCGTAGGGGTGCTTTCGCGTGCCTTGGGCTAGTGAGGCCTTAGTGGTGCCCATCTCCCTCCAGGCCAGACCACAGCCGATGTCCTCCAACTCGCTCTGGTCTTCAACACTTGGCTGCTGTAGTTCTTTGGGGAACTCATCTGCCCTGGCCGGTGACTTTGTCGACACGGTCCTTCGCCCAGTGATGCCGTGTTAACGCCACCCCGATCACGTCGTTTAGCCCGCCAGCTGAAGCAGTGTACTGGGGTGTGCCACTAGGAGGCAGATGTGACAGATTTAGGAGATGGATGAGGACCAGAGGTGCCCGTCCACCCTACTATGTAGAGTGCAGCTGCCAGACATCAAAGATACTACTTCTATCCAGAGCCCCCTACACCCCAAGGCGATGCAGTATAACATGGAAAAGGCATCTATTAGTCTTGCGAGACCATGGATCTGCGCCTGGAAAGTCTTCATTCTCCAGGGCACGGGCCTGGGGCAAGGTTGTATGGAAGACCAACAGTTGCCCATGCTGCAAGTCTCCCCTCTCCACAACACCAATGTTGTCCAAGGGAAGGGCATTAGGACCCATACAGCTTGGCACCAGTGTCGTCGCAGAGCAATGTGTGATTAAGTGCCTTGCTCAAGGACACAACACGTTCCCTCGGCTGGGGCTCGAACTCATGACCTTCAGGTCACTAGTCCAATGCCTTAACCACTTGGCCACGTGCCCACACAACATGGAAAAGGCACAGTCAATAAATAGAAAATACAGAGAAGAAAGGAGGGAAGGGACTTTGGGATGTCCGTCCACTTGTCCTTACTGGTAGCAGGGCAGGTTAAAGAGGCAGACATGACGTATTCCTTCATCAGCCAAGGCACAGAATACAAGCCTAGGCTGGTTTATTGTTATTGTTGCATTGTTATTTTTTTCTCAGCTCAAGCTGGTAAAAGCTGAGCTACGGGCATAGCCAAGCACACTCATTTCTCAATTGCTAGGAACTTTCAGACTATTCTAGTGGTGTTTAGTATTGTAGCTTTCTGGAGATTTACACAGATATTGCTGTGCAGCAATAATTGGTTGGTGCTAATGTGTGGTGACTTTGGGATGATACCAGTTGTAGATATTACTATCAAGACAATGTATACCCTGTTCATGTTCCATAGACTTCAATTTCCTCTTTTAATTCAGCATATTTTTAATGTTTTTTACTTATAAATTTCTGTATGTTATGTGTAATTGGAATGGCTACATCTATTAAGTAAGTTGTTCTTGCTTGTTTATCCTGTAATATGAGGGGTGATTGATAAGTCCGTAGCCTAAGGTAGAAGGTGTCAATTTTAGAAAACCCAGCACATTTATTTTTCAACATAATTCCCTCCTACATGTACACACTTAGTCCAGCGGTCGTGGAGCATACGGATCCCTTCTTTGTAGAAGTGGTCCACAGTAGGGGTGATTGATAAGTTCGTGGCCTAAGGTAGAAGGGGATGAGTTATTAACTTCAAACTTTCTGCATTATCATGCAAAGAGTTGAACTGCACGTGTATGTAACGAGAGTGTCTTGGACCTCCAGGTGGTCCACAGCAGGGGTAATTGATAAGTTCGTGGCCTTGGGTAGAAGGAGGTGAGTTATACAGCTCTTGTTACGTGCATGTGCAAATCAACTATTTGAGTGAAAATGCAGAAAGTTTGAAGTTAATAACTCATGTCCTTCTACCTTAGGCCACGAACTTATCAATTACCCCTGCTGTGGACCACTTTCTGGAGGTCCAAGACGCCGACTTCTACAAAGAAGGGATCCGTATGCTCCATGACCGCTGGACTAAGTGTGTAAATGTAGGAAAAATAAATGTGCTAGGTTTTCTAAAATTGACTCCTTCTACCATAGGCCACGAACTGATCAATCACCCTCGTATTGTATCCGGATGGTTATTATTGGTTGTCCTATCTGTATTAATGGATCAGTTTTAATATAATTTGTAGGAGTTTGACTCTAAAACTGGTTCAGGCTTGTATTTATAATAAGGTATGGTGTCTTTTATCAGTTTGTATTTTAAAGCAAGATTTTGGTGAATAATGTTTGCCAGTTGGATTGTGCCTGTGTAAGAGATCAGGTTGAGTTAAACTGCTGCAGGAGCTTGTAAAGTGTTGAATTGTTTCTGGTTTCTCTTGGCATTTTCTGCATTTATTGCCTTAAATTTGTTGGTGTTTTATTATGTATTTTTGATCATCTTTTGTGTTAACCTCCTGGTCCTGTATTTCCACAAGGAACCCCTCTGTTTCTGGGAAGAGGTCTCCAACTCTGAGCCACATGTTCGACACTTCTTGTTGACATTTAGTCTGCACAGATCATGGGGAAATCTTCCATGCTCTTCTATTGATCAATGTTTTCTTCTATAGTGATAAAGGGGCAGGAGAAGATGGCGGCGCAATGCAGTGCCCGTGGCCGCTCCAAATGATATCATATTTGTGAACTAGGATGCCGTGTACAATCCTGATTTGATGGAGACAGCTGTGAGAAGCATGGAGGAACATCTGGAGAAACTTCTGAAATGCCCGCTTTGCTGCCGCTGCTACTGTGCGATCAAGAATCTCCGGAGGGGAAGGCCCCAAATCCTCAGCTTTGCCTATTGCCTGTTGCCGGGGCTGGGATCAAAGCACTTGGCAGAGATGGTGCTCGGTGCTTGGTCAGAGAGCTGGTCGGAGGCTCGAAGTTTTCGGACAGACTCGGAGTCGGACTGTGGTCGGATGCTTCCAGGGTGCTGCATCGGCAAGTTTGCGGCGCTGGAAGCTCATCGCAGGGAGAGTTTCTCCCTTCAACTGTCTGTGTGAGATGATAGGACTTTTGAGAGACTTTGAGACTTTTTACCATGCCATGGTCTGCTCTTCTATCAAATTACAGTATTGCTTGCACTGTTGTAAATATATGTTATAATTATGTGGTTTTTGTCAGTTTTTTTAGTCTTGGTTTGCCTTGTGTTTCTGTAATATCATTCTGGGGGAACAAATTGTATCATTTCTTAATGCATGCATTACTAAATGACAATAAAAGAGGACTGCGTGTCCTCAGTTTTCTGGTGTGTAGTTATCAGAATTGCATGTGATTGTGTGGAGTGCTGAATCCTATATCCTTAGAAGTTCTATCTAACTGTTGTGCAAATTTTTTATGTCTGTTATTCCTCTTCCTCCTTCTCTCCAAGGTAGTGTTAACCTCAGTGTGTTCAAGTGTTTTCTAAAATTTATCATTTCAATTCTTATTTTTCTTTGTAAATTTTCCAGATTGGTTTTGGAACAAGATACTATGCCAAAAGAATACGTTAATATGGGTATAGTGGAAGTGTTTAATTGCCTTTGTTATACTTGTACTGTTGAGCTCTGTTTGGGAGATTTTCTCAACCTTGAAGTAAATTCTGCTGGAAGTTTCCCTTTATTGCACTATGATCTATTTTCTTTGTTTGTTGCTATCCCAAATACTTATATATTTCATATTCATCCATCGGTTGTATTGTATCCTGCTGCTCTGTTTTTATATTCTACTAGCTCGATTGCACCTTTCTTTATGTTCTGCACTTACCTAGTACATGTTTATATACCTTTCAAAATAGCTCTACTATTTGAATTAATTGCTTTAGCTTTATTGATGAAGGAGAGTATCATTTCAAGTCATCCATGTATAGAAGATATGTCAAGGTATAATTTGTTTGGTTGTCTCTTATTTGATACCCCATTTTCATCTGATTCAGTAAATTAGAGAGTGGAGTTAAAACTAGACAAAATCATAGTGGGCTTAGAGAGTCACCTTGGAAAATGCCTCGGTTTATTTTGGTAACAGTGGTCGTCCTTTTTTGTTATTAATAGATAAGGTGATTATAGTACCCCACTGCTTCAGCAGATGTTGGAAATGTTGGAATTTCGTAAGTATTGGGTGTAGTTTATATATATATATATATATATATATACACATACACACACACACACACACACACACACACATTCCTATTAACCATGAAGTAAAATCTGGACAGAATCAAATGCTCTTTAGTAGTCAGTATAACAACATGAAAGATCTCTGCTTTTCCTCATTATTAGGATTATTGGCTATAAGTTCTTGTGAAAATATTGTCTGGCACACTGTTCATACAGGTGAGATCATTACACAGTGCATTGAGGTAGAACAAGGTAATAACAATGCAGGATAAAGTGTAAAAGCTACCGAGAAAGGGCAGTTCAGGCAAACAGTTAAGTACAGGATTATAATGGAGTAAATTGTGAGGGCAGGGGTCCATCTTGTTGTACAAGATGTCTGTTCAGGAGCCTGTGGAGGACTGCTGACACTTCTGATCTTCTTCACGCCACACACAACATCTCACCTGGATGCATAATCACTGTTCCTTCTTCGTTCAGATCCAGGAGCCTCCTCTCCAGCAGCGCTGGGGGGTGGTACCACTCACCAGAAGGACTCCAGAACAGTTTCACTACCACAATTAGATCATTGGAGACGGACAATAAATGCTAAGAGTTGCCTCTGATCCTGTGGCCTGGATATAATAAATATAAAAATGCTCCAGGCGAAAATCTGTGGAGATTCTTAGGAATATAAAGATCTTGAATATCTCTTGTGAAGAAAAAAATTGGAAGTTCTTGTTTACATCAGGAAGAGTCTACTGGCAGCAGAAGTGACTGTAAAGTAACTGGGTCTCTGCTCTTGTTCAGTCCAACCCTATATGAGCCCAGACTTAGACCAGAATAATTAATTCTTCATGACCCCGTAGCTTGGTCTAGCCAGCCACTCTGCTGATCTATAAATGCTTGAAATCCATATCCTACTCCAATGCCTTGAACTCCAATACCCCTGAATGGAAAATGCTGCAAAAAGTAATGGATCCATCACAGGTGAAGCCCTCCCCACCATTGAGCACATCTACACGGAGCGCTGTCACTGGAAAGCAGCATCCATCATCAAGGACTCCCCCCATCATCCAGCCCATACTCTCTTCTTGCTACTACCCTCCAGCCAGAGGTCCAGCAGGCTTAGGTCACACCACCAGGTTCAGGAACTGTTATTAACATTCAGCATTTTTTACTAGAGGTGAGTAACATTAAAATCAATAATTAAGAACAGGCAATTAATTTTCTGATCAGAAACTAATTCTGACTCAGCTAAGTGACTAACAAAATTGATCAATGTTTAAGACTGTATTTGACAGAAGAGATCAAATCCAAGCCAGCATTAAACACAGGGAATTAATTTCAGGTCAGCTTTTAAAACAAGATTAATAATTAGACTTAGCCTGAACACAAACAATTAATGCGCAAAGCCACACAAACACAAAGCGGATAGTGGTCACATTAGCTTTGAATATGAGAAATTAATGGTCAGATCAGCATGAATCAATGTGCAGATTAACATTAAGCATGAGAGAATAAGGCTTGGATCAGCACTAAATCATAAGGACAGGAACAAGGCAAGATCATTGTAACCCACACAGTTACAGGAGGAGCATGCAAACTCCACACAGACAGCTCCTGAGGTCAGGATTTCATTTGTCAGAATTATTCTACATTCTTTCTCTTGTCTCTAGATGATTTTGCAATGTTTTCTTATTTTTTTCTATTTTATTTTCATCAAATGTTTAGCCAACCTTTCACCACTTTGAATACTCTCCCAACCTCTTTTCATAGACTCTCTTTGGAGCAGAACAAGTCTCTTTGCTCACTCTCACACAGTCCGGATTTTGTCACATGTGGGTCACCCTTCCTGTGAAGTTTCTAAGTTTTAGTGGAAGGTAGAATTGGGAACCGTGAAATATTTCTCCAAATGCCTGAGACCGCTTATGTCCTGTCCATGTTTTTAATCCCATTTCCCAATCTTATCCCTCACCCTTGGAAACTAACTGATTTATTTTATTTTAAGGCTGTGGGGTTTTAACTCAAGTTTGTCACTCTCAAAGGGAACACAATATTCTGTCATGTTATGATCACTCTTCCCCAAATAACCTTTTTGTAAGGTCACAAATTTATTTATTACATGTGGCAACAAGCATATTTTCCAGTGACAGGCAATCCACCTGAACTAGTCTGAGTCATGACCAAGGAAGGAGAGTGGAGGGATACAGGGAAAACCGATTTGTTCGCCCAGCGAGTGAAAGGGAGAACACTGGTGTCCGTAATTAAAGGAGTGATAACAGAGCATGAAGGAGCAAAGAACTTGACTGGGTAAAGCTGACATGAGCTTCTAAAAGAAAATGGTGTTTAATAAAGTTCTCTGAGAATTTAGGGCAGGAGTTGACGAGGGAGAACAAGTGATCCATAAAATAGCAGGACAGATCACCTAGAAACTAGAATCAGAACCAGGTTTAATACCGTATGTCATGAAATTTATTGGAAGGGGTACAGTCGACGTTTTGGGCTGAGACCCTACGTCAGGACTAACTGAAAGATCTCAGCCCGAAACGTCCACTGTACCTCTTCCAATAGATGCTGCCTGGCCTGCTGCGTTCACCAACATTTTGTGTGTGTTGCTTGAATTTCCAGCATCTGCAGATTTCCTTGTGTTGTCATGAAATTGGTTGACTTTGAGGCAGCAGTACAATGCAATACATAATAATAGAAAACACTAGTGGATTATGGTAAGTATATATGTATACACATAAAATAGTTGAATTAAATAAGTAGTGCAAAAATAGAAATAAAAAGTAGTGAGGTAGTGTTCATTGGTTCAATATCCATTCAGAGATCGGATGGCAGAGGGGAAGAAGCTGTTCCTGAATCATTGAGTGTGTGCCTTCAGGTTTCTGTACCTCCTCCCTGATGGGAGCAATGAGAACTAGGCATGACCTGGGTGATGGGGGTCCTTAAAGATGGATGCCGCCTTTTTGAGGCACCGCTCCTTGAAGATGTCCTGGAAGCCAGTGGCCATGATGGAGCTGACTAAGTTTACAGCACAACTGCAGTTTATTTTGATCCTGTGCAGTAAGCCACCTCTTCCCCACACCAAATGGTGATGCAGCCCATTAGAATGCTCTTCACAGTATGTCTGTAGAAATTTGCGAGTGTCTTTGGTGACATACCAAATCTACACAAACTCCTAATGAAATATGGCCGCCGTCATACCTTCTTTGCAATTGTATTGATATGCTGGACCCAGGGTAGATCATCAGAGATATTGACACCCAGGAACTTGAAGTTGCTCACTCTTACCACTTCTGATCCCTCTATGAGGAGTGTTGTGTGTTCCCTTGACTTGACCTTTCTGAAGTCCACAATCAGTTCTTTGGTCTTACTGATGTTGAGTGCAAGGTTGTTGCCACGACACCACTCAATTAGTTGATAGATCTCACTCCTGTACGCCTTCCTGTCACCATCTGAAATTCTACCAACAATAGAAGTATTGTCAGCAAATTTATAGGTGGCACTTGAGCTGTGACAGCCAGCTCAACTAATGCTCAGATCAGCTGGAACGCAGTTAATTAAAGAATGGTTTGGTGGTGTCCCCAGATCATAATTAAACATAGGGAGTAATGATTTGAACAATACTGCATACAAAGGCTTCTAAGGTTTAAGAGGTACATTTAATGTCAGAGGAATGTATACAATACACATCCTGAAATGCTTTTCTTCGCAACCATCCACAAAAACAGAGGAGTGCCCCAAAGAATGAATGACAGTTAAATGTTGGAACCCCTAGATCCCCCCCCCCCAGCTCCCCTCCCTCCTGCGCATAATCAGCAGCAAGCAACAATCCCCCCTCCCACCACTGGCAAAAAAAAGCATTGGCACCCACCACCAAGCACTCAAGCGTGAGCAAAGCAACAGCAAAGACGCAGACTTGAAGTCGCTCCAAAGACTACTTGTTCACCCAGTATTCAACATACCACAGTCTCTCTCTCTCACTAATAAAGGAGAAGGAGGTGTCTCCACTTCGAAGCAGGAGAAGAAACATAACGAACGATGTTAAAAGTCTGTTGCATCACTTTTTCTGAGCTCTGTGCCTAAAGGTCTCGGGTTTCTGGGCACACAGCCAGAGATCTTCCGTCTCCAAGGACACACCGATCTCTTGCAGAGGCACCGACCTCCGATCCCCCTGTCTCCAGAGCCATGAAATCCCAGTCCTCCGAAGGCGAGCGGAGCTCTTAGGCCGAGCCCTTGGCATGCTGAGCAACGGCCATTCACGAAAATACGAGAGCAGGTCTCATTCCCGCAAAGAACCGTAGTCAGCATGTAACTCCAGGGCAGGGTCTTCAAAAGAACCCTGAAAGGAAAAAAATAGAGATATTAAAGATGGAAATAGAGCTGTTACTGAAGATGTAAGCAAAGGAGTCACCGTTATGCGCCTTTAATCCTCCTAAGCTCCTCCCCAGTTGAGGAACGTAATGCTCTGATTAACAGCAATCCCTTTTGTTAAATGTGGATCTGAGTACTAGGTTGTGTTTATTACTGATCTGAGTATTGTAGTTTTTCATTTCTGACCTGAGTAACAATTACCTTTCTCTGATACTACACTGAGTATTAATCACCTGTCTTATGGTTATTAATCAGCTGTATCTAATTGCTGGTCTAGCAGTACTCACCCGTGTTTAATTCCTGCCAGCGTATTTCTCACTAGCTTTTAAAATTGGTCAGCCAAATTTTATATGTGAATATTGCTGATCTAAACACAAAGCATATTCACTGTTCCAGGTATTACTAATGTTGTTCGGTCTATTACCTGTTTTTGTGCATGATCAATGCCTTCTAGTTATTAGTCACCTGTGTACAGTATCATTCTATACGGTCAGTGGCCACTTTATTAGGTATGCCTGCTCATTAATGCAAATTTCTAATGAGCTAATCATGTGGCAGCAACTCACTGCATAAAAGCATGCAGACATGGTAGGTTCAGTTGCTCTTCAGACCAAACATCAGAATGGGGAAAAAACGTGATACAAGTGACTTTGACCGTGGAATGATAGTTGGTGCCAGATGGGGACCAATACTCTGTGTTTTGAGTATCTAAGAAACTGCTTATCTCCTGGGATGTTCACATGCAGCAGTCTCTAGAATTTGCAGAGAACGAGAAACATCCAGCGGGCGGCAGTTCTGTGGGCAAAAAAACACCTTGTTAATGAGAGAGGTCAGAGGTAAATGGCCAGATTGCTTTAAACTGACAGGAGAGTGACAGTAACTCAAATAACTATGCATTTCAACAGTGGTCTGCAGAAGACCATCTCTGATTGCACACCACGTCGAACCTTGGAGTGGATGGGCTACAGCAGCAGAAGATCACACCGGGTTCCATTCCTGTACCTAATAAAGTGACCACTGAGTGGATATTTCTCACATTTATTTCTGACCTGAGCAATGAATAACTCTGTCTGGAGCTCTAATCCAATTATTCGTCACTGACCCTGAGTATTAATCACCATGTCTAGGCCCAACTGATCTTTAATAGTTTTGAGTACTGATCGCAGCTTATTGCTGTCAGGATTTGAGCCATAGCTGTCTGTTCGATTATCTAAATGCCTATGAACATTGTTCAGATTAGCACTAAAAGACAGACAGGTATTGCTTTCACAGATGCCCAATACTCTGTGTAAAGCATTGGCAATTAACGCTGCCTGAAATAAACCCAGGAGACTCACGCTCAATTGAGATCTAAACGTTAAACTGGACCCTTGACCTCACAATCTACCCCGTTGTGACCTTGTACCCTATTGCCTGCTACACTGCACTTCCTCGGTAGCCAATGCACTCCTGTAATTGGTTAATCTTGTACTACCACAGTACACTCTGTAATGAAGTGATTGGTATGCAAGGTTTGCAGGACAGGTTTTTCACTGTACATGTGACAGTAATAAAGCAATTTACCAATTGAAACAGACAATGTGCTCAAAAACAGAGAATTAATGCTTGGATTATATTGAATAGACTACAGAAACAGGCCTTTTGGCCCTTCTTGGCTGTGATGAAAATGAAAACTCACCACCAACCCAGATGGGACTCGAACCCACAATCCCTGGCTTAGGAGGCCAGTGCCTTATCCATTAGGCCACTGGGGCTTCACACTTCTTTTTTGAATGGCACTGAGCTGCGGTCTCTGTTGAGGTCACGACTCAGACCTTGTTACTTTTTCAGGCTTGTATTTAGCTTTGTAGGGATGGTTTTGGGGACAGAGAGGAGAGTTAGGGTTTAAGGACAGGGATGTGGGGGAATTGGAGGACAGGCCAGAGTCTAAGCCTCTGCTCTGAATGCAAAGGCCAGCGGCGAGAGGGTGGTCAGATGTCCAGCCCGCAAACCAGCCAGAATGTTCTGGGTCCTGTCATCGGCGAGACCTGAGTTCAAGGCCTAGCTTTTTTTGGGGGTCCGGTCATCAGTGAGTCCGATGTTTGAGGCCTGGAATTCGGGCCCTCATCCAGGATCCTTATTCATCATCATCTGTGAGTCCTGGGTTGATACCACATATCAAAAGCTGATTAGAGGTCTGGAGCAAAGCTAGAATATCAATCAAAGCACAAATGTTAATCAGAGCTCCGGATCAAAGTCGGAAGGCCAATCAGAGGACTGCTTGAAACCCGAAGGCCAATCAGAGAACTGATTGAAGCTTGAAGGCCAATCAGAGGACTGCTTGAAGCCCGAAGGCCAATCAGAGAACTGAATGAAGCTTGAAGACCAATCAGAGGACTGTTTAAAGCCCGAAGGTTGATCAGAGAACTGATTAAAGACCGAAGGCCAATCAGAGGACTGATTGAAGCCCAAAGGTCGATCAAAAGTCCAGAAGCTGAGGTCCAAAGGCCAGAGCCTGGTTTTGCAAATCTCTGCGAATCCACTGGGGGTGTCAGGGTCCAGTGTCTGTGAGTCCACAAGTTCACTGGAGGCTGAAGAAGATGGCCTGTCCTGGGGGTTAGAGGACTGTGTATATGTGCGGATGAGTGGATGGAGGGAGGGGGGAATGGGACTGCTGTAGCTTTGTTGTGTTGTTCTGCCAAGCACTGTGGGCATACTATTTTGTTGGAGGCCAGTCTGTGTGTGTGTGTGTGAGTGGGTGGTGGGTGGGAAGGAGTTTGTTTTGCTCCTGTTGTTGCTTGTGTTGTTCTGCTGAACATGGTGGGCTTGCAATGTTGGCACTAGGCGACTCTTGCAGGCTGCCCCCAGCCAATCTTTAGGCTGTGTTGGCTGTTAACTGTCATTCATCCTTTTGGGGGGACTCCTCTGTTTTCATGGATGTTTGTGAAGAAAAAGAGTTTCAGGATGTATATTGTATACATTTCTCTGACATTAAATGTACCTATTGAAACCTAATGCAAACGACACATTTCACTGTAAGTTTGGATATACATTGATAGTAGTGGTAGTAGGCAGCCGTCGATCCCAGGGGATCGTGCATTTGTGCCTCTGGTGGACTGTGTCCTCTCCAGGGCGGGAAGATTTGAAGAAGTGGCTGTTGCCTATGCAGCGGGTTTCCCCTCTCCACATCACTGATGTAGTCCAAGGGAAGGGAAAGCGCCAATATAGCTTGGCACCAGTGTTGTCGCAGAGGCTGCCAGAGTGGAGTTGTAAACAACATCAAACTGCCTTAGGGACCCTGGCTCCGGATTTCCTCCTCAGGGTTTACTCCCGTAGCCTTTCCCATGGGTGAGTATAGCCGCAAGGCAGCAGAGATTTAAAATCAGAGTTGTCCTTCTCCCAGGCGGGATGATGAGCCCCACCTGCCCGAACATGTGATAGGTTAATAAATACATCTGAATCTGAACAGAATTAACAGTTCACAGTTATAGAAAGTTGAGAAAACCTCAAGTAATGAAAATGACAATGAATGCATTTTAAAAATAAAATTTTATTCATGATTTATCAGCATGAAATCCTTGAAATACTAACAGACACGGGATGACTTGCCTTAGCTGAAGCCTGAGGTGTCTGGTGTTCCACCACCAATGAAGTACTTCGGAAGATTTGGCAACCCACTGTCATTTAGATCCCGAGTACACACGGTCCGATCTCATAAATTACAATATGCTACCAAGAGACTTAGTGCTCCTGCAACACTGAAAAGTCAAATTCTCACATGATGTGCTGCTCTAGGGTCAAAGGTCAATGATCCTGGCGGTCAGGTCGGCTCAGGCTAGAAGGTCAAACCCATGACTGGCGAGCCCTGGGGTTGAGGTCCCCAAGGTCAAGCCTGCGATCTGCGAATCCTGTGGTCAACACCCAGAGGTCAGCAAAAGTCCAGAGGGCAAAACCAAAGATCAAAGTCCAGAGTTAGAAAGCGTGAAAGCTTGCAGTCTGAAGTTGGCAGCTCCGTTGGCAGGAGGGCGAGTCCAGGCCAGAGACTGGAGGTTGGAAGCCCAATGTCTGTGAGTTTGAGAGTCCAGGGAAAAGGATTTAGATCCAGAGACTGTCTGCCCTGGGGTTGGAGAGCCTGTGTGTGTGGAAAGGCTCAACAGCACAATCTAAAAACTTGAGAAACTTGAACAGTGGAGAGTATACTGACTGCTTGCATCATGGCCTGGTATGGAAACACCAATGCCCATGAATGGAAAATCCTGCAAAAAGTAATAAATACAGCCCAGTCCATCACAGGCAAAGCCTTCCCCACCATTGAGCACATCTACAAGGAGCGCTGCCCCAAGAAAGCAGCATCCAGCATCAAGGACCCCCACCAATCAGGCCATACTCTCTTCTCGCTGCTGCCATTGGGCAGGAGATACAGGAGGATTAGGTCCCATATCACCAGGTTCAGGAACAGTTATTATCCTTCACCTCTCTGACTCCTGAACCAGTGTGGATAACTTCACTCAGCTCAACTCTGAACTGATTCCACACCCATGGACTCACTTGGAAGGACCTGACAACTCAAGTTCTCAGTGTTGTTTATTTGTTTGTTTGTATTTGCAGAGTTTATCTTCTGATGCACGTTGTTTACTTTTGTCCATCTCTGGGGATAGATAGAGTTGACGTGGATAGGTTTTTTCTATTGAGAATGGGGGAGATTCAAACAAGAGGACATGAGTTGAGAGTTAAAGGGCAAAAGTTTAGGGGTAACATGAGGGGGATCTTCTTTACTCAGAGAGTGGTGGCTGTGTGGAACGAGCTTTCAGCAGAAGTGGTTGAGGCAGGTTTGATGTTGTAATTTAAAGTTAAATTGGACAGCTATATGGACAGGAAAGGAATGGAAGGTTATGGGCTGAGTGCAGGTCGGTGGGACTAGGTGAGAGTAAGAGTTCGGCACGGACTAGAAGGGCTGAGATGGCCTGTTTCTGTGCTGTAATTGTTATATGGCTTGTGTGTAGCTTTTCATTGATTCTATTGTGTTCCTTTGCATCTACTCTGAATGCTCGTAGGAAAATGAATCTCAGGGTTATATACGGCAACATATAAATACTTTGATAGTAGATTTACTTCGAACTTTGAGAAAGGCTTGTTTTGCTGCTGTCTTGTTTTGTTCTGTTGTCATTGTTGTTTGAGCTGTGCATTGCGTTGTTGCGTTGAACACTGCGGGCATGCAATGTTGCAGCCGGAATATGTGGCAACACTCGCGGGCTGCCCCCAGCACATCCTTGGGTTGTGTTGGTTGTTGACACAAACGACACACTTCACTGTGTGTTTTGAGGTACACGTGATCAATAAACCTGAATCTGGATCTGACTCTGATATCCTGGTAACATTAAGACCCTCACCATGCAGGACATGCCCTCTGCTCCTTACTACCACCAGGAAGGGAGTACTGGAGCCTGACGACCCGCAGTCAATGTTTTAGGGACAGCTTCTTCCCCTCCACCATCAGATTTCTGAACGGTCCATGAACCCATGAACACATCCTTGTTATTCCTTACTTTTGCACTATTTATTTATTTTCAGTAATTTAGAGTAATTTTGTGGTTTTGCAATGCACTGCTGCTGCACAAATAACAAAATTCACGCTATCTAAGCCAGCGTTAATAAATCTGGTCCTGATTCACTGCTACTTTAGCGAAGGCTGTCCACACCACACTCGTCCATCAGCCCTCCCCACGCACACAACTGGAGATGTCTCTACTGGAGGTTCAGCTTTCTTCAACAGATTCTTCTCCTGCCCTACGCCTCACGTTCCTCCGGTTTTCCACATCTCTCTGGTGTCCATAGTCCTGCTCCAGTCTCTGCAAGGAATGCCCACCTTCCCACCTTGAAGAAGCTTCCCTTCGCTCTTCGACAGCTGTGACCCCCACCCCCCACACCTTCCTCACCACCAAAGGTCTTCACCTTCTACTCCTCTTCCAGTCCTCAAACATGTTTGCACCAAGCCCCATCATCTATTGCCTGCTTGCCCCTCAACCTCCTCACATCTTTATGCCCCTACTCTCTACTCTCTCAAACTTTATGCGGGGCGTCAACCCAAAACGTTCCGTTTGCCTTTGATGTTGTCTTGGCAATTAGCTTGCAGACATTTCATCACCTGTCGAGGTGACAACCTCAGTGCACAGTTGTTGCTGTTTCTCTCTTGGGAGTGCTCACATTTATTTAGCCCCTCGTTCACTTGCCTCCACCCTGATTGGCCACCCCTTCAGTTGGCCTTTGAATTCCATGGGTTCGTCTAGCTTTGGTTCTTAGGGGTCCGTAGATGGTGTCTATTTTGGTATGTTAGTTTATGGGGTTCCCTTTGCCTCTACAGCTGTTGCCTTGCCCACAGAGTTCCTCCCGTAGTTTGTACTTCTCCCCTGAAATTCAGTATCTGCTGTCTTAAGGGCATAGATAAGGTGAATAGTTGCAGTCTTTTCCCAGGGTTTGGGAGTCACAAGTTAGTATCGGGTCACAAGTTTCACGTGAGCAGGAAAAGGTTAAGAAGGGACCTGAGGGGTAAGTGTTTCACATTGAGGTGTTAGGTAAGTTATATGGAATGAGCTGACAGAGGAAGTGGTAGAGGAAGCTACAGTTAGACTATTGGACAAGTACTGTACATGGAAAGGAAAGGTTTAGAGGGATGCAGGCCAAAAGTGAGCAAATGGCACCAGCCCAGCTAGACTATTTGATTAACATGGACAATTGACATATTCCCTCCGTGACCATTGGGTTTATCCCATATCCCAGAACTGCTTGGGTTGGTGGGTTAATTGGCTGCTGTGAATTGCCCCTCTTGTGTAGGTGAGTGGCAAAAAAGTCAAAGGGGAGCTGATGGGCCTGTTTCAGAATACATTACAGAGAAATCTTTGAGATGCAGTGTGGATCAGGCCCTTCCAGACCTTTGAGCTGTGCTGCCCAGCAATCCCCCGATTTAATCCTAGCCTAATTACAGGACAATTTACAATCAGTACATCTTTGGACTGTGGGAGGAAACTGGAGCGCCCGGAGGAAACCCACGTGGTCATGGGGAGAACGTACAAACTCCTTACAGGCGGTAGCGGGAATTGAACCCGGGTTGCTGGTACTGTTAAGCGTTGTGCCACGGAGGGGTGCTGTGTCCCCCGTGAGCTGGCATGGATGGAATGAGCCAAATGGAAATGTCTGATGGTCTAAACCTTGCTGTTGCTTCAGGCAAAATCACCAAAGCCACCAGATCTCACTTCTGGAACCCGGCCCATCTACTGTTCCCGCCTCTAGAATGTGGGAAATCTCCGGACCCTGCCTCCGGAATCTGGGCTATCTCCTGACTCCACCACTGGAGGGCACGGCCTGAGAATAGAAGGACGTTCCTTTAGAACAGAAATGAAGAAGAATTTCCTTAATCAGAGGGTGATGAATTGGTGGAATTCATTGTCACAGACTGTTGTGGAGGCCAAGCCATTGGGTATATTTGAAGTGGAGGTTAACAGGTTATTGATTAGTAAGGTGTCAAAGGTAACAGGAGAATGGGGTCAAGAGAGAAAATTAATCAGCCATGGTCTTTTTTGGGACCCCTTCTCCTTATCCTTTTTATAAATGACTTAATGAGGAAGTGTTTGTTTGCAGATGACACTAAGATCGATGAAGTTGTGGATAACGTAAGGAGTTGTTGTAGGTTGTGGAGGGACATTGACAGGATGCAGACCTGGGCTGAGAAGTGGCAGGTGGAGTTCAACCCAAAAAGGAGTGAAGTGATGCATCTCGGAAGTTTGAATTTGAAAGCAGAGTATAAGGTTAATGATAGGATACTTGGTAGTGTGGAGGAAGCAAGAGATCCTATGTTGGCAGATCCTTCAAAGTTGCTGGGCAAGTTGAAAGGATTGTTAAGAAGGAGTGGGGATTGAATTCAAGAGCAACAAAGTACTGTTGCAGCTCTATAAAACTCTGGTTAGATCATACTTGGAATATTGTGTTCCAGTCACCTCATTATAGGAAGGATGTGGAAGTTTTAGAGAGGGTGCAGAGGAGATTTACCAGGATGCTACCAGGACTAGAGCGTATGTCTCCTGAAGATAGGTTGCATGAACTATGGTTTTTCCCTTTGGAGGGAAAAAGGATGAGAAGTGACTTGATAGAGGTGTGCAAGATTAAGAGACATAGATCATAGAGGACAGCCAGAAACTTTTTCCCAGGGTGGTAATGGCTAATAAAAGGGGGAGTCATTTTAAGTTGATTGGAGGAAAATATAGGGGGAATGTCAGAGGTAAGTTCTGCCTTCTCCCTTTCCCAGTTCTACAAACCTCTCACTTCTCAGGCCCTTTAACTCTTACCATATTCAGATTCATTAGTATCTTTCTCCTGCCCAGGACCTCAGTCTGAATGGGAAGTCATTCAAAGGCAAGTCAGTCATGGAGAATCACAGCAGAAGCAGACCCTTCAACCCACCGTGTCTACGTGGACCCTCAAGCAGCACCGTGGTGACACGTACTGCAGAAACACACGGCAGGGCTTGTACAAGTGAACTGCCTGGGTCTGGTTTCATCACAGAGTGGTCCAGCTGAGAGGGTGAACAGCTTCAAGTTCCTCAGCATACACATCATCGAGGATCTCACGTGGTCTGTACATACCGGCTGTGTGGTGAAAAAAGCACAACAGCGCCTCTTTCACCTCAGATGGTTGAAGAAGTTTGGCCTGAATCGCCAGATCCTAAGGACTTTCTACAGGGGCACAACTGAGAACATCCTGACTGGCTGCATCACTGCCTTCTATGGGAACTGTGCTTCCCTCAATCGCAGGACTCTGCAGAGAGTGGTGCGGACAGCCCAGCGCATCTGTAGATGTGAACTTCCCGCTATTCAGGACATTTACAAAGACAGGTGCGTAAAAAGGGCCAGAAAGATCATTGGAGACCCAAGTCACCCCAACCACAAACTGTTCCACCTGCTACTATCTAGGAAACGGTATTGCAGCATAAAAGCCAGGACCAACAGGCTCCAGGACAGCTTCTTCCACCAGGCCATCAGACCGATTAATTCATGCTGACACAACTGTATTTCTATGTTATATTGACTATCCTGTTGTACATACTGTTTATTACAAATTACTATAATTTGCACATTGCACATTTAACTGGAGACCTAACAAAAAGATTTTTACTCCTCACATATGTGAAGGCTGTAAGAAATAAAGTCAGTTCAATTTAATTCAATTCTTCAGATGGAAAGGTGGAACTGGGCTGTGCGTAGGGACAGAAATCCCTCAGTGTCAAACTCGCAAGATTATCTTCTGACACTAACCACCCCTCTGACCCACAGACCCTTGTTTCTGCCGAGAGTGTTCAGTGTTCACCAACCTGTGCCGGACAGCTGTCGACAGCAGCTGTCCCGGCAGTGGAATGTGTGAGACACAGGCACCCACTGTCCAGTCTGCAGATGTCGGAGGGGGAGAGCAAGCAGACAGCCCGCTCTGGAAACTCGCTGGAAGTCAGCAGAGAGCTCAGGCGAACTGTGGGGTAACCAGACCAGCCACACAGAATTGTCTGTGCCCGGTGTGAGTTGTCTAAGCACAGACCCAGACCCTGAGACAACCTACAGATATTACCCGTGTTCTTCCTGAGAGACGCATTTACAGCCTTCGTCAAACCAAACCATCATCGGCGCATCCCAAGCCACCCAATGCAACCACACCCTCACCGATATCTCAACAGACCTGAAAAGATGAGATCAAATCCTTTGCAGAGATCAAGGAGAGGACATTTATGATTTAAGTAAACTCTACAATGGAAGGTTGTTCAGAGTCAGGACAGGTTTAATTTCACTGATTTATATGATGTGACATTTGCTGTACAGCGCAAAGACATAAAATCTCTCTAACTAACAACTTGATGCCTGTTATGGTGGCCCGACTGTTGTAGGAGAGCATCTGGTGTGAATGTCAGGAGAAGGGGCAGACACATAACAGTCTTAAAACCAGTTGCTTTGGGCAGATGGAACTGGTAAGCCAGATGGCAGCTCATCTAGAAGGAAAACTCCTAGATGCTGCGACCTCGGCTGCCTTGTGGCTATACCCACTCATGGGGAAGGCTTCAGGAGTAAACCTCAAGGAGAAACCCGGAGCTGGAGTCCCTAAGGCATTCCTACGGAGAGTTCAACCCTGACTGGCCACTCCTGCGACGCCACTGGCGCTAAACTGTATCGGTCTCTGCCATTTCTTTGGATTCATCAGCTGCATGGAGATTAGAGCTTGCTACAGGGGCAATAGCTTGCTCTCCATATTGTACTGCCCTGGCTTGAGTACTGGTTATAACAACTGGGACACAATGTCCATGGGCAACCCCAAGCAATGGAAGACATCAACATACAGACACACACACACACGTATACACACATGAGCTGGACACACATGCATAGACACACATGTGCAGAGACGCACACGCGTGGGTGTACTCACGCATACATGGTCGAATATACATGTGCCAACACACGAGTAGACAAACACATACACATGTGCCGACAAATATGTACACACACACACATATAACCCTTCCCGCACACTCACACACTAACCTACACATCACAGACACATATACAGTGGCACAAGAAAATTTGTGCATCCTGTAGAATTTTCTCTATTTCTGCATAAATATGACTTAAAATGTGATCAAATTTTCATGCAAGTCCTAAAACTAGATAAAGAGAACCTAAATAAATAACACAAAACATTACACTTGTTCATTTATTTATTGAGAAAAATGATCCAATATTACATGTATTTACTGGAAAAAGTATGTGAGCCTTTGCTTTCAGTAACTGGTGTGACCCCCTTGTACAGCAGTAACTTCAACTAAACGCTTCCAGTTATTGTTGATCAGTCCTGCACATCGGCTTGGGGGAATTTTAGGCCATTCCTCCTTACAAAACTGTTTCAACTCTGGGATGTTGGTGGGCTTCCTTGCATAAACTGCTTGCTTCAGGTCCTTCCACAGCATTTCTATAGGATTAAGGTCAGGATTTTGACTTTGCCATTCCAAAACATGATTTTTCTTCTTTTTAAACCATTGTATTGTTGATTTACTCTTGTCTTTCAGATCATTGTCTTTTTGCATTATCCAACTTCTATTAAACTTCAGGTAACAGTCAGCTACCCTGACACTCTCCTGTAAGATGTCTTGATAGAATTTTTAAATTCATTGTTCCCTCAACGATTGCAAGCTGTCCAGGCCCTGAGGCAGCAAAGCAGTCCCATGATATTCCTTCCACCATGCTTCACGGTTGGGATGAGATCTTGGTGTTGGTGTGCAGTGCACTTTTTCCTCCAAACATAGCAGTGTGCGTTTCTGCCAAAAAGTTCAATGTTTGTCTCACTTGTCCACAGAACACTGTCCCAGAAGGGTGTGGAACATCCAGATGGTCTTTTGCAAGCTTGAGATATGCAGCAATGCTTTTGTTTGGAGAGCAGTGGTTTCCTCAGTAGTGTCTTTCCATGAACACTATTCTTGTTCAGTGTTTTTCTTATAGTGGCCACATGAACAGAAACTTCAGCAAGTTCTAAAGATTTCTGCAGGTCTTTTTCACCTCCTTCAGCAATGCACGTTGTGCTCTTGGTGTGATCTTTGCAAGACGCCCACTCCTAGGGAGAGTAGCAACAATACTGAATTTCCTCCATTTTGTAGACAGTTTCTCTTCCTGTGGACTGATGAACACTCAGGTCTTTAGAAATACTTTTGTAGCCTTTTCCATCTTCATGCATCTCTACAATTCTTCTTCTAAGGTCCTCTGAAAGTTGTTTTGACTGAGGTATGGTGCGCATAAACAGATCTTTCTCGAGAAGAGCAGGCTTTGTCAGTAACCTGACTTAGTGTATCTTTTTTATAGAGCAGGGCACCTCTAAAACCCACACATCCAATCTCATCTCATTGATTGGAACACCTGTCTCCAAATAGCTTTTGTAGAAGGCATTACCCCAGAGGTTCATATACTTTTCCCAACAAATAAAAAAAATGGGATATTTTTTTCTCAGTAAATAAATGAACAAGTATGATATTTTTGTGTGTTTTTTTAACGGGTTCTCTTTATCTAGTTCTGGGATTTATGTGAAGATCTGGTCACATTTTAGGCCATACTTATGCAGAAACAGAGAAAATTCCACAGGGTTTGTAAACCTTCTAGCACCACTGTATATGGAAGTACAACACATCTCATCTTTAAACATCATTCAGCTAATCTGGATGATAAATATCAAAGTGCCCGACTGCTTCAGTAGGAAACAGGCTTTAAGAGGAGTTACTCTGACTGGGACCCAGAAGTTCACACTTTTGTGAACTTCTATTAAAGGGAGCGGGCCACGTTGTCAGGTGGGAGGCCGACTTGGGCGGCTCATCATCGAAGATACGTCAGTATTGTACATACTACAGCGAGTAGAGTGTGCCGGCAGGAGCTTCCCCACAGGTTTCTGAGAACAATTAAAGGAAACCGGAGCACATCCCCACGGTCACGGGGAGAACGTGGAAAGTCCACATAGACAGCAACCCTGGTGAGGATCGAGTCTTCTCGAGCTGTGAAGCTCCGAATGCGCTGCCTAGTTATTTAATTCATTTTTCTTTGACCTGAAGCATGATGTGTTTCTCGTTCTCGGGAGGATTTTGCTGTGCACATCTTGATTGCAGCGTTTCCCACAGCAGGGCAGTGACCTAGGGCGCAGCGTTTGGGAGGATGCGGGCGGCGCTATACGAACGCAAGTGTCTTCAAGGACGCTGCCTCGGGTCTGTACAGAAGCTGGAAAAAAATCACATATCCAGATCCTTGAAAATCCCTCAGTGCCGAACCCCTCTATGGTTAACTTCTGACCCCAACCACCCCTCCGACCCACACGGCCCCCTGTCTCTGCCGTCTAGTGTCCGTTCCGTGTTCACCAACCTGTGCCCACAGCTGTCGACAGCAGCTGTCCCGGCGGTGGAATGTGTGAGACACAGGCACCCACTGTCCCGTCTGCAGATGACGGAGGGAGAGAGGAAGTAATCAGCCCGCTCTGGTGACAGCTAAAGTCCTTCGCTTTTCACTTTGTGAGGACGGAACTGGGGGACGCCCAGCCGTCCCTGGAGAGCTGATCTTTCAGTTCTCCCTCCCCTTCTCACAGGTGCTCACTTCTCCGAGCGGGCCAGGGAGAGTTTCCTGCCACCGGTCGGAATGCCGGCGGACACAGCCCATTGCCGGGGATTCTCAGTCGGCACCTCTCAGCACCCGGCAGGAAACTATTGTATCAGCCACTCGCTCCCTGCTCATCGCACACTAACAGGCGATGAATCCAACGGGGAGAACTCGACGTGAACTCACCTTGGACCCCACTTCACCGAGACACTCCAGCCTTTCCCATCAGCTCAGGAGCGGACCCCCGCCCTCGCTCCACTCTCCCCACTCCCCCTGTGACCTTTGAAGCCTGCTCCTTTCTCCCCAACCGTGGAGCGGTAATGGCTTTACAATTGTCCCGTGTACCGCAACACAGAGGGTGTCGACCGGACGGATCATCCCACACATGAGATTATCGAGTCCCGTACAAACAGAAGAACGTTACAAAATGCAGAGTAGAGTGTGACCGTGACATGGGGAAAGTGCAGGGTGGTTAGGCAGATGAAAGTGCGAGGGCCACGACGACCGGAAGATCATGGGTCCGTGTTTATTGTTCACGAGTCTAACAGCGGGGTAGAATCTGCCCTTGTGCAACGCACACAGAATGCTGGAAGAACTCAGAAGGGCAGGCAGCAAAAATCGAGGGGAATAGATGGTAGGAGCTCCAAGCGTTTGTTTCTTCCGCCCGATGGAGAACGTCCGCGAAGGGACGGGTCCGTGATTATGTTGGCTGGTCCACTGAGGTGAAAGGCCCCTCAGACACACCCAGGAGGAAGATTATTGAATGATGAGACCTTTCGCACCACAAATGGGCGATGAATTCAAGGAGGGAAACTCGACGTGACCTCTCCTCTGTCTCACCTTTGACCCCGCGGGTCACCGGCCTACTTCTGCCCGAGCCCCCAGCCCAGGAGTGGACCCTCACCCTCGCACTACTGCCCAGTGAGTTCCCCCCGCCTCTGCTCCCTCCTTCGGGCTGGCATAGAGACAGCAGCCCCCGTTACTGGGCCCGCGGCAGCCGCTCTAGGCCCTCGACTCTTGGGAGGACGGTGGGTTGGAGACCCCGAGGGAGGGAATGAATGATCGCTTTCGTCGCCCGGTAGAGGGGTAGAAGGTGAACCTACAGCAACTTTGAGGGAGGGGCGGACGGAGACAAAATCCGAGGGGTGGGGGAAGCAGGATCAAAGATGGCGAATTGGCTCGTTCAGCAGCCTGGCAAAGGCACAATCGGTTGGATGGTCTCCTGGCTTCAGAAAAATACTATCCACCGTCTGTCAGAGGGTCCAGAAGGCACACCGCCCCAGCAGCTGGTGTCAGTGATGCACAGGAACCATACAGCATTGGAAACAGGCCTTTCGGCCCAACTTGTCCATGCTGCCCAAAGTGTGCTAACTGTATTTACCCCCCTTTGGACAATATACCTCCACATTCTTTCTATTAATGCACCTGTAAAAATATTTTTTAAAACCTATTTGTACCCACCTCTACAAGTTCTTCCGGAAGCTTGTTCCATATACCCAGCTGCTTTTTTTTCAAGTCAAGTCACTTTTTATTGTCATTTCAACCATAACTGCTGGTACAGTACACAGTAAAAACGAGACAATGTTTTTCAGGACCATGGTGCTACATGAACAATACAAAAACTACATTGAACTACGTAAAAAACAACACAAAACTACACTAGACTACTGACCTACCCAGAACTGCGTAGAGTGCACAAAACAGTGCAGGCATTACAATAAATAATAAACAAGACAATATGCTCAGTAGAGGGCAGTAGGTTTATAATTATAAATAAATAGAGGTGTCAGTCCAGGCTCTGGGTATTGAGGAGTCTGATGACTTTGGGGAAGAAACTGTTACTTAGTCTGGTCGTGAGAGCCCGAATGCTTTGGTGCCTTTTGCCAGATGGCAGGAGGGAGAGGAGTTCGTATGAGGGGTGTGTAGGGTCCTTCATAATGCTGCTTGCTTTACGGATGCAGCATTTTACCCCAACCCCATGTCTTCCACCTCTCACCTTAAACCTATGCCCTCTAGCTTAGACTCCAGTGCCCTGGGGAAAAAACTATCCACCTTATGATTTAAACAAGCTCTCTATCTCCCCAGCTTCTTTGATTCAGGGAAAAGATAAGAATTAGGAGCAGGATTAGGTCACCTGGTCCATCAAACCTGTTCAATAAGATCATGGCTGTCCTCTATCTGTAAAGCTCCAGTCCTCCCATCCCAGCAACACCCCTATGAATCTTCTTTGCACTCTCTCCAGCTTAACCTGCACCCTTTTCAGTTTAAGGGAGGGCTTCCAAAAACCCGCAAGGACCGAACAGGTGCAGCAAGGTTCCTGCGCGCTGCCAGTGTTGTGTTGAACGTGTGAATGGAGAGCAGGAGGCGACCAGTCAGTTCCTTCTGCCAGCTCCACCATTAATACGTTAGTTCACGTCTGCATTCCTGTCTAACCACCCCAGCTTATAGAATCAGTTCCATAGAAGGAGTTCCATAGATTCAGGACTCTCTGAGGGGAAAAAAATGTCTCCTCACCTCAGCTTAAAGAAGCAACCACTTATTTTCAAACTATTATTTACTTATTGAGATACAGCACGGAACCGAACTTTCCAGCCCTTCAAACTGCACCGCCCAGCAATCCCCTGATTTAACCCTAGCCTAATCATGGGACAATTTACAATGACCAATTAATCTATCAACCAGTATGTCTTTCGACTGTGGGAGGAAACTGGAGCACCCGGAGGAAACCCACGTGGTCACGGGGAGAATATACGAAGTCCTTACAGGCAATGACAGGAATTGAACCTGGGTCGCTGGTACTGTAAAGGCTTGTGCTAACCTCTATGCTATCGTGCCAGACTCAGGATCTGTCCTGGGCCTGACACGTTGATGCAACCGTGAGGAAGGCTCACTGGTGGCTCTGCTTCACCAGGAGCTCGAGGAGCTTTGGTGTATCACCACAGACTGTCCAGCACATCACACAAACCAATCTTCCGTCCTTGGACTCACTTTACACCGCGCACTGTCGGAGCAGTGCTGCCAGGATAATCAAGGACACGACCCACCCAGCCAACACGCTTTTCGTCCCTCTTTCCTCCGGGAGAAGGCTCAGGAGCTTGAAGACTCGTACGGCCAGATTTGGGAACAGCTTCTTTCCGACTGTGATAAGATTGCTGAACAGAGTCTGGGCTGTACCCTCCAAATATCTGGACCTGCCTCTTGGTTTTTTTGCACTACTTTACTTTCACTTTTCTATTTTTTATTTATGATTTATAATTTAAAGTTTTAATATTTACTATCGATTTGTACTCCAGGGAGCATGAAGTACAGAATCAAATATTGCTGTGATAATTGTACGCTCTAGTATCAACTGTTTGGCGACAATAAGGTAAAGTAAAGATTTCCATAAAAGCTGGAGAGGTACAGCACCAAAACCAGCCTTTTAGCCCATCGAGTCCATGCCAGCCATAATCTAATCCTGTGCTGGTGGTGGTTGATGGGAAACCTGGGCAGGAGGGTTTTTAAAGTGGAAAAGCACTGGGGCAGTTCCACTCTCTTGACCCTGGAAGTCCAGGTCCAGTGATACAAGATGTCATCATAGATGTCTTCTTTGTTTGCAGTGGATGACCATGATTCCTCTGTGCCTCATCGTGCCCTTCGCTCTCCACGGAGCACTGCAGATCCGCCTTCCTGGTTGTTGGATTTCACTGTAGATCTCATCCACTCAGCCCGCCGGATCTGAATTCACATCCTAGGACGAGCATGCCCCTATCTCACCGGGCTATGATGCCCTCCCGTTACTTTCACCTGGTTTAGCCTGCCATCGAAGCAGTGTACCGGGGTGTGGCCTCTGTTGCACACAAATGGCTACTTGGAGCTACAGGTGAGAGTTGAGCGTCTGGTGTGGACTAAAGGTGACCAAGCTGCCCCAGAATGGACATGACAAGTCCCTGCATCAGAGGTGCTACCCCTCCCTGGACACCAATACGCACCAACCTTGCACTAATTCATTGTGTTCTCCCCAAATTCTCATCAACTATGCCACCCACCTCATGTTCACTCCTACACACTGCTCACACAAATATGTCCCTACCTCCTACTCCCACCCCACACCCTGTTCACCCCCACCTGTTTCCTCTCCATTTTCTCCACAGCCACCCTCGCCCCCCCACACCTGCTCTGCAAGGAACCCTCTCTCTCTCTTTCCTGACCCTGCAGCCCTCTAACCCTCTGAAAACTCTGCTCTCCCCCTCTATGGCTTCATACTCTGTCACCCTCTGCCAGTGGTAGCCGTGCCTTCAGTTAATGACAATCTGAGCCCCAGTACAGCCCCACTCTGTCCTGCCCTGTCTGCCTTTCTCCCCACCATTTGTTCACCCCTCTGACCCTCCCCAGCCTTTCCTCCCCATATTTCATCAAGTCAAGTCAAGTCACTTTTTATTGTCTTTTCAACCATAACTGCTGGTACAATACACAGTAAAAATGAGACAACATTTTTCAGGACCATGGTGCTACCTGAAGCAATACAAAAACTGCACTGGACTACGTAAACCAACACAAAAATTACACTAGACTACAGACATACCCAGGACTGCATAAGGTGAACAAAACAGTTCAGGCATTACAAAAAATGATAAACAAGACAATATGCACAGTAGAGGGTATAGTAGGTTGGTGTCAGTCCAGGCTCTGGGTATTGAGGAGTCTGATGGCTTAGGGGAAGAAACCGTTACATAGTCTGGTTGTGAGAGCCCGAATGCTTCAGTGCCTTTTGCCAGATGGCAGGAGGGAGAAGAGTTTGTATGAAGTGTGTGTGGGGTCCTTCATAATGCTGTTTGCTTTACGACTGCAGTATGTGGTGTAAATGTCTGTAATGGCAGGAAGAGAGACCCTGATGATCTTCTCAGTTGACTTCACTATCTGCTGCAGGGTCTTGCGATCCGAGATGGTGCAATTTCCGAACCAGGCAGTGATGCAGCTGCTCAGGATGCTCTCAATACAACCTCTGTAGAATGTGGTGAGGATGGCGGGGGGGCGGGGTGGGAGATGGACTTTTCGTAGCCTTCGCAGAAAGTAGAGACGCTGCTGGGCTTTCTTTGCTATGGAGCTGGTGTTGAGAAACCAGGTGAAATTCTCCGCCAGGTGAACACCAAGAAATTTGGTGCTCTTAACGATCTCTACGGAGGAGTTGTTGATGTTCAGCGG
This sequence comes from Mobula birostris, assembly GCF_030028105.1. Classification (NCBI taxonomy): domain Eukaryota; kingdom Metazoa; phylum Chordata; class Chondrichthyes; order Myliobatiformes; family Myliobatidae; genus Mobula; species Mobula birostris. The sequence continues at coordinate 15,575,288 of NC_092380.1, read as the reverse complement.
AGAGTGGTCGCTCCATGTCCTCCTGAAGTCAACAACTATCTCTTTTCATGCCCCCATCACTGTCCTTCTCCCCTTTCTCCTACTCTCTCTTTCTCCAGTTTCTTCTCAGATTTTCTTTCTCTCAGCTCCTTATCCACCTCTCCATCTGGTTACTCTCTCACCCCTTCTCTCCTCCCCAACCCTCATGATCTGTCCATCACCTTTTTTTGGTTCTCCTCCTTGTCTCTTTATTCCGTGTCCTCTCCTATAGATTCCCTCTTCTTCAGCACTTTACCTCTTCCACCGATCACCTCCCAGCTTCTCACATCACCAACCCAACTTCTCCCCTCACTTGGCCTCACCTATCACCTGCCAGTTTGCACTCCTTCCCCTCCCCTCACTTTCTTACTGTGGCTTCTGCCTCCTTCCTTTCCAGATCTGATGAAGGGCCTTAGCCCGAAGTGTCAACTATTCATTTCTCTCCAAAGATGTTGCCTGACCTGCTGAGTTCCTCCAGCATTTTGTGTGTTACTAAGATGTGAAGGAGCTGTTCTACCAACTGTCCCCCTGTACTTCCTTCCCACCTCTCTGTCCCACAGCTCAGCTCCCCCTTCCAAGCATCAGTCAGAGTGACGGTTCCTTTCACAGTGCTCCTTCAACTCCCTCCCATCACCCTCATCCTAACCCAGCCACGTTGCTAATTTTCCAGTTTTTACCCTTGGGACAAGTTCGAAGCAAGTGTAAACGCAAGTCAGTTGTTGGCAACCTAATCGAAACAGTGACCTTCAATTCAAAGTTTGTGCCCACAGCAGGGTTACTGCTGTAACGCATACCCAATGGCCCAATGGTCATCGATGCAAATATCTAATCAGCCAATCGTGTGGCAGCAGCTCAATGCATAAGAGCATGCAGACATGGTCAAGTGGTTCAGTTGTTCAGACCAAACATCAGAATTAGGAAGAAATGTGATCTAAGTGATTTTGACTGTGGAATGATTGTTGGTGCCACAGGGGGTGGTTTGAGTATCTCAGAAACTGCTGATCTCCTGGGACTTTCATACACATGAGTCTCTAGAGTTTAGAGAGAATGGTGCAAGAAACAAAACAAAACATCCAGTAAGTGGCAATTCTGTAGGCAAAATTGCTTTGATAAAGAGAGAGGAGAGTGGCCAGACTGGCTCAAGCTGACAGGAAGGTGACAGTAACTCACATTACAACAGTGGTGTGCAGAAGAGTGTCTCTGAATACACAACATGTTGAACCTTAAAATGGATGGGCTGCAGCAGCAGAAGACCACGAACATGCATTCAGTGGCCATTTTATTAGGTACCTCCTGTGCCTAGTAGAGTAGCCACTGAGTGTAGCCCATTATTTCTGGATAATTGGGATCCCTTCTGGGGCAAGTGTGACCTGTACAAAAGGGATGGGTTGCACTTGAATCCGAGAGGAACCAATATTCTTGTGGGCAAGTGTACTAAAGCTGTTGGGAGTGGTTTAAACCAATATGGTAGGGGGATGGAAACCAGGATGATAGAGCTAAGGATGAGCCAGCAGGTTTACAAGTAGATGATGGGTGTAAGATGAATGTAAGGAAGGACAAGCCAATGATTGTGTACAAATGCAGACAGAGTGAAGAGTTAAATTGTACCACAGAGGCAAAATTCAAAAGGGCGAAGAACGTAGGACTGAAGGTGCTGTACTTAAATGCACGTAGGGTTTGGAATAAGGTGGACAAACTCGTGGCGCAATTACAGATTGGTTGGTACGGCGTTGTGGACGTGACTGAATCGTGGCTGAAAGAAGGCCATAGTCGGGAGCTTAACATCAAAGGATATACTTTGTATTGAAAGGACAGGCCGGAAGGCATAGGTGGTGGTGCGGCTCTGTTGGTAAGAGATTGAAGGGGGTGACACAGGGTCAGAGAATGTTGAGTCTTTGTGGGTGGGATTAAACTTCAAGGGTTAAAAAAAATTATGGGAATCATATATAGGCCTCCAAATAGTAGCCAAGACGTGGGGTTGAGATTGCAAAGGGAGCTGGAAAAGGCATGTAATAAGGGTAATGACACAATTGTAATGGGGATCTTCAATATGCAAGGGCATTGGAAAACGCAGTTTGGTGTTGGATCACGAGAGGGAATTTGTTGAATGCCTATGAGATGGCTTTATACAGCAGCTTGTACTTGAGTCTACTTGGGGATAGGCTATCTTAGACTGGGTGTAATGTAATAACCCAGATCTTATTAGGGAGCTTAATGTAAAGGAACCCTTAGGAGGCAGTGATCATAATATGATTGAATTGATACTGCAGTTTGAGAGAGAGAAGCATAAGTCACACATATCAGTATCGCAATGGAATAAAGGGAATTAGAGAAGCATGAGAGAGGAGCTTGTCCAGGTGGTTGGAGGAGGATGTTGGCAGGGATGATGGTAGAGCAGAGATGGCTGAAGTTTCTGGGAATAGTTCACAAGGTGCAGAATAGATATGTCCCACAGAAGAAGTTGTTCTCAAATGGCAGGATAGGCAACCATGGCTGACAAGGGAAGTTGAGGTCTGCATAAAAGCCAACAAAAGGGCATATTAGGCAGCAAAAGTGAGTGGGAAGTTGGATGATTGTGAAGCTTTTAAAATCCAACAAAAGGCAACTAAAAAAGTGATAAGAAGGGAAAAGATGAAATATGAGGATAAACCAACCAATAATATAAAGCAGGATACTAAAAGTGTCTTCAGTTATGTAAAGAGTAAAATGGAGGTGAGAGTTGATATTGGACCATTGGAAAATGATGCTGGTGAGGTGGTAATGGAGGACAAAGGAATGGCAGATGAACTTAACAAGTACTTTGCATCAGTCTTCACAGTGGAAGACGCTAGCAGTGTGTCAGAGATCTGTGAGTGTTAGGGAGCTATTCACAAAGTGAGTGCCATTGCTATTACAAAGGAACAAGTACTAGGCAAACTCAAAGGTCTCAAGATAGATAAGTTACCTGGAGCAGATAGATTACATCCAGGAGTCCTGAGAGAGGTTGCTGAAGAGATAATGGATGCATTGGTCATGATCTTTCAATAATCACTTGTTTCTGGCATGGTCCCAGAAGACTGGAAGATTGCTAATGTCACTCCACTCTTTAACAAGGGAGGAAGGCAAAAGGGAGGAAATTATAGGCCAGTTCGCCCAACCTCAGTAGTTGGGAAAGTGTTAGAGATTTTGAGGTATTTGGAGATTAATGATAAAATAGTCAAAGTCAGCATAGTTTCGGTAAAGGGAAAATCTTGCCTGACAAATCTGTTAGAGTTCTTCAAGGAAGTAACAAGCAGGGTGGACCAAGGAGAGGCAGTGGATGTCATTTGCTTGGATTTGAATTGAATTGACTGTATTACTTACATCCTTCATATACATGAGGAGTAAAAATCTTTATGTTACATCTCTGTCTAAATATACAATTTTGAGTAGTTTATAATGCTATAAATTCAGAAGGCATTTGATAAGGTGCCACACATGAAGCTGTTTAACAAGATAAAATCCAATGGCAGTTGCAGCAGGACTTACACAAATGGGCAAAAAAGTGGTAGATGGTATACAGTGTTGGGAAATGTAAGGTAATGCATTTTGGTAAAAGGAACAATAGTGCGGACCTCTATCTAAATGGGGAGAAGGTTCAAATGTCAGGGGTGCAGAGGGACTTAGGAGTCCTCATGCAACACTCCCAGAAGGTTATTTACAGGTTGAATCTGTGGTGAAGAAGGCAAATGCAATGTTGGCATTTATTTCAAGGGGAATAGAATATAAAAGCAAAGAGATAATACTGAGCCTTTATAAGACACTAGTCAGACTACACTTGGAGTATTGTCAACAGCTTGGGCCCCATATCTCAGAAAGGATGTGTTGTCTATGGAGAGAGTCCAGAGGAGGTTCATGAGGATTACTCCAGGATTGAAGGGGTTAACATATGAGGAGAGTTTGGCAGCCTTGGGCCTGTACTCACTGCAATTTAGAAGAATGCAGGGGAATCTCATTGACACCTACCAAGTGTTGAAAGGACCAGATGAGGTGGATGTGGAGAGGATATTTCCTATGGTGGGGGTATCCAGAACTAGAGGGCACAGCCTCAAATTTGAGGGGTGACCTTTTAGAATAGAGGTAAGGAGGATTTATCTTTTAGCCAGAGATTAGTGAATCTGTGGAGTGCTCTGCCACAGACTGTGGAGGAGGCCAGGTCCGTGGGTGTATTGAAGGTGGAAGTTGATAGTTTTTTTGATCGGTCAGGGCATCAAAGGATGTGGCGAGAAGGCCGGTGTATGGGGTTGAGTGGGATCAGGGATCAGTCATGCTGGACTGGCATAGCAGACTGGATGGGCTGAGTGGCCTGATTCTGCTCATAAGTCTTATGGTCTTATATTGTAATAAGGCTTTTGGCTTAAGCAACAGTGACACACATTGATACATTATCACAAACGAGCTCTATGACAGAGAACAGAATTCTCACTCTTGCCATGAACTCTAGGCTTGATTTACTCCAAATTAGGATCATACATCTTACAGGCAGCAGTAGTAAATCAACTTTGTGTAACGTCCTTGGGTTCCTCTGTGGCTACAGCCTGCGCTGTCACTCAGACAGAACATCCTTTCCTGACAGCAACCACTTCAAACTGAACACTGGTGTTTATTACAACCATACATCAGGCCATTCCACTCCCCACCCCACGCTTCTCCGCGGGACAGTGGAAATGCCCAGAAGACCATGGATGTTAGTTTTTTTGAGAAAGAGAGAGAGAAAGAGAGAGAGAGAGAGAGAGAGAGAGAGAGAGAGAGAAGGTTATTGAGGATGGTGTCAGCAGGAAAGAGATAAAGATTAGCTTTATTTGTCACATTAACATCAAACTATACAGTGAAATGTGTCGTTTGCGTCGAAATGCGATGATTGCGCTGGGGGCAGCTCACGCTTCCGGTGCCAACAGCGGTGCCCACAACTTCTGGTGCCAACATAGCAGTGCCCACAACTTATTAACCCTAATCCCAGGTGTTTGGAATGTGGGAGGAAGCTGGAGCACGAGGAGGAGACCCACACGGTCATGAGAAGAACACCCAGTCTCCTTACCGACAGCAGCGAGAATCGAACCCGGATTGGTGATCGCCAGTGCGGTAAAACGGTCGCACTAACCGCTACACTACCAGAGGAGCCAGGGTTTTGGGAGAAACAAGGCGAACCTTGAAACATAGGATATAGAACCCAGAGCAGGTCAGTACAGAAACGGGCCCTTCGGCCCGCCATGTCTGTGCTGGATACAATGCCAAATTAAACTAATTCCCTCTGCCTGCATGATATACATCCCTCCACTTTGCATATTCATGTGGTTATCTAAATGCCTCTTTAACACCACCACCTCTTGGAGCAAATTCCAGGCACCCACCCCCATCTGTGTGAAAAAACAAAACCTGCCCCATGCATCTTTGGGCTTTTTCCCCTCTGGCCTTCGGGTACCTGATATTTCCACCCTGGGGGGAAAATATTCTTTCTACCCTCTCCAGGCCTCTTGTTGTTTTATTTATATCAGTCTTTATTTGCTCTAACCCTCAACAATCAGGCTATTGAATCAAAGAGAAAGCTTCACTTCCCAACACTGAACTGTTCCTACAACCTACAGGCTCACTTTCAAGGACCCTTCATCTCATGTTCTTGATATTTATTGCTTACTTATTTATATTATTGTTTCTTCTTTTTGCATTTGCAAGATTTGTTGTCTTTTGTATTCTGGTTGTTTGTCCATCTGGTTGTGTGTGGTCTTTCATTGTATCTTTTACTTCGATACAAAACTTACTTTGAACTTTGATACATAGTCATAGTCATAGTCATACTTTAATGATCCCGGGGGAAATTGGTTTTTGTTACAGTTGCACCATAAATAATTCAATAGTAATAAAACCATAAATAGTTAAATAGTAATATGTAAATTATGCCAGTAAATTATAAGTCCAGGACCAGCCTATTGGCTCAGGGTGTCTGACCCTCCAAGGGAGGAGTTGTAAAGTTTGATGGCCACAGGCAGGAATGACTTCCTATGATGCTCTGAGTTGCATCTCAGTGGAATGAGTCTCTGGCTGAATGTACTCCTGTGCCCAACCAGTCCATTATGTAGTGGATGGGAGACATTGACCAAGATGGCATGCAACTTGGACAGCATCCTCTTTTCAGACACCACTGTCAGAGAGTCCAGTTCCATCCCCACAACATCACTGGCCTTACGAATGAGTTTGTTGATTCTGTTGGTGTCTGCTAACCTCAGCCTGCTGCCCCAACACACAACAGCAAACATGATCGCACGTCTCGATCTTTTCTATTATTCCATCGTGTAGGAGGGTCTGAGGGTTTCCCGATGACGAGGGCGCAGAGAGGGTTGTGTGGAAGCAGTGAAGGTTAGAGCTGTGATGTCGATCAGCAGTCAGAGAGATAGAGAAAGGGATGGAGAGGATGGTGATGAAGAATAATCAAAGGCAAATGGTTCCAGCACCAGTCATAGACTGTGGGGTCCGCTTAGGCCATGGCAGCCCTCACTCAGACATCTCCATTGGAGTTAGAAGTAGGAGGAGGCAATTCAGAACCTCAAGCCTGCCCTCCCATTCATGGCTGACTACCACAAACATCACGTTCCTGTACAGTTTCCATATCCTGTGAATCCCACCCCCCAAGTATCCAGAGGTCGAAGGAGCAATGCACAAACCCACTGAGGAACTCAGCAGGACAGGCAGCATCTATGGAGGGAAATGGATGGTCAACATCTCAGCTTGAGACTGTTCATGGATCTCCATTATGGATGAACTCAGCAACCAAGATTCCGCACCCCTCGGGTAGGGAATTAGATTAGATTATGAGGACATGCAGTCCTCTTTTATTGCCATTTAGTAATGCATGCATTAAGAAATGATACAATGTTTTTCCAGAATGATATCACAGAAACACATGACAAACTGTCTTAAAAACTAACAAAAACCACAAAATTATAACATATAGTTACAACAGTGCAAAGCAATACCGTAATTTGATAAGAACAGACCATGGCACGGTAAAAGTCTCAAAGTCTCTCGAAAGTCCCATCATCTCACGCAGACGGTGAACCTCCAGCGTCGCAAACTTGCTGATGCAGCATTCTGGAAGCATCCGACCACAGTCCGACTCCAAGTCCGTCTGAAAACTCCGAGCCTCCAACCAGCTCTGATACCGAGCACCGGGCACCATCTCTGCCAAGTGCCTCGACCCCGGCCCCGGCAACAGGCAATAGGCAAAGCCGAGGATTTGGGGCCTTCCCCTCTGGAGATTCCCGATTGCACAGTAGCAGCGGCAGCGAAGCGGGCATTTCAGAAGTTACTCCAGGTGTTGCTCCGTGCTTCTCACGGCTGTCTCCATCAAATTCGAATTGTGCACGGCCCCCCTAGTTAACACATACGATATTCATTTGGAACGGCCGCATGCGCTGTGTCGCACCGCCATCTTCTCCTCCCTCCAAAGATTCCCCTGACTCTGGGTGAGGAAGTTTTTCCTCAGGGATAAGTCTTTCTGAGACTGTGGCCGCTGGCTCCACTCTCCTCAGCAGGGAAACATCCTCCCAGAAACCGGCCCATAATTATGTTATATATGTGGAACAAGCTGTAGGCCCCGCGCTTCCCCGGGCTGCAGGCCCCACATTCCTCAGCAAGGAAATGTCCTCCCGGCAACCAGCCCATAGTTTCATTACATATGTGGGCCAGAATACCAGGATCCATGTGGAAAGAACAGAAGATTTCAAATATTCTGTTCCAAAACCAGAATATTTTCCCAGAATCAATAATAGTGTTGCACAGGATTTTCCTATGGGCCTGGTCTCTGTGGTCCATTGGGAGGGGAACGGTGGTGAAAGGTGGGTGGGAAGCACAGAGAGGAGGGCAGATGGGAGCAGGGTCTACCTTGCCCACAGACGTCACCCTCAGTCCAGGACAGCTGATGGCCCCCCTCGGGGAGCGGTTGCAATGGGAAGCGGGTTATCATGGTCACAGATGAATGTGGATGTTACTGGCAGGTTGGGGTGAGGTTACTTGATTTGCTTGGCATGGCAGGATGGACCAATAACACCAATACCTCATCCAGTGGGGCTGGGAAAGCACATTTATTATCAAAGAATGTATAAGTTATACACCTTGAAATTTGTCTTCTTGTTGACAGCCACAAAACAAAAAACTCGACTAATCCAATTAGGAAAAAGACAAAAAAAAACTACAAAGAGGAAAAGAGGAAAAAAAAATGCATTATGCCAACAGTAGAAGCAAGCCAACAGCATCCCGAACCAAACTGAGTCCTAGGTCTGCTCCCGGAGCAGCTGGAGTGGGCCGAAGTTTTCACACCAGAGTGGCAGAAATACTCAGCAGCCAGGTCAGTTCACAACCTCAACTCTGCAGAGAAAAGATTGAACATTTGTGGGAGAGCGGGCAACAATCAGCTCAACCTTTGCTTCAGTACCTGACATTTAGGCTTCCAGCCTATCTAGGCCAATGTTTAAATTGTCCAAACACCAAGTCGTTGAAGGAAATCTGGAAGTTGAACCTGACCAGAGGGCTTAAAAAGAGGATTTTCATAGCAGTCATAGAGTCCATTCTCATGTACGGATGCGAGACGTGAACACTCACCAAGACGATGTGAAAGTCTGTAGATGGTTGCTATACACGAATGCTCCGGATGGCTCTTACGTGAGTTGGCAACAGCACATGACGAACGTCGAGCTCTATAACAACCTACCGATGCTCTCCACTAAAATCGAGGCGAGAAGACTGCAACTAGTGGGGCACTGTCTATGCCACCCCGAGCTACCTGCCAGCCTAGTCATCATATGCGAGCCTAAGCACGGGAGGATGAACCCTGGGCACCCTCCCAAGACTATGGTCAACACGCTCCTAGAAGACAGTGGCATGGCTAATGTAGATGAACTGAACACACTGATGAGGGTGAGGGAGAAGTGGAGAGCCCTTCATCGTGCCCGATGCCGGCACCCTAGGCCTGAGTTGACGTAGTCGTAGTAAACACCAAGTAGTGCCAAGACTTTATAATGCACTAGTGAGGCCTCACTTGGGGTATTGTGAGCAGTTTTGGGCCCCTTATCTTTGAAAGGATGTGCTGAAACAGGAGAGGATTCAAAGGAGTTTCACAAAAATGATTCCAGGATTGAATGGCTTGTCATATGAAGAGCATTTGATGGCTCTGGACCTGTATTCACTAGAATTCAGAAGAATGAGGGGTGACCTCATGGGAACCTATTGAATGTTGAAAGGCCTTGGTAGAGTGGATGTGGAGAGGATGTTTCCTTTAATGGGAGAGTCTAAGACCAAAGGACACAGCCTCAGAATAGAGGTGCATCCTTTTGGAACACAGAAGAGGAGGAATTTCTTTAGCTAGAATGGTGAATCTGTGGAATTCATTGTCACAGGCAGCTGTGGAGGCCAAGTCTTTATGTACATTTAAGGCACAGGTTGATAGATTCTTGATTGTTAAGGTCATGAAGGGATACGAGGAGAAGTCAGGAGACTGGAACTGAGAGGAAAATTGGATCAGCCATTTTGAAATTCAGGAGAAGACTTGATGGGCCAAATAGCCTCATTCTGCTCTGATGTCTTATGGTCTCTGTGACTCTAATATTAAAGCCACTTGCTGTGGTGAAGGCAGCCAATCTGAATTCTAAAAGCAATCAGTATCCTAAAGTTTTCACACCCCATTCCCATGCGAATTGTGCTAATTTTAGTTCCTATCCTGTTCTCTTGACATTAAAATAACAATTCATATTTATACAGTGCTTTGAATGTTGTAAGATGTCCCGTGACACTTCCTTGGGGCTTTACCAAATAAAATTTGACACTGAGCAGCAGAAGGGTTGTTGGGACAGGTGGATAAACTTCTACCTTAGGGCTAACGTGATGGCAGATTTTTGCGACACAAGTGGATGCACGTGCAATACACAAAAAACCAGAGGAACTCAGTGGGTGAGGCAGCGGCTGTGGAGGGCAATGACAGTCGACGTTAGGGGTCAAGACCCTACATCTGGACTGATAGATAGAGGGGATATGGGCAGATACATAAAAGTGGAAGGAAGAGGGTGGAGGTGATGGGTTGATTCAAGTGAGGTAGGCAAAAGGTAGGTAGGGAAGAGATCTGTCCTGGGTGAGCAGTGTGGATCTCCTGGCTGCCAGGTGCCTTAATTCTGCTCCCCATTCTCACACCAACAAGTCTGTCCTCTGTCTCCTGCATTGCCAAGATGAGGCGAATTACAGAGAGCATCAACACCTCATAATGTACCTGGACAAGATGGTGGTATGTACAGTGAATTCTGTGACTTCTGTTATTGGAAAGCGGAGCTTAAGAGGATTAATGGCACCTAACGGCAACTCCTTTGTTTGCATCTTCGGAAACAGCTCTATTTCCATCTTTAATATCTCTGTATTTTCCCTTTCAGGGTTCTTTTGAAGACCCTGACCTGGAGTCACATGCTGACTATGGTTCTTTGCAGGAATGAGACCTGCTGCCAGGGTTTCATAACTGGCTGTTGTTCGGTACGCCAAAGGCTTAGCCTAAGAGCTCTGCTCGCCTTCGGCGGACCGAGTTTTTGTGGCTCTGGAGACGGGGAGACTGGAGGTCGATGTCCGAGCAGAAGATTGGTGTGTCGTGGGAGATGGAAGATCTAAGGCTGTGTGCCCAGAGACCTGAGATCTTTGGGCACAGAGCTCGGAAAAAGCGACACAACGGACTTTAACATCATAAACCGGCGAGTTGTTTGTTATGTCTCCCCTCTCGCTATGAAATGAAGACATCCCTTCCTCCCTTATTAGGGAGAGAGAGAGCCTGTGGTATGTCGAATACCGGGTGAACAATATAGTCTTTGGAGTATTGCAAATCTGTGTCTTTGCTGTTACCTTGCTCAAGCTCAGTGGCGAATGCCAATTTTTTTGCGGTGGGGGGGATTGTTGCTCACTGCCATTTATGCGTGGGAGGGAGGTGAGCTGGGGGGGATCTTTGGGGTTCTAACATTTAACATGTCATTCATTCTTTGGGGGCACTCCTCTGTTTTCGTGGATGGTTGCGAAGAAAAAGCGTTTCAGGATGTATATTGTATATATTTCTCTGACATTAAATGTACCTTTCAAACCTCTGTCACTTATCTCTCCCCTCCTGATCTTCCACATCACCGTCTCTTTCCCCTCCTCCACCGTCTCCATCTGCCCGTCACCCACATACACCTCCCACTGGTTCCCCTCCCCTGATCCCACGCTCCACCGTCTTCTCCTATCAAATTCCATTATCTTCAGCTCTTTGTTGTCTCCACCTATCACGTCACAGCTTCTGACACTATTCTCACTCCCTCTTCCCCCTCTGCCTGTCAACCCCTCTTAACCTGTGTCCACCTATCTCCTGCCCCATCCCTTCCCTTCACCACTTTATGCTGTTCATCCCCCTTTATCTATCAGTCCAAAGGAAGGATCTTGGCCCGAAATGTTGACTGTCCATTCTTCTCCGTAGGGGCGGCCTGACTTGCTGAGTTCCTCCAGCATTTTGTGTGTTGCTGGAGAGTTTATGTGGAGGGAATTCCTGTACCTCGGGCTTTGATAATGAAGGCACAGCTGCAGTGGTGAGTCATAGACACATTGAGCACAGGAACAGGTCTATCGGCCTATCAAGTCTGTGCTGGCCATCAAACACCCAGTCACATTCATCCCATTTCTTATTGTCTCCACACTCCCATCTACTCTCCCAACCCTGATTCTCCCCCTCACCAACATATAGAACACACAGGAACAGGCTATTTGGCCCACAGTGTTGTGCTGAACCAGCTAAAAAGCAAATCAAAAACACCCAAACACTAATCCCTCCTACCTACACCTTGCCTATATCCCTCCATCTTCCTCACATCTGTCTGTCTATCCAAACGTCTCTTAAAAGCCTCTAATGTATTTGTCTCTGCCATCATACCAGGCATCTGCCACTCTCTGAGTAAAAAACTTACCTCTCACATCCCCTTTGAACCTACCTCCTCCCACCTTCAATGCATCTCCTAGGTATTAGACATTGCAACCCAGGGTAACAGATACTCTCTGTCTACTCTACCTATGCCTCTCATGATCTTGTAAACCTCTATCAGATCTCCCCCCAGCCTCTGATGCTCCACAGAAAACAGTCCAAGTTTGTCCAGCCTCTCGTGATAGCACATGCCCTCTAAACCAGGTAGCATCTCAGTAAACCTCTTCTGCACCATCTCCAAAGCCAGGACATTGTCCCAATAGTGGAGCGACCGGAACGGAACGTAATACTCCAGACGTGGCCTAAGCAGCGTTCTACAAAGTTGCAAGTTTATGAGGGGAACTTTGCAGCGGCTAGTTAACCTCCCAAACTGCACACCTTTGGGATGCAGGAGAAAGCTGGAGCACCTGGAGGAATTCCACCTGAACACAGGATCAGGATTGAACCAGGGCCACCCTTGCTGTTAGGCAGTCACTCTACAAACTGTGACACTGCATCTCACAAATAAAACTTGTCCCCCTCCTATGCCATGATCTGCTCTCATTCCCCTTGCCTGGGTTACACTTACAATGAGCTGTTGGCTCCTCATTCCTCTCAATATCAACCAGTCCATTGCTGAGAGGGTCTGATGGGCTTTATAATCATGTGTATGGGTGCAAATGCCTGATATCTAAAGTAGACATGGAGAGGATGTTTCCAATAGTGGGGGAGCCTAGGACCAGAGGGCACAGATAGAGTGAAGCAGAGAGGATGTTTCCAATAATGGGGGAGCCTAGGACCAGAGGGCACAGCCTCAGAAGAGAAGGTGTCCCTTTAGAACAGAAATGAGGAAGAACTTAGTTAGCCAGAGGGTGGTGAATCGGTGGAATTCATTGCCTCAGATGGCTGTGGGACAATTCAATTGGTATATTTAAAGCAGGGGTTGATAAGTTCCCGATTAGTCAGGGTGTCAAAGGTTAAGGGGAGAAGGCAGGAGAATAGGGTTAAGAGGGATAATAAATCAGCCATGATTGGATGGTGGAACAGACACGCTGGGCTGAATGGCCTAATTCTGCTCCTGTGTCTGGTCTTATCAACTCAAATATTTTCAGTGCCATCAGTAATGCAGTTTTCCTTCATTAACAGGAGGGGTCTCAGGAACATAATACAGCCCAGCCCCAGGAATCTGCTAGTAATGAATTAAACTAAATCCCAAACAAAATAACGGTAAGTGTGGCCTCGATTTTACTGTCCTTTTTCATAGAAACATAGAAAACCTACAGCATAATACAGGCCTTTCGGCCCACAAAGCTGTGTCAAACATGTCCTTACCTTAGAAATTACCTAGGGTTACCCATAGCCCTCTATTTTTCTGAGCTCCATGTACCTGTCCAGGAGCCTCTTAAAAGACCCTATCGTATCTGCCTCCTCCACTGTTGCCGGCAGCCCATTCCACACACTCACTGCTGTCTGCGTAAAAAAACTTACCCCTGACATCTCCTCTGTACCTTCTTCCAAGCAGCTTAGAACTGTGCCCTCTCATGCTAACCATTTCAGCCCTGGGAAAAAGCCTCTGACTATCCACACAATCAATGCCTCTCATCATCTTATACACTTCCATCAGGTCACCTCTCATCCTCTGTTGCTCCAAAGGAAAAAGGCCGAGTTCACTCAACCTATTCTCATGAGACATGCTCCCCAATCCAGGCAACATCCTTGTAAATCTCCTCTGCACCCTTTCTGTGGTTTCTACATCCTTCCTATAGTGAGGCGACCAGAACTGAGCACAGTACTCCAAGCGGGGTCTGATCTGGGTCCTATATAGCTGCAACATTATCTCTCAGCTCCTAAACTCAATCCCACGATTGATGAAGCCCAATGCACCGTATGCTTTCTTAACCACAGAATCAACCTGTGCAGCAGCTTTGTGTGTCTTATGGACTCAGACCCCAAGATCCCTCTGATCCCCCACACTGCAAGAGTCATACCATTAATTCTATACTTTGCTATTATATTTGACCTACCAATATGAACCATCTCACACTTATCTGGGTTGAACTCCATCTGCCACTTCTCAGCCCAGTTTTGCATTCTATCAATGTCCCGCTGTAACCTCTGACAGCCCTCCATACTATCCACAACACCCCCAACCTTTGTGTCATCAGCAAATTTACTAACCCATCCCTCCACTTCCTCATCCAGGTCATTTATAAAAATCATGAAGAGTAGGGGCCCCAGAACAGATCCCTGAGATACTCCACTGGTGATCGCCCTCCATGCAGAATATGAACTTTTCTGAAAGTTCTCTGCAAATTCTTCTGTTGTGCACTCTCACATTCTGACGAATTCAAGACAAATTTTTCTGGGAATTTCTTTACTGCAGTCCATCACGGATTCGGGAGCTTGCTGGAAATCCTAGCACTGCCCCTGGGATCGGGTCGGATCTGACACCAGATGCGGAGTCCATGCATTTCTTAGCAGAATTAGATTAGTTCCTTTCTTTAAATTATTCTCATTTATTGTGATAGTTTCCAATCTTTTTTTAAAATTTAAATTAAGTTAAATTAATTTACTTCCAATAACTTGAGGTGCTGAATGCTGGAAGTTTCCAGGAGTATTGAAAACTTTGACAGCTTTGACAGGTGGCAAAACTAAGGGGAAGGAGATGGGACTGTGCTGTCAGTCAAAGCTTTTCTGCTGGAGCTTTGGGGCAGATCTTGTAGCCCCACCCAGGTCTCTCAATTACATAATGTGAGGCTCGACCACCAGTTCGTGTCTGTTTTTGTGCTGTATTGTAATTATCCAACCAAGAAATCGGAGCAGTTGGTGTTAACCCACGTGGTCACAGGGGAGAATGTGCAAAGTACACACAGACAAGCCGCTGAGGCCTCTCTGGAGTTATGAGGCAGTGGCTCTACAAGGCCTGCCACCGTGGTCGATGGCCAGCATGACCATGTGGTTTAGTGTAAGGTGACTCTGAGAATGATATCATCCACACTCAGCTCAAAGTCTGTATTTCTGCTGATCTTCTTCTTGGACCTTGTTGACACCAAAATGAAACAATAACAGAGGAGAGCTCAGAAACACAAGGACTTAACGTGACGCAGAGAGTAATGGGTGTTGTCGGTAGTGTAGAAGGTTGGGATACAGACAGGATACAGAGCTGGGCAGTGAAGTGGCAGATGGAGTTAAATCCAGTAGTGTGAAGTCTCAAAGGCAGAGTAAGAGGGTAATGGCAGGATTCCTCGCAGTGTGGAGGAACTGAGGGATCTCTGGGTCCATGTCCATAGATTCCTCAAAGTTGCTGCACAAGTTGGTATAGAGGTTAAGAATGCGTCGGGTGTGTGTCATGAGCCCTCCTGACCTTGTGCCAGTATCTGTTAATTATTGAGTCGTTAAGCCCTTGTTCTTTCTGTTTAATCTTGTCAAGTTTATTTTGACTGGCATGGGTTTTCCCCGTACTGTGATTATTTAAAGCGGACTCCTAATTAGCGCTCACCACGGTGTCCTTGTATGTGTGTGTGTGTGTGTGTGTGTGTTTCAAGAATGATTTCTCTTGCAGTGTCACTTGGTCAGCTGGAGTCCGGACGAATAAACACTTGTTTCTGCCTCGACATGGGAGTTTGTTATTCCTCCGCACCTGATTTCAGCTGTCTGTCAGCACACATCGTGACAAGTGTGTTGCCGTTTTTTCAGTCTTGGGTTTGACTCCAAGAGCTGTAATGTTGAGTCAAGTTTGTGGGTCTGGGAAGTGGTAAAGAAAGCATTCTCTGCGAATCGATATATTAATCGTTTATTTACAAACAGTAAAAGTTTTACCAAATTTTCATGTTCCCAAGTTACAGACATTATAAAGCTGAATATTCATCAAACATACTTAGTTAAAAGTGCATGTAGAATATACCTTCCCAATCATCATGTGCACCCTTGCCTTAAACAAAGGAAGAAGAGAGAAAGCCCCTTCCATGTGCTATTTTATATTCCCAGGATAATTGACACTGGGCACCAGGCATCTATCCAATGGGAAAAGCAGCTTCTAAACTAACCAAACACAATGCAAGCAAAATCAGAATAAGGCGTGCCCCCACAGGACAAGAGCTGCAATGTAATATTGTAGCTCTATAAAACTCTGGTTGGATCACATTTAAAGAATTGTGTTCAATTCTGGCTGCCTCATTATAGATAGGATGTAGAAGCTTTAGAGAGGGTATAAAGGAGGCTGCCACGTGCCTTATGAGGAATGGTTGACTGACCTAGAGCTTTCTCTTTGGAGCGAAGGAGGATGAGAGGTGACTTGATAGAAGTGTATAAGATTATGAGAGGCATGGATAGAGTGGACAGCTAGGGCAGCAATGTCCAATACCGGAGAATATCCATGTAAGGTGAGTGGACAAAAGTTTAGGGGTGATGTCAGAGGTAAGTTTTATAACTTTAAGGTGCTTGGGCTGGTGGTAGAGACTGATGTGTTATGGATAGCTAGATCACGTGGATGTAAGAAAAATGGATGGTTATGGGCTGGGTAGAGGGAAGAGTTGTGGAGTAGGTTCATATAGATCTGTACAAGGTTGAGGGCCATAGGGCCTGTATTGTCCTGTACTGTTCTATGTTCTACATTTTATGCTTAAGTGGACAAAAAGAACCCTGCTCAGTTACACTCCAGCAATATCTAAGATCCCACCCATGGACCCAAGACCCTAACCCTACACAAAGCTTTGGTTAAGTTTCACTTGGAGTATTGTGTGAAGTTTTGGTCACCCCGTTACAGAAAGTGTGTGGAAACCTTTGAAAGGATGCGGAAGAGGTTTACCGGGATTAGAGGGTATGAGTTAAATGGAGAGTTGTTTTCTCTGGAGCACTGGAAGCTGAGGGAAGACCAGATAAAAGTTTAGAAAGTTCTGAAAGGTGTAGATGGAGTGAACATTCAGAAATTTCTTTCCCCCAGGGCAGACATTTCAAATTCTAGAGCAGATGCATTTAATATGAGAAGGGAAATTTTAAGGGAGATGTGTGGGGAAAATTTCTTTACACAGAGAGTGGGGGTGCCTTGAAAGGAGTGGTGGAGCAGGTACAACAGAGGAGTTTAAGAAGCTGTTAGATAGGCATGTGACCTTGTATGGATGGAGAGACATAGGTCATGTGCAGGCAGGAGGGGTTTAGTTTAATTTGGTACTGTGCCCAGCACAGCACAGTTTTATGTTCTGAATGCCATTTTGCATCTGCAGTAACATTGACGTGAGCATTGGAGTTCTTGGCCATGTTGTTGCTTAGGCAACAGCAAATGGATCCACCCTCCCCTCCCCCCCCCCCCCCCCCCCGTCCTTTCATTCCCTGCGGCAACGATTTCCACTTGGAGCTGAGAGCAAATCTACTTTGGTCAGTTAGCGGCCCAGTGAGGAACAGGTGGCGTTGTGGCGGACTCTAGTGGTCTCAGCGGCAAGAACTTGCTCCCTTCCAGTGCCGAGTGTCTTTCCAGAAGTTCCCTGGCACTGCAACATTGGCAGGCTGGCCGAGCCACTCATGACACTAAAACAGTTCTCTGAGGGTGTACCAGAAAGGAGAAAGCTTAAATGTACATGTCTGTGTCTAAACAAGGAGCAGGAAAAGGCCCCACAGCTCTTCAGATTCCTTTGCTAGTTAATAAGACCATAACGCCATTAGACAGAGGAGCAGAATTAGGCCATTTGGACCTTCGAGTCTGCTCCACTATTCCATCATGGCTGATTTATTATCCCTCTCAAAGCCATTCTCCTGCCTTCTCCCCATAACCTTTGACACCCTGACTAATCAAGAACCTATCAACCTCTACTTTAAATATACCCAGTGACTTGGTCTTCGTAGCTGTCTGTGGCAATGAATTCTACAGATTCACCGCCCTCTGGCTAAAGAAATTCCTCGTCATCCGTGTTCTAAAGAGATGTCCTTGTATTCTGAGGCTGTGCCCTTGGGTCCTAAACTCCCCCTTTATAGGAAACCTCTCCACACCTGCTCTAATCTCAGCCTTTTAATATTTGGTTGGTTTCAATGAGTTCCCCTCCCTCCTATTCTTCTAAACTCCAGCGAGTACAGACTCAGAGCCATCAGAGGCTCCTCATCCTTTCATTCACGGGATCTTTTCCGTAACCTCCTCTTGACCCTCTCCAATCCCAGCACTTAGATAAGGGCCACAAAACCGCTTCACAATACTCTAGGTGCCGTCTGACCAATGCCTTACAAGGCCTCAGTTCTTTAGGACCATAGGTAACCTAACTGTAACCTTTGCTCCCCACGTCTATGACCACACCTGGATCACCCACTTGGAAGGTGTCTCTAAATCAGAGTCCTGACCCTGCACCCTGATGCTCACCTGCAGATAACATCTGGACTACACGCCTGGAGTGTCGGCTCAGACCCCAGTCCAGTAACGGATACCTGAGCCTCCGCCTCCGGGATGGACCCGCAAAGCACCCAGGGTCATGTGCAAAAATTCAAATTTTATTAAAGTAAACTTATTTTCAAAGTATGTATATGTTACCATACACAACCTTGAGATTCATTTTCTTGCAGGCATTTAGAGGAGAAAAGGTAAAAACAATAGAATTTTGTGAAAAGCTACACACAGACAGACCAAGACTGACTCACAACCAGATATAGTTCAGGTGTGTTTATGAAATACACGCTTCGTGTCTGCGGTGTATGCCTGACCTGTACTGGTGGGTTACTCATCTGGAAAACACAGTCAGAATTCCAGGGAAGATATCCCCAGAATACACAACTGGACCCAAGAGATTCAACGGATGCTGGAAATCCTGAATAAGACACACAAAGTGCTGGAGGAAGGGGGTCATCTATTGTATCCCAGTGTGGCCTCTTTACATCGGTGAGACGTGATACAGTAGATCAGGAGACAGTTTCACTGGGCACCTTTGCTCTCTCCGCCGCAGAAGGCGAGATCTCTCAGTGGCCACCTATTTCAATTGGACGTCCCAGTCCCATTCCAACATGTCTGTCCATAGCCTCATCTGCAGCCATGATGAGGCCACACTCAGGCTGAAGGAGCAGCATATCATTTTCTGCCTGGGTAACCTCCAATTTGAAGGTAAGGACATCGATTTCTCTCACTTGAGGTAAATTCTCCACCTTCCCCTTCCACTCTTTCACCATTCCCCATTCTTGTGGCTCTGTCACCTCTTCTCCTCACCTACCCATCTGCTCCTTCTGGGGCCCCACTTCCTTCCCTTTCTTCCATGATCTACTGTCTTCTCCTATTAGGGTGCTTCTTCTTCAGCCCTTTGCCTCTTCCACCTCTCACCTGCCAGCTTCCTACTTCAGCAACCCTCCTCCACCCTCCCCTCCCACTCATGGCAGTATGTACCCCACTCCACCTCCACTTTCCTATTCTGGCTTCTGCCCCCTTCCTTTCCAGTCCTGATGAAAGGTCTGGCCTGAAATGTCAACTTTATTCCCCTCAAGATGTGCTGAGTTTCTCCACCACTCGGTGTGTAATACATAGCAGGAATGCACATCTGCTTTGTACTCCTAAAATATCTCCCTGGATTACGCATTTTGAACAGCTGTAAGGAGCCAAGGTGGAATTAGTTGCCTGAATTAACCTTATACGAGGGGATAGTACTAAGGTGTACCCCACAAATCATGCTGCTGGAACACCCTGGTCACAGCTCTAGCTGTTACAACTGGAATACCCTCTGAAGCTGCAGGTGAAACAGCGGCCCAGGTGTGAGAGCACATCTGGATCCGACCTCTGGATCACTAAGCTGGAATTTGCACAGCAAGCATTCACCATTGCTTCACACAACCTTGTGCACCCCAGAAAAGGCTGCAGGAAAGCCAGACTGAATGTTCCAAGATAGATTCCTTCCCTAAACACTGACCTCGATCAGTGACCTTTCATACATGCTGGCACATCGATCAGACTCGCAAAGCTGGCATAGTGACTAACACAATGACCTTACACTGGGAGAAGACTCTGATTAACCACTCTCCCCAGGCACACTGACCTGGGACGTAAACTTTGAACAGGGACCTGACCCACAGATCTTACCCATCCACCTGATACCCCTAATGGAACACAGAACTGACAAAGTGACCTAATGTAAAGAACTGATACACTCATCTTGTACACAGATTGGAAACACTGGCCTCACACAACAGTTGGATACAGTGATCTCACACTCTGATTGAATACACTGATCTCCCACACTGGATGCACTGATTTCACTCTCTGATTGGACACTCTGACCTCACACACTGATTGGACACACTGATCTCACAGACTGATTGATTGGACACAGTGATCTCACAGGATGATTGGACACTCTGACCTCACACACAGATTGGACACACTTACCTCACACACTGATTGATTGGACACACTGATCTCACAGACTGACTGATTGGACATGGTGACCTCACACACCGATTGGACACACTGACTGACAGCGCACATTGTGTGTACTCACTCACATGACAGCCTGCCCTGACAGGATGTCTGACGCTCACCCTTCATCAATGACCCTCCTTCCACTATAAAACTGGAAATGGAGATACTCACTGATAATTACACCCTGTTCAGTTCCTCAGTGAGTGAAGCAATCACCCACCCAGGCCATGTCCTCTTCTTGCTGCTACCGTACAGCAGGAGGTATAGAAACCTGAAGTCCCACACTGCCAGGTTGAGGAACAGCTACTTTCCTACCTGCACATCCCTCACACTACCTCAGCAATGGGGCAGTACGGACCACCTCTTGCCCGCCCGCAGACTTACCTCTAATTGTGGTTTTTATTTTGCATTGTGGCTTTCATTAATATCTTGCTTGGCACAGTTTTCCCTCCTCTTTGATGTCTTGTATTATTTGTACAGTATGTAGTTTATACTTGTTGTGTTGTAGGAATCTACATGCCCTTGACGCTGCTGCAAGCTTTCCATTGTACCTGTATCTCACTATACACAAGACAATGAACTTGACCTGCTTTGCCTGCATGCCACAAGACCTGGACAACATTCAGGCAGGGGCTGAGAAGTGGCAAGTGACATCTGTGCCACAAATGTATCTGGTAATGACTTCCTCCAGCATTGCCCTTGACCTTCAGTGACTTTGACACTTTGCCTTAAGTGACATTGCCCTTTGACCTTCAGAGTCATTGGCTCTTGCAGGCCGGGCTCCCCACTGCATTCATCCCGAGATCACCATTGACCAGAAACTCAGCCACACTGTGCTGACAGGAACCAGTTCACAGGAGACTGGGTATCCTGCATTGTGAGAAATCTCCTGATGCTCCAGGGGCTCTCCATCATTTGCAACAGTTAGGAATGTGATGGAGTGCCCTTCACTTTCCTGTGCAGTGCAGATCCAGCAATTCTAACAAAGCTCAACACTAACCATAATAACTCAGAGCTCAATTCCCAACCTCCCTTCCCATCAAACACCTAAACAATCCAATATTATTCCTATTCCCATTCTGACAAGTCTGTCTATGGTTTCCTCCACTGCCATGATGAAGCCAAGTTCAGGCCGGAGGAGCAACACCTCACATTCCATTTGGGTAGCAACCAACCTGATGGCGTGAACATTGATTTCTCCAACTTCCAGTAATTTTCCCCTCACTCCCCTTTCTCTCTTTTTTTCCCCAATCCCCATTCTGGTTGCCTTCTCACACTTTCTCTTCTGCTTGCTTGTCTATCACCTCCTGTTGCCCTTCCTTCCTCCCATGGTCCCACTCTCCTCTCCTATTAGATTCCTCCTTCTTCAGCCCTGTGCTTCTTCCACCAATTGCCTCCCAGCTTCTTGCATCATCCACCCATCCCTCACTCACCCACCATTCCCCCTCATCTGAACTCCCTCAAACCTGCCAATTTGTACCCCTCCCCTCCCCATTCCCTTCCAGTCCTGACCAAGGGTCTCGGCCTGAAATGTTGACTGTTTATTCCCCTCCATAGATGCTGCCGGACCTGCTAAATTCCTCCAGCATTTGTTGTGTGTTACACTAAACATTCTCTCCCTTCAGGAACAGTATAGCATGGTTACAGTATGTACTATTTCAAAGTTCAAAGTAAATCTATTATCAAAGTACACCATATACAACCCTGAGATTCATATTCTTGTGGGCATGCTCAATAAATCTATAAAATGTTAACCATGACAGAATCAATGAAAGACCACCCAACTAGGGTGTTCAACCAGAGTTCAGAAGACAAGAAAGAAATAATAATAAATAAGCAATAAGTATAATTTACTATATGCCAGGCTATCCCAACAGCACCTCCCAAGCCCACTGACATAACCTACAAGAAATACAAGAACAACTGCTTCTTACCGTTGATACCAAAGTGCAGAGGCCACTTGGTAAGATAATGGTTAGCACAATCAGTTTACAGCACCAGTGATTACCAATCAGGATTCAATTCCTGTCGCTGACTGTGAGGACTGTGACCACCAATTTCCTCCGGGTGCTCCAGTTTCCTCCCACACTCCAAAGACGTTTGGGTTAGGGATAGTGAGCCGTGGGCATGCTATGTTGGAAAGTGTGGCAACACATTGTGGCTCCCCCCCCCCACCCCCATACAATCTTCATGATTTAATTTGTTGCAAATGACGCGTTTCACTGTATGTTTTGATATAGTTGTGACAAGTAAAGCTAATAAATCTTACATTGTACCTCACCTGTGAGGGGAAAGGTGGGTGGGTAGGGGATGGGGAATGCCGTAAGAAGCTGGAAGGTGATAGGTAGAAGGGGTAGTGGGCTGAGGAAAAAGGAATCTGATAGGTGAGGACAGTGGACCATGGAATAAAGGGAAAGGGGTGGAGAACCAGAGAGAGGTGATGGGTGGGTCATGAGGGTGGGGGAGAACAAGAGAAATGGTGAGGCCACCAGAATGGTGGAAGATCAAAAATGGTGTGCGAACAGAGGGATATAGTTACTAGAGGTTAGAGGAGTTGGTGTTTATGCTATCAGGCTGGAGAATTCCCAGATGGAATATAAGGTGCTGCTTCTCCAGTCAGCGTTTGGCCTGATTGTGGCAGTGGAAGAGGCCATGATAGACATCTCGGTGTGGAAATGGAAAGTCAGATTGAAATGAGTGGTCACCAGGAGAAACCATTTCCCTCTCCTTTTCCACACTCCCTACCCCAGGCCACCCCCGCCTTTCTACTTCTTCTGCTCGCTTCCTTCCCGGTCCTGATGAAGGGTCACGGCCCAAAATGTTGACTGTTCATTTCCCTCCATAGATCCTACCTGATCCGCTGAGTTCCTCCAGCACCTTGTGTGTCTTGTTCAAGGTTTCCAGCACCTGCAGAATCTATTGTGAAGTCTGTGTTTGGTTTCTCCGGTGTGGCAGATGCTACGTTGTGAACACCAAAAGCAGCCCCCTGCATTGGAAGGAGTGGTTGTGAATTACTGCTTCTCCTGGAAGGACTGGTTGGGAAGGGAAGAAGTGAGAGGTCAGGTGAGGCAGTGCCAGCTCCGACCAGCCTGTGTGGATTTCTTCTGAAATTCCACCCTTCCTCGCTCAGACCCTCTTTTGCCAAAGTGTCCAGTCCTTCTCAATGCAGAGCTGTTACCACATACTCCAGCCCATTCAGTTCCACATGACCGTCCTCTGCCCATCCATTTTGGGCTCAACATGACCTTGAACTCTCCTTCCACTGCTTCTGCTTTCATGCCAACTTCTTTGCCTAAAATCTTCACCTGAGACTTTGGACTTCTCTTCCTGTCCTCAGAATTCCCAATCCTGTTAGATTCTTTCCTCTGTCCTTAAGAGTTCTCTTGATCCATTCATTGCCAATGATGGTAGGATATTGACCACTTGATTTTTTTCCAGTACTTTCTCTCTCCACCTAACCCACTCCTCTTTGACTTACAACTCTTCACTCACCAAAAACCAATCTCTACCTCATCATCAAATCTGTGAGCTATGTAGTCTAGTGAACTGACCTCTACCTCACAGGTAGAGATAGAGGTTACGCTCCTGAACCAGTGTAGATATCTTTACTCATCTCAACCCCGAACTGATTCCATAACCTATGGACTCACTTTCAAAGATTTTACAACTCATATTCTCAGTATTTCTTTATTTTTTTATTTGCAAAATTTGTCTTCTTTTGCACATTGGTTATTTGTTAGTCTTTGTTTATGTATAGTTTTTCATAAATTCTACTGCATACTCTTATTTTCCTGTAAATGTCTGCAAGAAAATGAATCTCGGGTTTGTATATGACACATATGTACTCTGATAATAAATTTACTTTGACTTTGACTTCAGCAGAGACCAAACATCAGCCCTTGAACACCTTGTCAAACCTCCCTCTGGTCCGTGACCCTACCATTGACCATTGGGCCATTGTTTCCCACCTCATTTCCTCAGAACTCTCCTGAATGGATTCCAACCTTGTGGTGTTCCAGCACTGTAGAATACCATTCTCCCTCCTGCCCAAGATCCACAAATGGGACTATCTGGGCACACCCATTGCTTCAGCCTATTTTTGCCCAATCAGAGTTTGACTCCATCCTTTCTTCCCTGATTCCCACTTCCATCTATTACACTCTGCTTCACAGTTTCCAATTGTCTGGTCCCACCAGGCTAATGAAGCATATGAAGCATATGAAGCCTCGACACTTCCATCCTGTAGCGAGTTGTAGACACAGCTCATCTCATCACAAACAACACCATGCCCCCGGTGAACTCCATCTGCTCTTCTTGCTGCCTTGACAAAGCAGCCAACAGAATCAAAAACCCCACCCACCCCAGTCATTCTAAATACGTACCACCAACCCCATTGGGCAGAAGATGCAAAAGCCTGAAAGTACCTACCACCAGGCTCAAAGATAGTTCTTAGCCCACTGTTACAAGACTATTATGAAACTGTTCTACAATAATGTGGACTACGGCCCTCATAATCTAGCTCGTTTTGGCCTTGTATGTTATTGTCTGTCTACACTGCACTTTCTGTAATACTGTAACACTTTACTCTGCATCCTGTTATTGCTTTCCCTCGTACTACCTCAATGTATTGCTGACTACCCTGAGTAAACATAGTCTCGCTTTGAACAACTTCCCCTTTGTGGGAGACATGGAGCAGTCTTTGTTTCAGTCCTACTTGTTGTGACTGTAACTAAGTCACTGGAGAAATGGGAGAACTTGTGGATTTATTCTAAACTTAAAGTACATCACATTCTTTTACCCTTAAGATCAAAGGTACAACAGGCAATTCAATACAATTTCCATAGTTACAATGACATTGTTTACTTCGATATTTTGTGTTGGACAAATGGTTCCTTTGAAGTTCATACATATTTATAGTAAATGCTTGTTGTCATTCATAGGAAACCTTCGAAGGTCCAGACACCTTTGCTGAGACAAACTAATTCACACAGGTGGTCAAAAGGCTTCTGAGGACAGTGAGCAACACATCCAATATTAGTTTTGTGAGGGCTGACTCTCTGTGTGCCCAGGTCTCCCAACTATTGATAGATAAGCTATTTGATGTGCTAAGTGATAGTATCAGTCTAGTCTGCAAGCTTCCTTGAACTTGTTTACTATGGTGCGAGTTACTTAACCGGAGTCGCCTGGTGATGCATGCCAATTAATATAACCCCATTGTCTAATGTTTGGCTAGCAGCCAACCCAGGTGTCCTTTTAACTTCAAACTGATTACTGTTTGTAATTTATGTTAAGAACTGAAGACTGGTTCTTATTTGAATTAATGGCTGCTATGCTCAGATAATTCCATAATGCCCCAATAATCCCTAATACTTCCCAGGCTCTTCCACTGACAACTGCATAAGTTCTGAATACACTCGGAACTCTCAATAACACAAGAGATTCTGCAGATGCTGAAAATCCAGAACAGCACACACAAAATGCTGGTGTAACTCAGCAGGTCAGTCAGCATCCATGGAGAGGAATTATCCGTCAACGTTTTGGGCTGAGACCCTTCATCAGGACTGGAAAGGAAGGGGGATGAATCCAGAATAGGAAGGTGGGAGGGTATGGAAGGAGTACAAGCTAGCGGATGATAGATGATACCAGTCCCCTTCTCTCACCTCTACCTCGTCTATCTCTTCTTTTCCCTTTCTGAATCCCACTATCTCAATCCCACGGGATAGACAGGCCACCAACACCCACCACGAACCCACAGAGTTAATGTATGAGGAGTGCTTGATGGCTGTAGGGGTTGCTGCAGTTTATAAGACTGAAAAGGGATCTCAATTAAACCTAAGGCTTAGATAGAGTGGACGTGGGGAGAATGTTTCCTATAGTTGGAGAGTTTACGACCAGAGGGCACAGCCTCATAATACGAGGACATCTCTTTAGAACAGAGAGGAGGAGGAATTTCTTTAGCCAGAGAGTGGTGAATCTGAAGAAATTATTGCCGCAGATGTGTCATGGTCCGGTCTGTGAAGTCCGCGTTCCGGTTCATGGTCCGGTCCGTGGACTCCGGACTCTGGGTCTTCCAGCTGTCCCTTGTTTCAGTTGGGCTTAATCATAGGCACCTGATGCTCATCTTGGGGCTGGGAATATAAATGGCCCTGGGTTCAAGTGCGGGTGCTGGTTTGTCTTGTTAGTATCCTGTCCTCGCCTCTGTGGGGTTAGTCAGGCTATCTTTGCTGTTACCCTGCGGGTGGATCTGTCCCTTCCTGTCCTTGCCTCCGTTGGGTAAGCCAGGCTGTCTTCACTGTTACCCTGAGGCTGGACTGTTCCCTTTCCTTCCCCTTCCTTCTGAAGCCTTGCCTGCAACCTGAGTCTGGAGCCTTGCCTGCAACCTGAGTCTGGAGCCTTGCCTGCAACCTTGTCAAGTTCAACCACCGGAGCCTTGCTGTGTCTAGATAAGGAACTGTCTATTATTGTTTGGAACTGTCTCTGTGTCCATGCCTTTGCTAGGTAGGTCCGGCTGTTTGCCGCTACCTTGTGTTGAGAACTGTCTCTCGGTGTTCTGCGTTCCTGTCTCCCAAGACCAAGACTCTGTGTTCTGAAGGAAATTACCACAAAATGGTGTTGGGTAAACTGATGGGTCTGAAGGTTGATAAATCCCCAGGGCCTGATGGTCTGCATCCCAGAGTACTTAAGGAGGTGGCTCTAGAATGCATTGGTAATCGTTTTCCAATGTTCTATAGATTCAGGATCAGTTCCTGCGGATTGAAGGGTAGCTAATGTTATCCCACTTTTTAAGAAAGGAGGGAGAGAGAAAACAGGCAATTATAGACCAGTTCGTCTGACATCAGTGGTGGGGAAGATTCTGGAATCAATTATAAAAGATGTAATAGCGGCATATTTGGATAACAGTGACAGGATAGGTCTGAGTCAGCATGGATTTACGAAGGGGAACTCATGCTTGACTAATCTTCTGGAATTTTTTGAGAACGTAACTATGAAAATGGACATGGGAAAACCATTGGATGTAGTGTACCTGGACTTTCAGAAAGCCTTTGATAAGGTCCCACATAGGAAGTTAGTGTGCAAAATTAGAGCAAATGGTATTGGGGGTAGGGTACTGACTTGGATAGAAAATTGGTTGGCAGACAGGAAACAAAGAGTAGAGATTAATGGGTCCTTTTCAGAATGGCAGGCAGTGACTAGTGGGGTACCGCAAGGCTTGGTGCTGGGACCGCAGCTATTTACAATATACATTAATGATATAGATGAAGGGATTAAAAGTAACATTAGCAAATTTGCAGATGACACAAAGCTGGGTGCCAGTGTGAAATGTGAGGAGGATGTTATGAGAATGCAGGGTGACTTGGACAGGTTAGGTGAGTGGGCAGATGCATGGCAGATGCAGTTTAATGTGGGTAAATGTGAGGTTATCCACTTTGATGGCAAGAACAGGAAGGCAGATTACTATCTGAATGGTGTCAAGTTAGGAAAAGGGGAAGTACAATGAGATCTAGGTGTCCTTGTTCATCAGTCACTGAAAGTAAGCATGCAGGTACAGCAGGCAGTGAAGAAAGCTAATGGCATGCTGGCCTTCATAAGAAGGGGAGTTGAGTATAGGAGCAAAGAGGTCCTTCTGCAGTTGTACAGGGCCCTGGTGAGACCACACCTGGAATATTGTGTGGAGTTTTGGTCTCCAAATTTGAGGAAGGACATTCTAGCTATTGAGGGAGTGCAGCGTAGGTTCATGAGGTTAATTCCCAGGATGGAGGGCCTGTCATATGTTGAAAGATTGGAGCGACTGGGGTTGTATACAGTGAAATTTAGAAGGATGAGTGGGGATCTGATTGAAACATATAAGATTATTATGGGATTGGACACGCTAGAGGCAGGAAATATGTTCCTGATGTTTGGGGAGTCCAGAACCAGAGGCCACAGTTTAAGAATAAGGGGTAGACAATTTAGATCGGAGTTGAGGAAAAACTTTTTCACACAGAGGGTTGTGGTTCTGTGGAATGCTCTGCCTCAGAAGGCAGTGGAGGCCAATTTTCTGGATTCTTTCAAAAAAGAGTTAGATAGAGCTCTTAAAGATAGTGGAGTGAAGGGATATGGGGAGAAGGCAGGAAAAGGATACTGATTGTGGATGATCAGCCATGATCACAGTGAATGGTGGTGCTGGCTCAAAGGGCTGAATGGCCTACTCCTGCACCTATTGTCTATTGTCTATTCTGCGTTCCTGTTGTCCCAAATCCAAGGTTCCGAGGTTCCTGTCGTCCCAAATCCAAGGCTCGGCTGTTCCTGAGTACCAAGTCAAGGCTTCATGTTCTCGTCTTGTCCATGTGTTTCGTCCTATACTGGAGTTCCCTCGTCTTGCCCAGGAGTCTCTCATTCTGTCTTGTAGCCTTGCCTAGTCCTGTCTCCCAAGACCACGTCATGTCTTCGCCTAGTTCCGGAGACCGAGCCCGAGTCAAGACCCAGGTTCTGGGTCCTTGTCCAGTGTCTGGCTCGGAGTCCGAACCCAAGCCTTAAGGAACCCAAGCCTTGAGGAACCCAAGCCATGTCCAATCCTGTAGCCATGTCATGTCCTCGCCTAGTTCCGGGGTCTGAGCCCGAGTCAAGACCCAGGTTCTGGGTCCTTGTCCAGTCTCTGGCTCGGAGTCCAAGCCCAGGCTCCTAGTTCCCAGTTCCTTGTCCTGGTCCCGCTTGCCTAGCCAATGTCCTAGGTCAAGTCTGTGTTCTTGTCCCAGCTCTTAGTCTGTGTCCTGTCTGGTCACTAACTCTAGTCTCTAGTCCTGTCCTGTTCCTAGTACTTCAAAGTCTGTGTCCTGCATTTGGGTCTGCTACCAGTGCCCCTGTTATGACAAGATGACTGTGGAGATCAAGTCATTGGGTACATTTAAAGCAGGGATTAATAGGTTCTTGATTAATAAGGGCATCAAAGATTGTGGGGAGAAGACAGGAGAATCGGGTTAAGTTTGATAATAAATCAGCCATGAAAGAATGGTGGAGCACACTCAATAGGCTGAATGGCCTAATTTTGGTCATATTTTGTGGGCGCCCACACTTATCCTCTCCCATCCTGCCTCCACTCCAATCTCCCAGTCCCTCCATCTCCTTCGTACTTATTCCAATGAGGACACTTTGCACAAAGGTGACTCTGAGGTATATTCCTTATTGCCAGCCATGACTTCTTCTATACCATAATTGGCATCCTATCCATCGCCCAAACCCCAGCTCTCAGCCCAGACAGAGCAAGAAAAGCGTTCCTTCAGATCATCAGGCTCAACATTCAGTGATCTCCCTTTGCGATTTCACCTGCTTCAGCGAGGTTCCACCACAGACACACATTCCCCTCCTCTACCCTTTCAGCACTTCCAAGGGACCCTTCTCTTCACTACTTCTTGATCTCCTCTCCCATCACCACCAACAACTTTCCATTCAGCTTTGCTCCCTGTGACCATAGGACGTGTTACACTTACCTTTGCCTTCACATCCTCCTGATGATACTTAGATTCTAAATATCACCTTGAGGTACACTTGGTGGGCTGTCAGCAGAGGGGATTCCCTGTTCTTCTTAGTCAGTCCCTAGGGATCAAGGGTGATTTCGGTCCTGTGATCTTCAGGATCCTTTCTCATATACATTCAGTGGCCACTTTATTAGGTAGATCTGTACCTAATTAATGCAAATATCTAATCAGCCAATCATTGGCAGCAACCTGTTGCATTAAAGCATGCAGACATGGTCAAGAGGTACAGTTGTTGTTCAGACCAAAAATAAGAACGGGGAAGAAATGTGATCTAAGTGAATGATTGTTGGTGCCAGACAGGGTGGTTTGCGTATCTCAGAAACTGCTGATCTCCTGGGATTTTCACTTACAGAGAAAATCAAAAAATAAAAAATCCAGTGAGGGGCAGTTCTGTGGGTGAAAACACCTTGTTAATGAAAAGGGTCAGAGGAGAATGGCCAGACTGGTTCAAGCTGACAGGAGGGTGACAGTAACTCAAATAACCACTGGTTACAACAGTGATGTGCAGAATGGCATCTCTGAACACACAGCATGTTGAACCTTGAATTGATTGTGAGCTTCGTGACCGCTTTATTAGGTACAGGAGGTACCTAATAAAGTAGCAAATTTATGTATTTTCTTACAATATAGAAGGAATCCATTGGGCCCATTGAGTCTATCCAACCTGTCTCAGATCAATCCTGTCGATCCCATTCCCCCACTTACTTCCAGGTAATCTATTCTCTCCCACATGCTGTTTAGATTCCCCCTGACTTACCTACTCACTAGGAATGGTTATCAGTAATCAGTAAACCCACCAACACACCAATGGGATGTGGGAGGAAACCAGGGTGTCTGGGGACAAAACACACAGTCACGGGAAGAACGTGCAAACTCCACATGGACAGTATCCACGTTTGGGACTGAACCTGGCGGGCTGCCCTCGGGTGTGAGCCCGGCCCTGTACGTAGGTGCTGGACTGGTGCACACTCCTGTTGTTTTGTGCATGGTGTCCTGTCAGAGTGCTCTGTGCCCCTCACCAGCCTGGCTGTCCTCGGCCCAAGGATTCCCGTCAGTGTGCAAGGGACCAACAGCACTTTCCCCATCCTTCCCAGGAGTTTATTTCATTTATTTTTTATTTGGAGACACCGGTCCGTCTGCCCAACAATCCCACACTGCCCAGTACGCCCCTGTGACCAATTAACCGACTACCTCATACATCTTTGGACTGTGGGAGGAAACTGGAGCACCCGGAGGAAACCCACACGGTCACGGCGAGAACGTACAAACTCCTTACAGACAGTGGCGGAGTTGAGCTTGCGTTGATGGCGTTGCAATAGCGTTATGGTAAACACTCCACTACCATGCCTCCCAATGTTCCCAATGAGGTGTGCGCGCACACACACACCTTTTGCTACCAGCGCACAAAGGAATTTAAACTGAGCACAAAAGCTTGTCACCCTCCACCTGGATGGCACGTTAAGTATGTTTCATGATTGTTCACAATACAGAAACTGGTGTAACCTGCGCATATTGTTGTGATGCAAAAGTTGCTGGAGAATTTGCAAGTGGGAAGAAGTGGAGTGATATTTGGAAACTTGACTTTTTAAAAGCATCATTTTGCGAGCAATTCACATATAAACGGTGTGCAAAAACTTTGGGGAGAAAACCCTTCACTATAGGCCTGGTTTCTTTTAAACAATGAACAACAAACTGGGCTAGGTAGTTGATGATCTTTAGAATAGCTTGAGGCTTACTTCCTCTTAAAAATTCAGTATGCACTTGTTGTTGTCACTGGGCAAAACGTTGCTCAGCACAAGAATTTTGTGCACACTGGTCATTACAAATTAGAGGGAACATTGGTGCCACCCCGTTTGAAGAATCTTCTATCATGTCCTCCCCTCCTATCACAGCAATAAGTTCTTATTGCAGACTTATGGAGCTGGAAGCAGTGAGATTGTATCAGGAGTCTGGCATTAGCTGTGCAGATGACCTGGAGCCCCTGGAAGTGTCTGAGTGTAATTAGAGCCAGGAACCTTGGAGGGCTGGCAGGGGAAAGGGTGCTAACTTTGGTCCATCTCTCTTACTAGTAGATGTGGGGAATTATAAATGTAATGCAGACAGTACACAGAGTAGCCTTTAAGCTGTCCAAGTCTCCTACACCGCACCACCGCTACTCAGCAGACCACGAGCTTGAGGCTGGGTCTGAGGCGTCAAACACTCTTTTCATTCAAGTGATGAGATTAGGGCCGGCACAGTGGAACAGCTGGCAGAGCCCCTGCCCCTCAGCTCCAGAAGCTCCAGGTTCGATCCTGACTTTGGGTGCTGTCTGAGTGGAGTTTTACTGCCCTGGTGTTCCAGTTTCCTCCTGCATCCCAATGTTTATTTGGCCACTGTAATTTTCCTTAAGAGGTGGAATGGGGATGAGGAGGGGGATGTTAGTGAGAATGTGAAGGGAATAAAAGATAGAATTAATACAGGATTGGTATAAATGGATTAATGGTTAGTATGGACTCAGTGGGCTGAATGGCCTGTTTCTGTGCAATAGGACTCTATCATTGTTTCTAGGCATTAATTTCTCAGCCCTGTACAGTAAACACATCCCTGCCACACGGCCAATTTATCAAACCGATTGACTAAGGCACATTGACTAGTCTTTTGCAGTAATTTCTGATGTCAATATTTATGCTCCTCATCATAAACAGTGTTATTGCTGGGGATATGGAACATGACTTCAGCACCAAATATTCCCAGGTCTGGGACAAGAACTTCACAACGTAAGAAGCAGCAGCAGGAATCGATCTCTGAACCCACGGACCAGCTCCTACGTTCGTCTTTCTTCATCATGGCTGATGCTTTATGTTCACACCGTCTGCCCGCCTTATTCCCACAATGCTCCGCCGATCTGCGTTAAAAACAATGACTGAGCATTCACAGGAACTGGAGGGCGAGAACCCAGAAGATTGAGCGTGAAGGCCATTCCTTATTGTAATCGCAATAAGGCTATCCCTTATTTTGAGTCTATAACTCCAAGTTCTCAAACCCTTAGCCAGAGGAAGCAATCCCTCCAACTGGGCCCTCAAAGTATTTTGTATGTCTCAACGAAGACATCAACCATTCTTCTACCTTGTCTACTTGTGTGGTAGACTGGCCACCTCAGAACCAGCCTAGTGAATCTCCTTCCTGCACTCCCTCAGAATCAGAATCAGGTTGAATATCACTGCCGTATGTTGTCAGATCTGTTGTTATATGGCAGCAGTGCAATGCAATACATAATAATGAGAACTGTGTATTACAGTAAGAAGTGTATATATTTAAAAAGAGAAAAAGAGTAGTGAGGTAGTATTCATGGGTTCAATGTCCATTCAGAAATCAGATGGCAGAGAGGAAGAAGCTGTTCCTGAATCATTGACCGTGGGCCTTCAGGCTCCTGTATCTCCTTCCTGATGGTAGTAATGAGAACAGGGTATGTCCTAGGTGGTGGGGGTTCTTAATGATGGATGCTGCCTTTTTTGGGGCACTACTCCTTGAAGATGTCCTGGATGCTGTGGAGGCTTGTGCCTATGATGGAGTGGAATGAGTTTACAACTTTCTGAAGCTTATTTCAATCTTTTGCCGTGCCCCCCCCTCCCCATACCAGACGGTGATGCAGCCAGCTACAATGCTCTCACCGTACACCTGTAGGAATTTGCGAGAGTCTTTAGTAACATAGCAAACCTCCTCAAACCCGAATGAAATATAGCCACTGTCAAGCCTTCTTTGTAGCTGCGTTGATACGTTGGGCCCAGGATGGATGCTCAGAGATATATTATACTTTCTTAAGGAACCAGAATTGCATACTGGTGTGATCTTATCAAGGCCTATAGAATCGCAGTAAGTATCCCTCCCTATTTAATCAACTCCTCTTGCAAGAAAGGCCAACATGCCATTTGCCTTCCTAATTACCCACCGCTCCCCTATGATGGTTTCAGTGACTGATGAACACGGACAAGGGATTCTGCAGATGCTGGAAATCCTGAGCAACATACACACACACACACAAAATGCTGGAGCAACCCAGCAGGTCAGGCAGCATCCATGGAGAGGAATAAACAGTTGACCCTTTGGGTTGGGACCCTTTATCGGGACTCATTCAGTAACTGATGCTGATCAGCATCATTTCCCAGTCTCTCATCCGTCTAAAATAACATAGCA
Source organism: Mobula birostris (assembly GCF_030028105.1). Lineage (NCBI taxonomy): Eukaryota > Metazoa > Chordata > Chondrichthyes > Myliobatiformes > Myliobatidae > Mobula > Mobula birostris. The sequence continues at coordinate 15,541,240 of NC_092380.1, read as the reverse complement.
TTCCTGCTTCATCCACCAAAATGGAAACTTACTTACTGACTTATGCCCATTTTTTTTTAGATTATGAGAACACTCAGTCCTCTTTTATTGTCATTTAGAAACGCATACATGCACTAAGAAATGATACAATATTTCTCCGGAGTGATATCACAGAAAACAGGACAAACCAAAGACTAACACTGACAGAACCACATATTTATAACATATAGTTACAGCAGTGCAAAGCAATACCATAATTTGATAAAGAACAGACCATGGGCACGGTAAAAAAAAGTCTCAAAATCCCCGAGTTGATCGACTCCCGAGTCCCCGATAGCGAGCGGCAAAAGAGAGAAACTCCCTGCCATAAACCTCCAGGCACCGTCAACTTGCTGATGCCTTGGAAGCAGCCGACCACAGCCGACACTGAGTCCGTCCGTCCAAAAACTTCAAGCTTCTGACCAGCCTCTCCGATACAGCCTCCCGAACGCCATCCTCTGCCAAGCGCCTTCAACCTCTCCTCGGCCGCTGAAACACGCAAAGCCGAGGATTTTGGGGCCTTCTGCTCCGGAGATTCCGGTTACCACACAGTAGCAGTGGCAGCGAAGCGGGCATTTCAGAAGTTTTCCATTACCCCTAATGGGCCATAGGCTGCCAGAATCCCCTGTCCTGGGCCAGTCTTTCACTCTGTCTCTAGGTGTAGCGCAACTTACATCTTCTAATTGAAGATCGTTCAGCTCCAGAGTTTTCGAGGTCTTTGGAGCTTCTGATGGCATTTCTGTCGCACTGAAATTTTACAGGTTTGTTCGCCCGATGTCCAACTCACAACCAGACTTGGGACCGTCCATGGCAGAGTTGCCAAAGTGGATAACCTCACCTTATCTCACACAGTTAACCATTCATCTATCTTACCCTTTTCTGCTTGAAGCCTCTCTGCATCCTCACCACCCCCCCCACCCCCACTCTTGTCTTCACTTAGCTTAGTGTGGTCTGAAAACTTGCAAAATTTCGAATGTGTTCTCCTCAGTCAGATTCTGGATTTAGATTGTGACTACTGTGGGCCAGGTACCCATCCCTGCACAGCCTCCCCGACAGGGTTTATCGCAGCAAATTAAATGTGAAGGTCCCCCTGCTTTTCTCTGACCCAGTCTCAATCCCATAAAAGTGCTCCCGTTTGCCTCTGCACCTTCCCAACCAGCACCCACCCCTCCCACTGTGATCCTCTCCACTGCAGGGACAACTTAAGGCCTTTTGAGTGACAGTAGCTAGAGTAATAGAGCAGAACAGCAAAGAAACAGGTCTGACCCACCTAGTCCGAGATAAACTGTTGCACTGCCTGCTCCCATCAACCCACGCCTGGACCGTCGCCCTCCACACCCTTCCCATCCATGAATTTATCCAAACTTCTCTTAAATGTTGCAATTGATCCCGCATCCACCACTTCCACTGGCAGCTCATTCCACCCTCTGAGAGAGGAAGTTTTCCTCTCAGGTTCTCTTAAATATTTCATCTTTCACCCTTATCTTATGACCTCTACTTTTAGCCTCAACCTCAGTGGAAAGAGCCTGCTTGCATTTCGCCTAATTTTTTATAGCTGTATCAACACCCTGCACTCCAGGGATAAAAGATCCTAACCTTTCAACTCTTCCCTATAACTCGGGTCCTCAAGTGCCAGCAACATCCTTGTAAATTTTCTCTGCACTCCTTCACTCCCATTGATATCTTTCCTGTAGATGGGTGACCAGCACTGCAAACAATGCTCCAAATTTGGCCTCACAACCATCTTATACAACTTCCACATAATATCCCAATGCTGGTTTGTGAAAGCCAGTGGGCCAAAAGCTCCTTTATGGCCCTGCCTGCCTGTGATGCCACCTTCAAGGAAAGTGGAACCATTCAGCTTGTGAGCTTCAACTACTCTTCGCCTGGAAGGGAATTGGTTTGTGTGTTTGCTCCATCCGCCTATCTAAAGAAAAGGCAGTCAGTCCCACTGGATGTTTGCGGAGGCATCCAGCATTTTGGAAGGGGGGGCCCCCACATATTGTGTCATGAAGTGCCCGACAATGCCCCTAACAATCTTGCTCTCATTGTTATTTACATCAGTCCTGGAATCTCCCACCACCACAGGAAATAATTCCTCGCCATCAAACCTATTTAACCTTTTAATCACCTCAAACAACTCACTCAGGCAGCCTCTTAATCTTCTCTACCAGGGTGGGTGTTGGCAGGGGGGGATGCAAAAGGAGTTGCTGGAGATCCCAGGTCTGATCCTGACCTCAGGTACTGTCTGTATGAAGTCTGCACGTTCTCCCTGTAACCACACAGCTTTTCCTTGGGCGCTCCAGTTTCCTCTCGTGTCCCGAAGACAAGCGGATCATTAGCCTTTTCATACAGGGGAATGGTAGAATTTGGGGGAGTTGCTGGGAATGTGGGGCGATTGATATAATGGGTGTTGATGGTTGGCATAGACTTAGTGGGCCGAAGAGGCTGCTTCTTGTGCTCTCTCTCTCGATAACTCTGTGGGTTGTAGGTCCAGTGAAAAGTTGAAGTGACAGACAGATTCCTACAGCCAACAGACGCCAAGGATCCCCACCTGATTACTCTTATAAAAGTGAAATGCCAGGGTCCACATTCGTTGCCAGATGCAGACCTGAGCTATAGACTTCCCATGCTATCCAAAGGCTGTGAGGACATTGTCCACCATCTAGTCTGTGTCTTTGCAGACATTTACCTTCTCAGCCTGACTGTGTAAATGCTCAAAGGAGCCTGGATAAAAATTTGCACAAGATAAAAGGATGTTCTAAAGCAGGGGTTCCCAACCTGAGGTCCGTGGACCCCTCAGTTGACGGTAAGCTTCCATGGCAAAAAAATGGTTGGGAACCCCTGTTCTAAAGCCTCCTTGATGAAATACAACATCCCCACTGTTTCTTGTAAACCTCTGGCCCCAGTGGAAGAGCAGTCGGCATGATCTTGAGAACTTCAGGTCCATGCAACAGGAGTCCATCAATGGCCAGCATAAATGTCAGTACACTCCTTACCAAACTACCCACACAACCTTCTCCCACCTGTGCAGGTCGAACTATAGCCTAGTAAGCCCCCTTAGAAATGGAGGGGAAGCTAGTCACCCTCAGGACCACTTGACAGGAATGGATTGGCATTTAGCTTCACATTAGGCTGTCCATGGCCGCAACAAGAGGCTATTCAGCCTGTTGAGCCTGCTGTCCCCTTCCCTTGGCTCATGCCTGATCTTGCTTCACTTCCATTTGACTTTGCACCATTTCTTGTTACCCATGTACATCAAAGCTCTGGCCATGAGGGTCTTGACCCCAACCAACCCTAGCCTTGGAGCAAGCTGAGGTTCTTCCAAACAAGCTGCTCAGAATATTTGAAGGGGCTTATAAATCCCCCCTCCCCAGTATCTTGCTTTCCAGAATCGGGGGTGGAGGTGGAAGCATTGATAGGCCTCTCCAGGATGATTGAAAGGAAGGATCACAAGACGTCAACACAAGAGATCCTGCAGATACTGAAAATCCAGAGTAACATACACAAAAATGTTGGAACTCACCAGGTCAAGCAGCATCAATGGAAAGGAATATACAGTTGACATTTTGGGCCTTCATTCCAGATGAAGGATCTGGCCCAAAACGTTTATTGTTCATTCCTTTCCAGAGATGCTGCCCGGCCTGATGAGTTCCTTCTATAGAAGACGTCCAATTCTACAGGAGTTCTGATAAGCCAATATTGAGGCTTTAAACAAGAGAAAATCTGCAGATGCTGGAAATCCAAGCAACGCACACACATCGGAGGAACTCAGCAGGCCAGGCAGGATCTATGGAAAAGAGTACGGTTGATATTTCGGGCCAAGACCCTTCATCAGGAGATGAGAAGTCCTGATGAAGGGTTTTGGCCCAAAACGTTGACTGTTTACCCTTTTCCATAGATGCTGCCTGGCCAGCTGAGATCCTCCAGTGATTTGTGTGTGCGTTGCTTGAATGTTAAAGCTTCGTTCCCTTCCCTTCTCAATGATAAAAGGCAAATGAAGGCCTCCATTTTGACCCTCCCCCAGTCTATCAAATGGGAGTCCAAATACACAGGATACTTCAAGCCTACAAACAAAACCAGTTAACACTAAAAAAAGGATGCAACAGGCCACATAATTGCATGGATTCCATTTTATTTGAAACTTAAAGACAGTAATTGGATTCATAAGAAATTAATTTTCCAATGCATGGCTAAGCTCAATTAACCAATGTTGTACATAAAAGCATGATATGAAAATGACTACAAAATATAGCAAATGTCAACAATGCTAGCATTACTCATTTGCATTCACCTCAGTAAAAGATCAAACAAAATTTGATAAAAAAATTAAAACAACTATATACAGAAATGGCTAAAGTCTGTATTACTGCTTGTCTGACGAACTCATTCACTTCTTTTTGGAAGCCATTTTCTTTACACTGGTTTTGGCTCGCGGCTTGGTGGTTTTTGCCTTCTTGGTGTTTCTCTTAACCGCCTTTGCCTTCACCGCCTTCGTTTTCACCGGTTTTGCTTTCTTTGCACCTTTGGGTGTTCCTGCCTCCTTCTTCACTGCCTTGTGCACCTTGACCTTCTTGGTTTTAGCCAACGGCTTAGCTGGCTTCTTGGCTTTGGCTGGCTTCTTGGGTTTGTCCATCTTCTTGCTTAAGATGGACTTCTTCACCGGCTTCTTCACCTTTTTAACCGCCTTCTGGGGCTCCCCGCTCTTGGAGATCTTGAAGGACCCTGAGGCACCAACTCCTTTTGTCTTCTCCAGAACCCCCTTGGTCACCAGCTTCATGAGTGACAGTTTGATCTGACTGTCTGCGTTGTCTGCCAGCTTGTACTGGCTTTTGACCAGCTTTTGGATGGCTTGGCGGGATAGTCCTGAGCGGCTGCTGGAGCCCATGATCACCCCAATGATCATCTCGGAGTACTTGGGGTGTGTGGGGGTTTTCTTTGCTGCTTTGCCCCGTTTGGGCTTTGAAGCTGAGTTGTCAGTCATTGTGATCACAGACCTCTTTTTGTTTTCTTGTTAGTTGTGATCAGCACCGTTGAGTTAGACGGGCCGCCTGTCAGCGCCAACCTCTCCACCCTTCCCACTTCGGCTCCAAGTCCCCGTCTGCGGCGCTGGCTGACGCGGGGAATTTATAGGCTAAGCGCGGACCTGATTGAGAACAGCGGCTGTTGGCAGCAATGGAGAGGCAGAAATGGCGAATTGCACTCGCATCTGTGTTTCTTCGCTCGCAGAAACGGCCGAGCCCAGCCTTTTCCCAGCGCTTCCCGTTCAACGCGCCCGACCCCCCCGCAAGCCAACTCCCTGCTCTCTTCCCCACTCCGCAAACCGGGGCTCTTCGCCGCCCGGCAACGCTGCAATCGGTGCAAAAGTGCGCCGGGACTTTGCAGCCGCTTGCAAGATTTGGGATTTCTGCTCAAAAATCTGGAGATCGCGGCGGCCGATTGTCCCGGTCCAAATTGCAACGGGGGGAGCAATGCTTAATGAGACGGGGGAGGGCCGGGTGGCAGGGTTTGGTCGCCGTGTCTTTGAATAATAAGCCCATAATGACGGCCAACTAACACACAACCGAGCTCCGCGCCGGTCGCTGAGAGTCGCGTAATGTAGATTCACCGAGGGCTTTATTTTCGCGTCCATTTTGGGGGGGTAGATGCTGAGAGTCGGTGCTTTGGGGAGGGGGGACCCATTAGTTGTCGTTTTGCTCCAAGTAGCGACTCAAGGGGCAGAATAAAGGCCGGAGAGTGACTCCGAGGTGCGGAGGCTATATATAGCCTAAAGGGAGCTGTTGTTTTCACTTTAGCTTAAACCCATGGGGTCGTTGGTGCTTGTTGCCGTTGGGAGTCCGGCAGAGTCAGATGCTAAATAAAGGGTCTTCGGTGAGAGTGATTGGGTAGGTTTTGCCCTGGCGTGTTTTTTTTTGTTTGGGGTTGTAAAGTAAGACGCACGATACCGTTGCTCCCGCTGTTTGACTCGTGTTGACCCGCCGAGACTGACCTGGGCTAAAAAAAAACACTGGGCTCCTCGGGCTTTTGGATAAAATGGGGGTCTATTCTCATAACCCGTGCTTTGACAGAGTTGAGGTTCCGGGATCTAGAGACGGGATTGAAAAGTTTTTCATATAAGTTTCTCTTCCACTCCTCCCCCTTCCACCCCGCTTTCTTTCTCGTGTCTGGTTGACAGATAACATCACGTTCGCCATTTTAGCTTATTTGCTCCCCTTTAACCCACCTCGCCACCACACACACGCACACCTTCCATTTGGGGTTCAGGGCGTGGGCTGAGCAGGGGGGCTGCGGGCCTTGGGCTGGGGGATCGGCGACCTGCCGTTCGCCCAGCCGGAACAATGGTGAACCGGGTGCACACAGGGCGACACCTCCCTGCCCCCGGCTGCTCTACACGGAGCTTTCAGATACTTTTGAATTGAACTTTGATTTTTTTTACACCGCTGACGATGAAGGGGCAGCTCCCTGAGTGCGAACCCGGCCTTCACCCCCCTTCACTCGGGGTTGGGGCGAGTACTTGCCACCTTTCTGAGCGGCAGCGAGAACCTCGCAGGATTTGACCCTAACCCACACTCAACGATCCCGAAACAGCTCCTTCCCTTCTGTCATCAAATTCCCGAATGGTCCGTGAAAGCACCTCCCTTTCGTCTATTTACTATAATTTGCAGTAAATTTATGTCTTTGCGCGGTACTGCTGCCGCAGATCAACAAATGTCACGTCATGTAAGTCGGTACTGTAGTAATAAACCTGATTCTGATTCTGAGCGGGCGAAAGTAAAAAGGCTGGGCCGGCTCCGGGGAGTTTTGTTCCGCCCGCCGGCAGGCCAGGACGCAAGGCCGTTCGGCCCGTACAACCTACGCCCCCCTGCGAGCCCCCCCTCCCGTGTCTTGCTTCTTGCAGACTTCGCAAGAAGAAAGAATGTTAGTTAAACAGCGAGAGCCCGGTGGTTTGCAATATCATTCGGTTTGGCAGCGCCTTTGTTTGACGGTCTCCGATCGCGGCCACAACTTCTGAAATAAAAGTGCGGAAGTGCCGCAAACGGGGTGAACGATCGGACCCCGGACACTCATAGCCAATGTTGTTGACATTCCTTGAGGTGGGTTCAGCCTGTGAACGTTACACTGACTGAACCCGGGCGCAATATTTCATCCGCTGCATTAATCTGTAGCTTAATCGTTTTACCCAAGTTAGGGAGCAAACAAGAAATGTGGCTGCTCGGGGGAGGGGGGTATTTTAATACTGATTTAAAAAATGAATTTAACCCCCTCTGGTGAAGATCAGTGACGTTGAACTCATAAGCAAATGTAAATTAGTTTACAGGAATCAGACTTCGTTGTTCTTTATTACGTTATTTAAGAGAAGCAACAAACAAAATGCCGGTGGAACTCTTTGGTTCCGGTAGCATCTCTGGAGGGAAATGAATTGGGTCGAGATCCTTCATCGGGATTTCAAAGAGCCCGATCCCAGCTCCCGTACTTCAATGAGCGGAAAATTTCCCGCAACAAAGCCGAACTACATCGAGTCTCCCAATGTGTACGGCTCGGCTCCCCGCGACGCATCCGCAAATATTAAGCGAAGGGACGCCGCTACATCAGTGCACACCTGTTGGGGAGTTGCATTGCGCAGCTTAAATCGAAATCGTACAAGTTATTAACTTCCCAGATGTGCCGGATGAAAAAAAATGTTAATTCTCTGGTTCTTTCACGCCCTCTACTGGCGAAGCCGGGTATTTCGGGTTTCAGTCCCGTTTATAAACGCGGCCGAAAGACCGCATCGCCGACTGCGCAGTACTCTCTCAACCACTGCGTGGGTCTTTACCCTCAAGTCTCCTGTATGAGGCTTCAACCAATACCCTGTGAGTCAGAAAATGCTGCCACTAAGTCAAAGCGGCAACAATTTTCAATAACTTTTCGTTTTTCTAAAACTTTGACAAACTTCTATAGATGTGTAGTGGACATCTATAGATGTATCGACTGGTATGGGAGCACCAATGCCCTTCAACAGAAAATCCTACAAGAAGTTGTAAATACGGCCCAGTCCATTCACGGGCAAAGCCCTCACCACTATTGAGCACATCTACGTGAGAGTTGTCGCAGAAATGCAGCATCCATCATCAGGGACCCCACCCCCCCAAGGGCATGCTCTCTTCTCCCTGCTGCCGTCAGGAAGAAGGTACAGGAATCTCAGGACTCACACCACCAGCTCCAGGAACACTTACTACCCCTCAACCATCAGACACTCAACTTCACTTGCCCCATCATTGAAATGTCCCTACAACCGATGGACTCACTTTTAAGGTCTCTTCACCTCAAGTTATCGACATTTATTTATTTAATAATAATAATAATAATTTTTTCTTTCTTTTTGTATGTACACAGTTTGTAGTCTTTTGCGCACTGTTTGAACGCCCAAATTGGTGAGGTCTTTCATTGATTCTATTATGGTTATTACTCTATTACAGATTTATTGCGTATGCCCACAAGAAAATGAATCTCAGGGTTGTATATGGTGACTTTGATAATAAATTTACTTTTGAACTTTGAATCCTCTTTGACAATTATGAAGATCTGTTGTATCGATTTATTCTATAGATGCCGCCTGGCCTATCTAGACATTTTGTGTGTGTTGTATCGATTTATTTAACTGCTGTTAAGATTTTTTTTCAGAACTATTTTTTCCAGATGGGCATAGGAGGCACTAATATCTCCCAGTATGTATTTAAAATAAATAACACCAAAAAAAAAGTCGCTGAACTCAACCGTCGTGTTGCAATTTATCCCTCGCAGCAGACTTTCATTGGTGGAGTCTAACCCATCAAATGTGTCAAGTTAAAAGGTGCCTTTACTTATACCGTACTGAGTTTGCTTGTTCATAGCGCTGCGAGGCTGGAGTTAACTTTTAGCCAATTACATTATACTGAGCAAATTCACTGTATGTTCCATTATAAACCCAGGTACAGCCTTTTTTTCCTGTTCAAACTCATTTCCTGCTATAAACAGTGGCGCCTGCAGACGGCGCTACTCGGTCGGAAGTGGTCACGGTTTACCACGGAGCGCAGTGTTCCCAACTTGTCCGAACATCGCCCGAAGCCTCCCACCACCGGCGGCGCTAAGGAGAGGGCGCCCAGTTCCTGACCGTAGGGAGTATGAAGGCTGCCGGCACATGACGCATGCGCAGTTTGGGAGCTGTGGTCAGCGAATAGCTTTCAGACGGAGAGTTGTGAGTTCGAGTCCAGGTCTGGGCAAGAGGGAGTGCAGGATTTGAGATTGATTGTATGGGTAGGCTGTTCTTCGTTTATTGAGCTGTTGTAGGATTAGGATTGTCCTTTGCCAGACAGTGGTTTCAGAACTCTGAACTGTCCTGTTCTCATTACGGACTAATGTTCGTAGACTGCGTACCTCGGATTGGAAAAATACACCGGATTTCATAATAGTGAGACAATCCCCTATTTAAACAAATGTAAGAATAGGACTTCTAGCGACCTTGGCTGCAGTGTTGGAGGCACTGACTTTGAGATGAGATAACACTGCCGGCTCCGTCGGGTATGTAAAGGATCCCTGGCTGAGGAAAAGCTATGGCAGTTACTCTCAATATGAAAATACTGTGAAAGAAAAACAGTAGCGTAGTGGTAGGCATAACTCTCTACTGAGGAGTAGTTTCCACATTCTCTCCGTCACCGTGTGCGTTATTGTCAGTGGTGGAAGCATGGCGGCATTTGCGGGCTGCCCCCAGCGCACCCTCAGATTGTGCTGGTCATCGGCGCAAACGATGCATTTTTATTTTGTCCGGTGCTCCCGCTGCGGCCTCCTCTACGTTGGCGAGCCCCGTCGTAAATTGGAGGACCGCTTGGTCGGGCACCTCCCGCTCCACCCGCCAAAAGCGGAGCGTCCCGGCGGGCAGCCATTTTAATTCCGATTCCCATTTCCGTCCCGCCATGTCGGTCCATCAGGCTAGAGACGCGACACTTAATATTTCGTCTGGGCACCCTCAACCTGGTGGCATAAATATCGATTTCTCCTTCCTGTAAAAAAATCCCACCCCTCCCCTCTTCCTTTATTCCCCACTCTGGCCTTCTCACCTGCCTTCCCCATGGGTCCCCCTCCTCCTTCCCTTTCTCCTATGGTCCACTCTCCTCTCCTATCAGATTCCTTCCTCTCCAGCCCTTTACCTTTCCTACTCACCCTGCTTCACCTATCACCTTCTAGGTAGCATCACCTTCTTCCCCTCACAGCCCCCCCCCCCGCCTTTTAATACTGGAGCCTTCCCCCCTTCCTTTCCAGCCGTGAAGAAGAGTCTTGGCCCCAAACATCAACTATCCATAGATGCTGCCTGACCTGCTGTGTTCCTCCATCATTTTTGTTTCTGTAACGCTTTGGATTTCCAGCACCTGGAGACTTTCTAGTGTGTACGTTTCACTGTGTGTTTTCGGTGTAGGCGTATCAAATAAAGTTAACCTTTATCTTTATTCCAACGTCTACAGTTTTCGAGACTCATTAAGTAAATGAGTCATCTCAGTATCCTGAAGGATTTTTATTCTTCGGTTGAGATCCTGGATACAGATTTTCTGTTCTGTCCTGGGATCTTGCTATGTACAAATGCCTGCTGTGTTCTTTACACGCAACTACACATTAAGAGTTCCTCGTTGGAGTTCTGGCACTCTCAGGTTACGAAAAGAAACAGGGAGAAGTAAGTATTTTACGAGCAGGGCTCAGGGACATAAAACTTAACAGAGCGGAGCACAGAAGAGTTTCTCCTGACCGTTGATGGCATCTGTGTGGAGTTTGCATGTTCTCCCCTGTGACTGCATGGGGTTCCTCTGAGTACTGTGACTCCCCCCCCCCCCCCCATGTCCCCAAAGGAGTCTGGGTTGGTAGGTGAATCTTCTGCTGTAAATTACCCTAATCGCAAAGGTGATAGAATCTGTTCGGAGTGGAAGGGAACAAGAGGAGAGTATAGAGTGGCTTTGGTGTGAAGGGCATGATATGACAGTACAGAGGCATTTTTCTCCAAAGACCTGCTGGTTGGTAGGTTAATTGGTCATTGTACATTGTCCCATAATTAGGCACGGATTCAATTGGGGGATTGCTGGGGTGGCGTGGTAACATAGTGGTTAGTGCATTGCTTTACAGTAACAGCAACCCAGGTTCAATTCCACGTCTGTCTGTAAGGAGTTTGTACGTTCTCCCCCTGAACGTGTGGGTTTCCTCCGGGTGCTTCGGTTTCCTCCCACAGTCCAAAGTTGGTGGGTTAATTGGTCATTGTAAATTGTCCGGTGATTAGGCTAGGGTGAAGTCGGTGATTAGGCTAGCGTTAAATCAGGGGATTGCTGGGCGGCGTGGCTCAAGGGGTGGGAAGGGCTTATTCTGCACTGTATCTCAATTTAAAAATATTTTTTGAAGGATGATCGATGATCAGATTTGTAGCCAGGCAGCTGAATATGAGAATTGCAGAAGAGACCCATTCCAACACATGGTGGCTGGTCAAGGTTAGCACAGATGGCATCAGGAAACTCGTATTACGACCTCCTGCAGTCAAGAGACTACAAGTCCAAACATGCACTGTTATTTAAACTTAAGCGACCTTTGAATTGATGCATTTATTGCCTGCCTAGGTAACAATATCTCCCTGTCAGGAGGACTGGTTATTTATTGACATGGTCAGAGTAAGGAAAGATGATAAGATAATTTTGATGATATGGCAAAGAAATTTACAGTGGATTGTAGCCACATTAATGATTTTACTGTCGTCATTGCAGGCGGAAATGTAGTAACAACTAAATTTGGTTTCCTGTGGATGTGTTTTCATGCACGGAGTAAGGTGGACAGGGTTGGTGGGTTGTATCTGCAGCTTGCCGTGTGGGAATGCGATGAAGTGGTGACAATGGAAACTTAGTTCAAAAAGTGGCAGAACTGGAATGTGTCTGGGGTAATTTTCCAGAGCAGTCTGTTTCTAGTCCATTGAGAAAGGAGGCAATGCCGGACCTGATTCTGGGGAATGGGGCGGAATTGAAACTAGTCTTCCTCCTATCAATTCCTTCCTTGCTTTGGTCTGCCTGTTCTCCTCCCAGTACACAAAGTTTGAGTGGGGACCATTTAGGTGATCTTAACATCATGGGATTCAGGTTAGCTGTAGAGGAGAATAATGGGCAGCCCAAAGCAAGAAAGGAATCAATAGGAGGGAGACCAGATTCAATTGGTGCATCTGACTCAGGTAAAGCAGAACAAAAGTTCTGGGTGAAATGAAGGCAGAGCAATAGGCTGCCCTTAAGGAAAAGGTCGAGGCATTTCCCGTAGGGAGCAAAGAAATAACAAAAATAAACCCAGAGTTCCTTGGATAGTAAATGAGACACAGAAGAGGACAACGGCCAAGAAAGGGGTGATTATGATGAGCGTCAGGTTGTAAGTACTGGTGAAAACCAGCTGAATATAAACCAGGGGTTCCCAACCTGGGGTCCACAGATTGCTTGGTTCATGGTACGGCTCCATGGCATAAAGAAGGTTGGGAACCTCTGATATAAAAGGATCAGAGTTGAAGTGGAAATTAAAATGAGGGGCAGAAATACAGAATGAGGAAAGGTTAAATGGGAATCCCAAGCTGTTCTTAATCTAAAAGAGGACTGCGTGTCTTCATAATCTACAGAATATACAGTAAGTAATAGAAGGGCAAGACATTGAGGGTAGACATGGGGACCTGCACATCTGAATTTACACTGAAGAACTTTCTACAGAGGCACAACTGAGAGCATCCTGACTGGCTGCATCACTGCCTGGTACGGGAACTGTACTTCCCTCAATCACAGGACTCTGCAGAGAGTGGTGCGGACAGCCCAGCACATCTGTAGCTGTGAACTTCCCACTATTCAGGACATTTACAAAGACAGGTGTGCAAAATGGCCCGAAGGATCATTGGGGTCCCGAGGCACCCCAACCACAAACTGTTCCAGCTGCTACCATCAGGGAAACAGTACCGCAGCATAAAAGCCAGGACCAGCAGGCTCTGGGACAGCTTCTTCCACCAGGCCATCAGACTGATTCATTCTTGCTGATACAATTGTATTTCTATGCTACATTGACTGTCCTCTTATACATACTATTTATTATAAATTGCACATTGCACATTTAGACGGAGACTTAAAATTTTTATTCCTCGTGTATGTGAAAGACGTAAGTAATAAAGTCAATTCAATTCACTAAGATCAGATCAGATGCACCTGAGGATTTTGGGGGAAATCCACAGAAAGGTGTCCAGGAAATCTTCAAGGAGAGATGCCTCAAAAAGGCGGTGTCCATCATTAAGGACCCCCATCACCCAGGACATGCCCTCTTCTCACTGCTGACGTCAGGAAGGAGGTACAGAAGCCTGAAGGCACACACTGAATGATTCAGGAACAGCTTCTTCTCATCTGCCATCAGGTTTGTGAATGGACATTGAACCCATGAACACTACCTCACCACCTTTTAAGTTTATGTTTTTGTACTACTTAATTTAACAATTTAATGTACTTACTGTAATTCAATTTTTTCCTATATTATCATATATTGCATTGTACTGCTGCCTCAAAGTTAATACATTTCATGAGATTTCATGCCAGTGATATTAAACCTGATTCTGATTCTGAGAAATGATGGGGACCATTGACTAGATTCTTCAACAGGGCTGATACCAAAGACCTAGGTTCTTCAACAGGGCTGATACCAAAGATCTAGATTCTTCAACAGGGCTGATACCAAAGACCTAGATTCTTCAACAGGGCTGATACCAAGGGAGTCACATACTCCCTTGTTCAGAAAGAAGAGCAAAGAGAAACTGAGTAAATGCAGGCAGCCAGTTTAGCATCGACGATGGAAAAGCTTTAGGAAGCATTCATCTGGGACACGATTAATAATCACTTGGAGAAAATGGATAAATTGAGGCAAGCCATCAGTGAATCATTAATAGTAGATCATATTTAACCTGGTTTAGCTCTGGATTTCCAGCACCTTCAGGACCTCTTTAAGCAAATGGATCTAAAATCTTCCTTGAGGCAATGAATGGAGGTAGTGAGGGTGATGTGGTCAACACATTAAAAGTAGATTTCTAGAAGCCCTTTGATAAGGTGCCACATAACACGTTTCTCACATGTGACGTAAGAAGGGATGTGGAGGCCTGCTTTAGTAGTTCGCTAAGTAACTGACAACAGAGAGTCTGTGGCAAGTGGTGGTGTTTTGGACTGGAGGAAATGATCTTGCTGGGCAATCGTTTTCTACATTAGTGACTTCCACTTGAGGGTTCAGATCATTACTTTTAGAATCAGAATCAGACTTAATATCATTCACAAATGTCGCAAGATTTGTTGTTTTGTGGCAGCAGTGCATTGCAATACATAAAAATGCTATAAATTACAACAAGTTATACAATTAAATAGTGCAGAACAGTGAGGTCACGTAAATGGGTTGCCCCATTTTCCATTCAGAAATAATAATAGTAAGTACTTTATTGACCCCGAATGGGAAATTATTTCATTACAGCAGCAACATTTGAAAACACACAGCAATAATAATAAATACTACTACTACTAATAATATTAATAATGTACAGAATAATAATATGAACAATGATAATTTACCAATGTACAATAATAATTTAAGAAATAATAAAACTGAGACTACTGTACTATGATGTGTGCTCTCCTGTCACACACAGATGAACTGTTGTATATGCTTATTGCATTTGGTAGGAAAGATTTTCTGTAATGATCCTTGTGACAGCGGAGCTGAGTGAGCCTGTTCGAAAGGGTGCTCCACTACTAACTTAGTAGCTCATGGAGAGGAGGTGCCTGATTGTCCATAATGGATAACGGTTTGTTTAGTGACCTCCTCTCCACCACTAACTCAAAAGAGCTTGCGTTGTAGCCAAGGATGGACCCAGCCTTTCTGATGAGCTTATTTAGTCTTCTTGCATCACCAGCACAGATGGAGTAGAATCTGGCAATGGAGGGGAAGAAGCTGTTCTTAAAACGTTCAGTGTGTGTCTTCAGGCTCCCGTATCTCCTCCTTGATGGAAGTATTAAGAAGACAGCACTTCCTGGGTGCTGGTCACCCTTAATGATCGATGCCACCTTTTTGAGGCATCACCTTTTGAAGGATGTTCTGGATGCATGGACCAGCGCCCATGATGGAGCCTGTCGAGTCTGGAACCCTCTGCAGCTTTGTCAGGTTCTGTAGAGTGGCCCCTCCATGCCAGACAGAGATGCAGCCAGTTAGAATGCTCTCCACAGTACATCTGCAGAAATCTGACAGAGACTTTGATGATATACTCAATCTCCTCAAACCCCTCATGAAATATAGCCATCGTTGTGCCTTCTTTGTAATTGCATCAATATGTTGGGCTCAGGATAGATCTAAGGAAATATACAGAAACTGCTCATCCTTTCCGCTGATACCACAACCTGTATCATGGACTGTACAGAGTAGAGCGACAGATTGCAGCAAGACAGACAATAAACAATAGGTGCAGGAGTAGGCCATTCAGCCCTTCAAGCCAGCACCGCCATTCACTGTGGTCATGGCTGATCATCCACAATCAGTATCCAGCTCCTGCCTTATCCCCATAACCTCTGATTCCGCTATCTTTAAGAGCTCTATCCATCTCTTTCTTGAAAGCATCCAGAGACTTGGCCTCCACAGCCTTCTGGGACAGAGCATTCCATATATCCACCACTCTCTGGGTGAAAAAATTTTTCCTCAACTCTGTTCTAAATGGCCTTATTCCTTTCCCCTTATTAAGCAGGTGAGTGGTTTGGACAGAACATGGGTGATGCAGTCTGGCAGGAAGAATGAGGAGAGAGGATATAGAGTGAAGGAAAGTGCTCGACAAGGAGTTCGGGAGCTTGGAATCCAGCTGCGTAAATCTGAATGAAGCAGGAGAGCTTGAGAAAATGATCATAAGTGGTTCTTCAACGGACAGCATAAAATCAGCGAAGTCATGTCGAATCTTTTATGAAACACTGGCCGGGCCTCAGTTGGAGTATTCAAAATGTTTCGTTGTAGTATCAGAGAATGTATACAGTATACAACCTGAAAGTCTTACTCTTTGCAGACATCCACATAAAACAGAAGAGAAAAACAACCCAAAGAATGAACAACAGAAAAAGCATTAGAACCCCAAATCCCCCCTGTCCCCCACCCACGCACAAGCAGCAGCAAAACACCAAGCCCCCCCTCCCTCCCACCCACTTCAGCAGAAAGCGTCTGCACCCCCCATCCAGCAAAGCCCCCAAAGAGAGGCCATGATCTGCAGACAACAGAAACTATTGTTTACCCGACAGTCTGACATACCACAGGCTCTCTCTCTCTCACTAATGAGGGGCAGAGAGGTGTCACCCACTTCACAGCGAAAGGGGAGGCTTACAAACAGTTACTCTTACGGCGTTATGATTTGCCGCATTGCTTTTTATGCCGAGGTTCTCCGACTGGAGAATCGGCAGCAAACTCTCCGTACCATGGAGGGGAAGAGAGAGGGAGTGATCATTTGAGTACAGAGACCTCCATCAGCTGTATCCGCCGACGTGAAATTCTGGAATCGTTCTCCCATGACATCTCGGTCACCAACACTGGCTGGGGCCGCGCAGGGTCACACTGCGGAGGCGCGCATCTTCCAGGCTGCTCCAGGATATGTCGAAAAAGCAGCTGGTCGGTGAGCTCCAGGAGTGGGATCTCATCCACTGTGGAAAAACGCAGTTTGAGTGCATTTGCAAATCAGAGACTTCAAACAGAGCCCCAACCATCTTGAAAAGGGAAAAAAAGAGACATTAAAGGGAGGAATTCAAGCTGATTTCGCAGATGAGCTGGAAGGGGGCAGGCACTTGGTGCCATCTTATCTCTGCCTCCACTTGTGTTCAAATCTGGTCCCTCATTAACAGCAAGGATGTGAGTGTGTTACAGAAGCTCCTGAATAGAGTCATGAGAATGCTTCCTGTGAGGCAGGACTGTAGTTATAAGGATAGAATGAAGAGAGCTTGGAGAAGAGAAGGTGAGAGAAGATCTGACAGAAGAGTATGAAATGAATAGGGATCTGAACAGGAGAAGCTGTTCTCCTTGGTGGAGGGGCCAAGGGTTAGAGTTCAAGTTGTCAAGATGGTGCCGCGTACAGCGGATGTGTTGCGAGCTCCGTACCAACTTTACAGTGTACTGCTAATTTCTGCAATTCCCTTCGCATTTCTTGTTCACATCAGATATGATGGACTAACTCTTCTGAATATTGGGAAGACGGCATTTACCCACAATGTGCCGCCTTTTCTATGGTGGGAACCCCTGTTTACGTGATCCATGGGATGCTCATTCACTGCTACCTCGGAAGAGGCACCAGAGGTAAGGGAGAAGGGCCGGTGTCCGCGTGAGGATGAGACGGCGTGCTAATCGGCCGCTGCTCCCTAGCATATTCCTGGCTAACGTTCAGTCCCTGGACAATAAGCTGAGCGAACTGAGAGCCAGAATCTCCTATCTCAAATAATAATGAGACAGCCTACAGAGAAGAAGTCATCACCCTGACACGATGTCAAGAAAACAACCTCTCCCTCAATGTCGCAAAAACAAAGGAGCTGGTTGTGGACTACAGGAGGAATGGAGACAGGCTAATCCCTATTGACATCGATGGATCTGGGGTTGAGAGGGTGAACAGCTTCAAGTTCCTTGGCACCCACATCACCGAGGATCTCACATGGTCTGTACACACAAGCTGTGTGGTGAAAAAAGCACAACAGCACCTCTTTCACCTCAGACGGTTGAAGAAGTTTGGTTTGAGTCCCTAGATCCTAAGGACTTCCTACAGGGACACAACTGAGAGCATCCTGACTGGCTGCATCACTGCCTGGTATGGGAACTGT
Organism: Mobula birostris; assembly: GCF_030028105.1. Taxonomy (NCBI): domain Eukaryota; kingdom Metazoa; phylum Chordata; class Chondrichthyes; order Myliobatiformes; family Myliobatidae; genus Mobula; species Mobula birostris. The sequence continues at coordinate 15,523,361 of NC_092380.1, read as the reverse complement.
ACTTTGCTCAATCACAGGACTCTGCAGAGAGTGGTGCGGACAGCCCAGTACATCTGTAGATGTGAACTTCCCACTATTCAGGACAATTACAGCGACAGGTGCATAAAAAGGGCCCGAAGGATCATTAGGGACCTGAGTCACCCCAACCACAAACTGTTCCAGCTGCTACCATCCAGGAAACGGAGCATAAAAGCCAGGACTCTGGAACAGCTTCTTTCACCAGGCTATCAGACTGATTAATTTCTATGCTATATTGACTGTTCTGTCACATGTACCATTCATTACAAATTACTATAAATTGCACATTGCACGTTTAGACAGAGATGTAACGTAAAGATTTTTACTTCTCCTGTATGTGAAGGATGTAAGAAATGAAAGTCAATTCAATGAGGAGGGAGGGAATTACCAGGATACAACAAGGGAACTGTCTTTGCCTGCGGGTGCGGAGGAGTAGGTTCCATCGTGGCCTGCAAGAAGGAACGGCACAAACAAACAGTGGAGAAGGTTTTGCAGGGTTGCGGAGAGAGAGGCCAGTGAGTTGCTGTGGTAGAGAGCCAGTGCAGACATGACAGGCCTTCTGTTCTGTAACCACTCTGTGGTTCAGTGATAACCAGCCAAGTTTTCTTGTTTTAGGTGGTCAGGTGATACAGCTGTTCCGACTCCAGTCGTTGCAAGATCCAAGATCCAAGATTCAGGATTACTTATTGGCATGTCTCAGTACACAAGTGTAGAGGAGAACAAAATGATTGTTTCTCCAGGTCCAATGCAGCATAAAAAAACACAATAAGCATAAAGGGCACAATAAAATAAATTAAAAAGCAATAAATATAAAAGCAATCCTACAAAGCACAATGTACAAGTAATTGTTATACACATAGGCTGCTTGTGTGTACATAAAATGACGCTGGGTGATCTATACATAGTGGTGATATGGGGTGGTGGGGTGGGTTAATGAGTGGAGGTGTTGATCAGCCTGATGACTCAGGGGAAGTAACTGTTTTTGAGCCCAGTGGTCCTGGCGTGGATGCAGTGTAGACCTCTTCCCTGATGGGAGTGGGACAAACGGTCCATGAGCGGGGGGGGGGGGGGGGGGAGGGGGTAGGTTTTGGATTGTTGAACGGTCCCATGCGTACCCCCCCCCCCCCACAACCGCCCCAGCGGTAAAACCAAGTCCACTGGAATTAACACTTGTGCAGCCCTAACAACTGGACTTCAATATAGGAGAGAGAGTCAGTTATTTTGTCTTGCGTTTTATGTATAACCGGCAGCAAACTTTAAACTTTTGCAATTGAAACCCTACTGCTTTTAAAAAAAGTTTTGCTTCAACAGTTGTCGATTAAACGCTCCATTCCTTTCACAGTAATCTTCAACCAACTCATCCGACCAACAAGAAACTATAAAGAATTTGGAAAATTTCAAGGTAAGCCACAACTTCTTGGTCTTTAGAAAAACTCAAAGCACCTATAGAAGAGATCAAATCGTTGGGGCTTGTAGCCTGGGAGCGATAGGATATCGTGCGCAGACTTCCCTTTCGTGCAGGAAGTTGCAGGGTGAAGGAACAGCATGGGGACAGGGGTTCTAAAGCGTTTCCACTTCTGCTGGTTGATCCCAGTTGAAAGTTCCGGGGAATCTCAATCCTAGCATTGGCTGTAGCTTTGCAAACATCTTCAGCAGGGACTCGATGGTGGTGAACGGAATGTTCTGCCCATCCCATTTGTCCTCGCTTTCCTTGGCTAATTCAGTTCAGTGTTTTGCCCATCACACAGGCACAAAGTGTTGGAATCTCTCTGCAGCCAGGCAGCATCTGGGGAGAGAGAAGCAGAAGGACATGAAGAGACTTAAAACTGAAGCAGTGACTCTGTTCCCCTCTCCACAGATGCTGGCTGACCTACTGAGTGCTTTCTAGTATTTTCTGATTCTCTGTCAGGCTTCCAGCGTGGCTCATCATGCTGGTTTTGGGGACAGCTGATCTATAGGAATAGAAAGAAAGGCCATTCAGCCCCTTGAGTCTATGCTGTGGCCAACCTGAGTGAAAAATTGCTGGAATGGGAGTTCCCTCCACAGATGCTGCCTAACCTACTGAGTCTTTATGTTTTATTAATCTTAAGCCACCCTATTGTGTACACCTCTCTATTTAAGGGCCTACGGGCCTAGAGCACGTGATGGATTTGAGCTGCTTTTGCTGCAGGACCTCTTTATCTTTCCTCATTGAGGCCAAGGCAGAGGTTCACAGTGAAGCCTTTCATGACTGGTAACTCTTCAGCTTGTCCACGGTTGAGAGCCCCTCACCATTTAGACATTACTCTCCTCGGGGTCGGAAGTGGGTACCCTCCCCTCCGCACTGTGTCATGGTTCCCCCGCCTCATTTACTCCATCAACCCAGAATGGCCGCCAGCTCCCGACCTCACTCATAATCATAGAGAGAGATACAGAGCGGGGGCAGATCCTTCGGCCCATCAAGTCTATACTAACCTCATTTTATTCTCCCCAAAGTCCCATCAACTTTCTTCCGTCCTCTCACCCACACGCTGATGACGATTTATGGCAGCCAATTAACCCCTTGACCTGCACGTCTTTAGGTTGCAAAAGGAACCTGAAGTACGCAGAGGGAACCCACGCGGTCGCAGGGACGACGTGCACACTCCACGCAGTCAGCACCGGTTTGCTGCTGGCTAACCAGTAACAACGGGAAACCCAGATACATGGCTCTCCATTCCTTTGTTCAAATCATTGATAATCCACAGACCCGGGGGGAAGTCTTGCTGAACTAAAAAGTTCTAGTGTGGCACAGCACAGAGGCAGGTTCTTCGGCCCAGCGTTTCCATGCCCACTTACGCTGGTACAATGCGTCTGCATTATCACAAGACAAAGGAGCAGAAGTAGGCCATTCGGCCCATCGAGTCTGCTCCGCAGCTCCCCCATGAGCTAAACTATCCACCCATCTAGTTCCAATTTCCGGCTTTTTCCCCATATCCCTTGATACCCTGACTAATTAGATAGCTGTCAATCTCCTCCTTAAGCACCCTCAATGATCGGGCTTCCACAGCTGTATGTGGCAATGAATTCCACAAATCCACGACCCTCTGGCTAAAAAAATTTCACCTCATCTCTGTTTTAACTGGGTACCCTCTAATTCTAAGACTATGGCCTCTTGTCCTGGATTCACCCGCCAAGGGAAACAACCTTTCCACATCTACTCTGTCCAGGCCTTTCAACATTCGAAATGTTTCTATGAGATCCCCTCTCATTCTTCTATACTCTAATGAATACAGTCCAAGAGCTGACAAACGCTCCTCATATGTTAGCCCCTGCATTCCAGGAATCATCCTTGTAAATCTTCTCTGAACTCTCTCCAACATCAGTACATCCTTTCTAAGATAGGGGGCCCAAAACTGCACACAGTATTCCAAATGAGGTCTCACTAATGCCTCATAGAGCCTCATCAACACCTCCTTACTCTTATACACTATTCCTCTTGAAATGAATGCCAACATAGCATCTGCTTTCCTTACTGCCAATCCAACTTGGTGGTTAACCTTTAGGGTGTCCTGCACGAGGATCCCCAAGTCCCTTTGCACTTCCGATTTTTGAATTTTCTCCCCATCTAAGTAATCTGCCCGATTATTTCTTCTTCCAAATGTACAACCGTACATTTGTCAACATTGTATCTCATCTGCCATTTCTTTGCCCACTCTCCCAGACTGACTAAGTCTCTCTGCAGCCTTTCTGCTTCTTCAACATTTCCTGCTCCTCCACCTATCTTGGCGTCATCTGCAAACTTAGCCACAAAACCATTTAATCCATATACATCGATATACATTGTAAAAAGAAGTGGCCCCAACACCGACCCCTGCGGAACACAACTAGTAACCGGCAACCAATCAGAATAGGATCCCTTTATTCCCACCCTTTGCTTTCTGCCTATCAGCCAGTGCTCCACCCATTTCAATATCTTTCCTATGATTCCATGGGCTCTCATCTTATTAAGCAGCCTCATATGTGGCACCTTATCGAAGGCCTTTTGAAAATCCAAATACACAACATCTACAGCCTCTCCCTTGTCAATCTTATTCGAGATTACCTCAAAAAATTCCAATAGGTTGGTGAGGCAGGATCTTCCCTTCATGAAACCATGCTGGCTTTGGCCTATCTTGTCATGCACCTCGAGGTATTTCATAACCTCGTCCTTGAGGATTGACTCCAATATCTTTCCAACTACCGATGTCAGACTAATAGGTCTGTAATTTTCTTTTTGCTGCCTCCTTCCTTTTTTAAATAGCGGAACTACATTTGCAACCTTCCAGTCCTCCGGAACCATGCCGGAGTCTATTGATTTCTGGAAGATCATTTCCAATGCTTCCACAATCTCCAAAGCCACCTCCTTCAGAACCCTTGGGTGCACCTTATCCAGACCGCGAGACTTATCTATTCTTAGTCCACTTAGCTTCCCAAGCACTTTCTCTCTAGTAATCTTGACTGTACCTAATTCTATTCCCTGATACCTCTGGCTATCAGGTATATTGCTCATGTCTTCCACTGTGAAGACTGATGCAAAATACTCATTCAGTTCCTCCGCCATCTCTTTGTTATCCATTATAATTTCTCCAGCATCATTTTCAATCAGTCCCATATCTACCCTTGTCACTCTTTTACTCTTCATATATTTAAAAAATCTCTTAGTATCCTTTTTTATGTTAATCGCCAACCTCGTTTCATAATTCATCTTTTCTTTCCTAATGACTTTCTTAGTTTCCTTCTGTAAGTTTTTAAAAGTCTTCCAGTCCTCATTTTTCCCACTAATTTTTGCTTCCTTGCACGCAGTTTCTTTTGCTTTTATTTTTGCCTTAACCTCTCTCGTTAGCCACATTTGTGCCATTTTTCCATTCATGATTTTCTTTTTTCTTGGAATATATTTTTCCTGCATTTTCCTTATTTCTTGTAGGAATTTCATCCAATTCTGCTCTGCCGTCCCTCCATTTAGCTTACTTTTCCAATCGACTTGGGCCAATTCCTCTCTCATACCACTGTAATTTCCCCTGTTCCACTGAAATATTGATACACCTGATACCAGCTTCTCCTTTTCAAATTTGAAACTGAACTCAATCATATTATGATCACTACTTCCAAGAGGTTCCTTTACCTCCAGCTCTCTAATCGCCTCAGGTTCGTTACACAGCACCCAATCCAAAACAGCCGATCCCCTGGTGGGCTTATGGACAAGCTGCTCCAAAAAGCCATCCTGTAGGCATTGTACAAACTCCCTCTCCTGAGATCCATTACCTTCCCGACTTTCCCAATCCACTTTCATATTAAAATCCCCCATAATTATCTTGACATTTTCCTTCTGACATGCTTTTTCTATTTCCAGCTGCAACTTGTAGTCCACATCCCGGCTGCTGTTTGGAGGCCTGTATATAACTGCTATTAGTGTCTTCTTACCCTTGCCATTTCTTAATTCTACCCATAAGGATTCTACCTCTTCTGATCCTATGTCCCTTCTTTCTATTGATTTGATATCGTTACTTACCATCAGGGCCACGCCCCCCTTTACCTACCTTCCTATCCTTCCTGTACACTGTGTATCCTGGGATATTCAGCTCCCAATCACATCCATCATTTAGCCATGACTCGGTGATGGCCACAATGTCATATCTTTTAACCTGCAGCTGTGCAGCAAGGTCATCCACTTTATTTCTAATGCTGCGTGCATTTAAGTATAGTACATTTAGATCAGTATCTGCTGCCGATTTTGCTATATTTCTATTTTGTAGCAAATTATCCTGTGTATTCACCGGCCTGTCCTTCTTGCCATCTTTGCTGCACAGTATTTTTGACTTATTTCTATTTTCCTCTTCCTCGACCCTAACACCTTGGTTTCCTTCCCCTTGCCAACTTAGTTTAAACCCTCCCTAACAGCTATATTAAACAACTCCTCCAGGATATTAGTATCTTTTGGGTTCAGGTGTAATCCATCTTTTTTGGGACCATAGACGTGCCCGTTATTTCTCCTCTTTGTACCCGTGGATGGAAATACACTTGTGTTCAGTAATGGTCTTTTGGAATTTCAGTCTCCTTTTGCTCAATGGGTGAAGCGATATTGAAACTGTGTCTTAGGCAAGATGCCCAAATGCAATTTAAACTGCAGATTACAAAAGTACGCCGAGGGATTGCGTTTATGTAGCAACTTTAATGGAGGACTCCTTACACATGTTACCAACTAAATTTGACGAGGAAGCCAGCTAGGAGATCTTACGCCGATGATACTTGGCAGGTTTTACAAGCACCAGTGGAAGACCAAGAGATGGAGATGGAGAGGGTTAAGGACGGAGTTCGGCCTCTGGGGCTTGGGCTGCGAAAGGATGACCAGAGTACGGGTAGGTTTCAGGGATGGAGTAGGTTACTGAGGTCGACACAGGTTTCCGGCCTGCTGTCACAGATACCTCAAAGGTCGTAGGAGCTGGAGGAGAGGGTTAAAGAATATATATGAGAAAAACCTGATGTTCCAGCAATTAGTGTTTTCAGAAGCACCAAATAAATCACTGTGAGCTGTTTACTGAAGGGAATGCCTGGGACTGGTAAATTAATGAGTGTATTCGGGAAAGGTGAGGTTGGCGTTAGGAGCTCAGAGGCCTGGGATCGGAGAGAGTGATACAATAATGTTAATCCCTAGTATCTCCACGTGTTCCAAGACACAAAGGTGCGGTATAAATATTACGGTTTCCTACTTCCTTGATGTACTGTATAACTGGAGGAGCAATGGAGGGGCACGTCTGAACAGGCCCAAAAAAAAAAGCAGGACAGAAGAGGGAACATCAAATCACAGTAATATCTCATATGTCACCTTTGTGGTAAAATACATCTCCCTAACATCAGTTACAAAGCCACCTTAATGCCTACCAAACCCACAACAGTCGGACTCGACATTACTGAAATAATGCAAATATAAACAAAAGATTGTCTTTATGGAAAGCCTTTCACATCTGCCTAACACACCAATGCTCCCTGCAGCCTCTGAATACACTTCAAAAGTACTTCAATGTCTTACTGTAGTTAACACAGCAGCAGACTTATGCATGGCAAGCTGCCATGGCTAACAATATTCCTGTGATGGTAATTGGGAGAGAAATGTCTGGGACACCAGAGAAAGTCCCTTTGCTCATCCACATGTAGGAAGAGAATATTTATTGAATAGACACCAGTACCATAGAATGGAGACCAATACTGTACTGTACCTGTCCCATAGGATAGAACACTGTTGCATACAATCCAATGGAATAGAGGCATGTTCTTAGGCTGGAGAGCACTCCAGTTGTATGGAATCCTATCTCATTGGAAGGATGTCTGAAGTCATAGTGGAGATCTCTCCCACTGGTTAGAGACCGTCCACAGAAAGGAGACCTTTCCCAACATATTACAACATGTAATTACCGTTGAATGGACACTGCCTGTAAGATGGAGATTTACCCTATTCTGTCAAGTTTCACCTATTGAATAAAGATATCTCCAGTTGGTTTCTGATAGGACTCAAACTTATCCCATTGATTGCTGACAGGTCTCCTAGAACAGAGGCTTGTCCCATCGGATGTAGATCAATACCACAGGTCATCTGCCTACTGTGTTGTAAGGATACATTGCATAGAGTAACAACCTTATCAGTTCAATGACCCATAGGCTGCAGAGAGGGCCCATTGAGTGATGTATCCACAGAAGAGATTACTATCCCCTGGATGGAAACCTTTCCCAAGAACTTCAAGTTCCCTTTGGGTAGAGACCTGGCTCACTGGGTTAACACTTATCCTAATGAAAAGGAAACATTTTCCGTTAGTTTATGATTAACCCTATGAGAATCTGCTGGGTGCAGACCTATCCCACTGAATGGAGAGGTGTTCCAAAGTGTGGAGTGCTGCCCAAACCTGTCCTAAAGGAAAAAAAGGACCAAACCATGTTCAGGAGACTTAACCCATTAGATGGGGAGTGGTGGTCCAGGATAGTGATCACGACAGTAGGTAGAAGACCTGCTCCATAAGAGAGATGCCTATATGGAAACTAATCACTGGAGTAATCCCACATGGTGCAGACTACATGCATCAGATAGAAATCAATCATATAGAGTGGAGATGGGTCCGTGAGATGAGACAAATCCCATGAAAAGTGTTTCTATTAAGGAGATACTTTTTCATCAAATATAGAATGATTCCATTTATACAGACCTGTCAATACAACAGAGAATCTTGATAAGCTGGAACTCTGTGCATGGGATGTTAGCCCCCCCCCCACCCAGTGGTGAAACCTTGCTCCCTATGGGTGGAGACATATCAAACAGAAGAACGGGTGTGCAGAATTGAGACAGTCCACTTAAATGGAGGCCTCTCCCATTGGATAAAGGGCTGTCCCATAAGTTGAAGGCCCATCTAATTGAATGAACACTTGTCTCAAACACTGGAGGACTTTCACACATGGGGTAAATCCTAGCCCATATAATGGACATCTTTCCCATTGGGTTGAGATATTTCTACAGATTCCCTCGCCACGGCCCCTTCCCCTGGGATGTAGACCTGCCCCTGGAGAGATCAGATCCTGCAAGAAAGACCTGCTGCAATGAGAACTGTCCATGTCATGGAGGTCTTCCAAGAGTTGTAATCTGTTGGTCTCTCCACAGGATATGGTCCTGTCCATAAGAATGAACACTTACCTGTAATGGGTGACCTCTCCCACACAATGATGGTCAGTCCATTACATGTTCACTCATCACAATACAGAAACCATACCATTGAATTGAAACCTATTCAAGTTGATAGGGAATGGTGTCATAAGACAGTGATTTGTCCACTCAAATTGGCTCTGCCCATAAGAAGCAAACCTGTTCCATTGGATGGGACCTGTACAAACGGTGCAGAACTCTGACTGGTTGGAGAGCCCTCCCTCTGGACAATGACTATATTAGGGAGGTTTATCCAACTGGCTGAAGACCTGACACATCAGAAGGAGGCTAACTTGATTGGATGGAGGCCCTTTCAAAGATTCATCAGTGAGCAGTTCTGAAATGATAGACATTAATCCTACAGAATGTAGACTTGACTGCAGGATGTAGGCTGATGTAATGATATGGAGACCTGCTCCATGAGACGGAGACCTACTCATAAATTGTAGACTAACCACACTGGTTGGAAAGCTGTGAAATATTGCAGAATGGTTGATAGATTGGAACTCGCCTGGAGGACAAGAACCTGTCCTGTTGGAAGAAGACCTGGTCCACGGAGAGATGACATGCTCCATTAGATGAAGTCATCTCTCAGTGGATGCAACCCCTGTCCTGTAGGATGGACATGCGCTTCATACAATGAGTGCCTGACTGAATGATGAAGATTGGTTCCACTGGTTGGAGAGCAGTGGCTTGAGTGGAGATGAGATCCACAGGATAAGGTCTAGGCTCAATAATAAAGACCCATCTCATTGGACAGAGACACAATGATAATGATTATGTTCTGTCCCATTGAATTGTCACTCCCTTGAAGATGTAACCTTGTCTATTTTGGTGGAGGTGTATTCCACCACCATAGAAACCTGTCTGATGAAATAAGGACCTGTCCCATGGGACAAAGACAAATGCCATATTGTAATGCAGGATGAAGAGTTATTCTTCAGGTAGATGATCTGTCATCTGAGGTAAGGAGAGGATATCTCCTTGAGTCAGAAAGAAGTATCACAGAATGGAGATAATCAATCTTATGTTCATGAAAAATCTCACTGCATGGATGCTAGTCCAATAAGTTGGAGATCTTTCCCACAGAATGGATATCTGACAATGGGACTGAAATATGTTGAGAGGGACTGTACTGGGCAGGTGGTAGAGCTGCAGCAACATAGGGGTTCAATCCTAAGCTCGGGTGCTGCCTGTGTAGAGTTTACTTGTTCACCTGTGTCCACGTGGGTTTCCTCTGGTGCTGCAATTTCCTTGCACATCCCAAACACTGACATGTTATCTGTACCATTGGATGGAGACCTATTCCTCAGACAGAAACTTGGAGCTGCCCATCGGATGGCGAGTTTCCAGATGAAAGAGACCTGTAAAACATATTTGCCATGGGATAGTGACAATCCCTATGGATAAAGGTATGTCAATAGTCCAGAATATTATCCTTCAGGGTGGAGATCAGACATGTGGAATGGAGACTGGTCCATTGAATAATGAACTAGCCATGGAATCTGTCTTGGAGGGAGACTTATTCCAGAGAATGGAGGACAATTCCACATGATGGAATGCTACAACGCATATGCTGCAACATGTAGACCCTGATCATTGGATGGGGGGACCTGTTGATAGATTGAGACCTTTCTCATCATAAAATGGATAAATCACACAAAAAAATATCTGTCCCACTTGAAGGACTCATCTCTCAGACGGATACCTGTCAATATGGACATGGAACAATCTCACACAAAGCTGATCAAACCCTTTGGAAGGAAGATTGCCACACTGATGGGCTTGTCTCTGATTAATAAATCCTAATAATGGAAACCTGTTCCATTTAATGGAGATTTACCCCATTAAATACAGAGCCGTTCCATTAGATGGTGATCTCCTGCATAGAATGGAGGCTTCTCTGTGTGGAATAAAGTTGTGTCTCAGGGGAAAGAGATTTAGGATACAGACCTGTTGTATGATCTGGCGGAGCTTCTGTTGGACAAAACCCCATCCCACAGACGTTACACAGGAGACTCCATGGGGATCATTGGATGGAGATCCCTGCCTCTGATTGAACATCTCTCCATATAGTGGAGACCTGTTCTATTCAATTAATATTAATCCACAGGTCTGAGATGATAACAGCCCCAGCCCATGGGTTAGGATCTGCCTGTAGAATGCAGAACAATTCCTGAGGATGAAGAACTCTCCACAGGATGAAAATTAGATGTATAGGATCACATGAAGGTGAAGTGCCTTTGTGAGAGAGAACTTACTATGAATGGAGAACCATAGATTGGAGAATTGTCTTACAAGATGAAGATATCTATGTGAAGGAGGGCTGCTTCATTGATGGATCTCTGTGAGATAGGGAGGGCACCAATAGCAGAGGATAAAGTCCTATCTACCCTTTCAGATGAAGATCTGTCTGCTAAGATACAGCAAAACACCATTGGAAAGAGATGTCCCATGGAATGAAGACTTGTTTGTTTGGAAGATGACCTAAGTGCTGAATAGAAACTCATAGGATGGAGAACTGTGGTCTTGCACTGTGACCAGTCCCCCTAGACCAGGGGTTCCCAAACTGGGGTCTACAGACACCTCAGTTAATGGTAGGGGCCCATGGCATAAAAAAAGTTGGGAACCCCTGTATTAGGTGGACAGCTCTCTAGAGCGTTGAGGTGAACTGTGCAACGGAGGATAGTATGGTGTGTAGATGCAGAGGATGGAACACAATTGGTGGTGGAGAAGGAAGATGATCCAAAGTGTGCAGACCTGTATGTATGAGGAATCCTGATCCACAGCAGTTAGTACTATCCTTTAGGAATGTAACAGCTTAATGCCATCCTTCCTATAGCAGGCTGAACAAAACTGAGCACCAAATTTGACTTCACCAATGTTTTGGACACTTCTTAGTGTGGCACCTGTTTTTTTTTTGTAATTTATTTTTTATTGAAGTTCATCATCAAACAAAACTTTCCATAATATGTATTTCAGATACTGTACGTATATATCATATAGTCATATTTGTCACAAATCTCCACATAATATTTATCTGAGGTATACACTTATAGAAAGGAGAGGAAAGAAAGATCAATCGAAAGAAGAAAACTATGTACAAAGTAGGGAGTGATCTTTTTTTTTACAACATATTCATTGACATGTGAGAATAAAATCAGACCTATGAGGTGTTATGTAGTTAAACCATCTTTCCCATATGAATCAAATTGATCGAACTTATGATTAACAGATGCTGTTATCTTCTCCATTTTGTAAATGTCCATTGTAATTTCCATCCATACATTTAAAGTTGGGTTCTCCTGTGATAACCATTTCCTGGTAAGGGTTTTTTTTACCAGCCACCAGCAGTATATTCATTAAATATTTATCTCTTTTCAACCATTCTTAAGGTATATGCCCAAAATATATGGTCTTACTTTCTAAGGGTATTTCACATTTAAAGATGTCTTGTAGGGCATTGTGTATCCCATTCCAATAGTCTTTGATAACAGAGCATTCCCAGAAAATATGATAATGGTTTGCATTTTGATTTCCATAATTTCTCCAGCAAACAGGGAAGTTACTATCACAATGGGATTTCTGAGAGGGTGTAATCAAATATCTTACCAAGTTTTTCCACCCGAACTCCCTCCATTTCTGTGAACTGGTACACTTCCATTGATACCTCCATATTATTGTCCATTCTTCCTCAGATATCATTATCCCTCCTTCCTTCTCCCATTTTTGTTTTAATGTATGAAGTCGAATGTGTTTTAAGATTTGACAAACCCTTATACATGCTTGAAATTATTCTACTACCATTGTCTGAATTATATGCTTTTCTAAATAGCTCTATCAGACATGTACTTGCCTTGGTTACATTTTTAACCATCCTATTAACATACTGTCACATCTGTAAATATCGATAAAAGTCTTGTTTTTTCTAATAAGTGTTTCTCTTTGAGCATTTCAAAACTGAACAGTGTTCCTTCTTTCATTATATCGCAAGTAGCTGTTATTCCTTTAGCTGTCCAGTCCTTAAATCTAGCATCCAGTTTGTTCAGTGTAAAATCCGAGTCATATGCACACCATTTAAGAATTGCAATGTCTCTCTCTAGTTTATATTCTTTTATAATAATTTTCCATATTTTAAGAAGCCATTTCACCCATGGGTTATCAATAGTATTTATGTAACTTTGTAGGTTGTTATCAGCCAAAATTGCCTGTATGGGGATGGAAAGTATCCCCTCCTCAATGTTTTGCCATTGAGCGCCATATGATGGGTTGCACCTGTATATCACAGCTCTCAACTGTGCTGCAAAATAGTAATCTGTAAGAGAAGGTAGGCCCCATCCCCCCTTTTCCTTTGCTAATTGAAAAGTTTTGAGATGAATTCTAGGCCTTTTACCTTGCCATATATATCTTGATAGCATCGTGTTCCATTCATTGAATTGATTTTGGTTAATCTCTATTGGTAGGGTCTGAAAGAGCTATAGTAGTCTGGGCTGTATATTCATTTCAATAGACTCAATCCTTGAACTAAGATAGAAAAGGAATTAGGTTCTGTCTTGTTATATCTTCCTTAATTTTTTTATATATAGGCTGATAATTGCATTCTGATAATTTTGCTAAATCTTTTGGTGTAATGATGCCCAAATATTTGACAGACTCTGTTTGCCATGCCCAAGAATATCTACCTTCAATTTCTCATGGTGGGCTACAGTTATATGAAAGTAGTTGGGTTTTATCTATGTTGATCTTGTATCCTGATAATTGGCCATATTGTTCAAAGGATTGCATCAAATTAGGTAAAGAGTATGTTGGTTGCTCTAGATAGATCAAAATGTCATCTGCGTAACAGGCCAATTTATGTTCTGTCCCTTTAATAGTTATTCCCCTGATATCTTCATTTTGTCTGATGTATTGAGCTAATGGTTCCAGATATAACGCGAAGAGTAGTGGTGACCATGCACAACCCTTTCTCATGCCCCTTTCTAGGATAAAACTATTAGATAAATATCCATTGATTTAAATCCTAGCAGTAGGATTGTCATATAGTGCCTGTATAGTTCTAATAATTGTGTCATGTAGACCAAATCTATGTAAAACTCTGTAAAGAAAATTCCAATTAACCAAATCAAATGCCTTTTCAGCGTCCACGCTTATCACTATTGCTTAAATTTCACTTTTTTATATGATCCATGATGTGAAGTGTCCTTCGCATATTGTCTTGTGTTTGGTGTTGTTGGTGTGGCACCGGTTTCATAGAATGGAGATGTGTTCTGAGTCTAAAGATCTGATGTGCAGGAAGCAGACCTCTTTCAATAGGATGGATATCTGTCCAATAGGATGGAGACCTTAATCATATTGGGGCGCTACGGTAGCGTAACAATTAGCTCTGGGCGTCAGAGTTTAGAGTTCAACTCCAGCATCCTCTGTGCGTTCTCCATGCATTGGTTTCCTCCGGGTGCTCTGGTTTCTTCCCACAGTCCAAAGGCGTACAGGTAGGTTAATTGGTCGTTGTAAGTTGTCCCGTGATTGGAGTTTTCGGGAGTTGCTGGAATGGCGCAGCTTGAAGGGCCGGAAAGGCCGGCTCCACACTTTATTTCTAATTAAAAAATATAAATCAATAAAATACGATAGTGTCCTGTTCATTGGATGGAGGTGACTCACAGGGCAACCTATCACATTGGACAGAGGCCTGTCCCAAAAAATGGATGAAGATCTCTCCTTTTGAATGGAATTATATCCATGATGAACACTCATCCAGGGATATGATGAAAATAGGAAAGTGTCTCATAAAATGGAAACCAGGCCCATAGATTATATGACTAACTTTGAGAGAGAGAGAGCTCTCCTACAGGTTAAGGATAGAACCTTTGGAAAGGGACACCTTATTCGATAGAGAGCTCTCATGGTGGTTTGAGATTTGTTCCTATGATGAAGACCTGTTCCATACAATGTAGATCAGTTTCTTTGTATGTAGGGCAACTAATGTTCCTTAGGATGGAAACGTGTCCCCATGGAGTGGTAAAGTATTCTTCTGGATAATAGCCTCTCATGGAGATCAATCCCATTGGATACAAAACTATCTAGATGTCAGCATTCCTTTCCAGGGGTGGTGATCTATTCATAGGATGGAGACCTCACGCGAGATGGGGATTTTCCCGAATGTTGGAGACCAATTTATAGGATGGAGAATCATCTGATGCAGGGAAGCATAGAGTCATCCACAGGATGGTGAAGTTTTCAAAGGATCCAGATCCACTCTGTGATTTCAGTCATGTAGGATAGACTCTTGTATCATTAGATGGAGACAAATTCAATGGCATTGGGGGCTCTTGAAGATATGAGGAACTATTCATTGGATGATGATGGAAATCTATCCATAGGGTCATTGGAAAATGCCCCACAAGAGGGACACCTGTTCCATGGGATGAGAACCTCTGCTGTAGGAATGAAGATGGCTGATGTGAAGACCTTTTGCATTAGATAGACAGCCCTGACCAAAATGCAGCCATTGAGAACTGTCCTAGGATACAAGATATCCTTTTGCATGAAGACATATCTCATGGGGGAAAAGGAAATTCTCTTTAAGTAGATAACTCTCCTTCAGTCTTAATAGTGGAAATCTGCTTCATTGCATTGGTACGAAGAACTGGACCACAAGATGATTGTTTCCTGCCTTCTGAATTGTGATTTGTCCATCAGAAATAATCCATACCCAAAGGGTGGGTATCTATTTGTGGGACAGTGCCTTGCCCCAGACGTTGTAGGCATTTCCCTTTGAAAGATGATCAGTGTCAGAGAACGGATATACAGAGATCTGTTCATTGGATTAAGACCTCCCCTTTGAATCAAAGGTTGACCCATTAGATGGAGATCAGTCTCAGGATGAAGACCTTTCCCATTATCCGGAGAATTTTTCAGCTGGTAACAACTTCTCCCCAGGATGATAATCTGTTCATAGGTGGAGATCAATATCAAAGGTTGAAGCCCCTTCCAAGGAATGGAAAATTATCCCATAGGGTGGAGACATTCCCATCAAAGGGGAACCAAGCAGGGAGGATATGCAAGTGTGTACAGGAATGAAGACCAGACCCACAAGACCTTTATATAAATGGGAGTCATGCCTCATATGATGGAGACCAGTATATCAGATAAAGACATTCCAAAGGATGAGGGACTGTCTAATTGGATGATAGGATGGGAGTTTGTCCCATTGGATGGAGCTCCCTCCCATAGCATTTTGTCATATTGAATAAACATTTAGAAGAAGACCTGTTCCATTTTCTAGCATCTCACCCTCTGGCTGGAATTATTCATTTATACTGTCGTTGTTTCCATTCACCATGGAATGGAAACTCATGCATCTAATGCAGACCCATTGCCTGGATGGAGAACTGTCTGTAAGGCCGAGAGCTGGGTCAAAGGACGTAATGTCTTTCATTGGATATTGACCTGTATCAGAGGGTGGTGGTCTCCCCCACTGGCGGGAGTTCTGTCCACATGTTGGAGATTTATTCTGTCCATGAAATTAAGACATCCACCACTAGATGGCATGTGTTCTGTCACTGTCCTAATAGTGGGGACATCTCCCCTGGTTTCCCATGGGATTTTTCTCTGCCGTCCGTGGGAAGGGACCAGTCCCTTTGGAGAGAGATTTTTTAACAAGTTGGAGAGCAATTCATAGGATGGAGAAATGACCAAAGATTCAAAACCAGACTTATAGGCCATATGGGGAGTTTTCATGGGAGGAAGGCCTGCCCCATTGAATAAAGATCTGTTCTATCGGATAGAGATGTTCTTAGGATGGTGACCCATCTCATATGAGGAAACACATTTATTTGGAAAGGGACATCCTTTGGTTAGAGAAATTTATTCTCATCTCTTGTCCAGTATTACTTAGAGAATCAAATAAAATGCAGATGCTGCAAATCTGAAACACTGGCAAAACTCAGCAAGTCAGGCAGCAGCTGATGAGAGAGAATGAGTATTGAGCCTGAGGAAGTGCTTTTAATGAATGACACCCCCTCTAAAGAGCGAGGCACTCCCAGTGACCCCCTGTAAGTACTAACATACTCAATGTGACACCCTTGAAATTTCTCACACACTACCAACGTACAGTATCTGTGTAAATATTGACACACTTCCGGTGACCCCCTGTGACCACTGACACCATGATCTGATAACCATTTGTAAATACTGACACACTCCTAGGGATTCATCTGTAAACTCTGACGTGCTGCAGGATGGTGCCCTTTATATACTGGCGAACGTTAATGACTCCTGCAAATATTGACACAATCCAGGTTTTTATAAACTGGTATTTATTCAATGTCTGTAACATCACAGTAATACACTATACAATATTCAGGAGTTTATAAAACACACTATTTATACTTTCAAATTCAAAAACAATTACTCAAGTCTCTGAGGGGCCCAGAAATGGCACGTTGCACCTGTGGATAATGCATGCTCCTTCTGCAGGGACACCCTCTTGGCGAACCGCCCCCCCCCCCCCCCGTACATACTGACACAGTCCTGATGACTCCCCTGTACATACTAACACAATCCTACATACAAGTATTTGTGGGCGCACCTGGATGACAGACTTGAGTCTGTGTACAAGAAGGGCCGGAGTCGCCTCCACTTCCCAAGGAGACTGAGAACGTTTGGAGTATGCAGGCCTCTCCTTCACATGTTCTACCAGTCTGTTGTCACCAGCACGATCTTCTATGCGGTGGTGTGCCGGGGCAATGGCATCAACACAGGTGATGCCAACAGGCTCAATAAACTGATTAGAAAGGCTGGCTCTGTTATAGGAGTCAAAATGGAGCCTGTGGTAGAACAAAGGACCCTGCGGAAAATCCTGGCAATTCTGAACAATGTTTCTCACCCTCTGCAGGCCACATTGGCTGAGCAGAGGAGCAGTTTGAGTAATAGACTAAGACAACTGCGATGAGGTCATTCTTACCCTCGGCCATTAGGCTCTATAATGAGTCAGGCTATAGTGGGGAAGTGATTACCCCCTCTTGTTAGACTGTTTGAGGTAACTTATTTTTTATTCTTTCTTGCTTCTCTTCTAATATTTGTATATTTGTATATCTGTGCACTTGTCATGCTACTGTGACTCTGTAATTTCCTTTTGGATCAGTAAAGTATCTACTTATCTATCTATCTATACTGACATACTCCTGGTGATTCCCTGCACACATTGACACACTCCTGGTGACCCCCCCCCCCCGTACACACTGACACACACCTGGTTAACCCTATGCATACTGAACACTCTTTTATGACCCCCCCCCCCCCCCGTACATACTGATACCAGAATCAGGGTTAATTATCGCTAGCATACGTCATAGAATTTCTTGGCTTTGTGGCAGCAGTGCAATGCAATACATGATAAATATAGAAAAAAACAGAGTTACAGTAAGTATAAATATGTATATTAAATAGTTAAGTTAAAGTAGGTAGAGCAAAAACAGAAATAAATTTATAAAAAGTAGTGAGGTGGTGTTCACGGCTTCAATGTCCATTTGGAAATCGGATGGCAGAGGGGAAGAAGCTGTTCCTGAATCGCTGAGTGTGTGCCTTTAGACACTTATACCTCCTTCCTGACAGTAACAATGAGAAGAGGGCCCCAGTGACTGGGTCTAGCTAATGACATAGTCCTGGTCCCTGCTGTAATTACTAAGACGCTCCGAGTGAGCCAGTGGAAATGCCGTCGCCCCTCCTGAGACCCTGTGCATGTGCCTTTGAGGAATGCGGGAAGCATTCATTAATTTTCGGAGCGAACACAACTGGTCAACGTCATGAACATCGCAGACCGCAAGATGACGGACAGACATATTTGCAACTAGGGATGAAGGACTTGCTTTAGGACTGGGTGGGTGGATCAGACTGACTCTCGGTGGAGTTTAGAAGAGTGACAGGTGATCTTGTTGGGTATTTGACGGAGTGGCTGGTGATGGGTTGTGGCCCTTGTGGGGAAATGTAGGATTAGTAGGCACAGTTTCAAGGGGATCTCCTATTGAAGCAGTGATGAGGGATTTTTGGAATGGCTGGAATTCTCTCCTCTGGATATCTGTGGATCCTGATTCACTGAATCTATTTAAGGTGGAGATGGAAAGATGATTGTGTGAAGGGGTGGGGAGGGGTCAAGGCTTACAGAGAGCAGGCAGGACAGTGAGGCCAAGATCGAAACTGGGAACAGCATGGGCTCATGGAGGGGCTGAATGGCCACATTTACTGCTGGTTTTTATTTTCCCTGAGACCCAGCAGTTTTCCCTCTCCCTTCTTCGGGGCAGTGCCAATTTCCAGAGGCACAACCTCACCATAACATTCCAACTCTTATACTCAATACTTTGATTTATAAAGGCCAATGTACCAAAAGCTCTCTTTACGACCCTATCTACCTGTGACAATGTTTATATTTGAATAAGACTGAGATTTTTGATAAAACACATCTGTGGCTCTGAAGCACCTTCAATAACTCCAAAAGACTGAGGCTGGGTAAAATACTGAAAGGCTTTTATTCACTGTACAATACGACCTCCACGGTGAGTTTCTGCCCCCGCACTGAGGGGGAGGGGCAAGGCGAAACACCTTCATACAGGAGTCTGTGGGAGGAGCCACAGGGGCAGTCAGCAGAGGGGCTTGTCCAGACAGTTAACCCAGTTACAACATATATATGGTTTACCACAGGCTGGTTTACCATCTTCCACTTTGACAGGCTTGATACTTCATCAGAAACAATTGTTTTAAAAATAAATCATTTACCTTCCCAAATGCTTGTTGTATTCGACAGTTTTCAGTAACTAGTGTAAAAGTTCAAATGGGTCTCAATGTACCTGCCCCTTTCCCAATCTACTACCATTCAGAATCTATCTTTGTTTTTAGAACCGAACTAAATAACCTAGCAATATCTACCATGCACTTACCTGCATTTGCCCACTCATCCATATCGTCTAAATATCATTTAGATATATATTAAAGATATAATTTAAATAGCTTTTCACCCTCATGACAATTTCACAAACTGCCCTGACCTCTCCCCTCAACTTTGTGTACAACACAAACTTGGAAATGTTACATTTAATTCCCTGCTCCAAATCATTGACGTACACTGTGAATAACCGGGACACAAGCTCTAATCTCTGCAAAGACCCACTTACCTCTAACAGCCACCAAGAAAAAAGATACATTTGTACCTATTTTGCTTTCTATAAGCTAACCATTTACACATCTGTACGTTATCCTCAATCCCTTTGTTTTAAATCTGCACATTAACTGTGATGTAACATTTATAGCAACAGCATTTTGAGAATCCCAAAACATTGTATAAGGAAGGTGTAATGGAGGGATATGGTCCAGGTGGGACTAGGCAGAAAAATGGTTCGGCAACAGCCAAGAAGGGCCAAAAGGCCTGTTTCTGTGCTGTAATGTTCTAAGGTTCTATGGTTGGTGCTTTGAATCACTTTGGGGATCAACCCAAAGAATATCCACTCTGGAAAGCCCATCAATGACTGCGTATGTGGAAATGCTCAGCGGCAAGGGTTTTATTTTGTTCCTGTGGTTTAATTCTGCAACTTTACTCCGTTGCCACTTATTCATCTGACATCACTCCCCGCTGCATCATTTTTTTTTTCATAACCTTAACCTGCTTGGATAAACCTTAAACCTCTCAGATGGATTTAGCATGTGGGTGATGTTTACAGCAAAGCTTCTAATAGATCTGTCCAGAAATACCCGGGGTGGCTGGTGCTAATCTGAAGACGCTGTGACAGATGGTCAGAGTCGGCTGCTGGAGGTTGTAACAGGAAGGAGCCAGTGGACTGGACACGACAGGCACGCATAGAGCAGAAGGAAGTAGCCCTCGTCCACAAATGCAGAACCGATTCAGTTTCACCTTTAACTGCACATCTTTCACTTTTTAATTGAAGTCTGGTAGGGTGCCTAAGAATTTTGCAGAGCACTGTAGTAATTTCATGTATTGCATTGTACTGCTGAGACCAAAAAAACCAAATTTCTTGACCTATGTGAGATAGATAGGTAGATACTTTATTGATCAAAAGGGAAATTACAGAGTCACAGTAGCATTACAATGCACAGATATACAAATATTAGAAGAGAAGTAAGAAAGGATAAAAAAACCTCAAACAGGAGGGGGTCATCACTTCCCCAACTATAGGTTGACCCATTATAGAGCCTAATGGCCAAGGGTAAGAATGACTTCATTTAGCGCTCTTTGGAACAGTGCAGCTGTCTTAGTCTATTACTAAAAGTGCTCTTCTGTTCAGTCAAGGTGGCATGCAGAGGGTGAGAAACATTGTCTGGAATTGCCAGGATTTTCCGTAGGGTCCTTTGTTCTGTCACAGCCTCCAGTATATCCAGTTTGACTCCTATAACAGAGCCAGCCTTTCTAATCAGTTTATTGAGTCTGTTGGCATCACCCATGTTGATGCCATTGCCCCAGCACACCACCGCGTAGAAGATCGTGCTGGTGACAACAGGCTGGTAGAACATGTGAAGGAGAGGCCTGCATACTCCAAAGGATCTCAGTCTCCTCAGGAAGTAGAGGTGACTCTGGCCCTTCTTATACACAGTCTGTCATCCAGGTGCATCCCCAGGTACTTGTAGGTCTTCACCACATCTACATCCTCACCATCAATAGTAACAGGGAGCTGTGCAGGCTTTGTCTTCCTATCTCTTTTGTCTTACTGATGTTGAGCTGCAGATGATTCAGTTTGCACCATTTGACAAATTCCTCCACCAGGGCCCTGTATTCATCCTCCCGTCCTCCCTTTATACACCCGACTATTACTGAATCATCAGAGAATTTTGGCAGATGACATGACTCAGTGTGGTATCTGAAGTCCGATGATAAACCTGACTCTGATATGGGTCTCTGTTGTGGACTGAGAGTGGGAAGGCGGCAGGGAGAGGGGAATCGTGGTTGAGAAAAGAGGATGAAGCGGGACGCACCAGAGGGACATTCTGTAAGGATCAATAAACCAATTGTCTGTTGTCTCAGGGCTGGGTGTGTCTGCACCCACACCACCCCCCTGCTCCTGGCACTCGTTCTCTGCCACCTGTCCCATACCCCTCCCGTGGCACTCCACCGTCGCCATTCCCAACATCCTTTACTCTCACCAGGTTTACAAATTGGCTCTTCACACCACATTGACAAATATATCCCTGTGCAAATGTCTTAGGCACCCTAGTCATATATGTGTGCCTAAGACTTTTGCACAGTACTGTATGTCACCATATACTACCCTGAGATTCATTTTCTTGTGGGCATTTACAGGGGAGAAAAGAAATAAAATAGAATTTACAAAAAAAACAGAAGAAGACTGTCATGGTCCGGTCCATGAAGTCCGTATTCTGGTTCACGCTCCGGTCCATCGACCCTTGCTCCAGGTTCTCCTGTCTACCCTGTTTCTGTTCTTGTTGAGCTCTAATTGAGTCAGCTAATGCTCGTTGGGTCTGGCTGCATGAATACCTTCAGAGACCAGGGCGTGGCTGCTGGATTGTTCTTGTCCTTACTCCCTGTATCCCTTCCCCTGCCTTCTGTTTCCTGGCCTGAAGCCCTGCCTTGTCTTGCTGGTAACTCTCGCCTTGCCTGAAGTTCTCGTCTCGCCTTGCTTTGCCAGAAGCCTTGCCTTGTCTTGTCGGTAACTCTCGCCTCACCTGCAGTTCTCGTCTCGTCTTGCTTTACCTGAAGTCTTGCCTTGTCTTGCTGGTAACTCTCGCCTCGTCTCGTCTGCAGTCTTGTCCTGGAGCCACCCTGTACCTAGCTCCCTTCCTGTCCCTTGCCTCCGCCCAGGTAAACCAGGCCGTCTTGCCGTTACCTGCGGTTGGTTCTGTCCCTTCCTGTGCCTTGCCTCCGTCGGGTGGAGTATCGTGCTCTGCCCAGGAGTACCGCGCCCTGCCCAGGTGAACCGTGCCCTGCCCAGGAGGAGCCTGCCTAGCCTCAAGCCTGAAGACTCCAGCCTCCTGCTCTCTCGTCTCCTGCCTCCAGCCTCTTGCCAAGCCAAGCCAAGTCTGTAGCCTCTAGCCTGAAGACTCCACCCTCCTGCCTCCTGCCAAGCCAAGCCTTGTCCTTGCCTAGTTCTGGGGTCTGAGCCAGAGGCAAGACCCGGGTACTGGGTCCTTGTCCAGTCTCTGGCTCGGAGTCCAAGCCCGGGCCCCTAGCTCTCTTGTCCAGTCCTGTTCCAGGTTCCCGGTTTTTGTGTCCATGTCCTTGCTCTCACCCTGTATCCTAGTCCTGTCTCTAGTACTTCAGTGTCTGTGTCTTGCACTTGGGTCCGTTCCCAGCCACCTCCGTATGACAAAGACTGACAAACAACTAATGTGTAAATGAAGCCAAACTGTGCAGACAAATATTATGGAGAACTTGAGTTGTAAAGAGGCCTTAGACTTGAGTCTGTAGACTGTAGAATCAGTTCAGAGTTGTGGTGATTGAAGTTATCCACAGCTGGCCCAGGAGCCTGTTGGTTAGATGATAAGAACTGTCGCTAAACATGGTACTGTGGGACCGAAGCCTTTTGTACCACCTGCCTGATGTTGGTAACGAGAAGAGGGTATGGCCTGGATGGTGGGGGTGACTTTTAATGATGGATGCTGCTTTCTTGTGGCAAATCTCCTTTTAAATGCATTCTGTAGTTTGGTGGGCAGGGGGTGGGCTTGCCTGTGACGGATTGGGCTGCGTCCACCACTTTCTGCAGACTTTCCTGTTCCTACGCATCGGCATTTCTATAGAAAGCCATGTGGAAACCAGTCAGAATACTCTGCCCCGTGCATCCACAGCAGTTTGTCAAAGTTTTTGGTGACATGTCGAATCTGTGCAAACTTTTAAGAAAACAGAGGCAAGTACAGTCAATGGCCCAGCCCAGAGGTGGTGGACGTGGATGGCCGGGGCTGTATCAGAGTGAGGAGAATCTGACGCCTGCACGAGGCAGAAAGGAGTCCTACCCTGAACGTGGGGGCACACTGACTTCCCAATAACCCAGTAGTGATTTGGGTAGTGGCAGATCATTCAGCATGCTCCAGTGCCCTCCTTAATGCCCATTTTTACTGATGTCCTTACAAAATTAAAGGAGGCTATTTGGCCCATTGAGTTTTTGCTGGCTTACTGTAATCCCATTTACCCTCGAGTTTCCCCTGAAACCTATTCTCCACACATTCCAAGTTTTCACCTACACCAGGGGCAATTTACAGCTGCCAATTATTCCATCAACTCATATGGCCCGATAGTGTAGCGGTTAGTGCAACGCTTTACAGTACAGGTGACCTGGGTTCAATTCCCGCCACGGCCTGTAAGGAGTTTGTATGTTCTTCCTGTGACTGCGTGGGTTTCCTCCGGGTGCTCCAGTTTCCTCCCACAGTCCAAAGATGTATTGGTTGGTAGGTTAATTGGTCATTGTAAATTGTCCTGCAATTAGGCTAGGATTAAATTGGGGGATTTCTGGATGGTGTGGCTCGAAGGGCTGGAAGAGGGTATTCCACATTGTGTCTCAATAAATAAATAAATACACAAATAAATATCTTGGTGTGGTGCGATGAAACCAGAGCACCCTGGGAAAGGGCATGTAGTCTCGCAGAGAACATGCGGACTCCACACAGAGGTCAGAATCGAACATGGGTCGGGATGGGCCATCTTTTCCACATCAGTCTTCCAGTCAAGACCCATGTGGTTTCAGCACCAGGCATAAGAACACAAGCAAAGTAGGCCACTCGGCCCCTCAAGTTGCCCTACCATTTAATCCACCCCGTGTTTCATCTCCTTGTTCCCCATGGCTCTCAATTTCCCCAATTTTACCAAACTTTATCTCCCTCCTCTTGAAGTACCCCAAAAGCTCTATTCTCCACAATCTTCTGGGTAGGAGAATTCCAGAGATTCATCGCCCTCTGCAAGAAGAAATTCCTACACAGTTCAGTTTTAAATAACCGGCCCGAAGCTATTGTAGGTTTCCTCATTCGAGGCTCTCCCACAATGGAAATATCTTGATATCCATCCTATCGCTTCACCTCAGGATTTTATATGTTTCAATAAATTCACCCTCTTATTTTACATTCTGAAGAATAAGATGCTATTTCTTTAGATGCTCATGTCTATAGTCCAGGAATTACTCCTATCTATACTTCCTGGTCTGCCTCCATCACTGGTATATACTTCCCTGAGCAGAACCTTGCTCAGTACCCCAGGCCAGGTCTCATCAGTAAACTGTACACGTGTAACTCTACTTCCCTGGTTCCAGCCTCCAACACCCCCCAACCCCGGATATCACTGGGCAGTTGCACTGTGGATGCGAGTGACAACCAAAAAGAAGCCAGTGATTCTGCCTACATTGTACCAGTGAAAGCAATGACTACACTTTAAGACATTTAGGACAAGGGTGGATGGGCCATTTGCCCTTCTGCCCTTGCTGGAAAATACCCACCAGTGCCCTTCTGTGCTCTTTACCCACAGCCCTGTAAATTAGGGTCAAAGTCAAAGAGAAATACATCATGGATACAGGCCCTTCAGCCCAACTAGACCATGCTGACCATCCCACCAAGCTAGTTCCAGTTTCCTGTATTCAGCCCACAAACATCCAAGTGTCACCCCCTAAGGTCAATATCCAGCTGCCTCTTAAATAACACTTCTGTATCTGCCTCGTCCACTTCCACAGGCAGCTCGTTCTATATACTACATGAAAAAAAGTTGCCCCTCAGGTCCCTCAGGGGAAATTCTCCCTCCAGTACCTGCCCAACCACTGCAGACTCTGTTCCCACCTCCCTCTCAGCATCGTCGTCCCCACCACAACAGGTTTTCCTCACACTTTATCCAAAGTCTGCAACCTCTTCAGGCAGTCACTGGCCCGTCCACAAATGGGGTCACCTTTCCCCCAGACCAGCGGCAACCTCATCCACCTCTGTCAGACTTCTTTTGCTGTGGGAGGTGGAGGGGGTGGGGAACTCCATTTTCTCCTGTCCGAACCCGGAGCTGAAACTCATCTTCCGCGGAATGATTTCCCACTACCCACGGGAAACCTCGCAAAGTTGAGGCGACCCGAAGTGGACACAATAACCACCTGCACCCTGAGCAGTGCTTTCAGGCAGCTTCTGTGCAACTTCTCTTTTCCATTCTCGTTGTCTGTGTACGAAGCCCAGGTCCCACACTCTTCCAGCATACAGATCGATGCACAGCTGAGCCCAGGTGGTGGTACGAAGGAGTGAAGCAGTGTGCCAGCGGGACTCCAGTGAGTGTATAAGGAGCATGGAAAATGAGCAAAGAACAAGATGCCGGAGAAGCTTCAAAAAAGTTCAAAGATCAAAGTAAATTTATTAGCAAAGTGTGCAAATAAGGATATGTTCCCGCCACTGTCTGTAAGGAGTTTGTACATTCTCCCCGTGACCGCATGGGTTTCCTCCAGGTGCTCCGGTTTCCTCCCACAGTCCAAAGATGTACCAGTTGATAGATTAATTGCTCATTGTAAATTGTCCCGTAACTAGGCCGGGGTGGATTTGGGAGATTGCTGGGCGGTGTGACTCGAAGGGCTGGAAGATTCTGTTCTGTACTCTATCTCAATCTATATGCATCCGTTAGTCTCATGAGACCATGAATTTGTGCCTTGGAAGGTTTCCAGAGTGCAGGCCTGGGCAAGGTTGTATGGAAGACCGGCAGTTGCCCAAGCTGCAAGTCTCCCCTCTCCATGCCACTGATGTTGTCCAAGGGAAGGGCACTAGGGCTGATACAGCTTGGCACCGGTGTCATCGCAGAGCAATGTGTGGTTAAGTGCACAACACGCTGCCTCAGCTGAGGCTCGAACTAGCGACCTTCAGATCACTAGACCGACGCCTTAACCACTTGGCCACGTGCCAACACTATCTCAATAAATACATCTAAAAAATACTACCTTGACATTCATTTTCTTGCAGAGATTTACAGGGGAAAACACAGTAAGATTTTTTTTTACGAATTCTAGGCATAAACGAAGATTGATAAAGAACTAATGTGCACTTAGTACAAATAGAAATAATGCCAAGGACAAGAGTTGTAAAGCATCCTTGAAATAGAGTCTGTGGGTCATAGAAGCAGCTCAGAGTAGAAGTGATTGAAGCTACCAGCACCATTTCAGGAGCCTGATTGTTGTAGACCATGGACGAGGAGAGGAGAAGATGGCGACGTGATGCAACGCGCAGCGGCCACTCTGGTGGTGATGTCTGTTATCTGTCAAGTAGGGTGCTGTGCACCATCCTGATTTGATGGAGGCAGACGTGAGAGCACGGAGGAACATCTGGTGAAACTTCTGAAATGCCTGCTTCGCTGCCGCTGCTACTGTGTGATCCAGAATCTCTGGAGGGGAAGGCCTCGAGTCCTCAGCTTTGCTTGTTGCTCGGTGGCTGGGGCTGGAGTCGAAGTGCTCGGCAGAGATGGTGCTCGGTGCTCGGTGTCGGAGGGCTGGTCGGAGGCTCGGAGTTTGCAGACGGACTCAGAGTCAGCTGTGGTCGGGTGCTTCCAGGGTGCTGCATCGGCAAGTTTGCGGCGCTGGAGGTTCATGGCAGGGAGAGTTTCCCCCTTCTACTGTCTGCGTGAGATGATGAGGCTATCGGGACTTTGAGACTTTTTTTTACCGTGCCCATGGTCTGTTCTTTATCAAATTACGGTATTGCTTTGCACTATTGTAGCTATATGTTATAATTATGTGTTTTTGTCAGTTTTAGTCTTGGTCTGTCTTGTGTTTTTGTGATATCTCTCTGGAGGAACATTGTATCATTCTTTAATGCATGCATTTCTAAATGACAATCAACGAGGACTGAGTGTCCTCATAATCTAAAAAAATGCCATTGGGTCCATGAACCCCAGGTTGGGACCCCCTGAATTAGACAAAGGTAGGCAGTAAAAGGGGCTGAGGGAAAGGGGTGGAGCAGGTGATGGGTGAATCCAATTCAGGACCGTGACAGACAGATGGAGGAGGGAAGAGTGGGATTAGTGACGGAGGAAGGGAGGTGATAGGTGGAGCTAACAAAGGGCTGCAGATGATGAATCTGAAGGGAAAGGAAGGTGGGTATTGAAACGAAGTAAGGGAGGTGGGGAGGACAGATGGGGGCAGTGGGAGGAGTCTATGGGTAATGGGCAGGTGGAGTTGGTGGAAAATTGGAACGGAATAAGGCAATGTGGCCTGGGGTGACTGTATGAAAAACTGGGCAGATTTGGAGATCACCTCTTGATGCTGTCCAGGCCTCCTCCGTCTTTCAGGCCGGATGAAGGGTCTCGATCTGCAACGTCGACTGTTTCTCTCTGCCAGATCGTCCAGCAGTTTGTGCTTTTTCGTTTAGCTCCAGGTTCCCGCATCTGCAGTTTATTGTGTCTCCGCGTGGAAAATGAGGCGCCGGTAAGTTTGGCAGAAAGTTTAGTAGACCCGGTGGTATACGGAGCGGTAACGGAGCCCCGGTGACTGACCCGGTGGGTTGCTAGGGAGCGGTAACGGAGCCCCGGTGACTGACCCGGTGGGTTGATATGGAGCGGTAACGGAGTCCCGGTGACTGACCCGGTGGGTTGATGTGGAGCGGTGACGGAGCCCCGGTGACTCTCAGCCAGTCGAGAGTAACAAGAGAAAGCAGACGGGAAACCGAATGTCGACGTTTCAGGCCAGGACCCTTCATCTGAAATGAGAGAGTAGACGGGAGATCTCAAAGAAGTGTGGATCGGACTCGGTGTTCTAAAACGAGAGGAGGCAGGGCGCCATCCGTGACGAGACAGGGAAACATCCCGGAGGGTTCAGGAGCCCGGGACCGCGATCTGATTGAGTGCATAAACAGTGTGGGAGCGGAGCCGGTGAATTTATCACAAGGGTCGGAAGACAAGAGAGGGAACAGCCACCCGGTGAAGCATAGTACATCACCAACAGGCCCTTCGGCCCGGCACGTCTATCCTGACCACTGTATCCATCTATCACACGCCTTGGCGATTGAAGTATTGGTGAAACCCGGGGGGTTCACTACCAAACTCGACAGATTCAAACTTCTGTGGGATCACCCCTCACCCTCCTGCGCTCCGTGAAAAACAAACTCAGCTTGCACACCTCTCTCGCCCAGTCTCCTTGTTAGTCTTCCTTTCCTTGGACGGGGTACAGGGAAGATTATGTTTATAAGGAAGGTCTCGAGTTTACAAAATGGGGGGGAATGGGGACCCAGTGACTAATGAGGTCCCAGTGAGATATCAAGCCGCGTCCATTGTTTTCGGTGAAGTTGCTAGGACAGGGGAACGAGCGCCCGCTGAGTGCATGGGGAGGGTGGGACAGAGGTCCCGGTAAGGATCGTGTATAATGAATATAAGTCTATACGAATTGTGTGACCGGGACCCTGTGAGTTTATTTTTAAAAAGAGCATAGAGACGGGGTGACAGAGGGTCAGTTAGGAGTGTGGGACCGAGACGAATTTGCAAGAAGAGTGGATGTTCGTAATGTAATTTGTCAGGTAACGATGCAGGGGGACAGGTCCCGGGGAGATGAGGGTGCGTGGGAACGGGACCCGGCTGAATTTCTGACCGACATTGGCGCGGGGTCCCGCTAAGCCTGTAACATCAGGGGACGGGTCCCGGTGAGTTTATTAGGGGCATGGCGACGGTCCGAGGGAGCGCGGGAAATCTGTGGTAAAGCAGGCGCCGAATCATCAGAATTTCTCGGACAGCCGGATAACCGATTATCAGGTACTGTCTGTACGTAGAGAAAAAAAACGCCCCCTTTTTGCCAGTGTTCAGGTAGTCCACCCTGATCTCCATTAGATTTCGTGCTTTTTAAAAAGAGTTCTAATGTTGAAAACCTTACACAAAATGAGACTGTTCTTAAAAAAAGGAATTGGTGGGAAAAGTGGAGGAAAACAAAGAGTAAGAGACCATTAAAACAAAGAGAAAGACAGTTATAATGTTGCATTCTTTGTTGTGTTTATGTAAGGAGCGTAAGTCACACTCCCCAAGAGGACCACAAGCTTGGGGCTTGGAGGTTTGCGGGCTTCAATGACCCGGAGGGCTACGTTGGCTGGAGTCAGGGCTTTGTGCTTTGGCTCTTGGTAGGGTCACCCATACCAAACAGGTCAAAGGGTAGAGGCCAGACTGCGAGTGGCTCACCGGTCCTCTGGATTCGGGGGTTCAGCTCAGGGTTAGCAAACCCGACTGGTCAAACAAAATTGTTACGGCAACAGCAGTGAGGAGTCCTTCTACATCTGAGTGCGACGGTATTCCCGAGTCTCCACCCGGGACTTGTATGACTGACAGCAGTGAAAACCAAGAGGAAGCTACTGACACGATGAAGGGAGCCCTGAAACCGCCAGAGATGGACGCCAGTGGCGTAATGGGCGGTGGGTAAGCATAAGTTCCGTGCTATGAGTAAAGTGAACTGAATCATGCAATTTCAGTGTGAATATAATTTCAATGTAGTTCTACAGACCAGAAATACCTACCTAGTTTTTCGGTTTTTACGTTGTGGTAGTTAATGGGTTAATCCTATGCTTCTCAGTTAGCCGCCCCCACATGGGAGGAGTTCACATATTGTACATGCAGTGTTATGAATAAAGTTCATTCAAACAGCCTGCGTGCTGCTGTCATCCTCGTGGTCTCTGGACTCTCCCTCAGAACGAACGTAACACTTTCTATGGGTGGCTTGTAGTTAATATTTTTATTGGAAACATAGAAAATAGGTGCAGGAGTAGGCCATTCGGCCCTTCGAGCCTGCACTGCCATTCAGTATGATCATGGCTGATCATCCAACTCAGAACCCTGTACCTGCTTTCTCTCCATACCCCCTTATCCCTTTAGTCACAAGGGCCATATCTAACTCCCTCTTAAATATAGCCAATGAACTGGCCTCAACTGTTTCCTGTGGCAGAGAATTCCACAGATTCACCACTCTCTGTGTGAAGAAGTTTTTCCTCATCTCGGTCCTAAAAGGCTTCCCCTTTATCCTTAAACTGTGACCCCTCGTTCTGGACTTCCCCAACATCGGGAACAATCTTCCTGCATCTAGCCTGTCCAATCCCTTTAGAATTTTATACATTTCAATAAGATCCCCCCTCAATCTTCTAAATTCCAGCGAGTATAAGCCTAGTCGATCCAGTCATTCATCATATGAAAGTCTGATGAAAGACTGGATCGACCAGGCTTATACTCGCTGGAATTGGAAGTGGAATTGGTTTATTATAGCCACGTACTGAAATACAGTGAAAAGCTTGTCTTGCATATTGTTGGTACAGATCAGATCATTGCATCAGTGTATTGAGGCATTGCGAGGGACAACAATAACAGAATGCAGAGTGAAGTGTTGCAGTCAAGGTGAGAGTGCAATGCTGGGAGACAATAAAGTGCAAGGTCTTACTGAAGTAGATTGTGAGGTCAAGAGTCCATAGCGAGTAGCGTAGTGTTCTCACAGCACCAACTGTTAAGATCAAGGTTCAAATTCCTTCACTGTCTGAAAGAGGTTTGTACGTTCTCTTCATGACAGTGTGGGATTCCTCCAGATGCTGTGATTTCCTGCCACACTCCAAAGATGGACAGATTAGGATTAGTAATCTTAGGCCTGCTGTGTTGGTGCTGCAAGTGTAGCAACACTTGCGGGCTGCCCAGCACCATCCCCACTGATTTGACTTGACACAAATGATGTGTTTCGCTGTGTGTTTCAATGTAATTGTGACAAATAAAGCCAATCGTTATCTTCATCTTGTTGTATATCTAACCCTAGAGTGTCTGTCCAGAGTAAGATCGGTGGCATTGACCTCCCACATCATGGAGACCCTGGAGAGACTTGTTCTGGAGCTGCTGCGGCCTATGGTCAGGCCACACTTAGATCCCCTCCAGTTCGCCTACCAGCCCCGACTAGGAGTTGAGGATGCCATCGTCTACCTGCTAAACCATGTCTACGCCCACCTGGACAAGCCAGCGAGCACTGTGAGGGTCATGTTTTTTGACTTCCCCAGTGCGTTCAACACCATCCGCCCTGCTCTGCTGGGGGAGAATCTGACAGCGATGCAGGTGGATGCTTTCCTGGTGTCATGGATTCTTGATTACCTGACTGGCAGACCACAGTACGTGTGCTTGCAACGCTGTGTGTCCGACAGAGTGATCAGCAGCACTGGGGCTCCACAGGGGACTGTCTTGTCTCCCTTTCTCTTCACCATTTACACCTCGGACTTCAACTACTGCACAGAGTCTTGTCATCTTCAGAAGTTTTCAGATGACTCTGCCATAGTTGGATGCGTCAGCAAGGGAGATGAGGCTGAGTACAGGGCTACGGTAGGAAACTTTGTCACATGGTGTGAGCAGAATTATCTGCAGCTTAATGTGAAAAAGACTAAGGAGCTGGTGGTAGATCTGAGGAGAGCTAAGGTACCGGTGACCCCTGTTTCCATCCAGGGGGTCAGTGTGGACATGGTGGAGGATTACAAATACCTGGGGATACAAATAGACAATAAACTGGATTGGTCAAAGAACACTGAGGCTGTCTACAAGAAGGGTCAGAGCCGTCTCTGTTTCCTGAGGAGACTGAGGTCCTTCAACAACTGCCGGACGATGCTGAGGATGTTCTACGAGTCTGTGGAGGTCAGTGCTACCATGTTTGCTGTTGTGTGCTGGGGCAGCAGGCTGAGGGTAGCAGACACCAACAGAATCAACAAACTCATTCGTAAGGCCAGTGATGTTATGGGGATGGAACTGGACTCTCTGACGGTGGTGTCTGAAAAGAGGATGCTGTCCAAGTTGCATGCCATCTTGGACAATGTCTCCCATCCACTACATAATGTACTGGTTGGGCACAGGAGTACATTCAGCCAGAGACTCATTCCACCAAGATGCAACACAGAGCGTCATAAGAAGTCATTCCTGCCTGTGGCCATCAAACTTTACAACTCCCCCCTTGGAGGGTCAGACACCCTGAGCCAATGGGCCGGTCCTGGACTTACTTCCATCTGGCATAATTTACATATTTCTATTTAACTATTTATGATTTGATTACTATTTATTATTTATGGTGCAACTGTAATGAAAACCAATTTCCCTGGGATCAATGAAGTATGACTATGATCATGACTATGACTATGTAAACAATGTTTTGTGGTCCATTGTATCACTTCAATGCTGCAGGTCCAATTTGGGCCCAGCAATAGCCAGCTGCTCTGGAGGAAAACACAGTGTAGCCAATTCTGGCTCAAGATGACTTGGACCTCCACATCCCAAGGTCAAAGGCCTTGTGTGCACCACCCACTCTTACAATTCCCTCCCTGGTAGAAATGACTCACTCAATAAAAGTGCTGAGCTCTGAGATTTCATCTGCTCCTTCACCTTAGGCCAAGCTCTTATGCAGATAGAGAGAGTTACACCGTACCAAAGGTTCGAAGATTGAAAGTTCATTTATTATCAAAGTGCGTATGCAGAATACAACCCTGAGATTCATCTTCCCATAGACAGCCACAAAACAAAGAAAACCATGGAACCTGTTCAACTCTGCTCAGTTCATTAATCCGCAGGACACTCCGCCCTCCCGATGAAAATCATCCGAAATAGCAACTTAAAAGGCAGCGACCAGAAACCAGAAACAAATCATAACGTGAACTACGGAGTCTAATCCACAAATCGTAGTGATTAAACCCTTCCCAAGACCCAGAAACCTGGCACCGTCCTCCAACAGCATCAAGGAGGAGAGAGCATTTGGACTCAAGACCTTCCTTCAGGAGCAGCAAGGGAGAGGCTGCTTTGTGCCCTTGAGCTCAACGTCTTCATGTTAATTACGGGGCTCTGATTTGCACCAGTCGTACAATGATCCAATCTTATTCTTTCCACATTTCCAAGTACTCCCCTGAGATTCTACCGCTTGTCTACACACAGGGGAAATATACAGCAACCTGCGAACCCAACTACCTCAGGGATGTGTGAAGAAACCCAAGAGAAACCACACAGTGACAGGGAGAACGTGCAGACTCCACTCTGACAGCACCTGAGGCCGGGTTGCTACCAGCGACCCTACTGTGCTGTCCCATCACCAGGTTGAAGTGATTCAGTGGGAAATTTTGTCTGATGGCCCTCCTGAAGGATACAGAAGGCTCCATCCCAATGACACTTCTTGCCCTAAAAAATTTTGGTACTTTTTTTTTCTTGCTGGCAGTTTGATGTTTATCTTTAGAAGCTTTTTGTATGACGCATGGCTCTGGGGTTGAACACCTAATGGGGTTCTTTTTTTCCCACTTTTTCTTGCTTAGTAGGGCTTTTCTTCAATCACCAAAATTTTTCCAATCTTTTAAATAATGTTTTTTTTTCTTGAGTCATTGTAAGTGTTGCTTACTTCGATGTACTCGTGTTAATTTTGGATAATAATAACAAAAAGATTTGAAAAGAAAGAAACTTCTCGCCCTTGTTACCCCTAGACACATTACCAACCTTCCAAGTTAAGGATCAGACTCCAAGATTTTGTACCACACCCTCATCTAACCTCGGGCAAAATACTTCAGAGACAACAAAGAAGTACAGGGTACCATAAAACAGCTGCGGGACGTTGTTAAGGGGGATGGTGACCAGCCTGAGATGGTGGTTCTCAGTGGCACAGCTAAAACAAGAAATGAGAACCTACACCATGAATTTAGGGAGCTAGGTGGCAGACGTAAGCAGG
This sequence comes from Mobula birostris, assembly GCF_030028105.1. NCBI lineage: Eukaryota > Metazoa > Chordata > Chondrichthyes > Myliobatiformes > Myliobatidae > Mobula > Mobula birostris. Next base: position 15,489,032 of record NC_092380.1, on the reverse strand, counting down.
GCCTCTAAGGCTGCAGACTGGATTACTTCTCATACCTCATGCTAATAGTTATAGAACTTTTTTTTTAGATTATGAGGACACGCAGTCCTCTTTTATTGTCATTTAGTAATGCCTGCATTAAGAAATAATACAATGTTTTTCCAGAATGAGATCACAGAAACACATGACAAACCGACTTAAAAACTGACAAAAACCACATAATTGTAACATATAGTTACAACAGTGCAAAGTAATAGCATAATTTGGTAAGAACAGACCATCGGCACGGTAAAAGTCTCAAAGTCTCTCGAAAGTCCCATCATCTCACGCAGACGGTAAACCTCCAGTGCCGCCAACTTGCCGATGCAGCATCCTGGAAGTATCCGACCACAGTCCGACTCCGAGTCCGTCTGAAAACTCCGAGCCTCCGACCAGCTCTCCAACACTGAGCACCGGGCCCAATCTCTGCCGAGCACTTCGACCCCGACCCCGGCAACAGGCAATAGGCAAAGCCGAGGATTTGGGGCCTTCCCTTCCGGAGATTGTTGATCGCACAGTAGCAGCGGCAGCAAAGCGGGCATTTCAGAAGTTTCTCCAGGTATTCCTCCGTGCTTCTCACGGCTGTCTCCATCAAATCCAGATTGTGCACAGCCCCCTAGTTAACACATATCGATATCATTCGGAATGGCCGTGCACGCTGCATCGCGTTGCCATCTTCTCCTACCTCCACAGTCCAGATGAGTGTGAGGGTTTAAATGGAGGGATATAGATTTATGGATTACTGCGTCTGTACAAGCTGGATGGGAGCAAGATTTGCAAGTGCTGTTGGGGAAGGTTTAAGCTAATTTGGCAGGGGAATAGGGCCTAGAGTAGAAGCACCTGTACCAGGTGACCGACAGCCACATATAGAAGGGAAACTCTGTCATTCCAGTGAACCAAACAGAAATAGATTTGCTAAGTCCTGACGAAGGATCTCAGCCTGAAACATAGACTATTCACTTCCCTCCGTAGGCGCTGCCTGGCCTGCTGAGTTCCTCCAGCGTTTTGTGTCTGTGTTGCCATAGATTTGATAAAGCATTTGACGGATTGTGCCCGTAGGTTTTAAAACAAAGAGTTAGGCTGCTGAACTGGGTCTGGTGATTAAACCGCATGAGGATCTGATATTGCTGATAATGGAGGCGATTTGGTTGAAAGACGGGTAGGACTGGTAACTCTGCATTCCAGGGTAGAGAGGGAGTGGGTGGAAACAGAGGAGGTGAGGTTGCAGTATACAACGAGGTCTTGTCGCTGTGATAGGGAGGGAGGGTTTCATAGAAGGTTCTTCAAATGAGGGGGCTCAGTACCACTGGGGCAGCTTAGTAGAGTAGTGGTTAGTGTAGGTGTTGTTACTGCACCAGTGACCCAGGTTCGTACAACATAGAACAGCGCCTTTGGTCCACGATGTTTGCTGAAGCACAATAAATTAATAATCAAATGGCCAACTAAAATAATCTCTTCTGCCTACACAATGCCCATATCCTTCCATTTTCCTCACATTCAGATGCCTATCCAAACATCTCCAAAAAGTCCTTCATGTTTTTAATTTTATTTATCTACTTAGAGATACGACATGGAGCAGGCTCTTTCAGTCCAACGAGCTGCCACGTTTAACCCTAGCCTAATCACAGGAGAATTTACAATGGATAATTAACCTACTAACCAGTACACCTTCGGTCTGTAGGACAAGACCAGAGCACTCGGAGGAAACCCATGTGCTGATGTAAAGAACACACAAACTCCTTACAGACGGCGCCGGAATTGAACTCTGAACGCTGACGCCCCAAGCTGTAATGGCGTCGCGCGGACCGCTACACTACCGTGGTGCCTGTAGCGTCAGCCTGGCAGCGCATTTTGGGCACCCACCACCCTCTGAGTAAAAAGATCTTGCTCCTTGCATAGCCTTTGAATTGATCCCCTCTCACGTTCTGGTATTAGACATTTCAACTCTGTCAAGTCTGTCCATGCATGTCATAATCTTATAAGCCTCTACCAGATCTGCCCCCAGCCTCCATTGCTCCAGACAAAGCAACCCAAGTTTGTTCATCCTCTGGTTAAAGCACATGCCCTCTAGTCGAGGGAGTACCCTGGCAAAACTCTTCTGCACCCTCTTCAAAACCTCAGCACTCTTCCTAAAATGGGGCAACCAGAACTGATGCAAAACTCCAGGTGTGGACTAACTAGAGTTTCATAAATCTGCACCATAACTTCATGACCTTTGAACTCAATGCCTCGATTATTGAAGGCAAGCAAGCCATATGCTGCTTTAACAGTGTACGCTCTATTTACAATTGATCTACCAAGGTGCAACACCTCACATTTGGTCAGGTTAAACTCTATCTGCCGCTCCTCCGCCATATCCTATATCTCGTTGTATTCTTTGACAATAAACTGGACCGGTCAAAGAACACTGAGGCTGTCTACAAGAAGGGTCAGAGCCATCTGTATTTCCTGAGGAGACTGAGGTCCTTTAACATCTGCCGGATGATGCTGAGGATGTTCTATGAGTCTGTGGTGGCCAGTGCTATCATGTTTGCTGTTGTGTGCTGGGGCAGCAGGCTGAGGGTAGCAGACACCAACAGAATCAACAAACTCATTCGTAAGGCCAGTGAAGTTGTGGGGATGGAACTGGACTCTCTGACGGTGGTGTCTGAAAAGAGGATGCTGTCTAAGTTGCATGCCATCTTCGACAATGTCTCCCATCCACTACATAATGTACTGGGTGGGCACAGGAGTACATTCCGCCAGAGACACATTCCACCGAGATGCTGCACAGAGCGTCATAGGAAGTCATTCCTGCTGTGGCCATCAAACTTTACAACTCCTCCCTTGAAGGGTCAGACACCCTGAGCCAATAGGCTGGTCCTGGACATATTTCCTGGCATAAATTACATATTACTATTTAACAATTTATGTTTTTGTTACTATTTATTATTTATGGTGCAATTGTAATGAAAACCAATTTCCCCCGGGATCAATAAAGTATGACTATGACTATGACCATCTACACTATCCACAACACCACCAATCTTTCTATCATCTGCAAACTTGCTAACCCATCCATCTACATTTTCATCCAGGTCATTTATACGCATCACAAACAGCAGATCCCTGTAGAATACCACTAATCACAGACCTCCAGCTAGAATGAGTTCCTTCAACCATTACCCTCTGTCTTTTATCAGCAAGCCAGTTCTGAATCCAAATGCTCAATTCACCATTGATTGCTTGCATCTTAATCTTCTGGACGAGTTCCCATGAGGGACCTTGTCAAGCACCTGAGATAACAGCCACAGTTCTACTTTCATCAATCACCTATGTCACCTTGTCAAAAAACTCAATGAAATTAGTCCTGCACAAAGCCATACTGGCACTCCTTATGTAGGGCACAGTTTTCCAAATGCTCACTAACCCTATCCCTAAGAATTCCCTCCGTTAACTCCTTCACCACCGCATGAGACTCACCGGTCTGTAGTTTCCAGGATTACCCCCGTTCCCTTCTTGGATAATAGAACAACATCAGCTGCTCACCAGTCCTCTGGGACCTTAATTGTAGCTCGGGAGGACATGAAGATATTGCTCAAGGCCGCAGTAACCTCTTCACTTGCCTCTCTCAATAACTTGGGGTACAGTATATCGCATCAGGCCCTGGGAACTTATCCACGTTGATCCTCTTTAAGAGACCCAACACTATCTCCTCCTTTACCTTGAAATGCCCTGGCATATTAATACTCTTGGCACCTCTCCTTGGTAAATACTAATGTAAAGTACTCATTAAGGATCTCACCCACATCCTCCACATCCAAGCAAATGTTGCCCCCTTTATCCCTGAGTCGTCCCACCATCTTCCTAGTTATTCTCTTGCTCCTGATGTATGTGTAGAATGCCCTGGGATTCTCTTTAATCCATTTGCCAAGGGCTTTTCAGGTCCCTCCTGGTTTTCCTAACACCCTTCTCGAGTTCTTTTTCTGGCTTCTTTATAATCCTTGTGGACCCTGTTTGAATCTGGCTTCCTAAGGTTTACATACTTTTCCTTTTTCTTCTTGACTAAATTCATCACCTCCCTCGACATCCAAGGCTCTCTGGCCTTGCCATCCTTCTGACTGGAACACAGCTGCCCTATACTCTGTGCAGTTGGTCTTTAAACACCTTGCACATGTCAGATGTGGGCTTGCCCAAAATCAGCCGTTCCCAATTAACTCTCCCTAGTTCCTTCCTAGTGCTCTCATAATTTCCCTTGTGCTGATTTAATACTCTCCCCCAAAGTCCATACTTACCCTTAGCTATAGCTATCTTAAAACTTAGGAAGTTGTGGGCACTGTTCCCTAACTGCTCAACCACTGAAAGGTCGGTCACCTCCCCAGGGTCATTACCCACCACCTGGTCCAGTCCTAACCTTGTTGGACTATCTACATATTGAATTAAGACGTCCTCCTAGAAGCACCTGACAAATTATTTCCCACCTAAACTTCTTACACCGAGAAGGTCCCAACTGAGAGAAGTTGAGGCCCCCATGACAACAGCACTATTGTTTTCATACCGGTCCTTAATCTGCCTGCATACCTGTTCCTCAGTGCCCTGGTGATTTCGGGGGTCAGAGTGAATTGCACCTTTCCTAGTTTGGAGTTCTACCCATATAAACTCAGTGGATGAGCCCTCCATTATGTCCCTCTGAGTGAAGCTGTGATACTGTCCCAGATTAGTAATGCAATTCCATCCCCCCCCCCCCAACTTTTTTACCTCCATCTTTGTCTTTTCTAAAACTTCAAAACCCTGGGACATTAGGTACTCATTCTTGCCCCTATCACAGCCAAGTCTCTGTAATGGTCAAAATATCGTAGTTCCATGTACTGATCCATGCTCTAACTTCATCACCGTTACCCATAATACTCCTAGCATTAAAATACACACACTTAAGACAATCTAATTTTTTTTGCCCCTGCCAGTTTTTATTGGCCGACATCTACCTTCCTCTCCATCCCTGCATGTTCTGACCTGGTACTCTGGTTCCCACCCCTCTGCCAAACCAGTTTAAACCCTCCCAAGTGCCACCAGCAAACCTCCCGGTCAGGATATTGGTTCCCCTCCAGTTCAGGTGCAACCTCGAGGAAATCTGCAGATGATTGGCAAAAAGGGATATGAGAGGATCAGGGGACAGGAGGCCTAGGGAGAAAGAAAAGGGGGGGGGGCAGAAGCCCAGAGGATGGGCAAGGGGTATAGTGAGAGGGACAGAGGGCTTTTCCTCCCTCCCCCTTTTCTTTTTCCCTAGGATCCTGTCCCATGATCCTCTCATATCCCTTTTGCCAAGCAACTGTCCAGCTCTTGGCTCCATCCTTCCCTCTCCTGTCTTCTCCTATCATTTCGGATCTCCCCCTCCCCCTCCCACTTTCAAATCTCTTACTAGCTCTTCTTTCAGTTAGTCCTGACGAAAGGTCTTGGCCTGAAACGTCGACTGTACCTCTTCCTAGAGATGCTGCCTAGCCTGCTGCGTTCACCAGCAACTTTTACAGGTGCAACCTGTCCCTCTTGTACAGGTCACCCCTGCCCCAGAAGAGGTTCCAACGATTCAAGAACCTGAAACCCTGCTCCGAAGCCTGCTGAGCCAAAGCCTGACCACTCTAACAACGGCCCACTCACACAATGGCCGCTCTGCTTACACCTTGCTTCTTTCTATTGACTCAAAACGTCCCTCCTGATGAGACTTGCTCTTTTCAAATAGCTCCCACCCTGCAGTGAAGTCGCTCTCTCACTCACTACTTCAATTAATGAGTCTCTCCCGACAAGGCTTGTTCTTTCCAGATGGCTCCCGCCCTGCAGTGATGTCAGTCTCTTACTTGCTACCTCAAGTAACCAGCTGCTGTTCAGTTCCATTGCAGTCTGTAGAGTCTGTCTGTGCTGGGTTTCATCCAGTGCTCTGATTTCCTCCCGCGTTCCAAAGATATACGGGTTAGGAGGCTAATTGGTCACATGGGTGTGACTTGGTGGCAGACTGACTAGGCCGAAAGGACCTGTTACTGTTCTGTATCTCTAAATAAAAATTTTAAAAGTAAGTAAATAAAATGTGGCCGTGTAGGCAAAACTTAGGAGCAAAGATGAATGACCACCTCACTGTGATATTCTGGTGCTGCTCCAGCTTATTTTCTGCTACTTATCTATTTAATACCGTTTTTCTATTACTGTCTTGTTTTTGATACCGCTTTATTTAATTGCCTGAGAGGAAGCCAAACAGTTTCATTCTATCTGTGTATAATGACAAATAAAGATCATTCAATTCAATTCAATATAAGCAACACACATCAAAGTTGCTGGTGAACGCAGCAGGCCAGGCAGCATCTCTAGGAAGAGGTACAGTCGACGTTTCGGGCCGAGACCCTTCGTCAGGACTAACTGAAGGAAGAGTTAGTAAGGGATTTGAAAGTTGGAGGGGGAGGGGGAGATCCAAAATGATAGGAGAAGACAGGAGGGGGAGGGATGGAGCCAAGAGCTGGACAGGTGATTGGCAAAAGGGATATGAGAGGATCATGGGACAGGAGGTCCAGGGAGAAAGACAAGGGGGGGGAACCCAGAGGATGGGCAAGGGGTATAGTCAGAGGGACAGAGAGAGACAAAGGAGAGAGCGAGAAAAAATGTGTATATAAAAATAAATAACGGATGGAGTACGAGGGGGAGGTGGGGCATTAGCGGAAGTTGGAGAAGTCAATGTTCATGCCATCAGGTTGGAGGCTACCCAGACGGAATATAAGGTGTTGTTCCTCCAACCTGAGTGTGGCTTCATCTTTACAGTAGAGGAGGCCATGGATAGACATGTCAGAATGGGAATGGGATGTGGAATTAAAATGTGTGGCCACTGGGAGATCCTGCCTTCTCTGGCGGACAGAGCGTAGATGTTCAGCAAAGCGGTCTCCCAGTCTGCATCGGGTCTCGCCAATATATATAAAGGCCACATCGGGAGCACCGGATGCAGTATATCACCCCAGCCGACTCACAGGTGAAGTGTTGCCTCACCTGGAAGGACTGTCTGGGGCCCTGAATGGTGGTAAGAGAAGAAGTGTAAGGGCATGTGTAGCACTTGTTCCGCTTACATCAGTGGGGAGGGATGGGGGGGATGAATGGACAAGGGATTCGCGTAGGGAGTGATCCCTGCAGAAAGCAGAGGGGGGGGAGGGAAAGATGTGCTCAGTGGTGGGATCCCGTTGGAGGTGGCAGAAGTTACGAAGAATTATATGTTGGACTCGGAGGCTGGTGGGGTGGTAGGTGAGGACCAGGGGAACCCTATTCCTAGTGGGGTGGCGGGAGGATGGAGTGAGAGCAGATGTATGTGAAATGGGGGAGATGCGTTTGAGAGCAGAGTTGATAGTGGAGGAAGGGAAGCCCCTTTCTTTAAAAAAGGAGGACATCTCCCTCGTCCTGGAATGAAAAGCCTCATCCTGAGAGCAGATGCGGTGGAGACAGAGGAATTGCGAGAAGGGGATGGCGTTTTTGCAAGAGACAAAGTGAGAAAAGGAATAGTCCAGATAGCTGTGAGAGTCAGTAGGCTTATAGTAGACATCAGTGGATAAGCTGTCTCCAGAGACAGAGACAGAAAGATCTAGAAAGGGGAGGGAGGTGTCGGAAATGAACCAGGTAAATTTGAGGGCAATTCAATATAACGTCAGACCTCCCAGCAATTGACAAGAGATAAAGAAACAGTAATGTCGATAGTTCACAGAGATGGAAATGGGAATCTCAGTTTCCCCAATATTAACTGGGATTGCCTGAGTGTGAAAGGTTTAATGAGATGGATTTTTAAAGGTTTTTCCAGGAGAGAAATTTGAGCCAGTATTTTGATTGATTTACTGGAAGAATGGCAGTACAAGGCCTTAACCCTGATTAGTAGTGCAACTCCCCCCCCCCACCACTCTTTTACCTCCCTCTCTATCTTTTGTAAAACATCAAAACCCTGGGACATTGAGCACCCATGTTTGTCCCTCTCTCAGCCAGGTCTCTGTAATGGCTACAACATCATAGATCCATGAACTGGTACCACCTGAGTAACAGTGGGAGAGCATTTCAGAGACAGCGCGTAAGCTCAGAGATTCTTACGGAAAAGGGCAACATGAAGCAGGTATTAAGGTGCTGAACTGGGAAATGGGATGGGTGTGGGTGGGTATGGGTTGGTGATTCTAATATCATAAGACAGGACCGACAACAGTGGACAGGAAGCAACCATTTGCATGTAGGTCCACATCTGATGAGTGGGAGTTATTCAAAAATGAAATAACAAGAGATCAGGTCCAGCAAGTTCCTTAAGCGTGAAAGGCAGGATCAGATTAAAGATTAGATTAGCTTTATTTGTCGCTTGCCCTGGAGATCAAAACATCGCATTGTTTTGTGTCAACGGGCAGCACCGTCCATGCATTGTGCCGGGAGCAACCTGGAAGTGTCACCATGTTTCCAGTGCCCGCAGAGCAACCCCACAACTTACTAACCCTAACCGTAACGTGGGGGGGGGGGGGGGGGTCAGCTGCTTTAAATTCCTCAGTGTTATCTGTCCTGGGCCCAGCACGTTTGTGCAATTACGAAGAAAACACGACTGCCCCTCAACTTCCTTAGAAGTTTGCGAAGAATCGACACGGCATCTAAAACTTTGGGCAACACACATCAAAGTTGCTGGTGAACGCAGCAGGCCAGGCAGCATCTCTAGGAAGAGGTGCAGTTGACATTTCGGGCTAAGACCCTTCGTCAGGACTAACTGAAGAAAGAGTGAGTAAGAGATTTGAAAGGGTGAGGGGGAGAGGGAGATCCAAAATGATAGGAGAAGACAGGAGGGGGAGGGATGGAGCCAAGAGCTGGACAGGTGATAGGCAAAAGGGGTATGAGAGGATCAGGGGACAGGAGGCCCAGGGAGAAAGAAAAGGGAGAGGGGAGGAAAAAACCCAGAGGATGGGCAAGGGGTATAGTCAGAGGGACAGAGGGAGAAAAAGGAGAGAGAGAGAAAGAATGTGTGTTTATAAATAAATAACGGATAGGGTACAAGGGGGAGGTGGGGCATTAGTGGAAGTTAGAGGAGTCAATGTTCATGCCATCAAGTTGGAGGCTAACTTCCACTAACTTCTCTAACTTCCGGAGACTTCTCTAACTTCCGCTAATCCCCCACCTCCCCCTCGTACCCCATCCGTTATTTAGTTATATACACACATTCTTTCTCTCTCTCTCCTTTTTCTCCCTCTGTCCCTCTGACTATACCCCTTGCCCATCCTCTGGGTTTTCCCCCCTCCCCCTTTTCCTTCTCCCCGGACGTCCTGTCCCCTGATCCTCTCATATCCCTTTTGCCAATCACCTGTCCAGCTCTTGGCTCCATCCCTCCCCCTCCTGTCTTCTCCTATCATTTTGGATCTCCCCCTCCCCCTCCCACTTTCAAATCTCTTACTAACTCTTCCTTCAGTTAGTCCTGACGAAGGGTCTCGGCCCGAAATGTTGACTGTACCTCTTCCTAGAGATGCAGCCCGGCCTGCTGCGTTCACCAGCAACTTTGACGTGTGTTGCTTGAATTTCCAGCATCTGCAGAATTCCTCGTGTTTACGTCTAAAACTTTGACAAGCTTCTATAAATGTGTAGTGGACAGTATATTGACTGGTTGCATCAAGGCCTGGTATGGAAACACCAATGCCTTTGAAAAGCAGTGGGTACGGCCCAGTCCATCATGGATAAAGCCCTCCCACCATGGAGCACATCTACACAGAGCGTTGCTGCAGGAAAGCAGCATCCATCATCAGGGACCCCCACCACCCAAGACATGCTCTCTCCTCGCTACTGCCACCGGGAAGAAGGTACGGGAGCCTCAGGACCCACCACCACCAGGGTTCAGGAACAGTTATTACCCCCCAACCATCAGGCACTTGAACCATTGGGGATAACTTCACTCACCCCATCACTGAACTGTTCCCACAATCTATGAACTCACTCTCAAGGACTCTTTATCTCACGTTCATGATATTTACTCCTTCTTTATTATTATTACTCCTTCGTATTTTGTACATTGGTTGTTTGTCCGTGCTGTTGGATGCGGTCTTTCATCGATTCTATTAAGGTTCTAGATTTACTGAGTATGCCCGCAAGAACATGAATCTCAGGGTTGTATATGGTGACACATGTGTACTTTGATAATAAATTTACTTTGAACTTTGAAACTCGAGCGCTCCGAGGAAACCCAGGCAGTCACGGGGAGAACGTACAAATTCCTTACAGACAGAGGTAGGAATTGATCGCTGGAACTGTAAATCGATGCGCTAGCTACTGTGGTGTCCTGCTGCCTTGTCCAAGGGACTTGGTATGTCAAGGGATGTTAAGCGTTAGGAAAAAAATGTAAATAATGCTAGCTAAAGACAATCGAAAAGAGGGAAGGCCAGGCAGAAATATAGAAAGTGTAGAAGTAGACAAAAATGTAATTAGGTGAAGAAGGAGCTGGCATAATTGAGTAAAATTCAAAGTCTTCTACAAGAACATTCAGTAACTAGCAGAGCCCATCAGACACCAAAATAGCAACTGCTGTTCAAAGTTGAAAGTAAATGTTATTATCAAAGAACATATATGTCGCCATATAAAATCCTGAGATGAATTTTCTTGTGGTAATACTCAACAAATCTAGAGACTAATAACTATAACAGAATCAATGAAAGACTGCCCAGCTGGGGCAATCCCTAGATGAACAGTCCACCTAGATGCCCAACTCGAGGAGCAGTCTTTGAAAGTGAGTCTATTGGTTGTGGGAGCATTGCAATGATGAGTTAAGTGAAACTGAGTGAAGTTATCCCCTCTGGTTCAAGAGCCCGATGACTGAGGGGTAATAACTGTTCCTGAACCTGGTTGTGTGAGTCCTGAGGCTCCTGTACCTTCTTCCTGATGGCAGCAGTGAGAAGAGAGCTTGTCTTGAGAGGTGGGGCTCCCTGATGATGGATGCTGCTTTCCTGTCGATGTACTCGATGTTTGGGAGAGCATCACCCGTGATGGACTGGGCTGTATCCATGGCTTTTTGTAGGATTTGTGTGGAGTGAACAGAAATGAGGTTTGCATGATGCCTTCTTATCTGTATTCATTAGGGAAAAGGACATTGTCATTTGAAAATTCAAGGGAGCAGGTCAAACAAATTGCAATGAAAAGGAGGAGATTATCTAATATCTGGATAATTTGGATTCGTCAGTCTTAAAGATAAATATAATCTCAAGGCCTGGTACAATACTTGTGAGGAAAAGATTGTTGGCTATAGGTAACAGGGGTAAGTCAGGTAATTAGAACACTGTGAGTCTAACATCAGTGGTAATGAAATTATTAAGAAGTGTTCCGAAAGTATACTTGGAGAAGCAAAGTTTAATCAAAGTTTGTCACGATGCTTTGTCAGGAGAGACCCTGTCTGACCAATTTGATTGACTTTTTCAAAGCGTGGCAGTATGGTTGATGTAGTCTACTTGGACTTCAGTAAGGCCTCTGACATGGTTCCACATACAGGACTGGTCCAAAGGGAAGAGCCAATGGGATAGAGGGTAAAATGACAAATTGGGTCCCAATTTGGTCATAGCAGGCGGGAGGTTAAGGTGGAAGAGTCACAGGAGACCACAGATAGTGGAATCTAGAGCTAAAAAGGAAACTCAGCATCTGTGGATGGAATTGGACAGTTGGCACTTCTCACTGAGACCCTACATTGGAACTGAAAGAGTGGAGGTGAGGGGGAGGGCTGGGACAAGAGCTGGCAAGTAATGGGTACATCTAGGAGAGGAGGGTTGAAGGGCAGATGGGGAGGGAAGGGAGAAGATAGAGGCTGGGAGGTGATTGCTGGAGACAACAAGGTGCTGTAGAATCTGATAAGAAAGGAAGTTGAAAAGGAACCAGACAAGGAGGGATGCTTGGCAGATGGGAATAGTTGGGGGGGGGGGTGCAGAAGGGGATGGGTGATCCAGTGGTGGGCAGGTGGGGAGGTGAAAGAAACTGTCTGATAGGAGGAGGTTTGGAAAGAAGGGTATGTGTAAGAGGGTCTGAGCAGATCAGGAGAGAGAAAAGGGATGAAGAGGAGCAGGCTGCATTAAGCTGGAGAACTTAATGTCCACAGCGTCAGGCTGCAGACTGCCCAGGGGGAATATGAGATGCTGACCCTCTAGTCCAGGGGTTCCCAAACTGGGGTCCACGGACCCCTTGCTTATGGTATTGGTCCATGGCATGAAAAAGATTGGGAACCCCTGATCTAGCCTCACCCTATCATTGGAGAAGGTTTGGAATGGTTTGAGAGCCTGTGACCAGTGTGTTTCACGGAGAACCTTCACCGTTGGCTTTATACAGTACATTAACTGGGTGAGGATGCAGGAGAAAGGTCACAGATGACATAATAATTGGTGAAATTGTTGATAGCAGAGAGACTAGTCTACAGGGAAGGAAGTACAATGATTGGTTGATAAAATGGACAGAGAAATGGCTGGGGCTTAATCCAGAAAAATGATGGAAGTACATTTCCAGGGAATTGATTGGTACTGACAAACAGAGGAATCTTGGTCTGCATCTCCAAGATGGTTAAGAAGACATCCTGGATGCTGGATTGTCTGGGGCATAAAATAAAAGATCAGGGAGGTTATGGTATGAGTTTATAAAACAGTCAGTAGGCCACAGCTGGAGTGCTGTGCGCAGTTCTGATTGCCACGTCGCGGGGAGGACACGGTTGCGTTGAAGAGGATGCAGCGGAGACTCATCAGGACGCTGCCTGGGGTGGAGTTACGAGGAAAATGTCAGTGCCAGCCTGCTCTTTAAGGGTGGAAGGTCAGGTGCTTTCTCAGGAACCCTGGATGCCTCATAGACTGGTGTGGCCGTGACCACAGGAAAGTGTAGAGAGTTGCGCACATTGTAAAGACCAGCCTCCACTCCATGGGCTCTGTCTACACTTCCCACTGCCTCAGCAACAGCCACCAGCATCACCAAAGCCCCCATCCACCCTAGACATTCCCTCTTCTACCCTCTTCCACTGGGCAGAAGGTACAAATGCCACAAGAACAGGCCCAAGGATAGTTTCTACCCTGCTGTTAACAGACCTCTTGTACCATAAGACAGACTCCTAAACTTACAATCTATCTCATCATTGCCTTTAACATCTTATTGTCTGCCTGCACTGGACTTTCTCTCACTGTAACACTATACCCTGTATTTGGTTATCGTTTCGCCGTAATGCCTCGATGTACTGATGTTATTTGCATGGATAGCGTGCTCAGTGATGATGATAAAGCTGTTTACTGACTTACCAGCTCAAGGCTCAGGAATTAAGCTCAGGGACACGCATAAATCCAGCAGCAAGGAGCAGGGATTTTTGTAAGCGTTGCGGAGCTGAGATCTTTGTGAGGATTGCGGAGCTGGAGGAGGTTGCAGACTGTGTGAAGGGATCATAGATGGAGATGAGAATTTTAATATTTTGTAACCAATGTCAGGCCAGTGCCCTCCGGCACGATGCTGGTGAACTGAATATGTATTCACTTTAAAAGACACAGGGTCAGGCACTAATATTACTTCAGCATATAAAGGTTATTGTCAATTATGTATTAGTCGTCATCCTGACCAGCTTTTCATCAAATCCTTGTGCCAAATACAGCTGACAATCTAATGCATCAACTCTCACAGAAAAAAAACTCATGGGATTTTGTAAGCAGTGAATTAATGTCAAGTTGACAAAGGCCAGGTTTATTTTTATCCATCAAAGAAACAGTGAACAGTGAGCTAACTGGTCAATTCACCCTGGCTTTGTACGTGTGAGGAGTGATTCCATTCTGTCCAATGTTACACAGAAGTTTTCCATTTAATTCTCCCTGCCAGAGTGGCAATACTTTGGTACACCAGTAGATGTCAGGATTGAGCCCAAATAAGACTCTCAGAACCCTTGGTTACCTTGTCCAGACCTTATCACCCACTGCAGAATCATCTTTAGTGATCTTGTGATGTATGGTAACCTCCAACCTGATGGTACAAATATCGATTTCTCCGTCCGGTAAAAAAAATTCCCCCCCCCCCCCCATTCCCCACTCTTCTCTCCTGGCTATCATTTCCCCCTGCGTCCCCTCTTCCATCCCTTTCTCCAATAGTCCGCTCTCCTGTTCTATCAGATTCTTTCTTCTCAGACTTGGCTTCACCTATCACCTTCCAGCTAGCCTCCTTTCCCTCCCCCGCCACTTTATTCTGACGTCTTCCCCCTTTTCAAAATCAAATCAAATCAAATCAAATTTAATTGTCTTTTAAACCAAGGTGCAAAAACATACACGTGCATTCAAAATAACAAGAAAGGAAAGAAAGAACATTGCCATGTAAATGAACAAATTTTTAGACCAAGTTCCTCAACAAACAAGTCCTGCAAATGGCAGTCCAGCAGTCCAGCTTGTAATTCCACAGATCCACCACTGGAGGGCAGCACAGATGGGAGAGGCCACTACCCCCCTCAACCGAGCCTGGATGCATTGCAAGTCTGAGGACGAAGGCCTAGTCTTAGCTACAACCGAGGTGACACTGCTGCCTCGCCGCCAAACAAGGGAAGCAGGCCTGCAGCGATCAGTGTCCAACATGGACATCAGGCCTGTGGCAATCAGGGCCCAACATGGTCTTGCGACCGCAAAAGAAACTTCCAAGACTGTCACTCGCATTCCACTGCACACCAACTCGAAGGCACCAACTCCAGTGCCTCCAAGTAGCACACAGCAGCACAGTCTCCACCCAGGTTAACTCTTCTGAACGTACAGGCAGCAGCGGGAATTGAACCAGGGTTGCCTGCACAGTAAAGCGTTGTGTTAACCACTACGCTACTGTGCCACCCCAAGATTCTCCCCAAAGCCCATTGTCTTGTTCAGACCTTGTTCCTTAGTGCCTTGGTGTCCCCCCTGTGTTTAGCCATATCCCTATGGGGCCCCATTGGACATTTTATTCCGTTAAAGCTAGTGTATGAATGGAAGTTGCCGTTACTTGAGCAGGTGAGGGATCAGGGCTGGAGGGGTGGCAAGCAAGCCCAGTGCGTCAGCGGCCAAATGTTTAACTTTAAGGAGAATGGGAACTTCTCTTTCTCGTCTTGCTGAAACACACAGGCCCACGGGCACTGGGCAGGCCAAGAGAAGATGCTGAGGATGCAATCTGTGTGGTTCCCCAGACTGATCTTATTGGAGACCGAACTCAGCTCTTCCACGTTTCACGGTGGGTGCCTCTTTATGAAGGCAGCACAGCAAAGGATCTTGCATGGAGCCTGTGCTTTGGAACGGGATTCTCGCAATGCCCGTGCCTGTACCTTTGGCCACGGACTATAGATGGGTGGTGATATACCAGTCTCCTGATACTCTGCACCTTCACGTACTGAGACCCACTGAGGCTGTACGTTATTCTGCAGAACAGTCCCTGTCCACGACTGCTCACACCTCCTGTGACTGCCGTTCCTACTGTTGCAGAAAAACAGCCATACCGAGAATCAGCTGCACATTGTTTTCCAGTCACTGAATCCGCCAGCACACTGAGCCTACGCCAGCTTTTGGACTTCATCCCTTCAGGCCCTGCTCCTTCCCCCACAGCTCTGATGCACTCTTTTATCCTTCAGTAGACACTGACTGACTGCTTCCTCTCGCCCTGTAGTCAGCCAGCTTCTGGTTATCACCACTGTCTGAGCAAGAGTCATACAGACTGCAACAAGGCCCCTTGACCCAACCGCCCCACCCCATCCAAGCTAGTCTTGTTTGCCCGTGCTTGGCTCATATCATTCTAAACTGTTCCTAGCCACCTCCAGCAGTCTCTTAAAAGTTGTTAGTGCACCTGCCTCAACCACTTCCTCTGGCAGCTCGTTCCATGTTCTCACCACCCTCTGTGTATAAGTGGTGCCTCAGACATCCGTCCTACCCTGCACGGTAGCACCACGATTAGTGAAATCGCTGTATAGTGCTGGCAATCACTGACTGGGCTTCGATTCCCACCACTGTCTGTTAGGAGATGGTATGCTCTCCCCGTGACTGCGCGGGGTTCCTCCGAGAGCTCCAGGTTCCTCCCAAAGTCCAAAGGAGGAATTCTGCAGATGCTGGAATTTTAAGCAACACACATAAAAGTTGCTGGTGAACGCAGCAGGCCAGGCAGCATCTCTAGGAAGAGGTACAGTCGACGTTTCGGGTCAAGATCGAATCTCCCCCTCCCCTCCCACTTTCAAATCTCTTACTAACTCTTCTTTCAGTTAGTCCTGACGAAGGGTCTCGGCCCGAAACGTCGACTGTACCTCTTCCTAGAGATGCTGCCTGGCCTGCTGCGTTCGCCAGCAACTTTTATGTGTGTTGCTCCGAAGGCTTACGGTTAGGGTTGGGATTGTGGCATGCTACATGTGACGAATCTTGTGCTTTGCCTCCTGCGCAAGGTACGTTATATGTGTGACAAATAAAACTATTGCTTATCTTTTACCCAGGTTGAACTTTGCCCTCTCCCTAATAGGGTCCTGTACCTGAGGAAACTTTACTGAACACATTTAACAAATTTCACCCCATTTAAGCTCTTAGCACTATGACAGACCCAGTCTGTACTAATAAAGTTAACACCCCCTACTATAACAAAGTTGTAAACACTAGAGATTCTGTAGCTGCTGGATTGGTCAGGCAGTGTCAATGGAGGGGAGTAAAGAGTTGACTTTTTAGGCCAGGACTGGAAATGAATGGGGGAAGAAACCAGATAAGAAGGTGGAGGAGGGGGAGGTGAAGAAATTGAAGCTGAAAGGTGATTGGTGAAGCCAGGTGAGGGTGAAGATGGGTGGGTGGGGAAGGGGAGCTGAGAGGTGATTGGTGGAGAAGGTCTGAAGAAGAAGGAACCTGATAGGACAGGAGAGTGGACCATGGGGGTAAGGGAAGGAGGAGGGGCACCAGAGGGAAGTGATAGACAGGTGGGGAGAAGAGATGAGGAATGAGGGGAGCCAGAATAAGGAATGGAAAAGAAGAGAAGGGGGAAGGGGAGAAATTACTGAAGGTGGAGAAATCGATGTTCGTGCCATCAGGTTAGAGGCTCCCCAGATGGAATATGAGGCGTTGCTCCACCAACCTGAGAGTGGCCTCATTGTGGCAGCGCCAACGTGTTGGAATGGGAATGAGGATTGGAAATGGTTGGCCACCGGGAAATCCCCTTCCTTGCAGATGGAGCAAAGGTGCTCCACAATGCAGTCCCCGATCTTCTTTGGGTCTCACCAAGGTAGAGGAGGCCGCATCGGGAGCACCGGATACAGTAGGTGACCCTGACAGACTCGCAGGTGAAGTGCTGCCTCACCTGGAAGGACTGTTTGGGGGCCTTGGATGGTCGCAAGGGAGGAGGTGTAGGGGCAGGTGTGGCACTTGTTCTGCCTGCAGGGAGGAGTGCCAGGAGGGAGATCAGTGGGGAGGGACGAACGGACAAGGGAGTCCCGCAGAGAGCGATTCCTGCAGAAAGCAGAGAATGGGAGAGGGGAGGTAAGGATGTGTTCAGTGGTAGGATCCTGTTGAAGATGGTGGAAGCTATGGAGAATAATGTGCTGGATGTGTAGGCTTTTGGGAAATTAGGCAAGGACGCAAGGAACTCTATCATTGTCGATGGAAATGGAGGAGATGTGGGTTAGCACAGCATCAATGGAGGAGGGAGGGAAACCCTGAAGAAGGAGGACACCTCAAATGTTCTGGAAAGGAAAGCCTCACCTTCACAACAGATGTGGGGAGACTGAGGTATGAAGCAAAGGGGAAGGCACCTTTACAAGTAACAATTGGCAATGCTGTTAGTCTTGAAACCGTTCCCCTCATATCTTCAGCCTTTGTCCCCACCCCTTGTCCTTGAATCAACCACTGTTTCGCACCTACCTCACTGAGGGGTCAGTGGAGGAATGGGCCTCAATGTCACAGAGAATCTACCCTGGACCCAAATCGTTGACGCAATCATGTTGAAAGGGTGCCAATGGCTCCACGTTAGCAGTTCAAGGAGATTCGGTGTGACGCCAAAGACTCTTACACAAATGTGATATGTGTTACTTTGGATTTCCAGCCCCTACAGATTTCTCATGTTTACGATGTCTTCCCCCAGTGACATCAAGCCGGAGTAGAATCAGGAGGGTGAAAGGGTTAGACTGGAGGCTGACACTCACGGTGAGATACTATGAGATCAAGGCCATTCAAGTTTAAGTTCAGCTCCAAGTTTAAAGTCATGAGCCAATGTACCCAGGGTATAAATGCCATGAAAATGAGCAGCGTTGCAAACATAATTCAACATTAACATAAATTATACATCACATACAAAAATACAGAATAAACTAAACAGCACAAATAAAACCATAAGATATAGAAGGAGAATTTGGCCACTTGGCCCATCGAGTCTGCTCCAACATTTCTTCATGGCCCATCCATTTCCACTCAGCCTCAATGTCCTGCCTCTCCCCATATCCCTTCATGCCCTGACTAATCAAGAATCTATCAATCTCTGCCTTAAATATATCCAATGACTTGGCCCCCGTAGCTGCCATTGGCAACGAATTTCACAGATTCACCACTCCCTGGGAAAAGAAATTCCTCCTCGTCTCTGTTCTAAACGGACACACCTCTATTCTGAGGCTAATGTCCTTTGGTCCTAGACTCTCTCGCCATAGGAAACATCCTCTCCACGTCCACTCTTTCAAGGCCTTTTAACACTCAATAGGTTTCAATGAGGTCACCCCTCATTCTTCTGAATTCCAGTGAGTGCAGGCCCAGAGCCATCAAACACTCCTCATATGGCAATCCTTTCAATCCTGGAATCATTTTTGTGGATCTGCTTTGAACCCTCTCCAAAGTCAACACATCCTTTCTTAGATAAGGGCCCAAAACTGCTCACAATACTCCAAGTGAAGTCCCACCAGTGCCCTATAAAGCCTCAACATTACGTCCTTGCTTTTGTATTCTAGTTCTTTTGAAATGAATGTCAATGGAGTGAATCACTATCAGAATCAGGTCTCAGTCTTGTACTGCTGCCACAAAACACCACAATTCTTGGACATGCGTTGCAAATTTTGTTGTGTTGTGGTAACGGTACAGTGGAAGACGTAAAAACAAGTATAAGTTACAAATAATAATAAATAAATAAATCAATTGAAAGAAGGATAGAGTTCACGGGTTCATGGACCATTCAGAAATCTGATGGCGGAGGGGAAGAAGCTGTTCCTGAAACGTTGGATGTGGGTCTTCAGGCTCCTGACAAGAGGGAGAGAAAAGTAGGAATTGATCGGAGGTAGTATCCTTCTCAATGACCATCAGCACAGGCACACTGCTGGTGTTGCTGTACTGCTCTCTATACACATATGATTTTGTGGCTAAGCACAGCTCCAACGCCAGAACAAATTCACCAATGCCAGATTCCCCAAATAAGCAAATTCTTCAGTGCCAGGTACAAAATAACCTCCGATGGATGGATCACAAGTGTCGATGAGTCAGCTTACCAGAGTGAGGTAGGACTCTTGGTTGAGTGAGCCGCCACAACTACCTCTCACTCAACGTCAGCAGAACTAAAGGACTGATAGTTAACTTTAGGAAGAGGAAGGAGGGCCGACATCTGCCAGTCTGCATTGGGGAGCTGGTGGTGGAGAGAGACAATAGCTTTAAATTTCAATGAGTTAACATATGAGATGACTTGTCCTGGCCCTAGCTCTAGATACAATCACAAGGAAAGCACGTAAGTATCTTTCTTAGGAGGTTCAGCTTGTCACTGAATTCTCAAACGAAGATGCTGTAAAAATCATCGTGGATGGTTACATCATGAAATGTTACAGCATCTCGAATGCACAGGAATGTGAGAAGCTGCACAGAGTATTGTGCTCTGCCCGGTGCATCACAGGCACATCCCTCCCCACCATCGGTAATATCTACGTGAGGTGCTTCCTTAAGATGGCAACATTTATCATCAAAGCTCCCCACCGTTCAGGCCGTGCCATCTTTTCCCAGCTCCATCAAGCAGGAGAATCAGAATTAGGTTTAATATTCAGCATATGTCGTGAAATTTGTTAACTTTGCGGCAGCAGTACAATGAAATACATGATAAATATAGAAAAGAACCTGAATTGTGTGTGTGTCTGTGTGTGTGTGTGTGTGTGTGTGCGCATTAAATAGTTAAATTAAAATAAAACTGAAACTTAAAAGAAGTCGTGAGGTAGTGTCCAAGGGTTCAATGTCCATTTAGAAATTGGATGGCAGAGGGGAAGAAGCTGGTCCTGAATCGCTGAGTGTGTGCCTTCAGGCTCCTGTACCTCCTACCTGATGGTAACAGTGTGAAGAGGACATGTCGTAAGTGATGGGGGCCCTTAATAATGGACGCTGCCTTTCTGAGACATTGCTCCTTGAAGATGTCCTGGATACTACAGAGGCCAATGCCCATGATGGTGATAACTAAGTTTACAACTCTCTGCAGCTTACTTCAATCCTGTGCAGTAACCACACCCCGCTCCCCCAATACCAGACGGTGATGCAGCCTGTCAGGAGGTGCAGAAGCCTGAAGCCCCACACCAACAGGTTCAGGAACAGCTACATCCCTTCAACCATTTGCTTTCTGAACCAACTGGAAAAATCCTAATGACTGCAGTTTAGATTACTTTCCACTAAAATTGACTTATTTTGTTCTAATGTTGTGCTTTCCTGTAAGAATTGTGTATAATTTATCTTTAATTTGTGTCTTTCTTGTGAATCCTCTTTCTGATGCTCTTAGCCTGCAGCAGTGTCACAGCCACAGAGGTTCAAACAACACACACAGAGAAGTAATATGACACATTTAAGTTATATAAGACTGTGAAAAAAACAAGAAATGTGTGGGAGGGAACACAATCAGAGATGCCGAGCATGAAATTGGACCCAGTGGCCTGTTTCTGTGTCATTCAGTTTAAAGAAGTGCAATCATTTGGGAGATGTCAGGGCTCCTCCCACGCACTTTTTTAAAAAAAATCACGGTGGCCCGTGTTGAGGTAGAGGTTTATGGCAGAGGTGGAGCCAGGTGGCAAAAGGTTACTGGGGGTAGACAGAAATTCATTGAAGCTACAATTAAATTATCCACAACCTTACTGAATTATGAAGAACGTTCCTAGCTTATTCATTTCATTGGCCCCTGGGTACTTTTAAGTTTGATTTTTGTTTGATGGCTTGAGAATTTTTACTTGAGAGCGTTGGAGAATGAAAATTTTAGACTTCTAAGGTTTTAAGGTTATTTCAAAGTGTTTCATGATTCAGTAGCGTTCATGGAATTTCAATGCGTTGACAGTCCCGTTGAACTCAAAGATAATGGCTTAAGAGACGGTCGGAATTGTTTTATTTTACACACCAAACATATTCTCTCATGCTGATGAAATACCTCCCAGGAACGCTCCAACATGGGTTTGAAGTTATTTTAGAAACTTGGATAAGGTGCCTTTGGGGGCATTCAAGGGCAAAAGCAGCTTTGAAGTAGTTCAGTCTGGGACCTTTATAGTTAATCTGCACGGCCCCATAGCTCGGGTGGGAGTGGGGAGAGACTGAATCTCTATCAATCCAGTTAAATAAGCCCTGGTATGTATTATGCACAGGACGAAAAGCTGAACATTTAGGGCAGGGATGGGGAGAAAAGTCTTTATTCAGTGGCTTAGCGATTCTCTATCATGGAGAACTGTGAACAAGAGCATTGGAAACAAGCATTTCAATTGACTAATCCGCCCCCTGAGCCCCTTCTACCGGTTAGTAAAATGACAGCTGGTTGGTTGCCTGCCTCTACTCTACTTCCTGCCTAAACCCATGACTCCACATTCCTGAAAAAAATTACATTTTTCAGCTTTAACTGAATCAGATTTCGTAGCTGTGTGCAGAAGGGGTTCCCAGGGTGATGCCTTGATTGGAGAGTTCTAGCTATATTGAGAGGTTGGACAAACTTGGATGGTTTTCTCTGGAGTGTCAGGGGTTGAGAGGTGACCTGATAGGAGTTTATGTGATTATAATGATTTTTTTCCCCCCAGGGTGGAACTATCACATACTAGAGGACATGGGTTTAAGGTGAGCGCGGGAATATTGAAAGGAGAGTTGCAAGACACGTTATTTTTACAGAGAATGTTGGGCGCCTGGAGCACGCTACCAGGAGAGGTCATTCAATCATTCATTATGTGCCGCGTCGTGTGATGTGTGCGATCATGAGCTTCACTGTGATTGTTCTTGGCAAGTTTGTCTACAGAACTGGTTTGCCATTGCCTTTTTCTGGGCAGGGTCTTTACAAGACGGATGACCCCAGCCATTATCAATACTCTTCTGAGATTGTGTGCCTGGCGTCAGTGGTTGCATAGCCAGGACTTGTGATGTGCACCAGCTGCTCATATGACCATCCACCACCTGCTCCCATGGGTCCCTGATCAGAGTGGGGTGTGGGGGCTGAGCAAGTGCTACACCTTGCCCAAGGCTGACTTGCAGGGTAGTGGAGAGAAGAAATGCCTTACTCCTCCTTTGGTAGAGAATTACCCCTTCCCAGCACCCTAATCCTAGTAGACAGACAAAATAAAAGCCTCTGCTAAGTGGCTCCTAATTTCCCTCCACAAAGAGACGCCCCCACACGTCCTGTAACTGCCCACTAAACAGCTGTGACTCTGCTGCCATATCAGGATGTTGGAGCTTCGCACCTTTTAATATCTGAGCTGCTACTATGAACCACACTGAAAAATAAAGTCAATTATCATCAATTTTCGACAATCACATGTCAAATTGAGCAGGTTTGCTAGTGCAGGGGCCCCCAACCTTTTTTGCACCGCGGACCAGTTTAATATTGACAATATTCTTGCAGACCGGCCGACAGGGGGGCGGGGGGGAGGTGTTCAAGTCGGGTCGCCAACTTTCTCACTCCCAAATAAGGGACAAAAGTAGCAGTCAAATACGGGACACTCGTGTTTACCCAGAGAAAGACTAGCATGACCATGAAGCCTTGCGCGGGCACCTGTACGTGCCAATTTTTTTTCTACAAATCGGTTTTGGCTTAATCTTCCCGATTCTGTTAAGTGAAACTACACTGTACATACATTATTTCTACTTTATATAGGCTGTGTATTTATCATATCATTCCTGCTTTTACTATATGTTAGTATTATTTTACGTTTTATGTGTTATTTGGTGTGATTTGGTAGGTTATTTCAAGTTCAACAGTGGGCGTCACAGGGAATGAGGAAAGGTGCAGCTGACTCATATCGCCAAATCATATCGTTTCCTGGCGGCCCGGTAGCATATGCTTTGCGGCCTGGTACCGGTCTGTGGCCCGGTGGTTGGGGACCACTGTGCTAGAGCAAGTGAAGAAACTGGACATTGTCAAAGTAGGGAGCACAAATATAAAGCAGAAAGGAGATGGTGCTGAAGGTGGGCTTCGTGGCACGGTGCCTTGGTGAACGATACACACCGGGACAGTAGCCTCACTCCCCTCTCAGCACACTCACACTTCTCTGTTCCATTCACTGGTGGTGATGAGTCAGCATATAGAAGAGAGACTGAAAATCTGTCTGAGTGGTGTTGTCACAACAGCCTCCCACTCAATGTCAGCAAGACCAAGGAGCTGATTATAGACCAGGAGAGGGAAACCAGAGGACCATGAGCCAGCCCTCATCAGAGGGTCAGTAACTTTCAATTCCTCCCTGTTATTATTTCAGAGAACCTGTCCTGGGACCGGCACGTAAGTGCAATTGTGAAGAAAGCATGACAGCACCTCTACTTCCTTGGGAGTTTGCAGAGATTTGCCATGACAGCTAAAACGCTGACAGACGTCTGTAGATGTGTAGTAGAGAGAATATTGACCGGCTGCATCACAGCCTGGTATGGAAACACCAATGCCCTTGAATGGAAAATCCTACAAAAAGTAGTGGATACGGCCCAGTCCATCACGGGTAAAGCCCTCCTCACCATTGAGCACGACTACATGGAATGCTGTCGCAGGAACGCAGCATCCATCATCAGGGACTCCCACCACCCAGGACATGCTCTTTTCACACTGCTGCCATCAGGAAGGAGGCACAGGAGTCTCAGGACTCACACCACCAGGCTCAGGAGCGGTTATTACCCCCTCAACCGTCAGGCTCTTGAACCAAAGCGGATAACTTCAATTGCCCCATCATTGAAATATTCCCAAAACCAACAGATTCACTTTTAAAGACTCTTCATCTCATGTTCTCGATATCTATTGCTTATTGATTTATTTACTATTATTTCTTCTTTTAGTATTTGCACAGTTTGTTGGACAGTATGTTGATTCTGTTATGGTTATTATTCGATACCTCTTTTTCCATTATTAGGGGTTGAGAGAGCCTGTAGTATGTTGAGTTACTGGGTGAACGAGTAGTCTTTGGAGTACTGCAAGTCTGTGTCTTTATTGATGCTTTGCTGCACGCTTGAGTGCTCGGTGGGGGGGGTGCTGATACCGGTGGGGAGGGGGGTCATCGCTTTGCCGCTGCTTACTTGTGGGGGGGGAGCTGGGGGGGGCTTTGGGGTTCTAATATTTAACTGCCATTCATTCTTTGGGGCACTCTTCTGTTTTTGTGGATGGTTGCGAAGAAAAATAATTTCAGGATGCATATTGTATACGTTTCCCTGACATCAAATGTACCTTTGAAACCTTTGAATTTACTGAGTATGCCCACAAGAAAGTGAATCTCGGGGTTATATACGGTGACATATATGTACTCAGATAATAAATTCACTTTGAACTTTGCACTTTGGTTTCAAAGAATTCGCCTCAGCATCGGGAGGCAGAGGTTTCCCTGTCTTTGCTACTCAATGTCATCCAGCACAAGATCCGGTATGTTTTACTCTCGCTAGTTCAACAGGTCTCTCCTGACAACTGGGTCCATGAGCAAATGGCCATTTGGAAAAGGCCCTGTGGAGCAGGGGTCCCCGACCTGGGGACTATGGACCCCTGGATTAATGGTAAGGCTCATCGGCATACAAAAGGTTGGGAACCCCTGCTGTAGAAGGGCAGGGCAGCCTGGGACAGCCTGCATACTAATGTGCTCCATGTCAGCCTCCCAGCCTCCAGCCAAACCCTCCCTTGACTTGCACCATACCAGCCACCAGCTGCTCCATTTAGCAACACCCTCCAATACCTCACTACTCCCTGGCTCTAACCTCCTGCAGCCCTTTATACAACCCACCAGGATCTCTGCAATTCACCACAGGCATCAAGAGGAGAACCCCTCACTTGGAAACTATAATTTCCTTCACTCTTAGGCCGTGTCTTCAGCAGCCTTGGCTTTAAGAGATTCGGATGTGCCAAGGAAACCTTGAACAGTTGATCTGACACAGACGCAAAGCACATTGTAGTAAAGTTCCTCGGCTGGGTCAGGGAAGCAGAAAGGACAGGCCTCCTGATCTGGTTCACCAGCCAGCAAAAATGAAGTTGAGAATGGATTTGAAAGTGACACGGTAGTTTGGTGTGACTCAGGCTGTTTCAGAAGAATGACTAGTTGTTGAAGAAGTGCTGGGGTGCACACAATCTTTCGGGGGGAAGTGGCCTGCTCTAGTTTCACTTCGTTCAGGCTGTTTATGAAACCTGCACTCTAGAAATTCCACAATGTGGCCCAACGATATTGGGAGATCCGGAATTAAAAAAGAACCGATGCTGGAGTTTCATAATGTGGAAGGGTGCAGTGCAAACACCGGGTATTGTTCCAGAGCCCTGTGTCCATGATGCATACTCCGTGGAGGATGCTGGCTCTGTGGCAGGAAGTTCACTGGTGCGTCATACTCCTGATTTTGGGTTAAACTGTATTGTGCAGGTGCAACCGTGGACGCTGATTCATATCTTGCCAAAGCCAGCCTAATCCAGAACTGAGGGCAACACGGTTTGGTGGTGGTTAGTGTGATGTTACTGCAGTGCCAGTGACCCTGGTTTAAATTCTGCTGTCTGTAAGGAGTTTGTACGTTCTCCCCGTGACCGTGTGGGTTTCCTCTGGGTGCTACAGTTTCCTCCCACAGTCCAAAGGAAAGGGCTATGCATTCTCTGACATCAGACTGAGCCATTGAACCATGAATTTGCCGATGACAGCACCACTGGGAGAATTTCAAAAGGCAATGAGAAGACATACAGGAGTGAGATACGTATATCGGCTGGTTGGGTTGAGCAACAATAACCTCACACTCAACTTCAGCGAGACCAAGGAAATGATTGTGGACTTAAGGAAGAGGAAAGCTGGGGAACACACTCCAGTCTCCAATGATGGGCCAACAGTGGACAGGGAGAGCAACTCGAAAATCCTGGGCATCAGTCATGAAAGTCATCCCGAAGAAGGCACGCCAGTGGCTCTACCATATTAGGAGTCTGAGGAGGTTTGCTGTGTCACCAAAGAGTTTTGCAGATTTCTACAGGCGTAGGGTGGAGAGCATTCTGACTGGTTCCACCACAGTTTGATACGGAGCTTCCAATGCAGAGGCTGCAGAGGGTTAGTCACTCCCCACCGTTGAGGATATCTTCAGGAGGTGGTGCCCCAAGAAGATGGCATCCGTTATTAAGGATTCTGACCATCTGGGACATGCCCCCTTCTCTTTACTGTCACAACCACAGATTCGGCAGCGCAGCAGATACGGCAATTGCGCTCGTGAATATGCACGTGTCAGTTAATTTTTATCTCCTTGTGATAGTATTTAACTCCATTCATTCCATCATAGTATTTGTCGAGACTTGGACACGGCTACGCTTTGTTATCTACATTCCGCCTTGCCTGAGAAATTGGACTGTCGAGTCAACTGACTCTGAAGACTAGCGGTATTCATTTTATTCTTAGTTGTCTTTTCAGCCACAGTGTAGTCTTCGTTTTCCGTTTGAGAGTTTTAGTCAACAGCCCTGTTTTGGCCCAGCGTTCATTGTTTTCTTTTCTCTTGAACGTTGTTCGCATTAAAGTCTGTGAACTATCGACCAGCCTCAGTGTCTCTCACTCTGCCCTTGGGCCATATCCGAACCTGGTGACATTCACTCCCATCAGTAAGGAAGTACAGGGGCCTGAAGATCCACACTCAGTGATTCAAAAGCAGCTTCTTCCCCTCCGCCGTCAGGTTCTGAACCGCACATGAATCTGCGAACACTACCTCACTATTTGCTTTTTCACACCATTTATTTTTGAAACTTTCAGCAATTTTTATGTATTGTGCTGCTGCTGCAAAGCAACAGGTTTTATGACGAGGATCAACAATAATAAACCAGATTCCAATCCCAATGTGTAGGATCTCAGAGGTCTGCAAAGGTTCATAGGCTGATCTGAATGGTCTATGAAACCACAAACACTAACTGTCAGTCCACAGCCTCCTCTATTGTCACGATGAGGCCACACTCAGGTTGGAGGAACAACACCTTATATTCTGTCTGGGTAGCCTCCAACCTGATGGCATGAGCATCAATTTCTTGAATTTCTGGTAACTGCCCTTCCTTCTCTATTCCCCATTCCCATTTCCCTCTCTCACCTTATGTCCTTACCTGCCCATCACCTCCCTCTGGTGCTCCTTCCCCTTTTCTTTCTTCCATGGCCTTCTATCCTCTCCTATTAGATTCCCCGTTCTCCAGCCCTGTATCTCTTCCACCTATCAACTTCCCAGCTCTTTACTTTCCCCTTCCCCCTCCTGTTCCACCTATCACCTGCCACCTTCCTCCTCTCTCCACCCCCCCTGCACCTTCATACTCTGACTTCTCTCCTTCTTTTCCAGTCCTGCTGAAGGGTCTCGGCCCAAAACATTGACTGTTTATTCTTTTCCATGGATGCTGCCTGGCCTGCTGAGCTCCTCCAGCATTCTGTGCATGTTGCGTGGATTTCCAGCATCTGCAGACTTTCTCCTGTTTGTGATTTGAACACTAACTCATTACTCTTTTCATTGCACTATAGATTTAATTTGTAATTCATAGTAACCTTATGACTTTGCAATGCGCTGCTACCGCAGAACAGTAAATTTCATGTCACGTAAGACAGTGATAATAAACTTGATTCCGAATCTAACCTCTGGCCGTGAATCCCCCATGTGGTAGCACTGTCCCAGCATCCACTTCGTCAAGCCCCATCAACACTTTATTCAATGTGACCACTTCTCCTTTTAAATTGCGGAGGGTATCAGCCCATCCTGCTGAACTGCTCTGCACAGGGCACCTCTTCCTTCACAGGAATCGGTCTGATGAAACTAGAAAGGCTGGCTCTGTTTCAGGAGTCAAACTGGACACACTGGAGGCTGTGGTAGAACAAAGGACCCTCTGGAAAACCCTGGCAATTCTGGACAATGTTTCTCACCCTCTGCATGCCACCTTGTCTGAACAGAGGAGCAATTTCAGTGACAGACTAAGACAACTGCACTGCTCCAAAGAGCGCTATGAGGTCATTCTTACCCTCGGCCATTAGGCTCTATAATGAGTCAACTATAGCCACGGAAATGATAACACCCCGCCCCCCCTTGTAAGACTGTTTGAGGTAACTTATTTTTTATTCTTTCTTACTTCTCTTCTAATATTTGTATATCTGTGCACTTGTAATGCTACTGTGACACTGTAATTTCATTTGGGATCAATAAAGTAGCTATCTATCTATCTTCCAAGAGCTGCCTAATTTAAGTAAGTCCTTTCTGAGTGAGAGAAAGTTAGCTAACGACTTAGCATTCATTTCAAGGGGGCTAGAATATAAAAGCAAGGATGTAACACTGAGGTTTATAAAACACTGGCGAGCCTCGCATGGAGTATTGTGAGCAGTTTTGATCTCCTTACCTAAGAAAGGATGGAGAGGGTTCAAAGGAGGCTGTATCGAAAATGATTCCAGGATTGAAAGTTTATCATACGAGGAGTGTTTTATGACTATATAGGACATAGCCTCAAGATTCAAGGGAGTAGATTTAGGACGGAGATGACTGGGAACTGCTTTTCCCAGAGAGTGGTGAATCGGTGGAATTCTCTGCCCAATGAAGCATGAACTACCTCAGTAAATATATTTATGATTATGAAGACACATAGTCCTATTTTATTGTCATTTAGTAATGCATGCATTAAGAAATGATACAATATTTCCTCCAGTGTGATATCACAAAACACAGGACAAACCAAGACTGAAAAAACTGACAAAAACCACAGAATTATAACATATAGTTACAAACAGTGTAACAATACCATAACTTGATGAAGAAGTCCGTGACAACAGTAAACTTCAAAGTTTCTCAAATGTCCCACATCTCACGCAGACGGGAGAAGGAAGAAAAACCCTCCCTGCCATGCCGACCACAATCCGACTCTGAGTCATCCGAAAACTTCGAGCTCTGATCAGCTCTCCGACACCGAGTACTGAGCGCCATCTCTGTCCGAACGATTCGACCTCCTTCTCAGTCGCCAAAAGCACGCAAGGCCGGGGATTTTGAGGCCTACCCTCCGAAAGATTCCCGACCACATAGTAACGACAGCAGCGAACGGGCGTTTCAGAAATTTCTCCAGATGTTCCTCTGTGCTTTCACATCCATTCTCCATCAAATCAGAATTGTCCACGGCCCCAATTTAACAGATTCAATATCATTTTTTACCAGAGGGCTATGCACGCGTGGCACGCCACCATCTTCTCCTCCCAGCTTTTAAGACAAGGTTGGATAGACTTTTGCATGGTAGGGGAATTTAGGGTTATAGGGAAAAGGCAGGCAGGTGGAGATGAGTCCATGGTCAGATCAGCCATGATCTTATTGAATGGCGGAGCACGTTCGATGGGCCAGATGACCGACTCCTGCTCCTATTTCTTATGTTCTCACTGCTCTGGGCCTCTGCTCACTGGAATTCAGAAGAATGAGGAGTGACCTAATTGAGGAAAGGCCACGATAGAGTGGATGTGGAGAAGTTGTTTGCTATGGTGGGGAGTCTAGGACCAGAGGACACAGCCTTAGATTTGTGGTCTGTCCTTTTTGAATGGAGATGAGGAGGAATTTCTTTCACCAGAGCGTGGTGAACCTGTGGAATTCATTGCCAATAGCAGCTGTGGAGGCCAAATCATTGGGGTTATTTCAAGCAGAGGTTGATAGATTCTTGATTGGTTGGGCATGAAGGGATACAGGGAGAAGGCAGGAGATTGGGGCTGAGAGGAAAAATGGATCAGCCACGATGAAATGGCAGAGAAGAGCCAAATAGCCTAATTCTGCTCCTATATCTTATGGTGCTATTTAATGTACAAGCTAATACTTGCAGCTGAAGGACAGGTCCCGGGGGAAATTGGTTTTTGTTACAGTTGCACCATAAATAATAAATAGTAATAAAACCATAAATAGTTAAATAGTAATATGTAAATTATGAAATAGGTCCAGGACCAGCCTATTGGCTCAGGGTGTCTGACCCTCCAAGGGAGGAGTTGTAAAGTTTGACGGCCACAGGCAGGAATGACTTCCTATGATGCTCTGTGCTGCATCTCGGTGGAATGAGTCTCTGGCAGAATGTACTCCTGTGCCCAACCAGTACATTATGTAGTGGATGGGAGACATTGTCCAAGATGGCATGCAACTTAGACAGCATTCTCTTTTCAGACACCACCGTCAGAGAGTCCAGTTCCATCCCCACAACATCACTGGCCCTATGAATGAGTTTGTTGATTCTGTTGGTGTCTGCTACCCTCAGCCTGCTGCCCCAGCACACAACAGCAAACATGATCGCACCGGCCACCACAGACTTGTAGAACATCCTCAGCATCGTCCGGCAGATGTTAAAGGACCTCAGTCTCCTCAGGAAATAGAGACGGCTCTGACCCTTCTTGTAGACAGCCTCAGTGTTCTTTGACCAGTCTAGTTTATTGTCAATTCGTATCCCCAGGTATTTGTAATCCTCCACCATGTCCACACTGACCCCCTGGATGGAGACAGGGGTCACCGGTACCTTAGCTCTCCTGAGGTCTACCACCAGCTCCTTAGTCTTTTTCACATTAAGCTGCAGATCATTCTGCTCGCACCATGTGACAAAGTTTCCTACCGTAGCCAGAGGTATGATGAGGTGGGAATGTGAAGCTACAGCAGACCAACAGCCGCAGGACAATATTCCAGCTCCTGAAGCCGGTGGCTGTCTGCATCATCATCATCAGGTGCCGTGCCCAGTTTGAGCTTTGGCTACCATGGCCCACACACTCCTGTTTCGGGTCAAGTGGATCAATTCATTGGTATTCATTTCCAGTTCTCTGGCTGCTGTCTCCATCATCATTTGTCTTTGTCTTCCTCTTGCTTTCTTCCCTTCAATCTTTCCCATAATTACCGTGCAATTTAACTCCTCTTTCCTAATCACATGTCCAATGAAGTTAATGATCTCATACATTATTTCACTTTTTTGTGTTTGCTCTGTTCATGACATCCTCGTTAGATATTCGTTTCGTCCATGATATTCTTTGCATCCTCCTCAAAAACCACATCTCTGCTGCTTCAATTCGTTTCCTCATGTTACTAGATATTGTCCAACATTCTGAGCCATATAACATAACTGGATAAACGTGTAACATTTCAGTGCTCTGAGGCGGGTTGTCATGCCTAGTTTAGTATTGGTCAGTATACTCTTCATTATCGTAAAGGTGTCTTTTGCCATCCCTATTCTTCTTTTGATGTCCATGTCGCACCTGCCATCTGATGTCACCCAGCTGCCTGAGTTGCAGAAGTTCTGTACTTGTTTTATGTCGTCTGCAGCTGTCCCTTTAAAAGATCTGCCCTCGGTTCTGATTGGTGAAGTAAAGCTACGCCCCGACCGACGCCCCTCTCAGTGATTGGATGTTGGTCACCCGCCCCTCCGATGATAACATTAGCCCCGCCCCTCCTGGCCTGGGTCTCTGGGTTGTCATGTTGTCGTGGAGGGTTGTGGCGGCGGCGGCTCGCCGGCTCTCCGGCATCGGCCGGGCCAGCAGTGCCCTGGTGCAGCTCAATGCGGTGCTGGAGGCCGAGCTAGAGCGCATCCGCGGGGCGGGCACCTGGAAGAACGAGCGAGTCATCACCTCCCGGCAAGGGCCGCACATCAATGTGCAGGGCAGCGAGGGAGGTAGGCCCGACAGCGGGGGTGGAGGGAACGGGACCTACAAGGGGGGAGTGGACATTTGGGGGTGGGCGAGGCTCGGAGAGGGGGGCGTGGGGCTTGCGGGACTGGGTACCGGGGAGAGGAAGTAAAGGTAAGATATTCTATAGGTCTGGGGCCGGTTGTTTTCAGGCCCCGGGGCTGGAGGCTGGGATTTGGGGTTGCAGAGCCCCGAGGCCAGGACAGAAGGTCTGGGGAGAGTATGTGGATAAGGCTTACAGCGGACTGTTTTCGGGTGGGTATTATCATAGACAGGAGTATTGCCCCTCCAGGGTCTTGGTTCTGGTTCCATTTGATGGAGCTTAATCATTACTACACAGGGGACGCTGCTGGGTATCTCACAGGCTGAAGATAACTTGCTTTGCATAGCCCCTTTCAGTGTGCTGCGGCTTGATGATCGAGGTTGGGGTGTCTAGGTTCTGGAGTGGAGGTTCTCATTAGCTCCACTCCACAGTGGGAGATGCACACACCAAGGAGAGAAGGGTGAGGGCAGGGATTCCCAACATGGAGTCCACAGACCCCTTGCCTAATGAGGCATTGGTCTCTTGATACAAGAGATTGCGGGTGCTGGATTCTGAAGCAATATATAAAGCTCAGTAGGTCCAGCAGAGTCGATGCAGGGAAATGGACAGCTGATATTTCAGCTCAAGATCCTTCACCTAGATTGTGTGTGTGTTGGGGGTCTCAACCATTTTCATGCCATGGACCCCTACCATCAACCGAGGTGCCCATGGACCCTAGATTGGGATCCCCTGGTCTAGACTGGTTCAAGTTTACAGGAAGGCAACAGTAATTTAAATAACCACAGTGGTGTGCAGAAGAACATCTCTGAAATGCACGACATGTTGAACTTTGAAATGGATGGTCTACAGCAGCAAAAGACCACGAGCATACACTCAGTGGAATTTAATAAAGTGGTGTATACAGCATATGGTCCTTCTCTTCCCTGATCCGAGAGATGAAGTTGTGAATTAGTAACCAAAATTCCTTTCCACCAAGTTTCAGAGGTCAGCAAGAAATCTGTCCGTCTCCAAGGCCTTGTGTTTTTTTTCAGTTGTTTATAGCCTTTCCAGTTTTCCCTTGGTTGGTAGAAGGACAGCAAGATTGTACTGGATAGTATGATGGGGTTTGCTGTCAATTTTGGAGTGTTGATAGACCTGAATGTTCTAGACTTGGTGACAATCAAGTTTATCATCAAACTCAACCTGACCTTTCATTGTAATGGTAGAACAGGGCTTAGGTTAGTAATCCTGGTGTCAACCTCACCAGAGTTGGTGCTGTTGAACTAACTGCTGGGAGTTTTATCTAAAATGCCTCACTTACCTGTTCTTTCTCCGGATCATTCGGGAGGCTGGAGGGGTGATAGGACATATAGAGAGGTAGCTACACCGAAGGTGCAGGACACAGGAAACTGGGTGACAGTCAGAAAGGGGAAACGGGTTAAGGAGCCAGTGCAGAGTACTCCTGTGGCCATCCTGCTCAACAACAGGTATATCACTTTGGATTCTGTCGGGGGGATGACCCAGTGGGAAGGTCACAGTAGTCGGGTCTCTGGCACTGGGTCTGCCTCTGTGATGCAGAAGGGAAGGGGGAGAAGAGGCACGCTGTGGTGACGGGAAGTTGGGGAGACAGACGAACAGGAGGTTTGTGGGCAAGAATGAGATTCTAGGATGACATGTTGCCTCCAGGGCCTGCGATAGCTGGGATCGAGTCATCAACATTCTTAAGTGGGAGAGTGAACAGCCAGAAGTCATGGTCCATTAGGTAGGTACCAATGACATGGGTAAGACAAGTGACGAGCTTCTGCATAGGGAGTTCAGGGGGTCAGGTGCTAAGTTAAAGGGCAGGACCTCCAGGGTTGTAATCTCAGGATTGCTACCCATGCTATGTGCCAGTGAGGCCAGAACTATGAAGATTATACAGTTTAATACGTGGCTACGGAGTTGGTGTGGGGGAGGGGTGCATAAGATTTTTGGATCATTGGGCTGTCTTCCAGGGAAGGTGGGACCTATACAGAAGGGACAGTTTGCACCTGAGATGGAGGGAGACTAATATCCTAGTGACACACACAAAATGCTGGTGGAACGCAGCAGGCCCAGCAGCATCTATAGGAAGAAGTACAGTCGACATTTCGGGCTGAGACCCTTCGTCAAGACTAACTGAAAGACAAGATAGTAAGAGATTTGGAAGTTGGAGTGGGGGGGGAGATCTGAAATGATAGGAGAAGCCAGGAGGGGGAGGGATGAAGCTAGGAGCTAGAAAGTTGATTGGCTAAAGGGATACAAGGCTGGAGAAGGGTGAGGATCATGGGACAGGAGGCCTAGGGAGAAAGAAAACAAAAATTGAACTGTTTGGCATAATGACCATCGTTATGTTTGGAGGAAAAAGGGTGAAGCTTGCAAGCCGAAGAACACCATCCCAACCGTGAAGCATGGGGGTGGCAGCATCATGTTGTGGGGGTGGCAGCATCATGTTGTGGGGGTGCTTTGCTGCAGGAGGGACTGGTGCACTTCACAAAATAGATGGTATCATGAGGAAGGAAAGTTATGTGGATATATTGAAGCAACATCTCAAGACATCAGCCAAGAAGTTAAAGCTCGGTCGCAAATGGGTCTTCCAAATGGACAATGACCCCAAGCATACCTCCAAAGTTGTGGCAAAATTGCTTAAGGACAACAAAGTCAAGGTATTGGAGTGGCCATCACAAAGCCCTGACCTCAATCCGATAGAAAATTTGTGGGCAGAACCGAAAAAGCGTGTGCGAGCAAGGAGGCCTACAAACCTGACTCAGTTACAGGAGTTCTGTCTGGAGGAATGGAACAAAATTCCAGCAACTTACTGTGAGAAGCTTGTGGAAGGCTACCCAAAATGTTTGACCCACGTTAAACAATTTAAAGGCAATGCTACCAAATACTAACAAAGTGTATGTAAACTTTGACCCACTGGGAAAGTGATG
Source organism: Mobula birostris (assembly GCF_030028105.1). Classification (NCBI taxonomy): domain Eukaryota; kingdom Metazoa; phylum Chordata; class Chondrichthyes; order Myliobatiformes; family Myliobatidae; genus Mobula; species Mobula birostris. Next base: position 15,454,069 of record NC_092380.1, on the reverse strand, counting down.
AAAGAAATAAAAGCTGAAATAAGTCATTCTCTCTACTATTAATCTGATATTTCACATTCTTAAAATAAAGTAGTGATCCTAAGTGACCTAAGACAGGGAATATTTCCTAGGATTAAATGTCAGGAATTGTGAAAAACTGAGTTTAAATGTATTTGTCCAAGGTGTATGTAAACTTCTGACTTCAACTGTGTGTTCTGCTGAGAGACTTCCTATAGAAAGATATGGTCTTCCAGTAGACTCGTTATTGAAGAATATAGTCTGCTGATAGTCTTGTTACTACTGTGTCACTTTTAAATCCATTCTCAACTTCATTTTTGCTGGCTGGCGAACCGGATCAGGAGGCCTATCCTTTCCGCTTCCCTAATCCAGCTGAGGAACTTTACTACAATGTGCTTTGCATCTGTGCCAGATCAACTGTTCAAGGTTTCATTGGCACATTTGAATCTCTTAAGGCCAAGGCTGCTGAAGACACGGCCTAAGAGTGAAGGAAATTATAGTTTCCAAGTGAGGTGCTCTCCTCTTGATGCTTGTGGTGAATTGCAGGGCTCCTGTTGGGTTGTATAACGGGCTGCAGGAGGTTAGAGCCAGGGAGTAATGAGGTATTGGAGGGCGTTGCTAAATGGGGCACTTGGTGGCTGGTATGGTGCAGGTCAAGGGAGGGGTTGGATGGAGGCTGGGAGGCTGACATGGAGCACATTAGAATACAGGCTGTCCCAGTGCTATCAACAGCCAACTTACGGACATTTCTACTGAAGAAGCTGCCCCCTTAATGTTATTAAATATAAAAGTTTTAATATGCATTTGTTCCTACAAACAGCAGGTGTAATTTTTTCTATGTCTGCTTTTAGTATTTTCTTTCTTATCAGCCCTGCGTGTTTTTGATGTCACTCGTTACAGTACTGTTAATGTATAGTTACCATATTGAGTGATTTTTGTGTTTACTGAGTTACAGACAAACTGATGGACGTCTGTAAATACGGGACCTGTTCGTTCCCAGGGGATGGGCTGTAGTGGAATTTGGGGGTAAGCTGGTGAGAGTCAGAAGCAGAGAATCTGATCAGGAGCTAGTCATAGTCATACTTTATTGATCCCGGGGGAAATTGGTTTTCGTTACAGTTGCACCATAAATAATAAATAGTAATAAACCATAAATAGTTAAATAGTAAAAAGTAAATTATGCCAGGAAATAAGTCCAGGACCAGCCTATTGGCTCAGGGTGTCTGACCCTCCAAGGGAGGAGTTGTAAAGTTTGATGGCCACAGGCAGGAATGACTTCCTATGACGCTCTGTGTTGCATCTCGGTGGAATGAGTCTCTGGCTGAATGTACTCCTGTGCCCAACCAGTACATTATGTAGTGGATGGGAGACATTGACCAAGATGGCATGCAACTTGGACAGCATCCTCTTCTCAGACACCACCGTCAGAGAGTCCAGTTCCATCCCCACAACATCACTGGCCTTACGAATGAGTTTGTTGATTCAGTTGGTGTCTGCTACCCTCAGCCTGCTGCCTCAGCACACAACAGCAAACATGATAGCACTGGCCACCACAGACTCATAGAACATCCTCAGCATCGTCCGGCAGATGTTAAAGGACCTCAGTCTCCTCAGGAAATAGAGACGGCTCTGACCCTGTATCTCCCTAAATAGAGATATAGGGAGCTAGAATTTGTTGAATGTGTGATATGTGATATGACTACAACTGTATATTGGAATATGAAGTAAATTTTTCATGCCTGCCTCCCTGTCCTCCTCTAGTCCACCTGTCAGTAGGAATGTTTCACACGTTTCTGTCCATCGAAGTGCCCAGCATCTTTTACTGTCTATGTTCCAGAGTTTCATTCCTCCATCTTTCCAATCCCTTATTTAAATGTCTCCCTTTGCATCTCCATTCTGAATCTCCACTTGTTGTTTCCTGGGAAGCAATTTTCACAATTTGACTCTGTTTAAGCAGCATATCTAGATTACATGAATACTGCTTCTCCTCGTGCCCAGTTTTCACTGGTCCTGTTCCTCCACAGTGCCCTTTCCAAATTGCCATTTGTTTATGGACCCATTTGTTATCAGAATTAGAATCGGGTTTATTGCCACTGGCATATGTCGTGATGTTGTTATGTGGCTGCAGTACATTGCAATAAGTAATACTGTAAATTACAGTAGGAAGGTGTGTGTATGTAATATATACGCACAGACTAACAAAGGAACCTCAACTATGCTTTCATTTTACTCTAGTAACCATTCTGGACTGGTTAAGAAACCTGGTTAACGGGTACTGACTGGACCAGTTTGTATAGTTCATTTGGGTCTATACTTCTGCAGGAACAACGCAACTATAGAAGCAAGTTAACTGCTAAAAAATTAAAAAGTTTATGAATAGGTGGTTTTGCAAACATGTAAACAAGTGTAAAGGAACTTAAAACTACAAGGGAAAAAAACCACAATAAAGCAACTGTCTGGATTCTAATCCAACAATAGGGTGTATTTAGCTTTCCAAAAGGCATTTGACAAAGTGACACATATGAGGCCGGTGCCCAGGTTATGAGCCCGAGGTATGGGAGGGTGTGTGTTGGTGTGGTTTCGAAACTGTCTGTCTTGTAGAAAACAGAATTGGAATTAGCGGGTCTGCCATTAGCAGTCTGAGGAGGCTTGGTATGTCACTGAAGAATCTTGCAAACGTCTACAGATATATGGTAGAGCATTCTGACTGATTGAAACACCAGCTAGCATGGGGGACTCCAGTGCACAGGATCAGAAGAGGCTGCAGAGGGCTGTCAACTCCATCACGGGCACTAAACCTCCCCACCATCGAGGACATCTTCAAAAGGGTCAAAGGTTAAAGTACCGTTATTATTATGTCACCATGTACAACCCTGAGGCTTATTATCTTTCGGGAATACTCAATGAATCTATAGACAAGTAACAAGTATAGAATGAATGAAAGACTATATCAGCTTGGGTGTTCAACCACTGTGCAAAAGACAACAAACTATGCAAATACAAAAATAAAGAAATAATCACTAAATATCGATAACGTGAGATGAAGAATCTTTGAAGTGAGTCTATTTGTTTGGGATTTATGAGACTGGAATAATACCAGAAGAGATGAAAAAATCAGTATTTATCACTCTTCCTAAGAAACCTGGAGCAGTAGAATGTGAATCACATAGGACCATAAGTTTAATGAGTCATATCACCAAGATACTTTTAAGAATTTTGATGACAAGAGCTAAAAGTAAGATACAAGTTGAAATAGGCAAGGAACAATGTGGTTTTGTGAAAGACAAAGGTACAAGAAACGCAATATTGATGTTAAGGATACTATCAGAACGAGCTATTCAAGTGCAAAAAGATTGTTTTATCGACTACACAAAAACATTTGATAAAGTGAAGAACAATAAGTTATTTGAAATACTACAGAAAACTCTTGATCTAGATTCGAAAGACCTCCGCCTAATTAGAAATCTTTACTGGGAACAAACTGTCGCTGTAAGAATAGATGGAGAAGTGAGTCAGTTTATGAAAATCAAGAGAGGTGTTAGGCAAGGGTGTGTTTTCTCCCCTGATTTATTTAACGTGTACAGTGAAACAATATTACAAAAAATAAGAGACATCTTGGGAATCAAAGTTGGCGGTGAAAACATCAATAATTTCAGATATGCAGATGACACTGTGTTAATTGCAAGTATGGAGAAAGAACTACAAAACTTAATTGATATAATTGTTGAAGAAAGTGCACAAATGGGTCTATCTATCAATTGCAAAAAGACAGAATGTATGGTGATATCCAAAAAGAAGGAGAATCCTATCTGCAGGCTGAGAATAAACGGGGAAGACATAAAACAAGTACAGAAATTCTGCTACTTAGGAAGCTGGGTGACATCAGATGGCAGGTGTGACATGGACATTAAAAGAAGAATAGGGATGGCAAAAGACACCTTTACGAGAATGAAGAGTATACTGACCAATACTAAACCAGGCGTGACAACCCGCCTCAGAGCACTGAAATGTTACGTTTATCCAGTTATGTTATATGGCTCAGAATGTTGGACAATATCTAGTAACATGAGAAAACGAATTGTAGCAACAGAGATGTGGTTTTTGAGGAGGATGCAAAGAATATCATGGACGAAAGGAATATCTAACGAGGATGTCATGAACAGAGCAAACACAGAAAGAGAAATAATGTATGAGATCATGAAAAGGCAATGTAACTTTACTGGACATGTGATTAGGAAAGAGGAGTTAGAATGCACGGTAATTATCGGAAAGATTGAAGGGGAGACAGCAAGAGGAAGACAAAGACAAATGACGATGGAGGCAGCAGCCAGAGAACTGGAAATGAATACCAATGAATTGATCCACTTGACCCGAAACAGGAGTGTGTGGGCCATGGCAGTCAAAGCTCAGACTGGGCATGGCACCTGATGATGATGATGATTTGTTTGGGAACATTTCAATGATGAGGCAAGTGAAATTATCCCCTTTGGTTCAAGAGCCTAATGGTTGAGGGATAGTAACTGTTCTGAAGCTGGTGGTGTGAGTCCTGAGGCTCCTGTACAACCTTCCTGATGGCAGCAGCGAGAAGAGGGCTTTACCTGTAATGGACTGGGCCGTATCCACTACTTTTTGTAGGATTTTCCATTCAAGGGTGTTGGTATTTCCATACCATGCTGTGATGTGGCCAGTCAATATACTCTCCACCTCACATTTATAGAAGTTGATCAAAGTTTTAGATGTCATGCTGAATCTGCACAAACTCCTAAGGAAGTAGAGGTACGGCAATACTGTCTTTGTAATTGCACTTGCGAGCGAGGCCCAGGACTGGTTCTCTAAAATAATAACACCGAGGAATTTAAAGTTGCTGACCCTCTCCTCCTGGGACCTTATGGCGAGGTGGCCCATGGAACCCTGGTTTCTACTTCCTGAAGTCAACAATCAGCTCCTTGATCTTGCTGATGTTGAGTAAAAGATTGTTGTTAAGGCACCACTCAGCCAGATTTTCAGTCTCATGCTGATTCATCACCATCAATTGATGTCTCAAAAAAGGGGTATCCATCACTGAGGACATTCAGCAACCAGGACATGCCCCTCTTCTCATTACTGCCATTAAGGATGAGGTACAGGAGCTTGGAGACCCACACAATCAATGTTTTAGGAGCAGCTTCTCTTCTGGCATCACTATTCGTCTTTCACATTAATTAATTTATTTTTATTGTAACTTACAGTAATATTGCCTCACATTGTACTGCTTCCACAAAAGAACAATTTTCATGACATACGTCAGTGATAACAAACCTGATTCTGATTCTTTTCAGGCTGAAGGGATGTAACTAAGAGTATCCCAGGGACCAGTTCTTGGCCTCAGTTGTTCAGTGTTTGCGTAAGAGGAGGAAGGAAGTGTTAAGATTTCCAAGTTTGTCAATGAAATGGAAATATGTGATAGGTCATGTGATGAGGACATCATGAGACAGTAGCAGGGTATAGATAGATAGAGTGATCAGGTGAAAACCTGGCAAATAGTGCTGAATGTTGGAAGGTGCACGAACGACCCTACACTTCAGTAAGAGGAATCAAAAGGCAGATCATTATCCTATTTGTACACTTTCTCCATTGAGTAAAGTTCAAAGGGGTCGAGGTGTTCTGGTGCATGAGTCGCAAAATAATAACAGGCAAGTCCAACAGTAGCTAAGAAGGGAACTGGCCTGTATGGATAGGGGTTGGATTTCAAGGATGGTGATGTTTTGTTAGTTGTACAGGGCATTGGTGAGACCACATTTGGACAATTTTCATCCCCTTCCCTACAGAAAGATACAGTAGTGTTGGAGGTAGTCGCAAGAAAAATACATCAAGCTAATTCCTGGGATGAGTAGGTTGCCAAATCAAAAGAAGTTAGACAGTCTGGGTCCTTGTTCCTATAAGTTTTGAAGAATGAGGGGTGATCTTATTCAAACATCCGAGATCCTAAGAGGGCTTCACACATCAAAATTGCTGGCGAACTCAGCAGGCCAGGCAGCATCTTTGATGTGTGTTGCTTGAATTTCCAGCATCTGCAGAATTCCTCATGTTTGTGTCCTAAGAGGGCTTGACAGGTTAGGTGTTGAGAAGTTCTCACTTACGGGGAAATTCATGAACTGGAAGGCATTACTGCAGAATGAGAATCTGGAAATTTAAAACTGAGAGGTACAGGAATGTCTTCTCTTGAGAGGGTAGTGAATTTCTGGAATTCTCTGCCCAAGGGTGGTGAAGGTCAGATTATTCGATATATTTAAAAGGGAGATGGATAAATATTGGCAAGATAATGGAATGGAAGCTTACAGAGAACTGGCACGGAAAAGGAGTTGAGGCCAGCATAGGTCAGCCATGATCATGTTGAAAGGTGGGTTAGGCTCGAGGGGCTCCCACTCTTGTTTGCTTGTTCTTGTATTCCTGCCTAGGTTGAGGGGTTGTCAGGGAGTAATACTTATAGAGGGCTAGCAGTCATTGAGGGCAGTGCTTGTTGAATAGTCAGTGGCTGGGGAGCAGGGGTATAGCAAGGGGCAGCAGTTGTTGGTGCATATATAAATGGCTAATTATTTGTAGCTGTGATTGGTGGGAGATGAAGAAGTCCCAGTCAGAGGGCTTGTTGTGTTATCAGCAAAGCTCTGGCATTTGGGAAGGTCACAGAGGGCAAACCCTGTTGGTTACTTGAACTGAAACACGCTCAGATGGGGGATTGTGGTGATAGAACCTCCAGGGAATGATCAGACAGTGTACTATTGTGTGCCCACTATTAATCACCGATTCCAATTGCTCTCCTTCCATAGCGATTCTGAATTTCTGTGCGAACAACTACCTGGGCCTTTCCAGCCACCCTGCAGTGATACAGGCAGGAATCGAAGCCCTGGATCAGTACGGAGCCGGTCTAAGTTCTGTCCGATTCATTTGTGGCACTCAGGTTAGTCCAAGAGAGCATTTAGCATTAAAGTGATGTTATTGGACTTAACTCCACAGTCCCAATGTCATGATCAACCCAGTGCAAGCCTTCCAGTCCACCAGTATTGAGCTGAGTGATCCGAAGTTCTTAATCTGGCCCTTGGACAATAAGCTAGTTGTTGGAAATCACCAGATCAGCGTCGCCCTGCAAGTATCATGTCACACCAACCTTTCAGCTTTGATGTATGTGTGCGCCCTCTTCTGTCACCCATCTAGGACACATCTTCCTTTTTCCTTCTCTTATTTCCCTTCTCCCAAGTCATCTCTCCTTTTCTTCCAATCTTGAACACTTCCCAGATTCCCCCTTTCCCTTCCTATCCATCCCAGATATTCATCTCCTTCCCTCCCCATCACCTCTTCCCACCCTTTACCTATTCCTTTCCTTCCCTCCAACTTTACCATTCCAAATTCTCCTCTATCCTCCCTCTTTGTCCCACTTTCAGCATGGATGCCCATTCCCCCCATTGACCCATGAGGCCTTGCATCTCCCACAAAGCAGGAACCTGGGGAATGTTTTCACCAGAGGAAGAATGAAGGTGGAGAGAGAACTAACCATTCTCCCTCTTTCTCTGTATTTCTATCCCTAGAACTTGCATAAGAACCTCGAGGCCAAGATTGCTAAGTTTCACAAGCGGGAAGATGCCATTCTCTATGCTAGCTGTTTTGATGCCAATGCTGGGATTTTTGAGGTGGGATATATACCATCTAAATACGCTATTTTATGTTGAAACCTTTTGTAGTGATATAACCTGCTGAAGAGTGAGTTTTCTGCTTTTCTGAGGTCCATTTGGAGAAATTTGTGATCGCAAGCTGAGACAAATTATTAATCTAAGTCAACTGCTGGGGTGGATTTTTAGATTTAGATTATGAAGACATGCAGTCCTCTTTTATTGTCATTTAGTAATGCATGCATTAAGAAATGATACAATATTTCCTCCGGTGTGATATCACAAAACACAGGACAGACCAAGACTGAAAAAACTAACAAAACCACATAATTATAACATATAGTTACAACAGTGCAACAATACCATAACTTGATGAAGAAGTCCATGAGTACAGTAAAAGTTCAAAGTCTCTCAAATGTCCCACATCTCACGCAGACGGGAGAAGGAAGAAAAACTCTCCTTGCTATACCCAACCACGGTCTGACTCTAAGTCATCCGAAAACTTTGAGCTCTGATCAGCTCTCCGGCATCGAGTATTGAGTGCCATCTCTGTCCGAACAATTCGACGTCCATCTCGGTCGCCAACAGCAGGCAAAGCCGGGGATTTTGAGGCCTTCCCTCTGAAAGATTCCCAACCACACAGTAACAACAGCAGCAAATGAGCGTTTCAGAAATTTTTTCAGATGTTCCTCTGTGCTTTCACGTCCATTCTCCATCAAATCAGAATTGTCCATGGCCCCTATTTAACGGATACGATATAATTTTTCACCGGAGGGCTGCGCACATGCGGCGCGCTGCTTCCCTCTCCTCCCGCTGTTTTTATTTTCAGTTGTGCAGGTTGGACACACTTTATCCTAGAATATGGCAATCAGTTGAGTTTGCATGCATCTGAAGCGCAATAGCAGCTGAGCAGACAAACTGAGACACTGAAAACTAACTTAATTTAAGAGAGTTCTCACCTCTTTTGTCTCCTTCCCGGTTCTGGCAAAGGGTCCGCAACCTGAAACGTCATCTCTGTTTCTCTTCCCACAGACGTGGCTGACCTGCTGAGTATTTCAACCATTTTCTGTTTTAGTTTTAAAACGAACTTGTTTTTGTCTCTATCACAATCCTCACAAAGGATTCCGGCCTAAGATATTAATTGCTTCTCCCTCCTTAGATGCTACCTGATCTGAGTGTTTCCAGGCGTTTCTGGGTTTGAGACTGAGAAGCTGCCTCTACATGGCCTTGTGCAGGACAGTGCTTAGTTAACTCATTATCCCTACTTGAAGCCCCATGCTACTTCATCTTGTGCAGATATTTGATTAGAACATAGAACATAAAATAGTTCAATATAGGCCCTTTGGCCCTTGTATTGTGCTGACCTTTTAACTTTAAGATCAATCTAATCCTTCCCTTCCACATAGCCCAATTTTCTTTCATTCATGTGCCTATCTTAAGAGTCTCTTAAATGTCCCTATTATTATTATTATTATCATATTGTTATTAAAATACAGCATGTAATAGTGCCTTCTAGCCCTTCGAGCCACACTGCCCAACGACTACTGATTTAACCCTAGTCTAACCACGGGACAATTTACAATGGCAATTAACCTACCAATCAGTATGTCATTGGACTGTGGGAGGAAACCCACACAGTCATGGGGATAACATACAATCTCCTTGCAGGCAACGGTGGGATTTGTACCCGGTTCGCTGGAATTGTAAAGCATTGTGCTAACCACTATGCTACCATGTGCCCATAAAACTTACTGTAAGATCAATCTAATCCTTCCCTCCTACGTAGCCCTCCGTTTTTTTTTTCATTCGTGTGCCTATCTAAAAATCTCTTAAATGTCCCCTGTATGTCTGCATCTACCACCACCTCGGCAGCGCATCCCACTGATTGTTCTGTCTCTGACGGCCTCTCTGAACCTGTGTGGCTCTCACCAGTGCCAAAGTGAGCCATTTCTTGCGGCAAGTAGGCAGGTAGCTAGTTAATATTTTTAAGCTAGCTGGTGTACAGAATAACAATGCAGGGATGGTAGAAGATGAGAACAGTTTCTGTTAAGTGCCAAATTTCTATGATCGTTCATCTGAAAGAGCAGGAGCAGATTCAACAAGTACCTACAAATGGGAATTGGATTTGTATTGCTGGGAGTAAAAGTGATCCCAGTGTTATTGAGAACTGCTATTGCTTTTCCAGTCTATTGTTCATTTACATTCTAATCCTGTTCTAGGTGAAATTGCAGTATTTTGAAAAATGAGGTGGTTGGACTTGTTCAAACATACATTAACCTCACCCTGGGATTGTAATCTTTTACTTTTATTGGCTTTAAGCATATAAATTCATTGGTTACAGGCTTATAAAAAGCATCACCCATCAAGTCCTGTGGGATCTCCTTCCTTGAGGAATATGTCCTTTGATAGCTGGAACTGTGCATGTGAGCAGTCAGAATCTTGGCCGCTACATTGTGGGCGGGGGGGGGGGTTGTCGCAGCTGACTATTGGGCAGAAGAGAGAGAGAGAGAGAAATGGGGAGATGGGATGCGGTTGAAAACAATGTTGAAGTAAGCCTAACACAAGCTCCCCTTCTGTCCTCTTGCCTCCTGCAGGCCATGTTGACTCCTGACGATGCGATTCTCTCTGACGAGCTGAACCATGCCTCGATCATCGACGGGGTCAGGCTGTGCAAGGCCAACAAGTACCGTTACAAACACCTGAACCTCGGCGACCTGGAGGCCAAGCTGAAGGAAGCTCAGGTACACTCAGCTGAGGTCTGCTTGTACTGGGTGGCACAGTGGGTAGTGCAGCTGTCCGACAGCTCCGGTGCCCGGGTTTTATTCTGACTATAAGTGCTCTCTGCATGGAGTTACGTGACTACGCATTACCCCCAGGTGCTCTATTTTGGACAGGCATCAAGGTTGGCACAGAGCCTGTGGGCTGAAGGACCTATTCCTGCACTGTACTGTCACATGCTCTACGTGTGTGTCTGTGGAACAAATGGTGACAAATGAACCACTTAGTTTCGATGTATCACGTTCATGTTTACAGATAGTTGAAGGTGCTGATACAGGTGGAATGTGTACAGGAATGTTTTAGATTTATTCAAGGTGTGGCGTACAGATACAAGGTAGCTGTGCTCCAAGTTTAGACATTATTAGGCACTTTAAGGATGATGCCAAGGCTGTAGAAAAGAAAAGATAAAACGTTAGCTCTATTTGTCACATGTACATTTTTTACAGACAGTGAAATGCATTGTTTGTGTCAAATCAGATCGGTGAGGATTGTGTTGGGCAGCCCACAGTGTCGACAATTTCTTGCAAGCCTTTACAAGGAAAAAGCATTACAATAAAATTTCGCAAATAAGCTATACATAAACAAAATTTGACAAAGGCCGTTGGCACACTAAGATGAACGGTGCGAATAAAAATAACACTGAGTACGTGCGCTGTAGAGAGTCCTGGAAAGTGAGCCTCTTGGTTGTTGAACCAGTCAGAATGCTCTCTGCTGTACATTTACCAATAGCCCCATCGCTGTGCCGCAGTGCTTCTCCCGTGGCTGTTACCCAGCTGCAAGATGTGGCTCCAACGTGCTGTACAATATTCATGATGGTTGTGGGTCCCAGACTGCGAGCTCCCTACAGATGTGACTGCTGTCTGGGGAAGTTAACTTGAGTGCACTAGTGAGGACAATACCAGAGAGCTGATGCTGCAGGAGACCACCCAGTAGAGGATGGGAGCCCACTGGTTTTCCTCCTAACCTGACGGCAGTATGAGCATCAATTCTAGAAGTTCAGGAAGGCCTCAGAACAGTGTAGAATAATTTCTAGCCCTATGTATGTTGCTGGGACTTGAGGACCCAAGTTATAGGGAAAGGTTAAATAGGTTAGGACTTCATTCGCTGGTAGTGTGGCGCGTGGCCAAGCAGTTAAGGCGTCGGTCTAGTGATCTGAAAGTCGCTAGTTCGCGCCTCAGCTGAGGCAGCCTGTTGTGTCCTTGAGCAAGACACTTAACCCCACATTGCTCTGCGACGACACGGTGCCAAGCTGTATCGACCCTAGTGCCCTTCCCTTGGACAACATCGGTGGCGTGGAGAGGAGAGACTTGCAGCATGGGCAACTGCCGGTCTTCCATACAACCTTGCCCAGGCCTGCGCCCTGGAAACCTTCCAAGGCGCTAATCCATGGTCTCGCGAGATTAACGGATGTCTATCACTCACTGGAGTGTAGGAGAGTAAGGGAAGATTTGACAGAGGTGTACAAAATTATGAGGGGTATAGATAGAGTATATTAAGTAGGCTTTTTCCACTGTGGTTGGGTGAGACTAGAACTGGATGTCATGGGTTAAGGATGAAGGGTGAAATGTTTAAGGGGACATGAGGGAGAGCTTCTTCAATCAGAGGGTGGTGAGACGTGGAATAAGCTGTCAGCAGGAATGGGAGCTTGATGGCCAACGTGAATTCAGTGGGCAAGGGGCCCATTTCCCTTCTATGACGCTACTAACATTTTAAACCGTGTTCCACTCTGTCTTGGAGCTCCACGTTACTCTGTAAGGAAACCAAAGTTGTTGGTTCTGTCTCATTGCAACCCTTGCCCAGAACTCCTGACCTGATCGGTCTTCCCTGCCCTTTCATCATTTCCTCTGTGAATAGTTTTGTTCCTCATAGTCTTAACAATGACATTGAAACTGAAAAGGGTGCGGAAAGATTAATCAGTAAAAGCACACCTGAAACATCTTGTATTTCAGGAAACTGGGAAGTGGGGTCTGGAGTAAATAAAGGAATCACGAGATGAAGGCTTTAAGTTAGCACTTGGAGGAGGTTTAGATTCAGAGGAAGTTTCTACTTGTAGGAGCAGCCATTATCAGTGTCTGTAAAGTATAAATCCAGCTGAAAGTTCAGGAGAAACTTCTTTAACCAAAGAATTGTGAAGGAGTGGAATAGGTTTCCATTTACATGGTGTCTTGTAGGATCTAAGTTGCTTATCCAGGTACACATTAAATATAAAGAGTTTCTGCCTCCTTTGCCCTTCCAGAACCCTACTTCAGGTGAAAATTTTCCTCCACTCCACTCTAATCTTCTGCCTATTAAGTTCAGTCAATTAAAGCAAGCAAAATGGTGTCAAGTTGTTACCAGAAGGACTGAATAATGTACCCATTTACAGGGGAGCTGAGTGTAGTCGCAGGAGAGGTGCATATGGTGCGATGTGGAGGGGTAGGCAGCTGTGTGTGGATCAGGTGTGCTTGGCCCAGTTGAGTTGAATGATCTGTTTCCATACTGTAAACTCTCTTCCAGAAATACCGGATCCGACTGATTGTTACGGATGGGGTTTTCTCAATGGATGGCGATGTGGCTCCACTTAAAGAAATTTGTGACCTGTCAGAGAAATACAACGCCCTGGTCTTCATTGACGAATGTCATGCCACTGGGTTCTTGGGACCCAATGGACGGTATGGAGCCCTGCCTTGTGGCAAGCCATTTGCTGATGTGTCTGGGGAGGAGCGGATTAGGTGTTTGGTGTGCCTAACATAATTAACTTAAGCTGGTGTACTGTACCAGCCTGAATGTGGCCATTGGCTGAATAATGGTAATGTCTTCGTTGGTAGAGGATACTGGCTGGTGCCTTTATTACTGATACATATGACTTGAGTGGGGTTGTGGAAAACTTCAGGGGTATTATACTGAAGTTGCCATGGGAACAGGCCAGAAAGCAGTACCCTAACCTGACTGTCCAAGGACTCCTTAATCTTCTCCCTCACAGAGAAAACTTGCTACACTGAAGAAAACCATTGGCATTATCAGGTCTGGACTTAATCACCAAAGACAATAGAATCATAGAGCTATACAGAATGGAAACTCTTCCTTGCTGACCAAGATGACTATCTAAACTAGTGCCATTTGCCTGAATGTGGAACATATCTTTTAAGGCCCTTCCTATCCATGTATCTCTTGATGTGCCTTTTAAAGCATTATCATTGTAGCCTTCTCTATCATCACCTCTGACAGCTCATTCCATATACCAGCCACTCCCTGTGTGGAAAACTTCCCCTTGAGTCCCCTTTAAGTCTGTCCCCTCTCAGCTTAAATCTGCCCTCCAGTGTTGGATTCCTTCCCTCCCTGAGAAAAGTCTGTGATCATTCACCTTATCTATCCTAATGTCTTTGTAAACCTCCTCAAAGTAAGTGTGTTCTGTTTCCATCTCTGTAGCGTACGTCGCATTCACCTTCTCACCACTGCTCCCGTTTCACAACGTCAATCAGGCATTCAGATGCTTCCTGTAAACTAAGAGCAGTGTGACTGAGTGAAATTTTGTTCTGTTTTCTGTGACAGGGGCACTGATGAGCTGCTGGGAGTGATGGAGCGTGTTCACATCGTCAACTCCACTCTCGGGAAGGCGCTGGGTGGAGCAGCAGGTGAGTGCCTGGGCCAGGGACACAACTGAAGAGCAGAGGCATTGTGTTTTAAATTAATTTCAGACCATGGTGAGATCATACGGAATACTGCATGTATCCAGCCTCTCATTATATCAAGGAGCTGGAAAAGATGCAGGAAGGGTTATCAGCATTCTGCCATTTCTAAGTCTAAACCTATTGAAACTAATCACTAGGCTTGGCTGAATTCTTCAAGACAGAATTTGACAAAGGGGTAGGGAAAGTAAATAATTACTCACCAGTCCAGTAGTGGCTTCTCAATACTCACAGTGGTACAGACTTTCTTTATCACAGGGAGTGGTAAAGGTTTATTTAAGGAGATTACCAGATATGGATGCCAGGGAAGGAGGAATAGAAGGCTATTCTGTTGGGATGAGCTAAAGGGAGGGCAGGGCATGAAGTCAGTGATGTAAAGTTGGGTGGGTGGGGACAGATGGTGCAACATCAGCATTGACCAGCTGTACTCAGCGGCCTCTCTCTAAGCTCCAAATCCTCCATAAATGGTGCCCCACCCATCTGCTTCCCGATTCGATACGACGGTGTCTTATCCTTTTCTCGCAGCCCCAAGAGATTCTGCAAATGCTAAAAATATCAAGCAACACGCACAATGTGCTGGAGGAACTCTGCAGGTCAGACAGCATCTATGGAGGGGAATAAACGGTCAACGTTTTGGACCGGACTGCCGTAGATTCCCCACCATAGTTGCTGCCTGACCTGCTGAGTTTTGTGTGTGTTGCAGCACCGCTCTATTAACCCCAAATCCCACACTTTTCTTAAAATGCAACTATCAGTCGATCTCTGGAATATACTGAGCTTCTGGGGTGCGACCGCTGATTACTACTCACCAGGAGAAGAAATTACTCACTTCAGTTCTGAGTGGCTGACCCCATGTTATGAGCACCCAGCCAGGTGAAGTATCATCATGCACCCGTGGAATGTTGTAGTCTTAAATGTGATCTGCTTAATCTTTCCTCATGGGACAAGACTCCATCCCAGAATTCCTTCTTTGTACTCCTCTATCACAAGTGTATTCTCTCTGAAGAAAGACCAGACCTATACAAGTTATTCAATCCATGGTCTCACCGGAGTCCATTGTAACTGGAGCACGATTTTGTTCCTCATGCAAAATCCTTTAGCAGTAAGGGTAATATACAGTTCAACTTCCTAGTCCTCTGTTCTATCTGCAAGTTAACTTTCAGTGTGCATGTGAGGACACCTAGTCCCTCTGACTGAAACCAGTTTCAATCTCTCACCATTTAAAAATATCCTACTTTTCTATTTTTTTCTTCCTGGAAGTGGATAACCTCACACTTTCAGAACTGCTGTGTCCAGGTGGGCATCTGTTAGCTTTTGTACGGGGGGTGGGGGTTTGTGAGTTTTGTCCCTTTTTCTTTTTCGTACAGCGGTGGGGGGGTTTAATGGTTGAAGACTTCTTTTCTTTCAAGGACTTCCATGGTTTTTCTGTATTTTGTGGCTATCTAGAGAAGACTAATCTCAGAGTTGTATTCTGCGTACATACAAGGAGTGATTGATAAGTTTGTGGCCTAAGGTAGAAGGAGTCAATTTTAGAAAACCTAGCATATTTATTTTTCAACATAGTCCCCTTCTACATGTACACACTTAGTCCAGCAGTCATGGAGCATACGGATCTTTTTGTAGAAGTCGGCATCTTGGACCTCCAGAAGTGGTCCACAGTAGGGGTAATTGATAAGTTTGTAGCCTAAGGTGGAAGGAGATCAGTTATTAACTTCAAACTTTCTGCATTATCACTCAAAGAGTTGAACTGCATGTGCATGTAACAAGAGCACCTTGGACCTCCAGGTGGTCCACAGCAGAGGTGATTGATAAGTTCGTGGCCTTGGGTAGAAGGCGATGAGTTATACAGCTTTTGTTACGTGCACGTGCAGTTCAACTCTGAGTGAAGACGCAAAGTTTGAAGTTAATAACTCATCTCCTTCTACCTTAGGCCACAAACGTATCAATCACCCCTGCTGTGGACCACTTCTACAAAGAAGGGATCCGTATGCTCCATGACCGCTGGACTAAGTGTATAAATGTAGGAAAAATAAATGTGCTAAGTTTTCTAAAATTGACTGCTTCTACCCTAGGCTACGAACTTATCAATCACCCTTCCTACTTTGATAACAAAGTGAACCTTTGAACGTACTAGACCATAGAATGGTACAGCATAGTACAGGCCCTGTAGCCCACAATGTTGTTCAGACTCTAACCTACTCCATGATCAATCTAACTCTCTAACACAGTCCTCCATTTTACTTTCTTTTCTGCCCCATTCATTTTCCTTTCCATTTCTATTCTATCTGCCACAGTCCTTGCCCATTCAACCTGGTCAGTCTGGGTGATGTCATGGGGAGTGGTAAATTTGTCCTCTGTCAGCCTGTCACTTCTACCTTTGAGTGTCACCTAGTTGCCATGCCACTGTAGTTAGTGTGTACACAGAACATCCCGGGTCCCAAGAGTGCTGTTGGCCAGTGGAATTAGATTCAGTGCGTGTCACAGATCCAGTGGCCAGCAACGGCTCTTTTCCTCCCCCTCCTGTGCAGTGTTCATAAGCAGAGCAGGTTCCCAACTCTGCTCTGCTGGGAGAGGTAAGTTCTGCTGGATAACTGGGGTGAAAGTCTTGTCCGTTCAGAAGATGGACTCCTGCACCTGCCCTAAGTGATTCCCGTGCCGCGTTTGCGGCACTCTGTTACTGAATGGCAGCTCGAACATCGTTACCAACTGATTCTGGCTGGTGAGCATCCACACCTTGTCTTCCCCCTCGCTGGGACAGTCCCACCAGGCCGAGGAGCAGCAGACGGTAGAGTCGACATGGTCCCGCTACCACAGGGAACTGTGAGGAGCCTCTTCGTGCTGGTGTGAATGACTGGGTTCTTTTGGGTTCACTCAAGCTTGTGCTAGGGATTGCAGTCAAGGGACATAGATTTAAAATGATGAACAAAGTAACTTTGCTTGGCAGGATCTCCCAGTGGCCGCACATTTTAATTCCATGTCCCATTCCCATTCTGACATGTCTACGGCCTCCTCTACTGTAAAGATGAAGCCACACTCAGGTTGGAGGAACAACACCTTATATTCCGCCTGGGTAGCCTCCAACCTGATGGCATGAATATTGACTTCTCTAACTTCCGCTAATGCCCCACTTTCCCCTCGTACCCCATCCGTTATTTATTTATATATACACACATTCTTTCTCTCTCTCTCTCTCTCCTTTTTCTGTCCCTCTCACTATACCCCTTGCCCATCCTCTGGGTTCCCCCCGCCTTCCTTCTCCCCGGGCCTCCTGTCTCATGATCCTCACATATCCCTTTTGCCAATCACCTGTCCAGCTCTTGGCTCCATTCCTCCCCCTCCTGTCTTCTCCCATCATTTTGGATCTCCCCCTCCCTCTTTCAAATCTCTTAGTAGCTCTTCCTTCAGTTAGTCCTGACGAAGAGTCTCGGCCCGAAACGTCAACTGTACCTCTTCCTAGAGATGCTGCCTGGCCTGCTGCATTCACCAGCAACTTTGATGTGTGTTGCTGGAATTTCCAGCATCTGCAGAATTCCTCGTGTTTGTAATTATTTGCTTTGTTGCTTTTAGCTTGGGTTTGCAATGCATTGCATAAAAGGGCAGAGAAAGGGCAAAAATAGCTTTCAAAAGAAAATGAGGAAATACAGCTGCTTCTAGGGCAGATGCTTGCAGGTGAGAGGGTCTAGACTGGAGAATTCTCAGACTGGTCATTGGATTAGTGGGTTGACAGTCCTATTGTGGCTGCATCATGACCTGAACCATTCCCTTTTTTTTGAAGGTGGATACACCACAGGGCCCAAGGCTGTTGTTGACCTGCTGCGTCAGCGCTCCCGGCCCTACCTCTTCTCCAACACCCTGCCTCCTCCTGTGGTCGGATGTGCCTCCAAAGCTCTGGACCTCCTGATGGACAGTAACACAATTGCCCAAACCATGGCATCAAAGACCAGGCGGTAGGTGTCATGCCTTCCCAGTTGACCTCTGTCTCAATTGTGGTTAACTTGCCAGGTCATTTGCTTGTGGTTCCTGCAGGTGAAAGGAAGACTCTTATTCCCGGATAAATCTGGTTTCAAGTTTCAAGTTTCAAGTTGCTTTTATTGTCATTTCAACCATAACTGCTGGTACAGTACACAGTAAAAACGAAACAACGTTCCTCGAGGACCATGGTTCCTATCTTTTCCATCCTGCAGATGGATTGGGGGTTTGGGGTTTGTGTTGGGCACGTGGCCAAGTGGTTAAGGCGTTCGTCTAGTTACCTCAAGGTTGCTAGTTCGAGCCTCAGCTGTGGCAGCGTGATTGTGCCCTTGAGCAAGGCACTTAATCACAGATTGCTCTAGCCTGTGCGAGGAGTGGCGCCCCACACAGACTTCCAATCTGCGCCTTGTAAGGCATGAAAATGCCCGACGCAGGCCCCTCATGGTCTGAGTTGACGTTCCCTCCCTTTGGGGGAGCAGGCGAGTGCCGGTGAGGGTGGGGAAATCACTCTATGGTTGGAGAGTTGGCTCGATCAGATATGAGAAGCTGGGCAGACTGTAGTGTTTAAAACTAGAACTTGGCATTCAGAGTGAGATCAGGAAGGAGGGTTTGCACAATGGGGCAGTTTCCTTCCCTTTCTACAACACTCCTCAAAAAGCTGCTGAGTCTGGAGATCAAACAACATAAATAACATTCAAGATATTTCTGTTCTGGGGACACAGGACCAGTCCAGGTGGCTGATGTTCATCAGAGATCACTGAAACCTACTGAAAGCCAGAAGAGACCCTGAGGTTCTTGACGTGTGTCTCTGAAGACCACGTTCCACGGCCTTGACCCTGTGCAGGCAGACTCAGTAGATGGTTGATTTTATTTAAAATAAATTTTCTGGGCCTGTTCCCTCTCATCCTTTAATGAAATGCTGCCTTGCTCGGTGTGGATATTAAGGGATTCCACGTGCCCTCCAGTCTATCTGTGAGATGCTGGTTGTTCACCTTTGTGTTGCCTTCCCCTGAGGCCAGTCAGTAATTACCACTGAGGGGAGAGATAAATAGATCAATTAGTTAATCAATCCTACCACCCCACTAGCCTCCGTGTCTAGTACATAATTCTCCGTAACTTCCTCCATCTCCAATGGGATCCCATTGCCGAACACATCTTTCCACACTTTCTTCTCCGCCCCCACTTTCTGCTTTCCACAGGGATTGCTCCTTGTGCGACTCCCTTGTCCACTCATTCCTCCCCATTGATCTCCCTCCTGTAACTTAGCCTTGTAAGCACAGCAAGTGCCACATCTGCCCCTCTCACACTACCCTTCAGAGCCCCAGTAGTCCTTCCAGGTGAGGCAACACTTCACCTGTGAGTCTGCTTGGGTCATCCTGGTGCTGCGGGTGTTGCTTTCTGTATATCGGTGAGCCCCGACGTAGATTGGGAGACCACTTCGCCAAGCACCTTCACTCTGTCCACCAGAAAAAGCATAATCTCCCAGTGGCCACCCATTTCAATTCCACTTCCTATTCCCATTCTGACATGTCAGTCCATGGCCTCCTCTACTGCCACAATGAGGCCACACTCAAGTTCGAGGAGCAACACCTTGTATTTCTTCTGGGTAGCCTCCAACCTGAAGGCATGAACATTGATTTCTCCAACTTATGCTCATTTGCCCCCCCGTCCCCACCTTCACCGTTCCCCATTCCTGCTTACCTGCCCATCACCTCCCTCTGTTGCCTCTCCTATCAGATTCCCCCTCCTCCGGCCCTGATCTCATTCACCAATCAACTTCCAAGCTCTTTACTTCACCCCTCCTCTCTCCTCTCCCAGTTTCACCTATCACCTGCCATCTTGTACGACTTCCTCTCCTCCCCCATATTCTTACCCTGACTTCTCCCCTTCCTCTCCATTCCCGATGAAGGTTCTCAGCCCAAAACATTGACTGTGTACTCTTTTCCATTGATGCTGCCTGACCTGCTGAGTTCCTCTGTAACATTTTGTGTGCTCTGGTTTTCCAGCATCTGCAGGTTTTCTCATGTTTCTGATCAGCCTCTGGTACAGCCCCCTGTGTATTAATCGATCTCTGCTTTCCTGCTGAGTCCACATGCAGTTTAATTGCTGCTTCCCACCCAGTAAGCTTGTTCATTTATTCACTGCCTTCTCTGTAACATTGCCCAGCTGCTCGGTTCCTCATTCACGTTGTCTGTAGGGTTCATGAACCAGCATTGGCAGTCTGCCTTCCCTCTGGCGTATTCTGTAGGTTATTTGCACTGAAGTCCTGCAAGTCCTGCCATCCAGGTTTGATTCACACTCAACCAGCAGCCCTGCTTTCACTAGCCTCTTTAACACCTCCGCCCTGTTATTTAAGCTCAGTCTTCGTCCTGAGTGTAAGTTCTTCATCCAGCTCCAGTGGTCTGCTCCTGAGCTACATCCTTCGTGTGCTCCCTTCCTCCAGTATTACGACACTGAAGAGAACCTTGGGTGAGATGGTTGTACCCGATAGTATAGAGGTCTTCAGGGCAAAGCTCTATGAGCATGAGGTGAGGTAACACTGCACTTGCAGTGTTGAAAGTCCTTGCATTTCTCCAGCTGAGGGTTTTATAAATGCTGACAGTTTTAAAGCTGGTGGGGTTTTGGAACTGTAGGTAGAGCAGAGTGGAGTTGGGTTGAGGATTGTATTAATTAGCAGAGTTGTGGAACTGAGTGGTGTTCTTATGATGGGTGACATGTGGTGTTTCCCTTGGAGAGATTGAGGGGGCTCCTGTTGTTTGAGGGTTTGGCAAAAGGGGCAGAGGGAGAGCAGGGAGATGGGGACTGCTGTAGAGGTGAGCGTTTGTTGTGCCACAGAGCGGCAGCTTGTTGCTCAGTGAGGGTGGAGCAGTCAAGTTATGAAACAGTTCATGCTGTACACGGTTCATTGATTTTTTATTCTTTTAATTTAGAGATATGTGCGGTAACAGGCCACCAAGCCCACTCTGCCCAATTACACCCATGTAATCAATTAACCTACAAACCCATTCGTCTTTGGAATGTGGGAGGAAGCCTGCACAGACACGGGGAACGTACAAACTTCTCACGGACAGTGGTGGGAATTGAACCGGTCGCTGGCTCTGTAAAACATTAAGCTAACTGTGGTGGCAAAGAACACACTTAAAAGAATCCCAGTTGTTCTGTCTCTGAGTAAAGTCCATCAGCTCCTTAACCTTGCTCTTCTATTTTTAATTACATCTACCTAGCTTGGTTCTGTAACGTTTTAACCCTTGCTCTCCAACTTTGACCAAGGGTGATTGGGAGGGGTAAGGTGGCAGGCTTACACCTTTCTCACTGGATTTTGATTGGCTGTTTTGCACAGGTTCCGCAGTCAGATGACAGCCGCAGGGTTCACCATTGGTGGAGCAGACCATCCCATCTGCCCGGTGATGTTGGGCGATGCCTGGCTGGCATCAACTATGGCAGAGGACATGCTGCAACGGGGTAAGTCACAAGGCAGTGACTGAGTCTGAAAGTCCAGTGTGGGCTCCATCCCCTGCTTTTGTTCCTGTCTGTGTGGGTGACCGTAGCCAGTGCACCCTCTTCCTGTAGATTTAACCACTTCTATTGTTTTGTGGCTGTGCCCAGCTGTCAGAGTGATGTTCCATGCGTTCCCATTGACCACCAAGCTGCTTCTGACTCGATACAAAATGGAAGCAGGAAGAGGCTGCTCTGTCCATTAAGCTTGCCCGCCATTCTTATCTACCCGGGGGCCTAAATCTACCTTACCAACTCTATTCCCTAAACTTTTTTCCACTTTAACTTTAGCCTCCACACCTCTGGATAGCAAAGTCCAGACATTTCCCATCCTCCACAAGAAGAAATGTCCGCACACCTCGGTTGAAAGTGACCGCCTCCTTATCTTGAACCTACGTCCCCTGTGAACCAGTGCCAGTCGCAGTAGGGCTGGATATTGTAGGAGGTTGTAGGTGATAACCCATCAAAATCTGGGACCTCCCTGTTCCCCAGTCTGCCTGACCCAGCCAAGCATGGTCTCCCTTGGGACCCATTCCATGTGGCTCCCTGACAGTGGAGCTGTCCTTCACCGTCCCTCGCCCTCCGAGTAAGAAGGCCGAGGCCAACTCCTGAGACCTAGGTGTGCAAACCTGGCAGATCCCTCAGTGCAGTGCCCGGGGTGTGCTGCACTGTCAGCCTTGATATTAAACTTCAGGAGTAATCCCAGGGAGCCAGGCTAGTGAGAGTTTTCAGACCCCAATCAGTATGGATGAGGAACATTATATCCCCCACAATCACTATCAGCACAGGTGCATCACAAGGCTGTGTGCTGCCTACTGGCTTTATACTTACGACTGTGAGGCTAAGCACAGCTCAAATGCCATATTAAAGTTTGCTGACGACACCACCGTTGTCAGCCGAATCAAAGGTGGTGAAGAATCAGCATACAGGAGAGAAACTGAAAATCTGTTTGAATGGTGCCATAGTGACAGCCTCTCTTTCAACGTCAGCAAAACCAAAGAGCTGGTTATTGACTACAGGAGCAGGAAACCGGAGGTCCATGAGCCAGATTACATCAGGGCATTATCATATCAGAGGATCTGTCCTGGAAGCAGCATGTGCCATCGCAAAGGAGGCAGGGCCGCACCTCTACTTTCTTAGACGTTTGCGCGTATTTGGCATACTGTCTAAAACTTTGACAAACTTGCATAAATTCCTGGTGGCACCAATGCTCAAGAATGGAATAGTCTACAAAAGAATTGGTGGATGTAGCTCAGTCCATCTGTGGCAAAGCCCTCCCCATTATTGAGCACATACAAGGAGCCCTGCCACAAGAAAGCCATCATCAAGGAACCCCACCATCCAGGCCATACTCTCTTCTCACTGCTGCCATCAGGACGGAGGTACAGAAGCCTTGGGTCCAGGAACAGTTACTACCCTTCAACCACCAGGCTCCTGAGCCAGTGTGGATAACTTCAGTCACCTCAACACCAAACCTGGTTCCAGCAACCTATGGACTCACTTTCAAGTACTCAACAACTCAGGTTCTCCATCTTATTTGTTTGTTTGTTTATTATTATTATTATTTTTGGGATTTGCACAATTTGTCTTTTGCATATTGGTTGTTTGTTAGTCTCAGTGTATGGTTTTTCACAGACTCTGTTATATTTCTTTGTTCTAAATGAATGTCTTCAAGGAAATGAATCTCAGGGTAGCATACGGTGACATGTGTACTTTGATAAATTTACTTTGAACTTTGAGTTATTCAATTAATTCCACTGAAACAGTTACCACATTTTTGAGGTTCAGTTGTATGTCTTACATCATCAGCAATGATCGTTCAACAACACTTTATATAAATGCACCATTTTCTTTCAATTTGACTTGATCTTTTCCAGCTCTGTTGTTATTTTGTACCACTGGCTACTCATTGTCATGTCAAGATTCCCAGTTTATGCAGTCTTTCCCTGTTCACTTCTTTAGGAACCCTCCCTACAAACTGCTGCAGCAAAGCTAACTTGCATTACTCAGTCTGTTGTAACAAAAACAGTAAATGCTTGCAGCAGTTAGGTCAGGCAACATCAGTAGGAAGAAAACTGGCTAATGCTTGAGTGGGATACTTTGTCAGAAATGCAGAGCAAGTGATTTGGTGGGGGCATTTACATGAACTGTTACCTTTTAGAGATATCCCCTTTAACCATATAACCATATAACAATTGCAGCACGGAAACAGGCCATCTCGGCCCTTCTAGTTTGTGCCGAACTCTTACTCTCACCTAGTCCCACCGACCTGCACTCAGCCCATAACCCTCCATTCCTTTCCTGTCCATATATCTATCCAATTTAACTTTAAACGACAACATCGAACCTGCCTCAACCACTTCTGCTGGAAGCTCGTTCCACACAGCTACCACTCTGTGAGTAAAGAAGCTCCCCCTCATGTTACCCCTAAACTTTTGTCCTTTAACTTTCAACTCATGTCCTCTTGTTTGAATCTTCCCCACTCTTAATGGAAAAAGCCTATCCACGTCAACTCTATCTATCCCCTTCATAAATTTAAACACCTCTGTCAAGTCCCCCCTCAACCTTCTACGCTCCAAAGAATAAAGACCTAACTTGTTCAACCTTTCTCTGTAACTTAGGAGATGAAACCCAGGCAACATTTTAGTAAACCTCCTCTGTACTCTCTCAATTTTATTGACATCTTTCCTATAATTCAGTGACCAGAACTGCACACAATACTCCAAATTTGGCCTTACCAATGCCCTATACAATTTCAACATTACACCCCAACTCCTATACTCAATGCTCTGATTAATAAAAGGCCAGCAAACCAACAGCTTTCTTCACCACCCTATCCACATGAGATTCCACCTTCAGGGAACTATGCACCATTATTCCTAGATCCCTCTGTTCTACAGCATTCTTCAATGCCCTACCATTTACCATGTATGTCCTATTTTGATTAGTCCTACCAAAATGTAGCACCTCACATTTTTCAGCATTAAACTCCATCTGCCATCTTTCAGCCCACTCTTCTGTCCTAAATCTCTCTGCAAGTTTTGAAAACCTACCTCATCATCCACAACTCCACCTATCTTAGTATCATCTGCATACTTACTAATCCAATTTACCACCCCATCATCCAGATCATTAATATATATTACAAACAACATTGGACCCAGTACAGATCCCTGAGGCACACCGCTACACACCGTCCTCCAATCTGACACACAGTTATCCATCACTACTCTCTGGCGTCTCCCAACCCTTTGTCCTACCCAACCCTCTCAACCTTTGCTACTGAAAACTAACTTCTTTTCTCTCATTCCTTTTTCTGACTATGGCCTCCACACCTGAAATGTTACTGGTTTCTCTTTCCACAGATGCTGCCTGACCTTTTGAGTGTTTCCTGTCTGTTCTGTTTTTATTTGGAGCTCCAGCATTTTGATTTTCATTCACTGAGTCAGCTCCCTGCCATCTTTCCGTCAGGGACTTGAATGCCAGGATTTCAGCAGGGTTGTTGGACGTGGCCTTCCAGACCGGAGTGGGAGTTAAATCCACTCCTTTGGTTTGTTTTGAATCGAGTGGGCTTCTGTACTTCAGAGACTGAAGGATAGATTAACCAGGTTAGCTACATCGTTCCTCTGAGTCAACCCCATGCTGGCTGATCAGAATCTTCCAGCAAAGATTCAGCTGGCTTTATCCTCTGCAGCAGGATTTGATGACGTACACACTGTAATTATCAGGAAATACTTCCCTATCCAGGATTTGTTAAGCCAATCTAATATTCAGCTTGTCTTTCCTTTCCTCAGGAATATACGTGATAGGCTTCAGCTACCCTGTGGTGCCGAAAGACAAAGCACGGATCCGTGTGCAGATCTCTGCGTCCCATAGCGATGAGGATATCGACCGGTGCGTGCAGGCCTTCCTCGAAGTTGGACACAAACATGGAGTGATTCAGTGAAAGCCATTTGAAGTACAAAAAATTCTGAACATTATTTTCCAGACAGTTTAATTCAAGGTTTACTGAGTCTGATTTTTAACCCTGCTTTTGGAAGGGTGTATCAGACTAGTGAGAAACAATTTCCTTTTTTTGATTGCATTTGAAAATAGAGTATTGCAATTATTCCATTGATTGTTTTAGACTTGTTCTATTCACTCACATCCCAGGCTCCTGAGTATTTGGGAACATGAGACCCTGCAGATGTTAGAAATCTAGAGCAAGACACACAGGAACTCAGCAGGTCAGGCATGAGCAATGGAAAGGAATAAACAGTCATTTAATGTTTCAGACTGAGACCATTCATCAGATTCTCAGCCTGAAATGTCAACTGTTTACTCCTTTCCATAGATACTACCTGACTTTCTGAGTTCTTCCAGCACTTTGAGTATTTGCAATCCCTCATTCTGATGTACCATGGAGCTGTGCTGTCTGGTCTGGTTGGTAGGTCTCCAGCTGTTTGAGGAATTTATTTACACATGGAAACACCTTCACCATGTCTTAACCATTTATAACCAGACAGATCCTTGTCCATTCAGTTCTGTCTTCTCTTTCCTAGATAAAAGCCCCAGCCTGCTTGGTCTTTCCCGATGGATGTCACCTCTCTGTTCTTGCTGCTCTTTTCAGCGTATCTATGTTCTTTGTTATATGGATCTGGAGCTGTATGCCATGCTCCCACTGTGGTCTCCAAAGCACTTCAAAACCTCTGACACCTGGAATTTCCACCATACTGCTAGTGTCTTCCACAGTGAAGACATGCTAAATAATTACTCAGTTCATCCGCCATTTCCTTGTCACTAATTACTATCTCTCGATCATTGTTTTTCCAGCAGTCCGATATCCCCTCTCACCTCTTTTACACTTAATGTATCTGAAGAAACTTTTTGTATCGTCTTTAATATTATTGACTAGCTTTCTTCTTGCCTTCTTAATTACTTTTTTTTAGTTGCCTTCTGTTGGCTTTTAAAAGCTTCCCAATCCTTGAACTTCCCCCTAATTATATGCCCTCTCTTTGGCTTTTATATTGGTTTTGACTTCTCTTGTGAGATCTTTCTTTTAGAATACTTCGTCCTCTGGGATGTATATATCCCGTGCCTTTGCTGCTTGCTATATCGTCCCTGCTAGTGTCCTTTTCCAATCAATTCTATCTAGCCAGTTCCTCTCTCATGCCTCTGTAATTCCCTTTACTCCACTATAATATCTAGTGTATTATCTAGTACTGGTGAATAAACCTGGTCAGGTGTCAGATCCCTTGGTGGGTGAGCATTTCAGAGACACTGATCACAGCTCCCTGACTTTTTAGCATAGCTTTAGAAAGGAACAGGAGCAGACAGTATGGCAAAGTATTTAATTGAAGGAAGGAGAATTATAATGCAATTTAGATAGGAACTCTGGTGCATGAATTGGTAACAAATGTTCTCAAGAAAATGTATAATGGTAATGTAGAGTTTAAAGGAAAATGTTCTTTTCAGGAGGATTTTGTGTGTAGCATGTATGACTACAGAGATAACCTTAACCTTTCAGCTTCATGTGTGTGTGAGTGCAGTTCTGTTCTGATGTCGGAGGACACCTTGACACAGAGTTGGCCTTGGGTCAGCTATCAGCCAAGTTCTGAGCTCACAAACTACCAGAGATAGGGAAGGAAATGGTTTATAATATCCAATATTTTCCACCAACCTCCTGAGACAATCTCCAGAGTCCTTTGAGAGGCTGCATAGATTTATCAGAATCTGCAGAGAATTTATCAGGGATGTTTGCCTTGCAGCAGAGAGGGTTAAAGAGAAATTTAATTAAGGTGTACTACATAATGTGTTGTTTGGCAGTAAATTGAGAGGAATTATTTCCAACAGTAGGGCATGGGTAACAGGAGGTGAATTAATTGTCAAATTTTCCATGTACAGCTGGAGTTGTTATCATTTGAAGTGAGCTGTTGGAATAAGACCTGATAATTTATAGAGATACCCAGCAGCCACAGACCCTTTAGTCCATCTTGCCCATGATGACCATCGGTACCCATCTACATCTGTCTACATCTGTCATAATTTAGTACACTTCCATTAGAATCAGAATCAGATTTATTATCGCCAGCATATGTCATGAAATTTGTTAACTTAGCAGCAGCAACAATGCAATACATAATATAAAAGGAAAAATAATAAATCAATCAATCACAGTATATGTATATGAATAGATTAAAAATCATGCAAAAACAGAAATAATATATATTAGAAAGTGAGGTAGTGTTTATGGGTTCTATGTCCATTTAAGAATTGAATAGCAGAGGGGATGAAGCTGTTCCTGAATCACTGAGTGTGAGTCTTCAGGCTTCTGTATCGCCTACCTGATGATAACAAAGAGAAGAGGGCATGCCCTGGGTGCTGGGGGTCCTTAATAATAGATGCTGTCTTTCTAAGATACTGCTCCCTGAAGATATCCTGGGTACGTTGTAGGCTAGTACCCAAGGTGGAGCTGACTAAATTTACAACCCTCTGCAGCTTCTTTCAGTCCTTTGCAATAGTCCCCCCCCATACTAAGCAATGATACAGCCTGTCAGAATGCTCTCCATGGTACTTCTATAGAAGTCTTTGTTGACACACCAAATCTCTTCAAACTCCTAATGAAGTATAGTCAGTGTCTTGTCTTCTTTATAGCTGCATCGATATGTTGGGACCAGGTTAGGTCCTCAGAGATCTTGACACCCAGGTACTTGAAGCTGCTTACTCTCTCCACTTCTAATTCCTCCGTGAGGATTGGTATGTGTTCCTTCCTCTTTCCCTTCCTGAAGTCCACGATCAGCTGTTTCGTCTTACTGACGTTGAGTGCCAGGTTGTTGCTGCGACACCACTCCACTAGTTGGCATATCTTGCTCCTGTACACCCTCTCGTCTCCATTTGAGATTCTACCAACAATGGTTGTATCATCAGCAAGTTTATAGATGGCATTTGAGCTATATCTAGCCACACAGTTATGAGTATATAGAGAGTAGAGCAGTGGGCTAAGTGCACACCCCTGAGGTGCACCAAAGTTAATCGTCAGCGAGGAGGTGATATTATCACCAATCCGCATAGATTGTCGTCTTCCAGTTAGGAAGTTGAGGATCCAATTGCAGAGGGAGGTACAAAGGCCCAGGTTCTGTAACTTATCGATCAGGGTTGTGGGAATGATGGTATTAAATGCTGAACTATAGTCGATGAACAGCATCCTGACGTAGGTGATGGTATTGTCCAGGTGGTCTAAGGCCGTGTGGAGAGCCATTGAAATTGCATCTGCCATTGACGTCTTGTGGCAATGGGCAAATTGCAATGGGTCCAGGTCCTTCCTGAGGCAGGAGTTCAGTCTAGTCATGATCAACCTCTCAAAGCATTTCATAGGTCCCCCCTCAGCCAATTCTGCTCCAAGGAAAATAACCCCAACTCTCCAGTCTCCTGTAACTGAAGCACTCCATCCAGCCCACATCCTGGTGAATCTCCTTTGAATGATCTCTGGTGCAATCACACCCTTCCTGTAGTGTGATGATTAAACTGTGTTCAATACTCCAGTTGTGGTCTAGCCACTGCTTTATAAAGTGGTGTTATGATGCCCCTACTCGTACGTTCTGTGCTCTGGCTAATGAAAGTAAGTGTTGTATTTGCCACCTTCACCAGCTTATCTACCTGTGCTGTCAAGGATTCTTGGATATACATCAATGTCCATCTGTTCCTCAACACCTCCTAGGGCTCTACCATTCATTGTGTGTATCCTTCCCTAATTAGACCTCCTACATTTCATTAGCACACAATAATCTGCAGATGCTGGGGTCAAAGCAACACTCACAACACGCTGGAAGAACTCAGCAGGTCGGGCAGCATCCATGGAAACGATCAGTTGACGTTTCAGGCCGGAACCCTTCGTCAGGACTGTAGGGGGAAGGGGCAGAGGCCCTATAAAGAAGATGGGGGGAGGGTGGGAAGGAGAAGGCTGGTAGGTTCCAGGTGAGTGTCAGGATCAGTGAGTGTCCTGCGTTGATGGCCCTTTATTAGAACTTTGAGGAATCTTCAGCAGGCTGACAGGGGGCTGGGAGGAAACACAGGAGCCTTCAATAAAATAGTTCTGCTTCCTTTGTGAACAGCTGTGGCTCCTGATCAATGAAACATCTGCAGAGGAGGTGGGGGTTTGTAGAATACATCCCGGAGAGCATGGAAAATGGTGGGCTGAATGGCCTCCTGACTTGTGTCACTCTAAGATTTCAGGTGCTGGGGTTGACTTGGTTGGCAGTGAAGTCTCTGCCTCTAACCCAGCAGAACCACCAGGCTCTCAACAGCTCTGGTGACACTGAGAGTGAGAGACAGGGAAACTGGTTGAAATGCAAAGGTGGTAACCTGCAGGGTTCGATTGGTCAGCAAGAGCAGATCAGTGCTTGCGTGAATGGAACTGGGCAGCTGTGGAATGGACTGGGGTCACAGCTGGAATTCCACAAAGTAAAACAGAAAAAGCTGGAGATACCCGTCAGGTTGCACAGCATCTGTAGAGAGGGAAACCGATAATGTTTTCAACTTGAAACGTTAATTCTGCCTCTCTCTGTCCGTGGATGCTCTCAACCTGCGGGATATTCCCTGTTCTTAGTTCCTGATTCTTAACAGAAAATCTACAGATGCTGGAAATCAAAGTAATACACGCAAAATGCTGGAGGAACTCAGCAGGCCAGGCAGCATCCTGCAGAGTTCCTCCAGCATTTTGTGAGTATTTCTCCGAACAGTGGGACATACATCATTAACCTAAAGAGCCATGCGACTATGTGAGCAGCGTGAGTATCAGACCAGAAACGCATTGAACTTACAACTAGAAATGGAGCCAAGTTCCCTAACATTACTTTAAATAAGAACACCAGATGTTAATGTTGCACTTGTTCTGACCCAACTATATTTATCTATAGGTGTGACTGAGGGTCCAGTCCCTGTCTGTGTGAGTACAATGATCAGTTCCACACCACTTGGCCTGTAATATAGTAGATGCTGTTCTGGTTTTGTCTAATCGGCTGACTCAAACCCTTCACTGTACCAATACACTCAGTGGAAATGGATTAGGGGCTGCTTTCTTCTTCAAAGATTCCTGCTGTAACTGTACACCCTTGTGTCTTTACTGCCTAATGGTTTTCTAATGGGGGTTCTGGGTTTATGGAAAGCTTTTCATACTCTAAGAGAATTTAGTTGCGTCTTCGGTGTGGGTGTCACCAGTCTTGGGGTCATCAACCACCTGTTACTGATCTGGTTGTCACCGGTCGAGGTTTCAGCACTCTGGGTGTCACTGGTATGGGTGTTGCTAGTTTGGGTGTCACTGGTATGGGTGTTGCTGGTTTGGGTGTTACTGACTGACAGTGGTCTAGTAACTGGAATAACATTGGGTGTGTTTGGAGGAGCTGGATCAGTTTTGGCTGGGAGGTCGAGGGAGGGGACATTTCCACCGGATGGGGGTCAGGAACACAGAGACAGAGCGCGATTTAAAAAAAAAAGCAGATGGAGCAAGGTAGGGAGAGGAGTACAGAGAATGGAGACGGCTGCTGGAGGGAGATAGACAGGACACCATGGGCTTGGATCGGGTAAGTAAAGAAGGTAAGTGTGGGAATCATAAAGGGGAGAGGAGAAAGGCAAATCAGAAACAGGTGGGGGAGGTGTTGATGAGGGAGCCTTGGGGTGGTGTGTGTGTGTAGTGAGTGGATGGGATGGGGGGTGGGGGCGCAGGAAGGACAAGGACAAAAATAAGAACACCACTGGAGAGGTTGGGGGGGAGGCAGGAGGAGAGAAAAAGAAAAGAGAAGGATTACCTAAAATTGGCAAACCCAGTGTTCGTGCCCTCGGGTTGTAGACTACCCAGGTGGAATACAAGATGCTCCTTCAGTTTGATTTGGGCTTCGTCCTGGCCATAGAGGAGACCGAAGATGGGCAGGTTGGTGTGGGAGTGGGAGTGGGAAGGAGAACTGGAATAGTCAACAGCTGAGAGCTCGGGATGGCCACTGTGGAGTGGGTGTAGGTTCCCTGCGAAACGGGTGCCCAATCTGCGCTGGGCCTCGTGGATGTAGGGGAGGCCACCAAATGCAGATGTATCTACTGCCCTTTGTCGTTCCTCACAACAGAGGAGGTGAAGCCTTGTAGGAGATGGGAAGGCTTGGGGGTGGCCATAGGTGACACACTCTCAACAGCAGTCTCAGCCTCTGTCCTCATCTTAAAGCTGTAGTATCCAGGCGGCTGATCTAGTTGTGTTTCTGGTTAGTGGGGTCCGCCAGGATGTCAGTGGAGGGAGCATTCAGTGATGGCGATGTTACTGAATGCCAAAGGTAGCTGCTGAAATTCTCCTTTGTTGAAGGTAGTCATTGTCTGGTACTTAGCGGCATTAATGTTATCTACCACTAAATCATGAGTGAATGTTACACCACCTTATCATTTCCTCTTACATAACAAGGTCAAAGTCAAGTTTATCACCATCTGCAGAAGGACAAATGTGCACAGACACGAGAAAATCTGCCGAGGCTGGAAATACAAAGCAACACACACAAAATGCTGGAGGTACTCAGCAGGTCAGGCAACCTGTATGGAAAAGAGTAAACAGTTGATGTTTTGGGCCCAGACTCTTCTTCAGGACTGAGAGGGAAGGGGGGAGGTGCCTGAATTAAAAGGTGGGGTGAGGGGAAAGAGGCTAGCATAAGAGGCTAGATAGGTGAAGCCAGGTGGGTGGGAAAGGTCAAGGGCTGGAGAAGAAAATCTAATAGGACAGGAGAGTGGACCAAAGGAGAAAGGGAAGGAGGAGGAGGGCCAGGAGGGAGGAATAGGCAGGTGAGAAGGAGTTAAAGGTCTGAGGGGGGAGAATTTTGTTCACCAGAAGGAAAGATCGTTATTCATACCATCAGGTTGGAGGCTACCTGGATGGAGTATAAGGTGTTACTCCTTCACCTTGAGGGTGGCCTCACCTTGGCACAAGAGGAGGCCATGGATCAACACTTCAGAATGAGAATGGGAATTGGAATTAAAATGTTTGGTCACAGGTTCAACACTTGGAACAGCATCGTAGGGATAATACATTATCATCATCGTGTGCTGTGTCATATGGCATGGATGGTTAAGATCTAGGACCATGATTGTTCTTGACAAATTCTACAGAAGTGTTTTGGCATTGTTGTCTTCTGGACAGTGTCTTTACAAGACAGGTGAGCCTAGCCATTATCAATACTCTTCAGAGATTGTCTGGTATCACTGGTGGCATAACCAGGACTTGTGATGTGCACCAGCTGCTCATATGACCATCTACCACCAGCTCCCATGACTTCACATGACCCTGATCGGATGGGGGGGGGCTAAGCAGGTGCTGCACCTTGCAGGCTAGTGGAGGGAAGGAGTGCCTTACACCTCCTTTGATAGAGACGTACCTCCACCCTGCCGCTCTAGATAACCAGCAATCACAAGAAAAACATAACTTATAAACTGTACACCATTTTGCAAGATAGTGCACAATTAGAACAACAGTTCATTGTAGTACAAAGTGATCACCACATCAAGTCGTGTTACTATACTGAGGTAACGATTAGGATTGTACAAGTTGGTTCCACAAGCAAAAGGTTGAAGGGAAGTGGCTGTTCTTGAACTTGCTGGTCTGGGACTCCAGGCTTCTGCCTAATGGTAGCTGTGAGAAGGTGGCATGGTACACATGGTGGAGACCTTGATAATGGAGGTTGCCTTCCTGAGGCAGTGTTTCCTGTAGGTACGTTTGTACTACAGATGGAGTGCTGGGACGTGCCCATGATGTTTCGGGCAGAGTTCACTGCTCTCTATTGATCCTGCGCATCGGATGGGGATGCAGCAATGACACAAACTGGAAAGAGCAGTCGTAAGCAGGCGCAAGAAGACAACGTGTGGATAGCTTTAGCGCTCAGTCTGACAAGCAAACGACTACCTCTTAAATGTTACTGTTATGTTAATACAGAGCAGGCACACTATATCATTCTCCAACAGGTTCACAGTGCATTTACAGTCCATATGCTACAGATTTAGATGAAGATTTATTTATTACAAGTACATTGTAACATACAGTGAAATGCATCTTTTGAGTTAACAACTAACACCTTTGCAGTCACAAGTGCCACCACGCATTCCAGCGCCAGCAGAGCGTGCCCACAATGTTTAGGAGGACAACACTAAACACAGCAAGACTTAATACAACAGGCAACAGAACAACAGCAGCAAATGAAAACACAAGGAATTCTGCAGGTGCTGGAAATTCAAGCAACTCACATCAAAGTTGCTGGCGAACGCAGCAGGCCAGGCAGCATCTCTAGGAAGAGGTACAGTTGACGTTTTGGGCCGATGAAGGATCTCGGCCTGAAACATCGACTGTACCTCTTCCTAGGGATGCTGCCTGGCCTGCTGCGTTCACCAGCAACTTTGATGTGTGTAGCAGCAAATGAAGGCCCTTTCCTCCCTCCATCCCACCCAGCCACACACGTGGACGGCCCTCCAACTCCAGGACGGGCCGCCAGGCCTCTGGTCTCCGGGCCTCAGCCATTGGACGTCAGCTTCTGGACTTCCAACCTTTGGTCTCTGGTGTCGATGACAGGAACCCGAACGCAATACAAACGCTACATAAGCACATTGCAACAACTAACTACTGTCAGTCACTGTTGAATTAGTTTATACTTTTGGACCCGGTTTTAGGCACCAGATTAACAGCTCACTAAAATAATACCAAAGATTTGTCCAGCATTAAGCAAAATCTCAGTTGAAGAAGTAGGTTTTAGGGATTATTTTAGAGAGGTGGGTGGTGGAGATTGGAGATGCCTGATTCACGGCTCCTAATGGTGAGGGCGGGATGGATAGAGGAGCATACGGCAATGGGGAGAGCTGCTCACAAAGAGGGCATGGATTGGAATACACATGTATTTATCCCTTAGGAAGAAAACAAGAGTTTAAACCAGAGTGTAATCTCAAACTGGCAACCTTCCTGCCCCAGTTAATTAGCTTGAGTGGATTAGTGAGTTTTCATCTGCTACCGGCTCAGCTCTTTATGATAAGTGAGTGTCACCCGCCTGCAGTGCTCCTGACTGCACGGTAATTAACATGAATCCCAGTCTCCAGTAGTGCCTCTGTTCACCCGCACCTCATTTCAATTACTCCATCCTTTTACCCGGACCTCGTAACTCACAGAGGCTCTTGTTTGTTAGAGCACGTCAGCCCGTCGCCCACCCTAAACATTCGCTCCCACCACCATCAATGCAGATCTCGACCTCTCACTCTCCCTCCACTTCCTCACTCAAAGCTTATCAATCATCGACATCGCTGTAGCTCACCCAGGCAGTTCTGACTTACACCCCATTGCACTGAGGCTGTTTAAGGACAGCGGTGAAGTTCCTCCAGAACCAGAGGCCACAGTTTAAGAATAAGGGGTAGACAATTTAGAACGGAGTTGAGGAAAAACTTTTTCATACAGAGGGTTGTGGTTCTGTGGAATGCTCTGCTTCAGAAGGCCGTGGAAGCTAATTCTCTGGATTCTTTCAAGAAAGAGTTAGATAGAACACTTAAAGATAGAGTGAAGGGATATGGGGAGAAGGCAGGAAAAGGGTACTGATTGTGGATGATCAGCCATGATCACAGTGAATAGTGGTGCTGGCTTGAAGGGCTGAATGGCCTACTCCTGCACCTATTGTCTGTTGTCTATTGTCCTCCTTCAATGAATGTCATACTGTCGCACTCAGATGTAGAAGGATTCTTCATTGCTGTTTCCGTAACAATTTTGTTTTGACCAGTCAGGTTTGTTAGCCCTGAGCTGAACCCACCCAAACCTGGAGGACCGGTGGACCACTCTTGGTCTGGTCTCTGACCTTTGATTTGTTTGGCATGGGTGACCCTACCAGGAATCAAAGCACAAAGCCCTGACTCCAGCCAGCATGGCTCTCCGGGTCACTGAGGGACGCAAGCCTCCAAACCACAACAAGGTTGTGGTCCTCTTGGAGGAGGCAGTTCCTCACCACCTGGAAGGGCTGTGGGTCATTAGGAACACCACCACCTGCAGGTCCCCCTGGCACGCTCCACGCCATGCCCGCTTGGGAATATAATCCACCTGCCTGGTGGGTATAAACTCCCTCAACGGCACCGCGGGAGCACCTTCTCCAGAGGGACTGCAGATGTTCACCACTGCCTTCTCCAGGGCCACCCGTGTCCTGAAAAGTGAATCGGAGGTGACAGGATTAACTCCCAATGATCCAATGTCATTGTTTCTCCCATCTCACTTCTCATCGATAAAGCACAGAAGATGACCCTTCAGCTCTCTACTCCATGCCGATCATCAACCACCCCGTCACATGAGCACTACACCGAGCCGGTTTTATTCTCAGAGTCAGAATCAGGTTCAATATCACCGGCATATGTCGTGAAATTTGTTAACTTTCTGGCGGCAGTACAATGCAATACGTAATAGAAAAAAATCTGAATTACAGTAAGTATATATATATGTATTAAATAGTTAAATTAGTGCAAAAAAAGAAATTAAAAAATAGTGAGGTAGTGTTCATGGATTCGATGTCCATTCAGAGATCGGATGGCAGAGGGGAAGAAGCTGTTCCTGAATCACTGAGTGTGTGTCTTCTGGCTTCTGTACCTCCTCCCTGATGGGAGCAATGAGAAGAGGGCATGTCCTAAGTGATGAGGGTCCTTAATGATGGACGCCGCCTTTCTGAGGCATCGCTCCTTGAAGATGTCCTTGATACTACGAAGACTAGTGCCCATGATGGAGCTGATCGAGTTTACAACTCTCTGCGGCTTACTTCGATCCTGTGCAGTCGCCCCCTCCCACCCCCCGCACCAGCCAGTCAGAATACTCTCCACAGTACGTCTGCCGAAATTTGCGAGTGTTTTTGGTGACAAACCAAATCTCTTCGAATGCCTAATGAAATTGAATTGAATTGAAATGACTTTATTACTTACATCCTTCATATACATGAGGAGTAAAAATCTTTACGTTACGTCTCTGTCCAATTGTGAAATGTGCATTTATAGTAATTTATAATAAATATTATGTACCACAGGATAATCAATATAACATAGAAATACAGTTGCGTTAGTCTGATGGCCTGGTGGAAGAAGCTGTCCTGGAGCCTGTTGGTCCTGGCTTTTATGCTGTGGTACCACTTCCCAGATGGTAGCAGCTGGAACAGTTTTTGGTTGAGGTGACTCAGGTCTCCAATGATCCTTCAGGCCCTTTTTACACACCTGTCACTGTAAATGTCTTGAATAGTGGGAAGTTCACATCTACAGATGCGCTGGGCTGTCTGCACCACTCTCTGCAGAGTCCTGCAATTGAGGGAAGTACAGTTCCCATACCAGGCAGTGATGCAGCCAGTCAGGATGCTCTCCATTGTGCCCCTGTAGAAAGTCCTTAGGATTTGGGGGCCCATACCAAACTTCTTCATCCGTCTGAGGTGAAAGAGGCGCTGTTGTGAGTGGTGGTAAAAATCTTCTGAGGTGTATATATTTCAATGCTAGGAATATTGCGGGGAAGGCGGATGAGTTGAGGGCATGGATTGACACGTGGAATTATGACATTATAGCAATTAGTGAAACTTGGCTACAGGAGGGGCAGGACTGGCAGCTTAATATTCCAGGGTTCCAATGTTTCAGATGTGATCAAGGCAGAGGAATGAAAGGTGGGGGAGTAGCATTGCTTGTTAGGGAAAATATTACAGCAGTGCTCAGGCAGGACAGATTAGAGGGCTTGTCTACTGAGTCCTTATGGGTGGAGCTGAGAAACAGGAAAGGTATGGCCACATTAGTGGGATTGTATTACAGACCACCCAATAGTCAACGAGACTTGGAAGAGCAAATCTGCAGAGAGATAGCAGGCAACTGCAGGAAACATAAAGTTGTGGTGGTAGGGGATTTTAATTTTCCATACATTGATTGGGACTCCCATACTGTTAGGGGTCTAGATGGTTTAGAGTTTGTAAAATGTGTTCAGGAAAGTTTTCTAAATCAATATATAGAAGGACCAACTAGAGGAGATGCAATATTGGATCTCCTGTTAGGAAACGAGTTAGGGCAAGTGACAGAAGTCTATGTAGGGGAGCACTTTGGTTCCAGTGATCATAACACCATTAGTTTCAATTAGATCATGGACAAGGATAGATCTGGTCCTAGGGTTGAGACAGGTTGTTCTCTGGCAAGGATGTGATTGGTAGGTGGGAAGCCTTCAAAAGAGAAATTTTGAGAGTGCAGAGTTTGTATGTTCCTGTCAGGATTAAAGGCAAATTGAATAGGAATAAGGAACCTTGGTTCTCAAGGGATATTGCAACTCTGATAAAGAAGAAGGGGGACTTGTGTGAAATGTATAGGAAACAGGGAGTAAATCAGGTGCTTGAGGAGTATAAGAAGTGCAAGAAAATACTTAAGAAAGTAATCAGGAGGGCTAAAAGAAGACATGAGGTTGCCTTGGCAGTCAAAGTGAAGGATACTCCAAAGAGCTTTTACAGGTATATTAAGAGTAAAAGGATTGTAAGGGATAAAATTGGTCCTCTTGAAGATCAGAGTGGTCGGCTATGTGTGGAACCAAAGGAAATGGGGGAGATCTTAAATAGGTTTTTTGCGTCTGTATTTACTAAGGAAACTGGCATGAAGTCTATGGAATTTTGGAATCAAGTAGTGAGATCATGGAAACTGTACAGATTGAAAATGGAAACTGTACAGATTGAAAAGGAGGAGGTGCTTGCTGTCTTGAGGAAAATTTAAGTGGATAAATCCCTGGGACCTGACAGAGTGTTCTCTTGGACCTTGAAGGAGACTAGTGTTGAAATTGCGGGGGCCCTGGCAGAAATATTTAAAATGTCGCTGTCTATGGGTGAGGTGCTGGAGGATTGGAGAGTGGCTCATGTTGTTCCGTTGTTTAAAAAAGGATCGAAAAGTAATCCGGGAAATTATAGGCCGGTGAGTTTAACGTCGGTAGTAGGTAAGTTATTGGAGCGAGTACTAAGAGACAGAATCTACAAGCATTTGGATAGACAGGGACTTATTAGGGAGAGTCAACATGGCTTTGTGCGTGGTAGGTCATGTTTGACCAATCTATTGGAGTTTTTCGAGGAGGTTACCAGGAAAGTGGATGAAGGGAAGGCAGTGGATATTGTCTACATGGATTTCAGTAAGGCCTTTGACAAGGTCCCACATGGGAGGTTAGTTAGGAAAATTCAGTCGCTAGGTATACATGGAGAGGTGGTAAATTGGATTGGACATTGGCTCGATGGAAGAAGCCAGAGAGTGGTGGTAGAGAATTGCTTCTCAGAGTGGAGGCCTGCGACTAGTGGTGTGCCACAGGGATCAGTGCTGGGTCCGTTGTTATTTGTCATCTATATCAATGATCTGGATGATAATGTGGTAAATTGGATCAGCAAATTTGCTGATGATACGAAGAATGGAGGTGTAGTAGACAGTGAGGAAGGTTTTCAGAGCCTGCAGAGGGACTTGGACCAGCTGGAAAAATGGGCTGAAAAATGGCAGATGTAGTTTAATACAGACAAGTGTGAGGTATTGCACGTTGGAAGGACAAACCAAGGTAGAACATACAGGGTTAATGGTAAGGCACTGAGGAGTGCAGTAGAACAGAGGGATCTGGGAATACAGATACAAAATTCCCTAAAAGTGGCCTCACAAGTAGGTAGGGTCGTAAAGAGAGCTTTTGGTACATTGGCCTTTATTAATCAAAGTACTGAGTATAAGAGCTGTAATGTTATGATGAGGTTGTATAAGGCATTGGCGAGGCCGAATCTGGAGTATTGTGTTCAGTTTTGGTTAACAAGTTACAGGAAGGATATAAATAAGGTTGAAAGAGTGCAGAGAAGGTTTACAAGGATGTTGCCAGGACTTGAGAAACTCAGTTACAGAGAAAGGTTGAATAGGTTGGGACTTTATTCCCTGGAGCGTAGAAGAATGAGGGGAGATTTGATAGAGGTATATAAAATTATGATGGGTATAGATAGAGTGAATGCAAGCAGGCTTTTCCACTGAGACAAGGGGAGAAAAAAACCAGAGGACATGAGTTAAGGGTGAGGGGGGAAAAGTTTAAAGGGAACGTTGGGGGGGGCTTCTTCACACAGAGAGTGGTGGGAGTATGGAATGAGCTGCCAGACGAGGTAGTAAATGTGGGTTCTTTTTTTAA
This sequence comes from Mobula birostris, assembly GCF_030028105.1. Classification (NCBI taxonomy): domain Eukaryota; kingdom Metazoa; phylum Chordata; class Chondrichthyes; order Myliobatiformes; family Myliobatidae; genus Mobula; species Mobula birostris. Next base: position 15,414,377 of record NC_092380.1, on the reverse strand, counting down.
CATTTAAGAATAAATTGGACAGATACATGGATGGGAGGTGCATGGAGGGATATGGTCCGTGTGCAGGTCAGTGGGAATAGGCAGAAAATGGTTCGGCACAGCCAAGAAGGGCCAAAAGGCCTGTTTCTGTGCTGTAGTTTATATGGTTTCTATGGTACAAACTGCGTGAGATCCTTGGTGATGTTTATGCCGAGGAATTTAAAGCTGTTCACCCTCTCAACCCCAGATCCATTATGTCTATAGAGGTTAGCCTGTCTCCATTCCTCCTGTAGTCCACAACCAGCTCCTTTGTTTTTGTGATGTTGAGGGAGAGGTTGTTTTCTTGGCACCACTGTGTCAGGGTGATGACTTCCTCTCTGTAGGCTGCCTCATTATTATTTGAGATTAGGTTAATCAGTGTAGCTGCTGTCGTCCCTTCTTTGTATCTGCATCGATATGTTGGGTCCAGGTTAGATCCTCAGAGATATTGACACCTAGGAACTTCAAATTGCACCCCTTATTCCCATCAACTACTCCCCCCCCCCCCCGGATTCTTCATCGACACAGGAGGGTGCAAACTTATACCGGCCAGTATAAACCCACATGCCTTTGGGATGTGGGAGGAAACGGGAGCCTCCTGAGGTGGCCACAGAGAGAACGGGTAAACTCCCTGCGGACCGTGCCTGAGGTCAGGACTGAACCTGGATCACCGGAACCGTGAGGCAGAGGCTGTACCTGTCACACCACTAACGTGAAGTCAGTAAATTTCCCTGCTGCCATGGCGAGGCAGGGGAACACAGCTGAGCCCATTGTTTTCTCAAACAGCCTTGAGCAACGCTATTCTTCTGATGTATTTATCACTCGGAGAGAAGAAAAGCCAAGGTTATTACTGCAAAACTTGCATCAAAAGGAGCTGGAAAAGAAAGGAGGAGTGAGTCAGTGTTGTAGCATTTCCCACTTAAAGGTTCCTGTCTGTGCTGTGGCACAAAGGGTCTTCACTGAGTGGCCTCTCTGTTGCCGAGGTGGGAAGAGGTGATGAGTTCCATGATGTGGGGGCTTTAGGAAATATTGTGCCTGATTGAACACTGACAGCTCAGCTTGTCTGGCACTTCTGCGTGTGCCGGAGAGAGGATGAGGTCACACAGCCTACTTCCCACTCCACTCCTGGCATCATCGCTGCTCCCCAGGGAAGGAGGGGAGGTTGCTGAACGGACTGTGACGTAGAACACAGTGTAGGCCAGGGGTTCCCAACCTTCTTTATGCCACGGACCAGGACCAATCAGCAAGGAGTCTATGGACCCCAGGTTGGGAAGCCCTGGTACAGCCTCTTTGGACAAGATGTTGTGCCAACTTTTTAACCTACCCTACAATTAATCAAACCCATCTCTCCTACATAACCCTCTATTTCTCTATCCAATGTGCCCATCTAAGAGTCTCTGAAATGACCCTAATGTACCTGCCATGACCACAGAGCATTCCAATCTCGGTGTAGAAAACTTTCCTCTGACAACAACCCCCCCCCCACCAATACTTTCCTCCAATCACCTTAAAATTATGCCCTCTCAGATTCGCCATTTCCACCTAGGGACATGTTTGAATAGGGTTGTCCACTCTACGGAATATCCAGTTATTTCACTTGGTTGTAGCCTTTTACAGAGCTTTTTCTCATACTCCTTTATTTTCAACTTTAATTTTTGTTTAGTAATCTTAAAAAATAATTGGAAAGGCTTTTAAACCTTCCTGCCTTCAAAAGCT